>NC_061466.1:6250000-7500000 GCF_022581195.2 Helicoverpa zea | reverse complement strand
ACCAAAACATGGATGAATATCTCTCCTAAAATAAATCCCATTGAACCCTTTCTAAAAGAGGTTTATGACGAACAGTGATGATACTAAGCCATTCAGGGGTGCCACCGACCACTTCAAAATGATTCGCTAATAATTACTTCAATAATCGACTACTGCCAATGAATCGGGTAACTGTCCAAATTAACAATTAAAAACAAATTTTGATCCGATGATTGATGCAGAAATATCGAAAAGGAGCCCGATTACGGCTGGCACGTTGGAAATTTTTAAAATGTTTAAAAATGATCGTAGAAGTTGAAATAGAAATGTGAATGTGAAGTGTGGAGCGAAGTGTGTGGTGGATGGATGAGCGATAGGGTGTTGTCGGCAGCACAGGGTGGTACGTACCCTCATGCCCTGCATGCGGCTCATGGCCCTGAGAGGGCGCAGTGCGCGCAGCGTTCGCATCGTTTTGAACGCCTGAATGCCGCCGGCGCCACAAAGCCCCGCTACGAAGTTTATAAGCGAGACCTGATGAAATCAAGGGTTGCATATTGAGACAATTTATACTTCAACATTTTGATGGTAAATATTACATTTCGACGTCTACTGCACCACCTAAAATAGACACAGTTACAAGACTTGACACCACCAATAACGCCAGAATTAATATTCCTCTAATAGGTTGAAGACTCACGACCTGTGTTACAAACCTAAGGATATGGATAAATTGTAAAGAAGAAATACTCAAGATTCATTTGTAAGTAGAAGTACCTATTGCAGCATAATCAGAAGGGATAGGAACGTGATATTCACTCAAGTTACACACAAGGTTACATCGAAGTTACTTTGAGGACATGAGAGAATAAAAGAAATGGAAATAAATATAGTGATTAACGGATTTTACTTTACAAAAAAACTATAATTTTGACTTTAGGTTAACGTTTCTCTAATGTCCCTAAAATAAAGCTACATCACATCATATTAAGAAAAAATATCAAGGATATGTATATAGGTATTTATAGTTTGCTTTGTTATGACATCGACAGCAACCAAGATCACGTGCCATTTTCAGTTTAAAAGCTTTTCTTTCATATGTCGGGTTTGTCTCCGACAGATGTAGGTACTGTTAGTAGTACGTGAAAACGGCACTATCTCGCACAACAGCACAAAGATAGAAGACGTGTTGTTTCATGCACTTGAAAGAATAAGGATTTCAAGTCACTCTGTGGAGGTCTTTATATATACGGCCACAGGTATTCGGATAGCGGGGGTCGTGGGTAATAGAGTCACATAGAAGCGGTTTCCATAAACAAACAATACGACATCGAGAGCTCGAGGCAGCGAGGTGAGGCCGTTCGGAGTTTCCACTGCCATAGACATCGAACAATCAAAGCTGCACGCTTTGAGTTGCGCTGCACGTCAAACACAGTGGAAAATATGAAAATATTTACAACATACTTTATTCAGAGATAAGTTGAATACGAATCAGAGTTTACATGTCACAAAGTGATTCGAGATAAATGTCTCGGAAGGTTTTGTGTTGCATATTTTGATTAGCAACAGTAAGTTGCACTGATTTCTCATGAGAATGTTGAGTGAAACAATAGTGTGGATGTGCAGCGCAACGATACCAACACAGCCTGCACACGGGTGGTGTGCGCGTCCTACTCACGCGCATGCCCTCCCAGCGAGAGACCGCGCGGAGCGGCCGCAGCGCGCGCAACGTGCGCATCGAGCGGAACGCCGGGATGTCGTCCGCGCCAGCCATCACTGCGCCGTGGTTTACGAGCGACAACTAACGCCACACCAATCGTCATTTACTTTAGTATACAATATATTCCTTACATCTAGATATACTTAACACTTTATAATTAGTCTTCCCAGCTTTAACACGCTGAGAGGCGGCAGGATCAGTCAAAACCTTAATATAAACTTGAAAGACCTATATGAACCTTAATTATGTCTTTCAAATTACACATAAGTTGCAAGTAAATCCCAGAGTCATAATTTACTTTTTACCAATCTAATCTGCAAGGAAACTGTTAGTTCATATTTGGATACGAAAGCAAATATAATTATAGTAATATTACCATGACAATGATGAAGTCGAGCCAGCACCACGCATTTGTGAAGTATTTCTGGAAGCCAAGGGCAAGCCATTTGATCAACATCTCGATGAAGAAAATTACGGTGAAGATCCGATCCATATAATACAAGATATCTTGAAGAATCGGCCGATGTGGTAAATTTACATCTTCTAAAGCCTGCAAGGACAGAAAAAAATGTTACGAATAGAATTTGCTTACTTTTGTAACAACGTGGTCAGAAAAATTATTTCAGGACTTACCAAAGCCAAGCTACTGAGCAAAATCATTGTAATCACAGCCGTTTCGAAATATGTGTTCTCAATGAGTTTGAAGGTTTTCAACCGGAGCATGCCCCAGCCTTGCCAGAAGGGAGATTCGTCATCACCCACAAGGAATGGAAACTTCGCGTAACATGGCTCAGGACAGCAGTCAGCAGGACTGTCGTCAACAACTTCTTCGTCTGCGGCTACTATGATGTCTGTTTTACCCAGACCTCCGTCTAACTTCCCATCTTCCTCTTCCTCAACCAGTTCTGTAAATTATTTATTATTCATAAAATGTTCTAAATATGCCTTATGTTGAAGCCGATTATTTTTAATTGCGGTATTACACTAACCTTCTTCTAATCCCAATTCCTCTTTACTAGCGTCCTTCTTTTCTTCGCCATCTATCGTGTCTGCGGAACCTTTATGACTTTCATCTTTAAACGACCTGATTTTATGACTGCCGTACGATTTTTGACTAATTGTATCGTCATCCTAAAAAAGAAATTATGTTCTTGGTACCGAAACATTATTATGATTTAGTATTAGTCTGTGATGACAAATATTTACCTGTATAGGATATCCGTGATGATTTAATTCACAATCTAAACGGTTGTCTCTATGATTATCTGTTATTGCGTTAATATTATTTAACAAAATTTTGCCTTTCTTGTATTTATTGTCGCCTGAAAAATTATTAACATCATGTTTAATGAAAGCCATAACAGCCTACTTTATCGCATCAGTGTCTTATTTGAAATTAGAAATTAAAGTTTTACCTGGTATAGTGAATTCCATACCGTCACCTATAGCTACTTCTACTTGGTCTTTGAGTTTCTTGTCTTTGTAGAGTACGGCGTCGTCGAGGTCTGTGCCGAGTTCCAGCTCGTTGTCGACTCGCTCTGAGGAGACACAGCGGCCACACAAAGCCGCCTTTAAGCCTACATGTCGCGAGCCCACGGTGCGGTCACGGAGAGCCATCCGACCACCAAGCATAGAAATCAGACCAGGACGAATCGACTTAGTTAAATACTCAAATTGATTCTTGCAATCATGTTAAATTTTGAAAGAACTCTGCATTTAAATCCTCTGTACAATGTTTGAAAGTTATACAAAAATGAATTTGATATCAAAACTAGTGTGTTCAGACAATATTAATGTGCTTAAGTTACTTTTAATTTTTATCAAAAAAAAATGCTTATATACGATGTCAGTTTTAATTATTCGACAGTAATGTTACATTAAAGCCTTAACTTCACCAATCTTATATTTAACATCACAAATACAAGTAATTAGAAATGAAATAATGATAATGGCACAGATATACACAAGTACACATAATAATCATGCACAAAACACACACAAAGCTAAGATCATGAAGGTACACACACTTACACATAATGATGTTACATCACAAAGCATGAAAGAGACTGTCTAATATAATGATTGATGATTTTTAATACAGTTATTGAAGGACATAGGTATAATCTGTTCTGTAGACTGACCTGACTGACTATCGAATGAAATTTTCAGGATATTTGTACCCTGGCATGGTTACTATCGATTCTGCTCAATTAATGTAACGATCTAAAAGTTATTTTTTAGCTTTTCGTGGTTGTAAAATAATTCTGTAGCAGTAAAGAATCGTTTATTATATGACGATCAGTACTACTCAATACCCATACCTACACAGAAAACATGAGCACTTCTGACTATTTCAGCGCAATTTTCTGAATTTGGTGTGACGTCAATAATGGACTGAACTGTTTTTTCGGATTCACAGTAATCAATATTAATTGTTAAATCAAGTAGGTAGAAGGATCACCTTCAATAGTTGTTAGAATTGCATCAATCAATAGAACCTATTGAATAAGATGAAATATTGAATGATTTAAAAATTGTGTTTTGTAGGTATGCCTTTCTTTATTGTTTATTCGTGGTGGGAAAATAGATTTCTCCAAATGTAATGATGAAGGATACCCAATGAAATTGAAATGAAAAGGATAGATACAAAATGGAAAAGTAATATGTAATGTAACAACGAGGACTCAAACACACGACATTTATACAAAAAGGGTCTGCTTTCTACACTTGGATCGCTAGGGCGCAGGCAACGCACACCGTCACAAAATATCAACACGCAATCCAAATATTTTATTCTATACACAATTTCATGCTACTCAGATTATACTTAATTACACAGAAATCATGCTACAACACTAATTAGCATATTTTACGCCGTTATTAGCCTCAACAGCTCTCATTTCTTGGCTGAAGCTCATTCAAACACTCGATTCACACAATTAACTATGTGTGATTATTTCGGGATATAATCATTAAATCTGTTTTTATTTTACCATACAAGCCACTTGATATTATCTTTTTTTTCAAGTTTTCAGATTACAATGGCATTTGAAGGGCAATAAACACAGTATACAATATTTATCTACATAAATACAAAAACATATATAAAGGTACAACGACATGCCACAACATACGGGCAATCAGACACACATCTTACCGGGTGCGTGGATCGCTATCTGATTGGTCAGTTTGTTCTTCAGTAGTTTCATAACGTCCGCTACGTTTCGTTTCACCCAATCAATAAACCTTGATATTCTGTTGAAGGCCTCTGCTATTTTGTTGGTATCCTGATCGGCAGTCGGTGTCGACAAACTCGATGAGCCGAAATTTGACAGTAACAGGGCCAAGAAAAGGTTAAGTACCTGAAATTATATTTATTTAGGCTATGTGTCTATGAAGAAAGCACATTAATATAAAATTCAAGATACTGACCACAAGATTGCCAATGACGACGGTAGCCAAGAAGAAGGGTATACAAGAGACATCTCCGACCAACATACAGTCCCACATACTTTCTATCCATTCTCCGCAGAGCACTCGGAACACAATCATGAAGCTGTGCATGAAATCCGTGAAGTTCCATCGCGGGAGGTCCCCGTCCGGGAATCGATCTACGTAATCTGTGCACACATACCAACACATTACTATGTACTCACTGGTCACAGCTTTGCAAACAAATCTTAAGAAAGTTGACGTTACAAAAATATCTCCTCTTTACTTATAAAGCCTCGGATTCGTGTTTCACTCTAGTAATCTATGTGAGAGACAACGACACACCACGAAAAACGACAATTAATATTACAGTTACTATAATAAAATATTCATAGTACTTTATAAAATAAAATAGATATATAATTATATAGATACATAAGTAAAGAGATATATTTAAGTATATTATGCTAGTATATAATATAGAAATAGATAAGCAATTAATAATTTTATAATCGTCAAGTTATACGAGTGTCGCCGTGTCCTAATTAATTTTGAATAAACGTTTAATTAACCTAAATTAAATAGTGAAAGTCTTGGATAATTAATTAGAATACTGCGACAATTATAAAAAGCTCCTTCATACTGTGGAATTTCTAATATTGTGTTAGTATAATTCTATTCTAATATTGAGTGATACATACATACTCCTAGAGCTAGCTATAGCATGCGGTTCATTACGCCTAGTTAAGCTACAAACGTCAACATCATACTCACTATAATTACAGCATGCCATATAACAGCACTAAAGAATATTAGAGACAAATAGCGCTTACGGAAGACTTAGAAAACGTAAAGATTGAATGTCCAAAGAAAAGATGTATAAAGGAAACATGAAAGGTAGCTAGCGTAATGTCTCACAAGTGAGGCGCCTTTTCCATGGGGCTTTTAGAAAGAGGACTGTACATACTTTAAGGGTATCAGGCTAACTTGGAAGGGGACACATCGAATCTTACCAATCGTCTAATGAGCACAACAGTGTGACGCACATAAACACAATATTCACTATTCAAACAGCGACGGCGAGCCCCAATTAAAGTGTGGACTCGGGTAACAATTTAGATCTCGGCCGTTTAGGATTAGTTAAGCGCAGCTTTGTGTTTAATCGTCTGTGTTAACCTCGCAACCTGGGTGTATGTGATGTGTGTCTCTTTCATACATTTGTTCATACTTATGCTAAAACAATTTCATATGCTGTCGGTATTTGTCTTGATAGATAGTTACATGGGTTTCTATCTCGTTCCTTGGGCAGCTGATTATAAGTTTATGTTTATAGAATTCGATTGTAAAAAAATATATTACACATAATGTGCCCTTGGAACAAAATAATTTTGATACCAATATTAATTGAATGTAATGAGTAAGAGTTGGTGCGTTAACATGATACTAAACGTTTATTAATTTCCGTTCCAGTTTAGTTAGTATAATTTCATCCACGCTTTAACAGATTATGTAACACAAAATATACTTCAACAATTGTGATGTTAATGTTTCGGTCAATTTGTTCTAATTTTTATCGTGTATCTAGAATGGAAACCCGAATTATAGGAAAAGCAGGCAGAAATTTTATATTTGACTCACATCAATAAATCAAACACAAGGTTTAGATATTGCATTGGACAACGAAGTAAAAATTTGAGATGAAAATGTTGAGAATTTTGTCTTAATGATTCAACTTGTTTATGATTTATTTTTTAGGACGTTACAAGTAAAAAACCGTACAGTATTTTCTAGACGAAATAGTTTTACATGGTGTGAAATTAAGTTTTTGCAGGGATTATTAGGAAGTATAGGTCGGAAGTCGGAGTGTGTTGAAGTATATTTGGTGCATGAGACCGGGCGCCGCCGCCGCGAACCAACAGTCAACATCTCCAATCAAACACCAATGTACATGCAACACTCCCACCAATTACACTTACCCACGTAATTTTTCCCGAATAGTTGCATACCCATCACCGCAAATATGAAAATAATGATGCACAATACGAAGGTCAGGTTGCCCAAGGCACCCATTGTCCTACCCATTATGGAGATGAGTAAATTAAGTGTCGGCCATGACTTTGCCAATTTGAATACTCGAAGCTGCAATTACAAATTGTGATACAAGGCGTCACACAAGCTCGCTTACCGGCGCTTCACCTATGCTACTGCAGGACCCTTCCTCGACCCTCAATCAGTCACCAGGTGCCACCAGTTGCAGTGCGTGCCGTGAGTGATTGGGGGCCTTACATTAGCAAATGTGTGCTCGAGTTACCTATCGATGTGCACAGAATTATTTCTGTATGAGTGGGATTTATGTTATTTTATCGTGAGAGCTTTTGGATCGATAACATTTTTTTGATATTGTTTGAATGTTTAGGTTCTAATTTTTGTACTTGTCTCTTATAACGACATAGATCCCATCAGTAGACGACCTGATGCATCAAAGTACCCTTCGGAAGCGAAGCTGCAAGTCAAATCTATGTTACTCGATGCAAAGCTTAAATAATTATGATCTGAAGCTGCGTGGCATAGCTTTATAACGTGTCTCGTTTCAGGCTCGCCTGCGTTTCTGAGCCACATTCCGTGTTATAAAGCCACAGCAAGGACTCATCAGTCCGTCATGAAAATAATGTTGAATCAAGCCCAGTGTAAAAATTTCTGTTGTGTGAAGCTGAATAATTAATAATGAAGCTTAATTCATTAATTAGAGATGCTAAATTTTCTTTTAAATTAGAACCTGTGTAGTTCTTGCCAAACAACTGCATCCCCATCACCGCAAATATGAATATAATGATGCAAAGTACAAAGGTCAAGTTCCCTAAAGCTCCCACCGTCCTACCCATTATGGATATAATTAGGTTTAGCGCCGGCCAAGACTTGGCCAGTTTAAATACACGTAGCTGAAAATATTTCACCACATTTATACATAACTTGGGTTAATGTTAGTATCAGTCTTAATATTACGAGTGATTTATGAGGTGGGGCGATGTAAACAAAGTTAACAATGAAAGAAAATCAAACATAGACATTATTACACCAAGCATGAAGGTCACATTAATAGATGTATGTATAGCAAATAAAATATTCAAAACAAATGAAAGAAGAAAATATAATAAAGTATTGATATTGACACGTGAATGAAATTGATTGATGGAAACTTATTTAAACAGTTCAATAAAGCAGTAAGAGCAATACATACCAAACGAAAGGAACGCAACACTGACAAACCCTGAACTCCTTCCAATCCCAACTCCAACAGTGATAAGGCCACAATGATAAAGTCAAATATATTCCAACCCTCTTGGAAGTAAAACTTAGGGCTCATAGCTACTAATTTCAACATGGCTTCTATTCCGAATGTAGCAGTGAAAAACTGAAAACAGATTTAAACTTTCAATGCAAACACTATTTTCATATAGCTTCAGATTATGATTGCCTTATGGGTGTGACTTCTTAATCAGTATCATGCATGAGTAGTGGAATTGAAGTAGTACTTACATAGTTGCCACTTTTGAGCGCTCTCTCCATATCTTTGTCCATGTCGTGGTGGTCGAGCGCCATGAACAGCGTGTTCACTACGATACACAGGGTGATGAACAACTCCACGAAGGGATCGAACACAAGTAGCGCCACGTATTTCTGAAACTCCAGCCACAACCAACAGCAGTCCCACACACAGAAGAAGTCTATCGCCTTCATCAGGCACTCGAGGAGTTTCTCCTTGAACGTGGGCCCATCCTCATCGTCTTCCGCTGTTGGGAAGTAGTACACTGACACTGTTGCGTCCCGTTTACCACCAGTGTGCGTGTGTGTGTGTTAGAGAGAGAGAAACAATTTTGTTAGTATTCGCTCATTATTTCGATTATAATCAGATTGGTTTCCAATAAAAGATGGAGTTGATTGCTGTTTTTTCTTTTTGATTTGATTGCCAATTCATTCTTTTATTGGAACTTTTACAGTCTTAAGATCTAGTCACCAATATCCATATTTTTTGCTGTTTTGCTGGCTGTCATTTATCTACAAATGATAGAAGGGTTGCGCAAACTTGTGACACTCGGTGCTGGTCCCAGATACTCTACAAGAATATCGATCACACCCGGTGCCAGGAATCCTCGTGCAAATCAAACTCAAACAGTACTAGCGGTGACTGATACTCGGAATACTCTCCAATGCTCTTAAGCATATTTCGCTTAACTACTTGAAATGCTCATGGATGATATTGAGCTTATCTCAACCGGTTTGACTCCCGCAGATCAAAAAATATGAATATCGTGGCTATCCATAGAGATAGTGATTTAAGCAACTCTCAAGCTTTTTGCATGATACTTCTTTCAATATTAATAATATTTATCGTTTTCAACGTCGTACGGAATGATTAATAAATACTCATTACTGGTGTTGTCTTTCTAATATTGATAGATATCTAGCAGAATGCGTGGTCAGAAGTCATGCAAAAACACAAAACTTCAATAGGTTATCGAAGTTATCAGCAACATAAATTTGGTGCACTTATGAAAATCAGACTCGTGCAAAAAGCGTGGAATAAAAATACATTGCAAATGGCACAACTACAGTGTAACACATGTAAGTGTAATCAACGTTGTAGGATAATGTATGTTCGCAAAGTAGGATGTTAGGCAACTACAGTTCAACACTCGTGTAGGCAGTCGAAGAAAAAAATATCTTTATCCTATTACATGAAGATTTTTCGATTTTCAATGTAGGTTTTTGTGCTCTCAAAAATATGTTTCGTTTGCCACTTTTCAATTATTTTTCTTCAACTAAATGTGCGTGCGAGTGCAATACTCTATTTGCATCGGCTCATCGCCGATAAATGACATCCACAAATATTTTGTTCTCTTCTTTTGCCAATTATGCTTTTTTGTTGCATAATGAGCAAATACCGGTCAAGTGTGATCTGTTAGTGTTTGTGTACAAGATTCTCTGTTTATTTATCTTTATTTAATAAACTGTAGGTTTGTTAAAAAGCGAGATAAACATCGAATATTGATAAAATAAAGTAGAATGCGGAGAGCGTTTGTCTTCTGCGTTAACATACAAGTGTGTGTCGTACCGTTCTGATCACTCGCTCGACTCTGGCGGCCCGCTTGCTCGATGATTTCATTCAGTACCATAACATCTGAAAGATTATCAGTAAATATGATATAAAATAAATTATTTGTCGTCTTATCGGCTAATTAATCAACGATTTTTTTGATATCTGCTACAGCCTTTGATATGTGCATAAGGATGTAAATTAAAGAGCTTACAGACATTCTTCGTTTTATCATGTTATTTATCAACTGATACAGGTGAAAATTATCTATTTTTAAGAAAAGGTTTTGAGCTTCCAATTATTTATTTAAACAGTAATTTAGTACCGTACCTCTCATGTCCACTACGTTTGGTTGTTGCGAAGATTCTATGAACGGGTTGTCAGTCGACGGTTTTAACACTTTTCCAGCTTCGTCTGTGCATTCAGTCGTACTCATTTCCTATAACAATACAATTGCAGATTTTCTAATACGAATTACACACATAACATGACCAATTCTAACTAGACACTAGTAGTACTATCTACATTAAATAAGATTTCTTGTTGGAATTAAATGAACTAGATTACTACGAGAATAAGGAATAAATACGAGAAGGTCGCCGGAAGATGCTGGATGCAGGTCGCCTCCAACAGGTATCTGTGGAGATCTAAGGGGGAGGCCTATGTTCAGCAGTGGACGTCCTATGGCTGAGTAGATGATGATGACTACGAGAATGTTTTTCCAAAATGAATTTCCTTTTCTGTGATTGCCATTGATAAATAAAATTCTAACAATATAGCTATCATACGTACATATTCTCTAAGTGGGCGGGTGGCTAGCGAGAAATCCTGCCCGGGCAGCGGGTACCCGTGCGGCTGTGACGTCACACTATGGTTCCGGGAGGCGGACCGGTTGCGTAGGCGCGCCTCCTTGGTCTGCGCCTTGCCGCCGCCCAGCAGGTCACCGTGCGACGTGTACGACAGCCGCGACTGATGCGACGTGTACGACGAGTGACGAGAACCTGCGACATTCGTGTTTTCCCACTTCGTTAATACGAAGTAGGTACTTAATTGCGTAGTTATTACGTCTTTGGCAGGAAATAGCAGGAATAGCAACGAGTCATGTGACGTATCGAATTTTGACATATTTGGAAAATTATGAGTGATTAGGATCAGTTGCTTAATAAATTGTGATGTCATGACTGAACTTTGGACAATCGATGTTGTAGGAACTTAAACTCATGCTGTACCTACAAAATATCAGATTAGATTTATTTCAGGGCAGATATACCATTTCAAGGTAATGGTACAGGTCCGGTAGGGTCACATGAATACGGAATATCATTCTAATTAATGTTGGAAGTCAATACTGACCTAAATTAGCGTAGTAAACTGGAATAATGATAGCACCGTTCTCTTCAGACATGGGGGTGACGGCGTTGGAGTCGTCAGCGTAAGGCAGATGCTCTTGCGCATCCAGGTAGGTGGACAGCACGAGCGGCTTGCGGTCCGCGCCGGGCGGGTAGCGAGCCCGCCCGTTCGGCCGCAGCGCCATCTGGTGCGAGCCCCGCGAACCTCGCCGCAAATTGAACGGCGATCCAGGCAGTGATAACGAGGCCTGTACCCACATCACACATTCAAAATACTTACACAACACACTTAATAACGTATCATCCTACTTGAGTTTAAACATATTTTTTAATTTATTACAATTGCAAATTTCAAATATCCTGCATTTACATATTTTTCCTCAATTCAGATCGAGTAGCTTTAACTAGTTCACACTATAGTTGATTATCCCCAAGAAAGGTTTCGCTAAGTATTAAAGTCTATTGAACCGGCTGCAGAGGCTTTGGCTTAAGCTTTTTGAAGTAAGTAGATGTTCCTAAATGTTACTTTATGTTAATGATTTATTTACTTTCATGTGCTGATAAACAATAGCAAGAAATTAAACAGAGAAATTGAGGAATACAGAAAAGTAAAAGATAATGAAGTAAAGAAAATGATTGGTGCAATTAATGGTCTACTTGGTATATTTAAGGCGAAAATAAATTCTTTGTTACCTTAATATTTCAAATAATATGAATCACTGCAAAAGAACGTGGAAGATACAGGTTACCACTAATAGTCAAGTAAGAGGTATTAGAGCTAAACAGAGAAAATAAAAGTGGAGTTAATCCTATTGTAAGGAAGAGGTAGGGGATCACAAACACCAATGAGGATTGAAGGACAAACCTGTGAGCCCTCGCGCAGTGGCCCATATGGTAACTGGCTGATTTTATTTATGCGTTCAGGGTGGGGGACCTTCAATACACAAACAAAATTTCGAGTTTATTACATTTAAAGAACTTATAACGATTAAATATCTAGCATCCAACAAATAGGATAAAAGGACGGAGAATAGGCAATGCCATTTTACACAGATTACAAACAAAACAAACCAAAATGGCATACAATAAATAAAAACTGAACATTGCAGCTTAGAAGCGAGACTCGTGATAGAAACAAAATTACTCTTGTGATACGACAGGTTTGTTGATGTCTACGAGTAATGTGTCACTAGCTTTAGATGAAATCAAAGTCAAAACACCTAAGATATTACAAATATTTACAATAAGAATTTTCCTTTCACTTTGGCATCCATAAGAAAAAAGTATAAGGATGAAAATAAAAAGATGAGGATGCTGTATAAAACTCTTATTGTAGAAAGAAATACGATAAGAAGTAGCGATGATGATAATGAGTGAAAGCAACAGTTAGTCAAGTAACTTTGTTTATAAACACATGAAGTATTGTGGGGTTCACATGCACATCTGCATACGACTAATAGTCCTATCGTAGCTATTTACTTCATTTATCTACATCTATAGTCATGACGACTGTTCCTTTGTTCGTCCGAATATTGAAGCCTCCGCATGTCGCTAATCGAAATTGAGGAATCAAATGTTACTTCAATATTAATATGGTCAGTTTTATTGATAATATACTTTGACTGAACCTACCTCTTCATCGTCGATACGTTCAGTTCGGCCCGGCCCGTTCGTCAACACTCACATTGCAAAAGAAACAATCTACCATGACAATAGACTCATTCTCTCCAATATTATTTCTTAGAATCAATCCTTTGTCATCGACATGTGGTCATCAAATATGGATGTTGGTATCGATTAACTGATATCATGAATTCGCAATTTGTGGATGATACTAATTTAGCGCTCGCTTGAAAGAAATATTATTGGAGAACAACTGTAGAACTAAAGTGAACTACAGTGCATCATTCAATGAGCAAATATGCAACTTCTAGGAACCATGCTAACAACATTCATAATTTTTCCACAGTAATTTATATTCAATGACAGTGGTAAAGGAATCTTTATTGCAATCTTGTAATAAATAAAAATAAACTTTGTAAATTAAACATTCTTCGTGCTTACTAATAATAATTGTATAGAAACTGAAAAAAATGATCTAATTGAGGAAATATGTAATGTATGTATGTATCTAAGTATAGTATCGTCTCTTGTAGCATCTATCTGTGCTGTACAGTAGTGAATGTTAGGCCTAATGAGTGGGTTCACACGGGGGTCAATGAACCAGGTGTTTAGATGAACACAGATAAATGTCAAACAGAATGTTACAGATGCATCTATATGGAAAGTATAGCTTTCAACAGAGACCATGTAACTAAATAATATGCATGCTTCAAGACATTTGAAGATCTGATATGACAGAAGATCACAGTGTTTTACATATTGAGGAAAATAAAAATTAATCATTGCAAATATTCAGATAGCGATACATAGAAGAATCTATGAATTCTAATAGGACAGATCTAAGACACTTATATCATCTGCATATTTGCACTAGCAGTTAAAGAACATTGGACATCACCAAAAAAATAGA
The DNA here is from genome assembly GCF_022581195.2 of Helicoverpa zea. Taxonomy (NCBI): domain Eukaryota; kingdom Metazoa; phylum Arthropoda; class Insecta; order Lepidoptera; family Noctuidae; genus Helicoverpa; species Helicoverpa zea. The sequence goes on along the minus strand of NC_061466.1, from coordinate 7,485,895 downwards.
ATAAGCTTAGCGGTAAACACAGAATAATAAAATAGTTCTTTTCAACTTGAGTAAGTGACAGTTAAACTGACAGTGCTAATGATGATGAGAGTGATATAAGAGTGATAATAAGCTTCGCTTTGAGGAACGTACGACTATTTGCATAAAGCGGCGTGTTATTCTTAGGGTCAAGTTGAAAAGATACTGCTCGACTGACAATAATTCATAACAATTTAAATCAAATTCCAGTTAGACTCAAAAGAGTCTAATTGGTTCGACAGGGTAATCAGCGACAATCAGTTGAACCGTTAAATAACTTAGTTCATTTGTGAACGGATGTGCTGTCAAATAAGAATATAAAATAATTCTGAAAACTGCAAGTCACTGTAGGAATATTAAACAGACAATTGCGTTCAATAACGAAATAGTTGCAGCTATTATGAACAGTGAAGTAGAGTGAAGGAATCATTGTCAGCGAGGCGATGCGTGTATTGCGGCGCATACTCACCATGCTGACCTTCCTGGGGCGGCGTGCGGAGTCGTGGTGCGGGTCGGGCTTGTGCGCGGGCTGAGTGCTCACCGAGTCCTGGAAGGGGTCGCTACGGAGGGACATGCGCTCGCGCGTATTGTCGTCCTGGTTGCCGCGCTCCTGGTTGACGAACAGCTCGTAGCTCTGACAGGAGAAGTCGCTGGGGGACTTGGCGGGGTGTGCCTCGGCGTAGGCGGCCGCCTGTGCTGCCGCCGCCGCCTCGCGCGCGTGCGCCTCTCGTGCCTCCTGTTTGTCCGCGCGCGCCGCTGCCTTCTGTTCCGCTTCCTGTCATACACACACAATATATAAATCATAATAACAACACACTGACAAAATGAACACCTACCCACATATCAATTTTTTTAAACAGAATAAAATGAAAGATTTTAAAGACAATTATAGTCGAAGTGCGTCAGCTTATCCAGTGCCAGCGTCAACTACTCACCCTGAGAGCCTCCTCCTCAGCTTGCTCCTCTTCTTCTGCTTTCTTCTGCAACTCGTCGTACGACATGGCGACGATGGCTAAGATCAAGTTCACGAGATAGAACGAGCCCAAGAAGATGATCACTACGAAGAACAGCACGTGCCATGACCCCGCTGACCTCAGCACCTTCAAACAGAAACAATTTATTTATAAGTAATATCTGATGGGAAATGATAAGTGTCTTGTTGGATAAATAACTGACCAATTGATAGAGATTCTCCCAATAATCCTGTGTCATGAGGCGGAAAGCTGACAAGAAAGCCCAACCAAACGTATCGAAACTCGTGTATCCGTAGTTAGGGTTCGGTCCATAGCCTTGCAGACAGACGTATCCGGGTTCACATTGACTGAAAACAAAGCCATTATAGTTAGAAAATTGACAAAGCTCAGACATAAAATATTTTGGAAGAAACCGAAAGGTTTTCTTACCCTGCTCCTGATGAATTTCCACAAAGTGGATATTCCCCTCCATCCCCATACCAGTTGGCTGAAATTAATGAAAGAGGATGTTTAAGTATGTGGCTATGCTGTTTTAAACGTAGAAACGCTTGTTATTTTGTATGTTAACGTGTCTTACTCTCATTCTGGCAAAACCTCTCCCAGTTCTCATCGGTGAGGTTACCCCAGGAGCCGTCTTCCGGGAACACCTTGATACACTTCTGCGTTAACACTCCCATGTAGATCTGTAGGCCCATCAGCGCAAACACGGACAGTGAGAACATCGTCAAGATTATCACATCTCTCAGATTCTTCACTGACTCGATGACGGCGCCGACGATCGTTTTCAAACCTGGGTGTCACAAACACACTCATGTAGTGCTCAGTTTACGCTATGGTTACGCTACAGGTAAAATTCATTCCTACCACAAATAAGACTTGGATTCTTCTTGAGTAGTTGCTATTTCTACAAGAAGAAGATTTAAAATACAAAACCGTCGAAAACTTTCAAAATTAAACAATACAGTAAGTATTCTAGTAACACAATTAAAAACTTTTGCATCTAATACCTAAATAACTTTATCTATGTATTCAAGTCACTACATACGTACTTTTACATCTATTTTATAGTATAAGAATAGAAAGACATAGTATATAATGATTACCCGGTATGATGGCCACAGTTTTGAGCGCTCGGAGTACCCTGAACGTTCTGAGAGCGGCCAAGTTGCCGAGATCTATGCCCATCGTCACATAACTGGAAACAGACACCCACAACAACAACATCTACGTTAATATACATCACTACAACACTACTCACAATACTCTAATCCACAGTTCCCATATATTTTTAATATGAGGAAACTTTTTATATTGTCTTCGTCTTGAACTCTACAGTCAAATTCAGAATTTTAGACTTTCTTTAATTCTTCAACTGCTCGTCTAAATTATTACAACATTTTCTATTAATAACTAGATATGAGACATCAAATATATACCGATATATAATCTACAATTCAACGATTTTAACTTTCTACATAATTCAATAAAATTGTCTACTACTCACGCTAAAGCTATAACTACGAAGTCAAGCCAATTCCATGCATCTCTAAGGTATGTGAATGGCTGTAGTATGAAACCCCTGGCCATTACTTTCACCGCTGATTCAAACGTGTAGATCCCGGTAAAGATAACTCTGGAAAAATTCACCTCCACTGAGGAACGCCACTCGTAAAATAATAACAAACATTTCTATAATATGAGATACAGTATATTAGTTCATCATCTCAACTTGTAAGAGATGGTAGGTAAATGTGTGAACAAGACATTATTTCTAATAAAATGTACGTAAAGTAATATTATATGTATAATAAATGTAAGTAATACTTCTAAATCCAATATAATAATAAAACGGATGTATATAATATGTACAGATAATGAGAGGATTTGCAGTTTCACATGAGTTCACATGAAAAACTTATCTGAACAATGGAATCACTGGTATTATTTTGTCATGAAAACTTTATAGCACACACGTGTTTTCTTAGTTAAATGTAACAAAAAATGGTGTCTAGTAAAATTCGGAATAAATATTTTGACATAAATGAACATGAATTTTGGTCGTTACAGCCAGGGAAAATAGTAATTCTCTAAACGCCTGTCTAAAGCGATTCAGGATAACTATGTATAAAATATACATGTTTTATATTATAAATGTTCTCCAATAATTTACTATGAACAATAATTTCTAATAATTTACGTCCGTTTATCTAAATATTGATTATATCAATTGGAATCTAGCTGAAACACTAACAATTTTGAAACTAGCGTGCACTCTACTAATATTCTAGAACCTAATAAAGGATATGTTCTGTCGTCCGGTGGTATTTCAAAATTGTAAATTGAAATTCGTAATCGAATTTATCTAACTTAGATGTTGAAAAAATGTGTAACAATAGAAAGTATACTCACTCAGTACTTTCGACGGTTGGCGTCGTAGGCATTATCATAAGAATACAGTTGACTAGAATTGTGGTAATGATAAACAACGAGAACAAAGGATGTACTAGAATGTATATCGCCACTCTTCTTATAGGATTGAATGGGTCTAGTATCCATAAGGCGTTGGTGGCCGAAAATCTGAAGATATCTTTACCCTTGCTTATGACTACGAAGGTCTGGAACAAAACGACAAGCTCGTTAGTGTTAGCACCGCATGCTCAGCTAAGTAGGACGAGATGAGCGGTACCAATATTATGTTGGAACAAAAACGTTACAAGTTTGTTTTATGATTACATTGCGTCAGTAGCTATATGTTTTGGTATTTAAGGTGAAAAATCGAACAGAACTCACTGAAAGTGAAAAATATCCCAGAACACACATGACCAGAGACTTGAACTGCAAAAGCAATGTAATTGCATTAAAATATTCTTATAACACATTTTAATAAAAATGTTTCAAGAGCCGCCTTATTCACAAAATAGTCATACGTATCTACATATTTATTAAAATAGATAAACATTTGACTATCAGGTAAATCCTAGGCAAACCTTGCTTTAGGAATTGTTTGTATGACTTGCAATTTCGAAATAGATAATTAGCAGGTGCAATTTTGTTTTTCGTGAATGGAAATATTTGAGGATACGTGTCATCCTGAACTGGCAAATAATGATTTTCTAATAAAAACATCTATCTTTATGGATAATTAAAAAGTAATGACCCATCTTATCGCTTTTCGCAAAAAGTTTTGGCCTAACAGGAAAATAAATAAATAAATTAATTTGAAAAAATTTTAACATTTTTAAAATTTTCTTGACATTTGAAGAATAATTCCCACTGTTAATGTTAGTACAGCCAAGTTTAACACCTGGACGAAACTTTAGACTCTTAAAAAAAAAGACATTTGACATTTCAAGAGTCCTTTTATTTTTATTCCATTTCCAATATATATTTTTTGTATTAAAATTAATTAAAATGTCTGGCTTTGAATGATCACCAAAAAAACAGAAAAGGTATGTTTTAATTTTTATGTCAGGATTCTGTCAGGCTATAAATAAACAAGTATACCTAATTATCTTTTAGGAAAAGAAAGAAACTGGGAAAACCTTGTATACTAAACGTTAACGATTTAATTATAAATATCAATTGTATGCATCATTTATGAATGAAATTCAAAGTCAAACCGACTAGTGCCATCAGATTTTTTAAATTCATTCACATTTTTTTGATCTCATTCAATATTCTTAATTAGGGGTTAATGACCGCTCTGTCATAGTATTCTACAGCATAACTTAAACAGATGTCATACAATAACAACGTGACTTTAGCTAATTTTAGATATATTTCCTAGAAGACACTAGCAGAAAACTACTATATTTTTTCCTAAATTGATGTAAGCCTCAAACTGGCATTTTCTACTTTGAACAACGTTACAAGATAATTCTTATGTATTTAAAATCATTCGAACTCCGTTATGAGTCAATCAATCACAAACAGACGGTAAAAATATAAACAAGGTTCGTCCTTCGATAACAACTCGTTTTTTTTATTTAATAATAAATTAGATACATAACCTTAAGAACACGATTGGAAACTGACGATTCAAAATCTACGAAAACATCACATTTTGAAAGTTACAGGTACCAACATGCTTTGTTATGTACACTTCATACCTAGGCGTACCTAATATTGCTATCTCTAAACAAAACTGTTTCTTGTTATTTATTATCAAAGTTATTAAGTTTTTATCAAAAGCCACCAGAAACATGTTATCAAAGTTATTACGATTGATGCACGTTTTATACTTTATCTTTAGGATTAACATCTTGATTCGTCTGTGAAATAATCAATATTTTACAATACAAATACTTACGGCCAGTTTCTTCATCAAAAGTTAAAGTTAAAGTTATGGCTAAAGTAATGTCTAAAGTAAAAGTAACGGTCAAATTCAATTTTTCTATTAGTTTTGCTGTCACTTTAGCCTTGAAAAAACGAATTTGACCGTTACTTTTACTTTAGACATTACTTTAACTTTAACTTTTGATGAGGAAACTGGCCGTTAAACAGGTTTTTTTTTATAGTAGGCGGTTAATTAACGCGGGTGTGTTTAGATAAACCTCATCTAACATTATTTGTATTATAAAAATTGCATCTATGCATTTTAAAACTACTGTAAGGAAAGTAATTTAAGAATGTTCTAACAAAAAAAAGGAACTTTCTAAGTCATTCGTGCTAAAGTAACGGTAAATGCAATCTCTATAATCGGCGAAACTTAATGACATAGAAAGCGTAGCGACCTATAATTTATTCCTACAGTTTTAGTTATTTGCTCAGCAAGGTGACCTTTTGGCTAAACAATTATTTTTTGAATAACTTGCATTGTCACGCTGAAGTTAGCATGTCAATTATACATATAAACTAACCTAACTGCGATTTTAATGCCTAATGTAGTGGTCAATAAATAAACCACAGACAAACAGACGACCGGTTTTTTTTCTTCTTTAAGGTATCACGTTTTCTGCCAAATCATTATGACCTCGCAAAATTTAAAATGTACGGTCATCGTTATATTGACGTTATTTTTTTTTTATCTCAAAGCAACACGTTATCTGAATAAATGGCTATTTAACGTGACTTGCAGTTTTTATATCGCTTATTTGCGTTACATAAGCAATGACAATTGAAAGGATTAAATAATTTAGGTACCGAAATTATCTTTACCTGTAAATCAATTAGCTATCAATAAGATTTTAATTATTTTTTCAAGTGAAAATTTAAGTTTGTTTATTTTTTATAATATATGTTTTTTTACTTGATAACAAAAAAAAGTGCGCACAAAAAATGGTTAAAGATTTTTATTTGGAATTTTGGATAATTTTCATATTTGTCGCAGTATCTGAATTGAATTCTTCGAGGATTTAGTACGATATAAGACGACACAAATCTCATTTTTTTTCCATTCCAAGGCACACAAACGATGAGTGCGCTGACCCTACTTAAAACCTGTGATATCACGTTTGTAGAGGTACTGCGACATGTGAAATCTAAGCGTAATTTAGCATGCACTTTGGTACCGCTCGCCACTCGTCACTACGAAATCTGATTACAGGTGTACTTACTCTTTGGTTATGATAGAAGGGGTCGATGTCCTCGAGGGGTATAGAGGACACTTCCGCCGGGAAGGTGCCCTGCATTCGCACCGGCAGCGGCAGGCCCTGCTCCAGGGTCGCGTCCGGCTGAGGACCTTCGTCCTCGTCCTCGTCATCATAACGCACCTATGTCGACACAACAGCGTTAGTACCACGTCAAATATTACATGAATCCATTAAAAAGCCAAAGGCAGATCCGAAGCCGGTTTGAACGCCCTTGAAATATTAAAACATTATTATAATGTTGTTCCAAGTCCACATGATTTTAAAGAAATAGATTTTTGGTTGTAAAAAAATAAATACATTATGGTCGTTTATTTACATAAAAAGATACATGAAATGCAGTTCATTGCCCTCAGGATCTGCTATTGACTATGAGATAAATAAAATAATGTGTTGATCACCTACATAGATTACCCATTTACCGTTCGTCCAGTTTTCTGATATTTTTTACTTACGATTAGTCATTGTACCAAACTCAATGACTGGAACAAGCTAGCCTATTTTAAGCCTAGTGTAACAGACCATATCATGGGCTTGATGCGCTATGTACTCGTAATAATACTGTTGGCATACAACTCATATTATTTCCGAGTCGGTTATTGAGTCAGCATGTCTTGTGAAGGCGCTTAAAGCTAATTTTATTTTGTGTAGTGCTGCTGTCTGTGTGACTATGATGCGTATCTGGCGTTACTAAAAGCAGTTGTTTTTAAACATTCCCACTATTATGTTACCATTCCGAATGTACGAAGAAACTTTGGAATAGCTCGCCTGTGTAAACATCAGGAAAATCGAGTATCTAATTGACGCGTATTCGAAAACGGTCCCAGAATAGGAGGCGTGACTAGCGCAAGCTCAACATGTTACAAAATACGAATCATAACCAACAAAACTTGATATTCATTTGAATAATTGTTAATTGTAAACTATTATGCACTAAACGCTAGCTAGGTGATGCCACCATGCTAGACCTAGATGACGGCAGTCGATGATGATGTGACGAACATGAGCCAGTCCTGTGCAATGCTTGATAATGGTATGTTATGTGCTGGTGTATCTTGAATACTAACGCTTATTATAACTGGAGATCCTACGATTTACAAGTTGTCCGTTAGACTAGAGGACTCCAAATCGACTATTTCCTATTGATTTTTTTTTGGATCAGAGGGTCATTGACTACGTAAATTCAATTTTCAATCAAATCTATTACCGGGTTCAAGGTTGACTATAGGCTTTGCTATCATCTAAACAGGGAATTAACGTGTTTATTTTGAAGACTAGAGGAGGTGGAGATATTTTTTTATGATCGGTGGGACAAACTATCCGGTTTATGCATTTCTTTGTTTTATTTTCGTCAACTTGAAAGGGAACATTTACTTTGTCGAAATGCAAATAAACATGACAAGCCTTCGCTTTTCTACAGTAAGATTAGCTGTTACGGTTCCGTTACATCATAAGGTGCCTTCAGTTAAGTAACAGCTAAACTTGTCAACACAGTTCTTTGCAGATACTTTGCCAACAAAGCGATGTGTTTAAGGAAAATGCTTTAAATGCGGTCAATATGCATAAATCAGAATGCACTACAAGTTATCGCACTTGAACAAATGTGGCGCCAATGTAAGTGGGAGCTTGCAATATTTCATGTTGAAAGAAATTTCGTTTGTGAAAGCGATAACTTGCTTAAAGTTTTCTCTAATAAAAACGAGCCGTAAAAAGGTAAAAGGGGCAAGCAAGCGTTCTTACTTCTTTTTTCTTTTTCGTCCGCCCCAAATCGTTCTGGAATAATTTAAAAATTATTCATCAGACCTTTGCTTTGATTTGTTTGTATTGCTTATTAGTGTGTGCCACACAATTAGTTACATTGTAGATACTGTGAAGTCTTCGTGTGCTAGCTAACATTTTATCACTCGTGTCATAATTAACAGAATAACTTTGTACCTATGAATAATACAGTGTTTCTTCTTTTAGATATATTTTGAGCACTCGATACACGTGTAGTTGGCTGTAGACAGCCGGGGCGTGCTAGACTGACACTCACCTCGCCTTCCGCTCGTTTTTTCTCGAGTTCCTTTTGCTTGGCATGCTCCTCAGCTATGCGGGCTTCGATAGCGGCCAGTGACTCTCTTGTGAAGGGTCGGAACAAGCTTCGTTCTTCCTCGCTGATCGAGTCCAAGTCCTCGGACATTGTCTATCGAACTCCCCCCGAGTGAACTGCCTACTGCATTGCAGGAAAAAGAAGATATTAAAATATTGTCAAACACAATGAACACTTCAACGGTCCGCTCTTAGAATAGCAATAGATACTCCTAAAAGATGAAGCTTTACATAACACAAAAATCTTTGCAGAGCACCCCATCGCAATAATACACAGTAACGATTTACGATAGTTGGCATTAACCCAAAATGATGAACAAGCGACTTGATGCGGCCTTAATTTCTTTTGTGGACTAGTTTGGCCTTGATTCCGTTTTTTCAAAGTCTGGTTAGCTATATCATTTGAATGAAACTTTTTATTTTTAGGATCATGCACTATCTGTTGCAATGCGACTATATTAAAAAATCTTCCATTATTTGTTAGCGAGGTCACAATATCCGCAGATTAAATAATTAAGAAGCGACATCGTTCAAATTGTTCAAAAAGAGCGATGTAAAATTTTGATAAATTCGGTTAAACAAATAGATTTAGGGGCTAAAGAAATTAGGGCAATAAAAATAAACTTCAAGGCTATTGCGGAAATTAAGCTCATAAAGAGGAGTAAATAGGCTTTATAGAAATCATAAGAAGGACGATGAGATGTGGAATACCAACAATATAATTTCTCCTACGTCGCCCCCTCGGCTGTATAAGACTATGTTTGTGCCTTACCAAACTAGGCCAAGGGCATTCTTTATATCGTGCGTTACTTATCTTTGGGGATTTTTATTCCTTTTCTTTATCGCTTTGGGATAGCTTATATAAGATTAATATTCGTACAAATAATAATAACTTATGGACTATTTTGTGGTACCTGTAACCAGTTTTTATGTTGCCTTCACAAGTTTTATCGGTACGAGTTGTATAGCATTACTTATTTATGCACATTTATGGAAGTCCTCTGTTGTCTTAAATAAGATGAACTTGAGCTACTAAAATCAATTCCCTTTTAAAGTAAATCCGGTGTTTCCTAGACGTCTACTCTACGCAATGCGGGAGGAACAATTTGTTTTCCCGCAGTGCGCATTCGTGACACCTCTACGCATTTCTTTGTTCTTGGGCGGTCATTATCAGTGTCTTGTAATTTGGTGTCATTACATAACTGTTATGCAAAGTTTGTTTTCTTTTTATCTTAATTATAATTACATAAGATACAGCATTAATCTTGGGTTTGTGAAGTGTTGCAAGAAGAATGACTGGAAAAAATCTTTCTGTCATGCATGATGAGGCAAAAGCAGTTGGTACTTATTTTTAACCGACTTCGAAAAAAGGAGGTTGTTAGTTTGACCTGATTTGGATGGGGTTTTTTTTATAGTATTTGTATGGTTGTTTACCTGCTAACAGTGAATGGGCGGGTGCGTGTGGTGCGGGAAACGCGCGCGGCAGCACGCTCTACGCCCGCGTTCTCCCGCCGACCACCTACGGGCGGACCGCCCTTCTGAACAACAGAATGTACACAGTTAAAGTACCGACAATATTAACATCATTTTTCTTTAAACAATCGGTTTGCTACGAATTTTCACTTTCGTTTTCAATCAAAAAAGTATCCTAATTTGTATGATAAATAAACTATCTGTAATGGTACAGCAGATGTAACTTGTAATATAATAATGTAGCAATGTAACTTTCAGTAAAATAATAACTAAAGAATACAATGGCAGTTCCACCTGGAGAAAATGATAAAATACCAATACATAGATGTGAGTATATGATGTAAAAGTTATATGATTACTCATAATGCGTCCTTGCACTTGACAATTACCTAATGCAGACATTTTACGCATACCTACTCGTTCGTTGTTATGACAAGGTTATCAACCTTTGGCTTACGTCATTTTTTTGTTCTTAAAGTTACTCGCACTTTTTCTAAGACACGTGTAAAAATAAATGCTAAAGGGCATTTATTCACTCCTCCATTCCTCACGATAAGTAAGAAACGTGATAAAAAATGTAACCTAAGGTTGTTTTGGTCATCCAAATCATTGTCAAGGTTATATGATCTTCGAAGCACGTGTATCGGCGCCTATTCTATATTTAAAACGTTATTTTGTGTGTAAACAGTATTATTCCTCATCATACTGTTATTTACTTAACGTTCCAACTTGTCTTAACATTATCAAAATGTAAACAAAACTTTATGGTTGGAATTATTAAAATTGCTTCTCAAATATGACAGCTAATTCTGGTTTTAAGGGATTTTGTTTATATAATGCCAATACGTTTCACACTTTGGGATAAGTACTATAGAGGTTGTATGTTAATAGTTTTTAATATTATGTAATGCTGGTTGGCTGACAGTTTAAATAGTATTATTTTTATTAAAATAGATTTTTCATTCGAATAAGTAACCTACCAAATATTTTTTTGAAGCTGATGTTAGTTCTACTTTCCCTTATTTCCATGAAAATCTGTATATAACTATATGAGTAATACAGGAAGAACTAAGAGCAGTCGCGTACGAATCACCCTCACTTCTCACAAACTAAATTAGAAGGATTTGCAATTCTGAGTGGGTGTCCGATTAGAATTGTTAATACCACTCCTGTTTTCGCGTATATTAAAGCATTAATTGTGATCGGATGGCAGTAATATAAGTACAGGATACTGAGACTGTTTGTCATCACAAAATCATTCCTTTTATTTGACATAAAATCTATCTACATCAAGTACATTGAATGGTGACTTAAAGTATTCAGTTTTCTAAGAAATGAAATTCAGGAATGAAAGGAGAAATGTCACAAGACTGCAAAACTTCAAGAGTATCGATTACTGAACTACAAGTAGATTCAAGACAAGCGTATTCTCGTTTTCTTTCTTTCATTCTTTTTATTGTTCCTACAGGGAATAGCAGAAATGTCTCAAGGTCCGTGAAATGAGGTCGGGAGGAGCTCTTAAGTCAAGTAACATGGAATGCCTTTTATTAGAAGATTTAAACATTCCTTTCCCTTGGTTGTAACTACGGAACCTTAAAAGACAGATAACTAGCATTAGTCCCTTGAAGAGGCGATAAATTGAAAGAGATTCCCATCTCGAATCAAATATTTTCTTATTTTTTAACTTTACAGTCCTATCTTTATACAAAATTATACAGGAAACTTATTAAAAGTTCTAGCAAAAATTTACCTTAAGACACGAGAAACCAACGTTGACAGTTACTTACTTATATTCTTATCTTTGTTTCGTGTTATCAGCAGTGTCTACTTAGTAATAAAGTTAATTAATAAAAGTGACTGTAACTGACCTGTCGTCCGCGAGAGCAGTGTGATCGCGGCTACTAGAGAGATGAAAGTTACCACGTGATCGCTGATAGGGACAGCCAGCAAATGGGCAAGATTTTTCATGACCGACCTGTAACAAAACAACAAACTAGTTATTTATTAATATTATTTAAGAAATTTACAAGGTATTTATAAATAAGGGGGGCTGTTGAACGCTCGCAGCCTTTTCACACTGGCAGATTTTACGCTCGTTTTGCCCGAGCGACTACTGACGGTGTCAATACCGGCAATTGTTAATTGTTTGTAAAGAAATGCTGGTTATTTGGTTACACAGAGATGATATAGCTAGACGTGGTGACACCGAGCCTATTCATTATTCAAAACTTCAAAAAGTATTTCTATAAATAATGTTTCACCATACCGTATATAGTGCAGTGCCTAGGGGTGTGTGTAGGTCTAGAGGGCGCGCGGGATGGTGGCCGCGTCGCCCGCTGGCCGCGCGCGCTCCTCTCTCCAGCTTCTGCGCGCGCGCAACATCTGCGTCAGCCCTGAGCTGCGTCTATAGAACAAACACCACATAAGCATCAATTTTTAAAGGAAAACTCAAAATAAAATAACATGGAGGCAAGCACTTTGCGATGTGACACCCTATACAGCATATATAGCAGTCGTCTCAGATTGCTGTCCTATTCAACAGTTTGTTTATCAGCCGAAGTCAGGTATTTGAAGAAACCCGGATCCATTTTACAATGTACAATTAACGTACGAAGTAATTACGTTAAGTAATAAAAAAGAATATGCTGTGCACCTCTCTGACAGAATGAAGAATCCCTCATTATTCGTAGAAAATGCTCTGAAAGCGGTTTCGTCCACGTGTATTCCACAATTAAAACCATGTTAACCCTTTTTGAAATCTCGTCTTAGTAAACACCTCGTGCAGAAACTCCTGGCATTTGTAGTTTCTGAGATATCGTAATGAGTGACTCATTAACCTTTCTGTTTTATACAGATACGTATATAAGGTAACTCTTCTGCGATTTATGGTATAAAATCTAGCCCTTCAAGCTACAAACCCATTGCTTTAATTCAGTATCAAGACAATAAACTTACATTCGTGCAATGCAATATAAATAAACTGCTATATTGAAAACCTAATACAACTGGAACTATAGTTACACTCATAGGATTTAGATGTTCGAAAAGACAACAACGTCAGTCATTCAAAGATTACGATTAGCGTCAAAATATCCTATCATACTGATTGGACCCGTTATTATTCACAACAAGTTGTTATCAAAATGCACGTGGTATTACTGAGTTGTTTTGGAACTTGTTTTCACCTGTCAATACATAAACATTTGAACGGCATATGATTAAGACATTGAACCCATATTATAAGCTGTTTCTTTGCCACTACCATACTCTTAAAGTATCATCTAGCCTTTTCTCAATTACTTTGACATCAGCAGAGCTACTCGCTGAATTGACGCGGGTACCGGATTGAAACACCTTGGTATAACTAGTTGTCTGACTATGTCTACTAATGAATGCTGGGCTGACTGCCAAAAAATATATCAAAGAGTGTGTTTTAAATATTTTTTGCTTTTTATGTAAATTTTTGTTCAAACTCAGCGAATATTTGTTTTCCATTCATGGCGAAGATGCTTTCATTATGTTCAGCCTCGATCTCATTCAGCTTTCGCTGGCGGCGACAAGTCTGCCATTTTCCTTGTCTAGCCGTCCACACAATGTCTCCCCTGACAACTCAACATGACTATAAACTAGATATCTATCGTGAAGCTTAAATGATATTTAAATCTTTGGTATCGACGGTTGTTTGAAGTCCTATCTGAATATCTATTTAGCCATGGGATAAAATGTAATCGACGGTATCTAGATATAATAATGAGACTCATTATTACTGAAGAAAACTCTGGGATACTATTTGAGTAGGTATTGATATTGTTTTTAATCATTAAAACAAATTATTCCATTCAAGATATACCACTCCATGCATCAACAACAATACTATGGACTTTGATTTTATTTTCTTGTTAATTGTCATCAACACTGAATCATGAGCAGGGGAATGTCAAAAAGTAAAAGCCATTTTTTTCCGTAGGCATGTTATCCTCGCATTGGACGTTCGTAGTCTTTTTTATGAAATACCCAACTTGATATAGCCCCGAGAATGTTTTATCCAGTTTTGTTTTTATATCATCCAAGAACACATTGCAATACATATAGGCGTGGCGTGGCCGGTCTCCGGCTCCTGTCTCTGGGGCCCTAACTCCCAGTCGCTTGGACCCTATTTACAAAACCGTTTCACATGAAAATGTTACATATTTTATAAGTCATTTAAATGACATTGAAGGTATAATTATTCACAAAAGGTATATTTAGTTTGGTGAATTACAAACAAATCTAAGATATCTGCTCCATGAATTTCCTGTGTATGTTTCAACTAATCATATGCATTGAAATTACATTCCCTTCTAATCTGAGGTACCTCTATAGATCATGGGTGCTAACATTATTAAACTGTATAACTGAAACAGTATAGATCCATTTTCTAGTTGTGCTAAGATTACCCAAGATAACTTTATAGGATACTAGCTATTATAAGCACCATCAAAAATTAAGAAGAATTAATATGAATTGATATTTGAAAGCAAAGTAAAACGAAGTTAGGTTCTCAAAGATCTCTATTATGTTCTTTGGTTTTTTAAAACTCGATACATGCCGTCGAGGTGAAACGATGGCGACGTCGCACGGTAGATCGAAAATCGGCTCTAGAAGACATAGGATCTCGATGTTTTAAATGTTTTTTTTTTTTTGCTGGAAATGACTTCTGCCGATCATTACTGTTCTATAAAATGTCATATGAAGTAATTGTGTGCACAAACGGAAGAGTTATAATTTTTATAAGAAAAAAATCATTAATCATCAAATTTTCATGTCAGCTCCATACAGGAGCTGACATGAAAAATGAGGATATCTCTGGAATCGCAAGGTTGGCCGTTATATCCTTGCACTCTGTTATAGTACTATTTATTTGTGATTTTTTGACATACTTCATATTGCGGCATCACTTGCGATTTTTTTTTTAAATCGTCAAAATTAAAAATAAAAAATGTTTATGATATGTTCATTTTAATGCTTAAATATGGCTATACCAAGTGTAAATTACAATATTTTTTATGCTTAGACCAAAATATTCTAAGAAATCACAAAGTCGTATTACCTACTTTGTGATTTTCATTTGAAATTATATGGTAATTATGAATTACGTAATATGTATCTTGTCTAATGCCTCAAGTCCACATTAGCTAATGATTAATAAAACTTAATACCTAGTTAAAAGGATACGTACCAGAATAATTTGGGGTACTCGCTAATTTAGCAATAAGTGCAGGATTAGCTTAATGAAAGTAATTAGATAAATGTGATACCATCATTAGTCAATAACAATAAATAGTCAAACATTGGATTCACAACTTCAGTTCATTTAGAGCATTTCTATACTAACATCTATCCTACCGTGTCTTTTTACTCAGTTACCGTGAATAATGGAAAGCATTATTACAAATTTGGATTTTTTTGTTATTCTGAGAAATCAGGATGCTTTGTCTTTCGATCACGAAATATTGTTCAACACACTTGTTATTCGACTGGGCCCTAGCCTTTCAGACGAAGACAGTGTTACCGTGAAAGAATTTTGTCGAAGATTTACAAGGGCAGTTCAAAAGAGATGGTTACGATCCCACAGAAATAGTGAAGTTTTTAGACGTGATTACAGTAATTGGCTTGAGGCAAATATTGACTGGCCAAACTGCGTGCAAACCAATTTGCTCATTAAAGAATCAACAAGTGAAAATATTTCTACTGAACCTGTACCTGAACCTGTACCATCAACTTCAACAATGAAATCAACTTCAACGATGACAAAAAGATCTAGAAAGCCGTTTGAAGATCTAAGTAACAAGCAGAAAAAGAGACGATCTGATGAATATAAAGGCGATGACCCTAATGAAGTAGCTTATTCAGCTGCAGCACTTTTGAAAGGAGATGGTCGTGAGGATATTGCATCTGTTATTGAACATATGCTCCAAAATCCAGAAGCAGCAGCAAAAATTAAGGAAATGTTGAACAAACCAGCTCCTTCAACAATATTTTCACCAGAAAAAGCACTGGGTTTGCTACTTTCATTAAAACTATCGAAATGGCAATATATCACATTAAGGGAAACGACTATTCGAGAAGGTTCAAAGGAGATATATCCTTCTTACTATAAAGTGCAAAAAGCTAAGCTACAGTGCTACCCTCCGAAGGCATTTGTGACTGTAACGGATTCATCTGCTAAGATTGCACTACAAGCGTTACTAGATTTAACAGTGAACAGAATTTTTGAAACTATTCGTAGTCCTGATGCGATACAAAATAAACAATTGATATTAATATCAAAGTGGGGATTTGACGGTGCATCTAACCAAAGTAGATATAAGCAAAACATAGAGAGTGGTCAAGATGATTCCAGCATATTTATGACGTCTTTGGTTCCATTAAAGTTGACAGCTGACGGTGATACCGTATGGGTGAATCCAAAACCCTGCTCACCTATGTATTGCCGTCCAGTCCAGTTTAGTTTTGTGAAAGAAACCAAAGACGTTGTCATAAATGAAAAAACTGCAATGGATAACGAAATTGAAGCTCTCGTTCCCTCAAAATGTCAAGGACATGAAGTTAGTCACAAATTAATGATGACGATGATTGACGGCAAAATTTGTACATATCTGTCTGAAGCTAAGTCAAATGCGGCCTGCTACCTGTGTTTGGCTAAGCCTACAGAAATGAATAAGTTAGATGTCATTGCGTCAAAAACCATTTCTTCTGGTGTGTATGAGTTCGGATTATCAACACTTCATGCCCGCATTAATGTGATGGAATGTCTTTTACACATAGCGTATCGTCTCGACTTCAAAAAGTGGTCTGCAAGAGGAGAAGGTCATCAAGAGTTATTGCATTCACGAAAAAAACTCATTCAAGATCGATTCAAAGATGATCTCAACCTTTTGATTGACATCGTTAAGCAAGGATCAGGCACAACTAATGACGGGAACACAGCAAGGCGGTTTTTTGAATTTCCTGATAAAACTGCAGCGATCACTGGATTAGATGAAGACCTAATACGCAGATTTTCTGTGATTCTGCAAGCTATCACATCTGGAGAGATTATAGACGTGCCGAAATTTAAAGAATACGCTGGAACAACCGCTGAAAAATACGTGGAACTGTCTGATTGGTATGATATGTCATCAACCGTCCACAAATTGTTGATTCACGGAGGGGACATAATTGCAGAAAATGCTATTGTACCAATTGGAAGTCTTTCGGAAGAAGCTTCAGAGGCCCGAAACAAAGACTTTAGGAGGTTCAGAGAACACCATTCGAGGAAAAAGAGTCGACAAGCATCAAACGAGGATATCCTCAATATGCTTATCATCTCTTCTGATCCTCTAATTTCTTTCACAAGACCAAAATTAGATGCCCACAAGCGGCAGACATACTTTAAGGAAACAGTAGAACTATTGAAACTTCAGGATCAGGAAGCTCCGACAGAGTTCTGAAGTGGATTCTGATGGTGACGAATTATAAAATAAGTTAACTTTTATTGTTTATGTTAGGGTAGGTTAAGTTCATTTTTTTATATAATTTACTTTTATTTTTAATCATACAATAGTTTACCATTTATTGTAATTGAGTAATGATCACGTTTATCTAATTACCCTCATTATGGCACGTATCCTTTTAACAGGTATGTAGGTATTAAGTTTTATTAATCATTAGTTAATGTGGACTTGAGGTATTAGTCAAGATTACATTATTATGTAAGTCATAATTACCATGTCATTTCAAATAAGCATAAAAAATATTGTAAGTTACACTTGGTATAGCCATATTTAAGCATTAAAATGAACATATCATAAACATTTTTTATTTTTTATTTTGCGATTTTTTTTTTAAATCGCAAGTGATGCCGCGATATGAAGTATGTCAAAAATTCATAAATAAATAGTACTATAACAGAGTGCAAGGATATAACGGCCAACCTTGCGATTCCAGAGATATCCTCATTTTTCATGTCAGCTCCATACATTTTTTTCTTATAAAAATTATAACTCTTCCATTTGTGCACACAATTACTTCATATGACATTTTATAGAACAGTAATGATCGGCAGAAGTAATTTCCAGCAAAAAAAAAACATTTAAGACATCGAGATCCTATGTCTTCTACAGCCGATTTTCGATCCACCGTGCGTCGGTCGACTGTCCTATAATTAAAGGCACGTGTAACCACTAAAGCATGTCTGGTTGCACTGACTAGATTAAGCTTGATAAGTCATGACAATACTATTTCGTAAATATTATAAGATAACACACACAAACAATGCGTTTCAATAGTAGATAGATGATAGCAGAGCGGAGATTTATAAGTCACATTATCGATATCCAGTTTTTTCGTGGTATATAAAACCAGCCGCGAGTTTTACTATTCATAACAAGGTCATCAACGGTTGTGTAAACAGCTCCTCAAAATGTGGGTCTTATATCTACCGGCAGTGCTATCAGTGTTAATCGTTACCCTTTATTTATATTTTACAAGAACATTTAACTATTGGAAGAAACGAAATGTTCGTGGGCCGGAACCAACTGTATTTTTCGGAAACTTGAAGGATTCAACCCTTCGCAAGAAAAATATAGGAATAGTGATGGAAGAAATTTACAACCAGTTTCCGGATGAAAAGGTGGTTGGAATGTATAGAATGACCACACCTTGTCTACTGGTACGTGATTTGGATGTGATTAAACATATTATGATTAAAGACTTTGAAGCGTTCCGTGATCGTGGTGTGGAATTTAGCAAAGAAGGATTGGGACAGAACTTGTTCCATGCTGACGGAGAAACGTGGAGAGCCTTAAGAAACAGATTTACACCTATTTTCACATCTGGTAAATTGAAAAACATGTTCTATCTTATGCATGAAGGTGCTGATAACTTTATTGACCACGTGAGCAAAGAGTGTGAAAAAAAACAAGAGTTTGAAGTTCACTCCCTTCTCCAGACGTACACCATGTCTACGATCTCATCATGTGCTTTCGGAGTGAGTTATAACAGCATCAGCGATAAAGTTCAGACTCTAGAAATTGTAGACAAGATTATTTCAGAACCAAGTTATGCCATAGAATTGGATTATATGTATCCTAAATTATTGGCAAAACTCAATCTTTCAATTATCCCGACTCCTGTTCAACATTTTTTCAAAAGTCTTGTGGACAGCATTATTAGCCAAAGAAATGGCAAACCTGCAGGCCGCAACGATTTTATGGATCTCATACTCGAACTCCGTCAAATGGGAGAGGTAACTAGTAACAAATATCTTGATGGAGTAACATCACTTGAAATAACTGACGAAGTTATATGTGCCCAAGCTTTTGTATTTTACGTTGCTGGATATGAAACCAGTGCAACCACAATGTCCTACTTGATATACCAACTCTCACTTAATCAAGACGTCCAAAATAAGTTGATAGCTGAAGTAGATGAAGCAATAAAAGCTAGTGATGGAAAAGTAACATACGACACCGTGAAGGAAATGAAATATTTGAACAAAGTCTTTGACGAAACTCTCCGTATGTACTCTATAGTAGAACCACTGCAAAGGAAAGCTACAAGAGACTACCAAATTCCTGGAACTGATGTCGTCATTGAAAAGGATACCATGGTATTAATATCTCCAAGAGGCATTCACTACGACCCGAAATATTACGACAATCCTAAACAGTTCAACCCTGATAGATTCGATGCGGAGGAAGTGGGCAAGCGTCACCCGTGCGCGTACTTACCATTCGGACTTGGACAAAGGAATTGCATAGGTAAGCAAATCTTCAATAGCAGTTAATTATTCTCATTAAAAAATGAGTTCATGAAGCCTGATAAGGATGTCAAGTGTCAAATGATGTCAACTAAACAAACATTAGTTATTAAAAACATCTTCGGCGTTAAAAACCGACATAAAACGCCGTTTAAAATAGTTGAAAAAAATATCATTAACTAATTGTCGCCCGCGACTGTCAACTTGTGTCGAACTTCTTTGTCGACTTGTCAACTTGGAATTGTAACTTCAGTATCTCCTGTCTTTAAATAATATATCAGAGGTTTTTGTCTAGTTTTCTTTTCTATGGTGCGTAACCACGCGTTGCAAATAAACACACAAAGTCACTTGTACCTTTTTAATACTTATTATTCTTTCTTTTTTTAACACGTCAAATTTTTCGTTTCAGGCATGCGGTTTGGCAGACTTCAGTCTCTACTATGCATCACGAAGATTTTATCCAAGTTTAGAATAGAGCCATCGAAAAATACCGACAGAAACTTGCAAGTCGAACCCCGCCGAGTTATTATTGGACCGAAAGGAGGAATACGTGTAAACATTGTTCCTAGGAAGATTGTATCTTAATTATTTTCTTATGGACTCTTGTTAATAACAACGGACCATGGACCGATTTTTATAAAGGCCGACGGGTAGATGCGCAGTTTGTAGTAGGTTAGTATGGATGTGTGTTAACGCGACGTGTTTTGAAGCAACGTTTTGTTGCAATGGATATCTGCCCGTTGCGCTAACAAACGCCTATGAAAAACTACGCTACGCCCCGTTAACCGTCATAAAAATCGGACCGTTCGGTCATACGCTGTCGTCAACAAGAGACCTGACGGTGTTACAAGTTATTGCTAATTCTATTCAATATTATCGGTAGTGGAAAAATTATCTTCAAATGTATATATAACTTACTTAAGTAATTAATTAGAAGATTTTTTTTGACTTAATAATTCTTAACTTATTAGACTAATGACTGATTATTATAATAAACATAACATGGCAATTTACGGATAGGTACTAGTCTATTACATTCGTAACTATGGCACGTCGGCTTCAATATTTTTTTTTATTAATTTGTATCAAAGAATTTATAACTTACTACCTATTTGGTACCTTATATTTTATTCAAAAACTAGCTTTTGCCCGCGGCTTCGCTCCCGTCAACTGACTTCTCTACTTTACCCTATTTTTTTGTTCATAAGAACCTTCTCCTGACAATAACAAACACAACAAAAAAGAATTAGCCAAATTGGTCCAGGCGTTGTTGAGTTATGCGCTTACCAACACATTTTGCGATTCATTTTTATATTATAGATTATACGATTCACTTTTGAATTTGAAGTAGACATTGCTACAATTCGTTACTTATTGTTATAATAAGCGGCAAGTTATTAAGTAACGTAAATGCCATACTAGCTGACGTGGAAGTTAATGCCTAATTGCCTCTCCGTACTATATTTTATTTTATTAAAAAATGTACTTCTAAATAATTAATGTAATAGGGGGATCAATTTTGTTGTATTTTTTTATCAAGCATTGTTACTCTTATTCACATTGAAATAAATACTATGAATTGATAATTTTTTTTTTCATTTTGATAAATTTTTTAAATATCTATACTAATATTATAAAGCTGAAGAGTTTGTTTGTTTGTTTGAACGCGCTAATTTCGGGAACTACTGGTCCGATTTGAAAAATTCTATTATTCTATCAAAAAACATTACTTTTAAATAAGAACTAATAACAATTTTTATTATGGGTATGCGATTCAAAGTATAATTTTCTGCTATTAATGAGGTGTAATAAAGCAATTAAAAGACATACAGATGCAATCATTTTATTTAGAAAAACTAACCGTTTTAGATCATTTTAGACTCGTAGACAGCTGTCAATTGGTCAAAACTTTCGATACTCCTAAACTTTATCTCTGTTTTACACATGATGTTGTAAATTATGAAAACGAAAAATGACTCCTGTGGCCAAATCACTGAATGGATTAGGTTATTAGGATTTTTTACAATTCAATGTGATTAGGTACGACACACCCGATATAGACAACATTAAATGTTTGACCAATACTATTTTCTTAATTATCAATTTATTTCATGAAGAAAGTGTGACGCCTTAGATATTTTTCGTACCTAATGATACATTTAGCGAGGTTTAGATAAGACTATATAAGAATGTTGAGGTCGAATGGCAGCTAGAATTAATAAGATAAATCTATTAATATTTATTCTTGACATACATATAAGGGAAGATAACCATTTTCGTACAGTACTTTTTATGAAAAATGTTTTAGTGTGAGTTGCAGTCAGTTCTGAATATAATGTGATATCTATATGTACCAAAACTAAAGCTGGCAATCACTTTTCACACACTTAGCATGACACGTGCAAACGCCAACACAAGTACGTCTGCACTAATACATATCATAGTAACAACTCATGCTTGCAGCTTTTCTAAATTTTATAGGAAAACTACGATAACACACACAAAAACAATTATTGTTTGTGTAAGATACAACTGGAGATTTTAATTTGTGCTATCGTAATCTTGTTTGATGATCGGTAGGTATATAAAATACGCCGCCTTAGGTAGCTCTTCATATCATTGTGAACAGCGAGGGCGTTGATATCTCCTCAAAATGTGGATCTTTTATTTTCCGGCAGTGATATCAGTGCTAATCGTCACTCTTTATTTTTATTTCACAAGGACATTCAACTACTGGAAGAAACGAAATGTACGCGGCCCGGAACCTGTTGTATTCTTCGGAAACCTGAAGGATTCCGCCCTTCGCAAGAAAAATATGGGCGTAGTGATGGAAGAAATGTACAACATGTTCCCAGAAGAAAAAGTAATTGGAATCTATAGAATGACCTCACCTTGTCTACTTGTACGAGATTTGGATGTGATTAAGCATATCATGATTAAAGACTTCGAAGTGTTTAGCGATCGTGGTGTGGAATTCAGCAAAGAGGGATTGGGTTCAAACTTGTTCCACGCTGATGGAGAAACATGGAGAGCATTGAGAAATCGATTTACACCTATTTTTACATCTGGTAAACTGAAAAACATGTTCTACCTTATGCATGAAGGTGCTGATAACTTTATAGACCACGTAAGCGCAGAGTGTGAAAAGAATCAAGAATTTGAAGTTCATTCCCTTCTTCAAACTTATACCATGTCCACAATTGCCGCTTGTGCCTTTGGAATAAGTTATGATAGTATCGGCGATAAAGTCAAAGCGCTAGATATTGTAGACAAGATTATTTCGGAACCGAGTTATGCTATAGAATTAGATATGATGTACCCGGGTCTTCTTTCAAAATTGAATCTGTCAATTTTTCCAACGGCGGTAAAGAATTTCTTTAAAAGTCTCGTAGACAACATCGTTGCTCAGAGAAATGGCAAACCTTCAGGTCGTAACGACTTTATGGACCTGATTCTAGAGCTCCGTCAATTGGGAGAGGTAACTAGCAACAAATATGGTAGCAGTGCTTCATCCCTTGAAATAACAGATGAAGTAATATGTGCCCAAGCTTTTGTATTTTACATCGCTGGATATGAGACCAGTGCAACAACTATGGCTTACATGATATACCAACTCGCACTTAATCCCGATATACAAAATAAGTTGATAGCTGAAGTAGATGAAGTATTAAAAGCGAATGATGGGAAAGTAACATACGACACCGTGAAGGAAATGAAATATCTGAATAAAGCTTTCGACGAAACCCTTCGTATGTACTCTATAGTAGAACCACTGCAAAGAAAAGCTACTAGAGATTACAAAATTCCCGGAACAGACGTCGTTATTGAAAAGGACACCATAGTGCTAATATCTCCAAGAGGCATTCACTATGACCCGAAATATTACGACAATCCTAAACAATTCAACCCTGATAGATTCGATGCCGAGGAAGTGGGCAAGCGTCACCCGTGCGCGTACTTACCATTCGGACTTGGACAAAGGAACTGTATAGGTAAGGGTCATGAATATTTTATATGTTCTCGATATTTGATTAGTACCAAGGTACATTAGTTCAGTTTTAATTATATTTTCAAATTCTTTACAGAATATGTACATAAGTATGACATAAATGGATATTGTAAATTGATATAGTAGTTTATTTTATCTTTTCCTGTAGAACATTAATCTCTTGATAAATAAATTCCCCAGATGCACCAAAATTATTTCGTCAATACGAAGATTATATAAATCCGTCCTTACATTGTTGTGTTTATTTACAGGCATGCGATTTGGCAGACTTCAGTCTCTACTATGTATCACGAAGATTTTGTCCAAGTTTAGAATAGAACCATCGAAGAATACCGACAGAAACTTACAAGTAGAACCGCACCGAGGCCTTATCGGACCGAAAGGAGGAATACGTGTCAACATTGTCCCTAGGAAGCTCGTATCTTAAATATTTTTGCTATAATGACGGTACAATTAACGGATATTATCTCTTCGTAATAATTCTATATACAAGAAACATTGTCGTCATCAAATTTAGTTTAATAAATTAAAGAAAAAACATGTTACTAAGGCGTATGAAATAAGTAATGTAGAATTTCGGTAAAAACTTGACTGATCTAAATCAATTATTGTGTATTGTACATAAAGTTATTATAAACTCGTACAAAATTATGTAAGCCCAAAGAAAATTTTGAGAGTAATTGAACCCCTAATTGGCCCTGTGTATAATTATAATCTTAAATATCGGCAATAGGAACTGGGCAAACATTTACCTATGTATATATTTTTTAACATTACATATAATTAGCGATATAATTTTGTAAATTAGTAGTTATACTCAAAATAAAAAGAAGCAATCAAGTTTATCTTTACTTATTCATTTTCATACTTTATAACACTCCCTTATTCCTCACTAAACAATATTTGGAGTATTTTCTGATTCTGTCACTGACTCTAAACTTCCTCACAGACTGTTCCTAATATTCTATATCTGCGGATTTCAATTACTGGCCCTACTCCTGTTTTGCGATTGAGAGCCAGAATGACAACAAATAGATAAAATCGAGAATGGCCATTAGTGGTCATTAATTAAATAGTCAAATACAGGCGGCTGTCTCAGTCAATAAACAATGAATTAATTGTTTTTTAAATGAAAACAAAAATAAAGGTAAGTAGTTATAAGCTACTTACAGAGAGATCTGTTATAATAATATATTTTTTAAATTAAGTATACGTATAAGTTAAGAGTGCCCTTTCCCCGCATATTGGTACTCAATGGTATTTCACCAGGCAAGCTGTAGAAAAAAGCTAGCACCAATGAACAGCAGAAGAAAGTTGGCACCCAACGTTGATGTTTTCTAGGTCTCATGTACCATCAGTCATAGAAATTATGATACGATAAATCAATACTGAGTTGTAGTTTGATTGCATAATATCAAGCACTAATTTAATTGTCAATGCTTATTCACCTTTCGTATGGAAGTATAATTTGCATGAGCCGCCTTAACGCTGCATCTGGTGAGACTGGAAACCGACCCGAACATAGTTGAAAAAGGCTCGGCAAATGATGACATGTATGTCTTCTATAGCATTCCTCACAATTTATGTTGAATATACTGATAGGTTATCTTATATCTTATATCATTCTGTTAATACTTTCGATAGTGTAACGAAAGTTTCGGGTGCAAGATTGGTTTGCACAAAACATTTACTTCCAAAAATACTTGTCCAATTTTGATGCGATAGTCGGTGGTGGATTTGGATTTCATAATTCTATATTTTTAGTTAGGTGTTATGGTGTAAACTTCAACATCATGAGATAATGCACTAAAAAATGGCCGTACAAAACCTCAACTAATAGTATTTAATGTAAAATTATATAAAATAGTCATATTTTTATAGTTGTTTTTGATCTCCAGTTTAATCTAGGGAAAATGATGATTTTTGAGTGTCTATATTGAAAAAGGTTCAGTTACCTGTGAAAAATTCGAGACTTAAGACGATCTAAAAGGTTGTTATAAAAATACCAATTTATAAAAAGGTATTATAACTTTAAGTTACTAAGGGGCAGGCTCAACACTCATCGTGCAGTTTTTAAGTCACGTTTACAAAATATTCAAACACCTTTCATAATTCAATGTCATGTCCATAATTATTATTTAATAGTTGAACTGATAAAGAATAGATTTATCAACTAATGTATTTTTATTAAAATGTGTGGAGTCAGTCTATTTAAATAAATAAATCTGTGTATTATAGATATAGCTTATACATTTATGGCCTTACTACAAAAACTTTAACCACTGTTTTACACTTGTCTAAAAAAAATGTGGCTCCAAAATGAACCATATGTCAACGTCATAATTTGACATTTTTTTAGACAAGTCTTAAACTGACGTTAAAAAGTTTTTGTGGTAAGACGGATAATGTGCAACGAAGATGATGGTCGTGATGGATTTTGTAACCGTCTCTAATAATGAAAATGTTAGGTTTCTTTAAATGATATTTTACCTTGCCGTTTTGGTTGTTTAGACGACTGTCATAGACAGTCAGTAGACAGGTAGCAAGACTCGGACTGACGGACACCAACTATATCTAAGTACTCACCATCATTAACTGAATATAAAGATAACAAACCAATATTTCTGCACACCACTTGCAGTGAATAGTTAAAAATTGTTGTTTCATGCATGCAGCATTATCAAAAATCAAGTCTCTCGCTAAGTATATAAAACAGGTCGAGAGATATTGCTATTCATAACACAGCGTTCGGTTACTAAGATCGCAGTTCCTCCAAAATGTGGGTGTTTTATCTGCCGGTAGTGATATCAGTGTTAGCCGTAGCGCTTTATTATTATTTTACACGGACATTTAATTACTGGAAAAATCGAAATGTTCGCGGACCGGAACCTACCGTATTTTTCGGGAACTTGAAGGACTCAGTTTTAAGAAGAAAAAATATAGGCGTAGTCATGGAAGAAATGTACAACATGTTTCCAGATGAAAAAGTTATTGGAATCTACAGGATGACCACACCTTGTGTCCTTGTACGAGACTTAGATATTGTTAAACATATCATGATAAAGGACTTCGAAGTTTTCAGTGACCGTGGTTTAGAATTCAGCAAAGAGGGATTGGGACAAAACCTGTTCCACGCTGATGGAGACACTTGGAGAACTTTGAGAAATCGATTTACACCAATTTTCACATCTGGAAAACTGAAAAACATGTTTTATCTTATGCATGAAGGTGCTGATAACTTTATTGACCACGTGAGCAAAGAGTGTGAAAAACATCAAGAATTTGAAATTCACACACTTCTTCAGACTTATACCATGTCCACAATCTCCTCCTGTGCTTTTGGAGTAAGCTACGACACCATCAGCGATAAGCTAGATACTTTGGCAATTGTAGATAAAATTATTTCGGAACCAAGTTATGCTATAGAATTAGATATGATGTATCCGGGTCTCCTTCCAAAACTCAATCTTTCAATTTTTCCTTCTGTTGTACATAAATTCTTCAAAAATCTTGTGAACACAATTGTCACTCAAAGAAATGGCAAACCTTCAGGGCGTAACGATTTCATGGATCTCATACTAGAACTCCGTCAAATGGGAGAGATCACCAGCAACAAATATGGTAACAATATGTCAACTCTTGAAATAACAGAATCAGTTATGTGTGCCCAAGCTTTTGTATTTTACATCGCTGGATATGAAACTAGTGCTACTACTATGGCCTACTTGACATATCAGTTGGCACTTAATCCTGACATACAAAATAAGTTAATAGCAGAAATAGATGAAGCAATAAAAGCTAATGGTGGAAAAG
Source organism: Helicoverpa zea (assembly GCF_022581195.2). Lineage (NCBI taxonomy): Eukaryota > Metazoa > Arthropoda > Insecta > Lepidoptera > Noctuidae > Helicoverpa > Helicoverpa zea. The sequence goes on along the minus strand of NC_061466.1, from coordinate 7,458,148 downwards.
TAACATACGACACCGTGAAGGAAATGAAATATTTGAACAAAGTTTTTGACGAAACTCTCCGTATGTACTCTATAGTAGAACCACTGCAAAGAAAGGCTATAAGAGATTACAAGTTACCCGGAACAGACGTGGTCATTGAGAAAGACACCATAGTGCTAATATCTCCAAGAGGCATTCACTATGACCCGAAATATTACGACAATCCTAAACAATTCAACCCTGATAGATTCGATGCGGAGGAAGTGGGCAAGCGTCACCCGTGCGCGTACTTACCATTCGGACTTGGACAAAGGAATTGCATAGGTAAGTAGCTAATCCACGTTATTTAATAAACAGATTGAAACATACTTCAGTACTTGGGTGTTATAAGACGAAGTTCATATATTTACTGTTGAGAATTTGGATTCTAATCAAATAAAATAAATAAATAGATCGGCTTGTTTTTTGTTCAATACAAATAAAGTATCTGTAGGTAAGCCACAGGCTGTCATGAATAACATTATTGTTCCCATTTTACCTCGACTATCTATCTTCCATTTTTTTTGTTACTAAATAATTATTAGTTCCACAACTTGCAAATACATTTAAAATACGAAGGTCGTCTAATTTATTAACTTATCTTATGTTTATTTATAGGTATGCGGTTTGGTAGACTCCAGTCCTTATTATGCATCACGAAGCTGCTGTCCAAGTTTAGATTGGAGCCATCGAAAAACACTGACAGGAATTTACAAGTAGAACCGTACCGATTCATTATTGGACCCAAAGGTGGCATCCGTTTAAACATTGTCCCGAGAAAAGATGTATCTTAAAACACATTTGAACACCCTACTCAATACGTAAGTTGAAATATCCCTTGATTTTTATAAGAAAAAGGAAACTTACTAAATTAAACTAATTACCTTTATAAATCACAGAATATAAGAACTTAAATACATTTAAGTTATAATGTTTTGTTATTTTCTGTAAGACTTAACGGACTGGTTTCTGATTTCTCATTATTGAGATGAGCTTTGATTCTGTATTAGCATTAACATTATGTAGAATCATTACTAAATACCAAATGTTACTAAATATTAATTTAATCTAAGATAATGTTTTTTGTATAATTAATAGTTCAAGATATTTTAATAAAAAAAAAACTGAACCTATATACATTTCAATGTTTTAATTTTAATGATTTATAGGTAACTTTTGTGGAATTTAATGAATAATAATTTGATTTTTATATCGTTGTATAGCATAACCGGATTGCGACATAACGTTTTGTGAACTATACCTATTACATATAATTTTAAATAACATCTTATATTTTTATTAGTTTTCCTAATCATTTTTCCGTCATCTATAAGGTGAAAAGAGATTAATGATCATATTATAATGTAAGAAAACGAATCGGAGGATTTTAAGTATATTTTGCAGGGCGATTGTATTCTGGAGTTTATATTTTGGCCAACTTTATTTATTAAGTTTTTATAATTAGTCCATTGGTATTGTGAAGCCGCGGCCCACAAATCCGGGTCTCGTTCACGCACAATCAGGTCAAGGCATTTGTTTCACAGTCAAGTATCGCTGCAGCTTGCTTTAATGCCATTGACAGCTTTCACTCTTCTCGACTGAAGATGCTCTTCATGTCCGGAGATAGACTATCAATTTACCTCTAACTATGGATAATAATTCTGTCAACAATTAGCTTTAGTTCTAAATCAAGATAAGACTTAATAAGCTACTGACTTAAAATACATATTTTATACAACCATAATGATTCCGCTTGTGGAAACCTATCGTAAAACATAACTACATATCTTAACACTAATAACAACGAAGAGTTTTACTACTGCCTGATGACTGTTATCTTATACCATGGTATGAAGGATAAATGCATTAAAAATATGACTTGCAAGGTTTTATGCATATAACAATAATTTCAAAACCTCTATATAATAGGGCAGTCATTTGAACATAATATTCTTGTCACCTTTCGGAAGGTAACTAAAATCATCAGAGTTACAAATACACCATAGGTACAGAGTATTAAAAATGCCAGGGTGAGAGAGAAAGTAATAAACATTGGGTGGTCGGTGTTTGTAATTCAATGAGTGGCGGTAAATACGTCTGTATAAGGCGGGCGGGTTGAACAAACTCAGTGCCGCATAGATCGATAGCCGCGGCCAGCTCCAACGAAACGCCCCGTACATTGCAGCACTTGGAAAGAAACTCTCTTTTTTCTTATGTGTCATGTTAATTAATCAAAAGTCTACTAGGGAGGTGAAACTCCTACTATCGAGAGCGACTAAAATTGACATTCGATAGTTACAAGTTATTTTTCCTTGTCTTTCAATTCTTTATTTACTGACACTAGATTTAGGAAACCATCTTTTGAACGGTCTCGCTCAGTGAAAGAATCAACGATGAAACGGAAAATTATACCTATACAGAGGGTCTGTCGCCGCGCCTGCCAGTCTCGCGAATCTGATTGGCTTTTGTCACCAACAAGGCATGTCTTGTCTTAAAATTACCTACTGTTATTTGTGAAAAGGTTTAGTTTCAGAGAATACTTTATCATTATTTTATGTATTTTTTTAATTTTAAATACTCATTATTCTTATCTTTAAAGTACCATTTGTGCATATCATCATTAGTAAGTAATTTTACCTAGATAATGATTTAAAATATAATTACGAGGGTCATGAATAAACAATAATTTATTTGCTATATATGTCAATGGTAACTACCCAATGCTACAAAGTTTTTAAATATTTGTAATCCTTGAGGACACAGAATAAAATATTTGCAGGGCCTTATTGGTTGTCTACCTTAGCGAGTGCGATAACTCTATCTTTCGGATGTTTGACACGTATTAGGCGCAAACCGTTTTGTTATTCTAGTCACCGTATTCTACGTGTTTATATGTACAAATGATAAACCAGCATGAAGTATCAGTCTTTCAGGCTTTTAAAATATAAGGGTGGATAGTACACGTGGTATGGTCCTAGCAAATAAGAAAGATTTATTACAGCAGTAAAAAGTTACCGTACAAATCAATTTTCTCAGCAGGAATTTGGTCAGAAATGTAGTCTCTCTGTCGCAGTTTGAAAGTAAACATTGTATGCAACCTAATGTTGGAAAGCTTGCGCGCTCACGACTTTTCCTTTTCTTCGTCATATCGATTTATATTCTCTAGTTGGTGACTCATTTACTGTGAAGACGCTATTTTCTATTAAAACTAAGTTTGCTTGGTATGCTTAAGTTAGTTGTGTAAATAGAAACTGAAAATCAAAATATCTTTTAGTTAATTTTCAAGTCAAAATAAACATTTATCATAATAGAAAACATTTTATTTTGAAAGAAAATGTAAGGTTGAAACAGGCAACAAAAAGTGGAGAATTTATTTTATCAGAAACAATCTGAGTTTTTTTTTCAATTGTACAGATACTTATTTCTTTGTATGTATTGATAATTTCTAATAGTACCTTAGCGCTCCTTGTTTTGCTTGCATTACAATACATAGCACAATCTATTCATCTTATCTATATCTATTGTTTTAAAAAATGCGTAGGTGCACTCTATTGAATGTCATTGGGAGAGTGAAATTAATATTTTACCACGTAGTACGAGTGGGTTTACTCTAGTGACAACCCAAGATTAAATAATATGAGATAAATCATATACAAATAAGTAAATAAGATACCATTGTACAATATTTTGTATACATATGAACCCCAAAAATGTACCAAATTACCGATGATATATTGCCGTACTATGCAAATTTGGAAAACGTTAATGGGTCCCGTGAGGCAGGGTTTAATGTCGACCACGCTTATGGTCACTAACTCGCCTCTCTTGTAAACTAATCATGTTAGTCTCAGTCGACTAAGCTTAGTATTGTATTACGTATTACATACACTTACTCTTCTTGCTACTAGAGTTCTAAGCCGATTGTGGAGTAAACCCTAACACGATGCAGTGTATACTATATCTTTCAGAAGAATTAATTTTGCAAGAAATAAACGTGTTAAAAGTAACTTTTAAACCATTATCGATTAAATCGGTGTAAATATCGATAAGGCTATAATGTACAACTATGCTACAATGTAGTTGTAATTGTAAAGCTTGCAGTGTGCAAAACAGTGACTACGAGTTTGTGAATTGAAATGTAAACCAGATAACGCTTAATTACAATCCTAGTTTGAGGGATTTCTTTATTCTATAGCTGTATATAAACGTACGCATAGTTTTGTATAATAAGAGTCCTACGTCACTGTTCGTCCCTCCTTCAGAGGGTTCCTTCCTCAATGTTACGGGTCAAGGCATCACGTAAAGGTGAGGGGACCTACTTATAGCGCCTCTCACTCGTTCGAGTTCATGTTACTCACTCTTCAATGTATAAGGATGTCAAGAGGGTTCAGATTACTATAATTCAGAGAACGTACTGGATAATTATGTTTTGACAAATATAGTTATTTTATAACTTATAGAGACACTGAGATAAGTAACTACGTACCAAATGGAATTAGTCATCGTAAAATGTTTTTGCGATAGTAGCCACGTATTTCCTTAATAAAAACTTCAAATGTACACACTATTTGAATATAATATTAGTGCATATATTAATCTTGTTAACTAGAATCACATGATAGCACGTGCTATTAACTACGCCGAAACTGTCGTCATTTGTAAACACATCTTGAAAGGTCAATAAAGCCGAATCCTGTTTCACAGTGTTCAGCTTAATCAGGCACGGTACACATTCATCAACCTTCAAACAACCCAGTTTAATATCGATTGAGAATTTTCCTACATTCCTTCTCACAATGGCTCTCTACCTATCTACCTACAGATGCAGCTCCTCGTGACGTAATTGCATTTTCATTAAAAGGAGACTTGCGTGGGTGTAACCCTCGTAAGACCATTGATAAAGTCACTTTTGTTGAGGGTATTGACACTCCTTGTGGCCTTTAACTACACTGAAACGTCTATGTCTATAGTTCTGATTGCAATATACATAATTATTGCTACCGTATTTCCTATTGCTTAACCGTAAATTTAATCAAAACAAACAAGAGGAATTGAAACATACGTAATAACCAAATAGCTAGGAAGTCAAACCAGTTACACTAAATGTGATAACAAGAAGCCATTTATAAATAGAAATGAAGGTTAAGCTAAGATTTGAGTGCACGTAAAACACGTTTTAATAATCTGCTTAGTTTAGGTAATTTTGAATGATCATGCTCGATAGTAAAATACAAATGTAGTCGGCGTGTATTTGTAGTTTACTACGCTGTTAGAATACTTGATCATTTCTTGTTAGTTAAAGCTTTAAGGTATTGAACAAATCGTGCTAGGCTTACTTACTCAATCGGCTTGAGGTATCCAGTAATGCGATATTGAGTTTGTTCCACTGCTTACTGACGTGATTTGTATACAAAGCAGATTACACGACCTTAAGGAATCATTTTAGTAAGCCTAGGTTTCCTGATTCATAAGCTTTGTATATTTAGATATAATTATAGTAAAATTTACAGTCTCCCAATTTAATATATCATTAACCTTCATATATCACATAGGCTTTATTTATATTACAAATTTCTTTGTTGGCACGGGCTAAGTTCTCAACTTTCTTGTGTTCAACGTGAGTGAGTCAGTGAGAGGAATGAAATCAGTTTATTTATACCACGGAAAGGAAAAGTCGTGCTCGTGCCAACTATGTACTTACAGTTTACTTTCAAACCTCGTCATTAGGACTACATTCCTACAAAGCCAATAGTGGAAACAGTCTAGCAATTTATTCAACATCAATTAAGGTTGAGAAACTATATTTTAAATAGATATTCTATGCCCTAAAACAACAAATTAAATATGAGCTAGTCTGTAATATGTATTTATTAGAGTTTAGGTACATATTATGTAACCTATTAGATAAATACATAGTATGTTCTATTAATTTACTTATAATTAATCATTTGAAGATATGGCAACAAAGTAGCGAACATGATAAGATGCTATTTATGTATTTTGTTTCTATAAGCTAATTATGCCACATTTACGAGATTATCTTTAGATGGTAGCGCTCTGTAGTTTATATGAAGAGATAAAAACTCATTGTAATTTTATCACCGTATACGTAGTGCACTTTATGTAAATTGGAAAATTGGAAGTCTGTGACACGCATGCCACCCACAGTTTGCTGGCCCTATGTTTTATTAATGACATTCATGAAACGAGGACGCTAAAGGTTAACGAAATCTTCGGTAGTTTGTAATGTCCTGTTTTACATTGGTCGATATACTCATTCTATGTTTTTTCTGTCATCGGGCTATTGAATTAGGGATGATGAATACCAATTCGTAGAAAAATGTAACACAATTCATGCAAGTATACTAAGTTTCGGGAGTGGTGGTGCTGATTCAACAAAGTATCACCCCATCTGACTCATCCTTACTTTTTGGAAGTGTTTACCTACGTAGAATCGCAAGCTAGTTGAATACAAATGTGCAATATATTTGTATTTAAGTAGTTTGCTATCATAAAGAACTTGATAGATACTGTAGTTACAATGTAAAAGTGCCTAATATAAACATAATATTACATCAAAATGCTACGAGAATTAAAAACAAACAGAAGTCATAGACTATCGCTAGATGGCGTATCGAGGGACCAATGACCAAGTCTATTAATTTTTTTACGATTCTTATGTTTTATTAAAGAAAACCCTTACTTAAAAAAACAACTGATTTATTCTCTCCATTTATGAAGGACATAAGAAAACAAGACAGGATTGTGAGCAATTTTCCAGTGGATCGCGTTTTCTCTTTCGTATGGTTAAATTCAGGCTGTTTCATATATTGTTCGAATAACTTTTAAGTTAAATACATAGGAAAAGAGACAGTGTTTCTTTCACAAGTGCTGCAATGTACGAGGCGTTTCGCCGGAGTCGGTCGCGGTATTGATCTATGCGGCACTGGGTTTGTTCAACCCGCCCGCCCTACCCAGACGTACTTACTATCTACCGCCACTCATTGAATTACAGACACCGAGAACCCAATGTTTATTACTTTCTCTCACACCCTGCCATCTTTAGGCACATTACCTGCACCATTTTGGGTTAAATGTTTGAGATTTGTGAATACGTAATGTTAGATAATCTATGTTGGGCCTTAAAATGCTATTTAACCTAAACATGTACACACAAAATTACCTTCAATTCATAAATGCAATCAGATATGGCATAGCATAGAAAATGATTTTCTTTAAAAAACAAAAAGAGATTAGTTTGCAAAGAAATGTAAAGATTTTTCGGTTTCGCTGCTGGCGGTCAATAAATTGTACGCCGAAGGCACTTTTATATTCCCTGTTTATCTTGTCGATACGTTATTTTTCCATTTCAAGTTGCGTTATTTTGTTCGTATCTCCATGATGGACCATGAAGAAAAAGGTTCTTCAGTCGAGAAGAGTGAAAGCTGTCAATGGCATTAAAGCAAGCTGCAGCGATACTTGACTGTGAAACAAATGCCTTGACCTGATTGTGCGTGAACGAGACCCGTATTTGTGGGCCGCGGCTTCACAATGCCTATGGACTAACAAATGTAACTCGACAGATTAGCTTCCAACTAAAAAATCGAAAAATAAAATGTGCTTTAGATACCCGTGGCGACACTCTTAGCAATTCAACAATAATACGATTAATCAATAAATTAGAAAAAAAAAATCATTAAAACATTTTCGGGGCCAGAACACTGATCTAAGTATACACCAAAATTGTACCAAGAGTTTGACTTTCGGTCGTCTTATTAGCATTTAATTTGAGTCCAATATCAAATTAAATCAGCACAGACTTCTGAAATGCACAATATTGAATAACTAAATCTGATTGAAAGGTCAACGCCCACCGCCTCTTGAATTGCTGAAGGTGTTTCAGATTTCATGGAAAATATGATGTTCACAACACAAGACATTATTCATTCAAGGTTTTCTTTAATGGTGAAACACCTATAATGTCCGGGAATATTTCTGTTGTTCAAGCATTTCAAAGTGTACATATGAGATACATTGTAGCGCTCAGCGGAATAATTTAGTAGGTAAAGTATACAGTAGACAGATGGCGAGCGGACTGAGTGACCGTCACGTTGACCACCCGCTGAACAGATATCTGTAATAATATTACACGTGACCCCGTATTCCGTTTGTAAAGATATTGTTTACATTATGACCAGGAAGAACAAAAATGACAATGTGGGTTACAGTAAAAAAAATCATTCTTATTTTGATCCACTTTTTAGAAACATACCATAAGTTTACCATGAAACATTTTGTAGTCAATGACAATTTTGAAACATGGTCTTGGCATTCCTTCGTTTTGCCATTTATATCATATCATCATCATTTATACTTCGATATTGTTTCAGATATTGTTTGAGCTATTATATTAGAGAAGTAGTTGCATTTACATAAAACTAGAGTCTTGTCATAAAAGATGTAAATAAACACTGCTCGATTTAGTGACCGTATCCATTTTCGTTTTGTAAACAAAAGCGAAAAGCTCAATAAAACCGAATCCTGTTCACGGTGTTCAGCTTAATCAAGCACGATACACATTCATCAACCTTCAAACAACCCAGTTTAATATCGATTGAGAATTTTCCTACATTCCTTCGCACAATGGCTCTCTACCTATGTACCTACAGATGCAGCTCCTCGTGACGTAATTGCATTTTCATTAGACAGAAGACTTGCGTGGGCGTGACCATTCATAGCACTTTACCGAACATTACTTATAAACCAATTATGAAGAACAAGAATTTATAGAGAGTAACCAAACACTGGTAAGGTAAATTGGTTTTATATTGACGTCTAGTACTTAAATGCACTACGGCAGCAACTAGTTATTATGCTCATTATTAATAGCAGAGTATTAGCAAATCAGCATGACGAGCAACAAAGTAACGACGGCAATTAGATCTACATGCGTCTATTGCAGTCAAACAAATTGCAATGTGCGTGAATACTGCATCTTCAATAAACAAAATGATACAATGTTGATAGTGTGTCTGTGTGTGTCAGATACACATACGAACACAAATGTCTGCCCTCTAAAGAAGGTGAGACACAACAGCGTGTGCTACGTATGTATTGGTAAATACTTTTAATAAGATAATTTACATATCAACCTATAGATTATTGCAATTAAAGCATTCATCACCTGACATTCATGTTTTTATTTCACAAATCCCGTTTTGTTCTGATAATAACATCATACCTGCATCTAATCAGTTAATAACTGTTTTTCATTTTTATCAAAGAACATCAACATATTATAAACTTGAAAATTATATAATATAGATTGAACAGAGGACAGAGATAAGATAATATTCAATGTGATTAATTTTTTTCCAGATATAATATAAACAACAACGATGCAATCTTAACACGTGTATACGGATAATATACATGTATTCACATTTTGTATTTTAATTCAAGGCAGCTTCATGAAAAATGGAAAGTGATAAAATGTGTGTATGTTTACAGCCCAGCCCTTTACTGAACGGGACGCCTCAATCAAACGAATCCTCTTGCCCACAACTGGGTCAGACAAACCTTTGAAACGAATAAAATATGCCTACATACAGTTAAATAAAGAAAACATACATGCTTAAACTGTGGCAGAGCTTAAGCCAATTTGATTTGATTCTGAGTAGGATCATCCCTAACTGTAATTTCTGACGCGTTTTTTTGGAAAATATAAATTAGAAAAATTAATATTTGCTTCCTTTAAGAAGGCATTTCTTTAATTTACATGAGGCGAATGTGTTTATAAAGAGAGAACTAAATAGAAACACAATTTCATCAGATGTTAATCTTTCTGGGGAAGGTTTTATTAGACACAAATATGTAGTTCAGTGATATTACTTTCACAAACATATTCGGAGCGCTACCCTCGTCACTCGAGGGCCAAAAATGTATCACTTATATTAGTAGCCTTTATTGGTTTATTGTAGGACAAAAATAAAACCTGGCATGATTGAATTATATTCCAGACTTTGTAAACTCTATGCACTTCGATAGAAAGAATGTTAAAAACTCTCATTCGATAATAGGTACAAACAAAGTTAAATCAGCAATGCTAAAATTATCAAAAATGTAATTTCTTAAATAACATGTAAGCGGTGCCTAATATTTGTCGTACGAGCACCTGTGCTACCTAATCAAAAAATCTTGTCTTTATGACCACAATCATAAAATTGTATTCGCTTATAAGCCTTTTACTTATCACTTTATCACAATCTTTTAATACTTTTACATTTGACGCATCATTATCATCGACAATATCTACATAAGGATAATCATGTAAAAAGTATCATGGCAGAAAAATGTTGCGTGATAACGTCAAGTTGTGTAGTGTAGTGTAGAATTTAAAAAAGGGAAGGCATCTTAGTAATTCGTTATTATTCAAGCAATTACTCCTTAAAGAAAGTAAGGCAGCTGTTAAGCTGTAATTAGGATTATTTTTACGGCAGAGCGGAGCGTAGGAAGTTCATTATTCACAGTTGGTAACTTTCATGTTTACGCTCAATCAACGGTCAGTGTGATAAGTTCCCACTGTTTCAGCTTGACAGTAATAATAACACAGATTTGATGTACTGATAACATGATATTATTTGTGTTCTACAGAAAATTGCTAAGTTTGTCATCTTTTCCGTATTGTGGAGCTAACTTATAATCCAATTGAAACCTGACATTTGTTACCTGATCTTTCAAACTTGTCTTAGGCCGGCAATAGTCCAATTCACTCTTACAATAAATAAAAATGGTTTATTCACAATTTAAAAGTACTTAGTTTTAATTTAATCTCTTAATATGTAGAGGCGAATTTATAAAAAAAAAGAGCTACTGAAATCTTGGCTTCGGTCCGATTTTAGCGAGCCGTACGAGAGCCCTTACCTATTAAGATCGCCAACTCTTCAGGAAAACTCAGAAAAGATGAAATACTGAAATATATCTTGGTGAAACATTTTTGAAATAATCTTATTATATTATCTTGAAGCTATATTCAAAAACGCAATGAGATTAAATTATTTGACACGTGAATCAATAATATGTTATCTTTTATGATGTTTTTTGATAATTAATTGATTCACTTTTCGTGTGTACTAATGTGGTAATCTACATTATCGGACTTTCCACTGCATACGCCAATGAATTCTCGACTTCAAACTAATGAGTCTTATAGTGAAATGTATGAAGATTACATGCAGCAATTACATCCTCTATCACTTGAACGATAGAACTCAAAGAATACTGAAATTCTCAATCCCACCACCGAACCACCGAATTGGTTTTTGACTAACAAAATATACCTATAGTACTTTCATTGATTTTATTTAAACATGGCTCTCACTTACAATTGTGGGCTTGTTGGCAAGTGTCCCGACCTTGACCTTTTGCCAGTTGTTTATCCAAACAAGACATGTCTTCATAGATATGATTGTGATCGGTGACAATTTATGCAATTCTTGTTGGTAGTCGAGCGCATTCTGCAATACTAGTTTTAACTACTAAAAAGTACCTATTATACAATGGCTAAATTACTGAAGCAATAGGAGTTTTAGTAAGTTCTCTAATTATAAAGGTATAAAAATATATTCAACTTGGGTCCCAACATCATGCCAATATTATTAATTATCCCGGTCCCGTATCAAATAAAGGCCACCTGCGACCCAAAACGCCAATGAACCCTTAAATACTATTAAGGGGAGGACCGGCTCAACAGTCGTAGTGGTAGAATTTGTAAATAGTTAAATTAAAATTGGCATAAATTAGCATGTCGGCACGGTTAAGTTGGGCCTACGCTGCGATTGCTTCAGGTCGCACGATCGATTCCGAGGCGCCGACCCGGTCAACGCTAGGCAGACAACTAGCCTGCCATTTGACCCCTGCATGGCACCTGCTAGTGCGATCGATATCGCCTATTTTCCTACCATGTGACCACGATAATGGTTTGCAACAATTGTTTCTTTTTTTATTGATTTTGGTGCGCCAGTTCCATAGAATTAGGAAAGCGAGAAAGTTCCATTTAAGGTATTTTTTATGGTAATTTTGAAAAAGTATTGATTCTTAGCTTACTACTTAGGATGGATTGAGTTGATTTAGTTGAAAACTATGTATTTGCTCAAGATTGCCTTTCAAAAATATTGCGTGCCTGACCTTACTCAATTGGTGTAAGTGAAGTGCAACCCTTTATCATATTAAAAGGATGCGGTTACCCATAATAAACGAAAAGCTTTTAAAATTACCATTTAATTCGACGTGAATCGTAGCTACGTTTCGAAAGCCGTATCGATCGCAAGCATTCTAGGAATACAGCCATTACTACCAACGCAAACTTACGCACACACTTACATTTACGAAAATAGCTACGTGTACGTAAATAACTACAGAAAGGTATTGATGAATTATTTCAGTCTACGCTTTCGTAAGTTTAAAATAAGTAATGAAATCGAATCTACCTCATGAAGGATTAGCCAATGCCTTCTTTCTAACTTAGCCAAAGCTTTCTAAGTTTAACCATATAAAAGACTGCATTAAGAAAATTGCCACAATTACATTAAAATACGCAAAGGTTTGTTAAGTAATACAAAAAGTGTTACATCGTTTGTTTAATGTTTCATATTTGCTACATTTATTTAATTACATTCGTGATAATACACTATTCAGCATTTTCCGTGAAACCTCATAGTCATTGTTAACGTTTGTTTTAATTGCGTTCGTTCCGTGTCAATCACATGACAGTGTTTACTCAGGGGACAGTCGGCCAATTACTGCTTATCCACAAGTACTCCATACTGCCTCTGAACTCCGAGCTTTTGAGTTATTAACGATTGAAATATCGGTGATTGTTATCGCGATAATCGATTTTAATATTAATCGTATTGTAATGACCAAAGGGTTCCAATAATAGAATCAGGGCAGGGCCTCATTATTTTCTATAGAAAACTAACAACTGAAACTGAGTCACGATTTTGGCAAAACCACTGAATGGCACCTTGGTTACAAATCGATAGCTAGTTACATTCCTCTGTCACTATACTCCATTATTAGATAATTCAACAAACCACAGATTAACTAACAATTACATTATACGCTCAATTAGCTAGACGATTATATCAATACTGCCAGTGTTTGAGCTTACTATAGTTCGGCCATTCAGAGAATGCGTTCCTGACACGTCGCGATTGAACTGACGACGTAACTTTGCAATGGCGTTGCAGTTACGATAAAAATATTTTTGCTGGTTGTTTACCGTTTTAACAATTGAGGAGCATTAAAACAACATTATTATATCAATAATCAATGAATGTAGTTACGTCGTCAGTTCAATCGCGACGTGTCAGGAACGCATTCTCTGAATGGCCGAACTATAGCGGTTTTAACCATACTATATATCCCAAGTGATGTAAATTATATAACGTACCTATGTTCTGTGAGCCTTGTCTTAAACATCCATTACATATTCTCCTCTCGTCCGAACAAGACCTTGTTTAATGTTGTTCTTAGACGTTCCCCTCATCTTGTAGTACAAGTTTTTGTTCTATTTACGAATCTGTAAGTAGGTGGAACCTACGTTACTCAATTATACATTAGCGTAGAAAAAACCTAAGAATGATTAAACTAAAACTACACATAATATAAGTCCCTTTTCTTGCTATGTTTTACTTACAAAATGAAAGATATTTTTCCACCACGAAATCAAAAACAAACAGTTATTGCAAAAAATGTTGCCATCTATTACTCAGACCATTTAGTAAGTAGGTCGTATTACAACCGCGATAAATCTCGAAAAAAAATACATGAAAATCTTTATATTATTGGAACGAGCGTAAAGCAGAAGAAAGATTATACAGGGCTTTAAGAAATGACATGCTCCAATTGTTCTCGTAACTCGAATGAATGGGAACATTAGCGGGATTTCACGTCTGTGATGAACAAAAGGCTTCTGTTTTAGTGAGTGAACAAGTTAAAACTTTGGCAGAGCTTAAATGATATCGCAAGTTTTCAGATTTCAATGAAAAATAAACCAGAATTTAACTATAACTGACATATAGCAAGTACCTAGTTTTAGAAAATGACAGAAAAGCATCAGAAAAGTTTTGTACATGTCCAAAACCACTGAAGGGTGTCTCGACCACAAAGTTAAAAGTAGAGTTGGGAAAATATCGACAGTTCCGTATTTTTCGACACACACTGTCCATCCAACTTTTTGATTAGGTGCACGCTGTCGAATGACAGTTTCACAGATATTTCCTTCCTACACCAGATATACCTACCCACATATAAAACGAGCGATAAAAGTATTTTGGGCCAAATAACTGGGAAAGGTGAGAATGGAATTTAGTTTCAAAGAAAGTTACGGGCAAGGCAAAGGATGGTACGCGTCAATAGAACAATGGCAAAGATTCAAGGTATTATTGAAACGGCCTTTGGCGAACGATTCCTCTGTGGAAACCTCCAGAACTATATATGTACCTATACTATATGCTGAACAATAAGCGGTAAAATATGTAGGTAAGTACCCACAAACTATCTATCTATAAAAATATCTTTTTGGTAAGAAACTCGGCGAACATTTTTAACTTTTACAAAGACTTTTGAAAAAACCGTAAACATACCAAATTGATAAAACATAATTGATTTAGAGTTTTAGTAGAACTACCTATGTATATACATAATTATATGAATCAACAAATTCGTGTTAACCCATTAATTCCTCACCAGGTTAAAAGCTGTACTAATAACAACGAAATGCAAAACTAAGCCTACATAGACAAACTACCATAATACACAATTCACGTTAATTAAGCGACCTAGTTCGCCACGCTCCACCAAACAACATGTTATGTGGAACATGGCTTTCACGACATACGCACCATTTTCACACAACTTCTTTTTAGAATTTTTAAAGAGCTCTCCGAGGCGGCTGCTATTGTGGTTATTCCGGGTAAAAACTCCTGTGTTCGTCGCAACAACGAGTTAATTCTGCGAGAAACTGTCGTATGTTTGTCGACTCGTTATTTCTATGGATATTTAAAACAAACATGGCAATAGCACAAGCGTTCAATAATTTTATTGGAATGGTAAGAAAAACATTAGCGCAATCTATTGTTTAACATTCTAAATTCGAATTTTAAATTGTCGGTGGTGTTCAGCCAGTAATTTATGTTTGGAATATATTCGCAATGCACGATTAGAATATTTTTTTAAAATTACTTTTTAAATGTAATAATAATGGTTTGTTTTTTTTTTTTGTTTATTATACGTAATATTTTTTTTTAATAAAAAAATGTGTGTTAAAACCTTTTTTGCCCTAAAAACGGGTACCTAATATTTTTTTATTAAATGGCCAGTCATTTTAAAACGCAAAAAGGTTGTACTGAAAATGAGATTTTTACGTTTAAAAACTATGCGTTTTCTTCGCAACAGATTTTCTTTATAAAGATTTTCAAACAGTTTCAATTTATATAATTCTTAAGGACTTTTGTGGAATGAATGCAAAAGTGAACACGACATGGTAAGTTTCTATTCTGTGTGGTCTATATTTGTGACCTGTGTTGTACCTGGTTACATAGGAATGACCTAGTTTTGTGGCAGCCGCATCGGCGCGCATCGTGCACGGCTGTTGCCACTGGCGACACCACGCGATCGTGATTACATACTAATTAATACTGTTTATAAATACAGTTGAAAGTTATAAAGTACTGTAAATTAGAGATTATATGCACAATTCTCTTCATTTTAATAGATTTCTGTATACATTTATCCCTACCGGATTTATTAGGCTTTTTTGACACCTGCTCAAACTTGTCAATTTATCGCGTTTTTCAATCTCTTGTAACACAATGTTGTCATTTAATTCTTTACAATTATTTAACAGTCATGATGACCAACTATTAAAACCTTAGTAATCATCCTGACATTGTATTTTCCAATTATCATTGACGTACTTCATTTATTACTAGGTGTTAACCTAAGAGATAATTGCATAATTAGCAGGTATTATCTGGTATTATACAATTGACCGTTTACTTAGTATTTTACACTAATAGGTGCAGAATATATTTTCTGGGTCTGTCCTATGTGTGCAAATGATGTATAAGGAGAATATTACACGGAATTATTTGCTATAATCGAAGTTTTATTTTCGGTATATAAAATCTTCTTCTCATACGAATTCCCCCTGGGAGAGTAAGACAATGTTAAACCCATTTCTTTTCTTGTTGCCTTCGGAATACATGCGAACTTAATGCCATCACACAAATCCTAACGCCGGAACTTCTATGAGCAGTTTTTTTTTCATGTCGGATGTAGTTGAAATGTCTATAAAACGCAAGTTAAACTTACTAACTTATTGCCATTCAGGGTTAAATAGGTATGGTTTTATTTTAGAATTGTTAATTCCAATGAAATGAAATATCTAGACAATAATTAGCTTACCGTAAAAGTATATTCTAACGTGTTAGACAAAAACATACTATTCGTCATTTATATTTATACACTTCCATGAATAGCTAAATGATAATAATATCAAATTCTAGCCATTTGACGCCAATACTTTGTCAAAATAGACATCAAAATCTTTCATGGATACAAAGTAAGGAAAAAACAACGGATGCCAAGTCATTCACGATAATAATTTAAGTTTCAAGCGACTGGAATATGAAAATCTGAAAAGTTAAGTAGATAATTTAAACTTCGCTCAGTTATAGCATGAACCTTTTACTTAATCGTTATATATAAAAGAAAAAGCTTTCTGTTCAAATTGGATTTTGAAAAATATGTCATAATACATTTATATCTTTTAACGTTGTAAAAAGTTTTTTATTTTTTTCAATTTCTCTTTAATTTTAACTATGTATGTAGCTGCATTTCATTAGCCAATAAGTCATTAGAGTCATTTGTTTGATGATATTTTTTAACGTCTGAATCATTACTTCACCCTGCAATAAACAGTCAGAATTTTCGGAGAAAACTGAGCGTCATCCGTCCCGAGGTGAATGATATAAGGTCACCTACAATAACCAGATAATTCTAGTGAATTCCGAATATAGGTGCAAAGTTAACAGTCATACTTATTGATCCTTAGGTACAGTCAGCACCAAAAGTCGATGAACAGAATCAACATGACAAAACACCTGTTCACAATAAAATGCCATAAGTTATAGTCGCAACTAGGAAACAAAATAGACTATACACCAGAAACTTACAAAAGTCGTTAAACACGAGTATTTCAAAAGTATCTGTGCACTAGTATTCCTAAAGTCGCTGTACACCATCAATCCAAATGTCGCTGAACATCATTGTATCAAAAGTCACTAAACAGCAGTAAATACAAAATTAGGTTAACAAAGTATATTTTTAATGTTGCCGTGTGTTAATGTACTTTTGACGCTTATGTTGTTCAGCTACTTTTGGGACAGTACTTGCTTGACCTTAATAATGTATGTTAACACGTTAGTATCTATTTCAATAATTTTAATAATTATTTTGGAAATACACTCTTTTGCAAAAAAAGCGGGCACCTATGCGAAATCTTAGTTTTAAGGACTTTACGTGTATTTCAAAGGGTTTTAATGATTGTAGTATATTTCTAGCATCAAAAGGGTTAGCCAAGCATGCGTGAGAGTGTATTCTAAATTTGAATTTTGTACAATTGCTAAGAAATTGGTTAAACCTTGTTTTGGACTAATTGCTGGCAGAAAGTTCGTCGGTGTT
Organism: Helicoverpa zea; assembly: GCF_022581195.2. Taxonomy (NCBI): domain Eukaryota; kingdom Metazoa; phylum Arthropoda; class Insecta; order Lepidoptera; family Noctuidae; genus Helicoverpa; species Helicoverpa zea. The sequence continues at coordinate 7,440,382 of NC_061466.1, read as the reverse complement.
TTGAAAAGTTTTTGAAGTGATTTTCAGAAAACTGATAATGCAGTCTTAATTAATGTACCTTTTTGTTAGATCAAAACATTTTTGAAAAACTATGCGTATTTGATAAAATTTTCACCTGCTCTAAATGGGCTATACTGATGATTGATGGCAATGTTAAGAGTTTCGGTATTTAGTGTAAAGCGTTCTTCTGTTTAGATATTATACCCACGTGTTTTAAAATATCGCTTTTTCATAATTAAACACTATTTAGAGGAGTATCAGTACATTGGGCTGCGACAAAACCAATTTAAAGTGATGATGATGATGATGATGTCCTCCTAGCCGATTATCGGCTACGGCGGCTGTTCTCATGTAAGGAGATTAGCCAACTGCGCAGGACATATTATAGTGCACAAGCATTTGCGCAGACACAGGTGCACTCCCTATTCCTTCACTCTCATAGCCCGATGGGACGGCAATCCGACACGACCGGAAAGAGATCAGGCGCAGGACCGACATTTACGTGCTCTCCGATGCACGGGTGAATCAATCACCAACTTCCAGGCTTCGGGCTGCTTTGTGAAAGTCTTCTAAAACCCACAAAGCGATTTCGGCCCGACTCGGGAATCGAACCCGAGACCTCGTGCTCAGCAGCCACACTTGCGACAGCTAGACCAACGAGGCAGTTAAGTAAGCAGTGCCGATCACAACTCGTCTCCTTTCGGACTTTAACATTTTTAAAAATCTTGAAATTCTACAAAATACAGAAAATACCGCATAGACTGAGCACGAGGTCTTAAGGTCTCGTAATCACTGATTTTCAAACAACCTCGTCTCTTGGGAAACTCCGTAGACCTCCGAAGATCTATGAGTCTGAGCGTTCAAATAGCGTGTTTTCATCCCACGGACATTTTATGAAATAAACTTGCCTGAACCGAGATTTCCTAGCATCTACAGCACTTTCCTGCTTAAATCATAACAATAATTGGCTATCTGCTCATTTCTTAAGAAACATACGTTTGGTCAATACCTTTGAATTCTTGACTCCCTTTCAGCGAAATCATCGTTTAGTAACCCGATACCTATGGAGTTATAGAGAGCTTCAACGCGGCAATAATTAGACTTTTTAGATAGCTTAAACCCTCCTCATCATTTTTCATGTGGTTAATTTTAACATTTATCACAAAATTTGGTATTTCTTAATGTCAAAGTACGATAGGAGACGAGTTGCGATCGGCACTGCTTACTTTAAATTGGTTTTGTCGCAGCCCAATGTACTGATACTCCTCTAAATAGTGTTTAATTATGAAAAAGCGATATTTTAAAACACGTGGGTATAATATCTAAACAGAAGAACGCTTTACACTAAATACCGAAACTCTTAACATTGCCATCAATCATCAGTATAGCCCATTTAGAGCAGGTGAAAATTTTATCAAATACGCATAGTTTTTCAAAAATGTTTTGATCTAACAAAAAGGTACATTAATTAAGACTGCATTATCAGTTTTCTGAAAATCACTTCAAAAACTTTTCAAAACGCCGACGAACTTTCTGCCAGCAATTAGTCCAAAACAAGGTTTAACCAATTTCTTAGCAATTGTACAAAATTCAAATTTAGAATACACTCTCACGCATGCTTGGCTAACCCTTTTGATGCTAGAAATATACTACAATCATTAAAACCCTTTGAAATACACGTAAAGTCCTTAAAACTAAGATTTCGCATAGGTGCCCGCTTTTTTTGCAAAAGATTGTATTTCCAAAATAATTGTTAAAATTATTGAAATAGATACTAACGTGTTAACATACATTATTAAGGTCAAGCAAGTACTGTCCCAAAAGTAGCTGAACAACATAAGCGTCAAAAGTACATTAACACACGGCAACATTAAAAATATACTTTGTTAACCTAATTTTGTATTTATTGCTGTTTAGTGACTTTTGATACAATGATGTTCAGCGACATTTGGATTGATGGTGTACAGCGACTTTAGGAATACTAGTGCACAGATACTTTTGAAATACTCGTGTTTAACGACTTTTGTAAGTTTCTGGTGTACAGTCTGTTTTGTTTCCTAGTTGCGACTATAACTTATGGCATTTTATTGTGAACAGGTGTTTTGTCATGTTGATTCTGTTCATCGACTTTTGGTGCTGACTGTACTTATACTGTCGACGTGTGACGACCTCGATGGCGCAATGGTCACCATGCCGGACTGCCGAACCTGAGGTCCCGGGTTCGATTCCCGGCTCGGTCGACATTTGTGTGATGAGCATGCTTGTTGGCCGTGGTCTGGGTGTTATAATATGTATTTATAAATATGTATATATGTAGCTATAAATATATGTAGTTTATCAGTTGTGTTAGCACCCATAACACAAGTTAATTAATAACTTACCATGGGGCTAACCGACCGTGTGTGAAAAGGTGTCCCGGCACTGTAAATTCAAGTTTATATGTGTTTGTTTCTCTTTCACGTAAGAACTACCATATGGATTTGGTTGAAACTTAATAGTTAATCTAGCTTATATTCCAAAATAACATATAGGCTATTTTTTCGGGTAAGTAGTTCCCTGGGGATGAGGGTAAAACTGGTGGCAGAAGCTAGTCATAGCTGTGGTCTACCAATACAACGCTGATGGTAAAATCAGACCTTTATACAATGTGTGTTAGTTATCCTTTCAGGCAGGAGATAGGGTCAAAAGACAGATGGAAAATGTGAGTAAACACTAATAGTAAATAACAGCGTACAATTATTCTTAATTCCCCTAACCATTAGTCGCAAATCCGTATCTTCCACGGAGGTTTTCGTAAACGGTATAAAGCCAGGGATTACCGTCGGCATGATGTAGTAACAGGTTAATTATAAATGAGCTCGTGTGTGGACGGCCTTAAGCGACAGACACGGCAGCCGCCGTCACGCGACAAAGTCCTACGTAGTTTTTGTGTTTCGAGCTAAATGTAAGTAAGTATGTACTTAGGTTTGTACTACCGACTTATGTAGCTTTACATAATAAAACATTCAGTTATAAAATAAGAGGTATTCTTGTTCTTCCTGGCTATGAAACTATATTTTTAATACCCAATATTTCGCCACGTAAACGACATTATCAGTGGTCATGTAGGCAGATATTTCGTCGTACAGGGCATATTCATATAGAGTATGTATGGCTTTTCGTTAAACTTCACAGTACAGGTTACGATTAATTCTGGGTATTTCTATGAGCAAAGTTGAGAAACTTGTCACAAATAAAGTCGCATAGGTAATTAAAAGAGACACGCCCACAAAAATTTACTTAAAAACGTCAAGAAAATACGACACAGACGGGGGAAAAACAAAAGCCGTCTTACCACAAAAACTTTTAAACGTCAGTTTATGCCTTGTCTATAAAAATGTCAAATTATGACGTTGACATATGGTTCATAAGTCGTGGTGGCCTAGTGGGCAAAGAACCAACCTATCGAGTAAGAGGGCGCGGGTTCGATTCCAGGTCAGGCAAGTACCAATGCAACTTTTCTAAGTTTGTATGTACTTTCTAAATATACCTTAGACACCAATGACTGTGTTTCGGATGGCACGTTAAACTGTAGGTCCCGGCTGTCATTGAACATCCTTGGCAGTCGTTACGGGTAGTCAGAAGCCAGTAAGTCTGACACCAGTCTAATATCGGGTTGCCCGGGTAACTGGGTTGAGGAGGTCAGATAGGCAGTCGCTTCTTGTAAAGCACTGGTACTCAGCTGAATCCGGTTAGACTGGAAGCCGACCCCAACATAGTTTGGGAAAAGGCTCGGAGGATGATGACATATGGTTCATTTTGCAGCCAAAATTTTATTAGACAAGTGTAAAACAGGGTTTAAAGTTTTTGTAGTAAGGCCCAAGAAGTTTTATCTCACTCTAGATCAGGTAATATGCTTTATCAAAGTCACCTGCGTCTCTAATAGCTTTATCGTCAATAATTATCATATTTTATATGTATATAAGTATTATTCTTTTTGATAGAAAGTTATCTGTCTAGATTATTATGAAGAATGTTTTTGTTATCTCTTTAATTAGTTTTAAACGTTAACAATGTTGCACAACAATAGTTACAAAAACTATATTACGTAAATTATGCACATATCGCCTGTGAAACTAATTTCCTACTTTTTATTGATTAAATAAGTCATAATAAATACACTCTATGATGCTAAACCCAAAATATAAGAGTTAATTGCCATTTAAGTTTTCTTTTATTTTATTATTGTCTTAACTAAGATTTGCGAAGATACTCACAAACACAAATAGCAAACATACAAAATATTGTTCAGTTTCACACTTGATTTCAGACGAAGTCCTTCTACTCAGAAAAATATCTACAATGTAGGCTTCGTCGCGTTATGTGACAGCGCGAAAAATATCTGCTGGTACATTTTTTCTTTACAGGCCTTGTCTTATTTTACAGGCTTTTGGATTGGGCTATTCGTCGGAAAATTTAAGGATTTGTATTAGATTGTTTTTAGATTTATTCAATGGTCTGGATTATTATGTTATATAATTATATCATTTTATGCTGTTTATTATCAAAAACTTTCATAGCACTATTTTAGGTACTTTAATTTCAATAGATCGACTGATTTTGGAATACAAAAAAAAAATAAGTTACGTCAAGTAAGCCAAGGACTCGCAGAAACAAAATACTAAAATCAAACATTAAAATTACCCACGCCAACAATTCATGGTCACTTTCTCACAAAAGAATTTTCATGAAACTGAAACGCAAAAGTTGACTAAATCAAGAAATTGAACAGAAGGGGTGTTCCCCAAACGAAGAAGCCCCGCCCTCCAACCTGCCTCACTCAAATGAAAACATCCGATTAATTTTATTCTTGTAACGAGCCTCACTAGGAATGGTATTATAAATTGTTGCAGTCACTAAAACTAACTAAACTACCTAATACAATTACCCGTTGTTATAAAAGGAGTACAAGAAATAAATGTTGTTCGGGGGTTGTGGGGTGGGTGAGCGGGGGTGTGTCGGTAGGGTGAGGGGTGGAGGAGTACGTCAAGGTTTAAGTTCGGTTCGTTCGGGCGCCACTGCGGACGATGCGTATTTCTACGTGTCGGCTGATAGCCGCCGAATTACGGCGCTCGTACACAGCGCGCTCGGATTAACTGACGAAATGCCTTGTAACCGACTAAGATATGTATTAACTACTGAAAATCTTGGTGTGGCTTTTGTGATTCTCTTATTCTGTTACGTGTGTGACTACGATAAGAAGTTAATAACAGATAGCTTACACAATTGAGTTATATTTTCTGGCATAAGACAAGCTTTTTCCTTATTCTTAAGAAAACTACTAAAAGAAAAGTTAATACTTATAATGCTGACTGCGATTTGTAATCAATTAATAAAACTACAAACGCATCTCAAATGCTAAGCCAGCCCTGAAACTAAAATTGGAATCGACTTACGACTGACATTTAACGATGAAAATGACAGGAAAATCACATGAATAAGTAGTAGCACCTATCACTTATTTCAGCATTTCTATTCATGTATTTTCACCGTTTATAGGTACTAAATAATGCAAAAGTTAAAAGGTTACAAATATGCTATAAGATTTCAAAGAATAATCTTTTGGAAATATTTCGCACATTCGTAATTATCTGATCACGAACCTTGCAACACTTTCTTCATTCACACTATAGAGGTAAAAACGTATTTCGTAACATTGTACAACTCTTTAGTACAAAATAGTTTTCCCAGTAAGCTTTAATGTCAACGGTAAAGTCAAATAAAATCAATACTATCCTAATATAAACTGAGTCATGTATATTTCAGCAACACATATTCAGTACATTAAACTTATTTACCATTCTACTATAAGCTCACATGAAAAAAAAACGATATCACAGACCAGTGCCATAGACAAAAATCCATAAACAAAGGATGATGGATTTAAAAGCTACTTGGTTGAGGACTTTAAAATCAAATTGATCGTAAATTACAGCTCATTAAGAGTTGATTGCAATCCAATTTACGCATCTACCCACAAAAAGTGAGATTAATAGGGGATTTTGTGAAAAATTACCAACAACGTGTTTATCCAAATTAATTTACGGCCGGTAAAGGTACACCAGACAATCAAATTACTGTCGAAAAAAATATATTTCTTACTCTGCTTAAGCTTATTGTAAACATACTTACTTATGTCTTACTTACTTCAATATGTAAATCGCAGTTGACATGGTTTTTTGTATAGAAGCCGCAAGTGTAAACGTTTATTTCGCATTTGTATGTAGTTATTTAGGGCGTCCCTACGTTGTGGGTGTTACTTATTGCAATTTACATAACCCGTTCGTGACGACCCCTGACTTTATTCCACAAAGGGCAGGTGTATTACACTTATTTTTTACGCAGGTGTTTTGTTTATGTTTACGGTCCCTGGCTAAATACGCGCGGGTAATAAATAAAATTGAGGTCAAAAACGTTCATGTAGCGATAGATTATTTAAACTAAAGGGTTTAGCCAAGGAAAGTTTTCGAAACGGAAGCAGTGAAAAGGCTTTTTTTTTTAAATCAAACAGTGAGCAGTTTGAAATAATATTAAAGCAAAAGTTACAGTAAATACAGAGGGCGGGCGTGACGGTATTTATGTACATAGAAGCTGATATCAAAGGCCTCGGCGCTCAAACGACGGCCTGAAGAACGTTCTCGACAGTTTTGCGCTCGGTGAATCTCTAACATTCACTTCTGTACCAAACCGTCTGTTTTAACGTATTCATATCTCTGTTCCCTTATGTTTTTTCCTTTTTTTAACTTATAGTTGATGACGGATTATTTGTCATTTATAGGAATTTCAACAAATAATGTGTTAAAGCGACAAACATATTTGACTGCTAAGAAAAATGCATTCTCAAGACGGATCGTAAGAACAGGATATTATTAACTTCTTTACGTATTTTTCTTTATAATTCTTTATAATTTTACTTTTTTTATTATTACACAATGCATATGTTTATGACCTCAATTGCAGGTCATTCTAGCCGTCTTTTCTTGGCATCTATCCTCTCTGACAATCCCTAATTTGATTTAACTTTTTACTATTGACAGAATAATTTTGTAGCGACCCACTTCAGTCTAAAACAATTTAGATAAAAGCTTTGGGTATATATAGGTTAAATATGTTGTTCTAAGTTATTTGATCGATTGATAAGTTGATAACGCTCGTCTACGTGCCTGGTTTGGAAAAGCCAGTTTATCGAGGGCACCCTAAAACTGAAAGAAGATATTAATGAAAAAAGATGCTGAAATGGAGAATAATGTAGAGTAAGAGATGCCTGATAAAATCCGTTATCTTTTCTGGCTAGGGACTTGATATAAAGTAAAGGCAATGAAAAAGTTGAGCCCCAATGCCGATCGACGATATAGGCCAAGGGCGCACGGTTTTTGGAGGGGAAGCTCGGAGGTCGCTGCGGGACGCGTGACCGTTCTAACGCATAAGACATTTTCCATTCTTTTACGTTCAGCCAATTTGGGATACGTGGATACGTGACTCATATATTGATATCCCGGTAAGTAAATAACGTACTTTTACGTACGCTTCTAAATTGAAGGTATTCCGTTTTATATCATCCCACAATAAATAAACAAACATCGTAATATTTCACGAAAAAACATGTTTGTTGCACTCCTAGTATCTATATGAAAAACGCCCTGACAGAAAACCCATAAAATCCGGCCCTTGGTGAGCTATACGGCCTCACGTCGGGTACTCTTCCATAACCTGTGCTCCCATTTACATACGTTCGGTCTCTGCGACGGCACCTCTCAACCAAATTGCTTTCAGCTTTTACCCGGCATAAAAATTATTCACGGAGTTAATGTATTCATACTCTCCAATGACCGAGGTTTAATTGGAAGATAAACATGTGACACCATTTATGTAAAAAAAACAAGATATACATATTTTGCTTGTCTTTTTCGAAACCGGTAGAGACGTGTGTAAAATTCAGAGAAATTTATTAGTTTTATCTAAAACAATTCGTTGTTAATTCTCAGATAAATGTGTATGAATTGCCAAATCATGATGATGCCGCGGTCACCTTAGGATGCAAATTACATACGCAAATGATAATCTGTCGGGCGAACTTGTAATTGTGTAAAAAATTACATTTCATTATATAATGAAGATTCATTAACGCTGGAAATACCTAACTATGCTGCTTATTATTAGAACAATGTAAATAAATATAGCGAGAGACAGGATACGCATGTCCTGTCAACAGCAGTGAGAGTGAGTGACCCTTTTGATAGTCAAGAGTACAGAGTACCTACAATTAGATAATGCCTGCTGGGAGGATGTTGAAATGGTGATAGGGACGAAAATAGTATTGCCAACCTCTGGTTTTATTAAAACAAAGTATTTCTGCATCAAGTTTTTATGCACTAAAACTATAAAGCAATTCTTCTTACAATACGTCAAGTCCATTGCAACTAATATTCAAGATACGAAAAAAAGTATCATATAAGGGGCAATTTTAAGACAGAAGGTCATCATCATCAGCCTAACGCAGTCCACTTCTGGACATAGGCCTCTCCAAGTGCACGCCACTGAGATCGATTTTCGGCTTCTCGCATCCAGCAGAAGGTCATGAAAGATCTTTATTATGCTAAAATCAATCAAAACATCGCCAGACTCCTAACAAATAAAACTCCTATTTACTTCACACTGAGGCGTTAATCATTCGATTTAAGATTGTATTTTCCGTCCAGTTAACCAAATGTATAGCAATTTCCCCGTCGAATACCCATTAGGTTCCTATCAAACGCGTGTCAGTATTGTACGTACATTGTGAGGCCGGAGTGACGTTGTCCTTGGGTGTGGGACGCAAGGCCGTTCAAATTTTATTTATACAGGAGCGTGGGCGAGAACCATTCGTTGGGCCACAATATGAACAAACTCTTAGAGCCCTGCAAACTTTAAGTCGGCTGATAGTTTGTTTGGATTCGTAAGTCAGTAAGAAGATGTGCGCGCGTTACAAAGATCAGGTAGGTATTTAGCCGGTATCAAATTGACTGAGAACTTTGATTGTTAGCAAGATAATTATTAAATTAAAATTTTAGATAATTATTTAAATTCGTGCCGCCAAGCCGAACACCCCGGTGTACATCTCCCGCCTACACTACACCACTAAGGCGGAGGACATCGTGGAGTACGTGCGCCAGAAGCTGAAGTACGCCCCGAGAGTACAGCTCCTGGAGTCGCGCCATAACGTCAACTTCAAGGCGTTCGTGGTGCGAGTGCCGACGTGTTTCTTGCACCTCGTGTTGGACGAGAACTTCTGGCCACAGGACGTGGTGTTCCGTCGCTTCCGCGGACAAGTGCCACAGGACCGCACAGTGACATAGTGCATAAGTGAAGTGCTACTAACATAGTTTTAAGTTTTTATTTACTAACAATTTTGTATAACATATGTATGCTAGTTTTAAGGTATTTATCTATGGGCCTTTGATGCCTGATAATAAAGATGTTTTGATTTTTTTTTTTGATTTGATTTAATATAAAATTGCCAACTATCGAGTCAACTGTCGGCCGACTGTTTAGTTTCCAGTGTAAGTGTTCAAAGTATATCTACTGTGGAATAACAACTCGCGTTGTTTCAACTTTGGCATCGATCAAGTCAATCCAAATATTGTTGTTAGATAAGTATTAAAGGCGTCAACTTGTGTTTTAAGTGGTATACGATTATGATAAACTAAATATTTATCAATGACACGACTTACTAATATTGTGAATGTTCTATTATTGCTAGCCCAAAAAAATATAAAAACCCCTTTATCCTAACTTTTCAGTAATTGTTCTTTAAATATAATTATGGTATGGCTCCTCGTCAATAAAAAACTCATCTCAAGTCATATAAATAGGTACTTTATAAAGTTTTGATTGATAAGTTTCAAAGAAAACTTCTGGTAAGTCTCAATTTCAAGTTTGTTAGACCAGCTATGTTTAACTTTGACTATCGAAATACTTTGTTACACGAGTACTTCGGAAATCCGTAAGATACAGCGCCGCCAGAAAGAGCAGTTAAATACGTGACGATTGACAACTTATTATTTGAAACTTTGTATTAAACAAAATAATCAATTTTAAAACCATAACCCTTGTACACAGCAAAAAATGAGTCACAATTCTTAGAAATAAAAACTTTCAAAATAAATGACCCACATTTAAACTTTGCTAAGCTAATTACGAGTGTATTGCCGCGATATTATTCCAATGCTGGCTTATTTAATAACAGGCCACCACGGTCTTAGGTCGCGTGTAGCAACGTAAATGAAACGCCGGCACAATCACGCATGCAACGACACCCACGTATTATATTAGCTGAGACCAAGTCGCTTAAACTGAAATTAGGTCATGTGACAATATACCTGTAGGGGGGTCTACGCGCTTTCAAAGCTTTGATGATAATTATATACTGAGACAAAAGATAGTCACGAATGTAAATAGCTTTGGATACATGAGAGTGGCTACTATGGGCACAAAATAATCTAATTCCAAGTTAAAAATAACAGATATCATTACATCTTTTGAGGAAAATTACTTTGATTTTCCTTTAACGCTGTATTTCATCGCGGCAGTTTAGAAACCTCAAAATAATTTTAAAAGGTTTTTAAGTATTTTTCCCCTGAGCATATTTTTTCAAAAAGTGGACATATGATAGTATTTATATCTGCGTATTCCGAACTCCATGCAATTTGAATTTAAAAGTTCATTTAAGCTTTACCTCTTTAAGACATCCCCTTACTGACTTCCCCATCAAATACCAACGTAATGATTTCCTTCTTACGCAAAAAGGCCCTGTTTGTCGGAGCAGGTTGGCCAAGGACTAATGTTATTTCAACCCTCTCCAATTAATCACGACCCTCAATATCATCATCAACCTTTCTCTCATTTACAAACAATTTAGATTGGTAAAGAAAATTATTTTTCCTGATACATAATTTTCCTCTTACCAACATACATCCTAACTAATATTATAAATGTGAAAGTAACTCTGTCTGTCTGTCTTTTCTTCACGCCTAAACTAATGGACTGATTTGTGTGAAATTTGGTACAGACATAGTCTGGAACTTGAGAAAGGACATAGGATAGTTTTTATTACAAAGAAATACAAAAATAAAAAATAAAATTTATTCCGGACATATACCGCCATCTATTGGTCAAACTATAAATCTGCCGGAAGTCACTATTCCACGCGAACGAAGTCGCGGGAAAAGCTAGTTGTGTATATTTTTCAGGAAGTGACCTAAATAAACACAGACATGTTTTTATTATCAAAGAAATTAAAGCGTGAATAATGAATTCTCTCTCAAAACAGTGTTGCAGACTACACGAGCCCGCGAGGTCAACAAATGGGTGACGTTTAATGTATGATCCTTTTAAGCGATGTGACTACGTCAGGCAGAGCTAACACGCGCTGTGTGCTAATATCGCTAACATACATTATACAACAGGTATTTTTAGCATAAAAGGTTTTAGTATTACCATTTCCGTATTTAGTGTTTGTTTTGTCTTTATCATGCTGATATATTGGAGTCTATCCTGTGATAAGTTTTCAAGCCTCAGATAGGAGTGACCCTAAAAGACTCATCCCAATTAAATGAGCTGGGTCTGTTTATATACAATTATACACTCCTATGATAAAAGCATGCCTAAAAATATCTAGCGAACTTAAACATAAAGTCAAGAAATAAAATGACAAGCCTTTCTTTCGACTTGAGTTACATAACTTTTCGTGCGTTAGTTTCACGCCTAGTAAGATCCTCGTAGCTACAGTTTTCTGTAGGCGAAACCGACTTTTGTGTTACATAACTGGGTGGTGTCTACTAGGCAAACGTTAACCAAACATTTGCTTAAAATCAAGAAAATGGTCTTTATTGATATTCCAAGAATATTAAATATAGCTTTACACACAATAAATACATCATAGGGAATTGCTCACAAAAAAGCAAAAGCCATTGATATAGAAATAAAACCCTCACAAAGTTTTAAAAGGCAGAGTTTGTAACCGAAATAATTAATTTATTTTAACTCTTACTTAATTCCTTTTCGACTTCCTGTCCTTCTTATCTCAAAAGAGTTGCTTATTGTACAATTTGTTTGTTTAAAATTAAAAGCTGAAAGATGTTAAAATAAAAACACGTTGAAGCGTCAGAATAATTTCCCTTCAAGAGTGTACAAAGGCTTTGAATGAAAAGCTTCTTTGTTTTTAAATAATTATTTCCGACTTTGTTATCTTATCATCTTAAAAATAGTCAGCTTTAACTCCTACGTTAATTTGCATAGCAAGTTTTTTTGCCACTTCAGTCATTATCAGAGAAAAATAAAAGGCGTTTAATGACTTCCCAACATAAAAAGGCATTTCAATTAAGTCGAGATAGCTATTAACTGCGGAATTCGTGGATCGGATTAGGATAATAACTTGAGAAATTGACAAATTCTAATGCAATTTATCGTTCTTAGGTGCGATAAAAAAATTATGAGTAAAGCTTGCAAAAATATTTATTTTCAATTTGGAATGTAATTAGGGTTGCTTCCTTTGCCAACCGTGGTTATTGAACCACTGGTCCAATTGGCAACCAATAATATAGCCAGTGAACTTTCACAAAAGGAAAGAATATAAAGCTGATATTATTCGGTATTTCCTTACAATCGCCTTGTATGAGTTTTGTATGCTTTATAACTTATCTAGGTATATACATTGTAGTTGTATATGATGCATATATAACTTAGCTACTTTGCTTCTTATTTTGACACACACGTATATAATCAAAGCGGAGGTTCTCGTGGTGAACCAACTGACAAGTCAAACGCCCGCATAGAACTACAGTCCGACTATTTGCGTAGGTATTAGTCAATAGATTCCGTAGCTGTATCAAAGTTAATTTGCAAATTCAACCAATAGATTATACCGACATCAAATGTCATGACACAACCTTTATAAGTAAAAAAATAACTAGGCATAGATATAGCTTATTATACATTTGTCACCTCGAAGTCTTTGCGCATGCAGTGAAACTTTTTCACCTTGTGCAAAACAAAGAAAATTATGCAAAACAAAATGCTAACCTTCAGTCATTAGCCGAGCTTTCAGTAGCTAAAACCACTACTTGTTCTATTTTCCCAAAATAAACGAAAAGCTACGAAACGGATTTCTTTTGGACCGCCATAATTCTCTGCCGAACGATGTATTCGAGCTAGGAAAAGATCTGAGCAATAAATATATTTCGGCCACTCGCTAACCCTGGACTAATCTACTCACAGGCTCACAAGGGCTAGTTCTTAAAAGAAATGGAATTTATACTGAAGTGGCTTCAATCAAATATATTAGAAGCGAGGGGTTAAAGAAAAGTATTGCGTTGACTGTAGGCTCTATGAATTTAATGTTGTAAGTTGAAGAATTTTCACAGTTTGCGAGTTATTTCGATTTACAACGGAAGCTATAAGTACTGTAAGTACTGGCAACGTTAATTGAAATTACTTTTGACAAAGCCTTAGCAATCAAGTACCGTATGAGGCTTACTGTGGTCAAAGGAATAAGGACGCTTGTCAGCCGGTTCTGTACGGTATCACTTAATTGCTTTTGGATATCAAAAGCAGTTAAAACTGTCATTTAAATTGTTATTTTCTTAGAAACGACTCGGTTACCTTTGAGCGGTGTAACCATCAAATAAACAGTGAGCTGCGCAGAAACCTAAATAAAATACAAGCCATTAAAATTATACCTTTTAAATGAAAATTGAAACATTTTTACTATTCAAATCGTTAATCTTAATAATTTAATCAATAGCATTTTTCAGGTTAAAAATACCCATCATATAAATTTTTGGCCTTACATAAGTATCCCATATTCTCTTAATGACTTACATGAAATAATAAATATGTAAAATATCAAAAAAGTCAACTAAGAAAAACGAAATCAGCTAACTTACTATAGATACCAAAATAAAGAAAGGTTTTCGTTATATATAATTTCAATTTACATTTGTTTGTTAATCATTTTCAAACAAATATATTTAATAAATTGAAATAACAATAAACCGGCCAAGTGCGAGTCGGACTCGCGCACCGAGGGTTCCGTACAAATGCTGTATAGATAAAAAGTGAGTTTCGCGCCAACCGTTCAGTTTAGAACAATCGTTATGGTTTTTGGTTAATTTAAACATAGTTATGGTAATTTCGTGAGAGTCAAAATAGTTAATATTTTTTATTTTATAATATAACTAAAATAGTAGGCCAGTACCTTGTAAAAGTTATTTTATTGAAGTTATTTATATACAACATTTTATAGTCATCATTCAGAAATCTGATTGAAAATAACTAATTATGTCTTAAAGGTCATGGGGCATATCTGACCCGCTTTGTAAAAAGTGGCGGACATGAATCAAAGTCGTTTTAAATCGTGGAGAATGGTATGACGTTTCTTTGAATATAAATATTTTATTAAAATTCCATGGAGACGAATGTCCAGGATCGTTTGAAAAATATAAAAGACAAGCAGTTTCAGAGGATTGTACAGGTTGCAATGCTAGTTTTTATTGGTAAAGACATTTCATAAAGAAGGAAGGTGCCAATCCGGATGACCAGGATCTGATGAGGATCTGGAAACCCAGAGAAATCGAGGGCAACTCTTGAATATTGTAGGCACGCATCGAGTCATAACCAGACATGTGAGTGTATTTTTGAGGGTACTGGTAAACTGAAGGTTTGGAGCTGATTTGATTATGGAGACTACAGAGAGTCAAGGGAACTCCCGAACGGTATGTTGCAACTACCACGTGTTTGGGCTTATTTTATTCGTATTGGCGAAGACTTTCCACAAAGATAGGTTTGACTGCCATTGTGGGATCGACAGCTAAGATCAGATATAGTTATGGGAACTCCTTTACAATTTATAACGTAACCTTGTGTTGGAGCTTATTTTATTTTAGGTGATGAGAATTCACTACTAACTTGGGTTAAAGCAGCCATTGCAGGAATGGGATCTTTTATTTTTGAGGGATTAATCACCTAAAGAGCCCCAGTTTCAGGTTTTTTTCCGCCTGGTTTCTAGAGCCTTGACAAAAGTGTAATTCTGTCCCTTTCTTTGTTTTATAAAGTCGGCATTATTTTATTTTGTAGCATTTTACAAACAAATCCAACTTCAAACATATAAAAAAGCAACAAGAAAACAAAAGCAAGAAAGAAATTAAAAAGATGTTAGGTGCATCGGTCTAGAAGTCGGTGTCTAGAGGATGCATCTATATTTATTTGACCACCGAGATCTAGACCGATGCATATAAACAGTTTTCTTGTTGTTTTAGAAGTTGTTTTTTTTTTTTTGTAAAAAGTTTTTATTTTTATAACTTTTGTGAAAAGTTCTCGTCAATACGACTAATATAAGCCCAAACACGACGTAACTAAAACATACTGTTGAGGAGTTCTCTCGACTTTCTCACGTCTCCATCATCAGGTAAGCTCTAAACCTTCACTGTTTGACAGTATCACCAGACATACATCTGAGAATCAAGTTTTAATCCTATGCATGCCTACAATTTCTGATAGTTGCCCTCGATTTCTCAGGATTTCCATCATCAGATCCTGACCTGATGACAATGGAAATAAACGGCGAGTATACTCTTTCACTACAAAGAAATGATTTCTCAATTCCGTCAAACTTGGTCGTTTAAATTCCCCATTGAAATGAGGAAAATATTTAATGTTTACACCTGATTTTCTCTATATTCCCATGGTTCACATTGATGCGACTAATGCCATAGTAAATCAGAGCCTTTATCATTATACTGTGCTATATTTCGTTCGTATCCGCCGTGGGTATGGTTTTCATACTAAGGTGCCCAATGACCATTGAATGATTTAAAATTTTTCACAGTTTAGAGGCCATTATATTTAAGAAGTGTTTGATATGAATTTCACTTTTTATTCAAAACGTTAATATCTCTACGCGTTCATGTGAAAAAGGGTAGGTAGTAAGTTTATAATTATTAAAAAAATATTTTAAGTCATGTAAGCAAAAATAATATTTTAATATTTTATGTAACTTCAAATTTATCATTTTCGCAATTTTTCCTTTATCTGTACTATATAACGTTGCTTCGTGCCGAATTTTAAGATTCTGAGTTCACGGGAAGTACCTTGTAGGTTTTGATTCCCTAGCGTGTGACGGAAATTCGTCTAAGGTGTCGGTAAAACTGCTGTATCTTTTGATCGCGTTAACTTAGAAGTTTGATTTTTTCATTGCTTAAAGGGACAATAGACCTAGGTATTTGGTATAAATTTCAATTTGGTACCTTTATTCGTTCGTGAGAAATAAGGTAGTAAGTTTCATTTTATTAAAATATTTTTTTTATATTATATAACAAAAAAAATGAGATTTTCGCAATTTTTCCTATATTTGCATTATATAACAATGCTTCATGCCAAATTTCAAGATTCTGAGTTTACGGGAAGTACCCTGTAGGTTTTGATTCCTTTGCGAGTGTCGAGAATTTGTTGAAAATATCGACATAATCGGTTGTATCTTTTGATTGGCTTGGCTTAGAAGCTTGATATTTTCACAGCCTAAAGGGACAATAGACCCGAGTATTTCATGTGAATTTCAGCTTGATACGTCCACGCGTTCTTAAGATAAAGGGTCTTGACAGACAGACAGACAGACAGACAGACAGACAGACAGACAGACAGACAGACAGACAGACAGACAGACAGACGGACAACAAAGTGATCCTATAAGGGTTCCGTTTTTTCCTTTCGAGGTACGGAACCCTAAAAACCAAATACAGTCATGACTTCAAACAAATAATTAATCCTTAAATGATTTTAAACTTGACTACAACTGTAAAAGGAACTTTTAATTGAACATATCAACATTGTTTTTAAATCCCATCGTATTGTATAATCCAGGCAAACATTACACGGTCTGTTTCAGTTTAATACCACCACATGGAGATTAAAGTGAACTGATACGACAAATGAAAGGGGAATTACCACGAGACCACTTTACTGACGTTCACGTAATGAATTGTTTATGTACAAGTCTATCTTATGACAGATATTGTACATCGAATTGATTGGTTTATATGTAATAACAATATTCCTAAGAATTACCAAAAAGTACAGGGTCCCCGTTTTACTATTTTGGGTACGGAATCTCAAAAATATCATATAAGTATATTATATAATATCATTTAATTTTACTTAGAAATTCTTAAATAAAATGATTAATAATTTTGGAGATCATCGTTATTGACACCAGTAGTTTTTTAACACAAGTCTAGCTTAATCCTAAATACCTTGGTGTGCTAAGTTACAAGATTATGTAATCAACATGGAAAAGGATTTCACTTTAATGTTGCCATAACTAGAATTTCCCCAGTATTTTTGTCAAATGTGTTACGGAGTTGCAAACTAAAGCCATAAATTCGTATCATATTACTTTCGCGTTACTTTGTACGTGTCATTCAGAAAGCTTGGAGGATACTTTCGCTATATGCTTGCCTATACGTATGTGTGTATATAGGTCATGTTACATCTTGGCATGTTAACATGTACAGAAAAAACGCCTTTTTTGTTCCCAATTTTTTTATTGCTCCCATACTATAGATATACTTCATGTTCGTTCACCCTTATAGAGGTCTACCTACTTATCTACTTTCGATTGTAACATTAAGGTTGCTAATTTCAAAGAAACTATATATTTCTGGGATCAGAGGGACATAAGTAAGTGTGGGATCGAGAATTTACGACTTTCCCTTTAGATAGTAAAGCATAACCTTTATTTGTGGGCGAGATAGGCAGTAGTGAACATGTCCGTTTGATTTAATGGGCTGACAAACTGTGACTGATTTGAAATGAGTATATCACAGCTCAAAAATCTACTCGATTTAATAACATTGAAGAACTACAATATCAATTTTATCTGTACCAGTCGTTATTAACTCGTTTTCTAAATTTGCATATCGCTATTTACATTCTGTAAATGTATATTATGACAAAGACCTCCATCATAACATACATATCTTCATAATTCTTATGCCAAAGCATTGTCCTTACACAATGTTTATTAACTTCCATAAACCAATTAAAAAAGGAGGTTCTGTATGATTTCATTTGAAACACGACTAATATGCTATTAGCATGTTATGGCAAGCCGTTAAACCCCGCATCGTTATCCACAAAAGCAGTTTAAAATCGCATAATGCTAACGACTGGCTTAAATATTCGTAACTTTATACCAAAACTAAATAAAGATATAGCCGTAATGGCCTATATAGTACCAGCATATCAAGAGTGAAGGTACGGGCTCGAAACCAGGTCGAGTACCAAACGTAACTTTTCTTTTAAGTATATCTTGGACGCCAATGACTGGGCAAAGGTGTAGAAAAACATCTAGGAGAAACTTGGACTCGGAAGTCTCAAATCCCTAATCTGCCTTGCGAGCAAGCTTGGTAATTCCTTCTCTATATGAGAAGACCTCTTGTCCAATGCTAAAATCCTTCTTCAATACAAGGTACCTACCCTGTGGACAAGATACAGATACAGTAACAAGGCTGATGATTACCTATGTATAGATATCAGTTTCGTGAACTTTTTATTTCATCATCATCGTCGTCAGCCTTGTCGTCCTACATCTGCTCGACACAGGCCTCTTCTTACATAGAGAAAGGATTAAGCATAAAAAATAAGCGAACATTTCTTTAAATCTGAAATTGGAATGCTAATAAAGTTATTGTCCCAGAAAGTTTTCGTTAACACAACAAGGAAGCCGAGAACTAAGCCTTATAAATAATTATAACTTGAAATATTAATTACTTATTCAATGAAAAGCGAGATTGATCTTCTTTCAATGCTCGCAGTATTTCTTTAGCATTGAATTTACTACTTATTCTGTTTAACTAACATTATATATTTCTGTAATCTATGACATAACAACTGATTAGTAGCTAACTTATTCCATTCATTCTCGATTCATTTCTACGTATATGTATATACTTGTTTGCGGTAAAGGAAACTCATTGACTGTGACACTCATTGATACCCCTGAAGACTTACAAAGTACTCACCGCGGAATGTCTACGAAAAACTAAATTTGACATTACAATTGTTATTTACACTATTGCCACTAGCTACGAATTGAAAATCAATAACAGCCTCTACAGAAAAGAGTTAACTAAAATGTGTCTAAAACAGGACCCAGAAGTATAATGTAAGTTATACCCACCCAATATCATGATTCAGTCCTCAAATTAAATGTATTATACATGCGTACAAAATCAAGTATGTACATATTCTGAGTACAAAATAAGCTGTATACAGTCAGCTACATAGACAAGCTCAGTGTTAAATTGTAGCTAGTTTGATTTGACTACATTCCACTGAAGCAAGTCATTTTTAAAGAATGTCTTGAAAGGAAGAATAGCTTAATTTCTAAGCCTAAAAGGTCCGTTAAAAATCCTTTGTTGGAAGCAATTACTTGTAGGTAATCAACTTAAAATTAGCTCAAAATTAGAAGTGAATGGTCCGCCTGCCTTAAACATAATCCCCCAGTACTCAAGTACTACTTGTTCTTCAAGAAAGGCGATAACCTTGAGCAATACGTAACCTAAAAATCTTTCTCAGTTAATATCTCTATTTCTCGTTTCATAGTGTTCATGCTTTTTCTGCATAATTTATAACTGAAACAAATATAGTCTCCATTTCAAATGAAAGACAAAAAAAACGTAAGAACGTAGCAAACACCTACGCTTTTGTGTAGCGCGTCTACGACTACGACAGTGCTACGTAGCATTTATGTAGCACGTAGCTCGTAGCCGTTATCGTAGCAAAAGCTAGATCTCGAAAGTTGCCGATAAAAGATATTATGGTTGTGTGGTTTTAGTGGAAAAACAAGTAAATTAACCTAGAATATCGATGGTTGAAAGAAACACTAGATCCCTTTACGTAACCACCCGAGTAAAATAGAAAACGCTCTAATCTATTCACAGAATGAATATTCTTCGAAAAATTAAGTATTGATGGAAAACTTTGATTCTGCGTATATCCCATTATAACCATTATGAAATTATTGTTGTTCGAACTACGAACGGCTTGCGTCAAAAGGCTATCGATCTGTGGAGCTGTCAATAACACATCGAGGAACAACAAGCTTGTCGTGCGGGTCAGACCCGAGTCCAGCGCTCCGGCCGGGAAGCGGCAGCTGACGGGCCTTGACAGCGGGACAGTTTCCTGGCCAGTGCCTTCAGGGCTGATGATGTATCATGTAAATATTGAGCACTGCTGTAAATAGGTTAACTATAGAACAGGATCTATAACATAGAGCACAATAGTGTAAGCAGGCAGGTCGGCGGTGGCGGTGGCGGCAGCGGCGCCGTCGGCTCCGTGCCGCAGCCAGCGCGGCGTCCTTGCGGAGGTAATACGCGCCAGTCACGCGACCAGGTCGATAGCGGCCGCGCCGGACAGCCTCCGCGTCAATTATTCAGCACGCGACCGCAGCCGCCACCACCACGCGGCCGGACAAAGGGCGAGCGCGCGCACTGCGGCGACACCTACCAGCTCCGGCGGTCCGCGGCCGGCCGCTCCGACGTCCACGAGCCGGGCTCGACGATATCGTGCACACTAACAGCGTATCACTCCAACAGTAATCCTCGGTAAGGCGGTGAGGAGCGCGAGTGCGCGCGGTGGTCGCGCGTTACGTAAAGGGCGCGACGTTGCGCGTATCAGCGCGTGTAGCGCGCTCGCGGCGGGCGCTCGGAGCGGGGTCGCGCGCGGAGTGCCGCTACACAGTTATGCAACGCGCCGCCACCGTCGCCCGGACAGGGAAAATCGAACGCGAGGGGCGCGGGACTGCGCGCGCACCCGCATCGATACCGCGCCGCCGCACGGCCCGCCCCGCGCCCGCCGCCCGCAGCGCCTCCGAGCGCGACCAACGACCACCGCCATCCGCAATTGACATTACACCGGAGACACCACTCATTTCTGGACGTAACTCCGATACCTCACAGAGCTTTGCACGCCACCGGACGCGCCACACCGACATCATTATGCGAGCTTCGTACTGGGAAAAGTACTTAGTTAATTACCAAAACATGTAACAAATGGCTGTTTCGCTCTTTGCATATAAAGTATTCAGCTCTAGAATTTATTTATCTATACTAAGAGAATACGATTGTTTCGAATCTACACTACTCTTGCACATTATGGCCAAGTTAAGTAGAACAAGCGACTAACATTAGCTTGCCAAGGATCTCTAGACTAGCAATTAAAGTTAGCGCTTGTAGGAAGCCTGGCGCCGAAGGTCATTCGTACGTGACCTGATTATGGACTTCCATGGCGATCGAACTAGTTGTGTCTGCGCCAACTTTTGTCCTAGAATTGAAAGTTCAGAACAAAGAAACCTTAACATAATATTCTTGTGAACATTTTTGTCTCGTCTTGACTTAGACTTGTTCTAAGATAGGAATAACCCGATATGAACTGTTTAAAGAGAAAAGTCGACTATAAATATTATATAAGGTTGTGCGGATGTAAATGGCACAGCTGCCATACCATTCATGCTATCGGAGCGTTGAGTACTAAATATACTTATCTCGCGAGACGGAGCGGCGCAGCTCCATCGCCATTGTGGTCGCAGATCAACTATACAATTTCATGAATGACTTCACTCCGTTCGTAAATAGGACATTTGTAAATAAACGTGTCACTTTGCGCAATTAAACGTGGAACCGAAACAACGCTCCCACTGCCATTTGTTAATTGGGTAGAAATGGCATTACTTTATAGTACATAGGTAGGTTTATAAAAGAACAATCATGTAGCATTGTTGAAGATTTAATGTCTTATGTAACTTACATTTATTTTGTTCTCCAATCTAAACTATTGGGCCTAGATCGCTACAAAGCCTTCAGCCCGCTAAACATATTTTGTATTTGTATAAAGAAGTAGAAAACTCTAGCTAATGGACTTATTGACTTATTTCTTTCAATGTTTGTTAGCTACCACCAAGAAAAACTGAAGAGTTTACTTAATACTTCAGAAAATTCAGGGGATTTAAGAACTTTGTAAAAGAAAAAATATAAAATATATGGATGGAATATGGCTGGCAGGAGCTGGATGCGAGAAGCCGAAAATCGATCTCAGTGGCGTGCACTTGGAGAGGCCTATGTCCAGCAGTGGACTACGATAGGCTGATGATGATGATGATGATGGATGGAATAAAAACAACTAAAACTTACAATAAACTGTTGCATATAAAAGGCGTAAGGAAATCCTGATAATTAGTATTAGTAGGATGGGATTTTCTTGCGGTATTAACTATGTTTAGACTTAAAACAGGATCAACTGCAAAATTGTAGAACTTTAGGAAATGCCCAAACAATTTAAGGTGATATTGCAGATCTTTAAATGATGAAGAACACATTAGGATTGCATAAAAAACATCACATTAGTAATCAGCAATACCTACATTTTGTAGAAACATACAATGGAAATGTTTGGAAAAATCGTGAACTTCAGCGAAACCTCGCGAAACTTTGTGGTAGGTGCATCATCAGCGCCATCTGTTATTGAGAACAAGAACTAACTATACACGCTGAGAATGGCTGAGACTGATTCTTGCAAGGTGCTAGAGGTAGAACCTCGTTGAACTAAAATCTTGGCAAGGTCTCAAGGTGTCTCAAGTCTTCACAAACGTACAAAATAGGTACTCATTCCTAAGTTACTGCAAATTGTGTTAGTGTATGTTCCACTCGGCGGCGTTTATAAAAACTAATTTTAAATATTTGTAAAAAAATATCAGTTTGAAAATTTACATATAGTTGAAACCAAATAAAAAAACAGCAAGTAAAGTCTCTTGTTCTTTATTTTTCCTCATTTTAGCTATTTAGTTTAACGATTTAACTCTCTTCAAAAATTCATAAAGAACACATTTCATTATATATATTGCTCCCTATCCATGTTAAAAAAGACACGATCCTTTAGACTGGCGAAAACAAAACACACACATTTAAACAAAATGTGAAAATTATTATATTCGGCCATTCAGAGAATGCGTTCCTGACACGTCGCGATTGAACTGACGACGTAACTTTGCAATGGCGTTGCAGTTACGATAAAAATATTTTTGCTGGTTGTTTACCGTTTTAACAATTGAGGAGCATTAAAACAACATTATTATATCAATAATCAATGAATGTAGTTACGTCGTCAGTTCAATCGCGACGTGTCAGGAACGCATTCTCTGAATGGCCGAACTATATAATGAGAACATCCGCCACAACCTTGCTAGAGATAAAATTTTAACAATAGAGATTCATAAATATTAATATCATAGATTTATACTGTTCAGTTTATTTTCGTAATACATAATTGTAAAATAAATTAACATGTCAATAGATTTAACCACAGTAACAAGTACATACAAACAAACAAAACAAGCAGCCTTGATTTTAACATCAAATCAATGATTTAATAAATACTTAGCATAGACAACATGTATGTACTGAGGTAGACTTTTTAATGATCTCATGTATGAAAAAACTTTTTTACAAAAAAATTAAACCGACTTCCAAAAACACTAAAAAGCAAAAAAAAAAAAGCTTTTTAGTGTTTTTGGAAGTCGGTTTAATTTTTTTGTAAAAAAGATTTTTATTTACAGCTTTTTAGTGATACGAATAGTTGTCACTATCCATATAAGTGGAAAGTTCTTATCAATACAAAGAATATAAGCCCAAATACGAGGTATTTTGCGCTAAGTCGTGTCAGAAGTATAGAAGGTATAGTTTTGTCAGATTTGGATGCCAACAAGTTACTTAATCGACCACACGACGGCAGGGCGTTGGCAGAAATAACGAGGTTAAGAAATCTTCCTTCCAATACTTAAACGTCGGTAAACATTTCCATTTAGAATATCCTTAAACTGTTTTTCGTCTTCACTGTCGAATCTGCAATATTACCCATCTCAGCTTAAAGTGTACATCAATACGAATAAAATACGCCCAAACACTATGTAGCTGCTATCGACCATTAAGGAGTTCCTTAAACTATACTGCACCTGCATCACTGACCTTGCTGTGGCAGTCATAACCCATCTCAGCTTAAAGTTCTTGTCACCACGAATAAAATAAACCCAAACATTATGTAGCTGCTATCAACCATTAAGGAGTTCCCTAAACTGTACTGCACCTGCATCACTGACCTTGCTGTGGCAGTCATAACCCATCTCAGCTTAAAGTTCTTGTCACCACGAATAAAATAAACCCAAACATTATGTAGCTGCTATCAACCATTAAGGAGTTCCCTTAACTGTACTGCATCTGCATCTCGGACCTTGCAGTGGCAGTCATTACTCATTTCGGTGTAAAGATCTTGTCAACACTAATAAAATAAGCCCAAACACGAGGTAGTTAAGATGTGCCGTTTAGGAGTTCCCTCGATCCTCTGTCGTCTCCATCATCAGATCTGCCCTAAACCTCCATAGTATTGTAGTCTCATCAGATAAACACATAAATATAAAGTTTGTACCCCATGCTCGCCTACAATTTTCAAGAGATGCCCTCGATTTCTCAGGGTTTCCACCATCAGATCCTGATCTGATGACAATGGGACCAAATGACAAGCATACCCTTTCAAATAAAAAAAGAATTTTTGAAATCGATCCAGGCGTCTTTGAGAAATCGAGTAAAAAACATAAAAAAAAAAAAAAACAGCTGAATTGAGAACCTCCTCCTTTTTTTTGAAGTCGGTTGAAAATTCTGTATAAACCTCAAAGCATAGATATGCTCACTTCAGTCACAGCTTAAATATTTTAGCATAAGAAATACAAATTACAATTCTACCATCACCTGGAAGAATACCACAAATATACTTAGATGCCATATTTTGGTTAAAACAGACAACAGCTCCTGTGTTTAACCTGCATATTCTAACATCATAATATAAAGCATGTTGTTGCTATTTATTGTCACCATTTGTTTGTAGCTTTAACATAAAGCTTATAACTTAAAATCTGCAGCACTGTATATAAAAGATACAAATATACAACAGCATCTGATGCTTAATACATGATTGCTGTATAATATGGACCTTAACTATAATCATAACCCAGACAGCAAACCTAGTATACTACTCAATTGGTCTTCCAGCTCCTGTTTTCCATCACTATTGTCTATTACCAGATCCCAGTCAGTATAATCATCTAAGTTACACTCAGAAGCAACATCATCAACACCAGATTTGAACTGAAATCCTCTTTGCTTTCTTGTATCTTCATCTGCTATTATCCTAATAGTTCTAATTTGTTCCCCATATTTTTCTTTGAACCAGCGGATGTCCGTTTTTCTTCTGATATCACTCACAATCCAAATTGGCTTCTCTGCAGCTGAAATTTTAAATAGTCAAAATGTTAAGTTTGTTTGTTACAATTTTTTTATTTTACTTTTTTTTTTATTACGATTGTAACTATTTAAACAATATGAATAGTCATGATCAACTACAGTCAACTATTATATTTTCTTTTCCTCAAACTTACTCCCAAGAACTTTTAAAATGAAGTTATTAACATACCATCTTGACAAGCGATCCTACAGAAATAACCGTAATCTTGCAATCTCATCTTGTCACTCCAGTTGATCATATCTAGTCGGTATTGTTCTTTGTACTCTCCGTCACCCAACAGCTCATTCAGATTCAAATTCTTCTCCTTTGCCCAGTGACTCTTTATCGGCTGAGATATTTTTAACACTTCGCATTTGTCAACTAGCCTGAAAATCGTTTAAAAACAATTTTACTATGGACCTTCATGTTAGCAAACTGGATACACAGTTCAAAACCAAATGTAATAAAAAAAAACTTTTCCTGACTTGAAAAAACAACATTTGTATCCTACTGATTAGAACTGAAACATTAAACTAAAGATATTGCAACTACAGGGCCAAATCATCACATAACAGTAAATTAAATTTATTCAGAAACAGTACTTATTGCTGTAATAAATAAGCAATAAGCTCGAAAACCGATTTATCTCTGACAAATATAATAACTTTCACTTAAATTTACAGAATAAACTTACAATTTCTGTAAATGTGTAGTTAAAAAGTCCTTCCCAGATTTTCTCTTACCGCTGAATAGCAGTATTATTTGAGGCATCTCTGTAATGAAATTCCTGTTATTAAAAACTTTATTTACTTCAAACTACTTTACAAACTTTGACCGACTTCACGTTTAAAACTATGAAGGAAACTAGGAAAACAGCCTGGAAAAGCGGAAAAACTGTCAGAACATTTGGCACTTTTGGCAGTTGAGATGTGTCACTGTCACGTTCAGTCATTGTCATTTTTTGACATATTCGCTCTCTATCGTTGTGAAAAGTAAGAAAAATCTCTGCAAAACAAATTGAAACAACTCTAAACAGTATATTTTTTGTTTATTATGACGCGAGACTTTATTTAAAATAAAATTTCGTGAGCAAATTCTTAAATCCTGGTGCCAGTTCGAAGGAGTTTTGTTCTTGTAACAAGTCTGTAAGTCAACCTTTTATCTTAGTGTCACTTTGATCCATCCACAGATGGCAGCACTAGTGTTATATCTACAAATTGTTCAGTTTTGCAAGTAGAAGTAAAACTACAAAATAAATTTTATGATTTTTTGTCCAATAGTATCACTAAAGATTACCTACATATCCCTAGAGCAGATGATACGCATGATGCATCTATAGGTACCTATCACGTGACGTCAATAGGCCCAGTCCTAACACAATAGGGATGTGGAATAAAAAATAAAAGTTAAGAAAGTAACTAGGTACCTACCATTAAGTAGGTAAGTATCTGTTATCTATATCCATACATATCCCGTGTTTCAAATTTGCAAAAAAATTACCCATATCTATCAGTTTAAGCATGTGTAGTTATTTATGTTAACAAGGAAGGAAATCCCTTATTGAGTGCCTATAGATGTACCTAGGTATATGTTATTCATAGAATGGGTACGTTGATGTCACAGTTTCATACTTTAGTATTTAAATATCCTTAGTCTACCTATGTACCTACCTACCCAACTAATCTTAAAACCATTTTCTACAACGAATGTTCTAGCTAAAACCAGAACAAAATTATCAGTCAACTTAGTTTACATAGATAATACCTACACTACTTAAACTTTTTTATGATCAGCAAATAAAATATGTTTGATAGCACTTATCTCCGATCTCAGACACTCCCGTTGTCAAATGATCGCGGTGGGGTATCTGTCAGATCGCTTTTTAATCGTATGTTCAAACTGCGAACTAGTTCGTCATACAGCCTTACATACCTACTTATTTAAGTTTATTTATAACCAGGTAGATATACTCTGAATATTATGAATACTTTACCTGAAGTAAGCAGGCAAACGAATAAAAAAATTTAGGATTGTAAATAATACCTGCATAGGTAAAGTACGTCTTCGATTGTGATACCCAGAACTAGATAAGCTCTTGCATAACAAAAATATATCAATCAATTCGACGTCAGTCATTAGGTACACGGATTTACTTGCTTTTCTATTTTAATGTTATTTTTTAATATTCCACAATGTTTAGCGTACCGTGTAACCAGTTATCTAACGCATCATCATACAAATATCCGTGTCTGGCAGATAAACTAAGACGGTATTCAATAAAACTTATCGATATTGTTCATTACTAAACCGATATCCGTGACTAAGTGAATGAATACCTTCGCCGGTGTCTGGCTCGACACTTAGGTACCTACCATACCATCGCCCACGCTACGTTATTATACCCAACATAACATTTATTATATCTAACTATTAAATAAATTCGTGCCGACACGAAAAAATGGCGTTATTTGAATGCCGGCCGATAATTTAAATGTAGCAACAACCGCTTTTAGCTTACAACCTTAATTGACTTAAAAATGCTTATCAATATGACGTAGCAATAAAAACTTTTGACCACATCAATCATTTCACTATTTTGAGCTTTAATTTAACGGACTAAAAGTGAATGTTGCAAGTCAATAATCCGTAGTTGCACTGTTTCGGAACAAGGGTAGAGTTGGAAGCACGATGCACGCTCACGACTTTCTGAACAACTCCGGACATGACATTCCACGTTTCGCTGTAGATTAGAACGGGACGGATAGCGACCTACCCGCTGAAAAAAACGAGACAAGCGACCACCGAGCAGTCCACGTGGACTGCTTAATATCAACACAGGAGCAACGACCAATAGAAAACGGTACCGCTAATGTATTTCTCACCTCCGCACTCACACCAAGGACAGCTGCCATTTTTACATTATTCATGCGATTTTCAACTTTGCGTCATCCACGTAGAGTTATAAATCTGATGGTGTGGTGAAGGTGTATTCCATTTTCGAAATGACTTATAAAAATGTGTTGTTATGATTTTGGGTCATATTACAAGGGTGTAGGGTACATTGTCGGTGTTGGAGTGTTCTGCGGTTCTTGAATTTAAAACGATTCCCAAGAACACGGGCGCAAGTTGGTGAAGGTTGGAGGAGGCCGCGGTGCAAACTGCATCGTCACAGCGCCCCCCGGCCCACCCCGGAGCTCTCCCGCCTTTATTGTAGGTTCAGTGCATGGCGCTGTGTGAGTACGTCTGTTCAGAGTCAACTGTTGTGCTGAGCCACGACGTTTTCATAGCTCTGCGAGAGGTGCACGCAGCCGCTGCACTCAACCCTCGCAATATTTTGCAATATGCTATATTTTTATTTTTATAGCGTTTGTTTGACCAACTGAACAAAGGATTTTCGCATGAGGCAATTATATGGAAAATGTTTGTTGTACCATGCTTGTTCACATTAAAAGTACCTAACGACTGTTTTAATGCATGGACATAATTGTTTTTTTTTTTTTTTTATAAAAATGAATTTCAACTTTTGAAGAGAATGTGACTATGAAATCTAACCCAAGAAAACTGAGTTTAGTAACATGGTGTAACTACCTACTTAGCCTATACCTACGTATTATGTAGAGACACAAATTAATCAGTGCAAACAAATTAAAGGTAAATCTCCTATGAACGGATACAGCGTATTAATCAAATGATATTAAGTAGGTACCTACATATAAAATTGTCGACGTGTTCAAAACACTCTACATTCCTGCCAGATTATCCTCACAGGGGCTACTTTTTATGAAAAAACAAAATAACGAGATTCAAATCAAAAGCCGTTCTTAGAAACAAATCGAGTCTCTAAAAGCTCTTTTACGATTACGTTTTTGATTCAATGGAAAGGGGATCTTTTGTCGATGGCACACCCGGAAATATAACGTCGAGAGAGGTTCAGATGTGCTCCCCCCCCACTCCCCTGCACCCCGCAGCCGACCCCCTAATGTCTTCACTCATGCATTAAGCACAAAACACCAATATGAACAAACAACGAATTTAGAAATATAAATTGCCAATTTATTATCTCTACTTTTTAGGGTTCCGTAGCCAAAATGGCAAAAACGGAACCCTTATAGTTTCGTCATGTCCGTCTGTCCGTCTGTCCGTCTGTCACAGCCGATTTACTCGGAAACTATAAGTACTACAGTGATGAAATTTGATGGGAATATGTGTTGTATGAACCGCTACAAAAATATGACACTAAATAGTAAAAAAAAGAATTGGGGGTGGGGCCCCCCATACATGTAACTGAGGGATGAAATTTTTTTTTTCGATGTACATACCCGTGTGGGGTATCAATGGAAAGGTCTTTTAAAATGATATAAAGTTTTCTAAAAAACATTTTTCTTAAAGTGAACGGTTTTTGAGATATCAGCTCTCAAAGTCGTAAAAAGTATGTCCCCCCCCCTCTATTTTTATAACTACGGGGTATAAAATTCTAAAAAAAATAGAGGTGATGCATGCTAATTAACTCTTTCAACGATTTTTGGTTTGATCAAAGTATCTCTTATAGTTTTTGAGATAGGTTGATTTAACTGTAATTTACGGAACCCTTCGTGCACGAGTCCGACTCGCACTTGGCCGGTTTTTTTTATTACAAAACATTATCTACCCACCAATTTCTGTTTTACGGTTCAGCCGTAATGGCTGGTGCACGGTTTTGTACCAATTATAGTTATTAACAATTAATTATTCTAGCTAATACGAAACGCTACATTCAATTTTAGAATAAGTAATTAGCAAAATATTAATAATAACAGGAGTTAAAGACCGCACACTAGGTTTATATTACAACCTAGATTTTAATTTGGGTGTGCCAGAAGGTTTAATTTTAATGGCATATACGGGGTGCTACAAAAATAAAACCCCAATAGTGTCGACACACAATAGTCACAATGGGCTATATTATTTTTGTAGTATGGTGGCGAAGTAAAATGGTTACACGTACTACCACGCGTCAATTGTTACTCTCGTAAATTGATAAAACAAGCGCTCGCCGCCCGCGCTCAGCGCTGCAGCGCTTCATCGTACAAACTCGCGCGTACTTTCCGTCAAGTGAGTTTCTTGAAAGTCTTGAAACACTTCAAACACCTTCACTAATGGCTACCGACGACGCGTTCGTCTCGGAAGCTTTTTATAAATTATTTACCCACCTTCGAACTGAGGAAACGATATCCCTCTGTTGGTAAAACGTTCACCGCTTTATTTGAGCTAATATTTGATTTATAGGCGAAGTTATTAGTCTGGCCCGCCCTTTCGAAAAAAAACTGCAGAAGAACTGTGTGAATGCTTTTAGAGATTTTTTGTTATTTATGGCCCTACTACCTACTATGTCTAGGAAGGTACAAGGAAAGTCAAAATAAGCAGAAGACGAAGATAAAGAAAAAAGGGATTAGGAACACGAAATTTTCAAGTGCAGTTGAACCATGTGTAGACAGGTGTAGGTTGCTAACAATGACAGATAAATACAAAAGTAGATCTTAGAGATGCGATTCGAGTGTAATGATTTTATCTGTTTGAAAAAGATACTGTATGAGAATGAGATGTGTAATTGATAGCAGACATGATAATCAATATCACGTCATCCGTCATTCATAACGAGCAAGATCAGCCGGGGTTACGCAGCGACCCGACACTGGCCGATGGTGGCCGACACTCCACGCGACACACTCACATTACTCAACAAAAACAAAAAGGGAATAAATGCTGGAATAAAATACTTTTAATTTCCCCGGGCGCCGCTAATCGGGCCGCGTCGATGGAGGGCGCCAAATCGCCCTTTTTATTTTACTGTATGAACGCAAATCCGGCGGGAAAACGGCGTTAGGCGAGCGGGGGAGCTCGGGCGGCGCGGGGGGTGCGGTCACGCGCTCGGAATTAGCGGTCCCCCGGCCGCCGCGCGCCCCGCACTTGACCCGCGCGAGGTGTCACCGACCACGTTACCTACCCGCAAAAAATAGGGGGTGAGCCGCGCACCGACCAGCGCTGGGAGGTACCGCACGGATTTTGTTTTCAATTTTTTATGATTTCGTTTCGATAGAACACGGATAGCTACCTACAGGAACCGATTGGAAAAATAAAAAATACTCGGCCGACCCACCTAAAATGTAGTACCAAGTAGGTTAGGTCGACGTCATGCTCTTGCATCATAAGTACACGTAAAGTTCGCTATAAAACTTCCAACCATGTATCCGGTGGGTGCGAGGGCGGCGCAAGCCACTAATTGACTCACAAACAACCCATAGAGACCGCAAATATTGAGATATTACAGCTCTACTGCCAAACAATGACTCACATTGTGTCATTTATCGAACTGTTTTGTAAATTATATTTTAAGATTTCCTTCCTTGTATTGATAATGGAGCTAAAATAGGAAACCAGCCTATGTTATAATTAGTGCAGTTTGTTACCTGTTTACATTTTATTTTATATTACCTACTTTAACGATCTTATTAGGAAAAAAGGAAATAACACAATATTAACTACAAGTTAGGTAGGTTTACGAACAAGTTATCCTGCATAAAGCCCTCGTGACAATATTTTTCCTTGCGATAAACTTATTTTAAATCAGGCATCATTAATTAAACCGTTATGGAACTGATGTTGGTGTAGCAACAGTGTAAGTTTAGAAGTGTTTCAGTAACACGTCGGTGGCAGTGAGCACAGAGCGGCGACAGTCGTGAGCGAGTGATCGCGCGACCCCACAAGAGATGTCGCTGCTCGCTAGTCGCTGGGGATCGCGCGGTCTTCAGCCGGCAGTAAAAATACGTGCGGGTATTTCCTGTGCCGCGACAGCCTCGGCTGGGGAGAGGCGGGGGCGATAAATAACTCAGTTTGCGGCTGGAGCGGCCCGGGGGTGAGGCGGGGGGTGTTATTTGTAGGGCTCGCGTGTGAATTATTCGTGGGTTCACGCGCGCTGTTTGCCCGCCGTCTTGTGGAGAGGCGCGCCGACCCTCGTTAATGAAATTTCATATCGTTCCCGCCGCGACGCGTTCCATTGTAGGTGCATTGAAACTACTGGATTGTTACCTACACTTGACTGCTCCTAATGAGTAGGCGTCTACCTCATTGTTATTTGACAATGCGTTACCTATATAACTACTCACGTCGTGCTCTATAGCGGTGATTTACCAACAATGTAAAGGTAATCATAACTTTTTAGTTTGAAACTAACATTAACGAACGCATTACGCATAACCCGGCAGGTGATTTATGCGATTAAACACGATTACCAATTGAAGAAGGCAAAAAGTGTTCTCGTTAGGCACCCTGTCCACTGAGGCGTATCGCTATACATTTCGCGTTCGTGTTGATAAGCAATAAAGATTATGTAAAGCAATAAGTGTTTTTCGTAGTAGCTGGGCGTCAGTGTAACGTAATTAGACAGCCCTTATTGTGTGAGTGCGTTGGTCCGCACCAGCTGTCGCAACGTTTAGAATATTAATAGGTAGCCTTTGGCTTGTAGTTAGCCGCGCGGTCGCGTCCACTGCCTCAGGCGGTAACTATCAATTTACCTAATTTAGACTGTACGCCAGCACCGCGGCCAGGATTCTCGCCTATGTAGATACGCGCTCGTAAATTGATGTTTATTTAATGAAATGTTAACTGCTAATCTACGCATCGCAGTCGAGCCATTAACTTGTCTTGACTGAGAACATCACCGGCTCGGGACGCGGGATACTAATGCCTTACCCACTCATTATGAGCCTATGCTTCTGACACTATTCCCCAACATATTATTTGTGATAGAGTTGCTACTATAAATAAATTAAATTGTAATAAATTATTAATTAAATTAAACCAAAATGTTTCCCAATTAGGTAGGAAACGTGTTAATTGATCGATTACATTATATCATACAACAGAGGTGTCGCCGGTAATCGTTAACAAGTATGATAGAGCGGCCAATTGTTTCCATCGCACTATGAATTATGGTGTAATGTTACTCTAATTAACCATTGTAATGAACACGTTTCATCTGCCTAACATATCCACATGTTTATTAGTTGTTTTACACAAAGACTCGTACCTATGTTCAAATACAATTACAGTGCGATGAAAATAACGATCTTTGTAACCAACATGTGATATAATTGCCATGTGGTTTGAGTAATATTAATGCACCTGTTACCGACCTTCTTCAGCCGGGAACTGTAAGGAATCGTTCACGACAGTGACGTCAGCGGAAGCGGGCCATTCTGAACTACTTAGATCAAGAGAGCATATCACATTAGGTAGGTACCTACGAAATCCCAGTCAAGCCTGCATTGCCACGATCCAAGATTACGCACTGCAAGAAGTTCTATTAAAAATAGTTTCCTACTTTTTTTGCCCTCTCCCGCTACCGCTTCAGCACTCGCTGCAGTTCGTCACATGCCTTACCCCTGCGCCACTGGATTTGACAATATGCTAACCAAGTGTGCGCATGTGGTGAGGAGACTAACTACCTACTTACTTGTTACAAATATTATTTATGCCAGTTATTCAGGATGTTACTTAAACAGTAGGTAATTTTTAATTGAACTCCACAAATTAGATGGATCCTGATTGAGTAGACTGAATTTTTTGATCAAATATGCTAGTAGGTAGATCACAAGGGACCAAACGTAAACACAAAAAATAAAAATAAAAATTACACATTGTATTGTGACTGTTTCACAATAAATCTGACATTCGAAGTGTTAAAGACCTTATTTATTGAATGCAACACTTTTAATTCGACCTCTAAACTCTATAGTGACGCGCATTATAGTGTTAAACAATAGTAACAAAACAGTGTAGAATGTAAAGAGCATGTATATTATGGCCGTGTTCCTCCGACTCGCGATACTCAGTCGGACAATGTTCGCAATTGACACAGTTGCTCTGTTCACAACATGTGTTACTTATTGCGTGGCCGCATCACTAGCGGCGCTACACTCACTGTCACATGCTATTTTATTGCTTTAGGGGTAGTGGAAACAGGCGTTAAGTAATTTGAGGAGTTAATAACCAATATGTTGTCATTAATTTAATCCTTAGTCGATATCAGATAACACACAACTAAGCCGATCCCTGTCTACATACTTACAAACAATACAAAAACCTACACCACTGAGTGCCTACTTCGTAATAAAAACATGATTTAATATTATCTGAGTGCTCATATCGAACAAGCTTATTTTATCTTACATTTGGAGATATTTTGACGCAGTTTTTATGCGCAACCATATCTTGTAAATCGATAAGCATCTACACCTTAAACGAAGTAGCCAGCCCGTATCTAAATTATACTTGTATAAAAAACCTTGACCTTCTTGTACCTATATACCTACGATTCTTCCCAAATTATAATGAATCAGACGAGATAAAAATAATACAAAACATGTTCAGAATTAAGCCACTTCTTAGAATATTTTACCTGAATCCTAAAATTGATATTGTGGAATGTCACAAACAATAGGTGGCTGGGCACTGGTTATAGGCTGATTTTCGGGGAACTACCGACGATTGACGTTCCTGTGTGGTTAGAAGACTAATTACTGTAAAGCGTCGAAGAGTCATCCAAATCATCAACATAATACCTACCTATTTCATGTGGATTCATAATTAATTCATCAAAAACTCGTCTACTTAAAATCTGATCTATATCAATAGAACTTGGCCCCCCGCTAATCAAAACTCAAAAACAAACTTTTATCAGTTTAAAAGTCGAGGCCGAGGCGGACGCGTTTCGAAGCGGGCGAGTTACACTACATGGCTAACAGATGTCGCTCGCGTAAACAAATACGCTATTATTGCGCCGATCCGTCACACCTCCGGAGCGAATCACCAAACGCTTATCATTTCCTATTTATACAATATACATGTTATAAATCAAATAGCCTACACACGTTACCTTAGTACCAACATATTTGCACAACCCTGTATTTGTAATACTTTACGTACTTATCGCGCTATCTACCTAAATAAAAGTAGGTACTGATATTTAAGTTTATCAAAACGAGAAATCTTAAAATTTTATCTGTTAGTATAAGTTGTTAAATTGGTGATAATAATAAAATCCTTAAATACTAGGTAGGTACCTACGGCATGCACCCACGTAGGTAGTTAGCGGCGGGTAATTATTTCAAGGAAACTTAGTGGTTCCACCAACTTAACACATAGGATGTGTAACTTAAAATTGTCTAGTCAGGTTTTCCTTCGGCGAATTAATTAGCTACCAATCTAGTTGTAGATCCCCTTTTTAGAGAAATTATTTATCCTACGCCAACAGTACCTAAGTTGAATGTTAGTTAACCTTGTTAACGTTCTAGGTATTAACTTTAAAATAATTACTTTACGTTGTTTTTATCATATTTTAATGCAATTAAGTCTAGCTAACATTAACAGATATAAAGAAATTTATCAGGTCATTAGCAGACAAGTTAAGAACATTTCAAAAGAAAAAATAATTTTAAAAGTTCGCCGCAACTTTATATGGGGTGGGTCGTTCCCGTTTTACCGTCAGATAAAAAACACAGAAAGTTAGTGTGCGGTGAGGATGGATTATTATTAGTTATCGGAGATAGTATCGGAGACATGTCGGGATGGCGTGAGCGGCGGCGGGCAGCGGGCAGCGGGTCGCGGCGACTGGGTCAGTGCTGTGTCGCCGCTGTAATCATTCTAATTCAATTTGTGCTTGTCGCCGCGCGCCCCGACCGCTTTGTTTACATTACACCGAGCTGCGGCTGCCACTCCGCACCACCTCGATTAAGGACAAATCAATAAGGCAGCCGATACCGAGCGAGTTTAATAGAGTGAGCGAGTCGAGTCGAGCGCCCTCATTACCCCCGCAATTAGCGCACGGCGCGCTCCCGCCGACGACGACGCACCCCGCGCGAAAAACGAATAAAAAGAGCTGCCCTCAAAATGGCCGCCGCCTCCCCCCCGACCGCCCGCCGGCCCCCGCGCCGCTTCGTGATTGCATCCCCGCAGCTCTTATAAATATGGCCGTATTCCTCCCGCCTTTACTGATTGCCCGTATACCCCCCGGCCTCCCCCCGCGACCGCGCCGCCGGCGTCTGAATAGATAAACGAGTCCACGTGGACTGTAGCTCTTATAAAAATCGACTCGGCCAATGGAGCGCGTTCCGCGCACTACTCCAGCCAACAGCGGCGCTGAAACGCGTGTAACCCCGCCCTTAATAAGCGATCTCGACGCGCGAGCCAATCGCGTGTGCGGAATCGTCAAGTTCTACTCACCGACGACGAAGCGGTCCACGTGGACTGACGCACACATGGACGCGCGTATAATGCCTCGAGTGGAAATAGCTATGACGGCGAAATGTGCGACAGCGAAAAAATAAAATGCGGTCGGTCGGTGCGGAGCGAGCGAGTGGGTGTAAACAGGGGATATTTCGGTGCGGCTCGTTCATTATTATTGAATGCGCGGCGCTAATGGCGAGTGCGGGTCACTCGCGACTCGCGACTCACACTCCGCCTAGCCAGGTGATCAGCCTGTCTATCAACATATCTTACACTAAACAGATATGCGGAAATACCTACATAGCAATGTTCCCAAAAATATTCCATTACATTAACCTCCTACGAACCAAAGAGCAGAGGTCTTTCCTACTTACCTATGTAAAATCATGCAACAAACAATACCTACCTAAATCTAAATACATCTACCTACAGCAATCAAAAACAAAACATTAATTCAAGAGATCCGTACAAAGCTAATTCGTATTCAACAAAAAAAAATAATCAATACAGAAAATCAGGCAACAAAAGCGTCGACATTAAAAGCACAATAAGACGGCTGAGACAGGCAGTCATACATAAGTATAGGCGCGGCGAGCGACCTCCATCGGATAAGGCGAGCTTGTCCGGTAGCTGCGAGCCACACTTCCACTAAAAAATAACTACGTACGTACATACCGCACAGCTGACAGGGCTGCCCCGACATGTGGCCAGCGCTCGCCGACCCGCGGCGCTCCTATACGCGATAAATACTTCCAAACTTGCCTCCAACTCCGCTAATGCTCGCCTTGTAAAATGAACTCAAATTATGAATTCCGTGGCAGCTCTCGTTTAATTTTATATTAAACCGTAGACGTCGAAAGTCTGCTTCTGATTAATTTTCCTCGAGACTCGAGATATCCGGGTGTAAACTAGGCATGACACTTGACAGCCCTAAGCGAGTTCCTAGCAGACTTGTAACTGTTATTTCTTTTATGTTTTGGACACTAACACTTGGCTATCTAGCTAATGTCCACTTGTGAAGTGGTTCCGTGCCCTGATGAATGATTAATGCGGTAACTGGTATCTTGAACTGAGTAATTGCCTGTTCTTTTAGAGTTGATACAACGCTATCTAGGATCTGGATCGATGACTAAGTACGAGGTTTGCCACGTAACTTGATACTCTAAGCAGTAATAGCCACTCTGGACAACATTCAAGAGGACATTCCTTCAAATAATGTCACTCTGATTGGATCTAAAAATGTTGGGACCAAATGGGAAGAACCCGTAAAAAGATTTCAATCAATCCATCGACTATAGGGCTACATAGTCGGTATTTTTTAATAGATAAATCGTTATTATTGGAGATTTTTTGGATAACAAAGACACTATGAAGACCGAACTATCTAAAAAAATTGTTTACCAATGTTCGTGTCGATAGCCTACATTGAACAATAATTTAACCCGAAAATGCAGTTGGAGGAATTTTTGAATGTTGTATAAAAGTTAATAAAGCTGCTTGTTTAAAAGATTATGTTTACGTTTTATCTCATATATTACGAGTTGCCGGAGGTAATAATTCGGTATGTTTGACTGCATGTGACAAGTTGTAGCTACTGCAAAACAGCACGGCCGCGAGTATACTACGTTACTTGTGTTTCAGCGAGTAAACACCAAGATCAAAACATCTCGGTTTCTCCCGATAAATTAAATGCAAGCGTACATTTTACACACATTCACTCTAAAATTATATCCTCCGCTAGTTTTATTATTAAGGTTAAATTAGTAGGTAGGTATAGTTGCCACTAAAGGCATACCTACTCATTTCAAGTTATGGTTACGTCTTTTATCTCTTAATTAATAGCAAAACCATTCACAGCAATCTCCGGCTATCTAACTAACCACGTATCTCGTCGGATCGCTTTGATAACTGTCCATTGATATGATCGTTGGTTGTAATTAAATAATATCCGGTTCGAACCGGCGATGTATGCGTAATTTGGTCGGGTGGCGCGTCGCCGCTTACATGTGGGCAGTTATCACAATGAGCTGATGTGTCAATCCGAGCGGCGCCGCGGCACACACCGAGTGCGATATTTACGTTCATTGTTGGCAACTGACGGCTTTACGATACGGAACCATTATGCAGACGACTGACACTGATTTAAATTCGCGTAGATGGCGAGCCAGCCATGCCAATGACATGAGTCGCCAAGAAATTTTGGCTCGTACAACCAGGCAAATGTATGGTGTATCAGTTGCATAACCATTCATGGTATATTCATAAAGTTAACGGCTGCAGACATCTTTGCCCTCGTTTTTAGTACGTACTTAATTGAACGACTGTTCAGTTGCGCACCCTCTTTAGTGGAGGATCAAATCAAAGCTCGATATCATTATCAGTCAGCTCACGGCAATGCTAACTCTATTGTGAAAGCAATAGGGTTAGTAATTACTTGCCGCGACCTCAATTTGACATTAATAAACGTTAAAAGACTATTAAGTGGGTATTTGTCTCATTGTATCATTGACACATAAATACCGCATCAATTTATTTTTCTTCATTAAACATTAAACGCAGGTTAAAAGCTGGGACGAGGCAATAAGTTCCGTAGTATTATTGATTAAAATGCCATTTTGTCCATTGCCAAGAATCGAAATTAATAATTGGAGATTATCTGGTATTTATACGAAAAACTGGTAGGGAATTACTGCCAAGTCAATCGTTCGCAAGGAAACTTGTTTCTGTATTATAATCGGCTGTACCGCCACTTAGCCACTTACCTACGTACTTTACAAATAATCCATGTTTTACAGTTGAGTAGATTAGATACCTGCTAGCGACATTTATTATTCGAACTTACAATAACTATAAAAATACCTACCAAAGCATGTCTGATGGCCAGTATCCTAAGCTACAATACTTACACAAAGTTGAAAAGATCCAGGTAAGACCCTTCACATCCAATGATCAATGATAATGATGTTTGGTCTGCACGTACAGTCGTCCACATACTCGTAAATATTCGATTTGAGCGAACTGCAAAACAGCTTTTGATAAATGATTGAAACATAGAAACAATTATGATTAAAATTGTACCTCTATAAAACTTAAGACAATAATAGCCAGAAACCCATTCACGAACACTTGCACCGTTGTACAGTTTTGTACACTTTTGCAACGTGTTTGAGCTTAGTATTGAGTACATACATATCTACCATATCTAGTTGTGTTAGTGACTGTACGTTGTACAAGTACTTATCCACGTTGTGTAATGAGTAATAAAGAGTTTTATTTTATTGTCAATCAACACTCGAGTGGTGTATTTAATTGTGGCGGCTGTTCGCACCTTATATTAAATATCAAGTAGGTGCTCACGGTGATAGTAAATCTAACGTTACCTAATCAATTGATCGTGCGTCTGCGCCATTAAAATAGGCGTCGGTTGGACTATTAATGACTGGGTATGTCAGCCTGTATTGTTCATATGAATCATCATTACGTTTCTGGTGGTGTAGTGTTAAACTTTCTTATGTCTTGTGAATTGATATGCACATTATCCACATCCATATTAATGACGTAGATTCTCGCACGTACTGGTGTAAATTCTTGAGTGTGAATAAGAAAGTAGGTACTTATAACGGGAATATTGTATAAAAAATCCTAGGGTTTAAAGTACGCCTTCTTATTCTTAGACAATTAACTGAATCCGGTCCAATAATATCTGTTATCAGCTTAAGCCGTCACTCAATAGAAAGTATTGTTAGGAGTTAGGACAATAGTATTAACTGGACGGAATTCCGTGCGACTGTCGCGCTGCGCTGAGCTACGCCACGATTGCTAAGGCTTAGAGTTAATATCGACAGGTGAGGACATGGCTTCTCATGATTCTATCTGCCCAGTATCTAGTCAGTAATCTGTGCCAGTACCTATTGGGTAACAGCTCTACGCATTCAGCCAAATTACTTGTGATGGCGACTATCGGACCATTGAGTAATCTGTGATCGAACACAATGTTCACATCTCTATCTACTAATGTATTTCCAACTAAAGCAAAGCTTCTGATCAAGGTAAAAAAGGTTTTTCCAACACTACTTCTAAATCCTTCAAATTGTTAAAAAAATGTTTAACTTGTTTCGAGGGTCGATGTTTAAAAGCTGTTTCTACGTTTTAATAACAATTAACCTTTCTGTCTGAGTTCGCACGAAGGCTTGTTTTCACAAAAGCTCCTTTTGTTGTTAGTATCTGTTAAGTACTCGTGCCTAGGAGGGCGATGCCAGACGTGCGCTATCTAGTCATCAGATTCCCTTTTACGTCGGTGTGATTTTGAAAAACCATGATTCACGCCACCACACCACGCAAAAGTAAATAAACTGAGATATCTAAAGAGCCGATCGCATGCAATTCCAACTGCAGCCATTAAATATTAATTCCTGAGCAAAAACTCGAGCTCGGAGCGAGACAGAATCCGAGCCTTCTGGGAAACCGAGTGGCTTTTTAAAAAAGTAGTCGCTTTTACGCGACACAATGGCCGGTTATACAACTAATTGTTCGCGCCGGTTAATTATGCAGCTTGTTTTGTTTGTTTGGGCGGCGGCCGCGCCGGACCCGCGTGCAGCGCCCGGCCGTGCCGTGTCGCGCGTTGTCGCGTCTGTGCCGCGTCGCCTACAGATAACGCAACTTGTGTTGACCGCCTGTCTAGCTAATTAATCCACCGTTGTTTATACTGCACCGTAACAAACCAGTGTTTGAAGTATTGGCTCTACATTGGGTGAATGAAACAATCATCAATATAAAATTCGATTAAAAGATGTGCGTTTCCATAAACGTACAACTACGCAGTTAAACCTTCAATGGTACAAATAACTTTGAACTCGGCTTCTTTCACCTATTAATTTAAATATAAGCTCACAAAACGTAGGCGTTATGTTCTTTTTATCGACCACTGCCGCCCAAATTACCGACATCAACATTTCTAAACTTATATAGAAGCTCAAAACTTTCAAATAAGGGTTAAACAATCTCGATTGTAGGTGTTTATTACAGTCATCAAGTGTGTAAATTA
Source organism: Helicoverpa zea (assembly GCF_022581195.2). Lineage (NCBI taxonomy): Eukaryota > Metazoa > Arthropoda > Insecta > Lepidoptera > Noctuidae > Helicoverpa > Helicoverpa zea. Next base: position 7,398,678 of record NC_061466.1, on the reverse strand, counting down.
AATGGACAAGAAAATAACGGGTCGATTAAGCGGCCCTACCTAATTAATTAAGGCTTATCTTGCACGATGCGATCAGCGTTAAAGCAATGGGATCGTAAAAATTTTGTTTGAGTCAGGTAGGGAGATAAGGCGATGTAGCGCGGGGGCGGCGCGATGTCGCGCGATACCGCTTGATTGTTATTTATCCATTATCGGCGGATCGCGACCGCCTGCGCGGGAGTCTGTATCGCCTCCATCTCGCTGCTAGACAATAAATAACCATGTCTATTACAAGTTACGACGCCTCGCGTACACCGGGCCTGCTCTTTTTATCAATAAATACTAGAGATATGTGTGTCGTGACAATATCATTCGTTAAAACGGATTAAGCTTTCGCATAAAAAAACAAGGAACTGTTCACGCAGATGTGATCGATCATTTTATTGCGTCTCTAAAAGAAATCCCCTATCGAGGCTCGAATGAATTCCAACGGAAATGGAGGATTTAAGGAAGAAAGTGCTGTCCGAATAGTAGGTAATGGATTTTATTGAAATGAACACTTATTGAAATCTTAGCAAGTAAATAAGGTAATAGATAAAAATTATTATTAATTATAGTCATTAGTATCTAGGTATGACCTATTCTTCTTGAAAACACAGGTTTTTGGAAACGATTCCACCCTATGCAATAAATAAAAAAACTTGTTTTCTAAACAATAAATAAATCACCCGTAGAAATTCGATCTTCCTTTCTGTAACTGTATAAAATTAGGAGCAGTATAAATGGTGAGTTTTTACTATAGTTTGTCACAGCAATAGATTATGAAGAGCACAATGCAGGTAAAGTGATGGCTGAACGTAAAATGCCTCGTCCATTGTGAGCGCACATCGTTGACGCGACATGTGGCGGCCGACGGACAAAACGACCGATTCCAAATAAAGAATTAAAAATAAACTGCTAAGGGTTGTGGCCTCATAAACGTGCTGGGTTCGGTACGTTTCGACAAGCTTTTATTTAATTAACTCCTCTTGTGGGTTTAGTCAAATCTAGCTATTAGTTTTATTGTCCGTTCTGTTTTATTTCACACAGAACTTTTATTACTACGGATTCCAGGTTGTCAAAAATGTTTAAAAGTTTTATTCAAGTCATCTTTTAAGAGACATAGGTATTGTCATGGCACAATCTGTGTGCTCAAGTTCTGTTCACACATAAGTAGACACTTATGATGATCACTCGTAACTCCATGTAATGACCCCGAGTGTACCTAGTCTCAAAAGTAAAATACCGTTTTTAGTGCTTTTAAATTTTCTAAATGAAAGAATAACGAGTTCGGTTGTGGGCGTAAAAATCTTGGCAAAATTTTCGAGTGCCCTCAGCAGAGGTACTGCAGAAGGAAACAAAATGAGCTCGCGTCGCGTTTTGTTAGTTTTTTTGTCGCGGCTCGTTACTGCTCGTGAGCGCTGCGTAAATTACCAACAAGTCTCCAGTAGCGGGTTTAGAGCACTAACAACACGTGAACTTAAAAGATGTCGCATTAACTCATCATTCTTCCATGCCTTTTGCCAACTTCGTGTGGAGGAATTTGTAAGTGTGATCGTGCGGTTAAGTGCTGTTTTATGTAGGAGTTTGTTTTATTTTCTGGTTATTTTTGTTGTTCATTACTTATGGTATTTTTTATTTAAACTACACTGCACATAGATTTGTTTCATCTCTGGCAAAGGTGTACAAAATATATTTAAACATACGTATCTACTTACAGAAATAGAAACGAACCCTTAAAAACATACTTAATGAGAGGAACAAAATATGCGCTATTATTCAACCCAAGATTTGTTTAAGTGCCTAATTGAAAAGATTAATCGATTTCCTCGGTAGCGTTTTAAGCAGCCGCCCCTCAAAGATGACGCATACAGTATAATATGAAAGTCAAGTTAGGGTAACCCCACGCCTCGCAAATTAAAACATTTGACTTGGCAGGAGCGCACTGCCACTGCCAACTACTGCAAACTTGACAGATGACGTGTTTACTTGTAGGCAAGTACTTGCCGCCAAGTTAGGGTGACGTTTGGAGTGTTACAGGATTTTTGACGTAGGTTACGCGTTATTCAATTAAGTTATTTCAAAAATTCTCTCACATTCAATGTAATATGTACCTACTTGATCATTAGGTACCTATTGTAGTTTTTTATAGATGCCTGTGTTCGTCAAAATATCGTGAAAATATTTGCCTAATTCCAAAAATATTTCCGAACCTGTACGTAGTTAGGACCAAATTGATTCGTCCCAGTTCACTTACTGGCCTGACAGTGGACAACGTACCTATGCATTTTCACAGCCAGATTTGGAAAATTAACGCTCTGGACATCGGAAATAACGGACCTTTCCGCTTTTGGTACAACGGGAATAAATATCGGGCATATTGGCATATCGGGTCAAGGTTGGCATAATGCAAAGTTACCGAGCAATCCTTGTCACCTCGTATTGAACGGTAATAAACACATAACAATAAACATCTTCATAAACAATAACTGACGTATTGGACTTATATTACTCAGGAAAGATTTACATGGAAGTTTATTTTTCTTTCTGTATGGCTAATGACGCCAAGCTGTTGACCGCAATAACTCATCTTTTGACTCAATGGTGGGACATAATGACGCTAAAAAGTGTTGATGATCTAACTACTCTTCTTGTTCTTCATGTCAATGGCTATTCAGGCTTATCACAAACACAAGGAAGTTAAGAAAACATTACCTATTATAAAACAAATGCACTTAGGTAGGTGAGGTAGGTACCTAGGTGGCATTGTAAAAAAAATTGAACAAATCAAAGCATGGGTGTGTATGTATGTGTTACGTATTCATTATAACAAGAATGGTAATAAAACAAGCTAAGTATATTGGCATAATGTTATTTTATTATATTTTATTATTTTACACATAACTGCAAATTGAATATAAACATAACAAAACAAATAAAATCTCAGTTTTGAGAAGTGTTACAATAAAAAATAAAGCTGTGTTATGGCGTGTGTGGTGGCGAGCAAAATAAAATGTAGCTACTTAATGTGCCGGCCGCGCTCCGTCACAAAAACCGCATCGTATGCACCGCGCGGAATGCCTTGAATAAACATAAAGCATAGCTAACTACGCCTCACTTGCCTACATACGTACACACACTCCTTTTTATTCATTAACCTTTTTTATTAAAAATAAATGCCAACAATATCCCATTGTGAAGTGTTCACAATGTTCAGATAGATTAATTAACGTCTAGAGGTTATTTTTTTCTGTACTGCATTGTACCCGTGAATAATGGACGGATTATAATAATTTTAGTGCTAATTCATACATTATTTTTTATTTTTTGGTATAACTAATGTTGTGCCGCAATGTCAAGTGACTGGCCGGTCGTGAGCGGTCGAGCCTGGTTTAATTAAGGTTCCGTAGGTAGTCATCACCATCAAATCAAGCAAGTGCGTGTCGGGTTTCATAGTAAGTACTTACCGACTTAGTTACAAGCTACGAGTAGGCACCTATTTTAGTTTATTGAGTGCAAAGTATACCTCTTTTCGTAGCCCGTTCAAAATTTTTAAAAGATTGAAAATACTTGGGTAGGTACCTACTTACCTATTTATTTTGTGACTTGAGTTAATACTTTTTTATAAGCGAATGACTTGACTAGGTGATAGGATGTGGACCTAACGTACCTAATTGATAAAGGTACCTAACCCTAAGGACAAAAATGAAAATACTATTTTATGGACAGCTCAAAAATAGCCACTTACTTAGTGCGTTTTATAGTCTTCATTTTAATGAAGGTATTTTTATTTATGTTGCTCACATTCATAAGTTATTATCTTATTATGAGTCAGGGCACACACATGGGCGTTTTTATCGACCTATTTGAAACTCTATAAATTATTTTAGTATTCCTGTTTTGTCAGACCTTAAAAGAGTTTTATTGGTTTCAGAAATATCCGTCACAGTTCAGTTTATTTAGATTGATGTGGTAGTTGAAGCGTCCTGGACTTCTGCGGTTTATACCTAAGCATAAATAATTTGTAGGTAAATGTGTTGATGTGTCATAACATTAATTGCAAAACGTTTTATTAGTGTTCGAGTCGTTTATTGAATATTTCAGTTGTAACAGCATTTGTAGATAATTAACCGCTAACACTAGGTACTTATTGTTCATTGCCCAAGCTACGAACTAATGACTTACTCACCAAGCCATCAAATTGCCGCTTCATTGGAACAAAGATACGTAGATACCTACTAACTTATCTGTAACACCGATCTCTTGCTTCACCACTACAATAAAGTCGTTCATCAAATGTTATGAGCTAAGTTCACCACACACGGACAAACAAAGCCTGTTTCTTACCACTGTTAATTATTCTGGGGTTGTCAACATCATAATGAGCGATTTGCGTATTTACACGCGATACGGTGCCAAACGTTTTAAAGGACTCTCGTTGGTCACGAAAGTACCCGGTGGCACGAAATATTAGTGCCACTTCATTCCTCCGTGGTCATTCTAAACGGAATTGTTGATAATTTACTACATACTTCAACAAATACAAACATGCTTACTATTTCATTTGTGGAGTTTATGAACTTAATCAGGAGAATGATCACAATTAGACAGATTTTTTCGTACTTAGTAGGTACCTATGCCTAAGGGTAAAATACACAGAAAAACAGTGTTGGCATAATATCCAGCTAAGTATAGATTCGAAATGGATATCCCAATTTAGGTATCAGTTTCAAAACTACTCGTAGTATTGGTTTCCCGGAAAAAATATTGCATATTTCGTTCCACACTGAAAATAGAGAGCTCTGCTAAAATTCTTTGTTTTATTTTTTCATCTAAAATAAATAGTGATCATTTTGTTTTATTTTTGCGTCCCTTTGTCAATTTGTTTCGACGTATTGCTCAAGAGCTTTCAATATTGGTACCTTCATACTAGTACCTAATCGTTTTTTTATTTCTATGTGCATAGGATTTAGAACTCTGTTGTGCTTTGTGTCCAATTTTTAGGCAAAAGCTGAAAGCCATTCTTTTTTGCGAAGTTCATTTATGAAATCCGTATTTTCAGAAGATGTGAGAATCTTGCAGCACTCGTTTCAAGAAGCACCACTTAAGTATGCATACAGGAACAAACTGGCTACATGTCCCATTGGTTCATTGTGCTTTTACAGGAGCATTGATAACTTATTCTACAAATTATGTTTTTAAAATAGATTAGGTAAATAGATAAGCTACTTATCCAAATAAAGGATTCAAAGCCAGGATACACGAACGTGGTCGTAAATACGCAAAGTGTGGTAGCAGCTTTAGGGCGCCGGTCCACCGATACACAGCCATCTGTATCAATTACCTGCCCCTCTGCGGATTACCGAATTAACCACCCACATTAATATTTTAATCTATGCCCGCAAATGTACGCGTACGCGGCTACGATAATGCGATCTATTCTATTGACCACAGGCTTTTCCCTGCACGTAATGTTGCCAGTGATAAATGGTTATAGCTAAATAGTAGGTTTTCCGTTAGTAAAAGTTGGTGGAAATCTTAATTTGTCGGGTTTTGTTGATGACGCTCATAGCTTTTTATGTTGGTCGTGGTATACCTAATCGTGTGCGTACTTGGTGTTTATTTTTCTTATGCCTAGATATTTGAGCAGAGAGTGCGTTAGTAGGTTGAACTAAGTAGGTAAGTACCTACCTTTGTCTATGAAATGAAGTAGCATCATTGTTAAAGTCGTCTTCCACTTTGAGCGATCATCAATGGACACTAATTTTTAAAGATCAATGCAATAAAATAATAAAAATATCTGCTTAGGTAGGCAGGTAAAGCAAAACTTAGGTGCCTATGCAACTCAGCAAACAAACATTGAAATTCGACACATTTTACCTTATTGGTTACCTAATAAATAAGGTAAAATAGTGTTTATGTTAGATGTTTTGTTCATGGTTCTATCGAGTTGGGATTCATACTTAGCTGTATCACAGATTATATACCTAATTGGCTGTATTATGTTAACGACAGATCAAATGGTGCCTTCAATGACATTGATGGTTTCCAATTGCTTTATAGTAATTACAATTGTCGACAGCATTTGTTTAATTGATGTCATTATATTACCATCGTGGATATGCATAGAGGCCCAATAGGTACACCTTCTCGGAGGACCTTCAGCCTTTAAGTAAGTAGGTACTTATATAAACCTAAGTTCTTTTAAATCAAAAGTCGTTTTGATATCCATTCATAAAAGCTTACTTACTGTACCTAAGTCATTGAGAAACCTTGAATGAAATGATTACGTGCGTAGGTACTTAGGTACATAAGATATAACCCCACATAGGATTATCAATTAGTGACTTCATTTAATGTGTCAAGTAGGTATAGGTTCTTATTTATCTACTTACGCAGAAGTAGACATACTTACCTATCAACTTTGCGATAAGCGTCCACAGAAATCTTTATTAGTCTGACATCTGAGTGACCTACTTAACTACGTGACTAGGTATCAAGAGAATAAGGCTGGCTAGCTCAGACAGAAATGCAATGCAATATTGTTTGCCAAAATAACATCGGGCAAGTCAACCGCAGCGAACCACCAACCCGTAACACCGACCCACCACCCCTCGCAGAAAATCCCCAGATAATACGTATCTATTAGAGCGTATATCTCCGATTCGGCTAAAGTATTCCTCAAACATGAAGATAGTCGACGAAAAATTCGAGTGGAGAAATATGTATGGCAGCGGCAATCGGCATGCGAGGGTCGCTCGCCTGGCCGGGGGAAGCGGCGGGTGGCGCCCCCCTCGCGTCAGTTCGCTTGCAACGTTCGCGCGAGAACGACGTGCGTCACTAGTTCGTCAGCAGCGTATCGTCGCGTGTGACTGACTCGGAGAACGTGCGTGGATCCTGTGTTGTTGTGTGTCCTTAGTGGAGTGTGTGCTGTGTCCTGTTTTACTTAGTGTTTTTGAGACCATGAGCGTGTGTGTTTGACGGAGGGATGTATCCAAGCGCGGGCGCAATGAACGCCGCCGCCGCCGCCGCTGCCGTGGCGGCCGCTAGGCATCCGGTAAGCGACGGCTCTCCTACACAAATCACTCCTTACTGACACCACACCTGTGTATACTAATGGACCGGTATCAACACTTTAATGTTCACTTTGAAGCACAAAAACATTCATATTAAGCCGTTGTCATGGATAACAAACTGTATGTTAAAAAAAAACACGTTGCGTGTCGTACTAGATGTTTAATATGTAAATACCGCCGTCCGTCGGCATCGGCCTGTCTGCCGTCGCAAACTCTGAATGTAAATTAATCTAATATTTCTGTGGTTATTTAGACCTTTGCGATGATTTACCACGGTAATAATACCCTCAGATCAATAAATGAATGTTCTAATACATAAAGTAAAGAAAAGCGTGGCATGTTTGCATGGCTGCGTGGCTGGCATGGCATGGCATGCAGTTAGTGGATTGAAGCGATAGAATTGAATTGAAATCTGATAGTGAAACGGTGCATTGTAAAAATCAGTAAGATCAAGTAATTTATTTCAAACCAGTCAAATTCATACAAAATTAAGCTCATTGATGTCTTTTGTAACAGAGCAAAAGTTATTTTCGTAATTGCACGTAACTGCTCAAAAGTTAGTTATAAAATGTAACAATATAGTACAAAGCACGTAAGTTTAGTTATTCAGAAAGTTGAGTGGTAATAAAAGCATAAAAGTAATAAACAGTGGAATGGCAGAAACAGCGGCGCACGGCCCCCCGGCGCGGCCGCCGATCATTGTCAGTCGCTCAATTACCCGTGAAATTGTCTGCAAAGGATTTTATCATACTCAGAAATCTGGGGACGAATTAACAAAGCTTACTCAGACTTTTTGACACCCAGTTCTTGAAATTGCTCGCTACTACGAAATGTTATTATAGCACAGTTATAAGTACTGATGCGCTTACTTGATAACGTGATGCTGTTTACACCTCTCGTGTTATCTGTGTATCGGTAAAAAGCGATTTAATTTCAACGTTTAAATTACTTGCACAATGTAAAGTAATATTGTTCTCAATAATAATACGATTTAGGTTGGATAAAAAAAAAATGTCATTGTTTACACTTCAATTCTGAATAACTGTACTTAGTTTGTTATTTTATCATCGTACGCGTCACCTTTTAAATGTTTACATTTGTAACTTGTTAACTTATCATCTAATATCATTTAAAGTTTAAAACATCTGCTCAGTTTTTTCTAAAATTGAAATATATGATAGGTTATTTCTCTGTTCACAAATCCATATTAAATCTAGTGTAAAAAATATGAACGGAGCTGACCATGTGCTTCACAACCGCGCTGAAGTGTGTAATAGTGTGTTAAACGATTTTGAACTTTACGACGCTGTAATAGAGCATAACGGTAGCAAGTGGTGTTCAAAGAAGCGACCGCAAGCCGCAACCCATCTGTCGCCGCTAGCTAGCCGACGGAAACTAACCACAATTCGAGAATACATTAGTGCTATTTTTTATTACGAAGACACTGCATTTAGTACTGCGCCTTTTCAGACTATTGTTGCCAGCAACAATTATAATAAAACCACAGGTTTGCAACCTTGTAATTTAAACACCAGTTTAAGAAATGCTGTTGTCTATAAGCCACATTAAAGTGTAAACGGGTAATTATAACGTTAACAAAAACACTGCATTTAAGGAAATTATTGTTTGTTGACAAGATATCGTAATCGGCATCACCACTTCACTGGAAGCATGACTTAACAAGTTATTAGTGTCCTATGAAATGTCAGACTAATCTATGGGAACAAAAAACTGCTGACTGAATGGAAAAAATAAACTACTTTGACAACTTTGAAATGGAAAACATTCCCAGTTTGAAAACAAGTCTGTCGCAAGCTAATTGGCTGATCATTACGTTTTTTCTTGTATTGGGCGTAAGTATTTAATTGAGATAGTATGTAATGTACACAATGCAGGTTATTAGTTGATACATTCCCACGCGCGCGCATTTACCGACTTATAATAAACGGACAATTACGACTTATGCCAGTTGACCTCAACTGTTTATAATATCCTATTAAATTCAATAAACGGTGCTCATCAATTTGGAATCACTGGAACTGGTTTTCAGGAAGTTTTGCGAAGTTTACCTCCTAATGAATGCATTCATAGCAACTTTAAGGGAATAAACACATAATTAAAACTTTTCATGCTTGTGAAGAAACTTGTCATTGCTATACATATATATTATAATAATTCTTGTAAACACTGAACTAAACACATTTTTTTTTTTTGGAAAAGTCATTTATCACCCACTAGGTAACTACTATCAAGAAAACGAATTTTCCTAGCAATATCCCACGAAAGACAATTTGTAGTTATTTTTCATGTGGTTTATGACCGTCATAATAGTGTCGGGGGTGTGTGGCGAGGCGGGGGAGGGGCGGCGGGTGTTAATGTAAATGTCTATTTACTTAAAATCCGTGTCGCGTCCTACTCGGTAAATATTTGACTGACAGAATTACCGCTACGGACAAATGAGATGGCGTCTCCTCAAACATTCCAAGTTTTCTTCAAACATGCACATAAAGTGGAGTTCTAGAAATAACAGATCTGTGTCAATGACGGATATTTTAATATTGCCGAGATGAGTTTATCAACGGAAATGTCTTGTCAGGATTATCAACGTGATAAGTGGAGTGCCTTGAATCAATGTTTCTCCTAAAATAATGGCTTGGTATTTGTACTGAGATAATGCAATATCAGTTTGTACAAACACACCATTTGGAGTACGCAAACAATGCTTCGTCATAACTCATAATCAAGATGCCATCAAACACTCGTTGTTCGGGTAAGTATTGAGGGCTGACACACTTCTACCAGACTGGGTAATACTTAGATATCCTAGTTATAGAAGTTTTTTATCCCTTTCACTGACGGAGAAAAAACCTGATCAAGGTTTTTTTTTATGTTTTGGACATAACACTTGAATTGATCAGCTTCGCTCAACATTTGATATCAAAATAAAATTTTATCAATCACCCGGCCAGCCCACCTCGGGTGGCAAATGGTGTAGTATTTCTGAGAAAATAAAATCAGCTTTCTGCTCCCCGGGCTACCATATTAGTTTACTAGCATTTTTTTATTTTCTCGATACAAAGGGTAATAAATCCGACCGTTACGCTCGTTTTATGAGCTCTAAAACGAATACAATAGAGCAGAAATTAGCTCGCGTGGTTTTGACGTTAAGGCGTAACGTTACGAAGCCAATCTTGATGTTCAAATATTTGTCTATGCTTGTTTGGTTTGTAAGTGCGAATGGTGTTTAGATGTTTACCGAGCCGCTGAACTTGTGTGAGTTGTGAGTCGAGCGGGCTTCTAATATTACTAATAAACAGTTGACAGTTGACATCGATCCACTTCTCGGGAGTTTTCTCCAGTGGACGAGGTCGACGTTAATATAAATCACCAAACTCTCATTTCAATTTCGTATTCGAGCAGAATTCATTCAGCCGTTTCGGAATTCGAAATTCGAATCCAATAAAAAGAAAATACTCTCCGAAGCGTACAGCAGGTAGACGTGGGCAGACGTATTCAATAATTTGAAATAAGAACACGTATTTCTTTTTATATCCGTTTAAACGCATTCTGTTTAGTTTTGTTTTTGTGAGCGGCTGGTGGATGCGGGCCTTTCATCCGGACCCTCTACACAATACTGCCACTCAAAAACTGTTCATTGTATTTTAATTTGACCTTTTCGGCGATAATTTATGGGAATCTTTTTTTTGTCGAGGGGAACGTTTACTCAGTCTATTATTGCCGAGGATTATTTCAGTTTCTTTTGTGATCGATTTGTAGGTTGGATCGAAGTTGAGACTATTAGTATCGAAGGGTACATTTAATACTTACCGTGGGAAAAAACGGTTCAGCATTTTATAAATAGTTTCAGATTGATATTGACTAGGTACTTACTATAAAACCGTATTATCTACCTTATGATTAGAAGCCACATCAAACCCAAATAAATACCTGCTTAGTTTGACTTTTCAATTGCTCATAATAAGTCCCTGCGTGCAATATAAATGCGATTGCTTAAAGCTCGTTGGGACTGAGCCGAGAATGGTATTTAATTTTACCGATATTACATACTCAAATTATTTTGAATGAAATGAATGAAAAAATGAAAAAAATGAAATAATACAAAATTTACGATAGGTCAGACGACCGATTGGCATGTTATACAATTTTATTACACGAAAGCGTTTAATTTAATCCGTAGTCGTAATGTTATTTTATATGGTGATTTAATCGTAGCTATAAAACACTTTACGTATAACGAGGTGTCAGGTTTGTCGGGCAGCGAGAGAGAGGCGGATTACTGCGATAACTCCGATATGGCCGAATAAAACAAATAATTAAAACGACGACGCTGTGTCACTTATTGACGCAGATAATATTATGTCCGGTTCGAGTAAAGGCTCGCGCACACTTGTTGAGTGTGTTGCTGTATTACGGATTTTGTTGTGCGCCTGATAAGCGGGTGTAGACGGCTAATGGTAGACCGGTAAATAATAACTAAGTAAGTCCTATGTATTAGTCAAAATGTTTTTATTAGGAACTTAATTTCTTACCTTATTTTCTATCATAATTTGAAGTTACAAAAAGATACTGATTATTAGAGCCGCTAAGTGCTGGTCTAATAAATTGTATTAATAAAAAAGTTAATAAATCTAAGACAGCCACGTGACAAATGACGTTAAGCTGAGTGCACATTAGCCCAAGAGGTTTTTTACTTTTTGCTTGAATGCAGATCAATAAGGTTGAAGTGTCGGTGCATTCTGACGCGAGGACGGTACGTCGTCGAGTGCCGTCGCGTAGCCGAGCCACACGCAAGCTCTCTCACTGCTACTGTCGATATCGTTTTGTTTTTGCCTCCAAACATACGTTGTGTTAGCTCGTAACTTTAAACTCCTTTTTGTTTTGTGATTCAACGATATGAACATGGATAAGTAATTGTTTGTGTCGATTTACATCTTCCAGTATGCCTGTGTGGCTTTCATTCCTTTTTTTATGAAACCATTTCTTTGCTCACTGTAAAGCAATTAAGAGAAACATAATAGGTCTCGATTTTTTTATTCAAGTCTGATTCTTTAGCTAGACGACAATCTCAGTTATAAATAGTGTTGTAAATAAGCACGAATTGCGGTGGAGGAATTAACTTAGAATGTTGCGAACAGTGCCTAGACGTTGCGGTTAGGTTATCCACGATGTTACCTATTACGTTATTAAGTGCGATCAGCCATTAGGCGGAGCGTGAGACGGCGGCGCGACCGCAAGCCGTCTCCCCGGTGGTTACATTCACTAAATTCCCGGCCACATTTTTCCCGAGCCCGATTGTCCGCAGCTCCATTTACAACGTCTACACGCCGCGCCAGTTCCTTTTACGCTTTTATTTACGCTCCTTTTATTATTTTTAAAGTCCGTTTGTTCCTCGCGCCGGCACCGAGCGGCGGTTATTTATTTTTTGCCGTCGGCCTCCCGGCGACCGTGTGTTGTTGTGTCCCTCGCTTTATTTTTATTTTCGTGCTTCTTATTATGGAGTTAGTTTTTTTTTCTTTATTATTACGTGCTCGCGTGTTCGCGTTACTTTATTTTTGTGTTAAGAGGCGAGCGGTCGACGTTGTTTATTTTTTTTTATTAATCGAGGCTCACACCGAATTATGGTCATTAAAGGATAATTTGTATTATGGTAATTTGGGATGCGTGTAATTTTTGTTTCGTGATAGGAATGTTTTTGTGCTGAGAGTGAGATTGATGAGCTACGTAGTATGCTCCTAATATTTAAGCCGTTGCGTGTTCAGTAAACGTTTGTAAATGGTCATTTAGAGCATTTCTCGTTTTAAGAAGTCTTTATTGTAACGGAAGATGTTGGTGTTTACTTGTAAGACATTAATTGTGTGTTGTTTGTTCCCAGGGTCCCCCACAACCCGGTCAACCCATCAAGTTCACGGTGGGAGAATCCTGTGATAGGATCAAAGAAGAGTTTAACTTTCTGCAAGCCCAATATCACAAGTGAGTATTTTATTAGAACAACCTTACACTAAAATAGGTGAGGCTAGGTCAAGAGCCGCAAATAATTACAAGTTCAGTACTTAATTCACTAACCTTCTTCGGATTAAATCCAAATATGCTAATAATCTCCATAAAAAAACCTAAAGTAAGTAGTATCAAGAGAATCGCTTGGGGTTGTAGGATTTACTACAACAAAAATAAAACAAGTAAAGTGGGATCATCCGGTATCCCCTGTTAACGGGGATGGAGAGAATCAACCCTTACCTGGTTGCCCTTTGAGAACACCCTTATCGGGCTTTTTGCGACGTACCATTGTCGACGAACATAAAAACCTTACAATGACGTTTATTTACCTACAAGGCGTTTTTAAGTTTACAGATGAAAACTTTGTAGGAGATCATTTTATTGAGGCCCTGGGAAACAGGTTAGATTTAAACGCACGTTGTTCTATAGGGACCTAATAACTGGCAGAAGAAAAAAATATATTTGTCTGTTTGGTACTTGCATATCTGACGTGTACCTATGCCTAAGGTATTTAAAAATATATATTTTAAGTAGATAGTATCCTGCAATGAAATAATTTAACTTGGCTTTCCAGCAACCTTTTTCAGTTAACAGAAAATTTGCTAGTTTTTTGTACAATACATAGGTATTGTTAAGCAATATGTAAATGTATGTTCGTCGAACTTACCTATTACCGTACCTACTTTATTAGTTATTATGTTATAAAACTCTTATCGGGTCGTTTTCAGTGATCGTTAAGTATGTAGGTAATAATCTAGAATTGAAATTGAACAGTGTAGTTAAGCGACGATAAAAACTATAACCATAACAGGTCTGACCCACTATGCATGCGATAACAGCTATAAAACAAGCTGTTCGCTTATATTTCTTATCTTAATAATGTTACAAGCGCTCCTTAAATAGAACGTCGAGTGTTAGATTAGGTACTGACTACACTCCAGTATTTGCGTTAATAAGTTTACAAGTCTTCAATTTATGACGTCCCATTCGAGTCTCATGGCTTTGACCTATTTCGTGGCGGTTATCGCTGTTCGTCAGGATGTACCAAACTGATAGTTACTTGATGATTAATACGCCAGAAAGCTCATGAGTAACACATTTCGGAACTATAACACCTTATCATCAATCCGAATGACGTGTAGTAAATACACGAAATTACATGTCAATGCCTTGAACCCTCCATAACACGGACTCTTTTGTTTCAGTTTAAAATTAGAATGCGAGAAGCTGGCTAGTGAAAAAATTGAAATACAAAGGCATTATGTTATGGTAAGTTAAAATTAAATATTTTTTATTTCTTTCATCGACGTCAGATGATGATAATAATATCTACAAAAAATATAGTCAAAACGAAGCCAACAATACACCATGACATTATATAGTATAAAAACTAACGCCACGGGCTTCAAACACATGTCATATTAATACTGCTACATAGTTTAATTTAAAGGGACATCTAATTTAACAGCTAAATAGAGATGTTTATCACAATTATCACATGTAACATTTGTTATGGCGTGTGAAATCAATAAATGTGTTCCTTTGTTCGCCGCCCGCATGTCACACTGACATGTTTTCTATTTGATTGGCTCCAATGCACCCTCCTATTAAGATAATTGTCCCTATAAAGAACTATTAAACAATGACTGGACTGTTTGTTTGTATGTACATATTAAAGAGTGAATATTTCAAATGTTTAGTAAGTGTAAGAGAATATGATAGTAAAGATATTGTAACATCGTCGTATCAATCACAGCGCCAACCGAGCTGTCAGAAGCGTGCGTAGGCAAACGTATTAGTGGCCAGTTCAAGAGCAGACAATATATTTCAAACGAACAGATATATTTTGGCATGCCTTAATCCCCGCATGTTCGCTCCATCCAGATATGAATCACGATTAAGTGTTGCCAAATCGCTCGCAATTTATTTTAATACGCTCGAGAGGAAATTTTCGCGAGAATTTTTATGTGTCGGAAACACTTCTGGCCGACGTCCAAACTGTGCCAGTGCGGATGTTTAGTCACTCGACTCCTATAATTTGAGGAAGCTAATCTGTGCCAAAACCGTACCGTGTCACTGCTCGGCCGTTACGTTTACTCGCATAAATTGTAATCGATTAAACTAAAGCGTGTTATTTATGTTTCAGTACTATGAAATGTCATACGGCCTCAATGTGGAAATGCATAAACAGGTATGTACTCTCATGTTCTTTAAATTATGTATTACGTTTAACGTAAGTCAGCGTGTAAATTTGTTTAAAAAATAATGTTTCCACTTTCTGAAAGCAGATGTTAAATATGGTTAAAAATAAAACAGTACAAAAGAAAGTTGAAGGGGGAAAATATGGCTATATTTTAACAACAGTGGTCGGGCGAATTGGCGCACGGGGAAATGTTGTAAAAGCAAAAAAAACGTGTTATTGCGCTGCGCCTGTTTGTTGGATAAACGTTGTTTGACAGCGAGCCCGCGGCCCCCCCCCCCCCCGGGGGGTGGGGCGCTCCGCCTGGTCAAGCCACTTTGTTGACATTTCGGTTTTTAATTTGCACCTAGCGTTGTTTTAATTGCTAAATTATTTTTATTATTCCCTTGTCGAAGAATAATCTTATGCAAATCGAATATTATCTTGTTTAATATTGCGGCGTTTGAATTCAATACGACACATTATTATCGAAATATTATGGAGAAGGGAGCAAAAGTTGTGCAGGCTTCCCCTAATGCGCGTGACTAAAGCGCGTGACTAAAGCGCAGAAACTATATCTATGAATTAGACGCTTAGTAGAATTCACAAAAAGGGGCTCCAATAGGGTTGGCAAACACACTTACCTATATATTTTTTTAATATTAAAGCTAGACTTAATACCTACCTTCTTGTTATTTGAAAGTAAGTATTTGGTTGATAGCAGTAATTGTCATCGATTTCCGATTGCAATTTGAGTACCTAACATAACGTTTAATTACTTGAAATGTGTTCAAAGAGCTCGGTGATTAATTGAAAAATTACTGCGACTAAAATACATGGTGTTTGAATTGATTGGATAATAAAAGCTTATTAATTTTTACGCTGCTGTTGATTCAAAAGAAAAACAATTAACCATACAACATGTATAAAATATAAGCGTGTAAATATTTGAATGTGAGTTGGTATGACAACCCTGACCAGTGGGTGCGCGGAACAATAGCTATCGTAACAAATAGGTTCGTATATCTGGGGTGCCTCGGCGAGGGTGCCGTGGGGGCTTCATGGTAATCTGTTGATTTTACGCTCGCCAGCTTGTCTCGAACCCCGCTTTTATTAATATCACCCTGTATTTTAACACGTACTGTAAAAGGAATCACAATCAATTTACTACACGGAAAGCTACGTGGCTAATAAGAAACACTCATTCGTTTCACACAATTAATATTCACACGTGGATTTTTAAATGAATAAGACAGGTGTACGCTCGTACACGCTACAGTTCTTTATTAATTTTCATTTTGAGGACTAAACAATTATCGAAAGAAGGTTTTTGTTGATTATTAATTTATGATGCAGGAACTTACTGCACCTTGTTATTAAATATCTATGGTATGCTATGATATGGTCAAGAGAAATATGTATTAGATAGTGGTATTCATATCAAAGATATTAAGGTTGACAAGGTTTATGATTTGTTTGATAAACTCTCGGACAATGGGTCCGAACCCTGAACCTCGAAATGTTAAGCCGTCGGCGGTGAGTGATATTTGTTTAGGTTCTGGCAAACTAGCAAACGAGGGGTGATTACGAAGGGTCGTATTGTTTGCCGGCGCGGCGGACAGATGGCGGCCTCCATCCACTAGTTCAATGCTTGAATGCGCTATTTAGCGTGCAGTGCCGCGCTTCATTGTAATGGATTATTACATTAGCACTTAAACACGCTCAGCCAACCGACAACTAGAAATGCACCCCGCCGACTTTGTTAAGCTTTTATGTGTTGCATGCGAGCGTAATAGAATAACAACTAATGTTTTTACTGTTTTATTTGCTATCGTGCTTGTTTTTTTTCTTTACTCCGAGCGACTGTCGCCTCGGGTAAACACTTAATAAAAGTAGGTATAAATTAACTCTAATCGCTGAAACTTGTTCGCGGTTTGAGCTTTTCCTTTAATTAACTTCGACACAATACGTCGACAGCCAAAACGCTGTAGTTAATATCGATACAAGTTTAATTCTTATTGTGAGTGTAAGTTAATGATATCG
Source organism: Helicoverpa zea (assembly GCF_022581195.2). NCBI lineage: Eukaryota > Metazoa > Arthropoda > Insecta > Lepidoptera > Noctuidae > Helicoverpa > Helicoverpa zea. The sequence goes on along the minus strand of NC_061466.1, from coordinate 7,381,347 downwards.
TGCGTCAATAAGGTCTGTTTTGTCGCATCGGAACAGCGTTTCCCGCGCGTCGTGACCGAGTCGCACTCGCCGGCGTGACCGCGACTAACGCGCGTTTTCCGCTCTTTCTGACGACGACTAATTGCTTAGATTTTCTTTTGTTAGTCGCGGGGCCGGACCGTAGTGAGACCGTGCCGAATCACACCTACTTACGCCGTGAATTGATTGTTTCGTCTTTGTGTGGCAGTATCGACACGGAGACTTATTGTTCTGTGCTTCGAGCTATTATTCACGCCCGGACTGACTTTCACGCTGCCGATTATGGCAACGGTTTCCTAACTCAGGATCGACTAGCGACGTAGATCCTTCACCATCCAAACTGTACTCATAATTCTAGATAAGTAGGTATGTGTCGTAATGTAGACAACGGGTAGTTGAAGAGCGAATTCATACGGTGGAGTGATTTCATGAAGTGTCACGAATGTGGAGAGAGACAATAGTGAATAGGGTCGGTGTGCGCGGCGCGGCGGGATGTCGATAAAATACTTTGTCCAGGTTTACGAGCGTCGACAGTCGACACCCCTGCGGGCTGCTCGTCGAGTTGCCACCCTCCGACACACGCTCCGTGCTCGCTTGTTTTGATATATCAATGGCGAGAACTCGTTGCTTTGCAACAATGAGCCTTTACATCATGCACAGATTTTCGATATGTTGTTAGTCGATTTTTATTTTATTTTGGCGTTACCGTTTTACGTAAATATTGTTGCTTTCACTTTCATCGCGTTTTGATATTTACTTTGCCAAAAATTACTCTGTAATAAAATCTCGATTATAAAATAAGAATCTACCTTACCCAATCTAACATCGCTAAACCCCAGGGGAAATACTTATTAAATTGAACTAGTCATCTCAGAGAAAACTGTGGGAAAACTCAATTAAAATTGTACACAAATGCACAACATATTTCATGTGTGTAAAATTGCACACATCAAAACAATTTATCTGTCGAATCAGTTAAAACTCGTTTTATCACCAAAGCATTCTAGCGAAAAATCCATTTGAATAGTTTCGAAAGCTGTACGTGTCCGTATAATTTAATAATCTCCGGGTTATTGCGATTCCATCCATTCCATGGCGCTGGGGGAGGACGATGCGCTCCAAGCGCTCGCACCGCTCACACCGCTCAAATTTATTCATGCGCGGCCCCAAGGATTGTTTGCTCTTGCATTAGGGCGCCCGCACACCCGCGCAATCACTCTCATTGATAAAAACACTGCACGTGCCCCATCAGCTTACCTACTGTTTATTATAATAACCAGGGGTGGGATATCTAGGATAGCGGCTCTTTATCCCTCCTTGTTATCCAGATACTTAGGGTATTGTTGCATTTTTTAAGTTGTAAAAGAGGATTTGTTTTTGGTATTTTAGGATATCAATTATTTATCTGATCATTTCGGGGTAGTTTGAGCACCTGATGTTTTCGAATGTGAACTTTATTCAAATAAAATAAAATTAATGATGACATAAAGCGAAAACATAAAGTTAACATATTAGGTATGATGAAATATAACACCTATTAATATTACTCAACATCCTGTTAGTGAATTCACGAGAGGCGTAACATAATTAAACGTAAAGTATAAACAATAGTAAGGAGCGAAGCAGCTCGAGGCGCGCGGCGTGCCTTATCAAATTATAGCCGTTGAGTGTTCACATCAACATGCAGGTAGTCGTTAAGGGTCCCCGCATAATGGGAGCGCTATCTCGTACATCTACAGGCGGATACAGCGCTGTGAATTGTCTAAACGAACGCAACAACTCACAATGAACGCTTGGGCGCGCTCGCGCCGCGTCGGTCGCCCCCTCGCTTTAAAAGCGAAATTATCTCTCCATCTACAGGGTGCGTCGCGCGGCAGATGGCGCTTGCAATAAAACCACTAAACGCGATATCGCCGCTGCCCCTCCGTCCGCTTTATTATTTGATCGGGGAGCCAAATTAAAGGATTTGCTGTAACCCCTCGCCTGCGACCCTCGCCCGCCAACAATCACCTCTGTATTAAGTCTAATTGTGTTTTCAAATTCGACCCCTATAATACCGAGGGACGTGATATTCCGAACCATGTGAAAAAATAGGGCGTACTCACCCTTGGTGCATTATTGAATTTGCTTCTACCATACAGTACAGCGTGTTCCGTTATAATAACGTTCCATTTATCCAAAATTGGCTAATTTAGTAAAACTTGTATTCGTGAGCATATTGAGTTATTCCATGTTATAAGCCCATGAACGCTCGTGACTAATAAACATAGTTTTATGGTCCGTCTAAACCACGCCATAAAACAACGTAATAATATGTAAGTGTTCACAATTAGTCAACGCTGGCTGCGTTATCTTCTTGAATCACATGACATGTGTGTGTGTGGTTTTTTTTCACCCTTTTCCTTAATGAAAATTGTCATCATTACTAAGCAATTGAGTTAAACACATTAAATATTTAATTTAATTGTGTGTAAAGCAGTCAAGGCAGTAAACATAGAGCAGGTAAAGCACTGTAGTAGATTTAGCTAGAAGCCGGTGAGCTTCCAGCAGGTACACATTTAACGTAATTCCAGTTGGCAGCTAAGTATTTCTACTCGTTTATTTATCGGCTCTCGGCGAAGCGCCGGCGTCAAACTAATTACTCCGAATACGAGCCGTGCACTACGGACCACCTTAATTGCACTGATTGAGACACGGATATTGATTTGGAAACAGTTTGCGTGGACGCCGGCCGAGGTGCCAAGGTGCCGACTCTTGCACGGGAATCTGACACTCGGCTGTGCTCGGGCTCGCTCGGTGGTGGTCGGGCGTGAAACGGCCCTCATGAATAATGGACGCCTTGTTCGCTCCTTGAGTTTCATTTAAAACAGACGATTTCTATTCGACTCGTAAACTACACGCCTATGACTCACTCATTTCCCATTCAATGTAATAACCCGTAAAACTGCATCCCTAGCGTTGTAAGAATTTTAAGTGGCGATCTTTTTACTTAGCATACTAAATAAAATGTTTGAGAATTTACATAGGTTAGGTATGTGCGTGCATAAGTAATGCGGTGGGGCAGTCGTTGCGTTATTCACATAGATTGTATCATTAAATCTCGCTTACATTATCATGAAAACGGTAACAGTTGTAGGGCGGCGGGTGCGCGTACTCTATTCAAATACAGTGAAACAATGCAAACAAGGCGAAGGGGTAACAAACACGGGGGTGGCGACCCTCGCGGCTATTGACGACTGGAGCCCTCGCAATCTGACAGCTCCCCACAATACACTTGCTGGATTTGTGTTTAAGTGCACTTTATTAGTGTTGCTGACTGATGCCCTTATCAAATTATATTATACTCCATATTGATCAGGTTTTTTTTATAAATTAAAGTCAGCCTCAAAGGGACATGTAAGAAGTTGTTGATATCGTAGTGATTTTAATTTAATATCAGTAAGTGATACATTATCAAAATGCTCAATTCTTTTCTGTGATACAGGGGGTCCGGGCCCAGCATTGCGACGATAAAAAGACTGAGGATAATAAAGCTTGGATTGAAATAAATCTACACAATTAATGCGAGACTTATTCCTTAACAGCCGGAGATTAATAAACACCAGGCGTAAGTTTTTAGCGTAGCGTTTAAGTAGCAATTTATAAATAGTTATACTACCCTGTCATAACATACTACACTTATGAATGACGACCGGATGAAGCGCCCTTACACAGCCATATCATAACAGTTATTGCGAGTGACGCTGGCTAGATAAAATAAAACATTTTGAAGGGCCCGCTATTGAAATTTACGACGCTATCAAAGGAACTCGAGCACTGTTATTAACAACTCGTGGTCAAACGACGCTTCTAATGATCCCCTTTATTTAAGGCTTTTTATGAATATTTAACAACAGGATATATGGAGTAATTGCACAGGCAACTTGTTGAATTATAAATAAGAATCCGTCTAATAGTTGAACATTACTCACTCCACTGTCCGATGGAGCAGAAGCCCTTTAATAACGTATTTAACATTCACAATATACGCATGTTGTAACATGCATTATACAGCATAATAGCTACTGAATAATTAAAGGTTTAAGTATAAATGCGATTCGAATTAATGTGCGCAAAATGACTTATTAACCTCTCACCTTAACTGTAGTTAATGCATAACTTAACTGGAAATTCATGTCCAATTCAAATGAATATTTATAATTATTGTGACAGGTAAATATTTCCAATGTATTTACGTACCGGTATAAATTATGAAATCATGATCAGCAGATATATTTATTGAAGACTGTCAAAACACTATTTATAAACTGCTTATTTAATGCAGTGGGGAATAAGTCTGTTAGTTCAATTATTTTAGCGTTTACAGCCCCAATATTTTTATTAAACTTTGGTTATTTTTTAAGTTTCACGTGCTTCCTACGATCATGTATGTGGCTTCGCATAGTCCAAACAAAAGCTTTGATGGTCCGCTTATCCACTTCACGTAGATTTTAACGAAAGCTGATTGTCATTCCAAACCAATCTAATCTAAAATCTACGGCACTATAAACACAGTTGTTTTTCGATGACATTTAGGAATCGTGACTCCTTCAGTAGTAAATAAAATACAGACAGTATTAATGTGCTCAGCAGTAGGCAAGCAGTAAGCACTCGATGGTTTTGTACGGTGAGAAATATTCTCCAGTCGAGTGGAGAGATCATTATCAGAAGGGAGACGACCAGACGCTTTGATGAATACCAACGTCAATGAAACTAGAAACGCACTGCTGTTTTTGAAGTTATAAGTTGTGTGTATAAAATATTTTTACTTGTCTATGCAGTACTTGCTAACTTACATAGGTACAGGCTCTGAAAAAGATACATAACTGAGGAAATGAGTTATGCAATCGATTACCATGTCTAAACACACAATTATTATCAATCTATATAAATAGTCTCAAGCCCGAAGCAAACACTTGACCTCAGCATTCATAGTTAACTGTGTTCTAAACGAGCTCAAACGGTTATTTACTAATTAGCAAATGATCGGCCGTTTACATGGCGTTAGGCTTGGTAGAACACGGCTCCAAATTATTCCGAGCTCGCACATGTTTGTGCAGACCGTGTCTACATTCATGTAGCACAATACCAAGGAATTTTACTATAGATACCTACGTAGGTACCTAATTTCGGTAGAAACCGTTCGCAATGGATATTGAAAACATTCGACACATTTTTCACCCAACATTTCTGTTCGATTTAAGTTAAATTGGTGTAACAGTTTATGAAATGAAAATATTGAAATATATTGTCGAATTTATGTTTCACCTTGTTTGTTGGAACTGTAATAAATGTAGTTTATTGAATAAAAATACTAGGTACTATTTCAACAACATTTAATTTAAATATACACCTGTGTTTGTTGAATTCAATGTTTTGATTATGATCACTGAATTTACTAGCAGGGGTAGTACATCCTATTATATTACTTTCGAAATCGTGTACCAACCGGCTTAAATATTTTTCAAGTATGGTGACGTTGTGTCAATGTGTCCACTAAATATTGTAATGAAGTAAAACCATGAAGCATTTAGTAGGGCGCGGAGATCAAGCGTCGAGCCAGGTCTTGCTCGGCAGGGGCGCGGGGGTGTGAGGCGCGCGGGCCGGGTGCGGCTGCGGTTAGCCGCACCGCTGCGGCGTGCGGTCGGGCCGCACGCAGCCCGCACTCGCTCCCTTCAGCCGCATCCACTCAAATATACTATCATGTTTTGTTTTATATTTTTCTTTTAAATGAACGATTTGACTACATGGCCTTCCATTTCACTGTGTCTTGTAGCTTGTTCTCTTGAACTCTCTGACTAATTTAGAAGTAATCTGTACCTAGGTACCTACTGATGTTATTTACCCTGTATTCTGGTCCAACAACGATTTGCTCGCGCGACCTCTTCGAAACGGTCCGTACAACAGGAAACCATAAAATATTTAAGGATCGTATCATAAATATTTTATTGTAGCCGTTATTTCCAAGTAATCATTAAATAAGTTTGTTTATTCAAATGTTGGAATTAAAATGAGCTACAACAGGTACCTACAGTGCACATTGTAGTCATAGTAGGTACCTACATTTACAATAATTGGACTTCTGCGAGCATGTGCTAATCGAGTTCGTGTCACTAAATTATGAAGCCTTTACCTATGACAATAATAATATGGAACAATGTTTAAAACTTTTACAAAGACATTCCAAACTTCAAGTGAAGGAATGCCGAGTAGGTTGTAAGTTCCCAAGAAACGTGAACTTGGCAAGCGGGCTTGGTAAGTCGCCACTTAACGCATCCAACAAATTAAACAGTATTCGTAGACCGCGGCCCGACAGACGCTCCACGCTCACAATAAGCATCGGGCTCGCAAACATGCCGGGTAAACACCGCCTGTGTAAACTGGCAAACTCCATCCCCCGCGCCGAGTCCGCCGCGGCCTGCGACTACGCACAAATACTTGCCAACTATATTAAATATTTAACATTACGTATACTCTGCATGTAGGTACCACCACATTGCTGAACTCTCGACCGCTTTTCTTGCTTCTTTTAGTTCCGATGCCATGTCTAGATAACAGAACACAGTACTTACTTGAAAGCATTCAGTAAATCTTTCGAGTACTTATTGTTCATGGAATCTTTGTTCTACGTTCTTTGATCACGAATATTGCTGAGTTGTGTGCCGTGGCCGTGTCGTGTCGCATGGCAATAGCAAGAATTGCCAGTGAGTCAGCGACTCGCCAGTCGGCACAACGAGACAGCAAACAGTACAGTGCAAACGTTCTCCGTAAATAAGCAAGCTTCCATCGCAACTGGACGCCCGGCGAACTACACTCCACATAACCATATACGACCTACAATAAACGTTGTCCATGTACAATATAACCAACTAACTGTGCGACATATTCTATCTGTAACTCTGTTGTTTACGTGCATTATAACGCCGGATTTACACGCCAAGTCTGTTGATGTCACCCGATTATTTCGACCCTTGAATTATGACTTTTCAAGTTTTTACGAAGGCGATTAGTTCGCAGAGACTGACTGATACCTGCATATCTCTTCCGATATCGAGTGTTTATCACAATTTAACACAGTCCTTATCTAAAACTTTTATCGCTTACTTTTCTGATCACACAAAAATAATACAGATACGTTACCTACACACAGTTTATCGTGGACCGTCCGTAATCAGTCCAATCAATTTTAGTACAAAATCCGTGATAACTCGTTATCATGTCTGAACAAAAGCAAGACAGCTCAGTATAAAAATCATACGAGATAATACCGACTAGATAAAGCTTTAATGATAACCATCGAGTTTTTAGGATGATGTTATCGACGTTATGTATTAATGTTGTTATTCAGAACAAGCAGCTGATATGAAGCGTTCTAATAATCCGCGATAGCGCGCCAGCAATCAACGTTGCGAAACTAAAAATAATAATAATAGGCGCGCGTCGAACCGAAAATAATTTGATGGCAACACGAAATTATTCAGACAATCGGTGTTAGCGGCGCGTGTACACGACATGGAGCGCGGCGCGGAGGCTCCGTTGCACATTGCATAAATTAGGAGTGTATTAACAGCGCTAATTACAGTGCTGTAGCGCTACCGAATACACTAGTATTTGCGTAGCAGCGAGCGCCATTGTGTTCACTACAAGGTGCGGAACACATAAGGCGCCGGAAGTGCGGACTCATTACTGCGCCGCCGCTCGTTATGCCCACAAAAAAGCTCAGTGTGCAGCGCGATGATTGATTCGTCTATCTATCTATACAAACCGCTTGTGAAACTATCTAGCGTCTACAAATTGGTCAATTCATGTGCGTCGAGAAACTTGTTTGTGTTTCTTTATTATCACGTAAGCGCTTGTGCGGTTTCACCTCGCTCGCTGCGAATCAACTATGATGTAGTGCCTTCTCGACGATTGTTTGCTTAAAGCTTTTGCCTCGCGATTGCATTTACACAACAATGCTTCTTTCACTTAAATAAATATCTGAATGCCTTGTTTTTAAAATGTCAAGTAACGTACACGTTTATAAGCGCTCTTATAAAAAGTGCCGAGTCAAAAAGGCTTGACGCTTTGCCGAGAGGTAAGATACACAAAGGGCAATAAACGTTTGGCGTGGACCTAAACAAACAAGGGTAGCTAGGAAGCTGGCTCTTTGTTTGGCGAGAAACATACGAGTCAACAGAGCGCTCACGCTTGCCTGCCCGCCTGTTATGAAACAGTGTCGCGGCTCTTGTGATATGTCCACGCTAATCTGTCAATCAGAGTCGCTCGGACGCGCCACCATTGCATTCTACTCATTTATAACTGCGACTGAATGAATTTGACCGTGATGACTTAAGGCCACTTCGTCCGCCTCTCTAAATATTACGTTTGATTACACATCAGCAACTCCGCTGTGTTTTTAGCTGATGATAATTAATAGTAGACTTTGATAAGGACTATTATCCACTACTGGATACCATATTTATTAAACAAAAAGATGTTAATCTATATTTAATAAACTAGTCATGTAAAATGCTAGGTATATCAGATAAGTAATAGATATAATATATTTAAGTGTCGAGCATAATACGAACACATAACGAACGCCGACAAGAATATTGTAGTATTTATTTATGACCGGAGCAAGGAGGTTTAAATTGACAGGTGGTGTGTAGTGGTGCGTAGCCGGCTCTTGATCGCGCAATTACAATCTGATTACGAGGTGACACCGGAGCCGGAGCGGCTCGATACCGAGATAACGACGTGTCCCGCACTACACACCCACTCGACGGCTCTCCAATCAACTTGTTCTTGCCAAGTAATTATATCCATTTGTTTATAATGAATATTAATGACGCGCCTTCCCGGCCGACGATTCTGTTTATTATAAGTATCGACGCTCGAGTAGCAATTATTTTAAGTAAAGGCAATTATTTTGTCGTTCCCGAGCACTTCAGTCAACTGCGTAAATAATTGAACCGTATTTAATATTTTAGGTGCAATATATCGAACCCCTAAATCCCCCGTTTGTTGTAGTACAATGTCGCGTAAAAGTTTACAATTTACAGAGCACAATAACAGCACTGAGTAGGTAATTAGAAAGCTAACGAGAAGCGGCGACAGCGGTTGGCAGTGTGCATTATCGATGTGCCAGCCACTAATGTTCCACGGCAGGCTATGTTTAAACAATTATTGCTCCGCGAATGCGATACGAATCGATGATAATGTTGGCCTCTGTCTGCTGCAATAATAGCCCATTTATCGACTTGACTGCCATTTCGCCGGGGGAATTATTTATTGCGGGGCCATAAGAGCGATGTCGCTTTCAATACAATAGCCTGCCTTTTCGATTGGCAACTGTTTTGTTTAATAAAGTGGAAACTTGGCGAGAGCGCCGCAAGCAAGATAAGCAGAACGCAGCGTGCATACATAATTCATAAAAGAGTCGGGAGGCATTAATGAAGGCCGAAACCTCAGTGGAAGTGCCGCCTCTGTTCAGTTTATTCCGTAGAACACAATCGCAGCAAAAGTTCATCGTCGACATGCTCCCGCAGGCATTTAAGGAAAATCCATCATACGTTTTTCCGTAAAGCATTTGCCTACTAGTCTATAGGTACATACCCTCCTGATAAAATCAATTCGAAAAGTTTACGTCATTAATTATTCATATTTATTATAACGTACTTAATACTTAGTTTAGCTCTTGATAATGATAGTTTTATGACGTTGCCTTATGTCGAACCGTATGCAACGTATAGCGTAGGACACAGTTCTTGAGACATTATGTAGATGACATCGGTTAGTATTCACGTGGTCGCCAGGCCGGTCACGACGTACGCAGCGTGAGCGTGAGCGTACGAGCATTCAAGGGAGACAATAAATTGCGGCGTGGAACCGCGACCCGCATTCAGGTCACAGCCGCTCATGCACCGTGCACTCATGTGCCATATTCCGTTGTATTGTGTCCCAAGGAATCCTGATGTTCCTACCACACCTGAATTCTAATCACTCACTGGCGACCGGCTTCTAACCAAAATTATAAACATAAAAACTCCTCAGAACTGTATTTCATTCTTCATGCATGTCATGCAGTCATTAAAATACCATTCTCATCTGAATTTTAATTCGCCATCTAATGAATAATGATTCATTCATTTCGGAGATATTTTTCGTCGCTGGTATTTATAAGGTAATTTATTTTAGTTTCCAAATCAATTCGTGACGAAATTAACGAATCGATTTAACATTTAAATGTGTTTATTAATTTAAATCTCTGAATTCTTATTGCCTAACGCTTTTATGAGACTTAAATATCGCGAATTTCGAAAATCGACAAGTTTGTGTGTGAATATATTTGATAGCCATCTATAAAACGCTTTAATGAATTGACACGCTTTTATACTGTTTTAAAACGTGATTGAAATAAATTGAAGCGTTGTTTGCGGGGTGCTATAAATAATAGTGAAACAAATGGAGCACCATTGGCAAGATGCGGCCGCAGATTAAAAGCTTCACCGACTAAACCACGTGAAAATCGCGCAAAAAGAGGAGTCACCCGCGGCATTAGCGGATGAGTGTCGGAGCCATTAGTGCACCTCCTCCGCCGCCCACCCTCCTCCCGCTCACCCCGAAACCCAACGTTCCTCTTTTATTTCTCGCGCGGGGATGAACTCCTTAATGACAAACCGTACTATATCTTTTGTGGAGAGCTCGCAAAAGTACGTATTTTGTGGCCCTTTTGTACGCCCGCTTTTTATTCCTCCGTTCGTACTCGTAGCTACTGTTGTAGAGTTATACGAGGTGCAGATGGGACGGGATTGTTCGCCTCGTAACGACAATAAGAAAAACTGCTTTAATCTGAAACCCTTTGTCGATATTTTGCGCTCAATGGTGCTATTCTCTGATTGAATTTCGACATAGCGATACGTAGGAATGCGTTGAACTCACGCTACGCCCCCGTTCAACTATGAGAACAATATGCTAGACAAGCAATCTCGCATAAGTATTTGACGAGTGCACGAAATTCTAAATTGCATAGTGATTGCTTTGTGTTTAGATTTAAAGTGAGTCCAACCACACATCTTCAAATTACACTAAGAAAATTATGTTCCTTTACGTAAATAAATGTAGGTAAATGGTCAGATTTTGCTTGCTTCCGTTATTTTCTTGTAACTTATTTAACTGCTCCGAGTTCTAATATTTATGTAACACTTTCACTTTTATGATCAAATTAACAATTAGGTAACTCATTCTAGTGAAATATCTTCACACGTCTGGAATTACAATTAATTACTCGGGTAATTATGAATTCATAGAGTTCTCACTGTCTGCAGTCGTTTGCGAAGTCACAGTCATCTGAATCATACGGCTGAGGAATGTTCGAGTTGCCGAGAAACAAACATGTTACTGACTCTCACTACAATTCTCTGCAATTCACGGTACGTTATTAAAAAAAATCGACGCTGTGGGAGTACAAAGTCGTTTAGCATAAAAAGCATTAAATTTAGAGGCAGTATTTTCAGTTTAGTAGTAAATTTTCACAATAACCTGGTGGTACAGGCGGCGAATGAAAATGTAATTTGCGGTTTTCGGCGGTATTCGGCGCGTTGGTCGGTGGCGCGGTGATGCCGCGGGCGAGTGCGGCGCGGCTGCGGCGCGACGCGACACCGCGCGGCGGTCGCCAATGTCAACATCATACATATCGATGACAATTTTTTTTATTAGTTACCGCAGCATTACTTGAAACTCAGTTCCGTGACTGTAAAAGGTTATCGAGGCTGACATTATTCGTATCTAACAATGACTATAATTTATTGTAAACTTTCTTGAACCGGGAACGCTTATTAAAAAGTAACGATAAACAAATCTCTGTTTGATACAAATTCAAGGAAATTTTGTGGTTTATACCGCATGTTATGTATACAGTAGATACCTACAATACATAGGTACATGAATTGAAGGTAATAGGGAAATCACTCAGTGATTAGCACATCACTAAAGTAAAATTTGCATTACGCACTATATTCAAATAGTTGCACGACTCACGAAGTTTCATGTTTATCTAGTAAATGGAGGAACCTTGTAGTTTTCTTACTTCTAAATATATCGCGGGCCTTGTTGATTTAAAATGTTTATTTATTTAACATCCCATAAAAATGGTATACAAATATTTATTAAAGTAATTCGTTTTCAGTTTGCATTTAAAATAATGGACTTGTTGAAGGAAATCAGCGTTCTTAATTAAAACAAAAATAGTGCATGATTAATTTTGTTTGCTGAACCGCCGAGTCGGAAGAGAGTGTAGGAGGTATATTTTGGCGTTACAACAAAAAGGTATTGGTTAACACATAAATAGTGAGCACAAAAAACAAATACCTATGTGTGGTGTGTGGCGTAAATTCGCGCCGAGCTCGGACGCGACAAACAGTCCATTTAGCGAGGCGGAATGAAAGTACAATTTGCGGTGAACGCTGCGGTCGCTGCGCGCCCTCGCTGCCTCGCTGCCTCGCTGCCTCACTGCCTCGCGCACGCTGCACAACATTACCATACGATTAAATAATACGGCTTACTGTAACACAGCAACTACTCAAATGTGCTGTATCAACAGTTTGATAATGCTTGCACATTCTGTCATCCATGCATGAGACGCTGAACAAATAACCAAAATTACAAGTCTATGTTTGGCCTACTGCCGTAAATATTCAATTAAAAAGTTATCTATAAGGGAGAAAACAAAAATTTACTTATAAAATTAATAGGGGAAACTTATAGAGACAATGAGACAAGTAAAGATAACGATTAAAAAAGCTTAAGTTTGATTATTTTATCAAAGTTATGTCACCATTTTACAAACGTAAGGAAAGATACACCTTACAAACAGGGTATTTATTTATTCAAACATTCAAGGTAGTGCATTTAAGTGATCGATAACCAATCAATAGCACACGTGCGACGAACGATAATTTAAAATGTATCATTGGTTACTAAATGTTACATTTAAGTTACTTAGAAATACAATACTTAAGTGCGAGTAAAATCTTACCGCACCGAATCACGAACAATATTTCAATAAGTTCACGAAATACTAACTTGTTATTTAAGTAAGTGATATCATAAAGATGTTTGATGAGGAAACTACATTAAGTATTTAGTGTCAAATACATGTGTCCCATGCTGATACCGTAACCGAGAAAGACAGAATATCTACGATTATACAGTCGACTCTTGTTAATTCAAACCTGCGATATTTCGAACCTCTCGTTAATTCAAAGTTATCACGAGTTCCCTACAAAATCTCTTTGTATTTCGAACTAAATCAATACATTTTTATGCACTTGGTAATTCGAACGAAAAAAGCATTGCTATATAACAAAACGACGCGTTAATTCGAATTCTTAGTCGTCCAACACTCGAGAATTCAAAGTTGCAGAGAGAAAGAGGCGGAAAGATTGTAAGTCAGAGTCAGAGAGCAGTCTGAGTAGCAGCAATCTGTTTTGAAGCAGTGTGACGGAGCTGTCTCGAAAGATTAATTAATTAATATTATGAATACATGTATGCACACAAATGTGTCTTTAAACTTTTGACATTGTTATAAAATAGCAGTTAACAAATAATAATTGATCAACACTTAATAATTCGAAGTTTTATTTATTTTCTCTCACAAATTTCGAACCATTTAATATTTCAAAAACTTGATAATTCGTAATATTTTAGAGTCCCTCGAGTTTCGAATTAACGAGAGTCAACTGTATGTTTATTTGTGAAATATTCATTGTACCAACTTAATCATTACTTCCTGTAGTTCAATGAAAAGATGTGTGTCATTATGATATCAATAAGATAACTATAGATAATTCGCGTTACGTGCGTTTTTCCACAACGACTTACTTCCAGGAACTAGGTACAGAACAAAAACATCGCATGACTTATTGCGGTAAGCAGCGGGAACACGCCTTCTTGTGATAATCCTGAATTACTAATGTTACATTGAAGTTTTTATTACCTATGTTAATCGCTAGGATTAATCGCTCCGCCCGATCTCTAATTACAAGCAATTCTAGTAATTGTAGTTTCATTGAGACTGAACAACTTGTTAAAATAAAAAATCTGTCTACACAAATGCTGAGTAATAGTCTAGTTATTGTCTTCAACGAGAAAAAAACTACGGTAAATAAATATGTCTTTGTTGTTTAGAATTTAGAAACTTGGCATGTGTCCTAAAAATGTGTGTAGCCATGCAATTATGGTATGAGCATTGTGTTTAGACGAGTGGGCAGCTCTGCGGCGGTAATGGAGCATCCGTCGTGCTCAGACAATATCGTAATTTAAAACTCCGTCAGACATGGCCGCGTAAATGTCAATGATTACATCTACATTTTATTACGTTGCGGATCTTCTTACTTATTAACAATGCAGCGTACATGCAGAACTTTTTAAAACCACCCTGATCTAAATATTCAACATGTTTAATTCACTTAACAACTTTACAGTTGACTGATAATGTCAGAATAAAAATAAACCGCCGAAACAACTTCATTGTTTACACGAGCCGACAAGGGCCGATATAATAATACACTTAATTATGTTAATTCGTCGTCGATTCACTGTGAATCTGCGAATAAAATTAATGTGCATTTAAACGGAAAATACGAACAAAGCCAATAAATACTGCGGGCTCGGTAACGCGGCGATTTATCATTTCATACCGCGCATCGCCGCGCCGCGCCGCGTCGTGTCTGCTTGTTTATCGTGTTAATTTTATTTGTTGCTTCCCGCTCGGCTTATCAACTAATTATAAATGTTATTATTGAATATAATCTGCTTCGGAATGTGGAAATATTTTTGGTCGTGTATTTGTATGTAAGCAATCACCAGCTAGCCGACCGTTGTTTCGTTTATAGCCAACTTTATGTTAACTTTAATGTTGATTTTATTCAGAAAAGTAGATTGGTGAACATTAATTATTATTCATATTAACGTGTGTGATATCGGTGTTCGATCGTGATGATATTTTAATTTCGTCACGATGACCTTACGTTGTGTTTACAGATTATTGTTAAACATGAATTGCCTCGATAACTAAGTGGATGTGTTATGTTGCAGACGGAGATAGCGAAAAGATTGAACGCGATAATAGCGCAGATCCTGCCGTTCCTGTCGCAGGAGCATCAGCAGCAGGTGGCGTCGGCCGTGGAGCGCGCGAAACAGGTCACTATGACAGAACTTAATGCCATTATTGGGGTGAGTACTCATTGCCTGCTCGCATTTTGTTAACACTACTAACAACATGTGGCGCTCATCATCTTCGTTCATAACTTCGTTCGTAACAAATGAGCTTGGGTTCATCGCATCACATCGCCGGGGCATGTACAATTTGTAAGACGTTGTGTGCTGAATTTTTGTTGTAATAGGACCACTTAACGTGTTTCAACAGATTAAAGCTTAATAATAAATATTATAACAGTTTTTTAGGATTTTGGCATGCCATACTAAATAAGAATTTTAATGTTTAACATATTTATGATTCATGAGAACTACCAGCTATTTACTTCAGTATTTACCGCACCATGTATAAAATTCCGAGTAACGAAATTAATTTCCTGAGCGTAGGTAATATTTCAGGCGAGACCGATTTGACCAACACGTGTCTTGTTTGTACAGCAGTGGGCCGTTGTAAATGTGGCGTGGAATGTTTAGCTGCCGGCTCCCAATGTGCCAGCGGCGAGTGTGAGTGTGGCATCTGTCCAAACATTCGCGACTCCGACCTGTCATTGCTTAGTTATTCGCTTGTTGCACGCACACTAAATGCTGGGAAGGTCGATGTTATTATAATAGCCGTGCATAAATCACACCTTTCAGTTAAAATATCATATTTTACGCGCTTCTCATCCGTTGACTCATCTCCAAACATAATCGGTTTTCACAGAAGCTATCCTCCTGTGTAAGACATGCTTTATTGAAACAACAAACGTTAATATTCCAATTATCATTCTCGACTAACTCGCAGGCATGGCCAAAATGTTATTGTTCAGAAGCTCAACTAAAATTCCCGTTCGGAACAAGCGGTACTTACGTGTAAAGTAAAGTTTATTCTCCAAAAGCACGGCTTTCAACAGGTCGAAAGTTCGACGGTCGTTAATTAAACGATCTAAGCCGCGCAAGACGAGTTGGCCGCCATCCAACTACGAGGTATTGATGAAATTGCTACAAACTGCTACCATAATGTATAAAATTATTTTATTAAACTGACGGCCGCCACGTTCACAGCGAATTAGCATGTTTATATAATTTCAAGCGGCCATTTGTCATCGGCGTGGGCGAGACACGTAGAATATTGCTACCGACAGTGTCCAAGAGTAATGACAACTACATATTATTAGCTTTTACTTCAATTTGCATACGCGGTGTTAACAACGGCTCCCGAGCTGTGAATTGGTGTCTGTCCTCAAAAAGCGTTCTAACTAATTTCACACACTCTAATTGTATTTTTTTGTTATAGTAAGTGTCGTGAGGACTTCATTGCCGTCTATTATTTCAATAGGCTTATTCGTAGTCAGGTGCCAAGTCGTTAGTGTGACCTATTCTCCGTATGTGTTAACGTTTGGCGTTCGAAAACTGTGAATAGATGGACCGCGACTAAAATAAATCACTTTAAAGATAATGAGGGCGAAAATAAAGTGGTGGAAGTCACTCGTCGCTCGTCTGTCTGCGGCCGATAGAGAGTTGCGGATGGAACGCGCTGGCCCGCAGCCAACTCGATCACACGACGTGCCCACTGTGGCCGCCGACCGACGCTCACGTAAACTGAGAGACGCCAAAAAATTATCTACATTAATACCTGAGATTATAACGTTTGGCTAACCACCAAATATTTTGTTTACAAATAATCTATCGTGACGCGCGTAACTGCTCCAATTAATGAATTAGTCGCATATTAACGTGTGACATATGATATGTTTTGTTGGCTTATGTTATTGCCATACGTATCAAGTTTCTGTGTCATCGCGTTCCGCTTCACGCGCTTATCACGTATGTGAATCATTGCCTTCTCCGCCCCGTACGACCCTCAGCTCAGTGTCTACGGTCGGAAAACAGCCATCTGATAGAAGAAAATACCTTAAGCGGTCCAAGTATTTGCGGAAGGTTCGTCGCCCCCCAGCCGTGAGGATTTACCTACATGTACGAGTATAGCTTACTGAACAGCCTTCGAGACACTGGCAAAACGCAATATCGCCCTCCCCTCATAAAACACTCTAATTTAAATAAAAAAGCGGCGCCACCTTCCGTATGTCGGGCCTTTTTTATTACGTACCTTTTTTATTTTCGGGTCAGCTAGGGATCAAAGGGGCTCTCCCCAGAGACTGGCCGCCCTGCCTCCGTCTGATTTGCGAGAGTACGCGAGAGCGCCGATTTGTGAACGTGAAGTATTCCCTACATCTCCAACAGGGGGTTGTTTGCTTGCCATATTAAAATCACTTAACTTCAATCTACGTTATGGGTGTTATTAAATTCCTTTAAAATATGACAGGAACTGAAGATTTCGTGGACTTCCTTAAATTACATACCAATCGACAAATGTAAGTAGGTACTACTTTCGCCGGAAATACGAAAAGTTTATAAATGAATAGGAATATAAGAGATAAGGTGGCGAAACGATTCAGCATTGTGTTTGAGCAATGTGCGTGAACTCGTCAATAAGCAGGGAGACGGCGACAGCGGTGGAGCGTCGTCGGTGCGTTATCGGCGGGTAAATCATTTCTCGTTCTGATTTTATTCCACGCCAGCGCCCGAGGGGTGGCGCCCGACCTCCGCAGGTAATAGCTTACAGATACGAAAACTCCCTCTCAAGATCACCTAACATGACATGAATGTTCACATTGAAACAATATTCACGTAACTTGTGCAGATCGATAGCAACGTGCGACCTCATGTCATAGATACGCGTTACGAATCCGTTACTAAATCTCATTCTTATATTTACGATCGACTCTGCCGAGGCCGTGATTGAAAAGTCGACGCAAGTATGCGAAATAAACAAGTGTATTATGCGTACAACATTTATGCAACATTATCTCGAGAGATAGATGTGCAAACACGAGCGCCGGAGCCGTGCAAA
Source organism: Helicoverpa zea (assembly GCF_022581195.2). Classification (NCBI taxonomy): domain Eukaryota; kingdom Metazoa; phylum Arthropoda; class Insecta; order Lepidoptera; family Noctuidae; genus Helicoverpa; species Helicoverpa zea. Next base: position 7,363,196 of record NC_061466.1, on the reverse strand, counting down.
TAGAGCGTATCTGTTTCCCCGTCGATGGCTTTATAAACAAGCGAGTCGTGAAAACATTTCTATCTAGTTTACGTTGGGTCTCGCGCCCTCTGATAAAAATTACGAAGAGAATAAATCGGGGCGAGAAGCGCGCCGGGGTCGGGCGGCGTCGGGGAAACATGAATTTGTCATTTTTTCACAGGCACGTTCGCGGGCGGGTGATAAATATTGCATTGCAGGCCCTCGACGTTTCTTGTGAGTCGCGCGACGCGTCCTCCCGGCGAGTCGCATTAACTTTTCCCCTGTCGTTTAGACGAAGCTCCTTGTTTTTCAACGCGGAAAAGTGAGTTAGGGCCCGTTCTGTCGACGCTTCCAATGAAATTATGTAATCAGTTTTACGACTCATCCGGCCCGCGAGTGACACGAGTTTTTCTTATTTTTATTTGGTATTATTTTCTTTGAGAACTCGGAGGTTATTCCAAGTTACACGTTACTAATACCAGTCTGCCTCATAATAAGTCCTTACATAGATACATAAACAAGAGTACCTACACAACAATTTTGAACAACTGTTTGTGTATTCCGTTTTTGGCTGGTGTATATCCTTAATGTTACAACATATCATGTATTTAGGTATAATATATGTAATTAGAAGCAATTATGTTGAAAGTGTAACATGTGTCGGCGTCGCGTGTCGACCCGCCTCGAGGCTTCCTGCCTAATGGTGCGTGAGCCCCTCGCCGCCCCTCCCGCACCAGTCGCGATAAACTACCCCTTTATACCGTGCCGTGGCTGCTGACGTGCACCTACACATATGACACAACACCTGCATACCATTACGAACAGTTACATGTAAGAACCCAATCAAGTTTATTTTGTATGCCGTGTTGATGTCACGCTCTTGTCCTTACACAGGCACTTAGCATGAGAAACATTGCTATGTCGCAAATTTTACGACCTTTTAATGTACGAATGTGTGAAGTAACGTAAATTTTGTTACGTCGTTGTACTGCCAAGCCAATACATAGTTGTCACATACCCTTCTTATTTTTCTCGACACGTCCATTAGAATGGCATTTAATGGCCACCATTGGAAGATTAGAATGTGGTTACAGCTTTGAATTTGTATTGTTTTATTGGCCGTAAAATTAGTGCCGAAGTGTTCGCCACATGAAGCCTTAACATTACCTACCTGGTGTAGCAGTCACGCGTGTCATTGCCATGCTTAGCACTTCCTGGTTTAATGTTTTAAACATTGCAGCTAGTAATATGAATACATTAAAGCTAATTTTAGTAATAGCGGGATTTGATCGCACACTACCGAAACTGGTGAATTAATTATGGTCAGTGGTTTGCTTACCAAATAAATATGTTAAACCTATATTAACGTCATAAAACAGTATCCTAAAGTTGTTATATCCTAATTTTAACCACATTTTTATAAATAATAATGTCTTGTCTCAAGAGTTAATTCAATTATGCAAGATCATTACAATTTAACTCGGTTCTTGTCAGTGGCGACAGTCAAGTCATAGACTGTAACAGCGTTCGGCTCACTACGGGCTTACTGACTCTTAATTATTTAACGATGTTACTGGTGAGGTTGGTTTTTATTACGATAGCAGTAACTGTAATTATCAAATCTTCTTTAACAAAACATTTAGTTAATGCAGGCATTATGGAATATGTTTCTTCTCTTGAGGTTTAATGTTTAAGCAGTTATTTTGAGTCTTGTTTATGTCGACGATATTGTTGTCTTTTACATCGTGCTGAAAATGCATTAAAAACCAATCCTTTCAATTTTGTTTGTCGTTATAGTTGATCCTGGAGTGGAAACTTCTCATAAGACGAGACCTTTTGAAAACATACTAATTGTATGTTAACTTCCACTTACGTGTTGATTGCTAGTTCAGTCCCTAATTGTGTAAACAGTAATTATTTTTAAATGTTCTTGCTACTTATTAATTGCTCACCATATTAAACTAATGTGTTTATAATATGTGGTTGATCTCATTTCTTAATGCTAGTGCGACATGGTGCGTCATAAGTATCCTAAACATGTAAGATTGGTCTTTTATCTAGCAGGTTTTATTTGGGATCTACTTTATTTATTCTTGATAAAAATCTTCAATCTCTTTTCACAAGCCTATTTGGATGATGAATTGCTTTCAAAGAAACTTAAACCACATTTCAAAGCCTGAAAATTTAAATATCGAACCAGGCTTTAACTACAGCTTTCGAGCGGAAAAAATATCAGAAAAATTAGCTCCGATGATTGAAATCGTGACTGAAGATTGTCACGTACTAGAATTCTATTGATCTGTAAGTGAACCTGGTAGCTGGTGCAAAATCTTCCAAAGCACTATTAAATTCGAAGAGAGAAAAAAACCAGCAAAAAAGTTACTTGTTTAACTTGGCGAAATATTTATGCGTGGAAATCTGTGCGGTTGGCGTGCGCTATCCATTTATAAATGAAGAATAATCCCCGGCGTATAGACGGTGGTAAATGTGCCGTGAAAACCCGAACGCGCCGGAGCATTTTTCTCATGACAAAAGCTTTGGAGACAGCTCACGTCTGTTGCTACTTGCTACACACGTACCGACACACCCCAAATTACATACACTACGTACGAACACGCTTAGGTACACTCCTATGTGCCACACAATATAACCTCTTGTGGGTTTTTTATCTCAATCTACGAGATTATTTCTTCAACCCGAGTGACACAAATATTTATATTAAGGCTTTAATGTGGCTGTTTGAGCAAAGCATAAAATTCGTTCTCATCACATTTATGGGAAAATACAGAACAATAGTCATTTACCACTTTATCAACAAGAAAATTTGAGGTTACTGGTTTTTGTAGGTACCTATTTATTACTGAATCATTAGTCGCGTGCCTTGTTTCACCGATGTGGGAATTATTCACATCACTTATCTCCCTGTCGTCGCGTCGCTCGGATTACTTTGCTATTTGAGCCGCAAAATTCATTAAAAATATCAGTCGTCTTCCCTTTGTAGGAGGGGGAACTTAATCAAACTTAAATTCGGTCGATAATATAAACACCAAACTTCGTTCAGAGATAAGTAAACGAATGGAAAAGTCGTTAGGGGAACGAGTTTTAATCCCGGGGAGAGCGTATCGACGCTATTTAATCACGTCTAAATATGGAAAAAAATGTTGGTGAGGTATCACGCCACGTTATTGTCATTCATAACAGGCGGGTGGGTGAGGGTTGCGGGGGTGGGGCGGGCGCAGGACGGGGGTGAGCTCTCGATAGCGATAGCTGCGGGATCACGCCGCCACCGCGCGGTAACGAGGGAACAGTTAGCTCGAGCGAAATGTTTGTACAGGTATGTCTCCGACTAGCGAGGGACGAATACGTAATTAAAACTCGCGCTACGTAAAAATCAACTACAAACTGCATGACTCAAAACTTTATTTATTTCAAAGTCTCTCGGATAGGGCACGCCACCATCTTGGCGGTAAGTCCCCTCTTTGAGGAGTGGCTCGGGAGGAGTCACGGCGCCCTCACGTACCGCATGACGCAGGTCCTCACCGGACACGGTTGTTTCGGGAGGTACCTGCACCGAATCGGTCGTGAGGAGGCGCCCGGGTGTCACCATTGTGCGGACAGCCCCGAGGACACGGTGGATCACACAGTCCAGGAGTGCCCTGCGTGGGAAGGGCACCGCCGGGTCCTCGTCGAGGCTTTGGGCGGCGGCGACCTCTCGCGTCCGGCCCTGGTTCAGGCCATGGTCCGGGGCGAGAGGGAATGGGATGCCGTCGCCTCCTTCTGCGAAGCGGTCATGCTCGAGAAGGAGGAGGCGGAACGCCAGAGAGTTCGCACCTCTCATCCTGGCCGCCGCGCTGGACCAGGTAGACACCATGGGCGCCGGGTGTCGCGAGATGACTCCCGGCCACCGTAGGCGTGGGTCTGTGGGCGGTGAGTTCGGGTGACTCATCTTCCCTCTGTCTATGTCTTGCTGACATCTCTTTGAGGAGCGCGTTGTTCCACGCGCTCCTCAAAGAGATGTCAGCAACCCCAGCGGGGCCCAGCAGGGCCAAGGCCTGCCGGGGCTGCGGGTTGTTCGAAAGAGATAGAGCGGCCCTGGTACATAAAAGGCCTATGACGGAACACGACGGTTTTTAGTCAGTAAGAGTCTGACACTCCCTCACCGCTGCTAACCCACAGCGGGAGGGGTCATTTGATGACTTTTGACGTCGTTAAAAAAAAAAAGTCTCTCGGATTGCTTTTATTTTAGTATTGATAAATTAATCGATAGTGAATATTTTTGAAAGAAAATAAATAAGTCCCAGGTATACAGTACATTTGTTTGTCATAAAGTTAATTGATGAAGTCATCAAAGAGAAAGGTCGCGCAACAGACCATAATGATGAGAGTGTAAAAGTTTGTATTAGTCAGAGAGCGACGATAGGTAGCGTCGTTTGTCACGCGTCGGATGAGGGTTCACCACGAATGCCTGGGGAGGAGGGACATACCGTTTTTAGGTCACCTGTATTTTAGAATTGTTTGTGACATGCATAAGTGATAAGGAAATACCTAACATTTTTTTCCGTGCGGATTGTTTCAGAAGATCAAGATTTGTCACTAGCATTAGGTATATCATCTTTTTTATTACCTACTCACATGATCCTTGTTTTTCATTAATAGGTAAAACTTATTTAAAAACCAGCTAGACTAAACCTATTTATTTTAATCATTCGACCATAAGACGTGTAAATGGCCAAATGGAAATAATTTGAATTTCAAAAATCCCCTTTTGTAAAAAGCACTCCCAACTAAGTGGCGCTCGCCACCTTTTGACACACAATAAATCACAGCCGTGAGCGGCCAATAAAAAATATGTTCCACCCTCGGCGAAAATCCAATTAATTTTCGGCGGTTAAAAAAAGAACCTGCCCAGCCGAGCGGAAAAAGCTTGGGCGTACTGCACGAGGTACAAGCGAGCAGCGGGCAGCTGGGCAGGAGCGGCTAGCGATTCCAAATATGTTGTTGATGAGCACACTGATACAATGTACGCATGGAAACGAATGAGCATCGATAAATTGTTAGAACATACCGATTCGCTTAGTTGAAGTGAGCGGGTCCATGGGGTATAGAAATAATAAGGTTAAACGAGACGAGATAGGAACGGAAAGTGCGGGAAAACAGGAAAAGTGGAAAAAGGGGAATAATGGAGAAGGAGTAATCAATTTCGCTCAGTCGCCGCCGCCGGCGAAGCTCTCATTTAAAATTTAAAATATCGCGGAACGGAGGGGTCCCGTGGAGGACTTTTTAATTTGGCTTGGCTTCGGTTTAAAAATGCACGAAGCTCTGCGGTGACACATCAATCCACTTAGAATGTTGACGCTGAACTAAAATGCATTACTCGTTTTAAAAAACAATACACTTTAATTTGATTGTGTTATCTGTGATTTCGTTTTGTTTAGACACAAAGCCGTGGGTTTATTCTGTTTAAGCGTGGTGGGTTTTAATTAGTGTCTTACCGTAGTTTCGGTTTTCGTCCTTCGGTTAGAATGGGCCATTTAGTTTTAGGACTTACCTATACTTCGTCGTCTATTAATATCTGGAGTGAGTGTTTTGCTGCTGATTAGAGACAGTTAAAAATTACCTATGTGCAATATTTAACGTGTTGTGTTTTAATTGTTTTAGCAACAAAGGCCAGACCTGCCGCGACTGCTACAGCAGATGCATGCGGCGCACTTGCCCGCACACGGAGCGCCTCCTCTGCCGCTCCTGGGCCAGGGAGCCCTGCCTCCCGCCGGCCTGCTAGGGCTAGGCGTGCCACACCATCCTCTCTCAGTACTAGCCAAACCACCTGACCTACATCGACCAGACGATAAAGGCAATGGTAAGTTACATTTTGCTTTTCTTAACAAAACAAAGTTTGATCAGTTCTGCTAATCCACCTATCGAAGACACTCAAAAGACGCAAAGAAAAAGGATTCCTGTATCTGTCGCACTGTATAACTAACAGTTCAATACAAAGATGAATATTTTAAGAGGTTGTCGCGTATTTGTGTATTCGCTTTGTTTGCTGTGTGCCTCTGGAGACTATTAGTGCCTCCCTCCCCCCGGGCCTCGCCCCCGCCGCCCTCCGCGGCAGACGTCTCCGATCCCACTTCTGTTTCAATATTTACAATCTTCGAGTGGCTTTTTGAACTCACTGTTTGCGTGTTTTCGGATCGCTGACGGCTACGGCTCGCCCGATATTACTTTGAGAGTATGAATAAGTCAAATAAATAAATAAAAATGAAATATATCTACGCGCCTGTTTGGACAGAATAAGTATGTAAACAGAGATGTAGAACAGATTGGTGGAAAACATATTTCCTGTTAGTCGGCTATATCCATCAAACAAATAGGCGCTTTATAATTCGAGGGCAAGCTGAGTATTATTCATATCAAACAACGGGGAGTGTTTCCAGTTTTCACGGTAGAGCGAGTAATCCCGACGCGGCGGGGACGAGCGCGCCACAAATGAAAATGTAACACAGAAATGGATTTGGAAGCCGCCCGTCGCTCCGGTTAATTACAAAAGCAAGCGGTAATCTGCGCTCCGGGATGTTCCGGCTTAGCGCCCCCTGCCACCCCCTGGCGCCGCCTGCCACTTCCCCGGCTAATTTGTGCCATTATCGGTGTACTGATGTAAGAGTTACCGCGCAGATGGCCCCCCCGCCCCCACGAGCCCCGCACCTTGCCAGAGCTCAATTAATTATTCCTTGCTGGTGTGAGCGTCGCGTGTTTTAGTCAATTAGTAACGTAATTTTGCGGCTGACTTGAGTGTGTGCGGTCGTGGACTTACACGTAACTCGCGTTCTAACCAAATTATATCCACGCGTTGCATTAGCGTAAGTAGTCGTTTGCGATGTGTCAAAGCGATAATTTTGTACAACTCTATGTATATTAAGCAGCTCAAAACACGAATGGAACCTCTAATTTGTCTGTTATGACGTGATTGCATTGTTTTGAATCGATGTGCACGAAGCGTTCATGCGCAGCCGGCCAATGTAGGGGAATAGCCGGCCAATAATTGAGGCTATTGCGTTTAAATTAATTGTGGCAATACATGCAGTGCTAATATGGCGTCTGGCAATATGTACGTACATATGTAGCGCACGTGAATAGTAATAGGATTGGCTGCAATTGCTCACAAACTTGAGACGAATCAGGCGGCGGAGATAATGCCTTTGATGTATGCAATACTCAGTAACTACGGTATGTATTGTACATAGGTAATCTACAACGGATTTGCTGTTTTGATTAAACTGTGGCAACATATTCTGATGGTACTAGACAAAATACACACGTGCACAAAATTAACTAAGTTACGCAATTGCAATTTATAGTTAAATGGAAATTAAATTGTCATAATTTTCGATCTTCATCTTTGTTTGACACATCTTTTAAATTATTTCAAATAGGTAACTAAAATTGGAATGCATTCGCTAAGTTGTGGACAAGCAATGTTGTTTTGTAAGCGTGTAAGATAAGTAAACATAGGCTGAAAGTTCTCCCGTAGCCGTGAACACGTCTATTTCGGGAACAATGAAGGCGTCGTTAACTCTGGCGCTATCGCTCCGTGAATACTCACGATTGATACGTGCCGACGTGACGGGGCTAATCCCACCTATGGGGAATGACAGCCTACTGTTTAGTGCCTCACCACCGGCTTTACATAACTGGGGATCGTCTTTGTAATGTTATAAGCTTATTTTGTTTAGTAGTAGGTAACATTTGGAGTCACTACTTCCTTGTATTAAAATTCCAATGATTGTATGAAAGGTTTATTACTCAGTATAACTACGGCTGCAGGCGATTTACTATTCCAACTATTCTAGCTATTGCATTGTGCTATTCTGATTACCGATAATTTATTAGTATTCAATTTGCATGCACACTAGCGACCTAATGTATACCGCACAAAGCATATAGGTACATAATGTATAAACACGCCAACTACATATAACGTATTCTGTGGGATTGACAGGCGAAGCTAATTTCGCCAGTAATATTGTTTCCAATTATCTCAGAGTGAGCAACATATGACAGACCATTGTCAATGGCGTTAGCCCACTTAATTGATGGGGTAAACGTTGATTGATTTTTATATATGTACAATAAAGTATTGTGTATAGGATTTAGATAAGTTAAGTTCGACGTATGAATACAAAAGAGAAAGTCTTAAACCAGATGATATCGGATCCGTTAATAACAAGTCCACGATTTTGGCACACAAAAAGTGTCAATATCATCAGGTTTCTTCACATAAATAATTTTCATCGGATTACTTTTCTGGCATATAATCGAACAGTTCGGCGTAGCTTACATTAGTGAGCAGTTTAATAAGTAAACAGTAGACAGAGGCGTAACTGATATAGTGTGTAATAGCATTAAGGTGTCAGGAGGCGGCGCGGGGGTGCCGTGACGAGGCGGCGACAGGCCCTGCAATATTCATCGACCACTTTACCCGGCTCCTCATCGGATCCACCTCAATTACACTCGCACGTACCCTTCCCACTCAGATTGCTTGTATAAAACAAACACGAATGCTACGTGCTACGTGCCACATTTCTGCTATTTCCAGATGTTGCATATCTTATTTTGAACATATTTATGCTCAAGAGGAAATGTAGTGCTAAAACAGTAAATCTGGTTAGTTTTATTTTTGAGCAACCGTAGCACCAATATGTTCAATTAACTCTTACTCGACTCGACAGCCTGAACCATTTACTTACGTACGCAACAATAATTAAGCTTCAGCCGAATTGAAGTTGACTCCTCGAAGTAGTCGTGCTAATGCCACTACCAATCTACTTCACACAATTAATAAGTGATCACTTAGACAAGAACTTGCGAACCGGGCATAACCAATAATTATTTTCATTCATCATAAATTATCGTCTTTTATAGTTGCGGTTAACCCACATTCCTGTGTTCAACGTGTAATATAATCCAGCTAACTTATCCCACTTGGTTGCAGGTATCAGTTCAGCAGAGGAGCGACATGTGAGTATAGAATAACTTTTTCCAATTTCGCCCGGGTTGTTAAAATTCCGACGGCACAATTTTGCTTTGAAAAATTCCCCAACAAGCGTACCTACGTACATCCATAGGTAGCATGTAGCTACGTACGTAGTGCCTTTTCCATTTGGGAATGTGAACGCGGAGAGTAGTGTTGCGCTCGAACACGTTGATTTCATAACACGGCCCTGACTGAAACAAGTGGGTGGTGCAAGTGGCGCACCCCGCTCAGGGATGCCACGCATTTACATACCGCTCCTTCGGATTCTACCACACACCTTCCTGGCCTCTGTAAATATGTAATTACTTTTAATGCAAGAAGACGTGGTAAAAGTTCTCTATCTACAAAAAGTATAGTTCCAAAAACGCTTCACGTTCCTGATCCTTGCATCCGTTATCGACTTAGGCAGCTAAGGCATACGGAATTGGGGTTCACCCCCAATGCCTTAGGGGCTTGGGGCCTGGCACTGTCAACGTAAACCGGACATCCCCTCTGGTTGGCTATCCGAGACAGTATATTACGTACGTGGAACTGATATTATTATTTCTCTCTTGGTACTTGGCAGTAATAAATTTAATTTGTGATCTTAACTTTAAATTAATGGGTAATATGATCATCTGAGCATGTCATTCGAACTTCTCCCATTAATTTTCCTGGACACGGAAGAAATTACTGAAAATGTTAAAAACTGAAAATAATGTCAGTGGTATTTATGTCAACCCTATAGTGAAGTGAGCTCGGTCGCGAGTGCGTCGTTCCCGAGGTGTTGCGAATGTCGGCTATCGCGCCACCGAGGGGGGAGGGGGTGAACAGTGGCGCACCGCACAGATGTGCCGACGAGCGCCCAGAAATGCATGCGAATCGATACGCCGCACCTACTTGTAACACTGTCTTTGTTGCACTAACCTATTTCATGACAATGACAACAATTATCCACTTCTGCCTTTGACATCGCCTGGTCGTTAGTTTCGTCCATTGTCAGATGATTCTCATGGAGGCCTTGTTCCAATGAACAAAGTATTTCTTCCTTAGTTTTGTGCATTTAACGAAATCAAATAACCAGTAATGTTTTAGGTGATTAGTAACCCCTTATAAATTTCCCAAACGCGAGCAGTAGCTGTTTCACCCCAGACATTAATTCCATTTGACTAGGAAAACATAATCAGTCACGTAGCGATCACATTACCGCATATCAGCTCGCACCGCATACTTTAACAAGTTTGTTGGAAAACTTGGGTGAGGTGAGCGAGTTTATAACTCGACGACAGCACGTGAAGAGTTTATCTTGCAGTGTGACCCCGATACGGCGCGGCTGTGTTGGCAGTCCGCTCACGGAACCGTCGATCTGTGCAAACACGCGGCGAGCTGAGTAATGCACGGACGCGCCTTACAATTTGAAACGAGGGAGTCGGGGGGGGCAGGGAGAAGTGCACTCCGTAATAAAGTTTACATAAACCGAGCGCGTCTTGGCTGCGGCTCCGCGGCCGCGCGGGGGCGTCAGGTTACACTCGTCGACCGAGCCGCACCCGTTTTGTCCACACTATGTTTTTATTGCGAATCACGAAGGTGCTACACAGTTGCAGGCACGTTGTTTATTTGCAAACATCGCGCGCCGTATATTTGATTTTCCGATACATCGGGCCCATGTTTACATTACAGTGTAGGGAAACTTTTCATTTCGATGACGCTCTGTTTTGAAGCTCTATTTTATTTTTGAGATAGCTAGGCCGCTTGAAATGAAATAAAAATAATAGGTGGATATTGAATTAATCTATCTGGTTTTTGCTGCCATAACAAAGTTTTAATAGCTGTTCCAGTCACCCTTCTTTACCGGCAATTAACACCTAGCGGTCGAACCGTATAATTAGTCATTTATAAATAAATTACTTCTATATTTTAGGAAGGTGCTTAAACCACAGAATAACAAACTTTACGACTAGCAATTTACACCGACGCGAAATTGAGCAGCCGCTGTAAGCCTAACAGAGCGAGCCCTTCCACAATATCATTTGAGTAACATAATAACCGCGGATTTATTTTTGCCGCCCGCTCATTCGCTCTCAAATCGCGCCTAATATTCAATTTGGGCGGCCGAACCACACAAAAACTGCTCGGAGCCGGTTCATTACGCCGCGCATCTCGCCTCTTCATCCTCCTTACCTTATCTAAGCCACTCTGAATAACACACCCTGTGCCACCCGGCCCCTCCCCGGCGCCGCGCCCGCACACCACTTTAAGTGGAAAACTCGCAGGGCGAGGGCCGCTCAACCTTGTTTAGCATTCTCCTCGACTTCTTTATTTAATAGATACCGAAAAAAAAAAACTCCGGTCAGAATAAATTTGCGTTTGTTCTTCGATATGCTGGGGTCGTTGCGTTTTAAAGGTGCGCTCCTTTAATTAAGGTAGAAACGGCTAGTATAAATGTCTTACATAAATACAGGCGAGGGCCGACTACTTTATTAAACTGTTAAAACCAAAATGGGATATTTTCCTTTTAAATCGGTGGGTGGTAGCCCTAGCGGCATGTTTACGCGCGTTGTAACAGCGCTCGCTCGCTTGGCGCCCGCGACAGCCCTCACAATTTATAGCTCGAGACTTTTCTTAATTGGAAAGAATGGCCACTTGTAATTATTAAGACGCCCTAAAGTGAAACAGATTGCGCGGTAGTCGTCCTCTTATTTTACTTTTTTACATTTTATAAACCGCCGGCTATCTGAAGTAACGGTGGCTTGTTTATTGAAAAACGAAACAACTTAGCGCTACTAAAGCGAATGTTTAATGTAATTTATTTATGCTGCTTTCTACTTTGTAGTCATTTAAGTATACGGCTGCGTGATCTTCCCGTGTTTATACTAGAGATGTTTCTCGCAATTATACAAATTACCCTCGTTGTAGATAGTGTAGATGGATACGGAACTTATGGAACCACGTCGTAAATAAACGTTGAATTATTCTTGAGCAGCTATCCTCAAATTACGTAGAGTAACATTTACTTATAGGTTTGATATCTCGGAGTCTGCTACTTTGTGAAGGAACGATCAGATAAGGAACAGGTTAAAGAGCAGTTACTAGGTAGTCGCGGGGGATATCGATCTGAAGATTGTGCCCCATACCAGGGGCGCATACTGGAGGCAAATGGTAGATTGCCTGCGGAACATTGTGCCTTGTTATTCATGACGTTTCGATGAAATTGTGCAGCTTCTACGAAACAGGTTTCGATTTGAAATGGCCATTCTGATGCTACATGCAATTATTCTGATAGACAGATTATTTATATTCTTTTCAATTTGGGTGGTGCTAAATACACAGCAACAAACATGACTTAAACCTCAGCGTGAAAATCTAAGTACAAGGCGACACGTATCTGCACATGTAGGTGTTATCCAATTCGATTGTGAGAGCATTGTTATAATATTTGGCAAGGTAGCGGATCCTTGGGTAATCCCGTACATGGCTTCTGTTCAGCCGGTTGCTGCTTGAATCCCGGCTAATGTCTCGGAGCCGAGGCACTGTACTTAATCCCCTTACACTGTGCGTCTCTTGATAGGGAATAACACATAGATTATGTCGGTGCATCCACATTATTCCACGCGGATTATCCGTCGTGTCGTGCAGTCAGGGCCTCTGTCTCTAACTTGAATTTATAATCTGCCTGCAGAATTAATCAAGACTTACTCGGGTAAAACACCCGTGGACATTTCATGTAATAGCTACTTCTATGTAGTATGCTAGTTCAGTGAAAACGCGCTGTTTTCAAAGGAAACACGAATGCATCGATATTTACTCACAAAAAAACCTTCATACAAAGAGCTAAGAACTTTGGTTCGTTTATTGAATTCCTAAAATAACAATACTTACGTAGCTACCTGTTGTGAACCTTGGTCTGAGAAGGTAATAATCCACCTACTGGCAGTAAGAGCAAAAAGTATATCGGAATTCTTTTCATAATAACGTTTGTGTGACGTTCGGTGTGCGGATGGCGGATGGCGTGTGTCGTGGGTAGCGGGTAGGTAGGGGATTGCTCGTCTCGGAGCGGGCTTGCGGCTTTGTTCACGATCCTGCCGTATCGCATCGATTTATGCAAGCTTGATCGAATCGCGCCTGCCCCCGTCTGCCCTCCCTCTTGCTTCATAACAATACATGCTTGTGTCGCTGCATTGTGTTACCACTATTTAATATTCATTCTTTATACACGATTTTGGAATCTGATGCTGAAATAAGTTTTTATTTCTCTCAAAGTGGCAATATTAACCTGATGTCAACTTTAGGGCTGGCAGTATTCCAGGCTACGATCCACTTTATCTTGATAGCACCTAAAATACAGATAAGTTACTTTCCTTGTCAAGATCAGCTTTAACATTATTGTAAGTTAAAACAGTATTGTTATTTGATTCATTGTTAGCTGTACGAATAAATAGATCGCGTTGATGTAACCAACCGTATAACTAATAACGATGCTTCGCGCTCCCACACGTTCAATATTTCAAATGAAATATTCAATAGATATTGCATTCGACGACTCGATTCAAAGGCGCTTTGTTACCTCTATACTAAGTGCGCTAGAATTCAAACAGTCTGACTCTGTAGCAATTACCGCGTATAAAATATATTGCATATATGAAATGTTTGGTCTATTTAACTTGATAAGTGTAATAATTGAGTAAGTAGTTGTATTATAAGTAGCACCCAGGTTCGGGAGTAAAGGCTGATTTACATTGAGTCAGTAACTGACGTCAGTGTAGGCGCCGAAAACTGACGCGTGCTATTTACACGAAGTCAGTGTTTCGTCAGTAGTCGAGGATATTTCTTTTGGTGTACACACGTTCGTAAAGTCAGTGCGGAAAAATGAATTCTCGAAAACAGCAAAAAATAAAAGTTAATAATTTGTTAAGAAAATGTACCTCAGTAATGATGCAAGAACTAAGTGATATGTGTGAAGAAGAGATATCTAAAGAGAAACGAATTTGGATTAGAAAATGGATAGAGGACAGAGACATAACTGGGGGTTCTCTGTTGTTAACCCAGTTGAGAACTGAAGATCCTAAAGAATACAAACTGGCTTTAAGAATGACGCCAAAAAACTTTGACGATTTGCTTATGTTATTATCAGGCTCTGTTCAGCGTCAAGACACATTTATGAGAGACGCCTTGCCAGCCAAAGTGAAACTCGAAATTACGCTAACATTTTTAGCTTCTGGAATGTCCTTTCGAAATGAGGAAGCGTGGTCCTTATTCAATAGAGCGGCAGCGACTGACTTCACTGACTTGGGCGTATTTACACGCGGTCAGTAGCACTGGCGCGGGTGGAGGGGGAGCGAACTCGTATATTGAAGTCAGTACTGACGTGTCAGTACTGTACTGACTTCAAATCAATTTACACGATGGCAGTGCCGGGTCAGCACTGACTTGTCAGTGGACTGACGTCAGTTACTGACTCAATGTAAATCAGCCATAAGGCACAGCACACAGGTCGTAAACAGTGGGTGAGTGCGCGCGACCGCAGACTGACGAGGCAGGTCGCTGCTGCGGTCGGCAGCGCCTCTCTGCTGCGGTCGCGCCGCTATCACCCGCCGCGCTCTTTGTCGCCTCGCCACGCGTGTGGCCCGCATACCTCGCTGCACTCGACACACATCACCACTAAATATATTTATTGCATACGTTTCTTTTCGGTTTTACGACACCCTATAAGCACTAAAATCTAATTACATCCATAATGCTATAACAACTTTACAACACGCTATTACGTGTGTTAATTGTGATTTAATCGCCTCAGACGATGTTCAATAGCGGATAAACTTAATAAAAACAAACCAAGCATGTTTGTTGTTGAGAAAAAAAAAACCTTGGTAGTGCGCTCGGGTAATTGAAATCGCTGCATGTAATTAGCAGGTAAGGTGGGTGCGATAGCTCGCGGCTCGCTGCACGTCTTCATAATTTATCTCAATTAGTCGCCGGCGTAATGAGCGGAAGGGCGGACGCTACTGTTGCAGTTAGCGTAACAGCGCATTCTGCTAATGGCTGACGGCTCATTTTTATTTAACTCATTGTTTATCACCGTGCTACAGTTCGCTGCTTAGAAATGATGCCATTCGGCATGATTTTAATTATTTCATTACGATGAGAGCTATTCACACTTGAGATATTTACACTTGCTCCAATAGCTTTACATCATTACTGCATATAGGATATTAGGTTGCAGAAAGGTAGGCATTACAGCATGGGCTTAGATAAATTATAATGTGTAGGTAGTGTGTAGGTGTCTGGCGGCACGTTGTACAATGCGGCTTTTGCGGTGGCGTGTAGCTGGCGCGGCGGAGTTGCGGCCGGCGGCAGCTGCCACGAGCGCGGCCAGCCTGCCGAGCCCCCTTCGTGCTTATCACACATTTACATATGCTTCGCGAGCTCTCTGCCGACGCCGTGTACCAGCATCGAAAACGTTTCATGAATAAATTTGTAATCCAATTTGTCGTTAACTTCTGACTCCACCACAAACACGTCGCCATCGCCTCGTTTACAATAAAAACAAACACACTAAACACCAGTAAACAAACAACGGCAATCCGATCGAATAATCTTCGGTTCGCTTCAAACGATTAATCATAAAAAGTGCGCGGGTCGCAGCCCTTTTTCGAGTTTCCTCGTTACGGACTAAGACGAGAATCATTAGGAATTAAATTTCCCCTTTCATTAGTCCCTCAACCCTCGTATAATTCCGGACGCGGAGCAATAACAATATAAATCCCCCGTCGCGCGGAGCGGGGGATTACGGCTTGTCTCAACCCTAATTTAGGGCTGCCCCCGCCCCGGATTAACGAAGTGGCGGAATCCGCTAGGGTTGTCGCTGCGCATAAACTTGTTACGTGTTTAATGTTTTATTGACGGGTGACTAGGGAGCTCTCATTTAAATAACGGCGCGGCTACAGCCCCTTTTGCACGCGCGACGCGCCCTGCTCGCCGACTCAACTCGTGTTGATCACATCAAACAGGCCGTTGTCTTTTGGACACTTCACAGATTTGTGTCAATTCCCATTCTACAATCATACATTTAAAAATGATACATTTAAACACCTCTATGTACTAAACCCCGACTGCAAAATATTATGAATATTTCCCTATGCGTAAAGTGTTTGGGGTTATTGTAATAGTCAATTTTTTTACTATCCTGGATAATCTCAATTACAGAAAAAAAAACTTTAAAATACGAGACTTTAGTACCTTATATGAAGGATACTGTGTTTAGTTCTACCAATTTTCCAAACGAATTAGTCTTTCAGCGTGGCGTTGAAACTCGATTTCAGGTAATTTATTTAAGTAATTTTACAAAGCGAAGCCGCGTACTCCGTATTAAAATTTGCCTCGAGACCGCAAAGTAGACGCAAACACAAAATTAAAGTCGTCGACACTTAAGGGCTTCGTAGTTTCGAGGGGAGTTTCCGTGAAATTTCTCTCGGAATGTCGAAATGGCGGATGAATTTCGCAAGTCAACTCAATTATCGTTTTAATTAAGGCGCCGTGCCACGTGACATTTGTTTGCGTGCGTGAAAGCGATCGCTCCCCCCGCGCCCGCCCGCTCACACAGCCCCCTCGCGCCTGCTCCTGTTAATTGTGCTAATTACTCCTGTAATAGAGCAAGGGGCGGGGTGAGATTGCTTATCGATGGCTTCCCCGGAATTTACTTTGTGTGATATGGCTGCCCGACGCGGACGCCTGTTAATTTGATATAATTTGTAATCCACTTGAGTTTGCTTTGCCTGCTCCACACATGTATCGGAATTCTGTTTTGAATTGCCGTTTTACATTAGACGAAGTGGAGCCGTTTAGTAGAGAGCTGTCGACAGGCGGCCGCGCTCACGCTCGGTTTACTGCAGGTTAACAAACAGTGCGGTAATGAACATCAATTGTATCGGGCAAGTTTCCAAGTGTATTTGTAAGTGCGGCGGAGTTTCCGCGAGGAGCGCTCGTAACGCGGAGTGGCGGCATAATGGGCTCGCTCGCAGATTGCGGAGCGGCTCGGCCGGCCGCACGTCAGCTCGACAACGAGCACCAGGCAATTTGGTTATTTGGGGTCGGCCATAAAGCGATAGCGAGCGCAGTAAACGCAATCCTCCACTCGCGACTATAAACTTTACGAGTCGAGTAAAAACGCGCTCGAAACGCCGACTCGCTTCCATAAATTTATGCTAATGTATTCTTTATAGGAGTTTAATGTGTATTCAGAAATTCCTCCATTATTTATGTATACGAATGAACCGGTAAAGTTAATTTTAAAGTCGCACAGCACCCCGCGGTTTATGCGCTCGCTGACGATTAATTTTTTGTTACTTTTTTGTGGGCCAGGTTTCCGACGAGCGCGGATTCTCGTTTCGGACCGATTAATGTTTACATTTAAACGGGGGTCTCAGTAGTAAGACATGTTTAATAACGCGTTAATCTTTATGAATGAGCTTAACCATATGGGACGGTTGGCCTTTCATCGTATTATGAAGAGCTTCTATATCTTATGTTATAAATTGCCGCAGTAATATGTATAACTTAAAAATATAATGTACGCAATAAAACTTTTCGACGACAGTATCATAAAACGAAGTCGTATAAAATTGGTATCCTCGATAAAAGCTGAAAACGTCGCGTGTAAATCACGTAACTTTCAAAACTATTATGCCTGAAATATAGTCCGAACTCAATCCGTACATTTCCGAGCGGCGGGCGGTCTATTTATCTATTTCCCCCGCTTCCGCCCCAGAGCGTCCGGTTAACCGCCCCCCTTCCGGTTAACCGGGCGGCGGCGGCGGCGAGGCGCGCGGCTAAACGGCTCGTCGCGTGACCGCAGACAATAAGCCCGGCCGGCGTTAACAGCGCGCCTGTGTGTTGCCACTTTATATGTTACGTCAGAGCCGCACACCGGCGACTTGCGCGGCGCGAGCGTGCGACCGCGCGACGCGGCACGCGACCTCGACACACGGCAAGTCGTGTTGTCGGAGGTTGCTCCTCTAGTACTTGTTTAGCGTCGCAGTCGCCTGTCACCCCGCCCGACCCTTCGTACCGCACTCAATTGCCTTTTTCTTGAGGTCGACGCGCGTAATGGGATAAAGTAAAGATTAGCTCTGTTCGCTTTTCTGTTGAAAATAGAAAAGGTTGCGACGATACTCGTTATTGAGTGTTTTGTTTGAACAAAGATATAAGAAGATAAACGAATGAATATCACGTACCCTAATAATTTTATTGACTTGTCTTGGTAACTATATTACAAACATAATACAGGATGCAGTCAGTAGGTAGGTTGACGTATCTATTCGTGTGCTCCAAATCACAATGTTATTCATAGTGACAAACACAAACCAAATTAAGGCTCCCACATAATCATTAGACTAGATCACAAGATAACTTTAACACGCACGCACATAAGAAATAACCTCTGATCATTTTCATTTCAAAATAACGTATGTACCCACATCAAACTATTCGTCAGCCGACCACAAATTCAATCTATTAAATTAACGATTAACCACAAACGATGTACCCTCGAGCGAACGACTCGTATGGGTAACATAAAATCCATCCAATCGAATCCGACACGTCACATTAGGGCGACGGGCACGGTGGCTACTCCATGCGATATAGCTTCACTTGAAATTCGATGTCGAGTTCTGTGGGGATCGGTAATCGTAAAATTAGGCCTCGAGTACATGCTCGACCCCTGCTAACGTGCGCCTCGCTCACCTCTCTAGACATGTTCAAGTGTATTACATATGTAGTCACTGCCTATATTCATTACATATTGCTCGTATGTACAGAGTATAGCCGACTCCACTTTTATATGTGGCTCCGCGCGACTGTTACCTATAATAAAACTTTATTGGTTACATCTTGCCTATCAAATATCTAATAACGACGGTCGCAATAAGCTGTGTTACTTGTTTATCTAACACGTTGATGGCTTGTCTCGATGTTATTATCTAATTTTGTTGTGCTAATAAAAATCGGGATCTGTACATAAAAACTTTAATATCATTGAGATTATTGAAAGATAAACAGATGTTATAACAATTTAATTCTCTAGTGTAAGAGCCAAGCACTGCCAAGCAGTATATTATAGGTAATAGTTTTCGTGCTAATTCCGTCTGATAGTCCACTATATTTATGCTCTTTATCACTTCACGATGAGGCGATAAATAGTTGCAAATCTTAGCGTAAAGTATGATAGAGTACGCTGAAGCGGGGCTGCGGGAGGCCGTAAGTCACCGCGGGTGGCGACAGGTCGCCGTCTCGCCCCGCCGAGCAAATTAACAGCCGCTTGCTTCTAACTTAGTGCCTCATAAAATTAGGCCCCTTAGATCCCTTCAGGCCTGCCCGCCGAATAGCCTGCAGAACTCCCCGGGGGCGACGGTAAGCCCGAACGCTTAAATGTTCTACAACACTTATGATGTATACTGTTCGAATTTACGGTCTACGAGTAAGTTAGAAAGTGGACTTTATGAAAGAAAATACACAAAGAACCGTAAAAGAAAAACAAATGTTCTTTCAAATACGCGTAGCAACATGCTACGCACGATAAGCTACGCGCGTAGCGAAGTCGTTCCGTGCTACGAGCGTGTAGATCTCAATGCGTGCCAAACGTTATTATAGCACGTAACTTAACATCCATGTCCGGATAGCTAAAATACTTTAACTTGTATTCAATCCAGTACCGATTATGTGTGAAGTGAAAATACAAAATCGCAATATACCCAGAGTACTCGTACGGAATAGCTTTTCGCTCGAGTAACTGCGTTCGCTGCTGGAACATTTGAAATAGCATCAGTATGTGCCTAGACATAACTGGCTGCGGGCAATAGACCGAGAATATGGTATTTACTACAGCAAAGGATTATTTTTTAAATAGGTACATATTTCACGTTTTAATTCCAGTCACTGCCTAGCGAAGAAATTCTTCAAAATATTTTATTTTCTCCGAAAATATAATCCCCTTTCTTTTTATGTTAATAAAAGATGTAAAATACTTGATTGTATGAATGAAACATTTCGCATTGTTGTGCGGAGTGCATGCTGTGCACCAGATTATTCACAATCACACGTGTGCCGCGTTTACTCCAACGTTGCAATTTACCATTGGCAGCTGGCAGCGCTAGCGGGTAGGCCATACATAGCGTGCGGATGTACGCGAAAGTACGCAGTGTCAACACGAACGGAATCAGTGAAGCGCGGGGCGGTCGTTCGTCACGTATATGATTATTTCATTAGTCCGTATTTGCGCGCTCATCCAAATGTTGCGGTCGCCTGTCCTCCCCCCCCCCTGCCTCGCACACCGCGCGCGTCCTCCCGCCTCCCCGAGGGGGCGATGACCACTCCCGGAGCTAATCATGCGGTCAGTTTGTTCTGCCTCAGCGTGTTTTGATATTGATATTGACTGTAGCGTTCGCCTCGCTGCGCGCCGATTTATTTGCGAACAATGATCGATTGATTGCTGTAGGTACGTAAGCTCGCCGTAAACGTTTTGATTATGTTTACCTACTCGTATTTGTTAAACTAACAGACCAATACTGCCAATATTAATGGTCTTGCGGTTTGTTTATATCGCTTTCTATTTTTGTTTCAGAGAAATTCTATATCACCCGGTGAAAGGGAAAAGTACAGGACACGGAGTCCGGCAGAACCTGATCACAAGAAACTAAAGAAAGAAGAGAAAGACATGGGTCACGTAAGTACACTTTATGAAATCATAATTTATTGCCCTTTTTTTCGTAGCTTCAGTTACTTTAGCAGAATTACTGAGTTTACATAATAATATTAACAATGTCTTATTGATATTTCAGGAGTTGGTAGTAGATGATGCGAGCGAGGAGCCCACGTCACCACACAACGGCGCGCCCTCGCCGCGGGAAAACGGCCTGGACAAACTCCAACCGAAGAAAGAACACCCGCCACACAGTCCCAGGTGTGTATTACAACAAACCCGCACCATAAATAAATAACATCAAGAAGAACTATGTTTTACTCACAAAAGTGCGTAAAACTTACATAACTTGGGCTTGATAATATTAAGTACAAGCGTGGCGGCCCATTTCACCTGTAATTAAATATAACAAGTAGTACATTAGTGAACACGCTAAGCCGCACGCCCCGCGGCGTTCTATCGTAATGCTCGCCGGCTGCGTTAACTCGTGATAATCGCTCTATCCGTTTAACAGAAGCCCTAGTGAGAAAACTACTTGTACCCGTAAGGTCATTGTACGCCGAGACAAGTTGTCCAAGTCGAAAGTTAATCCGCCTCCGCACTGAATCAATTACGTATACACGGCCGAGGTTCACTGGTACTCCCATTAACACCAATAAGATTAGACGCTTTGATGGATCGCGTTCATTTTACAAAAACTTTTGGACATTTATTTTGTTGTACTACATAAATACGTACTTGTGTAACTACGCCTCTTTATATTCAATGTTCAAAGCGTCCGTTTTTTACACGACTGCTTAAGATTCTTTTAGAAATCTTTTATAAGTTTTTTGTGGTTAGATTGATCATTTGATCAATACAATTAGCGGGGCTTTTGATAACTCAATTTTAACAATCATCAGATCGGGCACGTCTAGCAACGCGTCGACGCCTTCTGCCAAAAAGCTTGACGAGAAGCCTAGCACGCCGATCTCGAAGCCTGTCACTCCGACTTCGGGGGCGAGCGGGGCGGGGTCTGCGGGGGCTCCGCTGAAGGCCGCAGTGAAGCCCCCGGCGCTGCAGTACCCCTACCTGGGCAATGGGGCGCACGAAGCTTATGGGCTCGCGGGGTACTCGGCGCGGGCCGCGTTGGCATATGAGCCGCTGCGGCCTCCCATCGGACCGGCCTCGCTAACGCCGATACCGGGTGGCAAGCCGTAAGTGATCTCATATACCTATTAGATGTTCAAAATTATTAGAAAACTCGTTTAAATTACCGTAAAATATTCGTCACACTATTTAAACATGTAAATATCAGTCCACATCCCGCTTGCCCAGCGTGACGACATTGGCATAACTCCCCATTTGTCCTCCAATTTAGCAGTGAACTGCGGCTGATCAGTTATGGCATGGGACTAATTAGTAAATAACTTTATTGCAGGGCATATTCATTCCACGTTTCTGCGGAGGGGCAAATGCAACCGGTGCCCTTTCCGCCTGACGCGCTGATGGGCCCGGGCATACCCCGTCACGCGCGTCAGGTCTCGGCACTCGCGCACGGCGAGGTGGTGTGCGCGGTCACAGTGTCATCGCCCACTAAATACGTCTATACTGGAGGGAAAGGCTGCGTCAAAGTGTGGGACATCAGCCAGCCTAGCAAAGCGCCAGTCAGTCAACTGGATTGTTTGGTGAGTGGGTAACTGTCGTCGATTCATGATATTTTGGTATTTTTATTTTGATCTTGAGGTTTACAGTAGAAAATACAAAATTCAAAAGAAATGGTGATAATATCCGTAAATATTAAATCTTAATTTAATTTTTCTTTTATATCAAGTACAAGGAATACTATTAGGGCAATAGCTTGATAAAACATTGTATTGAATATTTGATGTTGCTTGTTTTTAGCAAAGGGACAACTACATAAGGTCTGTGAAACTCCTGCCCGATGGTCGCACGCTGATCGTGGGCGGGGAGGCATCGAACCTGTCCATCTGGGACCTCGCGTCTCCCACTCCTAGGATTAAAGCGGAACTCACCTCGTCAGCACCAGCTTG
Organism: Helicoverpa zea; assembly: GCF_022581195.2. NCBI lineage: Eukaryota > Metazoa > Arthropoda > Insecta > Lepidoptera > Noctuidae > Helicoverpa > Helicoverpa zea. The sequence continues at coordinate 7,340,458 of NC_061466.1, read as the reverse complement.
CTATGCACTTGCCATTAGTCCCGACTCCAAGGTGAGGACTTTACAAGATATAAGACCGGTTTCTGAGCGCCTTTATCGGCGGTTTAAGTTTTAATATCTAAGAGGAAAGTAAAAGAGGGCTTTTAAACTAGCGGATTATCCGCTCGGGTTTTAGTTCAAGCGATGACGCCTGAATACGCCCATAAACGTGCGACAGATTTTTGGCGCGCGTAGGTAAACCAAGCGTTACGCTTGACCTGTCTTTGGTTCAGTGAAAGCGTTATGCTTTAATTAAAGTCTTATGTAAAAGCACTATGATTTATTCGCGTTTAATGAAAAAATATAAAGGTAAATGTTTCGAATGTTGTTAACATATCTCTTATAATCTTCCAGGTGTGCTTCAGCTGTTGTTCAGACGGCAACATAGCGGTGTGGGACCTGCACAATCAGACCCTGGTACGGCAGTTCCAGGGTCACACAGATGGCGCGTCCTGCATCGATATATCTGCGGACGGCACTAAACTATGGACCGGAGGTCTTGACAATACTGTCAGGTAAGTCGAGATAAATCAGCCTTATACTAGAATTGGTTACCATAGTCTTTAGAACTTATGTAAGTTAGAAAGTAGATTCTCTAGTTAATAGCGTCTCTGATGCTTTAGATTCTAAAGAACATCTTCTAAAGTTTAGAAGATGTTCGAGTGCAAAGTAACGACGACAAATTCTTCATTTTATAATCCAAAGACAAGTTATAAGCTGAAAGGTTTTATAATATATCCAAGTAACAATTTCGAGACTTAAAAATTCTGTCATGCACCAATAATACCAACAAGGAAGTTGTTTCTTTATTTTTTTTCTCTTAGAACAAATGTAACTGGCCACTGACCGTTTTTGTTATTAATTTAAATAGTAAATAAAATTAGACTTATTTAGTGAAATAAAAATGTTAATGAGTTGTTTTATATATTTCCAGGTCTTGGGATTTGAGAGAAGGCAGACAATTACAACAGCACGACTTCAGTTCTCAAATATTCTCATTAGGATACTGTCCGACAGGTAAGCACTACGAATTTTACTTAAGATTTTCCATCAGATTTCCAATTATGAAGAGACCCTTCATCAGACTTCAATTTTCCGATGCCATCATATATAAAGAAGCTACGATACATGCTACAAAGTCACCTTTTTGGGACCAGGCTTATATTACGAAGGCAGTCTTATATGAAATTAGATTCATCAAAAGCATAGTCTGCAAAAAATATTATTCTTTAGTATCCAGACTGTAACAAAAACTAATATCGTTTACGAAGGCTTTATTTACCCAATTATAATATTAAATTGTAAATTTCCAGGCGAATGGCTAGCAGTAGGCATGGAGAACAGTAACGTGGAAGTGCTCCACGCGGTCAAGCCGGACAAGTACCAGCTTCACCTACACGAGTCGTGCGTGCTGTCGCTGCGGTTCGCTTCCTGCGGCAAGTGGTTCGTGTCCACTGGGAAGGATAACCTGCTCAATGCGTGGCGTACGCCTTATGGAGCTAGTATATTCCAGGTATTATCATTTCATTATTATGGAGAATTTAGCTTCATCATTATCAGCTTAGAAAGATGTCCTTGTTAGATATAAGCGTCCTCTATGCCATCTATGTCTCTATGCCTCTATACCCAGCTCGATGGGATTACTTTTGATTGCATCCTATCGCGGATAGAAGCTAACTCCTTACTTCGCATTGCCTTAATCTTAAAAGAAGATATTATCTATATTCTCTGAATACAGAGTGCTGATTCCGAGCTTTGTAAGTTTACGCGCTCGATACGTAATTATAACTTGGCTGAAGTAAAGAGTCGTATGCTATATCACCAGATTAGAATATAGCACGTTCATTCATTTTTCCAGATAATGACGTTTACTATTTCGCAAGTGAGCGCGTTTATAGTACGACCAAGTACCGATGACAGCCTTTATGAAATAAACATGTCAAAAATGAATACTACGTAATTAAGTTGTATGATAATTTACGCATCGAGAAAGTTAACTTGCAAAACTCGCACTAGGTACTCTGATGTAAAAGAAGTTATTTGGTAAACATTTTAAAAGGCTAGCCAAGAACGTCATATGACGTCTGTTGTCCTAATTCCATTCAGGTTTCACCTCAACCATAGCACAAATTCAACATCCTCGTGTGCACATGTAGAAAGTTAAAGCATAATTTATTCTTATGGCTTTCTCATACCTTGCTGAGTTATCAGAAAGCACATAATAAGTATTCATTTAGGTTATCAAAGTTACGTCAAGTGGCTTCGTTTAGTGGTTAGGTATTTGTTTCAAGTTTGCTGAGTCAGGTCTTAAACACAGTGAATACTCATATCAAGAGAACACAAACACCCTTCAGTGTCATGATTACAATTAACAAACAAAGTGTGAGCAAACTAATTATTTCAACATGTTTACACTTACACATGTTATTCACCTGTATTTAATTAATACTCTATTACCATTCTAGTTATTTTCAGAGTTCCTATTTACGCAATCTTGTTGCTAAGTTCAATAAACTAATAAATTGATATTTGTTTACAGTCAAAGGAATCGTCATCGGTGCTCAGCTGTGACATCTCATCAGACGACAAGTACATAGTGACCGGGTCCGGCGACAAGAAGGCCACAGTGTATGAGGTGATCTACTAGTGCGACAGACAAACAGACAGTTGAACAAGCGAACAAAATAGATCAACAAGTGACTGTGTACCTTAGTGAGTGTGGAACGTTCCGGGAACGTAGAGTGGCAAGTGGTGATATAGCTTTAGTGTATGTATAGAATATATCGGGAAGCCTGTATGTACTTATGCGACTTGTTTATATAGATTAGTGTGCGCGATTTATGTTTATTTGTTGAGCGCCGTAGTGTATGTTGGCAGCAGATCTCAAAATGATGATTTCGTTTCAATATTGTTGTAAAATGCTCGTATTAAAGAAAAGATATGCGCAACCCGTATAAAACTTGCTTTTATTCATACCAACCCTACACACAAAATCACCCAAAAAACCTGTAACACGATTACTTGCGTTAGATGAACTAATAATGGTTAAACTAAATTACATAAATCATTAATCATTCTGTAAAATTACTTGAAAACGTAATAAACATTATCGTAAAACTTTGTATTGTACATAATTGCTAAATAATGCTTACACTGTCCACACGAAATCGACGCAAATCCATTAAAACAGAATTTGCAAACTGAAACAAAAACCATACTTTCATTGAACATGTTGTTAAGCTTTTTGCAGTTTCCATACTTTCCATAATGGTCGTGTTTTCCCCAGTGTGGCATATAATGGGAAGCACTATCTCCCTAGCTCCATATACAACATTTGCTTAATGAGCGATTCTAAATAACATTCAAACCGACTTTCTAACGAACACCATTTATGCAAAAACGTCGATTGATGGGAACGGGACTTTTACGGCCGAACGCCAAACGGATAAGTCTAAAATATTCGCAAGGCAATCTTGGAATTTGTAATAGGTTTCTCTTAACATTAACGTATTTAGTATTTACTTAACTACTTAATTCTTTCAAATATCTCTACTTTTATGTATCTATCCGATGTGTAACCATACCGGAATATGTCATTAGTTAAGCAATTCGGTAAGAAAGTTACCTCAACTCTACACTTCATTTCAGTTCAGAAGCAAGTATTGTGAAGATGAGAATAAGAAGTATGCATAATCATTACATTGCTAATCACAAAATATCTTGGAAGTTTCCGAATGTGGCCCATAAGAATGAAACAATTCATTAAGATTATATCGTAATGGTTTATTTTAGATAAAAAAATAATGTTTCTCGTGCATTTCGATTCAATAAGAGGATTCAGCTTTGCAACAGACACGCGCATAAGAGCGTATGAAAAAAAAGAACAAAGAACTATGTTTGTTGTATGGTAGGCTTCTGTATGTTTTATTCATACCGGCTTTAGTTTCCACACCTCCCTTTCCATTTTTCCGAAGATCTAGCTAAGAACTAAGACACCGCCCCAAAACAAGAGGTGGTGAGTGGTGAGCTGTAGTGGTGAAGAATATGAACGAGTGACATGTATCCGAAAGCGACGTCGAAGACAGAACGAAGTGCTCAAGAAAAAACAGGAAAGCTCACCCCAACACTATGTGGGATACATAGCAAGAAAAACAGAGTTAACAAAGGAAATAATTGGTAGGTAACAGAATGTAACTGCATCGTGATCGTGTTTCATAAGCACATTTCTTGAAGACAAGAAGAAATCTGGAACGCTATGTATTTTTGAAACCCCGGATTCTGAAAGTACTTAATTATTGAGTATTAATTAAAAATGCCTTTTTATGGATCCTAGGAGCTCGAAAAGGCCCCATAGGATTTTATTTGTCCTAGTGCTACTCCAGACAATGACAATGACTATAGTTAGCATCACATCACGCAATTCCCTGGTAGTGAGTGCACTACGTATGAAATGTATTGCGTATTAGAAGCACGTGTGTATCTCGACGACCTCATTACTCTTAGATAATGCGCCGACACACATCCAGACGTTGTTTCCGCTGTGCACTGAAGAACTAGGTTCTTTCTGGTGAAAATTTGTTCTATTGAACTGTAAGCTAAGTTAACAAAGAATTTCATGGACAAAGTAACGGTTTAGTTTTTGTTGGGTAATACAGATTTCAGGACACCAATGGAAAAAATGCAAAAAGAACGAAGAAAGGTACCTAAGTTACGTAGTATCTATTATAGTAATCTGTGGTAAGGTGACAAACTACGAGTATTATCTATCTATAAAACGGCCAAGAAACCACTGACTGTTGTATGGGAGCTATAAGTTAATATGATATGTACATACTCACCTTTTTCACTTAGGTAGGTATAGCATTGCTTGGCTGAAGACGAATATTTGGTCGTCTTCACTTTCAGTTTCAAAATTTTGAAGGCTTTAAAAAAGTTATCATTATTCCAAAAAGACACTGAAAGTGGAGCACACATGCCTCAAGATCTATTGCTTTTCCAACTATGTAAGTACCTATTTTTTTAGAAGTTATCTTGGAGACATTTCTATATTGCAAGACTTAAAGACATAAAAAATAAAAAGATCGATTGATTTGGGTATAACTTCAGTAGATAAACAAAAAAAAATTCTTAATAGGGCCACGACCTCCCACTGAAATGCTATAAACAGTAACATCCCCTTTCATCATAACAACATTATTTTTGTATTGACTCACACCTATTTAGCGGAAAATCTAAACATAGATAGTGAGCAAAATATTTTTAAATATTATCTGACATAATATTTATGAGAATTTCCATGAACTCTGGTAATTTCTGTTTACACTGCAGTTGAAAACAAAACGCTCAATGTTTGGTTCAGTGTCACTCATCCACATCGTGATTTTGTTTGTAACTTGATTCCAAAATGATGTCAATGTATTTCCCATTTATATTCAGGACGAAACCATATGGGCCATTAATGACCTTTTTATCTAATAAACCATTGAAATCGATATCACTAAAACCAATTAACGTAATTTTTTGCAAATTGTTAGTCAAAATAAACAAACCACGCCGGTTTCAGATAATGGGATGGTTTATCTATACACACGATACTAGCCCACACACTAGGAAATGATCGCTGACGCTAATATGTAGGTTTTCTTCTTACAATTCAAATTCAGGTCATATGTATTTCGTACATCAAAATATCTAAAATAAAACAACTTGACATAAGTTAGCGCTCAATTTGATGGGCCACTTATCTTAAGTATAACAAATTAAATTGGCCATACAAAAGTAAACATAAATAGCGGAATGTTTACATATAAATGTATGGATAATCTAGAGTTGAATAAGTATAGGTTCGAAGTATGCAGCGTTTGAAACAGATGGTGGCACCGCCAGCCACCGACTTATCGTCCTGCTGGGCACATTAACACATGTAAATATATCGCGACCATATTCACTATGCTGATAAAACATCACATCAGATTGTATTCCAATTATCTAGTTTTCTATTTTAGTGGTGACATACATATTCAGTGCCGCTTCTGATCATTATTTTGTTAACTGTACCTGCTCATCAATTTTGCTAGCGACTTTGTCTAAGTAAAAATTTGGGTATTGCTGAAATTACAGACTAACTTCTTCGAAAGATGGCTTATATAAACGTTTCTACGATATTCCTAACGAATCGTGTAAATGCGAAAATAGCTCCATGTCAGTCCGGTTTCCACGCCAAAACTAGTGACCCTATTTAAATATTAAGAAAGTATAATTATAATTCTAAAGTCCAACAGGATAACAAAATATGCTATTTATAATTCCAATAGTATAATATTCATCGGCTACGTCCACAAAAACAAGTTACTATCTACAGTTGCTCCGTAATCCGGAATAGGAAGTTCCGGTTAGTAATTCCCGAATGACTAAAGGTTTTCAAAATACGATATGATTGTTTTATTTGTAAGCAAGGGATTGCATGCCATCACTTGTCTGCATTCATCTGTTAGCGAAACATTTAGGTATTTATCGATGCTACGTAAACATATCTAATACTTAGATAAATGTAACTTGAGAGGAGTTTTTATCACAAATTAGTTCTTAAATCTTGAAAAGCGTATAATTGAGAATTAGAAGTCTGAGTAAATATCCAAATCCTAAGCGAAATCAATCAACAGGTACCTATGAATCGATTCAGAATTTGCGTTGATTTGAAACGTATTGGCTATCGGTCCGCAGTTAAATCGGATGTCAGTGTAACGTGAGCAGGTTGGTCGAGTAAGCAGATGCTGGCCGTGCCAGCCACCGCCGCAGCCGATAGCGTTGGCTAGACGTACAATCGTGACGCAACGCAAAAAAAAATCATCTGCGTAAAACCTTGATAATTTCCCCCGCACATTGTACTCGATGTGATTCAATTACGCATTCTGCGTATGTACTGTTAATATTACGCTGTTGACTTTTTTATTTTCCACTGCGTTTATTGATTGCGTTTAATCACTTTGGAATGATTGCTTGGGGTCTTCAACTAAGTTATGAATACAACTTTAAAAGAATAGCATGATTCATCCTGTAATTTTTGAAATTCTTATTCATTAACCTCAGCTTTATTATCGTCCTACTGCTGGGGATAGGTAAGCCTCCTCTTCCACAGTGAAAGACTGAACGTTAATAAAAAAACTTTACTTCATCATCAGCCTATCGCAGTCCACTGCTGGACATAGGCCTCTCCAAGTGCACGCCACTGAGATCTATTTTATATTCCTCAATGTGCAGAACCATAAAAAAACTTTACTATCTTATGTTATTAAGGGATGAGTAAAACTTTTTTGCTAAAATGCAAAATAGTTTTACACTTGTTTCGTTAGAAGTTCTAGCCAGTGCTACATAGTGCATCATAGCAAGGCATTTCGACTATTTTCTGTTTTGTCGCTTGAATCTAACTAACAGACAATTGAAATATGTACCTATCTAGGTAAAAAAAGTTAAGTATCGTTTATATTGGCGACATTAGGTACCAATTGACTCAATATGTAGATATATAAACAGTACCTAACCTACACCTACGTATTATATTGACATCACAATGGGTATCGTAACGGAAAAAATACTGATAAGAATCCTTGAATGGATTTGAAGGCAATTTATGAATGAATGCATTTTGCATCCTGTCTGTGCGTCATAAACAGTCAGAATTAAGGCATATTGTAAAACAGATTAGCATCTTACTGCAGAAATAAGTATAGTCTTCAAAGGAAACTTTCATAAAAGTCCAATGGACATAATTAAATAAAAACTAGCAGGAACCTTTGAACGACGCGCGACGCTATGTATGAATCAGAGGCAGAAATAATTGAATGACTGACAGTTGCATATATTTTTTTGAATTCCATATTTTTTTGTATTATTGGTATTCGATAAATTATAAGATCTAAATATACAACTTAAGCATACTTAAGTTGTGCTACGCTTTATCTAGAAGCATTTTCAACAAACACAGGTTTCGGAAAACTATTCCTAACTTTTAAGAATACGTATCTAGAAGTATGTGAATAGACGTGGATGTAAGTATGAAAAATACCGACAGATTGTTCATAATTAGTGACCGAAACTAAAGCTCCAACAAATAATAATGATAAACTCGTTTCAGAAAAAAATAAGTTGCAAAGAGTTACATAGTACAAACTCGGCACGGAAGAATTACTTGTCATAAATCAAACTTGTAATTTAATATTGTTGTGAAGTTAAAGCTTAGGTAAAAGAACTGTCGGACAGGTCGGGCAAACAACCGATAACAACAGAAAATGAATGAGCCGACTCTCAATTACGTTCAATAAACGGCTTTGTTAATTGATATTTTCTACTGGCTTTATCATTTTAACTGCAAACTTTATTAAAATGTAGACAAAAACAATGTTCGTATATTGTACTTAGGTGCGTGATTAACACATAGTCGCACAACTTACAGAATGGCCGGCTAATATGTTTGTTATTAATTGGCCGAAGAGTTTGTTAATCGTGTAGATACGAATATGTATTTGTAATGTTTCCAGTGATGTTGCATGGTGCGGGACACATGCGAGCGCGGATCCGCCGATAATCGGCGATCGTCGTTATCGCGTCCGTCGCGCTGTCCGGCGCCGCTCCATCTCGACCACGCTCATTCCAACCCCGGGACGCAGCGCAGACGCCTGTCTGCACCTCATCCTGATCAGTACTTTTCCTAAATAAGTTCTTGAGTTGAGAACCATAAATTAAACTGGCGACACTAACGCAGCAGAGTTTAAGCAATTGTAAGTAGCATAATATTGTACCTTTTTCATTCATGATTAGCTACATTTTCCTTCATAATTTTAATAAATGACTTTAACAAATTCCAGGTCAACAATGTTTTGTGAAGGCTCTGGATCACTCTTCGAAGAGGCTCTTCTCAACGACCAGCCCCTCTTCGACTACTCTCCTGCGGAAAGTCTTATAAACTTTGAATTGCCATCCCTGGATTCTGATGGCGATTGGCAGCTTAGTGATTTAGATCTGAATTGTGATAGTTTTATAAACAGTGTGAGTGATATAAACAAGGAAGCCTCAAACATCCTTGATGGATCAGTTTTCGATTTTGCTGATTTGGACAAAAGTATAATTGATGAGTATCTCTTGGAAGCACTGAGCAGTGATCTTTCCAATGACTCGGCGCAGTCTCCCCAGTCAAATACTGACTCATCCTTCAGCACCGAGTCCTTATGTGCATTGGAGACCCATGATTATGTCACGGTAGACAATTCCTGGTCAAGTAAACCGCGTCCTTACGAGAAAACCGAGGTGAAAGTTCGTTCATTTGGAGAGCCAAAGTTTTTCCCAGAACTGGGTGCTTTTCGTTGTCCAGTGGAGGATTGCGGTAAATTATACGCGAAGGCGTCGCATGTGCGGGCGCACTTACGTCGGCATAGTGGGGAGAAGCCGTACCGGTGTACGTGGGGAGAGTGCTCGTGGAGGTTCGCGCGGTCGGACGAGCTGGCGCGGCACCGGCGCAGCCACTCGGGCGACAAGCCCTACCGTTGCGCCGAGTGCGGCAAGCAGTTCGCGCGCTCCGACCACCTGGCCAAGCACGGGCGCGTGCACGCCCGCCGCGCCGCCGCCGCAGCCGCCGCCGCCCGCAGAGCCGCAGCAGCACCGCACGCGCACCGGAGGTCTACGAGAGGACTGCTACTTTTATGATTACAAATAGTTATTGTATAGACTGAGAGATATATACGTGATAAGTTTCTTAAGACAAACCAAATCCTAATACCGTTTACCGTACGGTACCGAATGACATAAAACACACACAATGTAGTAAAACTGAAAGGGAACATTGATTTATTAAGATTTGTTCAAAGTCCCTTAAAGACTGAATTTTCTACAACAATTATTATTTTTAATTATAAACGATCATTTGTTGGTCAATCATCAACTTTATTAGGCTACTATTAACTTCTCATTGATAAAATTACCCATTGTTTGAATACCTAATAGACAAATAACTTATAGGTGTACAAATGTTTAATGGAACATTAGCATCTAGACTTACTTAATTAGTTTTTAGACAAATGGTTTTAGGTGAATTTTATTACTTGGCATAAGTGTTTTATGTGTATTGTTGCATATCAACTGTGCTGTGACGAGAGGGCTTTGTGAATACTTACCTACCTAAAATATCAATTAAATTAAATAAGATGATAAAGTAAGTTTACTATTTAATAAGCTAATACTGTAAATATAGTTTTAATGCAAATCCTTACCTATGTGAAATTATAATTTAAAAAATATAAATATGGTATTTATTGAAGTTATTCTTTAGGTTTTAGCTCGCGTTATTTTTGTCTTCATAATAATTAACGTTTGCAAAAAACTAGCTTTTAATTACGATATCCTACATTACATATGTAGGATATCGTAATTAAAAGCTAGTTTTTACAACATGGTATGGCCAAGGTGAATTTCTAGATTTAATTTGTATCCATCATATACACAACACCTCGAAAACTTGACCCTTAAGTTCAAGTAGGATGCATCTATCTTTCTAAATTACTTAATTGGCGTTGTGCACTTGCTTACAATTTATTTATTTATTGGTTAGCAACAAAAAATATGTAGTTTTAATCCATCAGTTTGGTATAATGTAGTCTTTAGTGGTGAAGGCTTGAACTTCAGGAATATCGTATAAACGTTCAAGTTCAGTGTTACGTTTCTTATCAACCTAGCTACACACGCCGGTAGATACAACCTATGTGCACTTAAAAACTGCGAAAGTAAATATATAGGTAATTTTATGTCATATCGAACTTCGTATGGGTTCGAGCTGGCTTACCTACCTAATCTCTAAAATATATGAGTTATATTCAAGTTCTTCCCGAAGGATAGGTACGGATAAAATTGACTAAGTTTCAGTAAACCGAACCACGGTGAGGCAGAAAATTCTTCACAATCTTTAGATCGAACTACTACACCGACACGATACAGGGGCCCGATTCTCCTAATTTTACTTAAGCGACATACGATTCACGTTCGATTCGGTTCGACTGAGATCCAATCCCGACTCGATTACGATTGAAGCGTATGTGGCATTCCGCTATTTTTTCTTTGAAATAAACGTTTTTATCCTTTTTTGTCATTCAATAATGAATCATTTTGTCTGCAAATGATTTACGATTGCAAAATGATTGTACAGCAAACTACCGTATAGAGACCAAAATCACCAAAATAACAGACCAATCGCAAACCAATCGAATGTCATTGGAATACCTACGATTGGTCTTATATTATTAGCAGAATGCCAGATATGGTTAAAACTGCTATTGCGATCATATTGCGATTCAATTTCTATTCGATTTTGACAATATTAACTTAGGAGAATCGGGCCCCTGGTGTGCCTTCATGTGCTTATGGTCGAGGGTTCCCTCTTCGGGTTAAGTCGGGTATCACCGAAGCATTCTTCCACACCCCCGACAAGACATAGGTACCTACAAAGTTATTCAATGAGAATCGTAACTGAGTCTACTAGTCGTATAGTTGCACTGAACAAGTGCACTGAACTTTAATACGACTGTAATATTTATATTTTTGTTCTTTAGTATTTACTTTATCCAACACACAGAGGATACGATTATCGCCTCTACAATGTTGTGTCAAACGTGCTCGAGTTATCAACAATAATATAATTATTACAATTCTCTTGCAATAAAAGTTCTTCTAAACATGCAGTATTGCGGGATTTAGACAACAGACCAGAAATGTATGTATGTATTTTAAACAAAATTTCAAACAGGAAACGATCAACGGGTCCTCGTTATGAACTTTCAGAGTTTTCCTTTCAGTTTTGTAAGTTGGCCTAAGTTACTTCGTAACTTTGCATAACCCATTCTAGGGCAATAATTTATTGCCCATTTATTGTGTGTTATTGATGAAGTTTATCGGTAGGTAGATTATTGCTTTTTTTATGAACTAATTTATAGAAATTCATAATTTTTATGAGGGATTTCTTTTCTTTTAATTATTTTCGTACCTAGCTGATGCCTAGATGGCGCTGATCTTGATGGCTGTAGAGAAAGAAGCTTCATCGATCATTTTGAGGTCGAATAACGAAACGTACTTGTCACCGTCATCAGCAATTTAAAAAAAATAAAATAGGGAATAGAAGGAGAAAAGAAACCGATGAGATTCTTACCTGAATGTCCCGAGACATTGTGTGTGATATAGCAATTTCTGCAGAAATCTGTGACTTTATCATAGATGTAATATACTATAAACAAGATTGCGCACTCTCAAAATATGTATTTACGAAAATGAACTCTATTCCAATGGAATAAGGTACTAAATTGGTTGCATAATACACAGAGGCAAATCCGAGCCGAGAGGGATAGTTAGAACGGAGGCCGTTTGTCTCTTTCTAACACCTTGCCAGCATAAAAAAAATGTTGTGATCAACAGTTTTTTTGCCCAAAAAACAGTTGAATCACTTATATTTTTATCTTATTTTAACAATTGTAAGTCAACAAATTAATAACAATCGTATTAATTTATTCGTATTTATTCTTAAAACATATACAACATAAATTTTCATTTTGCTTTTTTTTATTTTCTAGCGGTAACCCTGAACATTCTTGGCGCGTAATCAGCATTTAAAATTTTGTTTATATTTTTTTGTATTAAATCAATTTAAACTATTAAAATGGTGAAAAAGTGTTGCTTTTATACTTGTGAAAGTGAATCCTATGGTGGTTGCAATATATTGTTCCACAGGTAAGCTAATAATAACATTTTCCTAAATCAAACAACTAGGGTGCCCATGAATTCTTGTAATGAGTCAAAATATGGGTGATGGATTTTAAAACTGTTGTATTATTGTTATAGCTTCTCAAAAAAATGTAGAAAGGCGATATAAATGGCTCAGCAGTCTATATGTGAAGCAAAAATACAAAAAAATCAGTCTGCACTTCGAATCTTCCTGTTTTTATTACTGGTAATTCCCGCTATTTATTAAAAGCCTATATTAGTATTTTAAGGTCACAAACTGCGTAAGTTAAAACTTCAATACCAATCTGTGTTTAATAATCTTAGCAAACTCGGATTGGTCTCACATAGCTTAATCTCATAGTCACCCTATTAGAAAGGGACAGACGGCCTCCGTACTAACTGTCTCACTCGGCTCGTTTTTTGGTTAAAAGTGCGCAATCCTGTTTACTATATTATGTCTATGGACTTTATTAAACCATGCCACAGATTATAAAGGGCCCGGCGAAATGTTTTTTGACATTTTGGAAAAGTCAGTAACGAAATAGGTTCAACGCCATCTATAGATTTCTTGGGAACTATATTTTTTAAAATTCTCAAATAGAAAACCTCTCATTGACAAACCAAATCACGATCATACCAATTTATCACTGTTATACATGAAATGTTATGGAACAACCATGACATTTACCCACAATATAGTACACGTATGGTATATAGTGTTTCATATATACGGCTAATTTCAATGAGTGGGCTACCCCCGGCATTTACAAGGGTAGAGCTAAGTTGTATGAGCTGTATGAAATGAAAAATTATAAATTTGATGAAAATTTTATTACATTTGTTAGAAATTATTCCAAATTGTTTAAGAAAGTCTGTCATGCGGCAAAATCAATGTATTTTAGTAATAAAATCAAGAACAGTAATAGTGTAATTAAAGCTACGTGGAATATTATTAATAGTGAGACTGGAAAAAATAAACAGCGTGATACTCGATACAAAATCGTTAATGAGAATCAAGTTTATGAGAAAGATTCGGATGTAGCTAGAGAATTTAATACCTTCTTTTCTAATATTGCAATAAAGACCACTAGCGACTTAGACTCCTCTACCACCAACGCCGAAAAATTTTTACGAAGTAGTGTTAGCCAATGTGAAGCCACATTTACTTTTAGTTATATTACACCTCATGATATAGTTAGAACCTTCAAGTCATTAAATTCAAAAAAGACAGGTGACTTGTGGGGTATCTCTGTAAAAGTTATAGACTGTATTATTGTCGATATTGCACCCTATTTGGCTAGTATATTTAATGAGTGTATTGACTCAGGTACCTTTCCCGAACTTATGAAATACAGTAAGGTTATACCACTCTTTAAATCAGGGAGCAAGAATGACCTAGGCAACTTTAGGCCGATTTCAATTTTACCCGCGTTAAGCAAAATTTATGAAAAAATCATTTTAAATCAGCTACTGCGCCATTTCAATTTACATAATATTTTACATGCGGAACAATATGGTTTCACTAAGGGTCGCTCAACAACGGATGCCGGAGTTGCTCTACTGAAGCACATTTATACCGCGTGGGAGAAGTCACAGAATGCAATTGGGGTGTTTTGTGATCTTTCTAAGGCGTTTGACTGCGTCCAACATGAAACGCTTACCCAGAAGCTTAAGTACTATGGCATTAGAGATAGCACACTTAGTGTTATTAGCTCATATTTAAGCGGCAGAATGCAATGTGTTGACGTTAATGGTGTCAAATCTTCCAATCTACCCGTTTGTTTGGGCGTACCGCAAGGCTCGATTCTAGGGCCATTTTTATTTCTTGTGTACATTAATGACTTGCCATATTATTTAAAATCATTGTGTGATGTAGTATTGTTTGCTGATGACACGTCTCTAATTTTTAAAGATGATAGGAATAGAGTAGATTTTGATGACGTGAATTCGTGTCTGTCATTAGTAACGCACTGGTTCACAGCCAATAATTTGGTTTTGAATGCGAAGAAAACCAAATGTATTAAATTTGCTTTGCCAAACGTGAAAAATCTCGGCCCCAGTGTAGTTTTAAATAATGAGGAAATTGAAACTGTCCAAGCTACCACTTTTCTAGGAATAACTGTAGACTCCAAAATTCAATGGGGTGAGCATATAACTGGCCTCACGAATAGACTAAGCTCTGCTGCGTACGCTGTCAGAAAGGTAAGAGCTCTCACCGATGTAGCCACGGCGCGTTTAGTGTACTTCAGTTATTTCCACAGTGTTATGTCTTACGGAATTCTTATGTGGGGCAATGCTGCCGACATAGAAAATGTCTTCGTGTTACAGAAGCGTGCTATCCGTGCTATATACCGACTAGGTACTAGAGTCTCCCTAAGGGGGAGGTTTAAAGATATTGGTGTTCTGACTGTGGCGTCTCAATATATTTATGCCAATATAATATATGTAAGGCAAAACATAGAGTTATTTAGTAAAAAGAGTGACGTGCACAATTTCAACACTAGAAATAAACATAAATTAACCGCATCTAACTATCGATTGCATAAAGTGCACGGTTCGTTTGTGGGCCTTTGTATACGCATTTATAATCCAATCCCAGTTCATTTACTAGAACTAACGGACAGTTCTTTTAAAATCAAAATTAAGGATATTCTGATTAAAAAGGCTTATTATAACATTAATGATTATTTCACAGATACACGCAGATGGCAGCTCTGAAGTGGACAACAAGTGTTTTATATATATATATATATTTTGTGACTAATATTGAATTGTATCATTGTAATTTAATTATAATTAAATTGTAATAGACAGCTGTGTTGCTGGGAAGTTTGTTCTTCACCACTTCTTCTTCCCAGCCATAACACTAGGAAGTGGCGTTTTGGGGGTGCTGTCATTTTGTATTTTTTGACGTGAAAAAGTGCTAGAATCTAGCCTATTTTCAATAAACGATTTTGACTTTGACTTTGACTTTGACTTTGACATACTCTTGTATGTGTTTAGTAAACACTGTTTACATACATCTCAGATAAACACAGATCTATGTTATCTCTGTATCCACAGCAATCTTATTTGTGTATTTTTATTCAGTGTTGATAAGTATCTTCGAGTAAGACTAAACTCCAGTGGATGTTTTTAAAACTGGGGATATTCAGCGTAGTGCACCTGACCCCCACTGAGCTATACAGGTAGTCAACCGTGACAAGTTCATAAAATATCATGTCCTTGCCGAGGATCGCCGCTCCGACCGCCACCCGGTATACTTCTTCTCGACAAAAATATTTTTGTCGAAAAAAAATGAAAATTTAAAAATAATCCGGCTATAATTTTAAACTTGGAAAATTCCCTGTGTAAGACATGTAGTAACCATAAAAATGAAGAGGATACTATGATTATTTAGCAAGCAATATAGTTTTTATAGATGTATATGTCACCGTAAGATTACAAACATCGTTAGATTACAATCTATCTCGAGAGATTATAAACTGTGCATTATTTTTCGCTATATTATAATCTATCGATGAGAAATTGTCAAATTGTCAACTGTCCGAAAGCTCTCCCTGATTGGTCAGTCTTTTTGTAAGATCGAGAGCGATGTAGAGCGGTCAAATTGTCAACTGGCGTAGAACGGAATGCATCTTGCGCGCTGATTGGTAGAACGTCAAAAAATACAATGTTCTTTGCTACTCCCGGTGTCACAGCTCTTTGACGTGCAAAAATAAGTGACGGTTTAATTTTTTATAAAATCAAAAATTGTACTTAATTTTTAAGACTCAAATTACACACAATTAAAAATTGTATTAAAAATTGAAGTTAGTGACGAAAACGAATCGCTGCAAAACCGACTCCACGTAGTCTTGTCTGCCCTACCCCTAGAGTGCAATTCAAAACCGCGTAGGCGCGGAGGGGCGAGGCGGCTGCGAGCTGAGGCGCAGGTAGTTTCAGCGCTCGCCGCCGCGGCTGAGGCTGGCCGGCTCTGCCGGCCAGCAAGCCGAAGCTGCGGTGGTGAGCGTGAAAACCATCTGCGACGATAAGCTCGCATGGGACCGCCGCACAGTAGATCGACGCCATACAAGCGTTGGGACATAGGATATTTAAATATCCAAATGTCAATTTTTGAAAAACGAGTTATGCCATCGTATTTGTCTTCTTATTAGCTGTTAAAAATGTTACTAGCATTTTCTGATTGGACTCTTACATCGAGAGCTATAGCGCAAAATGTGATTTAAATGTATGGGAAGTGACTTAAAAACTGATGTATCTCGAGATTCCCTTCGCCTTTCGACTTGATTTTTTTATATGGTAATAAGACATATATTTGGCACATTTTCTTCAAACAAACATGGTGCGATAAATGTGCCCGTTTTAAGATACAAGTATAGACCGATTTTTGCAATATCATCTACATATTTATTTATAAGTTTCACATATTTTATCTCTGAATCTCACTTCAGTGGTGACTCACTGATATGGTCAGGCCATAACTCATTGGTGCACCGATAATATAATCTCTGGAAATAATTATACAAGGTGTTGATTTGCATTTGTGCCATAGCTCAGGAGGAGGACATACAATACGTAAATAATCGATTGGAATTACAGTAGATGGGAAATAAGTAATATGCACTGCTTTTTTTGTCATTGTAATGTCGTGGTATTTCCGAAGTAATCCAATTTTATGAATGAAACTTATGAGTGATCGTTGCGTATGCTTTGTGTTTGCGTTTGTGTGAGGGTGCAGCACGGTTTTAACGCCAGTAACATACGCGCCAAGTTTAAATAAGGCTAGATGACATTTACGGAATTCAGAAAAAAAATTAAAGAAAAAAAATTACGTACCAATTTTTTTATTGATTTGGGTCGAGAATCATTAGCATAATTACCTCCTTGAATATGGCACGGATGCAAATCAACAGCTTGTATACTACTAATGAGATAATTTGTTAATTTTTGGTAATTTGTTATTACCTAAATTTTAATGAGGTGATTAGCTATTTTTTTGAAAAATTAGCTAATTACTTATAAAAGACCTTTTTATTGTTTACAATAAGAACTCGAATCGATTTTTAACATACCTACCCTCATTAGTGCCAATTTTGGAAACCATATAAATAGGTACATTACTTGAAGAGCATTAGTTGTAATTTCATCCTCATCCGAGTGTTGTCATTATGTCTTTTCACGGTTTCGGTACTTACCTCGACCTTTACATTTCTCTACGTGAAGGTGGTGATATTCGGGACTATAATCAATTATTTACGTCTCTGAAAACCAATAGTGATTTTCAGTTAAGAGACGCAGTTGAAAAAGAACTTAAAGAATGGTGTCGTAGATTTTGTTATCGGATCTATGCTAAATGGATGAAATCTTCAAGAAATCAAGAAGCATTTATGCGGAAGTATTCCTCCTGGTTGCAAGCAGATATCAAATGGCCAGAAAATTGGAAAGAGAATGTTATTATACCCGAAGAAGAAATAGACGAGGCATCTGAAGAACCAACAGCGACAACATCCGATTCTTTCACAAATGTTGTGATGAATCCGGAATGTCGGGTTTCCGACGCATCTACATCTACTTCGATAGAAAGCCGCAAACCTTTTGAAGAATTATCGAACAAACAAAAAAGAAGACGCACAGAATCGAGTTGCAGCTCCTATAGCACGGAAGAAATCGTCTTCTCTGCTCAAACGAGCCTCAAATCATCTGGAAAAAAAGATGTGGCTGAAATCCTGCAGTACCTTTTAGAAAATCCAGAGCAAGTCTCTAAAGTAAAGCAGTTTATTCAATTTGGAGAAATGAAAGAAATATCATCCCAAAAAGCTTTGGCATTATATGTCACTTTAAGACTATCAAAGTTTCGATACATAACACTAAGAGATTTCAGTGAAAAGGAAGGAATTTGTAAATACCCTAGTTATTATAAACTTCAAGAAGAGAAGAAAAAGTGCTACCCTGACAACAGTGCTGTAACAATAACAGAAACTTCTGTTAAGATTAAACTTCAAGCTCTGTTAGATTTAACTGTAAATAGACTTATTCAGTGTTTGGACATAAGTCTTGACAAAGATGAACTCCTGCTAATAAGCAAATGGGGGTTTGATGGAGCCTCAAATCAAAGTGTACATCAACAAAAGTCGGATTGTTCAAATCAAGAACTACAAAGCGTGTTCATGGCGAGTCTTGTGCCATTGAAGCTCACAACTCAAGATGGATGTATTATTTGGCAAAACCAACGGCCTTCATCAACGTCTTTCTGCCGACCCATTATGTGGAAGTTCATGAAAGAAACGGAGTTTAATGTTAAAAACGAAATGACTAATATAGAAACAGAAATAGAAAGTTTAAATCCAACGAAATGTGAAAATGCAACTATCAAGCATAAATTGCTCTTGACAATGATAGATGGAAAAGTGGCATCCTATATCTCTGGCACTTCTACAGCAGTTTGCGATTTGTGTAAGGCGCGTCCGAAGGAAATGAACAATATAGAATTGGTTCAGAAAAAAACAGTGGACGAAGATATGTATAAATATGGATTAAGCAGTCTTCATGCATGGATCCGTGCCATGGAATGTTTGCTTCATATAGCATATAGATTAGACATTAAATCTTGGCAATCAAGAGGAGACGATGCCAAAAAATCTGTAGATGAAAGAAAAAAGAACATTCAAGACAGATTCAGAAAAGAAACTGGTTTATTATTAGACGTTGTAAAACAAGGCAGTGGGACGACAAACAACGGAAACTCAGCTAGAAGGTTCTTTCAAGATCCAGCCAAAACTGCTGATATAACTGGACTAGACGTTGCTTTAGTGCAAAGACTTGGTGTGATCCTACAATGTATTTCTTCTGGTGAAAAAATTATTGTAAACAAATTTAATGAATTCTGTATAGATACTGCAAAAATGTTTACCAATCTTTATCCATGGTATTATATGCCTGTGAGTATTCATAAGTTGCTTATTCATGGAGCTCATATAATTGAGCATTTGTCTATAGTGCCAATCGGTTTTTTGTCAGAAGAAGCATCTGAAGCGAGAAACAAAGATTTTCGTAAATTTAGAGAGTCTCACTCGAGAAAAAGTAGTAGTATTAATTGTAATGAAGATGTACTTCATAACCTGCTTCTCACTTCAGATCCTTTTTTGACAACCATACGACCAAAATTGGATCGTAACGTAAAGAGAAATATGTTTAAAGAAGTTTATGAAATGATAGTCACAGAAGAAAATCAAGTAGAATTTTGTGACGTTATGAATTTAATATCTGATAGCGATTCTGAAGAATCTGAAATAGAATCTGATGATGATATTTTCTGTGACTAACACTTTCTTTTAGACTATTGATTTTTATGATGCTTTATGATGCTGTTCTTCGTTTTGTTTGTTATATTGAATATTTGTTTTTACTGTTTTTATCATGTCTAAATATTAGTGTCAACCAATTTAAAATTTTGTCCTTACTTTATCATTATGAAATTAGTTATTAGTAAATTGTAGTTAAGTACTTCAATAAATATCTTAGTAATAGAATTGTAGGTATATTTTGATGTTTTTACATATTTTATTATTTGTAATTTATTATTTTTTTAGTAACTAAGCGTGACAATAAAATATTTTTTTGTTTTTCATAAAAAACGACTGCTTTTATTTAATTTAATTTCAGTCAACCATGCGCCTATTTATATGGTTTCCAAAATTGGCACTTATGAGGGTAGGTATGTTAAAAATCGATTCGAGTTCTTATTGTAAACAATAAAAAGGTCTTTTATAAGTAATTAGCTAATTTTCCAAAAAAATAGCTAATCACCTCATTAAAATTTAGGTAATAACAAATTACCAAAAATTAACAAATTACCTCATTAGTAGTATATAATTATTTCCAGAGATTATATTATCGGTGCACCAATGAGTTATGGCCTGACCATATCAGTTAGTCACCACTGAAGTGAGATTCAGAGATAAAATATGTGAAACTTATAAATAAATATGTAGATGATATTGCAAAAATCGGTCTATACTTGTATCTTAAAACGGGCACATTTATCGCACCATGTTTGTTTGAAGAAAATGTGCCAAATATATGTCTTATTACCATATAAAAAAATCAAGTCGAAAGGCGACGGGAATCTCGAGATACATCAGTTTTTAAGTCACTTCCCATACATTTAAATCACATTTTGCGCTATAGCTCTCGATGTAAGAGTCCAATCAGAAAATGCTAGTAACATTTTTAACAGCTATTAGAAGACAAATACGATGGCATAACTCGTTTTTCAAAAATTGACATTTGGATATTTAAATATCCTATGTCCCAGCGCTTGTATGGCGTCGATCTACTGTGCGCCGGAGCCCCGCAGCGCCGGAGCCGTGACAGAAGTTATGCTTGCTGCATGTTGCATGCTTACTTCCATGCTGGGTCAATTAATATGGGATGTGTTATATTTTAAACAAAAAACTCAGTAGGTACGAGTAAAAAAATTAGAAGGTAAATAAATATTTTTATGATGTCATTTAATAGTATTTAAGAAGTTTACTGTTAGAATGCATGCTACAAATTTAGATGCAAAAAAATATCCCATGCTGAGTTGTATTTAGAGTGGAAGATAACTCGTGGCTAAGATAGTATTATTTAGATGCTCGACGCTTTATTAATTGTGGCTGACTTAGTAATTTAGAAGGCAACATACATTTTTGGGGGCGAATAATGATATTAAAAAGAAGCCTGTTTAATTAGCACCCCTTTTATTTTATTTTTAAATATTAGTTTGTATTTGAAGACAAAATACCTAACTGTATTTTTATAAGAGTTATTTTTATATAAATTTAATACTTGAAGAATTTTTGAAGAGCATTTTTTTATTTAACTGACACCTCTATTTCATTCCTAACTCTACGGGAACTCCATGGGAACAGAACGGCTGGTCGTGATTGGTCGATCTTACAAAAAGACTGACCAATCAGAGAGAGCTTTCGGACAGTTGACAATTTGACAATTTCTCATCGATAGATTATAATATAGCGAAAAATAATGCGTTAAATTGCAATCAGATGTTACGGTTCACAATAATTCGACAGTTTGCAATCTCTCGAGATAGATTGTAATCTAACGATGTTTGTAATCTTACGGTAACATATACATATGATGTATATAAAATAAGGTGCTATTCTTGTGATGTACATGACAACACTCCCCGGTATACGAGCATCATTTACAGGGTAAATGATATTATTTTCTGTTGTTCAGGGCTTTGAATTCTTGGTCAGGTGAATGTTTCGACAGGTAGCGAGAATTTCAAAATTAAGTGTTTTTTATGTTTTACCCCTTGGTTTTACCCCGTTAACTTTCGGTAAGTTACTATTTTATTGTCAACCAACAGTACAACAATAGTGTCTTTGCCGGTCACGGCAAAATTAAAAAAAATATTTCAATTTCCTTGTCTATACTTGACAGGGATTGTCTATGGTATAAAACGGATAAATACGGAAGGCCGCTGCCGTGGTACAAATTTTCCAAGTCTTGAATATATTTTAAATCGTCTATTTTTACATTGATACACGATTCAAGTCGGACACAAATAAAAATGGTGGTTCAATAGATTAGATTTCTCTGATCAAACTGTTTATTGAAATAACACGCGAACCTATATAAAACTGTACAAGAAATAGCAAACTTTTTTATATTTTATGTCATTGTTACTATAAATCTGGTGCGATTACGTGGTGCGTTGGAAAGAGTTGTGTTTGACAAATAACAGGTTGTCGGAGACACCGATTTCGCTACAGTTTTGTATCCAATGTGTTGTTTTTTAACTGCAATAAGTTTGTATGCTGTACCGATATTCAATTCATTAAGAAAGTGAATATTTTAACCATGATTAGTTCAGTTTAGTGGGAAGAAAGTTAACCAAAGACTTGGAAGTAAACTGGGCAACTGTTCTATTCAATCAGCATGTGACCCAAATCTGAGATTTCTCTTCTTTGTGTTCTATTGCTGGGTTGATGTTAATACAGTGAAAAATTAAATATATCGAGAAGAAGTATACCGGGTGGCGGTCGGAGCGGCGATCCTCGGCAAGGACATGATATTTTATGAACTTGTCACGGTTGACTACCTGTACAGCTCAGTGGGGGTCAGGTGCACTACGCTGAATATCCCCAGTTTTAAAAACATCCACTGAAGTTTAGTCTTACTCGAAGATACTTATCAACACTGAATAAAAATACACAAATAAGATTGCTGTGGATACAGAGATAACATAGATCTGTGTTTATCTGAGATGTATGTAAACACATACAAGAGTATGAAACAAGTGAAAAGCATTGTGCTAAAATGAAGATCAGCTGTAAATATCCAGTATTGAGCCACAAAGAGTAGGACAATGTTGCAAAATGGCTCATTCTGAAAATCACAGATATATTGTGCAGGTCAGTAATATTTTTCTTCATAATAATACTACAGTAATACATAATAAAGTAACAAGTTGATCCAGAATGTTGTGACAGTTTATAATCCATTGTTAGTGTGGTTCCAACAAAGCACTGATCAATATAGCTCAAAATTATTGTATCTATAGTTGCTTGTCCATATTTTAACTTGTATGTGTACACACGCATGTAGATTTTTGTTGAGAATAGTCATAATTAACAAGATAGAAATACCAGACTGCTGAAGAAGGGTAATGTTTTAGTACCCCTGTTGACCAACAACAATATTTTTCTCCAGTATGCCCATTCAGTTATAGTACTTTTGCTTAACACTTCCTTATAAATGAAAGGAAAAATAAATAAATTAAAAGGCAATGACTCTTGAAGAATGTCTAATTTGTACAAAGTTCAATGCCAATCTTGTTTACATGGTGCAATCCTAGAGATTAAACAAATGCATGTTTAAACATTTGCAGTGCACTATGATATAAGGATCTTGTGTGTGAAGGAGAACACCTGCTAATTATTCTGAAAAATCCTTGAAATTATGATAAAGTTATGCCACTTAAATGTCAACTTATATTGGGATTATTTATGTCTCAGTTTCGTTTAAAGTATTCTGAATTCAAACAATCATCTGTGTTAGGTAAGATTGACTTTGGCTTTGTCTCGCAGCAGATTAAAGCAAATATGCTGATAAAACAGAGTGAGAGTAGATATAACCTTGGAACATTTTATAATTAGTTTATAAGTTGATTGTTATATTTTATATATTAGACAGGTTCTTTAGCAATTCCTGGTTTTGTAAAGACTCATCATCTCTCGAGCTTTTTCCCAACTATGTTGGGGTCGGTGTAATGTAATGACATGTTTCTCTCTATATTAAATTATGTATTGTTGTTTCAATATGTGTGTGTTCAACACAGGTGTATGTGGGAGCACTGTCCCCTCACTACGAGGCCTTGTCGGTGGAAGCTTCGAAGCAGACCAGCTCTGAAGAAATCGTCTGCTGTATCACTGACAAACTTGGCTTGACCAATGGATCCGGTGGACCCTATGAATTGGCCGAGGTAGGTTTATTGTTAAAACGTCGTTTACAACATTCATATTATCCATGTAGTTGATAAGCCCTCAATATATGACTAATTTAGGCAGTTGATGTATGCAGAAAGTATTTACTACAAAAATGTTTGTATGTAACCTATTTTACTTATCTACTATGAACTAAATTCCGCTACTACTAAGTTCCCCATTCAGTCTATGAACAAAGTAACTGAAAAATGTTCACTCTGTATCAGTTTAAAACAGCTCACCACTTGATACAAAAAAATTGATTAACAATATAAACATGAAGAATTTTTTGCTCATTGTAAGTGAATGAGTCAGCTTAGTGGCCAAGATGATTGCTTCCTTTGCTCGGTCATCAGTGAGACATTCTATATTGTGTCTACCAGCTCATAGGTGAGATAAAGAGTTTTAAGGAACTAACAGATATGATTAATATTTATTGGTTGCTAATATTGGTAATAAGTAGATAAAATAAAAACTTTGTAAAGTTTTTATCTATGTAATCATTTTGCATGTAATATCGCTTATTTATGAAGTTTTTGAATAAAATAAACATATTAGCTGGTCAAATTAGCATCTAAAGGAAGACAGATGGTGACTATGGAATTTCCTGCACAAATTATACATTATAAATTCTGTACTAGTTACTTAATGATCAAGTTAAAAAGGGTTTGAAATGGTCTGTGGTGTGTTGATCCATAGCTAATGAAGTATCCCAAATCAGAGAAGGAAAACTGAATAATGAATACAACTTTATTTATGTTATAAAATCATTTATTTAGGTGGTGGGGGACATGCTCAGCGGCGAGTGCAAGGAGCGCCGACTCGGGCCCAATGAGTCGCCCGTCGCTGTCATGCTGCTGTGGCCCCACAATACCAGCTCGGGACAGTACTACAGGTCGGTACTCACAAACCTTTTATGTGTTGCATGTTACTCGGTACCAATCATATTTATACATTATATAACAGCTTTAATTAACAACAAATAACTATGTATGTCGACTTTTAACACTTTGGTTACATGTTAATTTTCCTGCTGTAATTAACACTGTAACATTCAAGTTATGATTGATTTAATTAAAAAATCATTCTGCATACCTACCCAACTATATTTGAATATAGTTTTTCCTTGATGCAGACAGTAGCCAGTGTTGTGGCAAGTTCAACAATGTCAAATCAGGTTTTTCTATATAATTATCTTATTCCTGCAATTATGTGTTACGAGAGATACGTCTAACCTTGTCTTAAACACCTGCGTGTCTTGTATCTGTACCTTTACATATAGCCGTGTCCATTAAGTGTCCTGTCACCGCAATACTATTTTTACTATATTGCATTGTGAGATGATTCATCTCAATTTATTCTAGGCGATGTGATTACCGTAATTTTAACTTCTGTGTGTTTATTTATGCAAAGTAAACGACAAACATTAAATTACAACAGTTCTACATCGATTTTCTATTATTAAGCATTTAACGTACGCATAAATACAGACGTAACTAAAACGTTATCGAAGCCCCGTTATGAATGTGTCTATTATACATATTTACGCGTCGGAATGAAATAAGTGTTGTTTAAACTATTACTTAGTTGTTAAATGAAGGGCTGTAGCAGTGATTGGGGATAATATTCCAGTGCGGCGCGTGACTCACTCTTCCTGCGACTGCGGCGTGATAACGGCGTCTCCATCCTGCCAATCAAACTGAAACTTTACCGCTCGATCAAACATGGCCTCTAAAACTGTACCACAACTCACAAATATTTAGATTTCGTCATTATGACTCAAAAGTATAAAACTTATTTTTAGACAGTTTCCCAGTCATTACCGTCGGCATCTCGGCTCAAGGGTTTTATTTCTGTTCCAGATTTTATCTTCGCGAGAAGATTCCTGACGAACCATGGATGGAGAACTTCTCGGTGGACCCGCAGCTGATAAAGGATTACTTCCAGCGATTCCTGTATCAGCCGAAAGATCGCGAGTATCCCGACCTCTGTCAGCTGCCAGAGCTCAACGAACAGACGCTGCTCGATAACTTGAGGGCGAGGTTCTCGGCCGGCTACATCTACACATATGTTGGTTCCATATTAATAGCACTCAACCCATTCAAGTTTTACCCGATCTACAATCCGAAATATGTGAAGCTATATCAGAACAAACGGATAGGAGGGTCCAGTCTTCCTCCTCACATATTTGCAGTTGCCGACGCCGCATATCATTGTATGCTCCGAGAGCGAACTAATCAATGCATAGTAATCAGTGGAGAGAGTGGATCAGGAAAGACTGAGAGTACGAATTTTCTTCTACATCATCTGACAGCGTTGAGTCAAAAGGGGTCTCATGGTAGTGGTGTGGAACAAACAATACTGAGTGCTGGTCCAGTATTAGAAGCCTTCGGTAACGCAAAAACTGCCCATAATAATAATTCCAGTCGATTTGGAAAGTTCATCCAAGTTAATTACAAAGAGAATGGCATGGTGCATGGAGCCGTTGTACAAAAATATTTGCTGGAAAAGTCAAGAATATGCAGTCAAGGTCGGAACGAGAGGAATTATCATGTGTTTTATTATTTATTGGCTGGTGCGTCGGAGCAGGAGAAGGAACAGTTGCATTTACTCAGTGTGGACAAATATAATTATTTATCGAGAACTGGTTGTAGTGAGGTGCCCGGTATTGACGAACAGTATGAGTTTTCGCGGTTAAAACAATCTATGGAGATGGTGGGCTTCACGATGGACAAGCAGCGGCGATTATTTGCTGTCCTGTCAGCAGTGCTGCTTCTAGGTAAGTTTTTCTTATTTATTAGTTTTTATAAACATAACTAACTCATGAGTTTTCTATTACCAAATCTTATCAGCTGATACAGAGTAGTAATTATCTAGATAACTTCTGGTATCAGTCATACAATTGAAGGATTACATACACAACAAGAAATGTATGTAAAATTTAAATATGCATAATTCATTGACTTTAAGTTGTGTTAATAAAGGAAATAATTCATTTTCCTTCTACACTCGACAAATATGTTGGCCCTACATTCTTGCATCCATTTAACATTAATAATTTTCCCTGTTGTGTCTATTGTAATATTTTACCATGCCATGCTTTATCTTTCCTGTATTTTTGTTTAAGATTGATTATATTATCATACTAATAGATGCCTCTAATGATGAAAGCATATTATTCAGTTCAAGAGTTACTTGGTCTATTTTCATTATAATGTTTATTACAATGGGAAAAAGAAATACTAAACGTATGAAACACTAAACACACTTTTCCACTGAGGATTAATTTATTATTGTCATAAATTGTCTGAAGTCTTGTGTGTGTGCATTTTTTGCTTAATTGTAGAAAACACGACAAAATGGGATAAGCCTTTTGGGCTATTTGTTCATGGAATAGAAGTATGTTTATAAAGTAAAACGCAAATACAGATCAATCGCCCATTATTGGAAAAGACTGATTTCTAAAATAATAAATATGCTTTATTGTTTTTACGGACCAATTGCGTTCAGCATGTGGTTTGGATGCCGTGGATGTTTATTTTGGCATTTTTCCTTGCAGTTAGGAAAAAGCCACTTGCTGCTCTAAATCTTTATATTGAATCAATATTACCTCACTAAACGTCATGGCACTTATATCTTACCATTATATTTAGAAGACGCATCTCGAAAAACATGTATGCTTTCCCATATTCTAAAGCCCAAGTACACATACATAATCGTCAGTTTTCTTAAAACAACTGTTGCAAAGTCAACAGTTGTTTTCAGAAAAAGATATTTTATGTCTTCAGTGAACTTGGGCCTAAATGGGCTCTATGTTTTAATCATTGAAAAATAACTATAATACCTGAGCTTATGACTGAAAACTGAAAAAAAAAAACTCATAAGAATAGCGTACATTTTTTTTACTACACTACACACATTAGTTGAAGGACAAATCACACACATTCCCACATTTGCAGGCAATGTGGAGTTCCAACCGCAAAGGAAATCCTACCACCACGACGAGGCTGTGGGCGTACGGAACCCTGAAGTGGTGTCACTCATATCTTCACTGCTGCGGGTCAAACAAGAGACGCTGTTAGCTGCCCTCACGTCCAAGCGAGCCAGGGCTTCGGGGGAAACACTCGTCATTAATTACAGGTACAATCTTAAAAAAAATAAAACAGATTTTAAATCTGCTTAGCATCTGTCTAACCTTTCACATAAAAAATAATGAATATTCTTAACGAAAGCCAATCTTCCGAAAAAGGCGGTGGACTGGTTGTTCGCATCCGAATTGTATCTTTATACTTTTGTATATGTGCCAAATCTCATTTCAATTTTATGCAGTCAATATTATCATATTATGTTGATTATTCATTTAAAGCAGTGGTTCTTAACCTTTTTGACATGAGGGACCACTTTAGCTAAAGTTGGCTTGCCGGGGACCACCTCATCGGTTTACCTAAATTAGCACTCACTTCTTTATTATTTATCAAAAAAAACTGAATTTTTGGGTCAGTTATACTCAAAGCTAAACGCATGTCGGCAGTTGTGTAGGTAAGCAAATGCAAATAAAGAAAAACTTGCCTATGTAGCTTCCAAATGCGCGAGCGAAGCGAGCGCGAAATTTTTATCGGACCTAAACCGAATATTTTTGGTCTGTTGACAAATGCAAAAATAAGGGCATAATATGTAGTTTCTGAATACGCGAGCGACGCGAGCGCGAAATTTTATCAGACTTAAACCAAATATTACGTAAAATTTAGCCCAAACGTACTTAACTTTTTGTTTGTTGACAAATGCAAAAATAAGGGCCATAATATAGTTTCTGAATACGCGAGCGAAGCGAGCGCGAAATTTTATCGGCCTTAAACCAAATATTACGTAAAATTTAGCCCAAACGTACTTAACTTTTTGTTTGTTGACAAATGCAAAAATAAGGGCCATAATATAGTTTCTGAATACGCAAGCGAAGCGAGTGCGAAATTTTTATCGGACTTCAACCAAATATTACGTAAAATTTAGCCCAAACTTACTTAACTTTTTGTTTTTTGACAAATGCCAAAAAAAGGGCATACAGTGTCTGAATACGCGAGCGAAGCGAGCGCGAAATTTTAATTGTTTTTTAAAACTCAAAACCAAAATTACGTGAAATGTAGCCCAAACATACATTTTCATGAATGGGGGGACTAGGTACGACACACCCGATATACGTCCATGCGAAAACCCCCGCTCGCAATTATAAGTCGATAAAAATTAAGTTAGATAACTTATAGCAACGTCGCGAAGCTAAGCTTCGCGGACCACTTGGAATGCCTCCAGGGACCACCAGTGGTCCGCGGACCACCGGTTAAGAACCACTGATTTAAAGATTTCAATCTTTAGGATGGATAGGATTATTAACAGTGTAGTCAAAGTCTTTTATTTGCCAGAATGTAGGTGTACAGAGTATGTTCTTAAATCTAAAGTGGCCCATTTACATTCTACCATTACATACAGTATGCAAATATTTGTTATACAGTTTATTAGAACACCAAGTACAATTAGTACGTAATTAGTTAGTGTGTACGTACAAATACAGCCAGCATTTGTGACACAAAGCTTGTTACTTGCTTACAAACAGCAACAAAACAAACAATTTCTTCCAAAAGAGGCCAAGGCAGACATAATAGTGTAGTGGAATCTTGTTCGTAATTAGGATCAACTGCTTTTATAATATATTCAAAGTCTAAAGGCTCAATATCTGTTATTGTAATCGCTGATTTGTGATTAGATAAACAATATAATCATGTAAATGAGTAAACATAAATTTTCGACTTAATAATCCTAGCCTTTCTGCGCTAGAACATTTGTTTACATTCGTGGTTTCAGTCTTATCTAGGAGAGATTATCGTCTTATTTTGAATAAAAAAAAAAATATCAACACATTCCTGAACAGTGAAGCATCATAGGACTATTACATATAAGGAACGTAAAAAACTAAATCTTTTTTTGAGTGTTCATAAAAGGCAAACAAGGAATTATGTGCATTCTCTAATCTCTAGTTATGAACTGAACTCATTCTGTCTGCAAAAGAACTTTTTATAAGTTTTGGACACGCTGCACATTTTTTCTTCACATCGAGGGAGCTGAAGGTTTAATTTCACCTGATGAGCCATAATGTCCGAGTTTTCTCGAATCCTGCACACACTTTGACTTCAACAAAAACTTCTTACAGTAGTTAAATAAATGCAAAGTCTATTACCAAATATTTATTATTGTCTTTCTGGTTTGTTCAAGGTTGCCAGAAGCTATAGCGACACGAGACGCTATGGCCAAGTGCTTGTACGGTGCTCTTTTCGACTGGATCGTGATGCAGGTCAACCACGCTTTGCTCTCTAAAAAGGACACGCTTAGGGAACATCAGGGACATAGTATAGGTAAGTCAGTTATTATAGATTACTTATTGAGCGTTTCAGTTACCATAATTAACTTATTGAATTCACTAAGGACCATTACTGATAGCACCTACCAAAGTTGGCGCTGGATGCAGATCCTTCCCACTGGTCCTAAAAGTTCAGCTTTTCACTTTGTCTTTGAAATTTACTTAGATTACATACGAGAAATATTGTGTAAAGTTAGTCGGTTTTAATGATCAAACGCCTCTATATTCCGACGCCAGATAGTCAAACTTAAACAAAGAATAATAGCCCCTTTTCCTATCGTATCTATCATTTTTGTTGCAGGCGTTCTGGATATATTCGGTTTCGAGGACTTCGGTCTGAGCAACAGCTTCGAGCAACTGTGCATTAACTACGCGAACGAGCATCTACAGCATTATTTCAACCAGCACGTGTTTAAGTATGAACAAGAGGAGTATAAGAGGGAAGGCATACCCTGGACGGATATAGGGTTCTCTGATAATACAGGGTGTTTGCAGCTCATCGAGGGAAAGGTTAACGGATTGCTGTGTCTGTTGGATGATCAGTGCAAGTGAGTACATGTTTTTCTTTGTTTATGTAAGTTAGTATCTAAGCAGAAAAAACATTGATAATGTTAGTATTGCAGTGGGGTAGTGGAGAAGTGTATAAATGTACATGTCACATTAAAAGCGCTTACTTATCTATCCACCATAATGTCCATACGAATGGAATTCTTTAGCTTGAAAATAAATATACAATTAAAGATTATTATTATATCCAAAAGTACAATGCAGTGTATTAAAGTTATGAAGAAAAAAAAATCGAGGTATCATTAGAGCACATATTACAGTTTTCAATTTTGTTTTCAGTTTCCCATGGGCGACCAATGAGACGCTACTACAGAAGTTCAACTCTGTGCATGAGAACAACCCGTTCTATGAGAAGCCACAGAGAAGAGAACCGGCATTCGTTGTCAGACATTACGCCGGTAGAGTCAAGTATCAGGTAAATAAATCCTCCTCCGAGCCTTTTCCCAATCATGTTGGGGTTGGCTTCCAGTCTAACCGGATTCAGCTGAGTACCAGTGCTTTACAAGAAGCGACTGCCTATCTGACCTACTCAACCCAGTTACCCGGGCAACCTGATACCCCTTGGTTAGACTGGTGTCAGACTTACTGGCTTCTGACTATCCGTAACGACTGCCAAGGATGTTCAATGACAGCCGCGACCTACAGTTTAACGTGCCATCCGAAACACAGTCAATGGTGTCTAATATATACTTAGAAAGTACATACAAACTTAGAAAAGTTGCATTGGTACTTGCCTGACCTGGGATCGAACCCGCGCCCTCATAATTGAGAGGTTGGTCCTTTACCCACTAGGCCACCACGACTACTACTCAGGTAAATAAATACATACCATAAATATAAAGCCAGTGTATTGTTTACTGAGGACCGCCACCGAGAACAGTATGCCTACTATCAAATAAAATGTATTTTTCTTGGTGTTAGGTTCAATAATTTTAAGATACCTATAATATTTCTGAAGAATTGTGTTCTAGATTCTAAATAAACTAAAATAATTTTTAAATATTGTAAACTAAAGAAACTATATGCCTGAGGTCTGAGGGTCGATAAGGACTTGGTTTTAACAGTAAAGAGATCTAAAATAATTATTTCAACTTATTCTGTTTAACTTGGTAACCAGGTAACAGCAATGCGTGAGAAGAATCTAGATCTAATGCGGCAAGACATCGTCAGCGTACTGAAGAACTCCTCGCTGGCTTTCGTCCGAGAGTTGGTTGGTGTCGATCCTGTAGCCGTGTTCCGCTGGGCTATAGTGCGAGCTTTCTTTAGGTAAGCTTAACTAGAAAATAAGTTGAAATTATCTTGGTACTTTGTTTGTAATATTGTTGACGGGTCCTATGGGCCAAGGGTTGCTTGAGGTTCACACATCAGTGCCGTGTAATGGTTGGGGATGCTTGTCAGCACGGACATTATGTGATCGTGTTCAAAGACCATTGATGGACCCATATTTTATTTGGCCACTGATGCAACACGTTCCTTTCTCGGCACTAATGTCTGGGGATTGACATTGAACCTTCGGTCAAAATATCCATGCAGCTCTGACTAGGCCATGAGATCTTCAATATGGTGTAATGTTTGTACACAGAGGTTACTTCGCGTTCCTGGAGGCAGGCAGACGTCACCGCGTGCAGCGCGTGGACGGCGCCTCGCGCCTGCCCCGCGCCTCCATCCACGCGCCCAACGACACCATCATCAGGTCAGCCACCACCACACCCACTGCCACAGCTTACTTCACAACAAACTATTATCCACTAACTGCAGATTTGCAATACCATACCTATTAACTTGAAAGGCATGAAGACTTATTATTATATCCAACAAATTGGCAACTTGAAAATATCACTGAAATTTTTACTGTAGGTTGTGCTTACACCGCAAATGCTCACCCAGAAATATTTGCAGATTTCTCGCCAATTCTATTCACGTTGAATTTGAATTCGTTCAAATAAGCTTGCATTTTGAATTACTGTAAATAAGCACTTGCGGTTTTAAACACGACCCTGATGATTTACTCTATATTATTATGTATAAAATATGTATTACAATATAGCTTTTGCAAGCAACGTTATGTGACGTAATGAAATGTGTCTTGTTGCTCAGCCAACTGGTGACAGTATCGTCAATCAATCTTGCAATCAACCGCATTGCGTAAGTCACCGAATTTACGGCATGCTTGTTATATGTTCTATGTGCACCTAACGCATGGACATCCATGTTCTTAGTCTACCTGTAACACACCCTTGTTGCGTTATACTGCCACGACTTCATGTTTGTTGACTCGCTATTAGTCCAAAGCAATTATGTAGTTTTCATCTGTTAGTTTTCTAATAGGATTTTACTCATACTCACTTCGCGGTCACACCGAGTAGGCATGCATGCACCCCAGAACATTTTAATTTGGTTTACTTATTTTTTACATTAATTTTGTAATCGTCGATTCCTTTCTCACCCTCCATCGTCGGGCACAGAGCGGGCCACAGAGCCGCCAGTAAGCCGCGCGAGGCGAGCCGCCCCGGCGATAGTAAGCCCCGCGCCGACGCGGCCGGAGCTCGGGACCGCGGCAAAGGGGCAAAACATTACAGAATCGCCGAGACGCGCACGCGGCGGGCGGAGCGCGACGAGCGCTTCGACGACAGCGACGTCATGCAGCGCGCCAGCCAGATCGTCATGTACGTGCGCCACGCGCTCCTCAAACAAACCCATGAGTGCAAATACTACCCGACACTTTCATTCTTACACACCTAGTTATCCCTCTATAGGTATTTTGTTCGAGTTTTGTTTTATTTGTACTCATTTGGATCATTATTGGATATTTTGTTTGAAGAATTTGCGTGTTTCGGTTGGGGTCTATTTTTCACCTTTCTCTTTTTCACGGTGGTGGCTATGGGTCTTCAGTTGTCGTGCATTTCTCTGTCGCCTTCCTTTTGTGACGTTTATATAGCATATATGTATTATGTAGTAGTATTGTAATATATAGCTGCTGGGTGGCCAGCCAAGGTATACAATTACATCTTCTATTATATACACGTGAACTGTAAAAGAAAATATACATAGATGCTGTAATTGTCGTTTGTCGCTTTTCTGTGTGGGTTAAGTGTAGATAACAGATTTCTGCAGACTTTTATTCAAAACTACGAGCTGTATATCAATGCAAAACATCAAAAATAAAACATTTTTCTTTCATATTGGCTTTTTCTAAATCTTAGATACACAAGATGATTTCTTATCGGCTTGTACTGAATTGCAATTGCTCAAAACAATTTGGGTAGAAGAACACTTTTACCGGCATAGCATGTATGTAAATAATTCGCACATTTTCACCAAGCAATCTATACTTAGGTGGTTGGTGTTGCCACTTTAAGAGATCTCATGACGCTGTGGATATTTTTTCTACAAATTAATTCTATCAAAAAATCCATATTGCGATCTCTTAGAGATGTTTTCTCCATATTTATGTATACTTAAACTAATTTGGTTTGGTTGAACAGGAAAAACAAGTCATTTAGGCCGAGAGAGCGGGCGAAAAAGGGTTTAAAGAATCTTCAGAGCGTGAAAACGTTAGCGGGTCGGACGGCGGCGCCGGCGGGCAAGCGGAAACAGCCGCAAACTGTCGCCGCGCAGTTCCAACACTCGCTATCCGCGCTCATGGACACCTTGAACCAGGCCAATCCGTTCTTTATTAGGTAAGGCAATAGCTAACAGATAAATGGAGCGTTTTAGAAAAATATTTATTTTCTAAAAAGTCTTCTAAATACTAGCTTGCTGTGCCCATTAAGGTCCATTATTGTGACAACTTTTTATATTTCCACCTCTATCTATGTCGATTATGGAACATGGATAAACAACATGAATAAATTGTTAGGTAAAGGTATGAGAGATATCAAGTCTCTATCGGCAATAAGTGTATGGTGGTTTCAATACGAAGTGATTTGTAAACATCGATGTTAGTTTCTATTTAATTCTCCAACTTCCTACAGATGTATAAAATCAAACGGCGAGAAAGTCCCGCACGTTTTCGACGATGAAACCGTCCAGCGACAATTACGGTACACGGGCATGTTAGAAACGGTCCGGATCCGGCAAGCCGGGTACAACGTGCGACTGACTTACGAGGAGTTCATACAGTTGTACAGGATACTACTGCCGAAAGGACTGCTGAGCTCACAGACTGATGTCCGACACTTCCTAGCCACGCTCAATCTCGATAGGGATAACTATCAATTAGGTAAGAACTTACTTTTAGAAAATATTTAGTATTTTTTTATGTTTTTTGTATGTGACTGAAAGATATTAAAGTCATTCAAGGGTTATGGGATACGTTAGCATAATCTGGATTGAACTTCATTATAGTTAACTTGACGGTATCCAAGTCGAATGAAGTGGCTACCAAACATCATTTTATCTAGATCATCAATAACATGGAGGGATGATAATGTTGCTTAAATCTTTCGATGAAAAATTTCTCATCACCTGGGGAATTAGTCAATACTTTTCCTAACGATCCCACCACGAATGGCGTTCTAAACATTACTTAAAAATCTAATTTATTTATCATCCCACATAGGTGCAACAAAGATCTTCATGCGCGAAAGCGAGCAGACGAAGTTGGAGTACCGGCTGCACCAGCAGATCATGGCGTCCATCATCACCATCCAGCGCTGGTTCCGCGCCGTGCTCGAGCGCAGGCGCTTCCTCGCGCTGCGCCGGGCTTCCGTCGTTATACAGTATTTTTGCAGGTGAGTAATATAAGGCCAGTTAAAGTGTGGCTAAAAATAATAAGCAGTTTCAAAATCTCTTGGGTCACGTTCCCGGTGGGCAGCAATGAGGAGGAGTTTTTTTATGCAATTTTATAAATATTAATATAATTTTAAATAAGTGTATATAAGTTTACTATTTTTAAAATTTAGGTACTTTAAAAACAGGAAAGTTCCAAAATCTATATCGGTCGAATGAATAGTGATGTGATGACAGTCAAAATTCATTTATCGACATAGTTTGAAAGTTGGAAGGGA
Source organism: Helicoverpa zea (assembly GCF_022581195.2). Classification (NCBI taxonomy): domain Eukaryota; kingdom Metazoa; phylum Arthropoda; class Insecta; order Lepidoptera; family Noctuidae; genus Helicoverpa; species Helicoverpa zea. The sequence continues at coordinate 7,304,204 of NC_061466.1, read as the reverse complement.
TATCTCCGGAACTTTTGTTAGGCTTATTTAGTTCAGCTAGCTCTTAAACATTTTTCAATTAAAATGGTATCCCTGAATTTACATATCCTTTGCAAGGGTGGTTACATTACATTACGCTACTTTTGTACAGACAATGGCTATCAGCTCGTCACGAGGCAGCCTTGCGCCTTCAAGCGTGGTACCGCGGCGCTCGCGTGCGTTGCTGGGCGCGGAAACTACACCGCGGCCTCATCGCCTTCCAAGCCGCCGCCAGAGGGCACTTGTTACGCAGAGCTATTTGTGCCAGAAGAGCCATCGGGGACTCTGAGGTAAGGACTGTCAGAATACACCCGCATGAACTAATATACCCTTGTTTTATTTCAATCGTTTCATCCGGGTGAGGAAAAAACTTTATTGATAAAATAGGGTTGTCGAAAAAATATCGATATTTCTTGCTGTTGAATGAAATCCAATTAATAATTTGTTTTGCTATTCCAAATGTTTTATTGATTGATTGAAAATGCATGATTGTTCATTTCGAATCACAGAGCAATGTACAGCACTTTTTGATGTAACTAAAAATGGAGCATATCAATTCGCAACCCTCACCTGGACAACAAATTCAATAAATTCATTGATTGAACTCAAGTTTGCACCTTATATCCAAATCGATGTTATTTAACTGTTAAGGGTATGTTTCACTACCACAGATATCCACATAAATATCTACCTATCTCACGTTTGCGTTACCTCAAAGTTTATACGATAAGTTCATGATACTAGACAGCATCTTTCAGTGAATCGAATCAGTGGTTTCAGCCGTGTTGTCCAATTTGTCAATGAATCAGTCAGCAAGACAGTGCCTTACTTGATATAAATACATAAAGATGTAGTGAAACATACCCTGAAACTAACCGATAAGTGTGACTAACGTGCAAGCGTGTCGGACACACGTACAACGTTGTGGTTGGTGTTTGTGTTGACAGCATGACGGCCGCGCGCCGCCCGACAGCGTCACGCTCAGGCTCGCCAACAAGGACCCGCTGTGAGTAATACACTACTTTATCTACTATCGACCAATGACATTTATGACGTCGTGTCAGCGTAAGACGTCTACTACTAGACAAAAGTCTCTCCCAAGGTTCGCCACTTTGCTCGATCTTCAGCAACCCACATCCAGATCTCAGCGACCTTGGCCAGATCGTCCGTCCATCTGTTGGGGGGCGTGCTAATACTGCGTCTTCCATGTCGTGGTCGCAACTCGAGAACTTAACTTCATCTCTAAAGTATGAGGTTCAATGTTGATTGGGAAAACTTTACAGATTAAACTTATAAATGTGTAGAACTGGCACATCTATATATACAAAAAATATTCGGTGTCTGTCCCTGATCCAGCCTGCTATTTTAAAAACTGTGGTCAAATCTCATGTTTTAATTCAGACACTTGCTTAATTATTGAATCAAAAATGCAAATTTAGTAGATATAACTGCCAAAAATAGACAAGAAGCATATAAAATGTAAATATATTGAATATTTTTTTGTGTAAACTTGCGTCCGGTTACTTATTTGTCAAATATTTTAGGTATATCTTACGTACGGATCAAGAAAACTCAAGACAACTGAGAGCTACACAATCATTGCCGATACCAAGGTATGTAAACCATTTTATACGAACCTATATCAAACGCATAAATTACATGCTAGAAGACATTAAAATATTATTATGTTGTTGTAGGGTGGAGAAGAAACGGGATATTCTCATAGATACTATAGAAAATACAAATATTCAAAAAGTGAAAAAGAGGGTGTCCAAGACAGATCCGCTAAAACAAACCAGCACAAGGTATTACACGAAGCTGCTTCTTCTCGAAATATACACGAGTTTTTTGTCACATGTTCCTTGATTTCCAAGCTCAAATTACATACTTTTCTTTAACACAAAAGATAAATTATATACCTACTTTAACACAAAAAAAGTGTATAAGTAGTTTTCGCAACTTTTTGTCATCTTTGAATATTGCTCATATTCGCTGCGGATTTAGTTAAGGTGCGTCCCCGAGCAAAACTCAGCGGAAGCCGTTTTTTGAAGTCAACTTCTCTTTGTCTAAAACCAATACCAACTAATAAAAAATACATAAAATTTGTAGATATTCTTGACTCTTGAATGGTAGTTTTTTTTTAGTTTTAAGCAGAATAATATGACTGTTTTGCATTAAGACAAAACAGGTATTATATGTAGAAGAAAACACAGCAATGATGTGAAGAAGCAGTCCTATGATTCTGTGAAAATATCGAGAATATCAGTCATATCTGTATACAAATCGAGAATATCCTCCCAATTTCTGTCACCACAGGGCTATCTGTCATACTTTACCGCCAAATTTTCAACCGGCGCCATTGCAGTCTTCATCATCAGCAAGAACCTTGGCTCATTGCTGTGTTTTCTTCTACATATAATACCTGTTTTGTCTTAATGCAAAACAGTCATATTATATGTCTTCGAAAACACAGCAATGATGTGAAGACCTGTTTGATATCTGCTGGTGATCAGAAATTATAAAACACAAGAATGCAATGTGAGAGTAATATAATTTACTAGGTACTTCCTTATAACAAATTTTCTTATCACTCTCTTTGAACCATCTTTAACTTTCAATATTTGCTGGGAAAATGTTAAGAACAAAATCCAACCACACTATTAGTTTAAAATATTTATATTTTTCTTACCAAGAAACTCAAATTAAACAATTCAATATGAAAACAAAAAACATAACTTCCTTCTTAGGATTGATAAATAAAAATGCAGTTTAACTGCCACAAATTAACAAATAATCTTCAAACATAAACACTTCAGCTGTTCAGCCTTAATAATTGAGATCAAAATCACATTATCATAAATAATCAAATATAATCACTATTAATCACATTGTTTTAAAATTATTATAAAGTAGACCAGGGACATCCTCACTGACAGGCTTATTTATATTTCTACAATAATATTTAGAAAAGGTTTCCACACACTTCCAGTTTCCTCTTTCTAATATCTCCTGTATAGGTCTATTGTCTAGCCATCCCCTGGAGGCCACTGCTGACCTTATGCTGCCTGGAGAGTAGCCATCTATCTGTGCCAATTTGAAGGCTGACCTCACCCATCCTGAGATCATGGTCTTAGAGGCAGGCTTTGTATCACCGGTGATTGATATAAAAAGGGAATTAACATTTGTAGTTTGATTGCGTCTAGTCTCTGAAATCTTGACTAACTTCTTAACGTTAGTGACTGGGCAAAGCTTAGAATCTTGGTGCTTCATGAGAAGCCAGCCTGATTGTCTATGAGAACTTGTGTCTGTTTTTGAGCCAAATTTTGGCCAGAATGTTACTGTGTCCTCAGTTTCAGCATATCCTTGATCACCAAGCTCCAAAAGTGTAAGATCATGCAACCTTCGGCCAGATGCAAGTAAAAGAATCAATGCAGTGTGTCTGCTTTGATAAAAAAGAGTGTCTGGAAATTCTGAAGACTTTAACCACTCATACAATATTTTAACATCCCATACTGGTAGCTTTGCTGGGCGTGGTTTAGCTAGACTCACTGCCTTTAAAACCTGCTGAACGAAAAAATTTTTGGCCAAGTTCTCAACCCTAGGTGCACAGTAAGTTGAGACAGCAGACTTGTGCAACATTACCGTGCTGTATGCAAAACCTTTCTCTAAATGTAAATTAGCTAAAAATCTGGCTAGGTCCTTGCCCTCTGGGCACTTATTATCCACTCCATGGGATTCACACCAAAGTATCCATCTTTTTAAAGGTGCACTATACGTATTAATAGTGGAGGGGCGCCAGCTACTTCTCAACAATCTTTGTTCGTCTCTGCTCCAGTCCTTTACTTGATCTCCCCACCCCCAATTTTCCAAGCCTGAAGTACTAGCTTGTCCACTGACGGTGGAGGTAGTCCCGTCGTCCTGTCCAGCAGCACCTCCCTCAGGTTCTCTATGGGAAGCGGGGGTACTCGCGCGCGTGTCTTCAGGTCGGGAAACCAAAAGCACTGGGTCCACTGTGGCGCTATCACAATGTATGTCCCTCTTGCCTTGTTCAGATGTGCCAGAACCCTGGGCATCATGCTTGGAGGTGGAAATACCCAAGCTGTCTGAAAGTCCCAAGTTTGGCTGAAGGCGTCGCAGAACTCTGCGGAGCCATCCCTTGAGTCTAGACTGACATACCTTGAAACGACTGCCGTGTCTCTTGTAGCAAAGAGATCTATTTCTGGAACCCCCCATTGTCTGAACACTGCCTCCGTGGCTGGTGGCAGCAGGTGCCACTCGGGTACTGACTTTCCCCTTGACAGGCAATCTGCAATGCCGTTTAGGTTTCCTGGCAGGTGGTACGCTGTCATCGTTATGTTCAGCCGACAAGTCAACTCTAACAACTGGGTTGTTAGGTCTAACAGCTTCAAGGACCGAGTCCCGCCCTGATTCCTTATGTACGCTACTAGAGTCCGATTGTCGGTCTGAACCAAAATGTGGGCATTCTGTAACAATGCCCCCTGTGACCTTATTACCGCATAAACGGCATACATCTCTTTTAGGTTCGAGTGCCAGGCTTTTTGGTTCATGGCCCATTTGCCTGAGAGATACTTGCTGTTTAGACTTGCTCCCCAGCCCGCATCCGCTGCGTCTGTGGTCAAGAAATGCGTTACCTCTTTCTTGAGTAACGGGTTTGGACAGCCCTCTACTGCTTCCAACCACCACCGGAAGTCCTCTCGCACTCCGGAACTCAATTTTCTCTTCTGGTTTCTCCGGGAGAACTTTCTCAGGAAGAGTTGGGCCTTTCGACAGTGAAGACGGCCCTGGGGAATCGTATAGTTGGCGAAGTTTAGTTTTCCCAACACGCTTTGCAACTCTCTTAACGAGCAGTTGTCCCGCTTTAATAGCTTTATCAGGGAGGCTTTTATTCCTTCTACTTTTCTGATGGGCAAGGCGATTGTCAGGTACTGAGTATCCCAGACCAGGCCCAAGTATTCCAACCTGTGTGTTGGTTCCGTCACCGACTTCTGGTAATTCACGTGCCAACCCAAAGACTCCAAGACGGCCAACGTTTCCGCAACTTGTGCCATTAACTTGGATCTGTCCTGACAAGCTAGGAGGAAGTCGTCCAAATAGACCAAAAGACGAATGCCTCGATTCCTGAGGATCTCTGCCACCCAGTTTGAGACTGCCGCAAATACACGGGGCGCCGATGATAGGCCAAATGGCAGAGCAGTTAACTGGAGAATTTCTCCATTGTAAACAACCCTCAAAAACCGTCTGTGAGTCTCCGCGACACACAAATGGAAATAGGCTTGGTGAAGATCTATCTTCACTAGCCAGTCGTTTGCTTGAAGAAAGGTAACTATGTCTAATTGCGAAATTAGGTAAAAATGCTTTGTGGCTATGTACCTGTTCAAAGCCTTGAGGTCGAAGATGGGTCTCAATCCCCCATCCGCCTTCTTTATTAAAAACATTTTGGAGTAGAAACCGGGGTCCACTACTGTTGGCTTCTCCAGGATGCCCTGCATCTTTAAATCCTGAATCACTCTTGTCATTTCCAGGGAAACTTTGGTGGCTATACACTTTAAAAAGTTCTGACCGGGATATGTCAGGGGAGGTTTGCTTCTGAATGGCAAGCGGTAATTGGCTATAGTGTTTAAAATGAACTGGTTTGCTCCCAACTGAGTCCATCTCTCGGTGGAGAATTTTAGGCAACCTCCTCTGAATACCCGGTGAGAGTCATTCTTCTTTAGATCTGGTGGACTTATCGTTATTGGCTGTGTTAGTGGAACGTTGACGAAAGGGCCGGTTTTTATTAGAAGTATGCTTAAATTTCTTATCAAACTTTTTAGATTTATTTTTAAAATTATTTTTTCTATTTTGAAAGGGCTCACCCCGCTCTGTAACTTTCCTTTCCTTGAGGTAGGTTGGAGTATTCAGCCAGACCTGAGACCCTCCGAGGGACTGTATAATAGGCTGTAGTGCCTCTCTGCTAAATAAATGTTCAGCACTAGGAGGAACATTCCTCAATGTGTTCCTAAGGTTCGTATTTGAAATTTCTTTCAAAATCCTGTCCCGCCTAACCTCAATAGATTCAGATCGTTTTCCACAAATAATTTGCATTGTGGTCTCTGAATTTTTATAACTCGAAGACCCAGGTCCAAAAATCTCTGACATTTTGTCCACCAATGACTTGGGGTTCAAATTAGTTGGATCCGCGCTAGCCCAATCTACAATATTCTGTAAACCCGATTTCAACAATTGTCTTTGCTCTAAGACTTTGTTAGATATACCAGCTAAAAACATTTCAGTAGCAGCTAAATAATCCTTATTCTTATTAAAATGACACAACTCATCATTGACCATAAGGCCTGTAAATCCTGGGGTTGCAAGGCAACCTTGCAAAGCTTGTTTGTATCTAATGCCCTTCCAAGCCTGCGAGTCAAATTGTTGCAGCTTATTTAACTCATTAAGCCTATCCTTATCACTAGGTGGAATATTTTTCTTACTGTCTATTTCGGTGTTTAAGGCACCCAAATTTAGAGAGAGCGACTCGGGCTGTGCCGGCAAAGTAATAAATTGTTCCGCACAACTGTCCTTAGCAGCAGAAGGCTGCGAGCTCGTTATTGTACTATTTGGCGCTGCCCTACCATTATAGCAGTAACCTGACTGATATAAACTTAAGTAATTAGACAAATACGCCATTTGCGACATCAAAGTATCAACACGAGGATCGGTACGGACATGTTTAGACTTGTACTTACGGTTCCTCGCCGACGCACGAGAACGCTTATTAGGCAAGGGCGAAGCCGTGCCCTCCTCAAACTCCGAGGATGAGGAGGAACTACTTTCCAACGCCTTCGAGCTTGTCGACGACGATTGCCCTCCATCCGGAGCGGCCGCGTCTCGCTCGCGGTTCTCGCACGTATTACTCACCGAGTCCATTTTATTATTTACACTGCCGTGTTTTCTAAACTCACTTTTCCTAGGCTAAATACACTAGGAACAAATTTTTTTGCACTTGAAAAAAGTTTTTCACGCGTTTCGAATGAATCACAAGAATGCAATGGCGCCGGTTGAAAATTTGGCGGTAAAGTATGACAGATAGCCCTGTGGTGACAGAAATTGGGAGGATATTCTCGATTTGTATACAGATATGACTGATATTCTCGATATTTTCACAGAATCATAGGACTGCTTCTTCACATCATTGCTGTGTTTTCGAAGACATATAATGTCTAATTATAGGGTCACAACAAAACCACAGAAATGTGAAATAAGCACTAATAAGATGCATCTCTTCGTAAAGTAACTGTTATTTTTATTTGCTGCCTAAACTAATAGATAGGTAATTAAAAAACGAACATTATGGTAATTTTTAATTTATTGCAAAACACGAACATTTTATTTTATAAACATTTGAATCCAAAATATGAGCGTTCTCGCTACGTATTTCTTGCGCCATGTTTGTATGGCGCAGATTAGGCTCAAGGTCATTTGCTCAGGGTACCGTCTTAAGTTTAAAGTTTCAAACATCGAGTTTTACGAGAACTGTATCACTGCTATTTTCAACCACACTTCAATACACAAAAACATTCAAAATATTTTAAATTTTCAGCCTTATACCCAAAGAAACAAGCGAATGTTCCACGGAGGATGAACGCTGGAACGTGACCGCTAACAGGTACCCACAGGCCGCGGTCACTCTGCCCAATAAGATTACGCCCGAAGACTTGGCCGATGAACTGCTGTGGTTGAGGCTCGATCAGAACTATCTCATGACTGAAAAAGATGCTATTACTAAGGTATTTATGAATTAAAGAATGTAGCGCTGTTAACATAGTTGGATTATCGAAAATAATGTAGGTAGTAGGAAAGGTGGATAGCCATGCCGGATAGTTGAAAATACCAAAATTCGTCACCCATTTATACAATGTAGTACTACCTCTAAATAACCCCATATTAAAATCAGTCAAGCGGTCTTTGTTAACATTTGTTTTTATTTGATTTTGTAGAAAAGAGAAAAACGGGAGAAAGAGTTGGCGGAACTTTTGGAGACAATAACGAGTAGCAGTGAAGAGTACCTTAGACAAATTGGAAACTGGAATCCTTCTGACAATACAGAAACCAGTAAAACTGCTGCGAGGTGAGTTTCTTATTGTAGTTTGTATAGCCAATTTATGAATAAAAAATATAAAATGGAAAATGAAAAAAAAAACTGTTTTCGACATACGTTGCCGAAATTGCGAAATTTTGAGCGTATTTTTTTGGGATTCTACAAAGTTGTTGTCTGCTGAAAGTCTATAACATCAATTTTTTTTTTTACTGTAAAATAGTCTAATAATTTCACATTCAGTAAAAAGAAAACGTCATCATTTGAGAAGCGATGGTAACATTCCAACTTTGGCGCTAGGCGCCAACCGCGCACGGCCGACGGCTGACGGCAGCTTGAGAATCGCTCGCGGCCAACGTGTATAGGAATGACGCCGTTTGAGAGGCTTGCGACGGTTGCACGTTGGTTGTGTATCGTTTGCATTGTCGCCGTCGGTCGCGCATCGATCGCAACGTTGCCGTCGGTGGCGCGTATATCACATCGTTGCCGTCGGTCGCGTGGCAGACCTTGGGATCCGAATTAGACTTTACTGAGTTTTGTTATAAAATGTTTATATTGCGCAGACGCGGTTCAGCGGCTGTGTATCAGCGCAGCGTGTCGAGCGCGACGCTGGAGGGCCGCGCGCTGCACTCGCTGCCGCCCGTGCGCCGCGACCCGCGCGCCGCGCAGCCGCCGCAGCCGCTCACCGCCACGCTCTCCGCCACGCTACCCGCCGCGCCCAGGACTGACACAGGTATATACAGCGCAGCGTGTCGGCGCTGCACTCGCTGCCGCCCGTGCGCCGCGACCCGCGCGCCGCGCAGCCGCCGCAGCCGCTCACCGCCACGCTCTCCGCCACGCTACCCGCCGCGCCCAGGACTGACACAGGTATATACAGCGCAGCGTGTCGGCGCTGCACTCGCTGCCGCCCGTGCGCCGCGACCCGCGCGCCGCGCAGCCGCCGCAGCCGCTCACCGCCACGCTCTCCGCCACGCTACCCGCCGCGCCCAGGACTGACACAGGTATATACAGCGCAGCGTGTCGGCGCTGCACTCGCTGCCGCCCGTGCGCCGCGACCCGCGCGCCGCGCAGCCGCCGCAGCCGCTCACCGCCACGCTCTCCGCCACGCTACCCGCCGCGCCCAGGACTGACACAGGTATATACAGCGCAGCGTGTCGGCGCTGCACTCGCTGCCGCCCGTGCGCCGCGACCCGCGCGCCGCGCAGCCGCCGCAGCCGCTCACCGCCACGCTCTCCGCCACGCTACCCGCCGCGCCCAGGACTGACACAGGTATATACAGCGCAGCGTGTCGGCGCTGCACTCGCTGCCGCCCGTGCGCCGCGACCCGCGCGCCGCGCAGCCGCCGCAGCCGCTCACCGCCACGCTCTCCGCCACGCTACCCGCCGCGCCCAGGACTGACACAGGTATATACAGCGCAGCGTGTCGGCGCTGCACTCGCTGCCGCCCGTGCGCCGCGACCCGCGCGCCGCGCAGCCGCCGCAGCCGCTCACCGCCACGCTCTCCGCCACGCTACCCGCCGCGCCCAGGACTGACACAGGTATATACAGCGCAGCGTGTCGGCGCTGCACTCGCTGCCGCCCGTGCGCCGCGACCCGCGCGCCGCGCAGCCGCCGCAGCCGCTCACCGCCACGCTCTCCGCCACGCTACCCGCCGCGCCCAGGACTGACACAGGTATATACAGCGCAGCGTGTCGGCGCTGCACTCGCTGCCGCCCGTGCGCCGCGACCCGCGCGCCGCGCAGCCGCCGCAGCCGCTCACCGCCACGCTCTCCGCCACGCTACCCGCCGCGCCCAGGACTGACACAGGTATATACAGCGCAGCGTGTCGGCGCTGCACTCGCTGCCGCCCGTGCGCCGCGACCCGCGCGCCGCGCAGCCGCCGCAGCCGCTCACCGCCACGCTCTCCGCCACGCTACCCGCCGCGCCCAGGACTGACACAGGTATATACAGCGCAGCGTGTCGGCGCTGCACTCGCTGCCGCCCGTGCGCCGCGACCCGCGCGCCGCGCAGCCGCCGCAGCCGCTCACCGCCACGCTCTCCGCCACGCTACCCGCCGCGCCCAGGACTGACACAGGTATATACAGCGCAGCGTGTCGGCGCTGCACTCGCTGCCGCCCGTGCGCCGCGACCCGCGCGCCGCGCAGCCGCCGCAGCTGCTCACCGCCACGCTCTCCGCCACGCTACCCGCCGCGCCCAGGACTGACACAGGTATATACAGCGCAGCGTGTCGAGCGCGACGCTGGAGGCCAAGGGTACATTTTTACAGGTGTACAGATGCGTGCACATGTGCTATAAATGCATGTCGACGGCGCCTATAAACCATGTAATATGAAAAGCCTTTTTTTTAACGACGTCAAAACTCATCAAATCCCTCCCGCTGTGGATGAGCAGCGGTGAGGGAGTGTCAGAGTCTTACTGACTAAAAACCGTCGTGTTCCGTCGTAGGCCTTTTATGTACCAGGGCCGCGGTTACTGTTTCGAACAATCTCGCAGCGTTTAAAAATTTAAAACATTAAATATATCTTTTGTTTATGTAATAGATCAAAATAATGCACTAAATTGTGGTATTTTTTCCACCCTCATTAAGCTGATTTTAAGTACATAGTGATTAGGTCAACTTTAATGTCTTATCTTATTTTAAGCCTTTCATTAAGTATCTTTTGTAAATAAACAAATATACCCCTAAGGATGTTTCAATTCGTTTTAGAACTCATTTTGCAGTTGTGTCTGTATCTCTTAACCGTCAAGATGTCGGTAACAGTGGTTGTGTTAGAAAAGAAGAGAGTGGTGTGGTGTTATATTTATAAAGTGAGATTGTTAATGGTATTCTTTGTGATGGGATACTTTGTGGAGCTACTAAACCTATTCGTTTCTGAGTCTTGTAAGCTGACTTTTATTTATATGTACTTTAATTTGGGTGGCTTTGCCTGCGAATTCGTACGCGGATCCTACAACAGAGTCAACATTAAAGATCTGAAACATGAAAATTTCATTGTCAAACTACCTTAAATGAGTATCATGTTAGGTAGGTAGCTTACTTGCACACTCCATTATTCCTGTTATAACTGCCTCGTTGGTCTAGCTGTCAAAAGCGGCTGCTGAGCACGAGGTCTCGTGGTCGGTCCGTAAAGCTTTGTGAGTTTTAGAAACCTCACAAAAGCAGCCCGGAGCCTGTAAGTTGGTCATTGATACACTGGTGCTTCGGAGAGTACGTAAATGTCGGTCCTGCGCCTGATCTCTCTCCGGTCGTGTCGTATTACCGTCCCATCGGACTATAAGACTGAAGAAATAGTGAGTGCACTTGTGTCTGCGCAAATGCTTGTGCACTGTAATATTTCCCGCAGTTTTACGCTGTTGGAAACTTCTTATATGAGAACAGCCGCCGTGGCTGATGGGTCGAATTCACATCGCAGTTTTATGTGGGCGCCCATAATCGGCTAGGAGGACACCGACATAATCATTCATGTTGTGTAATTATAGTTACATAAGTTTATAGTGGTTTCTCCAATACCTTTGTTCTCTCCAGCAGGCAGCGCGGAATCAGTGAGTAACGCAGAGGGCGTAGCCCCGGCGCCGCCCGCGCGTACCGCCCGGCGCTCGCCGCGGCGTTCTTCTCGCGGCCCGCCGCCAGATATCATTGTCGACGCCTCGCTCTCTCTGCACGACCATGACATTAAACGGTAACTATGAACTTAAATATTTTATTAGTTAATAATTAGCACAGTACTAAGTAAAGTGTTTATAGAATTCAAATCGAAACTCGAGTGGAACATCTTACATAAATTAATTTACTATTGTAGTGTAAATTGTAATTAAGCGTAACACATTATTACATTACAATCATCATCGGGTGATCGGGATGATTGAGTGAATTTGAGCTAAGGATTATAGAGTAAAAGTTGTAAGAGCCGGAGTAATATGTGATTAGAGCTCGTTGGCAAATTATGAAATTCAAAAAGTGCTGTTTTGTAGTCAAGTTTGAATAGATGATTTTTGAATTTCAACCGGTCCACAGTTTTGAAAATACCAACTACATAGACGATGTTATTATACTCCCAGAAAGCAACAATGCATTCAATACTCGAATTACCTTTATATTATATTTATTCATACACAGAGCGGCATCAGAACAAATAAGCGGTCTAGTAGCGGGCGCGGTGCCGAGCGCGACTGTGTCGGCGGCGGCCCTGCGGCGCCGCAACTCCGACCCGGCGCCTGGTGACGTGAGGCCGCTCGACCCGCGCTCCACTGACTTTATTGGCCAGACAGGGAATGGACTCTTCCGGATTGCTGGACACAGGTAAACTTCACCTAAAACTCGAATTTGTATTTCTCCTTAAACTTGAGGGTATACTTCTCCTAAAACTCGAAGGTATACTTCTCCAAAAACTGGAAGGTATACTTCTCCAAAAACTTGAGGGTATACTTTTCCTAAAACTCGAAGACATCTCCTAAAACTGGAAGGTAGGAGAAGTAGGTAACTTCTCCTAAAAGTCGATGTCATTCGAAAACTAAATTCCGAGCACATGTCCGCGTTTTTATTCATGAACACATTAGTGGATTTCTCGACGCGCCTCTCCCGTTACCCGCTGATACCATAGAATTGGTTTCTGTCAACATTCTTGACTTTTGATTTTTGTCTCATCAGTAGATGAGAGGCAGCTGCTGACTAGCACAGAAATTATACTTGAATTGGATAGTCCTTGGCTTTGAAACTGACGGTGAAATATCGTTGTTCATTATTTCTCGATAAATTCAATAAATCTTTTGTAAACAACATGCGTAAAGTTACTGACATGCCTAACTACAACACACGAAAATTGCTTTAGGATTTATATAAACCATTGTTGGACATCCCCTCTACTAGTAGAAATATTGCGACAAACCAACATTACAAAATCGTAATGATTTCTTGTTGGAACATAGTAAATTACTAAGTAACACTTAGTTTACAACTTGTTGCATGCGTTAATATTGTTTGTTAAGTTATATCAGCAATTACATCGTTGTACAAATACAAACTAAGCATTAAGCAATACATTCTTTTCTTAAGCGGCTACTTGATACATTAATATAATGTCGGGACATCTTTCACAGACGGTCGGTTAGCCCCATGCTAACATTGACTAAAATAGTTGTAACTTTCATCCTAGGTTTCGCAAAGGCACGCGATTCGCGAAAGGAGACAAATGTGTGTACTGCCATCAAGCTATCGACGCCTTCATTACACAAGGGCAACGATGTATCGACTGCAAACAGCTGTACCATACAAAATGTATACAAAACAAGGGTGTCATCACCATGCCGTGCTCCAGCCCCGTCACAGTCGCCAACAGAGGTCGCCACAAGAACAGAAAGAGAATCATTTCCAACTCCAATTATAATTTATTAGATAACTCCAAAGGTTCGGTCAGTTCCAACTTCAATCTGACGGGAACTTCGGAGTTTATGGATAGAACAGATAAGATTATATCAGACGCGACTGAGCTACAAGCAATGCAGAACTTTATTACAGAGAAGATTTACGAAATGGAACCGAATGAGAAGAAGAAACAGTCAGAGGTAAATTGCACTCTATAACTTCAAATTTTACATGGCAATACAAAGAATTTTGGTCTAAATATTTCTTGCATTTTCAGGTTGACAGGGTATTCAAACACGCGCTATTAGAATTCAAAGACAACTTAGTAGCGACATACAGTATCGTAGAGACTCGGGGGTCTGCGCTCAAGTACAAAGATCTCATAGGGAACTTCTTACACGTTATGGAAACTGTATGTGCCAGGGAGGGTTCCACGTTGTCTATAACGATGGGGGTCAACGCCTTTAGGGGGTTCATGGACGAATTTATGAGTCAACACGAAACGGATAAAGCGAGAACGAAAAGAAAAAAGGATAAAAAGAGAAAGGTAAGTTCTACATTTTTGGTGGAAACAAATCTGATTGTAAAGCAAAATTTTAATCTTCACCCTTTAAACTTTTAGGTGGACGACCCCATACAATACAAAGGTCATACGTTCATATTGTCTATGATCAATATACCGACGGAATGCGAGATCTGTAAAACCTTCTTCATGTGGCCCATAGAGCGGTCACTCATATGCCAGACGTGTAAACTTGCCTCACATAAGAAATGTTATACTAAGGTAAAGTAATCCCAGATAATATAAAAAGGTACAGATTTTTGTTGAATCTGTAAACATTCAACATAATATCTGTGCTCGGTTAAGTTGTAATTTGTTTTTGTTATATGTCGCTCTCTCTTGTCAATCCGTTACAATTATTAATATAAATCTGGTTAAATCCAAAGAAATCTGCATTCTTCCAGGCCTCTGTCACTCGACGTACTTGCGAGCGATAAATGCCTACCGCTCGCTGGGTTACCGGTAGCCCCACGCGGCTCAGGGCTTTCAATAGTCACACGCGCCGCGCGCGTTCCAATATTATTATTTTTATTTCGTGGCATGTTATGCTGTTGGTTTTTATTAGGTTTTTTAAGCTACCTAACAAACTGATGGATTATTTTGAGTTGTGTTGGTTTATATGCGACTATTGTAAGATTTAGAAACATTTTCTATTTATGAACTTATCTAGTAATTCTATTTTTTTTTAATAAATTAATACTTATCTACTTTATGATTTTAACAACAGAGATCATTAGGTACTTATTTTACTTTAGATACCTACTTAGTTATATGAACTGTATTGTGAGTTTTGTAGCTCAAAACACATCTCGAGTGTAAGTAGGTATAGTTCTGGTCCAACTTAATGACGACTCGGAACATTACGCGTGTCGCTACGCAGAAACCAATTTTAGGTATGTATCAACACTCGACGGAATTGTACCATATGGGGTATGGCGCTTGTGCTCAAAAAATAGTTGGAAACTGCCTTTGATTTTGACGAAAGCTTTACTTAAGTACTTACCTATGCTTACGTATTAGTTAATATTTAGTAATATGTACCTACACTCCATTTTAGTTGGCAATACAATAGTTAACTAAAGAAAAATATTATTGATATTACTTTTTATTTAAAAACTCAGTTTTAAAAAAGGCTATCTTAAAATAAGCGTAACTTTGTTTTCCTACTTAAATATTAATTAATTGTAAGAAGCAACCCTAAGCACGGCCACGGCACGGTTGCGGTCACTGAACTGTGCGCTATCGCATTGGAATAACAATCAAGCGTTCGAGCTTTTAAGGTTCATTTTATAACGCAGCTAGGAATTTGTAGGTAGTTGGGGAACTTGTAGGTGCTTATAACAGTAGGTATGGACCTTTTTGTATGGAGTGATTTATCTGTTACGTAGTAACTATTATATAATCTGTGATTCTTCTACCAAATATATCTATTTAATTGGCTTTTTAAGGTAATTTTGTTTGAAATAATAATGGTTTTTGTGGTCCAGGTATCGACGTTATGTCGTAAAGAAAACCAGACGCCATCGGCCGCGATAGTAGGTGCTGTGGACGCGGGCGGACGAGAACAAATGGGCGTTGTTACGAGAGGAAAGGTAAGAACAAAATATATAGGGAACTAAATAGTAGTTTAAAAAAAGCCTGTTATTTATTTAGGTCCATGTTTACCGACAGCATAACTGTCCTCATCATCATCCTCCGAGCCTTTTTCCCAACTAAGTTGAGGTCGGCTTCCAGTCTAACCGGATTCAGCTGAGTACCAGTGCTTTACAAGAAGAGACTGCCTATCTGACCTCCTCAACACAGCGTAACAGCATAACTGTCCTGTTTGTTTTTTAATAATGTAAAAATTCATAGTAAACCATTTTTTTTAGAGGACTAGCTTTTATGTTTAAGTTTGAACAGGGTTCTTGGGTATTCCAACTACTGCAGATTTTGTCTCATATGTTTTAAATCTTATCAATATGTATTGTTTTGTAGGTGTTTGGAATACCTTTAGCGGACCTACCGACCGGAGAAAGCAATATTCCCATAGTAGTGGACAGACTGATCACCACGATAGAAATGACTGGCCTTTACACTGAAGGCTTGTACAGAAAGAGTGGACTTAGTTCTAAGGTAAGCTTTCATTTGCCTAGTCAAACTAGTTTAAATGTTTTTCATAAGTCTAAGTGTGACATTTAGATATGCAGTAAGTTTATTTTTCTGTTTGATTTTTGTGCAATCTGAAGTGGTAATAATTCAATATTATTTTGCCTATTTGATATTACAAGGAATTTTATGACCGGATAAGCAAAATCCAAAATGTCAGGTAATCCATATGTAGAAGCTTTATGGCCAGGCTTCACTCTCACTACTCTCATCTCTTCGTCGCCTGGTCAGTAAAGTATTTCTAAGTGGAGTATTTCTATTGGTATATGGAGTTATTGAAGGTTCTTCTCCATGAGACTCACTCCTTTTAACCGTACAACTAGCTTGAGGTTTTAAGAGCTTTTATACGTCTATTTATTTGTTTGGTCGGTTAAAAATTTTTCCGATCCGCTTTGGTGGAGTTAGAAGGGGCCCTAACTAAATGCAAGTATGTGGTACCCAGGTACGCGAGCTGCGTCGCTTGCTGGACGAGTCGCCGGAGGCGGGCGCGGACCGGCTGGACGCGTACGCCGTGCACGTGCGCGCCTCCGTGCTCAAGACCTTCTTCCGCGAGCTGCCCGAGCCGCTGCTCACCTTCGATCTGTATGATGACTTCATCCGGGCCGCGCAGATCTCTGACCCACAGGTAAAAACGTCACATTATTGTGTAACTAGCTTCTGCCAGCGGTTTCGCCCACATCCCGTGGGAACCCCTGCACGAACCCGGATAAAAAGCTTATAGCCTTCCTCGATAAATGGGCTATCACTGAAAGATTTTTTCAAATCGGATCTGTACATCCCGAGATTAGCGCGTTCAAACAAACAAACAAACAAACTCTTCAGCTTTATAATATTAGTAAAAATTAGTAGCTTCGGAGTTGTGAAAATATCTAAATTGTTTTTCCTCCTAAGGATATTGAGCTATGAAACCATAACCCCCGAATTTACTCTAGTAGTTGGCCACTTGACTTCCAGTAGTAGCCCCACCGTCAGACCAAAAGGTACAGGCCCTCGGGCCAGATTTGACGTAGTTGAGACGTCGCCTAACCTAATATTGTTTGTTTTATAGGAACGAGTGTCGACAATATTCACGATATTGAGAAAGCTACCGAAACCAAACTTCGATCTTGTTGAGAGGTTAATATTCCACTTAGCGAGAGTGGCTCTTGGAGAGGAACACAACAGGTAAACATCATAATTTTAACATTAATGTCACACCATCCTACAGCTCCCCTCTGAAATCATGCATTACGTTCTTCGTGCATGCGTAGAGTGTTTCGTTCGTACATTTTGATTGTGCAGTTACTAGTAGCCAACTTTAAAAGGAATGCTATTTATCAAGACCTGTACAGTCACATGCAATAATATTTATTTACTTAGCAAGATTTAAAAGCGATTTGTTCATGAAATGATAGCTAACCCATTTTGTAATGGCTCCCAAAATATTTTGCTAGAGAAAACGAACGAACATTGAAAGTTGATACAATAAGCGGCTGTTCTCATATATGGAGGTCAGCCAACTGCGCAGGACATATTATAGTGGACAATGACAAGCATTTGAGCAGACACAGGTGCATTCACTATTCCTTCACTCTCATAGTCCAATTATATAGTTAAACTGATTATATTTAATGTTTTTTGTAATTGTCCAGGATGGGTCCGAACGCGCTGGCGATAGTGTTCGCGCCGTGCATCCTGCGCACGCACAAGGTGCAGCCGGCGCAGGCCTCGCTGCACGACATCGCGCGGCAGACCGCCTGCCTCGAGGCCATCCTCGTCGACAAGATGCGCACCGTCAGTATACACAGATATTGTTATCTACTAACTATCATATTGTTATCATATTGTTATCTAACAACTACCGCCCTATAGCACTCTTGCCAACGGCTTCAAAATTATTTGAAAAAGCTATGTGCAATCGGGTATATAACTTCTGCGAGAGATTCAACATTTTTGATGAGGGACAAAACGGATTTCGCAAACATAGGTCAACCACACTTGCAGTTTATAAATACATTCAAGAAGTGATTAACATTTTAAATAATAAAAAATACGCAGTAGGTATATTACTTGATATGACTAAGGCATACGATAGAGTTCAATTTAGTATATTGTTGGACAAACTATACAAAATAGGAATTCGCGGTGTTACCCACCAATGGTTCGAGTCTTATCTTAAGGACAGAGAACAATATGTAGAAATTGACTACTTTAACCAGGATACTAATGAAATATTAAATGTAAGATCCGAAAAACAAATTTTAAACTCCTCAATTCCACAAGGCAGCGTAATTGGATGTTTGCTATTTCTTATCTACATAAACGACCTTCCGAAAATCATGGATGAGCCTAGTGTACTATTCGCGGACGACGTTTCCCTCCTCACCTCATGCAATAACGAAACAGAAATAAACGCAAAGCTTCACACCATACTTAATAAAACTACAGAATGGATGGACCAACATAATCTAGAAATAAATTATAAAAAAACTAAAATAATGACCTTTTACCCCTATCAAAAATCCCCAATAACAATTAACTTCTCAACTAACAATACAAAAATAGATGTTGTCGACAACTTCACACTACTCGGACTTACCATAGACACTCATATAAACTGGAAGACGCACATACAAAATATTAAATCCAAGATCTCCAAATTTATTTACGCTTTTCGCGAAGTAAAGGTAACCACGGACCTACCAACTGCTCTAAGTACTTACTACGCATATGCGCACTCCTGGTTCAGCTACGGCATCATCATGTGGGGAAACAGCACCGACGCACCATCACTCTTCACTCTACAAAAGAAACTAATCCGCATACTAACAAACATAGAACAAACAGACAGCTGCAAACCCTATTTCCAAAAACACAAAATACTCACATTACCATGCATCTACATATTAGAAATATGTAAATTCGTTAGGAGATACTCAAAGTTCTTTACCAAACGCGGAGACAAACACACCAATAGATCACTGAGACACAAAAATATGCTGATGCTACCTACCTCCAACATAACACTACACTCCAACAGCCCCTACGTGATGTGCATCAAAATATACAATAAATTGCCCAACAAAATCAAGGACGAAACAAGTGACACAAAATTCCTTAACATCCTAAAACAAATTTTAATAAAAAAAGCATACTATACAATCAACGAGTATATTACCGATAAAGAAATAACTGAAAATTAAATAAAAGCAACATATAAAGAAAAATAACCATAAAATGTAGTTGTGCTACACAAAAATATACGCAATATTATAATATAAATAAATACTTGAATAATATACTACATACTACCTAATTTATTACATTAAACGCCTTCCTCTCTTCTAACTCTTTGCTGTGCCCATCAGGGTCCATAATTGTGACTACCTCTATTATTTATATTTTCCACCAAATGTACATTATGGAATGCAATAAATGATATGATATGATATGATCATTGGCTTATTCAGCCTCAAAAGAAAGTGCTTGCGGTACTAATAACCGCATAGACAAGCACTGCTACAATCTGACCATCATCTGACCTAGATGCTCTGTGGCCAATTACATTCTTGACGCTAACTGGACATACATACCACAAAAAACGTTTTTAATGAAACGTTTTTGTAACTTTGTATCACTAGACTATCGATAAGGATTCTTATATCACATTTTTTTCAGAAAAAAGTGCAGTTAACACTAAAAGTCGATTAAAACATCTGGATTTCAAAAACCTTTCAACAGCATTACATAGTACTTCTAAACTAACTGAACATTAAATGAAAATAGTAGTTTCATAATAAGGCATTCAAAATTAGCTAAACAATAACTGCGATTTTGACACTTCACTTTCACTTTGATAGGATATTAAAAAATCATTAATAAAAGTGTTGTACTTAATTGTTTGTTATCGTGTGTCCAGGTCCGCGGCATGCTGCAGGACATCGCGACGCTGGACACGGCGTGCCACACGGCCACGTCGCGCCTGTCCACGCTGCGCTCGCACTCGCTCGCGCCGCGGCCCGAGGAGCAGATCCTCGTCGGACACATCCACGAGATACAGAAGGAGAAGGCCATCCTCACCTCCAACCTGCCCACACTTATCAGGTATGACACCTTCGTGAAGCGCTCCAGGCACTAACCTATCTGTAAGTAGCTATACTAATACTATATCACATGAAAACTACACCTTTCCATTTCACATTTCACTTATATAACGACAAATGTCAGTAAACAGACAAACCTTGACATGTTTTGTTTTATTTCTGCTAATCAATATGGATGTAATAAATCATTGTTCAAGTTGGCAAGCTTCGATTTGGTATTTCAATTGAAAGACATTCAAATCACTCTACACATTTCTGCAGATAGGTGGTAACTCCCTTTTCTAGCAGTGCTGACCCATATGGCTACCAAAGCGGTGACTTGAAGTCTCTATGCTTACTGAACACTCATTTGAAATTGTTCCATTGCAGAGCAACGTCAGACGACGACCTGCTGTCGACGACAGACCACGACGGCGAGCTGGGCAGCACGGACGACCTGAGCACCGGCGCCAGCTCCATCCGCTCGCAGCGCCTGCTGCACCGACAGCTCTCCTCCGACGACCCCATCATGGTGTAGCCGCCACACCAGCCACCACGCCAGGACCATACATCATCATATGGATAATGACCGATTCGTAGTCACAAACAATCGGCAAAAATGTCCACGTTTTGCCATTTAAAAAACTGTTGTCAAACAATGCGCCAAAACATAAGTTTCGCATTCCCAAATCACAACTCACATTCCTGACAACGTATAAATAAATTAGATACAATGTTCCTGTGCTTGTTCCTTCACATTTTTAAATTGTAAGGATGCAAATGAATGTTACATTACTGTTAAGTTTTATGAAACGGACCGTGAAGTATTTATTTTATATTTACGAGCTGTCCCCCTTTCTAAATGTTAGTGACCAAGTAACTACTTATAGCCATCGATGTGAGCAGATTGTTCATGGTTTATCGTGTACTACATCTGTGCTGTGTAACTGAGCTCTGTTTAGACGAGTATACATGTGCTAGCAGTAGTGACACACGGCTACTGTAGATATTGTCGTAGCCGCTGTACTCTGTACTTAGACGTAGTGATGAGCTTATTTCTGTAAGTCATAAGTCGCCGCAACATCAGTGACTGCCCAAACAAGTGATGTATGATGAAAATGATATTTTTTCGTACATGAAAATATTTACACCCGTCTTTGCACTAAAATATTTTATGATATATTTTCCCTGTGTAAATATGTAAATCTTGTCTAAAGGTGATTTTAAAATCTATAGCAATGTCGCTCTTCTGTCAATAGTTGGATAAATAAATGACATGTGACTGTATTTTTCAAAATTTTCATTTAGTAAGTAGTTTAAATCTTGTTGGCTCTCGATTGTTGAGTGTATTCATTCCATTTAATTTAATGCTTATAATAGGCAGGCATGTCGCGGTTATCCACTTGTTGACACAGAAGAATCATTTATTGTTGTTGTTCTGTTCAGTGTCGGGATCAGAACTGACAAAAACACTGAATAGCAAGAAGTCGATAAAGTACAGCAAGCGATTATCGACTAAAATATATTGTTGTTCTAAATTAATTGGTGACACGCCAATCCAAAGACATCATTATAATGAGGTTTAGAATTACGTTTTGTGATCTACTACTGTGACTAGGTAATTATCATGTTCAATTCCAAACTATACAAGGTATCAATTAATTATTTTTAAACCAAAATTTTTAACTAATTTCTTTACGTCGCATTGAAGACGAGTTTAATTGAAATCTATTTTAACAATTTATATATTGTATGTGAATCAAAAATGAATGTTTTGTGATCCATTCAGACCTTAAAAATATAAGTTATGTTTTGACATATTTCTATGTTAAATATTATTGCCTGAGTACTTATTGTTGTTACATGTCCGACATGTAATGCTTATTTTATGTAATATTTAAATATAACACGAACACTTCCTCTCGTATGGTACTTGGCTCTCAGCAAGATTGTTAAGTTTCTACAATAAGCTGATACGATTAAACCATTATCTAAAAATTATCATAAACACCATGTACCTTGCCTCTATCTTAATTTGCTTTCATATTCTAAAAGACTGTCTTAAAATAAGCTACTGAATTTATTGTTAAGTCACAAATATTTTACCCGCTTTTTATTAATTAGTTGTAACAATTTACTATACAAACAACGAATTACTCTGTGACAACTTGTATTGTTTGTAAGCCTCTTGTTTTAATTATCGTCTGTGGACATACTAAATAGCTCAATATTTATGATGGACTGTTTTAACATAAACTAACTATTTATGTATAAAGCTAATTAGCTTACAAAATATCAGTAAGTAACATTTTAAAGCCACAAAATTTGTTTGAATCTCACAGTTGATACTGAGGTGTACCTTTTGAGCAATTTACAGAGAACAGAAAGCTAAAGGAAAACTATTTTAAGACTTTTTGCATTTGTTGAGTATTTAAAATTAAACAACCATTTAAGCGTGCATGTCTCATCAAGGTGCCGAACAAATACTATATTTTTATGTAAAAAAATCTTGATTCTCTTTTATTGGGGTTGTGTCGCAGTAATCTAGTGTACTTTCTGTGCCTTCGTCTAGTTTGCTTTCAGCAGTCTCTAACTAGGCTACATTCGTCTGAAAGTCTAGCTATTGTTGTTGATGGTTGACATGAATTAGCATTCTTGTATAGCGTTGTTAGCGTCAACATTTATATTAGCCACGTACATTCAACATTGTTTTGACGTAATTTAAATATAAATGTGATTAGGTCTCGATAGCATATTCGTATTTGTCTGTTTTCCGAGCTCCAATTTCAGCGAACATACTCATAATCATAATTTTAAAGTAAGTTATTTTACAAGAAAATATTAATGAATGTGCAATGTGGCTACAACTAGGGATTTATTGACACTTTAGAAGTGTATGTAGATATTCGCCCGTTCTGTGTAAGGTTTATGTAAATAATTTATTAGTTACTATGTCTTTAGTAAGGTACTATTTTATCTTAAGAACTGCTACAGTCTTTGCCACTGTTTATTTGTGAAAGTGCCTATCAGTCGATTCAGTTAACAATTTGGTGCATTATATAATTTGGATTGTTGCATGTTTATGGTAGTTTGTTGTTTCAAGTTGATCATCATTGGAAATTATTATCTAAATTGTGTGTGACATCACATTTTATTTTTCTGTTGCCAATTTCCACTGTAACAGTTAAGTTTACTAATTCCCATGTATATGGAACTGCTGGCTTATTCGCTAACTTTCGAATTCTCAGATGTCAACTGGCCTCAGTTGTCATCGGAACTTTGATGTCAACCTATAAGTTCAAAACATTGGTATTCTGTATCGCATGAAGTGGATATCGGTGGATATCGTTACACGGTTGCTGACGCCAAAACTACGATGACAACTTGACAACTCTATTTTTTATCGACTATTATACTGCTAAGTAGGAAATACCCTATTAGCATTACATTACTACGTTTGAGAGAACGCTTTATTTTCAGCGTGTTATATGTTTATAAACAATCTGTGGCGGTAAAATTCAGTATTTGCTTTCTATTGTGTGTGAACTTGGTGTCTAAAATTCCGTGTGGTTGAACAATATTTTAACTGAGAATATTGTGAGTATTGTAGTTGTTATAAATTTTACAACGTAAACAATATTTTGATACGTAGATGTTTATGTTTTGCATGCAAAACAAAAATTGGTACACTACAGGAAGGTAACTTTACGTACTTGAGTAGGTCGTCCCATACATTGAGAGCATCGGTTACCTCACTTACTAAATGAAGGTTGAGACATGCTGCAAATTAGTAACATCAAATTATGTAATATTGGTATTTATTTAACTTTTTACGTTATAAATTCTTACTTTTAGCTCAATTGCAACAGCAGTGTTTTGTTGAGGACGTTGCAGAAACGGACGTAACTCTGCCGAAACTCGCTGAAACCTTGATTTGTTGATACGGAAATTTGCCATGAATTCCTTCTCCCGTAAATCCAGAGAATTATTGAAATCTCGCATACGACGTTTCTGGATTCTGGATAAACTTCGTTTTGTCTCTTATTCCACAAATGCCAGCAAAAATACACGCGAAATTTTTATTCCACATAAAGAAAGATAAAACAAATTAAAATAATACAAATAAAAATAACACTATCAAAAAATAAAGGAAACGACTCAGGGTTTGTATTTCTATTGGAATCGCAAAATTAGAGAAATCTAATATGTCTGATGCAACAATATAGTATAGACATCCCAGTGATGAGGCATAAAACACTGCTATTTGTAGTGTATTTCAAAAAATGACATTGGCTATCAATTTGATGTCCACTGGGCTTACGGAATCGCAATATAACGTTTATCGATACAGAAACCGCTGTCAAAATGAGTCATGGTGGATATCAGCCTGTGTCGATGCTGATGACGTCATCTCATTTGGTAACTGGCGTTAGCGAATAAGAAAATAGCTGTTTGACAATTTACTGATGTACACTTTACCAATTGATGATATCTGCGAGCTGTCAGTGGAGTTAGCGAATAAGGCTACTGAAGTTAAGAATTTTAAGATATTAGTTGGATATTTCATTATGGAACAGATAACTGGCATGTGTTTATTCAACCTGTAATTGTATTTGCTATATATAAGGACCAATAATAAGCTGTTTACACATGGTCGTTTTATATACTTGATGTCATTTGACTGTGAACTTTGTCCTACATGTTAATCAATAATGAATCTTGTATCATATAAACATGTATATTGTTCAACTATTTTTAGGGATCCTATAATGTGTCAATATAAATGAAATGTAACCAAAACATTATACTGTATACAAAATATGAAAATAAAAAAAAGAATAATGAGATAAATGTGTTTTATTATGCTTTTATTTCGACATAAAGATACACCAATATGTAATACATTTGACATGAACTTTATTTCTACATAAAGGTACGCCAATGTTATACTTTCGACATAAACTTTATATTTATTTCTACATAAAGTTATAATAATGTTATACATTTGATATGAATTTAATATTTAATTCTTCATTGAGTTATGATAATATTGTACCTACATTATACGTAAATTTTTATATGTAATTCGGCATAAAGTTATAACAGGTTATATGTGTTACATTTGAGTCTTTGACACAAATTGTATATTTATTTCTACGTAAAGTTATAATAATGACATTTCACATAAATTTTATATTTGAATCTACATCGATCAATCAATCCTCCGAGCCTTTTCCTTTCTAACCAGATTCAGCTGAGTACCAGTTCTTCTAGGCCACCACAACTTTTTATATTTAAATCTACATGAAGTTATAATAATGTATTAAATTTGATATAGATTTAATATTTAATTCTGCATATTTCGACTTAAAGGACTATGGGCAAGTGTATATATTGACCATGGCCATAGCGGCTAGAGATGATTTTGGTGTTAACAGATGGAGCATGATCCTATTATAATTTGTGTTTTGAAGGTCTATCCTCGTGGAGACCCTCACAAACCGAAAATAATGCATTTATATTTCTGAACTTTTCTGGCACCTAGAGTAACGCAGCCCAGGTACCAGGTATGCCTTATTTGACTTCTGACTACTTATATATAACAAATGTTGAAGATAAAAAACACAGCTGAGACTATTAAGCACAGCTTTAGGTGCTTTTCGTCCATTCTCCATTTATTTTATATTAGCTTGCACACCAACATCATTTGGTTGCCAAGGTACCTTTCCAATAGGGCATGTAGACCAGTCATGTTCATCAGAAGCTTCGTTCCATATGAAATTTACGAATTTCGCTGGTGGTTCTCTGATTTTAGGCACCACAGTAACCACACGTCTCCCATATTGTTCGCATATATCAATATATTCACCTTGCACATCGTCAGCTGTGTAAATAGTTGAAGATGGAGGGAAAGGGAACTTATCTGGAGATGCTATCAATCTTGCTATCAAGCAAATTCTCTTTGCCGCAAAAAAGTTAAGTTTTGGCACAAGTAAATCTAGAAGATTTGCCACGAAAAACGACAGATGCGTATTATATTGAGATAGGATTGGTTGAATGAATTTTAAATCTTGCAGTTCTTCAGGAACAGGTTTTAGAAGATCCAAAACAAGGACATTCTTTATGTGACTGCCCGGGTACCAATGTTCATACAGCTGTATCAAATCTTTCCTCTTTGGTATTTTGTCAAAAGCCATTCTGGAAATATAAAAATATTTGAATTAATAATAATAAACAAATAACACAATGTTTCACAACACTCTTGTGATTAGACATTAGATTATATATGCATTATCAAAATACCACTTATAATTTAAATTCACATTTTTACTCATCATATTAAATACGGTAAAATGGCAAACAAAGACACAAATGTGCAACAAATGCGTGAATTGTGTAAAACAGAACATGCAAACAAACAACTTGTCCAACAAGTGTTCCACAAAGGAATGTTCAATACAGTCAGTCGTACTAGAAGCAACTCGACTGGAGACATTCATAGAGCAACTTCAAACCAGGATATAAACAATGTAAATCCGAACTCCTGCAACGAAATAAGCATGTCACGCCTGGAAACCCCTACCACAAACCAGCCTATTAACTTGTGTTTTGACAGCGAAATACCTAATATCCCTGATCAGGTCCCTTGGCAAAAAGTTCCAGGTACAAATAAAAAAAGAAACTGTTCCCCAGAGCTTCACAAAACTACCCACAAACTTCAAAAACGAAATGCAGAGAGACAACAATTGTTTAACAAAAACCGGCCGCAAGAGGTCGACACTGCAACATTAGAAACCAGCAATAGCTTCTCCCTACTCACTGAAGACCTAGGAGAGAAAGGTGATCAGAACTCCACAGGACTAACCAAACCCAAGAAAGTATCTAAGCCACCCCCAATTATCCTATATGGTATTGTGGATGTCAAACTGACTGACTTCATCAATGAGGCAGTAAGAAAAGAGGACTACTCAAACAGAATAATATCAAAAAAAAACTAAGCATTTCCTCGAAATCGGTAGAAACTTACAAGATTCTCATAGAACACATTAGAAACAAGGGACTGATAGGACATACCTTTACAAGAAAAGATGACAGGTGTCAAAAGTTACAAAGCAATTGTAGAAGCCATTGAAGCTACCAGTAATAGAGTTAAAGGTGAGATTGTTAATGCCCGCAAGAAAAACACAAAGGAACCATACAATGTATTCTTTTAAATATAGAACCAAATGAAAACCTTCCACTCATTAAATCAATAGAATACATATACCACCAAAAAGTAAGAATCGAAGATCCCAAAAAAAACAAGACTATTGCACAATGTACACGTTGTTAGCAATATGGCCACACCAAGAATTATTGCATGAGACCCTTTAGGTGTGTAAAATGTGGCGGACCTCATAACACAACAACCTGTACAAAAGATAATAACTTCCCGGCAACATGTGCTCTTTGTCAAGGAAGCCACCCTGCAAACTACAAAGGGTGTCAGGTCTACCGTGAAATCTATGCTAGAAAAACACTTAGCAAATATAGGAATGAAAATAGTAAAACCGAGCAAAAACAATCAAACATACCCACATTGGACATTGATAAATGGATGCCTCTAGTAGAGGGTCCAAAAACCACCTCTCCGAGTAAAACCTATCGGGAGGCACTAAAAGGAGAAACAAAAGAGTATTCCAAAGGGAGAAATGAGCAAGTAAAAGAGACCTCACTACTCCATACAGCACAGTCACTTCAACCCGACAGCCACACCCATATTAAAAATGAAAACATCCTACTAGAAATAGTCATCAAACAAACACAAAAAATTGATTTATTAATCCAACAAATGGGCACACTAATAAACCTTATGACCACATTAATCAGTAAGAAATAATGATCTCAATGAGAATTGGAGCATGGAATGCAAATGGGTTAACACCCGTTAAGAATGAACTAAAAGTTATACTTGAGGTAAATAAAATTGACATTATGCTTATCTCTGAAACCCATCTGAATGACAGAAAAGCATTCAAACTTGATGGTTACGCAGTGTATCACACTAATCATCCAGATGGTACCTGTCATGGTGGTACAGCCATACTAATTAAACAAAACATTAAACATAACACCCATAGTCATGTCAGGGAAGACTACCTCCAAGCGATCACCATTACAATTGAAAACCGAGATGGAACTGTTAATGTAAGTGCTGTCTACTGCCCACCCAGATTTTCGATAAAAGAGGAAACATTTAAAAAATACTTTGAAGACCTTAGAAGTAGATATATTTGTGGAGGTGACTGGAATAGCAAACACACCCACTGGGGGTCACGACTCACCACCACAAGAGGAAGAGAACTGAAGAAGTGTATGGACACTAAAGATAACAGCCCTTTCTACTGGCGAACCAACCTATTGGCCAACAGACACAAACAAGCTCCCTGATCTACTAGATTTCTTCATTGTTAAAGGATTTACAGACAATTATCTTGACATTGAAAGCTGTTTGGATACAACTTCAGACCACACACCAATTGTAGGCACATTTAGTAAAACCATAATTTACAGAGAACCACAATCAACCCTATATAACCACAAAACCGATTGGGCAGCCTTCGCAGAGTACCTAGAGAACAACACAGAAATGAAAGTTAAATTGAAAACTGACACTGATATAGATGAAGCAACATTTTATATAACCAACTTAATACAAGAAGCAGCTTGGCGTAGTACACCTTATCTGACAACAACAAACAAAGGTCCAAACATCCCACTACAAATACGAAATACACTGGCCAAAAAAAGAAGGCTGAGAAGGGTCTGGCAATTGAGTAGACACCCAGAAGATAGAAGACGGTACAACAAGGCAGCTAGAGATCTTAAGGAATTGATAAATGAAATTGAAAACCGTACCTTCCAACAGAAACTATCATCACTGCAAGGAGGTGCAACGACTACACTCTGTGGAAAATCACAAAGAAATCTAAGAGGCCACAACAACCAGCTCCACCATTAAGATCACAGTCGGGAACATGGGTTAGAGACACTAAGGAAAAGGCTGAACTTTTTGCACAACATCTTTATCAAGTATTCCAACCAAATGTATCTAGAATGCCTGACTTTGACCGGGAGGTGAATTCCTTTCTGGAGAGTGGCCAACAACTATCTCCACCAATAAAACTTATGACACCGAGAGAGGTGCAGAAATCCATAAGATCCCTAGGTAACAAAAAAGCCCCTGGCTTCGACTTGATCACTAGTGAGGTTCTGAAACAACTACCAAAAAACACATCGTCTTTCTGACCATGTTATTTAATGCCATCATGAGAGTGCATTACTTTCCCAAATTATGGAAACTGTCCCAGATATGCATGATACCCAGACCTGGAAAGGTACACACGGAACCCAGCTCGTACAGACCAATTAGCCTTCTTCCAATAATATCCAAACTCTTTGAGAAAATGTTACTTAGCAGACTTAAGCCAATACTAGAAGAAAAAGCTATAATCCCCAACCACCACGGTTTGGATTCCGGGAACAACACTCCACGGTTGAGCAGGTGCATCGTGTGGTGAACAAAATAAGGCAGTCTCTCGAGCAAAAAGAATACTGTGCTGCAGTTTTTCTAGATATTCAGCAAGCATTTGATAGAGTCTGGCACGAAGGACTACTATATAAGCTTAAAACTCTATTACCAAACTCTTACTACATGGTACTGAAATCATACCTGCTGGGTAGAAAATTTCAAGTCAAACTAGGTGATGAGATCACTAAGCTATATGACATCAGAGCCTCTGTACCCCAAGGCTCCGTGCTTGGTCCTGTCCTATACTCAATAAATACAGCTGACGTACCTTGTAGTGAGAATGTAGTAACAGCAACATATGCGGATGACACTGCCTGCTTAGCAAGTCACAATGACCCTACTGTGGCAGCAGAAATGCTGCAAACCCATCTGCATGAAATAGACGGGTGGCTTGAAAAGTGGAGAATCAAACCAAGCGTCTCTAAATACGTAGAGGAGAATGCCCAACTGTAACACTAAGAGGCGAACAAATACCTAAAGAAAACTGTGTAAGATACCTTGGGTTACATTGAGATCGAAGGCTCACATGGGCGAATCACATAAAAGCCAAAAGGAAAGAAGCAGATCTCAACTTCAAACGTCTGTACTGGTTAATTGGCCGCGATCACCGCTAACTCTATTCAATAAACTATTAGTCTATAAATGCATCATAAAACCCATATGGTCTTATGGGATCCAGCTCTGGGGATCTGCTAGTAACTCAAATCTTAAAATATTACAAAGATTCCAGAATAATGTTCTAAGAGCAATATCAAATGCACCATGGTTCACAAAAAATGTGGAAATACATGAGTACCTAAATATGCCAACCATTAAAGAGGTTGTAAATAAATATTCAACAAAATACAAAGAGAGGCTCCAAAAGCATACAAACCAATTGGCCAGGGACCTGGTTAGACGGACGTTAGGTTGGTGGAGACCCTAGCTAGAGGGTAGAACATTATGACAATTGTAGGAGTATATGTACTGAAATATCTCCCGAAACACAAATCAAGTCAGAAAATCTGATTATGGCTGAATAACCAATGGCAGATGTGAAATGTGTGAAAAAAAAAAAAAAAACATTTTTACTAGGCAGCTTACAACCATTCCCAATATCCTATGTATGTGCAAAGCGATCCCAACTCTTCCGCCGAGAGCTCAATATCCGTGCCGATAACTATAGGTGTGACAGAATCATGTACAAGTAAATATTCAAAACACTTAGTAGTAGTTAGAATGATCTGGATCTGTAATCTTTAGGTCATTGACTGCAACAAAATCATTTACATTCAATCAGCCTGTTGGCCATGTATTTGTTGTCAGACAGGCAGCATTTCTCTATCTGCAGTTAACAATCCTGATATGCAGACTTATTGCAAAAAAATAATAGAATACATCAAATATGTAATTGCATAATAATTATAATCAGATGTCATATCATGTTAAGTGAAATAAATATATTTACTATAGCTGTACATACTTTTTTGTCTTCTGTGCCACATTATGTGATATTTTCAAGGCTCTTAAAATTTCAGAAAGCCACATTGAAGCGAGTCTTGCTTTAAAACGTGATGTTTCCGGACTATATGTTAACTTTATAAGAGCCAATATAAAGTTCAACAACAAATCATTTGTGTGAAGGAATGTGAGCAGGAGTTCAAAACATTGAACGTAACCAGGGTACAATCTGTTTTTAAATTTAAAGTCTGTTGCACTGAAGAAATATAGAAGTTCCCTTGAGAGAAATAGTCCATCATCTCCAAGCAAAGCCTCATTAACAATTTCGCTTGCATCCTTGAACTTTAAAAGCTTTTTACCATGCGTGTTTAGGATGTTTATAAGCGATGCAATAGACACCGTTTTCAGGTTAGATAGATCAAGGTGTTCGCCTAGCAAATCTTTTGCATCATTAATAATTGATTCTCGCATAGTCAAGTTTGGTATTTCAGATAAATTTTTGATCTTCACTTTTGAATTTGTGCATATTCCCAATGAAATGCAAAAATTAATCAGTGCTTGAATTTTATATGCATCAGGAATGTTGACATTATTTTGTCCACACACATAGTCCTGGATGTACTGCTTGTGATTGTCCCAATAATTAGTTTGCAGCCATTTCAGACTGATAGAACATGCTTCTCGTAACAATGTTAAAGGTGGAAGTATATTACTGTGAGCAGTATCATGTCGTAAATCCACAATCCAGTCAGGAACCCCTAAGGTTTTAGCTGCTTGATATAAGCTTGTCCCTTTAGCTGTTTCGGTGTCCAGCATGTGGTTAACAAATCGCATGACTGCTGATGAATACGCAAGACGCATTAGTTGATCATTGGCCACATCATGAGAATTCTTTGAATCCTGAACATGAACTTGCAGTAAACTCAGAGTTGACTCTATGCCGGACGGGAGAGACGGGCATCTGGCTTTCCACACGAGTAAAAGTTTTAGAGCCTCTTCTTTGCTGGAATCAGCATCTGATGTTATACCAATGTACACTCTCTGCCACTCGTCACTATTGAACCAAGGAACAATATGATAAAATTCACTCATTTTTAATTATGATTTCATCCAAAGCAGAAAATAAAGCACCTTCCTGCGCTTTAACCTCAACGAAACGCGGTCAATACTAACTGTCAGATGAAAAATCAATATTTACAAACATGACATTGACATTGATTTTAACTCTTAGCGCTTGCGCTTTACTTTCAGGAGATAGCTCAGATTAATGAATACCTAGAATTTTGGAGGGGGGTGGTGCATAAATACCATTAATCTGAGCGAGACAGCATATTTGCGGCGCAGCGCATCTGCAGTGACCTTGAGCCCCCTGCACCCTCTTCCTCACGCCGCCAATATAGCGACGCGAGGACTTTTGCAATTAGGTCTTAGGGCGAGGATCCGTCCAGGGCAGAAGCCGCCCCTGAAATTGGGCGATATCCGCAGACGAATCTGTGGGACATCGCCGTCTATGGTCTGCGCAGAATGGCTAGCTGCGCAGAATAGTGCAGGCCTTCATGACCATTGGCCCCAGGGGCCCCATACATAGGGCTGCCATTTCGAATTTCGCCAAACCCGGACAAACATTTAAAAAAACCCAGACATTTGGCGTAAATCCCATTTTTTTTAACAAAACACCATATACTAAAAGTCAATGAGGTGCTTCCTTACATGAAAAGTGTCCGGGTTTTCCAAGGACAGTTCTTGAAACCTCGCCCAGACGGCCCCCGGACTGCTTCCAAATTAGAACCGATCCGGGGAAACCCGGACGGATGGTAGCCCTACCCCTACAGGGACTTGGACCTACGATTCACAGTCACAAGGTTAAGTTAGGTTTGATTTAGGCATAATTTTGACCACCGAAGCGGGTAGCTTTGATACTATTGCAGTTTAAAAATGAAAAAAATTGCGTAGTAAAGTTTTCAGCAACCTAACTACGAGTAAAAGAAAAAAATGAATTTTTGACATTCCGTGTCAGCTAGAGCTACAATTTTTGAAAGGGATATTATAAATTGCATATCAAATAAATAATCGCCTATCAATTAATACTCATCATTTATATTCTTTTTTACATCAAATAACTTAGTTCACTACAAATAAACTAAATGTTTAACAACACTCAAACTGCAGATAATTCGAAATTATACATCAATATGACATTGCTTTTTTTATTATAATGCAATACACTTAAATTTATTCTTGTACAAAAATACTACATACATAGCATTAATACTGACTGCACAGCAAATTTTCCATATTTCATAGCAAAATAACTATCCCAGTCGCATATTAACCAGTAAGTACAACAAAACCTGTTCATCATATTTGTCTTAATTTTCAAGAAGCCATGCTCGACAAATTAAATGATTATTATAACAAAAAAATCCTGTCACATTGCATTATTTCTAAAAACAGAACAAATTAACTGAAAAAGGTTCGCGGCTTCGCGCGCTTTTTCGTCACTGGAGTGCAGAGTGGCGCGAGTGAGTAAGATAGAGTTCAATTAAAAAATATTGTATTAAAAATTGAAGCTAGTAACGAAAACAAATCGCTGCAAAACCGACTCCACGTAGTCTTGTCTGCCCTACCCCTAGAGTGCAATTCAAAACCGCGTAGGCGCGGAGGGGCGAGGCGGCCTGCGAGCTGAGGAGCAGGTAATTTTAACGCTCGCCAACGCGGTTGAGGCTGGCCGGCTCGGCCGGCCAGTAAGCCGAAGCTGCGGTGGTGAGCGTGAAAATCATCTGCGACGATAAGCTCGCATTTGACCGCCGGAGCCACGAAGCGCCGGAGCCGTGACAGAAGTGATGCTTGCTGCATGTTGCATGCTTACTTCCATGTTGCATGCCTGGTTACATGCTGCATGCCTGCTTTCATGCTTCAGGCTTGTTTGCATGCTTCTTACAGGAAAATAAAAATTCCAAAACTATGCCAAAAGATGATTCTGACTATAAACATTCTGAAATATGATATTATAGTAGTAGCCTTTTAATGACTACTTATAAGAAATGTATGCCAAAAGGAAATACTGACAATGACTGACAATGCACCAGCCCTATTTTTTTAAAGAACTATAGTATGTATATGCAAGCATATCATCGGACTTGCGATCCGACTCAAGTACGTGGCGCCAGCTGCAGAAGCTAAAAATGTTGCCTATTATTATTAGGGCAAAAAAGGAAACGTGTACGCCCCGCGAAAGCAAGACGCGCTTTAATAATTCAATAAATTACAATTTTGTATTTAATTTTATATTTTTTTGCTGGTCTTATTATGCCGTAATTAATAAATAATAAGATGACTGAGACAAATAAAATGCTGTTTCATTCTGAAAAACTGCTGTAAATAATATAAAAATAGAAGCTATATTTAAAAGAAAAAGAGTTAACATGTATAATGTGCATTAAGATTATTAGCTGTGCATTGATGAAAAAGCTTTTGCTTTAGGAAAAATCGCTGTACGCTGCGAAAATAAATTGTAGTGTGTTTAGTGATATTTTGAGTTGAATATTTT
Source organism: Helicoverpa zea (assembly GCF_022581195.2). Taxonomy (NCBI): domain Eukaryota; kingdom Metazoa; phylum Arthropoda; class Insecta; order Lepidoptera; family Noctuidae; genus Helicoverpa; species Helicoverpa zea. The sequence continues at coordinate 7,269,398 of NC_061466.1, read as the reverse complement.
GCTGTGCAATCAGTAATTTTGATGGGAATTCGGAATCTTATTGCATAGAAAAAGGATATTTTTTGATTTGCGTTTAAATACTACCCTTTTTGAAAGGGAAAACATTTTGAGCCTTCCTCGTTCATCCATTTTTTTTGTGTTTTAATAAAAAACAATTTAATTATCCTATCCTACTTTTCACACGCTTAATTAAGTCGATCTGTAACTAACTGCATAGGTATTTATTGGTATCTCGCCTAACTAATTTAACATCGTTTCACAGTATTTGCTACTCCTGCTACATGGCTAATCCGGCACTATTAGAGATGATTTATATTAGGCCGGGCCGTGTCCGGGGCATGCCGTGTACGTGGCTCGTACGGGGCACGGATGTGAAACGTGACATATATTTTGTATGAAGCAGTTTATATTACACTGTGCATGATCCGTGGCCCGTCCGGGCCACAAACGACGCTCGTCTTTAGAATTTCGTAAAAGCCCGGACACGGCCCGGCCTAATATAAATCATCCCTAAATCAACAATTCGTTGTATTTGAACAATACTTCATGCATGTTTGGGCCTGTTAACACTGAATGTATGATTATTATAGTTTGCTGATTGGCGGTTTGGTTTGGATCGACCGCTTAGGGTCAAATTAACCGACAATGTTTTAAAACAACTGGGGCCCGATTCTCCTAATTTTACTTAAGCAACATACGATTCACGTTCGACTGCGATCCAATCCCGACTCGATTACGATTGAAACGTATGTGGCGTTCCGCTATTTTTTCTTTGAAATAAACGTTTTTATCCTTTTCCGGCATTCAATAATGAATCATTTTGACTGCAAATGATTTACGATTGCAATATTATTGTAGAGCAAACTACCGTATAGAGTAGACCAAAATCACCAAAATAGCTGACCAATCGCAAACCAATCGAATGTCGTTGGAATACGATTGGTCCTTTATTAGTAGCAGAGTGCCCGATATGGTTAAAACTGCTATTGCGATCATATTGCGATTCGATTTTGACATTATTAACTTAGGAGAATCGGGCCCCTGATCGATTGCTTACTTTTAATAAAAAGCAGGGGCGCAGCAGCAGTTTTAGCAGTTTTAACCATTTCGGGCATTCTGCTACTAATATAAGACCAATCGTATTCCAACGACATTTGATTGGTTTGCGATTGGTCTGAGTTATGAACTCTCTTAGGGTGCGTCCACATCTGGCGAATGCGCAGCACGCGAGCCGATCGCGAGCTGTCCGCGAGCTGCGCGCGTGCATTCGTGCGCCGCTTCTGCGCCGCCCGCGCGCAACTCGCGCGCGACCTAAGCGCCGCACGCGAGCGGCGCGCAGGCGGCGCGCAACGTCTGCCATCTTCGACAGTACTGAGCCAATATACGGAACTGTAAGGGCGAGAACTGATTGCGCGCAGATCGCGCGCCACTCGCGCGCTCTATACGTGCGTGCTGCGCATTCGCCAGATGTGGACGCACCCTTATGTACTCCTCTTATGAACTCTCTCATGTACTCCCCTTATGTACTCTCTTATGCAGTCCTCTGATATATCACTCAATAGCCTCGCGAATCATCCTAGACAGGAATCGGTTTTCTTTCAAGGACTTGTGGTTAATCAAAAATGGTAAAGCGATAAAAGTAATCAAAACAAACAAAACGTGTTTCCTCTTTATTATATTACCTCTCTGAAGAGGGCATTGTCTTTCCATACTACTAATCAGCTAATCTATGGTATGTAATAGTGGATTACTGATCATCCATTATTGAGATTCTCGTTATTTCTTACCACACTGACATTACACAAGCAAATCTTCTCAGACTTCAGAAATGACCCAGGGGTAGTAAAAAAAAAGTGTAATTAAAAGGCTTATCTCCATTTTCACATTTCCTTGAAATAAGTAAGGGGTAGGTGGAAATAAAAAGAGTATATTAAGAATTATTATTTTTTTTATTAAAAAACTGATTCCAAAGCAAATGTTGATCATAATATTCACATGCAGTTAAAACGCTACATGTTTTAAATATTTTAAATGATTTACATACATTACGTAGGTTCATATCATCTTTTTAATTAAATTAATACTTTATGTAAGATGTCCTAAGTACATAACAATCAGAACTGACATTCTCATAACAATTAAATAGGCGGCAATACAGTAACATCGCCGGGTTTCAATTAGATTATGGCAAAGTTAATATAGTAGGTACATTGTTTTCGAATTATTAAGACATAATGACATTATATATTTGTAGAAAGTTCAATTGCTGTTTACTTTTGATATTCTCCTTTGGCACTAACATAACAATTTGAAAACATAAAAGTCCATCCATGTCGCGTTTTCACTGCCGGCGATATCGACGGCTCGTCTAAATGCACATTTCCCGGGCCCGGGCGGCCGGACTCCGACCGACTAACTCAACGAACGAAACGACACGAGTACAAAACAACGGCTCAGCGCCGCCCGCGCGACGCGGCGCGGGCCGCGATAAATATCTATCAATATATAATCTCGATCAACAAATATAATTCAATATAGGCAATAGTAGGACAATACGAAGTTTAACTCTACCGACGTTATCACAATGTGGGGCGCGCGAGGCGCCGGCGCCACTCATAAGTCCACCGTGGCCAAGTTCTGCGTCGGCGCCCGCGGCTCGGCCGGCGACGCGGGCGGCGACGGCGGCCGCGCGTGGAACTTGCCCGGCAGCGACGCCAGCGCCGACAGCGCCGCGTCGGCGTGCGGGATGCGCCGCATGATCTTGCCCGACGTGATGAGGCGCCCGAAGCCCTCCTGGTGCGCGAAGGCGTAGCCCGACCGCACGGACCGGCGGGCCCTCCGCGCGGACGGTGTGCGCGGGGCCGGCGCGGCCGCCCGCCAGCGCTGCCGCGCGCGGAGCCGCTCCGCCAGCGTGGGCCGCGTGACGGAGCAGGCGAGGCGCCACGACACCACGGGCACCATGAGGATGATCATGGTCAGCACGGCCGTGAACCAGAACGTGGCCTGCGTCAGCGCCACGGTCAGGGAGCCCACGTACGGCCCGCCGATCGCGTAGTTGTAGAAGTAATCCAACACGAAGTACGACACCAGAGAGCCCCATATCGTTATATGGTTGAACACCGTCCAGTACGTCGTGTCCAAGGCTATCTGAAATAATTATTATGGTATTAATGCAACTCATTCATTTTGTAGTATCTATTACTAATATTATAAAGCTGAAGAGTTTGTTTGTTTGTTTGTTTGTTTGAACGCGCTAATCCGGAACTACTGGTCCGATTTAAAAATTTCTTTCAGTGTTAGATAGCCCATTTATCGAGGAAGGCTATAGGCTACTTTTTATCCCGGTACGGGAAGTAGTTCCCACGGGATGCGGGTGAAACCGCTGGCAGAAGCTAGTATCATATATGTGGCGAATCTACCGTCAGGAGCAGTGAGGACATTCCCGCAACCCTGATTTACTTGCGACGTCACACAGTGTCCTTACAGAGTGCGTAGCTCTGGTAAAAAACTCATCCGCTGTCATTGGGGATCGTGCCCAAAAGGCTAGCCGGGTCAGGTATATTCTTTGATCGAAGTAAGTGCCAGCCCTTTGGTCACGAGTGGACTCCACTAAGCGCTTGCTGGTTTCTCGAAGTTTGGGCACTTGGGCGCCATGGTTCTAACCCCAAACGGCTCAAACATGTAATTACCGGTGAAGTTTACAAGATTTAATAATAACACCCCTCTTATGGAGTCAGGAGTTAAAATTCGAATATAAATATGCACTTACCTGTGTTGTATTGTCTATAATTAATATTGTTGCTACTACACTTCCTAATAACATGTGATCTGATAAAATCTTGCCATCGGGCGCCAGGCCGTCTTTGTAAGTACCTGCAATAAGAAGTAAAAAGATCGTAAATTCTTGCTTAATTTTAACAACTACCTAGTAGCTACGAAATAAAAAAAGACAATGCTACTTTTGTTTTTGTATGTTGTGCCAAGTTGAACACAATCTAAACGTCAGAATTTTTTGGGCAGAAAGAATTACACACGAATCTGTTTCTTATTCACTCACAAGATTTATTTTGGAACCAATTTGCTGAGTTACAATAACGACTTTCAAGAGGCACGTCTTGCACGCACTAAGGGTGGTGTTAACTAATGAAATGGTTCCGTACTTAACGGGAAAAACGGGACCCTATTGAAAGGCTGTTTCTCAAGACCAACACATTTAAGGTTTTCATGGAATAAACGTGATTTGGTACGGAAACCTTTGCGCGTGAGTCCGACTCGCAATTGGCCGGTTTTTAATTTATATAAACATTAATAGATTAAGTTAATTTACTCACCATAAGGTATGAGAAAGAGCACGAGCGAGGTAAAACAGCCGTGCAGCGTGGACTTGATGAACTCGGTCTTGTTGAAGAGCTGGCTGGTGTGTCCGGGCGCGTACAGCTTGGGGAACTGCAGCGACGTCGCGTCCGCCACGTCCTGCTCGAAGACGCCCAGTGCCAGCACCGGCAGCGATGTGTAGAACAGGTTGTATACGGAGATGAACATCTCGTCGAACACCGTCTGTGGACGTTACGTAGTGAGTTATTGTTGGTGATTTGTATAAGGAGCTGCGAAGGTCCCTCATCACCATCAGCATTTTTTTAAGTTTCACTGCTGAGCACAGGCTTCCTCTCACAAGGATGATATTGAGCGTTAATCACGACGAGGTTTTTCTTGAGATGTTTTCCTTCAAATTTTAATCGGTCATAGGTGTCGATGATATACTTAAGATGGTAGCTCAGAAAGCGGTTTCTTAAAAAAAATATTCAACAATAATGTTATCAAAGATTTTTGTACAATATTGGAATTTATTTCAGCATACTGATTCGTCTTTAGTACATCATCATCATCATCATCATCATCATCATCATCATCAGCCTATCGCAGTCCACTGCTGGACATAGGCCTCTCCAAGTGCACGCCACTGAGATCTATTTTCGGCTTCTCGCATCCAGCTCCTGCCAGCCGTCTTTAGTACATAAAAAATCCTTATTATGAACCAAAACCTGTCCTTTAGAATTGCTTACTCTTGGTGAATACTGACAGTAACCCCTACTTTTCCCCATAAACGATACCGAAATTTATTAAAAAATAAATATATGCTACCAACCTGCGCACTGAATCCACAAAAGAACGCGAACCAGAAGTGACAGACGGTAAAAGCGAAGTTCTTATAGAAGAAGTATCGCAGGAACTTGCACATCCTGTAGTAGGACCAGCGACCGTGCACCAGTAGCAGGCGCTGCAGGAATCGGAACTGCGCTATCGAGTAGTCGGACGCGAGCACCGCTTGCATGCCTTCCTGGCCTGAGATACCCACGCCTATGTGGGCCGCTGGAATATTAAAAAAAAAAAAACATTTAGTTGTTAATGTTCAGTTGAGGAGAAGGGTGCCTACGGATGGTCTCTGTCAAACTTGCTGCTGAATGATCGAAAAGAGTGGAAAATTTTTCCGCGAATCCAATGTTCCCGATAAGGGATAATATCGTCATCAAGATTTTGATAATGCTGGGCTTAAATGATCAAAAAAAGAATCTTTTGTTTTAAACACAGAAAATGTTTGCAGTATGTAATGTGTGAAAATATTGCTCGCATTTAAAGAAATGAGTTGATGCTTTAGGTTTGGTACAGAGGTGCTCAGACTATTCCATACGGTAGTCTTGACCATACTTTAGGTGTCTTTCAATGAGTCAAATAAGTATTCAATTTAGATAAAAGTGATTGAGCAACTCCTACATAGAGCATTTGATATTTTTTATTTTTATTACATTTATATCGTGCTCAAAAATGATTGTGTAGTACCTTTGATCATAGAGACATCATTGGCGCCGTCTCCGATGGCGAGCGTGACGGCTTTCCGGCTCTTCTTGATGAGCTCGACCACCATCGCCTTCTGCAGCGGTGTCACGCGGCAGCAGATTACTGACCGACACTGTATCACTACGTCTAAAAACCTGGACATAATGGAAAGATGTGTTATACAAAGCAGGTTTTCTTTTCTATTAGATATTTTTTGCTGGTTTCTCAAGACTTTGGTGATAATCACATCTTATGAAAAAACAATCTTCAAGTGCCTTAAAGATTTTTATAAATGAACTGAATCTGTCTTCGTTTTTTAAATTAAAAATTGATTTTCATTACAGATTTACTTTAATGAAAACCAAAAAAGATTTAATTTTTCATTTCATTCAGATTTCAGATTTCATTAAAGATTTACTTTAATGAAAATCAATTTTTAAATATTGTCACTGCTAGAGTGTATACATTTTTATTTTTTAAACACAATTTTAAGGCCGTTTCACTGGTTACCGAATGTGTCAATTAATTATCTGATAGCTATTCCAGAAAAAGGCTGCTTGCAATATATTTGTAGAACCAAAAGTTATAGTTGATCTGTCAGATAAATTCCTGAATGACTCCTAAATATCAAAGACTTGTCTAAGTAACCACTAAAACTGGACACATACACAAAAATAAAACAAAACACTAACTTCTCCTCCAGCTTAGGATGCAGGCAGTGTACGAGCGAGTGTCCGTTGATGACGATGGCGAAGCCGTTGGAGTCATCCGCGTGGTCGTGAGCGTCCGCGTACGCGCCGCCCGACACGTACTCGTTGCTGTAACACGCTGATTACTACAGTGTACCGAGATAGCTACACCATTGCGACGCAAATTGTGCACTCAGACGTTATTTTGAAGAAATCTTTGGTACAATTTTTTAGGGAAGATATCTGGGGGAAATGCACCTTTTAATTATAAGGATAACCTAACCGTCACTAGCGGTGAAATTACCTCTTATTGGATAAATGAGATTGGTCGGGTTTTCGTCATAGTTAGATGATGCAGCCCCTAAACATCTTCGCTAACATCTATTGGCGTTATAACAAGTTTAGGGGAACGGTAACAAAAAATACCGAATTTAATATTTTTCAGCTAAAATAGATACTTTAACAGTACGAATATATCGAGTACACAAAATATTTATGACACATCGAAATAACAATTTACAATTTAAGGATCCAGTACACAAGATCTTGTTTTATATTTTCATTAACTTAAAGAGAAAAAAGTCCATACTACATTTGTTTCTATCGATAAATCACTGCGTTCTGGGTCCTTAAAATAACAAAGCTGACATGAATGCACACACAACGTGAACAATCCACATCGCAGACACAACATACATACTGAATCACTCCTTTTATTATAAAGAACATTCGTTGCCACTGATCAATTTTTCGAAAAGGATATCAACTTCTTGTATCTACTTTTTATCAAATATATCGAAATTGATATTTTATATCATTTCTTTCAAATATTGCATAATTGAATGTATGGTCATGTGAATTTATAAACATAGTATATGTTGTTCATATACTATGTTGAATGTACTTAATTCAATATCAATGGCAACAAATGTGATTAAAGTCAACTACATTAGCTATGTGATATCTACAGGTCTTCTATAGGTGTCGGATTAAAAGATCGGTACAGGTTAGAGAGAGAAAGAGCACTCGGGCTTGGTGTACAAACGGAAAAGTGTGTGGACAGTACTACAACTATGTTAGTAGGGAAGTGACACACATTGGTTATATCGATTTAATTACAAAATATCGATTAAACGATCAGAATTGTTATAAGCAGATTAATCAGTTAATTTATTAATTTACAAAAATTGAATTTTTACATTACTGGTAGTAAATTTAGACAACACATGAACATTTAATGCGATATGTATTACATGTTTTGTTTAGCTTAAGCCACACACATAGGGAGTATCGACATTGACACTTTACTAATGAAAGCGCGGCACTCACACGAATACAATTAAAGCCCATTAATGTTTTCATTACCCCGGCCCGGCTGTTATTACACAGAAGGCATCAAGTAGATAAATATGTACTTGTTATTTTATGATAAACAATCATTTTTTAAGTTATTTACAATTTAAACATTTCATAAAAAGTTTATTGAATATTCATTAAAATTTCCCCGTTATTGTGTTTTGTTGTGAAATTATACGCTTACACTTGTCAAACAAAAAATCGACCCCATATAATTAAAAAATGAGTAGACAGAGTGGCGGTGACAGACGGTAAGGCACAAACACTGCGTGGTAGGGTAGCGGTGATGTATACAAGGTGTGTCTTTGTCTCTCTACCTGTGTGCTGTGTGAGTGTTATGTTCCCACCTAAATGTGACGACGGAGACGGCGGGCGCGTTGAGCTTGACGTTGGCGCGGCCCGGCGACGCGCGGGACACGCCGCCGTTCGCCGCGCCCGCCGCCCGCCCGCCTTCCGACGAACTCGCCTCCGCTGGACCTGAATGTACGTAGTTGTTGTTTACATTTTTCACGGATGCACATTGGTTAATCTAGAGACTTTAAATGCTGTACATAATAATATCAATATGAGAGTTGACGCTTTCTCGACTTTTGAATACACTGTTTAGAGGCAAAAATGAGCATATAGCTTGTTCCAGCGACGAAAGAGGTTGAGTCAATACTAACAGATTCCTCAGAGGTAAAAATAATAACACAATGCGAAATCAGAAAAGTCGTGTCACTTTGAATGGCCTATCTGATTTAGAGTAAAAAATTGTACAATAGAAAAGAGGATTAATAAGTCTTACCATGAGGTAAAAATGTGTTGACAACTCTTATGCTGTCCCTACACTTGGCGAGCTGTCGATCTACGTCGTCGTATGATACTCCGTCGATCACGAACACCTCCGCCATATCATCCGTTAGCAATTGGCACGAGTAGCCGATGTTTATTGCTGTTTCTAAAACAAAAAATACCAATTACATTAACCTAATTAACAATTTCCTTTAAAATTTAATAAAAATGTGGAGGTAAATTGTACCTTGTTTATCACCCGTTAAGACCCACACTTTAATGCCGGCCATACTGAGATTCGCTATAGTTTCTGGTACACCGTCTTGTAATTTGTCTTCGATTGCTGTCACTCCTGTAAAAAATAAAAATACAATGAAGCTCATTCATTTACAACACAACACATCTGTATGTTTTGAGCTATACAATACCGTAAATCTCATTAGAAAGATTGTCTTTTGTTTCTATAGCCTGGCAACGAGTAACGTGACACGTGGGCGCGGGACGGGAGGCATCTGCCGGGAGTCAGTCATCCCGCTTAGACCATGGGCGTGTTTTGTACGAATTCACCAGGCTGTAGTACTACATTTACTGTACCTGTTCAGTAAAGACAGTGTACGTACCCATGAGCAGCAGGTCAGTCTCGATCTCCTCGTAGATGGCGTCGAGCTGTTCGTCGCGGTCGTGCAGCGCTAGCGCGGCGGCCTGGTGGCGGCGCTGCGTGACGTCACAGTGTACGTACCCATGAGCAGCAGGTCAGTCTCGATCTCCTCGTAGATGGCGTCGAGCTGTTCGTCGCGGTCGTGCAGCGCTAGCGCGGCGGCCTGGTGGCGGCGCTGCGTGACGTCACAGTGTACGTACCCATGAGCAGCAGGTCAGTCTCGATCTCCTCGTAGATGGCGTCGAGCTGTTCGTCGCGGTCGTGCAGCGCTAGCGCGGCGGCCTGGTGGCGGCGCTGCGTGACGTCACAGTGTACGTACCCATGAGCAGCAGGTCAGTCTCGATCTCCTCGTAGATGGCGTCGAGCTGTTCGTCGCGGTCGTGCAGCGCTAGCGCGGCGGCCTGGTGGCGGCGCTGCGTGACGTCACAGTGTACGTACCCATGAGCAGCAGGTCAGTCTCGATCTCCTCGTAGATGGCGTCGAGCTGTTCGTCGCGGTCGTGCAGCGCTAGCGCGGCGGCCTGGTGGCGGCGCTGCGTGACGTCACAGTGTACGTACCCATGAGCAGCAGGTCAGTCTCGATCTCCTCGTAGATGGCGTCGAGCTGTTCGTCGCGGTCGTGCAGCGCTAGCGCGGCGGCCTGGTGGCGGCGCTGCGTGACGTCACAGTGTACGTACCCATGAGCAGCAGGTCAGTCTCGATCTCCTCGTAGATGGCGTCGAGCTGTTCGTCGCGGTCGTGCAGCGCTAGCGCGGCGGCCTGGTGGCGACGCTTCCACTCCGAGAAGTAGCGCTCCTCCAGCGGCCGCCACGCTAGCGCCAGCGTCCGGAGACCTTCGCCGGCGAATTTCTGTTAACAAATGTAGTTTATAATACACATCAAGAAATTTACTTGAGAAAAAATAATTTTGATCAAAAACAGTTCTAGTTTTATAGTGTAGGTAGGTCAACGCCAGCCCCCTCCAACCCCCAACGTAAAATGTGACATGACTTCCCGTAATTGACATTTCTAGTGGGTTTTCAAAGCGACTGAACGAGCGTTGCTCTCGCTTTACCGCTTACGCTGTGACGGTCGTCTGGAAAAGTCCTGTAGAACTTCTTTTGCCGGGTTTGTCAAATACCGATGTCTCCTTCGTTTATATAAGGTTATGTCTCTGATTTCTTGAATAAATTTAACACAAAACAGCTCAAAATAAACTCACATTTAAATGTTCCTGCGTCTTAGACTTCACTTCTGTTTGGTTACCACTTTTTAATCTGTCATATATTACATTATCAGCACCTTTTGTATATAACCTAATTTCACCATCCTTCCTCAATATCACGGACATTCTTTTCCTAACATTATTAAAATCTAATATACATAACAATTCATACACCTGAAACAAAAGACTACTATTAATAAAATTATTAAAATTAAAATAAATTAAATAATCCTTTTTTAAATGTGTACAAACCTCTGTTTTACCCATTACTTCTATTGTAATACTATTAGGCGAGCGTTCTCTGAACACGAAACCAAAATTTCTGGCTGCGGATACCAGCGCGGACTCGTCGGGCGATTGCGCCTAAAACAACAATATATTGAATTACGTAAAGTCATAAACGCCCTGGAGAAAAAGCTTAGCTAATGGAAACAGGCGTTAGTTTGCGGAAATTCATAACATTAATGGCCTTACTACAAAAACTTTAACCACTGTTTTACACTTGTCTAAAAAAAATGTGGCTCCAAAATGAACCATATGTCAACGTCATAATTTGACATTTTTTTAGACAAGTCTTAAACTGACGTTAAAAAGTTTTTGTGGTAAGACGGTAAATGTTTGAGAAAATATTTAGCGTTCATTCCGCGAAACAATATATCAAGATTTGAATGCAGTATGAAGCCCCTAGGAGGATCGAAAATTGAAACATGTGTAGAGTATCCAAAAATGAGTTAATGAAAACCTCACCTGGTATTCTAGCCGACCATTCTTCTGATCGGGCATGACCGTATGACACAGTGCTAGCAGACGAAAGAAATCATGCACGTTCTTATCGCCCCTCTTGACCGCGTCCAGCAGCGTGCCATCGAAGAACTTGAACTCCGGCTCGTACTCAGGGTTGAACGAAAAGTCCAACGGTTCAGAACTCTGTTGTATTCATAAACAACTATGTCAGAACTAAAAAGTTCGGATCATCGCAACAAATCTACGTTTGCAAATGGGAGAAGCAACGGCAGAAATGGCTTTGTAGAATAATGTTTCGCAACAAAGGAAGATGTTTAGGCTAACTCTAAATAGGCTAATTGCTAAAGAAACATCGATTGGAAAATGAGCAAAGTAAAGTTTTGTGGCGTTAATGTTAGTTCCAATTACAAAGGGACAAGTTTTTAGCACTGAAATTATTATGAAAGTATTGCCAGTTAATTTTCTGTGTTGCCTTTCCCATATTATCAAAAATAAACATTTATCATATTAATCAATTTTATTAAATGATTTTTTAAAATGATTTTTCGTAGATTTGTTGCTATATTATTGCTGTTAATATTGTTAAAGCTTGTAACAAGAAACACACGATGCAAAGCGAACATGCAGACATGAAACATTGATACCATTGGTTACATTTATACATTAGCGGATAGTGTGTGGGAAACATTAGATAGGGCCCAGTAGAAATATCCCAAAAGAGAAGGAAATACCTATGTGTGTGTGTATGTATGATTTCTGTCAGTTACCGTATTGGCAGACACCACTTAGTACATATTGTTATAATTATGAAATGGTCACGTTATTGTTGTTACTGTTGAACTGTGTTACATTTGGTTGTGTGTGTATGTTTCATTCATAAAAAATCATTTTATACGAAAATTATTTTGTAAATAAATATTTTTATTTTATATTTTGGTTAATTTTGTCAGGTCATTAAATAAGCTACAAATATAGAATAGAATAGTAATATTTTCGTTTAGTAGTTGAAATAGGTCATAGGGCTTAGTTGTAGACTAGTGCGGAGCGAGTCTCACTGGGAGACTGGCTGCATCACTGGTGTGGGTTAGCTCGAAACATTCCAGAGATACGATAGGGGAGGTTGAGAAGGTCATACAGATCATATGCACGGAAACACAGGCGCTAGATAGTTGCGCTGCCCGCTCTCAATACGAGCCAAACTGAGAAAACATCGATTCGAAGATATGTAATACAAGTCATATCCATAAAAAGCGAACATAATGTTGATAGCGCACATTTAACGTAACTGAAAACAAGCAGGGCGAGTTTTCTGAAATGATCGCTTTTTTATAACCCGTTGGTTGAATCATTTGTTCCGCACGCCAACCTATTTAATTTTCACACGATTTTAGTTAACCGAGTGCTGTCTTATTTTTGGACACTGGCCACCTCATCTTAAATATGGTTTTAAAAATTACCGGAATTAGCACTAAGTTAAGAACTTCAACTTTGTTCCAGTGTCTTCTAACTGCACTAAATCCGGTACTTTTTTAAGACTACGTCAACATTTTTTTGAAGCGTGTGTGTGCCGCGCGGAACTCGTTCGACTATGACGCGGATGCCTATGTTCGCTAGGTATTGCAAGCGGGGCAGCGTGGTTACGGTGGTGCGTACGCGCGGGCGGCGCGCGCCGGGCGTGCTGCGGCCCGCGTCCTGCTCCAGCTCCAGCAGCCGCGCGCGCGCCGCGCCCCGCGCCCGCGCCGCGCCCGTCCCGCGCGCCGGCTGTCGGACACGCAACACTCAGCTACCGAACCCGACCTCACTGACATAGCCTAACTCCTATCATGACTACAGTTCTCTCTTTCTCTTCCACTTTAACAGTTGAACATCTATAGCATAGAAATGGTCTAAGTAGGGTGGCGACGGACGTTATCGTCAACTGTACGGTAGCCGGTACACGACTGACATTGGAGTCAAGTGAATGCACAGCGAACGCACGTGCGTCGTCCGTGGTCGCCATGGGAACGTAACATTGCAACTTGCCAGGCTATAGACGTTCAACATTTTTTTAGTAAAACAATAAAAAAACGCTATATTTAAAAAGCGTCAAAAAATTCATTCCCATCACTGTCAACTGGGAGCGTACTCAAGAGGCTGGCAGCATTGCCTCGTTGGAAGGCCGAAAGTTTCGATGGGGATGAATTTTTTGACGCTTTTTAGACATAGTGTTTTTTTTTTATTGTTTTACTAGGATAGTTTTTTTTTTGTGTTGTACATATCTATGTAAATATTGTATGATTAAACCGTTACACTTTTTTTTATTCAGTTAAACCTAGGCTTCATGTCTATCTATCATGCTTATAATGACCATCATTTTATCGAAGTGATTCAGTACGAATTGAACTAAACATGACCCATGTCCCCAATTCATGTGTTTTTACTGTCCAGGCATGTTCTTATGCCACTAATGTGGTGTGTGACCATGCAAAAAAAAACTCAAACCAAATTCTAGGTATCTAGTGATGCTCGAGTGAAAACTTCATCCGTGTAGTGAATATATTAATTACACAAACATGATACTCAGGTGGTATTATGATCCACAAACTAACTGTAAAACGAACACAAATATCATGACATGACAAAAAAATTCAAACACTTCACATGGCCCGAAAGCGTGAGCGAACGAGGACAAATTCCATCATTTACAGTACCAAACGTGATAACTTCAAAATACTTTCTTTATGAGGAAATCAAGTCAAACACATGCAAAATCAAAGATGTGAACTTGTGGACGTGAGCGTCCCTTCAAGTGCTTTATAAGACTGCATCAACCTACATGCATATCGTGTTTATGGTCTAGTCTATGGCATGTGCTGTTGAATATATTGGAAAATGGTACTTGTTCGGTGGCGGTATGGAACTGAACGTACATGACGTACCTCGGCGAGCTCTATGGTTTCACCGGTGGTTTCATCGACGACGTCTCCATAGCAGACGCCTGCTATCGAGCACTTGTTGAACGTCATTATGTTCTGTGTGAGAGTACCCGTTTTGTCTGAGAATATGTACTGGATCTGGCCTGGAAAGAAAATAAATCACAATATAATTATCCTACGTACTTGAAAAGTTATTATTCGCCAAATTAGGTCTAATATGAAATACTGACCGAGTTCCTCATTCAATGTGGTCGTCCGCGCCTTTGCCGCTGTCCCAGTCTTTTCGTAATACATTTTCTCATCCCAGTTTATAAGGAAACTTTGGGCAAACCTTATTACCTAGAACAAGAAGTTGTCAGTACATTATACAATATCATAGTATGGATAGTAAATATCTACGTGATTTGTCGTTATTAGAACCGATAAGAATACCAGTTAGATTAATCATGCAATTCACGGCATCAAGTGGTATTTATTATTTGCAACTAATCACTCCTTAATGAATGAGTAATCAGTGTGGAAATTTTTGAAGTATAAATGGTTATACCTTTTTAATATTCACATTCCCGTGATTAATCAAATTATCGTTGTATAATGACGTATTTTATGGAGTTACCAATTATAAACCGCAATTTTGTCTGATATATTTTTCACCTAATTGACGTAATAGGATTTAGGTATATAGCATAATATATATTACAAATAGATAATCTTTGGTCATTAGTTTTTGTTTGTTTTACACTTTACTATATTTTTATTTACACTTTTTCCACTATGTACGACTTAGCGCTTTAGGCTATGTCTGCCAGTCTGCCTGGAGCGGTGGTGAAAAAGAAGAAGTAGTAATATTACAGTTTTAAAATAATAATATTTTAAGTTCCACAGATAAACCTTTTTTTGCGCAGGGACGTACCTCAACAGAGACATAGAGCGATATAGGCACGACAGTGTTCATGACGATGGCGTAGGAGAAGAAGACGAGCAGCGCGATGACGAGCGCGCCCCACGTGGGCTCGGCCGGCACCAGCGTGTCCCACGGCAGGAACGCCTGGAAGTAGCGCCCCACCAGCCACTCCCACACCCCGCACGCCACCGTGCAGAACACGCACATCGACAGCAGGAAGAATACTATCTGTGGAAACACAATAAAGTTACAAACAAGCAGTAAGTAATAAGTGTGAGTGTATTGCTAAGTAAAATACTTTTTAATATGTTTTTTGACATACCTACCTAAGTAGATGTCATTTTTTTTGAAGACTACGAATTACTTAAATGGGAAAAAATTAAGAACTCGTGCAGCGGTTCAAATTGGGATTACGATAAAAGCGAAAAATCGAACAACTACGGAAATCACAGTTAATTTAAACGCAAGATTTATTCGAGTATCCCCATTTTCAAAAAGTTGGTATATTGTTTACAAAAACCCCCAGGTTGGGCAGGAGCCGCTTGAAGCCCGCACCTACATTCTCCAGTTTGGGGCTCAACCCTCGGACATGCTCGACGAGGTTCCACAGGCTATCAAGGACGAGTCCCAGGTACTTCATCACCTGCTCGATGAAGAACCTGGGACTGGCCCTCGAAAAGTCCCAAGTCCCAGCATTTTCTAGCCCTGGCACGTACTTGAAAAATTATGAATATATCAGACTTACCCCTATAATAAGAAAATTAAGTAGCCTATCTATGCTGGTGCGCTTGAATTTGGTCTTGCCGGAGTTCTGCATGAGCTTGGTGTCCTTCCCGGCGAACACGACAACGCCATAGCACCACTGCGTATTGCGGAGTACGCAGCCTCGGAGCAGGATCTTGTCGTTGTCCAGGGAGAAATGCTGGTTGCGCCAGCTTAGCGTACCTGGGAACAAGAAAGTACATATGTGAATAAACTAGAGTAAAATCAAAGTTATTTGATGTTGCTAGGCTGAAAAACAGCACTTTTTGAACGTCAAAAAAATATACAAAGACTCCAAAACGCCCGCCTTTCACCACTTAGTATGTGTTATTGCTGACGGCGATATGGTCGATTGATGCTGCGATAATGTATGGATTTTTTTTGGGTATTGTCAATGCAACTTAAACATTCTTTGAAAGGCACGATAACTACCTACCCAGGCATTGCTTTATTACTATAGTTGGTAAACTTCCATGTCAGAACGCGTCAGGCGGATTTTATAAATCATATTACAAGATTGTATATTTAGAAGCTTTGATCCAGTCGTCAACTCGTTCACCAGCAAACAAATCATTTTTATTTGACGAATGCAAACACGGGCTAGCATTGTGCGACCCTCTATAACTATGTTGTTTTACATCTAACGTCCCCGTCTATGACGTCACGATTAAACTGGTGAGCGACGGAGCAAGCGAGCGGAGCTTTGTTAAGTCAACCGAGTATACCTGTTTCTATTACTATAATATTATGTATTAGGCTTAACCTAATCGATTGTTTGGTGATACCCTTAAAGCCTTAATCAGATTGCTTAATCGTTTAATTAAATTAACCTCTAATCGTGACATACGTAACAATTATCTATTATTTCATTTGTGTTGCTGGTTCGTCTCTTTGGAACATAAAGCAGTCTAAGCCCTGGATTATCCATTATAATTTATAAAATCAACAGGACATTTTTTTATTTATATAATTTGTCTGTGCAATATGATTCGTGAACATAGCGTTATTATTATTAGATTACAAAAGGCTATATTTATCGAAAAGCAATAAAGATGATTGCCTTACTCATAAAAGGTCACCATTTACTTAATTAAAGTTCCCAAATTGACCTTTCCTTTTTTATTTAAGTCTACATGCACGGTAAACTTGTTAAAATAATAGTAAACGAATAACAATTCTCGATTGAAATGACTTCCAAGTAACTAACGCCTTACGTTACGTGCAAGAAAAAAAAAACAATTATGTATTACAAAACAAATAATTTGTTACAAATGAAGATAAGTAGAGGAAAAAATTACAAGATGATTATGTAGATAATTTCCGTTAACTGTGTTAATGGCTGAGAGCAACCCAAGCCCGTGATTCATACGTTAAAGTGCTCGATTTAGCTTGCATCCATCAGCATGATAAAGTGCTACCGTAAGCGCATAAACATTTAGGTATTAACAAGCGATTTCTGTAGCGTTACTTAATCGCGACAGCGCTGCAATGGCGCGCGGATTCCGCAGACAATTTCGCAAATATAGCGAAACAGTAATCAGCAAAAACACTAACTAATTGAAAGCGGCAGATTGGAATTGTTTATGGAAGCAATACTTTCCTTCTTGCGACCTTCTTACTAGTATGTTTTGATGGTTAATTAAATCGCTGAGGATAAATTTATTTATTTATGTCAAACAATAGGGATAACACAGATGGAACATAGTCATTACGCTAAAAATAGATTTAATATTTTAGGGAAGTGATTATAAATTAAAATGATTTTAATTGAGACCGAGGCTTGGCGATGGAACGGTTATGTTTTAAGAGCCTTCTACTAAAATGTATAATGAGCAATAACTTACCATCAAACTTATTAAGTAGATTGTTGGGCGTTTCGCAGACGATCTCACCGTCGAAAGCGCCCAGTTGTGCGTCGTCCTGCCCCATTGCGGCCGTCTCTAAAAGGCACTGACGACATTTTAAATTCGTCTCCCTGCAAAAAAAAAAGAAACAGAACCCATGAATTCAAGAATCAATACCTGTCAAAATCTGTTCAAAAATAAAACCAAAATTATGACACTGCCCATTGTATCGCAGTTATATTAATGTTATTTAATCCCGACGTTTCGAATCCTTTACAGCATCCAGGTCACAGGCAGATTAAGGTGTTAGTCGTCTTGAAATTTTAGCTACAAACAGCTACCCTACAAAAGTAGTAGTAGGTATTCGCATAAGTGTCAAAAATCAACTATCCATTGTGTGTGATCAGAATTCTAGACCTGCAGTACTATTCTCGATGTTCCCTACACATACGAAGTTTTAAGAGCAAAGGACGTATAGGAGCATTCAATAGTACTGACCCATCTAACTCGGCAGTCTCTATGTAACAGAGACCGTTGGGCTCCGAGCTGCTGAGGAGCAAAATGTCCGCCGCGACGAACTGGTCGTTCTCCAGCCGGATGACGTCTCCCACCTGAACAGACGCCCACTTCTCCTCCACAAGCTTGCCATTGCGAAGTGTTTTAGCACGCCGGTGGTTTACTTGCGAATCGTTCTGATGACGTTGCTGGAAATAAAAGAATCTTATGTAAAATGTTTTTCTTTTTATTGGAATGCTAAATGGGACTTACAATTAAGTAATTCCCTGATGTAAAAGAATAATACACAATGCCGATAAGTAGTTCTATCAGCTATGTCCATAAGGCCAGTAAAGCAAATACATTTTGAACAGACAAATCCGTTAAAGAAAAAGATAATCTGCTCCATAAATCGATCCTTGAAAAGTACTTAGTAGAGACCATAAAAGGCATAAACTAAGGTGTGTTTGTATTCAGAAACAAGATATGGTCCCCCAGCATATATCTGCAGTACCTTGGGCCTCAGGAAACGACTGATCTAATCGCAATACAAACGATAAATCCACTCTTTACAAGAAAAAAAGAAACTGGAGCGATCTTGTCTATTATACAATGAGCGATCAGAAGCTTTAAGATTTTGCTCGCTTAATGCTTCTTCGGCCTAGACTTTAATCGATAAACATGAACACGATTCAGGCTATAAAAAGGCACTGCGTGTTACAGTATTAAAATTCAGACATAGCTAAAACTAGGAGAAATAGGCCAGTGGAGTGACCAAAATAGAGACTGTGTCGACTAGGACAAAACACGAAAAGTCCATTATATTGTTCACATTATTACCTACAATTTCGTATTCGTAGTTTATTTAATTAGAAGCGAAAGTGTCTCGGAAGTGCGTATTTCTACAGACCGGAGATATAAACTGTGTCAGAGCTCTTAACTTCGTCCATTAAAAGGTTTATTTGCTCGCATTGGTGGGAAAAACTACAAAGAATATAGAGGGGCCTATTCATAGAGAAGGTCATGATAATATGCGAAGGCCACACCCGTGCTTCATGTATACACGTCTTGTTAATAATTCACAATCAAACCAACCCTCTTTTTAGAAAATCTGAGTTTTAAAGTAGATTAAAGAATCAAAGTTACGCGTAATACGGACGACTCATAGTTCTAAAGTTACCGAGCAAACTATTTCATCACGGAGTTAGTCGATTTTAAAAGTATACTTGATAGTTAGTAACTTAAGTTACCAACTTTTCCTTAACGAGGTTCAGCCCTATTTATTTACTTCTGGGTCAGCTGTCACTTCAGTACGCCGCTCATAAAAAATAAGAAAAAGAAAATAACTTCAATACGGATACGTCATTGAACTATAATAATGTCGTGACATCAATAAAAATTGATTACCAAGGCAAAAATTATTACCTTGAGTGTAGATGAATAGAGATCGTAAAGAACCACTTGTATCACAAATGAAATCAAACGATCTCTTCACATAATGCAAACTTTGCCACGGATCACTAATTACGTCTGTGTCCTTGATCTACAATAGATGACATAATGGGTCACTGAGCATTAGCAACAACGTTCGTAGACAAGGACAGCACGTGTGCAAAATGCCCGTTTGATCGTTTGATTACTCCTACGTTCGGCACATACACTCATTAACACTACAACAGTCATACTTCCTGATGATTGTTTCTTAGGTAAAGTACCTGGTTATTAAACTAACAAGCATAGCTAGAACACTAATTAAACGCTCCCATTCGTCTCATTTATTAAAGTTCTGGTAAGGGATAGAGATCTTATCTTAATTGCTTCTTTTACTTAATTAAACGACTTCAAGAAAGATAATTCATCGCTATAATATATAACGAAATTGGAATATAATAGTTTTTGTTAAACTTTTGGCAAATTTTCAGATCTTCACGGTAATTTGGAAGAAAGTGGGAAACAGTGACTAATCTTATTTCAATGTCAATTAAGTCTGTTTACAGCTCAATTATACACCTACTACAACTACAAATGGATATTACAGAGAACAGGTCTTTAGTAGTAGCCCAGTTCAACAAAAAGTTAAAACAAATGAAAATAATAAAAAATACGATAAATGACATTCAGTACATATCCGTGAAATAATTTGAGCGAGCCAAATACGCAGCGTCGCGGTACCGCATCGGGTCCTAGCTAGCCTACCAGATGTTTGCTCCGAGGTTGTTTATGTGTGTCATTTGCTACGACTATTGACTATTAAACCGTCAGGTACGTTAGTGCGAATATCTGGAATATTAATAACTTTGACACAGATATTGAGTCCACAAATAATATCTTCGTAGGTTATCGTACCTAATTTGGCGAATCCCTATATGTTTCGATGACCTATTAAAATGATACGCGTTTGATATTTAATATCCTTTGACGCCTAATAGGTGCTATAAACTGTCTACGACCTACTGGCAATTCAATAAGTGGTAAGTGATAATGTATCCCAAATTGTCGTACAGATCGTCGATGCGGTTCCATTAGAACTTTATTGGTGGTCGCTACGTTTTGGTAAGTGTTATTCTTCGTTTATTGCTTGCTGAAATGTCCAATAGCTACGATATGAGAGTGGACTTACAAAGTCGTCGTATGCGTCTTTGACGGCAGTGAGCGCGAGTACGCCAATGAGTGGTATCGCAGTGGTGATGGGCGTCAGCGAGGAGATGGCCGGGATCAGCTGCAGCACCAGCAGGCACAAGAAGTAGAAGTTCGCTAGCCGCTGGAACTGCTCCAACAGATTCAGCGGCAGGAACGTTATGATCGAATACTTCGATGTTTTGATGAAATTGCTCTGAAACAAAAAAATGTTTGTTGGTAATTGGTCCCAATAAGGAAATTCTGAATCAGTGGTTTTGCAAATAACCAAGATTTAATAAAACTATTTTAGTTCTTTCCTACAGGACTGTTCGTTCCAATTCTTCTAATTTCCATATAAAACAAATAAACTTTGTAGCAAAAGGGAAACGTAAATAAGATCGAAATAGCTATAATGCCTGAATTGAGCTGACGACCGACCGTAGAGACTGATTGCTCTTCATTCAAATGATAAAATTAGCAATTACGTGTTATCAGAGTATGATTTCATGTTATTCACACATCCCGGCCTACACTTAATTAGACAGGCATTAGACACCGCGAAATCTTTGTTTACGTCATTTGCGGAATATGCGCTCAGTATGACGCATAGGCACAGCGTATTGTGGAGGTTATATCCAAATTATATTTCCTGTTTCCAATGTAGGTACTCTCATTACTGGTTGGAAACGTACTCTACTTTGTCACACCGGCTTATAAAAGTCTCGGATTGAATTCCACTTTTTTCTCCTTAATTTATTAAAAGCAAATGGTTTCAACGGATTACGTGAAGACTATCATTAGTCTAAACGGATTTAGTGAAATCTTGCAAATGATTAATTTCAAGCGGAAGCTTACCAATCCAAAATTCAACGTAGGTACAAGGATAAAATGCAATTTATAACACTTATAAATTAGATAGATGAAATAAATTATATTGTTGTGTTTTACCCAACTCTGAAAACGAAGGGAATTTAAAAATCATTAGTGATAATTAGACCGTAGCGTAAAATAAACCTGCTGATCACTTTTCTTTAGACTCATTGGTTATAATGTCATTCAGAAGGGTTGAAACTGAACTTTAAAGGATAATAAAGCTTTGTAAACAACTTATGATAATATAATATGCAACAACTTACGGCGTAACGGAACTGCGCGTTGTATTCCCTGTTGTTCGCTTTGATTCTCCGTTCATTCTCTGTAACAATAAACAATACCACTTAGACTCAGTTCTCACAAACCTACTTGCAAACTATGAATGTAATTGAATTGGCATAATCTATATAAACACTGGTTAAATACTGAACGATTGTTTCTATTTGTCACTCATACGTCATTGTCCTAGATTACACAGTAACATGTTTCTAAGTTTACACAGTAGAGGATTTCTCATACATAATATATCCAGTATTAGTTATCTTGAAGGACATCAGGGAATTCTTTTGTTTGCACGAATGTAAACGAACTTGCTTATTTGTCCCTCAATGGGCGTACAAACAATGTCTGCAAGCATATCCTCATTAAATTGAATTGTCACAAAGGACTGCGTGTGAGAAATTACAGGGAGGTTCGCAAAGGCACTATTACGATAATATGATGGATGGATATTTTAGCCTACATCCCTAAATTGGTGTGTATTTTAGCGTGATATCGTTTTTATCGTGATCCATCTTACCATAATCTGTCGATGAAGTTAATATACTTCGGTAGAATTCTTCAGTGAGCACCACAAAAAGACTCCCATCTATCTAATATTGTTTTTATAAGAGCTTCTGTAATTCTAATAGGGCGAGAACGTTATCGTTAGTACTTTATTATTGGGCATAGCCAGCGCCACAATAGACGAGTTGTTATCGTCAATTCCAAACAGTTCAAAAATGTTATACTTATTATCCTATGGATATGAAAATATAACACTGAATACAACTGAATCTTGCTATTAATAATATTGACTAAAATTTTACTTGACTGGTAATCTTACAGTTGATTTTTCTTTGGGAAAACTGAAAATAACAATCATCTTAATACCTTGATTGAAGTTAAGACGAAAGATAATGACGTAGTTTTGATAACATGGGAAATCCTATGCATTGTTGGTATTTGAATTAAATCCGTCATATCATTTAAGATGGATAAAATTATGTCAATACATTACAATACGTAGTCTATGCAAGAAGTCCAAATTGTTTGTACTGCTTTTGCTACATGTAAAATAAAACGCAGAAAATAATTAAAATGTATCAAACTTGACTAAAACAAGCTCTCGAACAGACACTTTCACCAACGTCGATGAATGAAAAGATATTTTAAGTAGGATTTAAATACCGCTAAAAATACTGAACGGACATGAACATACTTCTTTCTTTTCAGTCTGCTGCGATACAAAGCAGATGACCTAATATTCATAAGTACTTGAATTAGAGAACCATAAAGTTTAATGCACATCGGATACCCTTTCATAAATAAAACAATTATATACGAGAGAGGCGGAACAAATAGCAGCCACGCATCTGTAAAAAGAACGTGCCCCGTCGTCTGACACAAGGATAATTACTTACCCGCCTATTCATGAAGACTACTTTAAATGCTACAGCTGAACTACTGAATACTCTCTGTAATTGTATCAAGGGACAGTTTGACTAAAATGATCACGTTCTCTTGACTCGGAATAAATGTTTTGAACCACTTCAAGTAATGCCCAATAAAAGCACAAAGGAAACACCCACACACAGTTTCAATCTTGCTTGTCGAAAACAAAACATTCTAAAACGCGATAAATGGCGAGAATAATTTGATGGCCTCTTAAGAACGAGACTGAATTAATTTCCCGCTTCACCGACTTCTAATTAACAGTTGATCATGTTCCTGTTTCATATAAAATCTATTTGTCAAAGGATGTAAGGTCTATAGAGCTATAAAATAACTTCCAGAGCAATAACTTCATTATGGGAGTTGAACGTTTCTGTATATTGACAGTTCCTATAGCGGATGTAGGAACATCTACATAGAGCTGTTGATCTGTTCGTCGTGGTAGTGGTTACGAGTGCGTCTCGACGTTGGGCGCCGAGGGGACGGCGATCGATCTCCTCCCAGTTTACGACTAATAACATTTTCAGGGGCATCCTCTCCACACACCCTTACAGAATTACATTACAAAGCAAGACAAAACCGCGACTGCGATGTTTCGTGTCAAGTTTACCACGAGCTAAAGACCTTGCCATAATTTCATCAGATATGTTTTCGAGACAAAAGATTGTTACTAATATATAAGTAAGTATAGAATACCTGAAAATATTTGACCGAAGCATTGCCGTAAATGGACGTTTATTTACAGACGTGTACTGAAATAGACGAAACCTACATTAGCATATCCCAACCAATTATTAAATTTTTGAAGAAATTCTCTAGATTCAGCCTTAAATATTCTCATGTTAGAATGTTTTCATATATATTTTAATTAAAATAGACCAAGGACAGAACCACCAAGTTGAAGGACTAGGTGAAAATAAATTATATTACTTTACACCCACTCTCGTCTCGGTGAAGAAATGTCACTTACATGAAAAAACATAGATCATGAGAACGTTTCACAGATAAGTAATTTTACAGCAAAGAAGAAAAAGATAAACAACATTGTTTCTTGTGTTTTACTATTTGTTTACATATGTAGGTATATGGTGATTTCATGCGAGTTTGATGAATCACATTTTTCTTGGTAAGAGAAAAGATGACACGGGAGTGGACAAGCGTCGCCTCCATTGAGCAGCTGTTCCGGCTGGCCATGGATAGAGAGGAATACAAAATACTGACGACCAACCTTCAGGAATGAAGAAACACTAAAAGAGGAAGAGGAGAGAAGATTCCACATCATCTCTGAATTCAAAAGCGATCCAAAAATCTGTCACGAGACTGCGTTACAAGAAGCAAAAGACCTAATGGGTAAACAATTCACACGAGAAGACACCGAAATTACTGATGTACAGGGATTTTCATTAAACATGGATCTGACTTGATGACAGTGTAACAATAGGCAACGGAATGCCTTGAAAAAGAATTTCAAACAAATGACTCATGATAATTTTCAGCTGTTACTTCGCCTACAACGAGTACATGATCCTAGTGATTACAGTGCACTGGTATCCTCCAGATTTAACTACCTCAATCTAGTGATGTCATTGACCCAACTGGCCTTCATCGAATCATAGTTTGTCTAGGGCTCAATGTTATGCAAATCGACATTGTATATTCAATGATTCATAGATATGTTTATGATATCATTGCCGATTTCATGGGTTCACTGAAGAAATGCAATCTATTAAATTTGTGACAACTCTACCGATACCAGATCATAGACAGATTCACAGAAAAAAAAACATTAGAAATGCATTTAACTTCATCCTGTATATTTTGCATGATAGGTGTAGTAAATGAATATACGAAGGAGTGTTACAAGAAATATAAAAGATTGTGATTTGAAAATAAGTACGGCTAATGCAAGTAACAAAGATAAGGATAATGGAAATAGTCCTTTCTATTCAATAACAACTGTGAAGTAAATAATATACTCAGTATCCGAAACAATTCTTCAACACAATGGACGATAATCTAATTACGTGCGTAAGAGTTAGAGTTGCACGCGTTATAAAATAAAGCCTCGTTAAATGAGCAAACAGGTAGTTTCGCTATCCAAGTATTGATTAACATGAGAATTTAGTCTTCTTTCTTCTTTTGTATACGGAAGTTCTAATATTGGCAAATAAAATTGCATCCTAATTAAATTTAGTGAAGTGAAACATTAGCGAGTAATCGATAACAAGACCGCGGGGTCATACACGAAGCGCTGAAGCGCCGTCTCGCCCCGGCCGTTGACCGTACGGGGGCGCGCCGACACCGACACCGACCTTGTCCACTATTCACATCTTCTCTATTTCTGAAATATACTCATCATCAATTCGGGGGAAGCCGCTCAGCCATTCACAGCCAGCCAAAACGAAAACATGTCGGCTACGCCAGCGTCTGTGTAGAATATAGCAAGCCGTTACGCAAACGCCATCGGCGTCGCAGGCACGTACAATACACGATGACGCAGAACTTCACCGGCGTCAATCCGAACAAAATAAAATTCAATAAGAGATTTCCTATCAGTACGATCTTAATGTCAGCAACAAATCAATAGGTTCGTAGGCAGGTACCGACCACAAGAGACGAAAGTACGAAAACGATGATTGTGCCTAGCGCGGCGATGCGACGGGGCGGGCTGGTCGCGGCGCACCAGCTTGCCCAGCAGCTCGAGGAGGGACAGGCGCAGCGGGCGCGGCGGCACGCGCGGCTCGCCGCCCTCCGCGCCCAGCACCTCCAGCTCCACGGCCTCGGAGCGCGCGCACATCCGCGCCGCTACCGCCGCCCCATGTCGGGCGCCGCTCCGCGCGGCCACCCCGCCGGCTGGCCCGCTCCGGACCCGCGACACGCCGCACGCCACTCGCCGCTCGCGACACGCGCCCGCACGCGCGCTCTGACCCGTCGCAGGGCCGAGACTCGTGTGCCGCACACACTAGCGCCGAGTGCTCGGCGCGCGCATCCCGCACCGATACTGATTATGCCGCCGCCCCGGTGTTGCCGTCTCCTCTCAGTGTTTACTCCTAATAAAACTGATTGCTACGAACATACTGAAATTATCTCTAACTAATTTGTGGAAAGTCCTGGTATGTTTTAGTTACGCCAGTTTATCACAATTGGAAACACCAAGAAAATAAAATAATTATGAGATCTCATAGCACATTGAGATAAGCCGCAATGCGAAAACCAGAGCAATTGATAAGTGATCCTCGGATCCTGAATCGATTGAGAATTTGATCCTGAAATACTAAATAGTCGTTTAGAAGGAGATGAAATTGTAGCGCTGTGGGACTATACGTCCAAATCTACTCGTTTGTTACAATAGTAGCCCAATACTGAACAAAAACAGACCGATTTCAGGATAAACAAAGGAAAGTAATTATGTCTACGTTATATTCAAGACATTTACTGAAAAGTAAATAACATAACCTTTCTTAGCAGTCGGGTAAAAACAATCTACGATCGAGATTGCTACACAAGCAATCTAGAAGACAGGCATGGTCTACTCATGTCAAATATTCACCTGGAAGATAAACATAGACCGAAAAAAAGAAGAGCTTGTAAATGTTCAACGGGTTCTGAAGATGTGAAATTACCGCAGGTGGCGAAGCTTTCAAAAGTTTAGTTCAGGCAAAGGGAAACGTAACATACTTTTGCATGTTATGAGTAAAGATGCTCTTATTTGGTAATGACGATAATGATAAATAAATCCACTGTAATAAAACAACAACCATCAGAAAAATAACAACAATCCAGTACAAAAATCATTAAGGCATTTAAAACGGCCTACTACCCGAAGTATTTTTCCACAAATTCTCTTCATAACACTTCACAGGTGACACTTGAGAGCTTTACAATATGAGTGGTTTATTAAAACGAGCTAAAGTAACTAAGAGATTTATAATAGGCATTCGAGTTATGTTCCGTTGGCAGAACTTCAAAAAGGAATGGCCCTTGCGGGGAGAAACAATAGAATACAATGGCATGGATCTGACTTTATCTGGTTCCTCCAACTCGGGATATCAGAACCAAGCTTAATTTATCACTTAAAATTAGATCTTTTAAATGTATTTAGACTTTTTAAAATCGTATGTTGTTATCCGTTTTCTATAATATTCAGAAAACTGTGTCCAACATTGACCTTTCAAACATTCCTCGGGGAGTCTAGCTCTAAACTAATTTTACTTATAGCACACACCGGTAATCCCAGCGGCTGAGGTTTTAGGTCATCGCTAAGGAATATAGTACCATGTAAACATAGTTTAACAACATTTACATAGCGTGGCCGAGCAGAGTGCTGATTCCGAGTTTTGACAGCATTCGCAACTCGATACGTAATTATAAGTCTATTGAAATAAAGAGTCGTATGCTACGTCACATGATTTACTTCTTCTTTCATTTTACCGGTTAATAATGATTACACTCGCAAAAGTGAGCTCAAGTGTAATACGACCAAGTACTGATGCCAGTCTTTATTAAATACACAATTCTAAGATAAGTGCTATGTGATTCAATGGTATAATAATCTTCGCATCGAAAAAATTAACTTGCAAAACTCGCACTAGGCACTCTGTTCCCGCTCATCGTCAGGGGCCGCGTCACAGCCGATGTAAGACTATTGAACAGCATTAGCGACCATTACTTTTCCATAGACGTTAAACGCGCATCGATGACTAACTACATTGTAAGCGCACATTCAACAACGTCAGGTTAAGTTTAAATTGTATTATTGTTCCTGCAAATAATACGATTTGACGAAGGCAATCGATGAACATTAGCGCGAATATATTATTAATTGCAATTGTTTTCAAGATCTGCTGTAAATAGAAAACATAACCGGATTGTGATAGGATTATTTAATTCTGGACCACATAAATCAAATGTCCAAAAAGCCAAAATTAATACATAAGAATTCATGTTGCTGAAAAAGAAGTGTCACAACAAAATCAACAACAGCAGAATCAAAAACTCTGGCAGGATTTATTATAAATCATAACTTTTGCTCTTTCAGAGGTGCAACGAAACGGCCATTTGTTAAATGACGGTTAAAATCAATAATATTCTTAGAAAACTGAAATCAATACGTAGTTATAAAATTCATTATAAACGTAGCCATATGATATTCTTCAGAAGCACATATTTAATGCACAACAACTTCTGTGCGTACTAAGATAATTCGAATATGTTTTTCGGGTCGTTTTTCAACTCTTTTGGAGAATGATTGAGTCTAATTATTCCTCAAATTAAGCCTCCAAAATAGCCTTGATAAGGTTTCTTATATTATTAGTGGCGCGGCACCATGCTTGGCGTCACGAAATCGTATAACAAATCAGCAAAAAATCTTAATCCCATAATCCCTACTATAGTTCGGCCATTCAGAGAATGCGTTCCTGACACGTCGCGATTGAACTGACGACGTAACTTTGCAATGGCGTTGCAGTTACGATAAAAATATTTTTGCTGGTTGTTTACCGTTTTAACAATTGAGGAGCATTAAAACAACATTATTATATCAATAATCAATGAATGTTATAATTTCGTCAGTTCAATCGCGACGTGTCAGGAACGCATTCTCTGAATGGCCGAACTATAATATAATAAATCCAAAAGTAGCTCCGTTACGCTTAGTCGAGGTGATGAGATCAACTTCATACCAAAGAATGGACAAATATAATTTTATGTAGGGGGCCACGAAATAAACGAGGCCACGGAAACATGTGTTTAAAAAAGAAACAAAAAAAGATGAATCGTGCCTTAAAGAGTGGTTGACGTATGGATGTGGACAGATGGAGAGGCAGAGTTAAAACTCAAAAAGATGGGTTCCCTGAATTAGAAGGGAGGGAGTGAATGAAGTATGACGAAATTAAGAGAGGAGTGGAAGCAGAAAACAAATACCTCAAACACATTTGAGAGCAGAGCAAATGAATTTAAAGTCATTGGAGATGAAATTTCTTCGACCAGCAAAAAAATATGTTTCTTATCCTCAATTAACCCTAATAATAAGAATTTTAATTCTATAATTTCAATCGTACATAACTAATTCTATTCTGTAACAATAACCTTGCATAGCTGCTTATTATAACTGTAATTATATGTAAAACTAATGTATCGATTTGCCACTGAAGAATAACAGTAATTATTTTCCATCACAAATCGAATGACATGATAAAGCATACGACGAAATAATGATCACCTTCGGTATATGGTAATGACAATGTACGGTCAGTGTCATGCATGACGTGCAATTATAAGTTCAATATCATAAGTGATCGATATTAGATCCACCACCCATAACTGAAGGTAACGAGAAAGTGGAACAGAAAATTAAAGCAATTAATGAACTAAGTTCAGGTGGACAATTCCAATAGTTTGAATACTTTGATAGTTCTAGGTATGGTGACGAAGCGCGGTAATTATTTGGAAAGTTTTGAACACTTTAAACAGTCGCAATTTGGAAAAAAATATAAAGAATCATTTATATAGTTAAGTAGTAAGATCAATCAATCAATCTCATTTATTAGTAAGATCAAGGCCCAATCGACAACGATTTACAGAAAAAAGTTAATTTGGCTTCAATATAAACTGGGGCCGTTTTTCAGAATTCCCGTCGCTAAGTTGGGCCGCGTTGATGTAACCCAAGTTTTCACAAACTTTTGTCAGTATCCGCAGTCATAAGCTTTGCACTCGTTTGCAATAAATTTCTCAGCACGCAAATGAAAATGTAATTGAAGTGATGTTTCGCGCAAATAAAAAGTCATGAATGAATCATGTGTTCGGACTCAAACCACACCGGTATCGCTGAAAGCTCAGCTGATATAATTAAATAAATAATAGTTTAAAAAAAACTAAAAAACACGCTTTTTATAGAAAACCGAACTAAAAAATAGAAAATAAATTTCAATGAATATAAATTAATAATAGTGTGAATACAAAAAAAAAAAAAGCGTGGGGTGCTTTTTAAGGTCTTATCGAAATGAAAATCACTCTACTCATATCTGTCAATAAAATATTTATAACTATTGACACCATGCACCCCACGCTTTTTTTTTTTTTTTTTTGTATTCACACTATTATTAATTTATATTCATTGAAATTTATTTTCTATTTTTTAGTTCGGTTTTCTATAAAAAGCGTGTTTTTTAGTTTTTTTTAAACTATTATTTATTTTCTACTTTTTAGTTTGGATTATTTATAATAGCTTTTTTTGTTTAAAGCTTTTCAGTGATACGAATAGTTGTCACTGTCCATACAAGTGGGAAGTTCTCATCAATACAAAGAATATAAGGCCAAACGAGGTATTTTACATATTCAGTTGTCGAGTTCCCTCGACTTTCTCTGGTCTCCATCATCAGGTCAGCTCCCGACCTTCACTGTTGCATAGGTCTTGTCAATACAAATAATTTAAGCCCAAACACGAGGTAGTTTACATATTCAGTTGTCGAGTTCACTCGACTTTCTCTGGTCTCCATCATCAGGTCAGCTCCAAACCTTCACTGTTGCAAAGGTCTTGTCAATACAAATAATTTAAGCCCAAACACGAGGTAGTTTACATATTCAGTTGTCGAGTTCCCTGGACCCTCTCTGGTCTTCATCATCAGGTCAGCTCCAAATCTTCACAGTTGAATAGTGCTTTTAGGCGTACACCTGAGTGTCAAGTTTTTACCGTATTTATGCCTACAACTTTCGAAGGTTGCACTCGATTTCTCAGGGTTTCCATCATCAGATCCTGACCTGATGACTATGGGACCAACTGGCAGCTATTCCGAGTCGAACAAAAAAAGAATCACGTAAATCGGTCTATAAACCTCGAAGTAATCGATGTGTATGTGTAACCTCCTCCTTTTTGGGAAGTCGGTTAAAAATGGAATAATTTTATCAAATTAGT
Organism: Helicoverpa zea; assembly: GCF_022581195.2. Lineage (NCBI taxonomy): Eukaryota > Metazoa > Arthropoda > Insecta > Lepidoptera > Noctuidae > Helicoverpa > Helicoverpa zea. The sequence continues at coordinate 7,238,102 of NC_061466.1, read as the reverse complement.
GTATTGTCATCGGTCCTCAATAAATCTACAAAGTTTGAACGAAATCTGGCCGTTTAAAGTGGGTCAAAATCGCGCCCAAAGAAGTCGGTTACAAACCTACAAACATACAGGTGAAGCTAATAAAAAGCGTGTAAAAACATGAATGAAACGAGCAGTACGATCAGACAAACATGAGGTAATATGCATGAATCTGTTTTCTATTTTCATTTTTGTGCTTATTCACAAAAAATTGTTCAAGCAAATATAGAAAGATAGATTGTTTTCTCCAAGATGTCAAGATCCTCTTCTACCGTAAGATTCCCTTTGTTTCCCTAAGGTCTTCTGCTAATTTATTCACAAAATTGATATGGGATCCTCTAGAATATTCTGTTGAAGAAATACGCGTGTAGAACATGGAACAGCATAACCGACCTTGAGGACAGGTGTATAGTGGGCGGGAAGACACTCACCTTGGCCATGTGTTCTCGCCGAGGACTTTCCCATGTCGGCCGCACCATCGACACACATATACACTCACACTTGCGCGCGACACTTAAACACTCTGTGCGTACTTATACTTATAGGTTGGTATAAAAGAGGCGTACAAAAAGTTAGACGTTATATTATCGAAGGACACTTGAGGGTTAAGCTAGGTCTCCTATGGAGAAGCAGGTGGTAGGGAGGCGTCGAGGGCGGAGGGCCGCGCGGCGCGATCGGCATTCTGTGCACCGCCAGAGCACTTCGTCTTCCTGAAACAAGACAAAACACATCGGTAAATGACTAAGTCAGGCGCAAACATCGTAAACACTGGAAAAAGCACTTCAGATACTTCGAGGACTATCCAATAGGGACACATATGATTTGCATTTTAATTATTTGGTTATAGAAATTATAACACACTATTCAGCGATAAATAGGAATTTAAATGCCCTCAATCACAATTCTCAACCACCCTTTGAGTAAACAGTGATAAGAAGCAACTGAATCACAGTCTTTGTAGTTTTTCTTGGACACTCGTCAACTTGCTCATAGCGGCTGAACAAAACGTATCCCAACATTTCCAACAGCTTTTGTGATCCGTGTGAACTTGCAGTTATGACGTGTCAATCGACGAGTTCCTTTGAATCTGGTCGTACGTCACGTTGATGAGTGGCCACTTGAGCCCTTAGTTTCTAAGGACGTTGCAACGTCGATAGCATTATTCATTAGTTGTACACAAAATGGTTTAACTATTTACAGTCATAACCGCAACTTCTGAGATTTTAAATGGCTGTGTATCTAAATAAAAATGAATCACTAAACAGATAAAGAAACCATTCGCAGTATCTGAAAGAATATTCAATCAAATCCTACACAGAGCCTATACGATAGCCCGTTTAATGGACAGTCCATCACAAGTAACATGAGACATGACAGCAGTTTCACTGCTATCAAAGATTGGATCAAAATCAGGATAAGTCTTGCTCGCTCAATTATCTTGACCTTTAAATCAAATATTCAATCACTGTTTAAATAAGTTGTGAGTCTGAATAATAACAACTTAAACTAAGCAAACAAATACCTTAAATCACGCCCACAAGCAACAAGTTGACGCCATTCAAAGATGAATTGCTTTGAATTACAATAACGATAGTATTACACCTACTCCATTAGTTGTTTCATAAGGTTATGTTATACCAAAGTTGGAGTAAACATTCAAATTATGAGCCAATAATGCAATTATCAACCACGACAAAGGTTCTAATTGATTTCGAAGTTGGCGAAAATGACAATAGATTTTGAAAGAAATACAGATAGTCTCAGATAGCTACGATTATAGTAAGACAATTTTAAGTTCTATTAATGCTAGTGGAAGCCTTTACAGCAAGAGCATATAGGATACAGCTGGAATTAAACCTTAGTTACTGTGACTTTCAGCCTAAAGTCTTGTTTCCCTACAGGTAACGGGCGCACATAGGGGTATTGGACCAAAAAAAGCGGACAATATTATTTTATGCTCTTATCCTGTTTATTGGTCAAAAATCACTGTGTAGAATGTATTGTTACTTATTTTATGATATTATTTTAGTTAAAAAAAAGTCGTGAAAAAAAAAAATTAAACATAATAATTATTAGCAAATTTTGTGACATGAATGAATCAATCAATTAATCCTAACTGAAAAAATCACTAGGTACTTCAGCTAGTTTTAGGTGCTTCAGTTTCATCGCCAGAATCTATCGAACTTTCGTCTTCAGTTGAGACTTCAACTTTACTTGGCATTAGCTTTTCCCTAGCCGCGGTACTAAAGGGTTTCGACTTCTTTGGGCGTTTTGGCCTAATACTGCTTATAAACGGGTCAGATGTAAGAAGTAACCTATTCAGAACGTCTTGGTTGCACTGAATTGTAATATTGTATTTCCTCGTTTGTAATATCAAATGTTTCATGAACAAATCTTATTCTCATGGGGCGGCAAAAGCGAGGTGAGGATGGTGTCGCATTTTGCCAAATAACCCTTTTGCTATTGGTACAAATAATTTGAAGGGGCACCACAGATGATTGAAAGATGAAAGCATCGGAATCGGCCGTATTTTCAAATCTTTGTTTGTACTCTGTCTGGTTCGATCCATCACAGCCCCACTTACAAATTAACTCCAATAAAGCTATTTCTTCTGTTGGTAGACTTTTTAGTACATCATCCAAGTATAACAGTAGTCGTTGAGACGTGTGATTCAATAAATTTTGAAGTTTTACTTCGGCGCAGATGGCAGTTACCAAAACTGATTCTTTATCTGGGTAACAGTCTTTTTTTGCTCTTTCTTTGCACTATAACATGGATATAATTTTATATCACTAGTCCTAATATTTTCATACTGATTCCTCGTTAAAGACGCTTCCACAAAGATTGATAATGCTTGATTGGGTGTTAATTGTGATCTTAATGATGAACCGCTGCTTTTGTAGTTTTTTAAGTACGTTGATCCTCGGGTTGGACTTTTACTGATATCTTTGACCACTTTTGCAGCCTGTGGATAACCATATTCTCGGAGCTTCGTTTGACTCGCATATAAGAGTTGTTGAGAGTCACCCTCATCTTTAAGGCTCTCAACTCTTCGCCTTTTACTGCGATCACATAAATCACTAAATGCTTTCGATGGACGACCTGAATTTCTACTTGATCCCGTAGGTATTTCTACAGTACCTTGAAGCCAACTGTGATTTTTTTTCAAGAAAACCTTTTCTGTCCTACTCGCAGCAACCCATCTGGTCTTCATTTCTGACTTAATGGCAGAAAATTTGTGCAGAAACTGTTGTTTTTGTTCCTCGGGGAAAGTCGGCTTACTTACAATATCTTTCTCCACAGAGTCCAACTTCTTTACAAATTCTCTTTCTGTACTTTTTTTCATCAATTTAAATAAGTATTCCCGCGTAATAACATTGTTTCCAGAACTACCTGCTAAAGAAAAACTCCTGTATTGTCAAGTTTTCAATATCAAGTGAATAATATAAGTTTGTTTTGTAAAAATTGTATTAACAAAATAATACGAAAAAAATATGATAGGCAGATTTAGGCACCTAAAGTTCTATGTTTTCAATAGTAGAGTAGTTAATCTTGTTATAAAAAAAACAAAAATTGCCCTGAAACGTCCTGAGACATAACAAAAACACTATTATGTATATGTTTGTTGTAAAATCTTACTACGTTTTTATGCAGTCTAAAGAATTGTTCATATCTATAAGCTAACTAATACTACATCAAAACAAATAAAATAAAACGAATAATGAATGAACCTGCTTCATTATTATCCATCATGAATATCACTTCACAAGACTTTGTTTAGTTAATAACAACCAAAATTGCGCGATAAAAAATCGTTAACTCAATGATTGTTACGTGACCGTTTGCAACCGTTCAATTGATAGGCGAAATAATGATACACAACATTTTTTTAAGTTTTTAATGTGGGTAGTTTTAGGTTCTTAATTTATCTAGGTACCCTCAAGTACATCCAATTTGCGAAGATACTGTACTTTGATCTTGTCGAATATTGTCCGCTTTTTTTAGTCAAATACCCCTATGTGGGGCGGCCGGCTGCATAAACTAGTAAATAAAAATATTAAAAATTCTGACTAAATGATGTGATAGTTAGAATTCCAGCTTTGCGTTGAATTAAAATATGCGGATATTCCATAGTGCTAAACTGAGGAAGCAATGTTTCAAAAAATGCGATAGGTACTATTGTTTAAATAAATTGTATTTGTATTATACCAAAATAGCTATTAGCCCGGTCAAAATAGACATTTGAAATAACAAAAATTCCCACAAAGCTGATTTTTGGTGGAGAGCTAGATTTGATCATTATAAATAAAATACTAAAAGTCCCCATCGATCCCATGTGTGCGTCAAAAGTTATTCGAGGTCAAATGTCAATATTTCTGGTTTTTTGTGTTTTTTTCGAAAACGGTAAGTTTTATCAAAATAATACATCAGACCAAAATTGTAGATTATAAAATTTTCTACAAAAATGTCACTAACAGTTTTCTCCTAAATGTTACTATTCCTGAGATATGGCGCTTCAAAGTATATTCCATACATGACATGCACACATTTCCACGCCACCTGTGAGGAAGTGTACTCGGCGCGTTTTTTTTATCGTGGTTTCCCCTGTAGGCCTACTCCACTAACTGTCATGACAATTTTAGGATAGTTTAAGGGAATAATTGCCGTCAAGTTCTAATATATATTATATAAAGTTCTAATATATCATTATTGATATTAACTATTGGGTTAACTATTATTGTGATTGTTTTAGATTTATCAGATTCATACAAAAACTCGTGGTGGCCTAGTGGGTAAAGAACCAACCTCTCAAGTATGAGTGGGTCCGATTCCAGGTCAGACATGTACCAATGCAACTTTTCTAAGTTTGTATGTACTTTCTAAGCATATCTTGGACACCAATGACTGTGTTTCTGATGGCACGTTAAACTGTAGGTTCTGGCTGTCATTGAACATCCTTGGCAGTCGTTATGGGTAGTCAGAAGCCAGTAAGTCTGACACCAGTCTAACCAAGGGGTATTGGGTTGCCCGGGTAACTGGGTTAAGGGGGTCAGATAGGGTAGTCGCTCCTTGTAAAGGACTGGTACTTAGCTACATCCGGTTAAACTGGAAGCCGACCCCAACATAGTTGGTAAAAGGGCTCGGAGGATGATTTGATACTACAATAATTTTTGCAATTGCAAAAAATAATGTCAGGAGTTTTTCTGGAGCAGGTGGGAGTAAAGTTTTAATAGGGTCCAGATACATAATGTATCAATTTCCAACCCCAGTCTTCTGGATAAAAATGGAAATGTCGAAGGAAAATTAGTGTGCGATAATTTTCTACAACTTTAAAAGCGGATTGTCGCGACTTCAGCTGTTTAAAAAATTTTGTTCTGTGTTTAGTGATGCAGAACCATGCCTTAGGACTGCAGTACGCTGATATTTAGGATTTAAAAGTGGGCAATCTAGCCTTAGCGATAAGTCACGTGAAGGTAATTCAAAACCCGATATGACCCAAGATAATATCGAGGCTATGCGGCAGTTAATTGTCGCAGACCAACATGTAACATACCGTGACATAGATCCGTGGGCATTACACGATTGTTTTACATTCCCCAAAATTAAGTAAAGTCTTCGTGGTAAACGTTTCAGCACACCTGAAAAAGCTGTTGACTCATACAAATCGGCCAATTTGACTACCCCCACTTCAGAATGGAATAAATATTTCAAGAACTGGGTTTAATGCATGCAAAAGTGCATTAAATATCGCGGAGAATTCTTTGAAAAACAATAAATGGTATTAACCTATTAAATTGTCTATACTTATTTCAAACGACACAATTTAAAGGCAGCCGTCGTATGTACGTGGCTTATATGTGCATATCATGTGTAGTGTGACTCTTTGAATCGCGATATGTCTGGAATGATAAGATTTAGGAGAAAACTGTTAATGCCATTTTTGTAGAAAATTTAAAGATCTACAACTTTGGTCTGATGTCTTTTCTTGATAAAACTTACCGTTTTCGAAAAAAAAACAAAAAACCTAAAATTTTGACATTTGACCTCGAATAACTTTTGACGCACACATGGGATCGATGGGGACTTTTAGTATTTTATTTATAATGATCAAATCTAGCTCTCCACCAAAAATCAGCTCTGTGGGAATTTTTGTTATTTGACCACTACTTTTATGTCTATTTTGACCGGGCTATATATATAAAATCTGAACGGTAAATCCCCAGATATGTGAGACTAAAGCGTTGTGTATTTATGTTTTAAATACTCAGTGTTTTCTAACGGTCCATTATTGCTTGCTTACATAGTTTCACAGTAAGTACTGCGAATGCATGCCATCACAAACAAATTATCACCAACGCTTTCCATCAGAGACAATATACCAGATAATCTATAATTGCATTTTATGATAAGAAACATCTTATCACAAGAGCTTAGCATGTGCTTGACCGGATTCGTCGAAGTACATAATACGTATACGCCTTCTCTCCATGTGGCTGTAGACTAGCTGAACTCCACGCTTTTACGTACCCTCGCCCTCGTCTTTAAGCGTACCGACTTTTGACTTGTTCTTACAGACTTTATATCTTCCGACGCGCCTAATTATTATCATAAGATCAATTTAATCTGACCGTTACATGCCTCAGGAATGACTATGAATGCACAGAATTTCTAAAGGAAACTGGCCATACAAAATTTAACTGACATATATATTTCGCAAAACCAGAGATTATGTTGTTCAACTTTATAAATATGTATTAGGATAGATGAGCAAGATGTTTTTCGTCCTAGAGACAAACCGCCAACCAGTGCTAATGATGTGGCAATTAAACTTTATTGGGTGAATTGAGATGCGCCGCTTGATACAAGTCACGTGTCATCATCTTTTATCAACGATGGACTTGAAAAATATTCTCAATTAAGGACTATTTTAGAAATATACGAGACAACTGATGAACAAGGTCGCATTAGGTGACGAATGGGTTAAAACTTAATTGAATATAGTGCTCACTGATTCCTATTGAATCAATATCAAGTGGCTGCACGTCATAAAAGCTGATGATGATTATGCTCGATGAACACACTGATCAAGCACGACGGGTGATATAGTAATTAATCAGGCTCTTACATCTGATAATGAATACAATCGTATATTTTCAACACTTAACAATAACTTAGGAAAGTCTTTACGCGATAATGTAGTTGTAGCCTAGATCTCTACATAAGGACGGTAAACCAGCTTGTGCATTGCGTAATTTTACAACGCTTGACATTATTATGCCATACCAAAACATTTGTGGCCTTACTACAAAAACTTTAACCACTGTTTTACACTTGTCTAAAAAAAATGTGGCTCCAAAATGAACCATATGTCAACGTCATAATTTGACATTTTTTTAGACAAGTCTTAAACTGACGTTAAAAAGTTTTTGTGGTAAGACGGTTGGTATTTAACAAAGGACATACATTTTGTATACAGTTGAATATATCTAGGGTCAATTATCAAAGTAATGCAGCCCCGGATCTTCAATTTTTTTTAGGCGGGGCAAAAACTGAAAAATGCCGCCCCGCCTACCTACGTACTTATGTTTATTTTCACCAACGAAAGTCACTTTTTTGGTAGGTAAAGGACTTAAAAAAATGTGTCCAAATCATTGTAGGCTCAAACTGTTCGCCAGGTTTAAGTTATGAATGCCGGCTTTAACTCTACTAGCGCCCTGGGCGAGATTTCTACGACGCCCCCAACTACAAGTCAAACCCATACGAAAAACAGAGACATAATATGTAGTTACCGATTGCGCGAGCGAAGCGAGCGCGAATTTTTTTTTATAGTTAACAAGTCAAAGCAAAAATTACCTAAATTGTAGCCCAATCGTACATAAGTTATTGCTGGTTGGTGAATGCAAAAACACGGGAACATAGGTTGTGATTGCGCGAGCGAAGCGAGCGCGAAATTTTTTGTTATATTTTAGAACTCAAAACAAAAATGACTTAAAATGTAGCCCAAACGTAGATAGATCTTTGTTGGCGTTGGCGCCTATGAATTAAAATTTTGGGACTTAAAGTAGTACCATAAATAGAAACTAGAAGTTACTTTCTTATTAATAAAAGGACTTAAAAACGACGCTACCTTTTTGCCTAGCAAAAAGGTAGCGTCGTTTGTAGACAAAAAAATGTTGAAAAATAAAAACAACTATAAAGTGAAGCAAGCCCGAAAAAGCTTTTTTGAGATTTGGATCACTAAAAGTCCTTAACATATATAATAAAAGGCGACTGTGAAGTGAAGAAGCCGCGAGCGAAGGGAGCGCGAATTTTTTTGAGCATTGGGACATAAAATTAAAAGTAGCTATATGTGAAAAAAAAATGTAAGTGTAAAGTAAAGAAACCGCGAGCGAAGCGAGCGCGAAAATTTTTGAGTACACACATGATACACTACTTTTATGTCCCAAAGGACATAAAAGTATCTAACGCGCGTGGCATTGTATGACAATACATTAATTTAATTGAAATTTCTTGGTCCAGGAGCGTACCGCGGCGCCCCTGAGCTCGCGGCGCCAGGGTTATTCGAACACCCTGCACCATAGGTTAAGGCGGCCCTGTAAGTAACTATTATGGTAAATGTAGGATTTAAAATCAGGCAGCCGCCTGATTTTGCCGCCCCCTGAATTTGCCGCCCGGGGCATGGGCCCCGGCTTGCCCCCCCCTAGATCCGGGGCTGAAGTAATGTAACGTTTATATGCTCTGTTGGAATAAAGGAAAAGCACGTTGTTATTATCGATGGTAACAGGATCTGATCTTCCTGTATTAAAATTACTTATCGTTTGGCAAAACCCACACATATTTGACAGGGCGTTTTGGATAGCAACCATTGTTTCTATTATTTGTGTAAAAGTTAAAGCAGGAACGACTATTCAAAAATTCATTAGTAAAATACTATATGACAACAAGTTGCAAATGAGTTTTATGTAGCTTAATTCACTTGATTTCAGCCAGGAGCCAATTTCAGGATTAAATCCCGTCTTAAAACGAATAACTCATGTGTATAGATCGACATCAAAATTACGTGATTATGTATGGTATTACGTAAGGTAGCCCATTATGAGTACCTATGTAGGAAAATACGGGCTCATGTCAAGCGATGACATCATGATATGTTACAAATCTTGGCCAGTTGCTTAAACCGATTCTATCATTTGTAATAAATTAATAATCCTTAAGTAAGAATATAAAATGTATTCTAAAGTTATGTTGCCCACAAAATCGTCTCTCTCTGCATTTGAAAATACTCAATTCTTTATCATAGCGTTTGCTAGAATTTTGTGTTTCCCACGTAATACGTAATGTAACAGAAATATTTTTTTTGTTACTCGATTCTCTTTCTACATATAATCAACGAGGCAAAAAGAAATACCTGTAGCCTTGGACCCATGGCAACAGCGAGACCTTAAGTGACGTAGGTACTACAAAGACTGCTCACAAATCTGTTCCGAAGTAAGGAAAGTTTCTATTATCAAGATAAATTCATATATGAATCACACAGTGACTCAGCCGTGCAATTATTTCAAGTATTGACTGATAATGAATGATAGCTGATTAAAGACAGTGACGTCCGTTCAGATGCACAGTACTGGTCATAATTTCAATATTATCGTTAGTTTTCATAAGGAAAATAGCATACATCAGTGCACAGTCCACGATACAATCAACGTTTGTATTAAATGCTCACGCAAATGCTTTAGGGTTGCAATTATTGATTATGATGGTATCACAGTTAAAACATGATATGCGTGCATAAACCACAGTTCCGCAATACAGCTGGTCGGTCATACGATTTTTAACCTATTTATATAGCTACGTATTTAACGAAAGAAAAGAAGAACCCGTAAGGGCAAATAGTTCGTTCATTAATCATCATTCGGGAAAAACGTCTGTCGCCTCGCATCTATACAAATTGCGGACTGACAAATAAATTCGGCGTACACCAAGGAAGTGTTTTAGGGCCACTGTATTCTATTCAGATTCTTTTAATGAAACGTTGTTCGCGTCAACTGCAGTGTATTCCAAGTTATTATCGTCTTTGCCATATTTTAGCTTTAATTGTTACTGCACTTTTGCATCCTCTACCTGCTTCACACCGTTTCGCTGTTACTTTACAAACAATATCTAAATCTCGCCTTGTTTCAAAGGCCCTGTTATGTTATTATTTATTTATTGTACTGTAAACATTTTATGTTTGGATTTTTAGTACAGGGATGGCCTACATTTTATGTGCGAGGGACAACCTTAATGCCAGGTTTGTAGGTCAAAGGGTTTGGCCCAAGCGTTGATGACTCATTTAAGGAAGTCTTGGTGATATTCGAAGTCTTGCGTACAATACAATGTATTATAGATTTAATGCTCAAATAATGTGTATTTTGGTTTATTTAACAAACAGTGATTTATTAGTTTTATGCCTAGATTTCTTAATTGTTTACACAGGAATATTTTCTACATATAGATTTGCAAAGTTTAATTCAGATTAGATCAGATTATCGAGATAAAAAGAATTTATTTAGTACTTTTAGTCGACATGTTTTTTTAACGGCATGAACCACTTTCGCATCTATGTAATTTAGGTTTGGTCCACCCCATTACCTTATTTCCTTGTGACGTAATATTTGAAATGACGGTGACTGGTCGTTTTGCCTGTACCCCCATTGAACCAGTTATTGATGTACAATCAAACCAAACCAGCGCGAGAGAGATAGCATTTTCTTTATCAAATCGTATCAGATATTAAATCAATACTCTATACTTCTATAATGATGACAGTTACGTATCGGACGTTATATTATCTTGTAACATAACTACAATTACAAAGGATTGGATGGTAACAACAATCAATCAAATTATTTTTCCATACCGAAAATTACTTACTTTTATTGAAAATTATTCTGATTCATTCTATATTATACAAGGTGCTACATTTGTGTAAGTAATAGAATAATACATTAATAACATTAAAATGTATTGAGAACATTATGATGATTAAAATATAGTTGCATTTCGTAAGAGGTTTCTAGTAAATGCAGAAAATGAAAGCAAAATTAATTTTATAAGAATATTAATCTGGAAGCTTATAAAAAATGCATATAATAATTTTGAAAAAGTAATAAAAGTACTAGTGGTATGTAGAGTCCGCCTTACTTCGGAAATAAGTTTTGTTATCAAGCAGGAATGAAGTGGTAAGGTTATTCCCCGTTTGATCCGTTTATTTTACTGATATCAAATACCTACAATTTAATAAAAATAATGTAGAACAATTAAAAATATTTGCTTATTATTTAGCGCAACGTCAAATATACCTAATACACATAAGTTTAACCAGGCTATTACAAGACCAATAAAACTTATTTTTATCCGCATACTTAATAGTATTCTTATTTTAAGTTTATCAAATCATTGCTATTTTATCAAATACTGCATACTTTTACTTAGTTGATAGGAATTAAAACAAATGATTGAAAAATAACAATGAACGTGACCATGATCAAATAGCACAAGTATCATAAACCACACTAGCCTATTTCCGTGTTTAAAAAATTAACTCACATCATAGAAATAGGTTTCGCCCAGACCAATCTCAGACAATCCAATGAGACGCTGAGTCCGCGTTAAACACGTCACATTCACATTACAAAAATAATTTTAAGCTTCAAAACAGTCCAAAAACCTATTATTTTTAATACTAAACCATTAGAAGGCACTGTTTTTAAATGCTATTGAATGTGTCGCGACTTTATTTCACGGCTTTATTTGTTAAACAATAATTATATGGTTGGAGCGCTTGCCGGGCGAGCGTGTGACTCGGAACGGTGAACGAAACGCACTGTTTTGATAGTGTATTTTAGCGTACGTAACAGCAAACCTCAAGGTGAGTTGGAGCTCTACCAAAGTGAGCCCCCGACACCACTTCCATTGAACGTTTCGCTCCATTCTATGTCCAATGCTGGCTTTGGTACAATAACATTCAACACAACTAAGCCATTACCAGCAATCTACAACTTCACTTTGCCTATTTCCTTTATATTGTAGACCGGCCTGTATTGTGTTCTTAAAACTTTAAAGGGAATGTGAATATTTAACTAAAGTGTAAAAACTTGAAATCCTTAACTTACTTTCTAGTTTCAGGTTTATTTCTTTTTTATTAGAGGTGGCTTCTTCAACAAATGTAAGACAATGAAAATGGGTGAAATATGATTTGCTGAAAGCTGTTTTCACGTGGTTTCACACGGGTCTCGAGGGAACTATTGTACGTACCCGCATAAAATATAGCATATAGATGTTATTCGGGAATTAGATTATTCTAGCTTCCCAAAATCGGTACACTAGTATCAGAGCTTTTACGGTACAAATAAACAAAAAAAAAACATCTTTATCATATTACTAAAGTTTGACTTTTCTGATAACGGATACAAATCAATAACACACCCAGACATAAAGGATGATTTAATTTGTCTGTAGTGAAACAGCAAACAGTAACACCGTTTGCGGTCGGGCCATTATGTCGACAGGTCTTGTGCAACGGCACACACGGATGGCTAGACACTGTTACTACTGACGACACTATCAATGCAATATGACAACATTGCCGATGCGAATTTGCAGGAACGTGGAAGAACTACACAGCTTTACAGTGCAAAAATGAGCATTAATTGTAACCGCTAAACAAGATTTTCAGTAAACATGAAGGATGTGTGTGTGATTCATGAAAATAATCGCAGAAAAATAACAAATAACGTTGAACACATACTTACTCCTTATTTGTTATGAATCACTGTAACCAAGATAGTTAACAATATTTGCAGAAAAATTCGCATTCGTGAAAGTGGCGACGCTGCAAGGTCTTAGAAAAATAGAGCGGTAATTCAGAATTTGCAATATCCAACTTTAAATAGACAATGCACAAACAAGGTTTCATCAAGATTGGATTAGAAGTTTGTACAAGTGGAGAGAAGACATTTATCTTGTCTCGTGTGTACCCACGAAATATAAAGCAAAAACTGCTTGTCAAAGAGCGTATGACAATGATCTGAAATAGTCACATTTAATTGGAATCATCAATTTGATGCTGTGTTGCCTATTTCTTATAGGTCCCCGATTAGATTTTCGGACACTTTATTAGCTATCTATAATTTTCAGATTAAGTTACTTGGACGCTTGTCTAGACATGTCGTAAATATTATCCCGTCCGTGACTTCAATCGTGGGCCATATGCGCAAGAGCACCATCATAAGAATGCTGCATGTTGCGAGAAAGTTATTTGATGTTTTTATAACGATGTTTAGCCTTAACAAATTTGATTCATGAGGAAGTTTTAGTTTTCCTGAAATAGTTGTAAGAGATTTATTTTTTCAATATTCTTCAATATACTCAAAATAAATCTATGAATAATCAGTGAAAGCAGTCACGCAGAGTTGGCATCAATCCAATTTAATCGATTTTTCATCTTGTTCTAGATAAACGAATTATTACTTAATAGCACTGGACGTAGATACTAACATTCATTGTTTGCAGCATCATGAGCTCAATTATCTACACTGCTGTTAATTAAATGAAGAGCACTCAAATGTAATTTGTTGCTAGGCACAGTTTTTAATGCCGAAACTCCAAAAATTGACACTGTCCATTGAAAATAAGCAGTTCCTAAATATGAGGTAAATAAATAAGATCATCTAGACACACGGGAGTGTGTCCGCCAAGTTCGAACTTGGCAAGTTTTAATAGAAAATTAAATACTTGATTCATTGCGTTTAGGTTTATAACGGTGTATGAAAACTTGCCAAGTAACATCATTAAAAAGCAACTATTTTTAACTGAGGTATGTGTATGAAACTTGGTACTTATTCAGATCTCACTTCTTTTATAGGCGAAGCATTCCCATATTATCGAACTTGGCAGTCTTTCACATTTTTGTTTTGGGTGGGATATTATTTAAACATGCCTTCAGAGGATGCAGACCATAAAATAGGTAAACTTGTAACGCTGCTGCAGACTATTAATTTTCCATAGCTAAATGCGAACCTCTAAAGATGACCTCAATGTAGCTTCGTTTATTATTACCAAATTATCAAAGGGTAACAACTTCCGATAAACATTTACGGGAAAATCTAACGATATACTTCGTAAACAACGCCAACCTGAACGGATATATGGGCCATTACCGAACTGCCCTATACGTCAAATTGTGTGTTACTAAACTACTATATTGTCAGTATAAGCTTATAGAATATATGAAGGTATCGGGCCCGTTAACAAAATACAATCCCTTTAAATTAAGCGGGACGCGGGCAGAGCGAACAAACAGCGCCACCCCTTAAACAGTAGATAAACCTTTGACATCGAGCCTTAACAGCAACAAAGAAGAACTAGTTTGGCGTAAAACGCTTACGAGTTTCCGCGTTCTACTTTCAGGAACATTAAAGCTTAGTCCCGGTCGTGATTGGGTTAGGCGTGGCGTGGCACCCATCACGCGTCTATGCGGTCACCACCAATATAGACTCGTCAGTGTAATCGATTAGCTGATAGGGTTTGATGGGGTCACCACCAGTCACTTATCAGGTGAAGGCTTATTTATTTAAAACGGTAATTAGTCAATTACATACATTTGTAACCATAGCCTATACTTTGGATTTTTCCCTATTTAAAAATGTATACTAGGGAAAGTTTTAAGAATGACATCATTTGTCAGTTCAGTACTTTTAATAATATATTGCTAGATACGCAACAGCATGTTGTTTCTCAAGAAGTTTTAGGACTCTAACTGCTGACTAATCTCATAATTTATGCAGACCATTTGATTTTGTATATATGGCGACGGAGTATCAAACAATACCAATTACCATGTCACCCATACGCTGCTGATTCATCAATTCACATCGATACTTTATCGTAATTATTAAATTAAAAGAATAATCATTTTGCAATTAACACTATAAATACTCATTCATAACTAAAATTGGTTCACTCATTAACTTTAATGCACAGATTTACTTCGTTCAATCAAAGTTAATTATAACCGAGGTTGTTAATTAATTAAAGTAAGTTTTTAAATTAATTAGAAACTAGAATATTGTTGTTAATTTGGCAAACATCAACGCGTGACGACCACACCTCCGAATGACGGCCTTCAAAGACAATACACCCTTCTTCCGCATTATGTATCCGTTTTCGGATTTCACGAAAAGTTAGCGAAATAATTCATCAACTCTGTTGACGTGTAAAACAATGGTCATTTGATTGTGTACAATAACTTGGAATTTTAGGTGTCTTTACAAAAGCTCGGTTATAAAGTTCTTTGGCGGTATTATTTCTTGACATAAGGCATAGTCATGATCCATCGCTCACAGTCACACTGCTGAACAATTAGACGAGACTGGTCATCGTTAAGGTTACCTTCACTTGCAGGTAGCTGTGGTAAACTATGGAATATTCCTGAACCAATATAGATAAATAGGAATAACTCACCTGAAGCCGAAAACAGTAACAGTTCCTAAAGGCACTGGGCCATTACTGCCATAGTCATTACCTGTTAACCAAAATAAACCATTATTTAAACAACATTCAAGCAAATTATTTACACTATCGGCTTGTAGCCATTGATATTGTTCATTATTTCGCATATGCTTTAGTCAACATTATAATTCTGCTAATCTTTGCAAATGTGTACACGTAAAATTTTACGTCACGTTACCATAATGAACTACTGAAGGAATTTATATGAAATTTTAATGTAGATCTCCACATCGCTATATGATTTTTGACTGAATAAAAAACTTTTTTACAAAAAAATTAAACCGACTTCCAAAAACACTAAAAAGCTAAAAAAAATAATAATTTTTGGTGCATCGGCCTAGAAGTCGGTGTCTAATGGATGTTACTAAGTTAATTTTGCCACCGTCGTTTAATTTTTATTTACAGCTTTTTAGTGATACGAATAGTTGTCACTATCCATATAAGTGGAAAGTTCTTATCAATTCAAAGAATATAAGCCCAAATACTAGGTATTTTGCGCTAAGTCGTGTCAGAAGTATAGAAGGTATAGTTTTGTCAGATTTGGATGCCAACAAGTTACTTAATCGACCACACGACGGCAGGGCGTTGGCAGAAATAACGAGGTTAAGAAATCTTCCTTCCAATACTTAAACGTCGGTAAACATTTCCATTTAGAATATCCTTAAACTGTTTTTCGTCTTCACTGTCGAATCTGCAATATTACCCATCTCAGCTTAAAGTGTACATCAATACGAATAAAATACGCCCAAACACTATATAGCTGCTATCGACCATTAAGGAGTTCCCTAAACTGTACTGCACCTGCATCACTGACCTTGCTGTGGCAGTCATAACCCATCTCAGCTTAAAGTTCTTGTCACCACGAATAAAATAAACCCAAACATTATGTAGCTGCTATCAACCATTAAGGAGTTCCCTAAACTGTACTGCACCTGCATCACTGACCTTGCTGTGGCAGTCATAACCCATCTCAGCTTAAAGTTCTTGTCACCACGAATAAAATAAACCCAAACATTATGTAGCTGCTATCAACCATTAAGGAGTTCCCTAAACTGTACTGCATCTGCATCTCGGACCTTGCAGTGGCAGTCATTACTCATTTCGGTGTAAAGATCTTGTCAACACTAATAAAATAAGCCCAAACACGAGGTAGTTAAGATGTGCCGTTTAGGAGTTCCCTCGATCCTCTGTCGTCTCCATCATCAGATCTGCCCTAAACCTCCATAGTATTGTAGTCTCATCAGATAAACACATAAATATAAAGTTTGTACCCCATGCTCGCCTACAATTTTCAAGAGATGCCCTCGATTTCTCAGGGTTTCCACCATTAGATCCTGATCTGACGACAATGGGACCAAATGACAAGCATACCCCTTTCAAATAAAAAAAGAATTTTTGAAATCGGTCCAGGCGTCTTTGAGAAATCGAGTAACAAACATTAAAAAAAAAAAAAAAATACAGCCGAATTGAGAACCTCCTCCTTTTTTTTGAAGTCGGTTGAAAAGGAAAAGCAAGAAGGAAAAAGCGAATTAAATCGATGGTGTTTCACTCTGATGTGGTGATCTACTTTTGAGACATAAAAAGAGTTGAGAACAGAAGTTTACATTTTTCTCAAAGCAGTTAAAATAAGTTTCAAAAAATCAAGTAACAGAGTAACACAGCTAGCTCTAACTAAATCTAGTCCTGAACTAAACATGATAATCTATGTAGAACTGCAGAATGCAGCGCGTGCCCTAGCGCCAATTGTTTTTGAACGAGTCGAGATATGATAAAGATGACAATGGGTAAAGTTGTTTATTATTACTACATAATTAACGGATTAAACGGAAACATTATATTATCCGCAAAGCTAGTTTACACAGTCGAAGATTATGATCTTGTAAGAAATGCTGTATTTCAAGCATAATGGTATTTTCCCATATTGAAGATAAACGCAATATTAACTTATCAAACTGGTTCATAGGTAGGCAACATTTGTATTAACAAGTTTTATAAAACCGGTGATAAGTGAAATTACTTTTTCCGCTACCATAATTCAGTAACAGCCAGTACTGCTGACCATAAAAAAATGAGGCCGGTCCTAAGAAAGAACCTTGGGGTACGATTCGCTCGGACAACCCTGCCATGACAAGAGATTAGGGTGGGCACGGGCGTGGCAGGCGCACCGCGAAATGTCGCGCCATTTCGCTGATGACGTCACAGGCCGCGCCTGACATTTTCGGATAAAGCAACAAAACAGCCCAACCTAGCTTCGCCGCTGATAACCAAAAAAGCTTAATAGCTTTCAGAGCTTTTGCGGGTTATTCGCTCCGCATGCTCGCGCTTCTGCCGCGGTGCCTTACCTTGACATTTAGTTATGTATACGTATTAACTAGGTACGCAGACAATATCTAATTCTAGGATTTAATGTACTCGTAAGCTTTAGGCCCTAGGGACGATTCCGCGACTGCGTGCGTGGGTTATGATTATTTTTGTGTAGGTTTAACAAATTCTGTTTACTCAAAATACTCTTATTCAATAACTCTTTGACAAACAAATGGTTTGTTCATCATTATCAGCCTTGCCTTTTCCCAACAATGTGGGGGTCGGCCAGTCTAGCCGGATGCAACTGAGTACCAGAGTTTTACATGGAGCGACTGCTGTATAACTTTGTAGGTACTACAAAAGAGATTCCCAGTCATCGACGGACTCTTTCAGGAAAAAACTACACGAGGTTTCAGTTGGCTAGTCAGTTTTCTCAAAGTGTTCAAATCTGCCTAAGTCCCCTCGGTCCTCCCAACTCCCGCGTCGCGTGCCGTAGATGATTTTGGGTGCCTATTTTGTTCGTATTAAGTCAGGCATGCCCAATCAATCAAGTAAACTGCTTAATCAATTTTACTTACCATCGAATGAGCACTTTTAAGACCAATATGTATTCGATTGGAGCATATTAATGCTACGTAGGTATATTATGCAATACCTGATTTTAATTTAACACATAATTAATATGAATAATGCATGAAAAAAACCCTCAGTATCAAGCAAATCTCAACCACATAAGCAGGATTGGGTATATAATACACAGATTGCGTGCAGAGGTTTAATATTCTTTATAGTCGACATGGGTCAATAAACTGCTGGGTGATGGCTACTGGCCATTAAGTTAGCTAACCTACAAAAGTTATTCCATTGTCAAAACAGCATGGGTAGGCAAGCAAACGAACTTCAGTTATTCGCCACCAAAAAGAATAAACCCAATTTCATTTTGTGGGACAGTTGAGAGAAGCTTGACAAAGATTCACGAAAGTCGACTCCTTTCTCGCGCTTGTTTTTGGATCAGAACAAGCGCATGTCCTGATATTATTATGACCTATCTGTTATTTTGGACTAATATTTTGTAACCATTTATGATTTCTCAAGTTCACAAACAGCGTTCAATACTCAAATGAAGTGTGAAACTTAAGTGTTTGCAACAGAAATAATTTGTCAGGGGAATACAAAACTGATTGATTTATGATGTGTCAACTTTGCTGAAGTATTACTTTAAAACGATCGAGTTACATATAAACGTATATAAAGAAGTGTAAAAAGCTCAAAACAGGCTTTGAAGCAACCTTTATATGTTATGCAAATATTGACCTATGCAGTGTACGGAGTTACGTGCCAGTTGTCCTTACTTACACTTCTATTCTATAAAACAACTCTTTGAGTTTTGTGATCAGACTTCGTTGGTTTATCAGAATCGGTTCAAAATTTTTGTTAGACTTTTTGAGCTACTAGTCGATTATGCATGTATCGAGATCTGGAAATATTTAGGACTCGTTGCAACAAATGGCATGCCGATAGGTGCAGCTAAAGGGTAACAAAGACAATAAGCATGTACGTACGTAGACACAGACTGCACCATAGTGGTTGATAAAACCACATGCCTACCACACGAAAGTTTTGACATTTAAACATCCAATTGCGAAAAGAAAGTTCAAGGAGGCAAACCGCCGACATTCGTTCGATTTATGAATATTTGAAACGATTAATTGATCCACAGGCGTGAGACTGGCAGCAGCCGACGCACCGGCCGTCCATGTCGTGATACCATAGAGCACTCTATTAATATTGGAAACAATCATGGTCAATGCAACCAGTTCGACAAATGATTGTGCAATTATTGCCCAAGTGATTATGTGAGAATATACATAACTGCTATACTATGCGTGATTATTATGTAAGATAAGATACATAAGTTATTTGCACGCATATGAAAACAACATCAGGTGTCTGTTGGCTGTTTGTGTGTGCCTATTAATAAACGGGGCTATTGATAATCCGCAATAGTAATGCAGTTTTGCCTAAAATTAAATGCGGGACAGCCTGGCTCTAAGGTGCTGTAGGTAGGCCATAGGTTTTCACGGCATGAAATACCTAGTCAGGAGATCCCCTTCGCACCCATGGCAACTCAATTTAAAAACTTGAAATATGTCGTATTGTACAAGATTAGTTTGAATATCCATAAAAAATACCCTTTTGCTGCTTTTAGGGTCAACGCTTCTTGACTCATTAATATAACAGGAACGCGAAGAAGCAATCTGTATGGACAACTTTATTATCTCGCAAAAAAATATTTGAAAGAGCGATTTAACAACTAAACTACCTGGAGCATTTTAATCTAAATTTAGTGTTTTGCTGTTCAGATTCGGTGGAGTTCAAAGTGGCGTGTTCGGCACTATTCTAATAGAGCAGATTATTTCCTGGTTAACTGTCTAGCTAACTATTTGTTAAATCACGGGAAAGTGAATTTCCGAGGTCAAAATTGATCAAAGAATGGTCTCATCAGGTATAGAGTAGTTGCCCTGCGAGTTTGGGTGCTTCTGTAGGCGATTTAGATTTACGCCTTCTTTTAAACAGGGCGCATTTCTTTGTTTTCAAGAAGTAGTTCGGCACCCTTTGCATGATCAGGCAGCCACCCTACAATTGTGTCCCATAAGTCTATATTATGAGTTTGATAATTGTTTTGTTATGTATAAGAGGATTAGGAGCTTGAGCGGCTAATAGACAGAGCCAGTGTATGTATTTAAAACAAACGCGGATCCATATGTCATCATTCGTCATTCAAACTGGTAATTGGCAATAGGGTTGTTTCCAATTTTCGGAAATCTATTTAGATAGCTTCTAAATAATTTTAAGATCACCCTCTCTTTCATTTTTCGTCTCAAATCTTTTTATTTTTTATGTATTACATGTTTTTCTATTTGTCTTAAAAAATTGCTCAGAAAACGCTAGATCACGTGACTGTGACGTCAACGTTCTCTGTTCATTCCTTTACATTTTAAAGCACATCTAACGAGAAAAAACTAACATACCAACTAATGGATTTATTTTAATAATGTATTTTTATAAAATAGCTACAAAAACTATAATATTTTATACATATAGATTATTTTTATACATTTGCACAAAAATAAAATACCTCAAATGTTTTGAGTTGTGTACGCGGAAAAATGAAATGGTGCAAAGAAACGTAAAGTTTGTGTTTATTTATATTGAGGTTATGTTTGTGTCCGCGTTCGAAAAGATTTGATGCTTTTTCAAAAAACTTAAATTAAATGAATGTCTACAAGGTTTGTGTTGTGCGAGACTGTGGAAATACGACCATTAGTGCTCTAAATAAACTGTTCATCCACGTACCGCTGAATAAAAATCTTGGTTATTGGCAAAGAATTGAGCGACCATAAAAGAGTCTACTCTTGGCAGATTGGAACTATCAGCTTTCATAAATCCTTTCTCCATAATTCTTTAGCAGTTGTATCACTTAAATGCAATTAACACACAGAACTTCACAGAAGCAAATAAACAAAACATTAATTCTGAGGTTATTTCGATATATCTGTCACTGTCAAATACTTGTCATTGTCAAATATAGAAAGGATGACGTCATCGGTCTCTTCTCGTCGTTTTTAATGGCGTGACGTCACAGGCTCAAAATTAAAATTTCATAAATTAATTAAAAAATATATGGTCAGTTATAAATAATATAATATAGCTTATCGTGTTTCTAGTTTTGTGAACTTTCGGTGCATTTATTTAATTTTAACTAAATGAATACTAGGAAACAACCCTATTAGTTGTCGCGAAACCGAGCAGAAAATCCGCTACTTTTAAAAGAGTTCTTACGTTGTTGAATTTCATACAGGGTAAACGGTGCTTTATAGCCTTTGCCTTTTGAAAAACTGGGCCACCAAAAAATAAGAGTGGTTGCCATCATCTAGCCACGAGGAATTATAAGCCTTTGCAAAGAGAAACTGTGACACTTGCAGAAATTCTCCACTTTCCTAGCCTTTTCTGCATCTCATTTTAGTTCCTTTTGTAGTAAGTGGGAAGCTTAGAACCGCATTTGATCAAAGTGAGATTGGCTGGATTGGATAGGATTTTTTCTAGATGTTGGAGTTATAGAAGTAGAAAGGCCTACATTAATAAGGTTGCAGTTAACTTACCAACTACAAATAAGTTTATTGGATATTAATTTCAACCATACATTTCTGAGAAAAAGCTCTGGTGGATAATTAATTGATTTTGATTAAATTACACGGCCTACAAAAAGTTACAACATTAGTTTCATATCATCCAATTTTGTTTAGGCGTTTTCCCATGATTTCACTCACGTCCGGGATAATATATAGCCTATGTTACTCAGAAAGAGTGTTGATTGTGTGTACTGTAGCACTGCTTGACAGTGAAATATTTTGTATAATTGGTTCAGAGGTTTCTGTGCCTTTAGGATATAAAAAAAAAAACAAAAAATATTCTATCCGTATACAAATCTAAATCTGTATTATAATGAATAGGGTTGTTTCCTAGTATTCATTTAGTTAAAATTAAATAAATGCACCGAAAGTTCACAAAACTAGAAACACGATAAGCTATAATATATTATTTATAACTGACCATATATTTTTTAATTAATTTATGAAATTTTAATTTTGAGCCTGTGACGTCACGCCATTAAAAACGACGAGAAGAGACCGATGACGTCATCCTTTCTATATTTGACAATGATAAGTATTTGACAGTGACAGATATATCGAAATAACCTCAGAATTAATGTTTTTGGGATTCTCGCCACAGAGTGTCTTTGGTTAGCACGTGTGCCTAGAATTTTCAGCCGTTTTAAGTGTTTTGGTGAACTTTTGTGACTTAGTTTTGTGTTTGTGTGTTGTCCTTGTGTTTGTCTCCAGTGGTGTACTGTTATTTCGGTAACTTACTAGTTGTTTATAAGCATAATGGATCAAAATAAACCTCCCGATCCCGATCCTCCCGACATCTCTGCATATGCTCCTCTTTCCCCCAACTATCCGCTATCCCAACTCGCTGATGTTGCTTGCAGCATCGCGGACTCCCAGACCCCATCAACCTCGTATACCAGGAAACGCTCCGGAGATGATGCTAACATTAGCGTGTCAACCCCGCCATCCAAACAACAAAGGAACCTAGTTGGCCGCAGCAGGTACTCAGCTACTGATAAGGCACCTTTTATCGTTCATGTCTCTCGATTGGAGCCCCAGCCTAACGCCGGTACCTCTCTACACCCTGTTACTTTCGGAATATTCCTACAAAAACATAATATTACTAACGTTGTCCGTGATGGTGTTAAAAAAGTTGGTAGGAACCGTGTGTCTGTAGAGTTTAAATCCCCTCAGGATGCAAACTCATTTATTATCAACAGCATTTTACATAAGAACTGCTATGTTGCCTCAATCCCCACTTTTAATATAACTAGGATGGGAGTTGTGACTGGTGTTCCCACAGATTTAAATGAAGAGGAAGCCCAAAAATACTTACAGGTCCCTTCAGGTTGTGGTGAAATCCTGAAAGTTCGTCGCATAAGCAGGAAAGTAGTTATAGATGGAGTAACTGAATTTAAGGCAACAGAGACATGTGTACTTACCTTTGATGGCCAAGTATTGCCTCAAAGAGTTTTTTGCTGTTACACTTCCCTTCCAGTTCAGCAATATGTTTATCCCACCATCCAGTGCCGTAAGTGCTGCAGGTTTGGTCATGTGGAACTAGTGTGTCGGTCCAAGCCTCGCTGCAGTAAGTGCGGCCATGATCACCCTGGTGATGGTTGCAGCACTTCTGAGGCGGAGGCATTCTGTGTGCTCTGCTCAGGGAATCATTTTGCAAATAGCAAGTCATGCCCGGAGTTGGGTAGACAGAAGGCCATTAAGACGGTTATGGCTGAGAAGTCCCTTTCATATGCTGAAGCTAGCAAATCTGTCCCACTTGCTTCTCGCAATTATGCGAATGCTGCAAAAGCAGTTCCCGCCCCCACTCAGTCATACCGCAAAACTGTTTTCCTTAAGCCAAGGACCCATGCCCCTCTATCTCCCTCTTATGATAAAGCTGCCCATCAGCAAATTATTAACTCCCCTGCACCTTCACAGCCTGATGGCTGCGCTCTGAATAACCCATTCATTGATAGTAATGTTTCCTCAATAATAGATATACTTATTAAACTTCTATCTACAATCCTATCCACCAATAATACCCAATTACCGTCCAACGTTGCCTACCAATTAACTAACCTTTTATCAAATATTAGAAATGGCGCCTCGCCAAGTATTCCTTCAATGGAATGTGAGGAGCGTGTGGCATAAAAAGCACGACCTCATATTCCTCCTCAACAAATTCAAGCCTCTGGCTTGCTCTGTAGCTGAGACTTGGCTCACCCCGAGTCTCAGTTTTAATATACCACTATTTAATATTCTCAGATGTGACAGATCTGATGGCTATGGAGGGTCGGCTCTCCTTGTTAATAATCGTGTCCCCCTCTCCACCTTGTCCCTTCCGGTTCTGGATGGTGATATGAATATAGTTGCGTGTAGAATTGAGGGTATCACTGTTTTATCGGTGTATATTTCCCATCCTCAGCGTAGGTTTTTAACCACCATTAGGGACATTTTGAATAGCATAGTAGGACCTGTGCTCGTCATGGGTGACTTCAACTGTCACCACTTTAGATGGGGCTCCAATCGTTGTGATTCGTTTGGGGAAGGTTTAGTAGAAATCTTGGATGATTTAGACCTTTGCATCTTAAATGATGGTAGCCCTACTCGTAGATCCCTTCCAGGACAGCAAAAGAGTTGTGTAGACCTCACATTCTGTTCAGTTGAGTTGGCGGCATCAATTCATTGGGAATGTACTACTCTGACGCATGGTAGCGACCATTTCCCCATTGTTGTAACTTTAATTAATAAAACTTATTTAGAGAAAACTTCTCCTCCACTATTGAAGTACAACTTGTCCAAACCTGATTGGTCGAAGTTTGCATCTTTACTGGAGGGGAAAATTAGTACGCTTCCAAATTTAAATTCAAGTTTCCAAGATTCTTCTGGTCACTGCCATGCTAAGAGCTGCTACGATGGCTTTATCTCGGCCATTACCTCAAGCGCAGACTCTACCTTTCCGTTGCGCAACTGTGCCAGAAATAAAATCCCGTCACCCCCGTGGTGGGATCAAGAATGCACATCGGTTATTAAAGAAAGAAAAGAGGCCGAAAAACAGTACAATGATGCGATGAATAGCGTCAATCTTATACGGTACAGACGAGTGTTAGCTCAATCTCGACGGCTTCTTCGCAAGAAGAAACGTCGCGGTTGGGTTAAGTTTTGCACTTCTCTATCCCCTTCCACTCCTATTTCAGCAGTTTGGAAGAGCATTAATCGTTTCAGGCGAGGCTGCTCCCCATCTATCTCTTCCCCTATCTCGAGACAAACTGCTGAATCCTTTTTCGACAAAATTGCTCCAGCCTATGTTCCTTCTTCCTCAGAACTTCTGCTCCCGTCTGTAAATATTTTGGACGATCCTATGAATGAACCATTTTCGTTGGAGGAACTTGATGCGGTGTTACGTCATGTTAGGGATTCCGCCCCAGGCATAGACGGCATACCGTACTCATTTGCAGTTCATTTTGGTTTTGAAGCAAAAAAGTATTTTTTAGGAATATTAAATTATTGTTATCAATTTGGTTGGGTTCCCGAACAGTGGAAAGCTCAGATAGTAATTCCCCTTTTGAAGCCCGGCAAGACTGCTGATGATCCGAATGGCCTTAGACCAATTGCTTTGTCCTCAGTGTTGGCCAAGATATTGGAACATTTAATTAAAAATAGACTTGAGTGGTTGGTGGAGTCTAGGGATTTACTGCCGAGCCATCAGTTTGGCTTTAGAAAGGGGCTTAGCACCATGGACAGTGTGGCAATTTTGGTTACTGATATCCGTACAGCCTTTTCCAAAAATGAATCTGCTGTAGCCACTTTCCTTGACATCTCTTCCGCATACGACAGCGTCCTTCTTCCAGTTCTCAGGCAAAAATTGCAACAGCTGAGGATTCCGGGTAAGATGGTACAATGTATATGCGCACTCCTCATGTCTCGCTCTTTGATGCTCAGAGTGCAGGGGGAGGTATTTGAGGTGAGACAGACGTGGAAGGGCCTTCCCCAAGGCTCAGTTCTGAGCCCTCTACTATACAACCTGTATACAGCAGACATTGGCTCCTGCCTTAATTGTGACTGCCACCTTCTACAATACGCGGACGACCTAGTGTTGTATGTAGTAAATTCATCTATTGCGGACGCTGCCTCATCTCTCTGTCTCTCCCTGGACTCTCTGCACACATGGCTTTTGAACCATGGTCTCACGTTATCCGCCCCAAAAAGCTCGGTAGTGATTTTTTCCCGAAAACTACTGATCCCTCAGGTCTCAGTTAACATTCAAGGACAAGATATTCCCATAAATAATAAAACAAAATTTTTAGGCGTTTTCTTAGATTCAAAATTATCCGGGATTCACCACTTTAACTATTTGATCCAAAGATGCGAAAGAGCAATCTCCATCTTAAAAGCTCTCGCTGGTGTCTGGTGGGGGGCCCATCCCTTCACTATGAAACTGGTCTACAATGCCTTAGTCCGCAGTATCCTGGACTATGGGTCACACTTGGTGATTCCAAGCAACAAAGGTGCCTTGGCCGGTTTAGATAGGATTCAATCTCAATGCCTTCGAATCATCTCAGGTTGCATGAAGTCGTCGCCTATTAACGCCTTGCAGGTCGAATGCGCGGAACCTCCTCTAGCCCTGAGACGTCAGTACCTTGCT
Source organism: Helicoverpa zea (assembly GCF_022581195.2). Lineage (NCBI taxonomy): Eukaryota > Metazoa > Arthropoda > Insecta > Lepidoptera > Noctuidae > Helicoverpa > Helicoverpa zea. Next base: position 7,211,411 of record NC_061466.1, on the reverse strand, counting down.
TCCCGTTTCCTATCCAGGGTTATTCCCAAGTCGTCCCACCCCCTCATCCCAAAACTCAGAGAGCTTGACACTCTTTGTCACAGCTCCAAATATTGGGAACACAAAGAAATCCCCCTATTCCTAAAAGCATACCGGTTTTTTCAAAATTTAGAATCCCCCATTGCTCCATATCCCAGACTTCCTCTATTTAATTACCCCTATGAAGTACTTTGCTTCACCCCTAAAATATTCTATAACATTGGCATATCCAAAAACTCCCCATCGGCAAATTCGGCCTTTAATGCGGTTTTGGGTGAACGATGGATTGGGTTTCAAAAGTTCTTCACGGATGCTTCCAAATCAAATGGTGGCTGTACTGGAGCCGCGGTTTACTATCAGAACTCTAAAATAATTTTGAAATTCAAATGTCCGAAGGAGTCTTCTGTATTTACAGGCGAGTGTGTGGCACTATTGGAAGCTTGTCGTTTTATAGAGTCCCATGAGATTAGCTATGGAGTTATCTTTACTGACTCCCTTAGCTGTCTCCAAGCCCTATCCCAGAATCCCTTTAGAACTAAACTCCATTTTCCTATTGTCCTGGATATTAAAAAGTCCCTTTTCTCCTGCACTAGGCAAGAGAAAGAAGTTCACTTAGTCTGGATTCCTAGCCATTGCGGTATAGCGGGCAATGAATGTGCCGATGCATTGGCCAAAGATGCGTGTTCATCTGAGTCTGCTGACCTTGTACACTTCTCCCTTCAAGGGCATGACCTGCTAAACCTCCCTAAATTGAGTCTTGAGACCTCGTGGCAGGAATGTTGGAACATCTCCAGCAAAAAGAAGGGTAGCTCTTATTTCGCCATTCAACCGGTTGTAAAACCAAAACCGTGGTTTTCAAAATTTAAAAAATACCCTAAAAGGGTAATTTCAGTCCTGTGCAGAATACGGTTAGGTCACTGTTGTACACCGGTCTTTCTGCGCAAAATTCGGGTGCAGGATTCATCCCTCTGCGAGTGTGGACTGGATGAGGGTACCCTGGACCATATATTTTTTGACTGTCCTAACAACTCATCCTTTGATTTATATGGTCGTCTCCAAAAACTTAAAATTCCTCTCCCTACTAATTTCCGTTCCCTCTTATCCCACTCCTGTCCAGAACTGCTCCAGATGCTGTTGATGTTTATACATCAAAACAATATTAAATTATAAACTGTGGCCTATATTTAGGCCTCAGTTTGTATGGTTGTGGTATATGTATGTTATGTGTTACTAACATTTTCTTGTTATTTTTATATATGTAAATGTATTTCTGTTTGTTTCAGTGCCGTCCTACTAACACATTAAGTTACACAAGATCGGCCACAGCTCCGTCTTAAATCAATATATAATTATTATTTTTATTTTTTTTTCATTAAAAGCACTACTTGCTTGTCATCCCACTTGTCATTGGCAGAATCGTCGAATTGACATCGACACGGATTGCCATATCCAAAAATAGAATAGAATAGAATTAATGTTTTGTTTATTTGCTTCTGTGAAGTTCTGTGTGTTAATTGCATTTAAGTGATACAACTACTAAAGAATTATGGAGAAAGGATTTATGAAAGCTGATAGTTCCAATCTGCCAAGAGTAGACTCTTTTATGGTCGCTCAATTCTTTGCCAATAACCAAGATTTTTATTCAGCGGTACGTGGATGAACAGTTTATTTAGAGCACTAATGGTCGTATTTCCACAGTCTCGCACAACACAAACCTTGTAGACATTCATTTAATTTAAGTTTTTTGAAAAAGCATCAAATCTTTTCGAACGCGGACACAAACATAACCTCAACATAAATAAACACAAACTTTACGTTTCTTTGCACCATTTCATTTTTCCGCGTACACAACTCAAAACATTTGAGGTATTTTATTTTTGTGCAAATGTATAAAAATAATCTATATGTATAAAATATTATAGTTTTTGTAGCTATTTTATAAAAATACATTATTAAAATTAAGAAATCCATTAGTTGGTATGTTAGTTTTTTCTAGTTAGATGTGCTTTAAAATGTAAAGGAATGAATAGACAACGTTGACGTCACAGTCACGTGATCTAGCGTTTTCTGAGCAATATTTTAAGACAAATAGAAAAACATGTAATACATAAAAAATAAAAAGATTTGAGACGAAAAATGAAAGAGAGGGTGATCTTAAAATTATTTAGAAGCTATCTAAATAGATTTCCGAAAATTGGAAACAACCCTATTGTTTTATATAATGATTTTTTTTTTATATTATCAACAAAATTATTAGATACTTGTTACAGTGCAACAATGCCCATTTTACACAGGTATTATAAAAGTATTACTTTAGTTCCAGAACTTATTGTAAATACACAGAGAAAGCCTTTGCAATATTATTTTATGTGAATAAAATAGTTATAGATGAACTATGTATAATCATGACGTGACAAGACGGCAACTACCCTCATACCTTATATATTTTATGAATAGGTTTTGTTTATTATCAATATCTCTTCAAGAAGTCCACGTTTCATGCCTTATAAATTATAAGTCATCAAGTATAAAACTTGTACTAGCTAATAAAACCTTTTTATTTTACAATATTAACTGGACATTACAAATTTAACAGGGTTTATTTGTGAATTTTCTTTCATAACTCAAAAAAGATAGATAAAACAGGTAATTACAGGAAAAGATAAATATACCTGGTATAATACAATACAGGTGATAAACACAAGTGGGTAATCTTGTCACAGCAATAAAATTATGTCCACAGTACTATCTACAGTACTAGCTATATTTAGTAAAACTATACCATGTTGGAAGTTGACAGCGAGATAATCAATGTTTGAAATTCATTAGATAGTACCAATTTGTTATTATTTACATTCAACACAATTCTTGTGATGTGGACCAACAAACATTTATTTGATGGACAACTTTTGCGTAAAATTTATAGGATTCCTAAAACATTTCCTCATTCAGGAGCCTCATAAACTTAATAGTAATCACTATAATCATTTGAATTCATAAAATGATTCAAAGTGAAAGTATCATAGCAAAAGTTGACATCATTCAACGAAATAACCAAGACCAACACAAGTTAATGGGAAATAAAGGGCAAATACTTACATGTAAATTATCCTTGATGAAAACTGGACACCTTTGCTAATACCACCATATATTTAAACTATAAGTAAGGTAAATTATATTCGTAATTTCTTGATAAAATTAATAAACCTAACGTTATTCACTATTCACCGCAAGACAGAATTCCTACGATGACGACCGACCGACCGCACTAACTGAATGATTGAGCTAGTCCTTCAAGACACCATATAATCTGTGGTTACCCTCAATTTTCTGAAGGGTAACTATGTTTGGGGGAATCCAAATAGCTGATATGTTGGCGTTGGGTATTGAGAATAAGGCAAGCAATAATAGTTTTCGTAAATTACGACATAACACACTATTATAACAGTGCTTGATCGATACTTTTTTTTTTTTTTAACGACGTAAAAAATCATCAAATGACCCCTCCCGCTGTGGGTTAGCAGCGGTGAGGGAGTGTCAGACTCTTACTGACTAAAAGCCGTCGTCGTGTTCCGTCGTAGGCCTTCTTATGTGCTAGGGCCGCGGTACCTCTTTCGAACAACCCGCAGCCCCTTCGAACAACCCGCAGCCCCTGCTTGATCGATACTGGAATTGAAAGATGAACGAGAATAAACAATACACTTTTTATCCGAATTTTCGAAGTTTCTGTTTGTCAGTAATGTCAGTGTCAAATCGTGTCGAAACGATATCCATTCGACTTTGTCTTGTTTGATTGTATTGTATATGAATAAAATACCCTAAATAAACTACTTTCAGTATTAACACAATAACTTTCTTGTTAATTCTAGCCGATGAAGATCATAAATAATTGAAAACATGAGTACGATGAACATATCTATAGAGAAGAAAAGATCCGACTGTCCTGCCTTACCCAAGGGATGGCAAAGGGAAGAAGTTCTCAGGAAAACAGGCTTATCTGCCGGAAAAGTTGATGTTTACTATTACAGGTACATATTCGTATTTATTGTTGAAACCCTAATGTAAATAATTAGTATTCGGCTCGAACCATGGGCTACTAAGTTGCTCTATCTATGTATAGATTTTTAATATGAAATCCTAGTAAAATGATAAATATAAAACTAATGTTATGTTTACGCGAATGAAACATTCAAATTTTTATTATTATTTTATTAGCATGTTCACTGTCGTGTTTAAGAACATGTACTGATTATGAAATAAACTGAAATATTACTTTAATGCCAACATAGATTAAGCTATGATATATTAATCAACTTTTCAGTTAACATGGCTAATGAATGTCTAACTAAACATTTACATATTCATCACTAAATCAGGGTTTAACCGAAGCTAACACACACCAGCTCCTGGCCGAGTGGTCCATAGTGACAATAAAATTTTCTGTAGCCCAACAGGTAAAAAGTTTCGCAGTAAGGCTGAGCTAGTTCGTTATCTGGGTGATAGTATGGACCTGTCGTGTTTCGACTTTCAGCAGGGTCAGATAAACACAATGCTGCTGTGCAAGGCCAAGAAAGCACGCGCGCAGTTTGACTACAGGTTCCCATTAGTGTCATAACTTCTTCCACTTGTGTTGTGATCATTAGTGCAGTCCTGCTTTGTGTACCATCTGTATCTATAATGCAATAGAAGCTTGTAATCAGTGTGCCTAGGTATAGTCTTGCTGTTGTGTGTGAACAATGATTATGTTTTAACTTTCCTTGTTTACGAAACATAATCAGTGTTGTTTGTCTTTGTAGTAGTCTTTAGTCATCACACCAGATATGCACCGCTTGACACAAACCAGTTTTAGTACCTGTTCATATGTTAACCATACTCCTTGATAAGCTTAGGCTTTTAGTGCTTCATTTCACAGTTCATTGCCATTTATTCATTTAAAATAGTTCACCATAACTAGCTTTGCTAATAATTGTACAATCATATTTTGTCATGTACATTTTATCACAGAGCATAATGCTTTCACACAAATTCATACCATTTCTTTCCTTAGTTTTGCCTTTTTTTGTAAAATAAATCAGTATGTATTATTTGCGTGTTGGTAAGTAAATAACTATGTTAATGTAGATTGATTTGAATTTTTCCTAATATTTGTGGTATTATAATATAAGGTTCACCTGTAGTTACGTGTCATATGTGTCATTAACCATCACTGTCTTTGGGTTGGTATGGGTTCAACTTATATGGAGTGTTTGTTTGGTTTGTAAATAATGTCCAATTTGTGATGTTGTTACATGAAACTGCAAAAAAACTGTGTACTGTCAGTAACCATGTATAACATTGAAGAGATTCACTGTAATTTTTGACTTCTAATTAATCTAAATAATTAGTGGTGTATTCACACATATAAACAACTTTGAACTTCGTGTTCAGTATATTTTTTTTTGAGTAGGAATGAAATACACCTACCATTATTTCAATTTCAGGTAGTAGTAAAGTGTGTGTGTTAGATATGTGAGCATGTTGTTCAATTAACATTTATGGGTCATTCTAAGTTAAGAAGTACTTTCGACGGCAACAACAAAAAAATACATTTTTTTTCAATAAACTTTACAAATAACCTATTTATCACTTAAAACTAAATGTTTCCTATGTGGTCACTCAAATTTATTGCAGAAATGTACGTAATTAAGTCACAATAAGCTCTAATATAAGAAAAATGTCTCTCCCCTGGTCTGTCCCCCAACCGACTTTATTTGTAAATCAGTAATTATGAATGTATTAAAATTCAATAATTATTTTAAACTCTTTAATTTTATAGGTACAGTAAACTTAGTAATAGTATCTTACAAGTAAAAGTGCTTTTATTCCAATTCTTTAAAAAAAATATGAACACCAAAATTTGTCCACCGAGTTTCGTGTCTCGTCCCCTGGTCTTTTGTTTTCGTTCAAAAATCAGTTTTGCTCTCCTAGTCTGAAGAAGTGACCTTGAATGCATAGTGTGTAACGTGAAGTTAGCAGCAAACGGCGCATAAGCAACTGCGCCGCCTTTATTGTCGGCCATTTCGATCACGCTACTCGCTGGGTGCAGAAGAGTTATGTGAATGCAGTCTTTCCTCTGGTAAGTTTTACATTGCAATTTTTTGTTAAAATACTAACATATACTTCAATATTTACTATGAATAGTGTGTACATTGTTATGTTTGTGTGTGAATGACGTACGCGAAATACTTTTACGGCTATTTTAGATTTCTATCGAAAATGTATCTCCCCTGGCGTATTTCCCCTGGCTCTTTTGATGGCAGGGGAGATACTTAATGTCCAGGGGAGATACATTTTTACGCGTTTCCATTAATACTTCTAGTTTTCTCTAATCCTTTACTTGGCGTTATGCTTATTTTAGCTTTACAGTACATATTACGTTTTATTTACAGAAAAATGGCTTGAAAAGAAGAGGATAGAAAACGATTACGATATCAAAGAATTAAAAATGACCCGGATAAGTATTTCATCGTTGTACTTGTTTTTTTTGTAGCGTTGGACTGCACAGATTTAAGTGAATCTATTTCTTCCGCTTGTTTTTTTATTTTCAGGTTTCTTGCTTTTCTTGCTCGAGTGGACTTTTGCTGCACGATCTCCCGCGAAGCAGCTAGCCTACTGCCGGACTGCCAATTGGGGATCTGGAGGCGAGAGTCTTCTTGCGCCTGTACTACTGGCGCGAGGAGGCTCAGGGCCGGGAGGGAACTCCGTTGCCGCGGCAAGTTATCGAGCAGCGGGCGGAGCTCCGGCGCGATCTCATGGTGGCCTGGAGGGAACGACTGTCGCAACCCAGTGCAGGGCACGCCACCATAGTGGCGGTAAGTCCCCTCTTTGAGGAGTGGCTCGGGAGGAGTCACGGCGCCCTGACGTACCGCATGACGCAGGTCCTCACCGGACACGGTTGTTTCGAGAGGTACCTGCATCGAATCGGTCGTGAGGAGGCGCCTGGGTGTCACCACTGTGCGGACAGCCCCAAGGATACGGTGGACCATACAGTCCAGGAGTGCCCTGCGTGGGAAGGGCACCGCCGGGTCCTCGTCGAGGCTTTAGGCGGCGGCGACCTCTCGCGTCCGGCCCTGGTTCAGGCCATGGTCCGGGGCGAGAGGGAATGGGATGCCGTCGCCTCCTTCTCGAGCATGACTGCTTCGCACCTCTCATCCCGGCCGCCGCGCTGGAGCAGGTAGACACCACGGGCGCCGGGTGTCGCGAGCCGACTCCCGGCCACCGTAGGCGTAGGTCTGTGAGCGGTGAGTTCGAGTGGCTCATCGCTCATGTCTATTTTTAGACAACAGACCCGTGTCGGCGGGACGCGTTGTTCCACGCGCTCCTCAAAGAGATGTCAGCAACCCCAGCGGGGCCCAGTAGGGCCAAGGCCTGCCAGGGCTGCGGGTTGTTCAAAAGAGATACCGCGGCCCTGGCACATAAAAGGCCTGCGACTTTTGATGATTTTTGACGTCGTTAAAAAAAAAGTTGACTTTTGCTGTGCTGCCTGCGTTCACCTGTTTATATTTTGAGGAGGCGGTGGGCCTTCATTATCTGAACATGGTGGTGTTACAAAAGCATTACATATATCTTGGAGTGCTAAACGTCTTCTACGAATTTTGCTTTTTCTCTCCATATTTCAAGTTACTGTTATTCAAAAGAGAATTTTTTGTTTTTGTTTCTTTTTAACCGACTTCCCAAAAAGGAGGAGGTTATCAATTCGGCCGGTATGTTTTTTTTTTTTTTTTTTTTTTTTTCTATGTATGTACATCGATTACTCCGAGGTTTATAGACCGATTTACGTGATTCTTTTTTTGTTCGACTCGGAATAGCTGCCAGTTGGTCCCATAGTCATCAGGTCAGGATCTGATGATGGAAACCCTGAGAAATCGAGGGCAACCTTCGAAAGTTGTAGGCATACATAGGGTAAAAACTTGACACTCAGGTGTACGCCTAAAAGCACTATTCAACTGTGAAGATTTGGAGCTGATCTGATGATGGAAACCAGAGAGGGTCGAGGGAACTCGACAACTGAATATGTAAACTACCTCGTGTTTGGGCTTAAATTATTTGTATTGACAAGACCTTTGCAACAGTGAAGGTTTGGAGCTGACCTGATGATGGAGACCAGAGAAAGTAAGTCGAGGGAACTCGACAACTGAATATGTAAAATACCTCATATTTGGACTTATATTCTTTGTATTGATGAGAACTTCTCACTTGTATGGATAGTGACAACTATTCGTATCACTGAAAAGCTTTAAATAAAAAACTTTTTTACAAAAAAATTAAACCGACTTCCCAAAACACTAAAAAGCAAAAAAAAAAAACTATTTTTAGGTGCATCGGCCTAGAAGTCGGTGGCAAAATTAACTTAGTAACATCCATTAGACACCGACTTCTAGGCCGATGCACCTAAAAATAGTTTTTTTTTTTTTGCTTTTTAGTGTTTTGGGAAGTCGGTTTAATTTTTTTGTAAAAAAGTTTTTTTTATTATTGTTTTTCATGTTTTGTACCTAGCACATAAGACTGCTAAGAAATGAAAAGTCTAATTATAAATAATTCATAATTAAAATAAATAAAGATGATTCTTAAAATTAACCTCGTTATATTTTTTATCTCTTCCCTGTTCATGAAGTATCTTCCCCTGTACACCTTGTCTCTCCCCTGTATTGTGTATTTCCCCTGGTCACTTATAAAACGAGATAAACCCAAAAAATTGACTGGCCCCTTTGTAAACGTTTTCAACGTAGCCGTTTACATTTAAAAATGTATACTTAAGTAAAAATATATAAAAAAAAACTCGTGCCGCCATTTCATACAACGAATTACCTCTTAACTTAGAATGACCCTTATATAGCATGAGAGAGTGACAAAACAATAATATCTTTTGAAAATATACAAGAATTAAGATATGGACTTCTGTAGTCACCTTTAGCTTACACACTTACAAAATATTAATTTTAACATTCAATTTGACAGGGGAGTTCGATCTGATGCCTCTTTGGTACCTCCTATTCGTCAGACAGCATCTATATTCAAGCAGCCGGTCACTGTCTATAAGACTCAGGAAAGCAAAGTGAAAACTGACCTCAAACATGGTACACAAGAGAAACCAAAACAGTTGTTCTGGGAAAAGAGGCTAGAAGTAAGTTTATACAGAAATGTATGTACTACGAACTATGAAATAGAAATAGCTGATTGAAGAGTTCCAACAAATTATCAATGAATGATCCCAACATAGTTTAAAATATGTTATCATCCTTATTCCAGGGCCTGACGGCGTGCGACGCGGATGGAGTGAGAGGCACCACGTCCCTGCCCAAGTACATCAAGCCCTTGGGGCCATACAACTCTGATGCTACAATCATTCAGTCCCTGGCGACAGCTCTACACGTTTCTTCTCAGCCCATTACAGGTAGAAAAAAAGATCTCTATTTTAAATTAAACTAGCTTCTGCCCGCGGTTTCACTCGCGTCCTGGATGGTGACAAAAACTCCTGCCTCCTGCCTCTAAACTACCTCCCTGCCAATTATCAGCTAAATCGGTTCAGCCGTTCATGAGTTATAAGTGGAGTAACTAACACGACTTTCCTTTATATGTATATGGGTGTTTTTCAGAAAACTTGACCCTAGCAAAATCGGTCTGTCCCACACCTTCAAACATTTTTATTTTTATTTTTTTATATGGCACGTGTGAAAGTGAGTTTTTGATTAATTTAGGTATATATTTTAATGTACAATGAAATCAATATGTAGCATAAAAAGTGGATAGTTATTTTTATATTTAAAATAAAGCTAAAGAGGACGTACCTACAAATATCGTGTGTCCCATGGCGCTCTTGGAGATTTCAAATACGTCTTACTTCTAAAATATTCGTTTTTAGGTATGTTTAAGTTTTTGAATTTAGTCTCTGTATTTCTAAAAACGTATTTTTAATTTTTATGCCATAAATTTATTTTTATTTTAAGAAATATCATTATTTTAATGTTGTCCTACGAAAATCATTGTTCCGGAAAATCCGGCTTCGTCACGGCGAATTTGATATCGTACGCAAGACAAAATCTACTAGTTTGTGTTTTTTCTACCTTCTTGGCAACTTTATGATCGTATTAGGATTCCGCCATTGCCGTTTTAAAGTCAGTTATGACTAAAACTGTGACGATAATGTTGAAGTCATCGGCGCGCAAAATTTTTGTTCCGGATAGTGGCAGTATTTAAAAGGGTAATAAATTATTTTCTTAACTCTATAACACTGTATATAACATAAACAACTCATTATTATTAGATTATGAAGGCTAAAAACAAGGTACAGTCGACTCTCGTTAATTCAAACCTGCGATAATTCGAACCTCTCTTTAATTCAAAGTTATCACGAGTTCCCTACAAAATCTCTTTATATTTCGAACTAAATCAATACATTTTTATGCACTTGGTAATTCAAACGAAAAAAACATTGCTATGTAACAAAACGACGCGTTATTTCGAATTCCTATATAGTCGTCCAACACTCAGCAATTCAAAGTTGCAGAGAGAAAGGGGCGGAAAGAGTGAGGTTAGTCAGAGTCGGAGAGCATTCTGAATTCAGAGTGGCAGCAATCTGCTCTGTAGCAAACCAGTATGACGACGGGGTTGTTTCGAAAGATTACTTAATTCATATTATGAATAAGTACATGTGTGTACACAAATGTATTTTTAAACTTTTGACATTGTTTTAGAATAGCAGTCAATAAATAATAATTGATCAACACTTGATAAAAATCAAAATCAAAACCCATTTATTTACTTATTATAAACTTGGCTGCATAACAGCACTTTTTGAACGTCAGAAAAAAATTACATAAGACAGCCCCCAAAACGCCCACCCTTCACCACTTCCTATGTGTTTTTGCTGGGAAGAAGAAGTGGCGCAACAAACTCCCCAGCAACATAGCGATAATTCGAAATTCTATTTATTTTCTCTCACAAATTTCGAACCATTTAGTATTTCAAAAACTCGATAATTCGTAATATTTTTAGAGTCCCTCGAGTTTCGAATTAACGAGTCTACTGTAGTTTAAATAAATATTAGTTATTTTCAATTTTAAAAGTCTCGTGAGATGAAAACGTCACCTCCTGCGCGTCACGTTACATACTACCGGAACAAAATCGTAACGATCTTGAATTGTAAAGCTTAGTATACAATTAAATAATTTATGGGAGTGTCTTGTCCGCGCGTGTGGTAGGTATCAAACGAAAAGTCATACATTTAATCTGTTTTGTTTATATATGTGTGTAAAGGTTTATATTTAAAAATTTAGTTATTTAATACTTTATTCTTTGTAATTGTGTTTTGAAATCGGCAGTGTGGACATTGCTCAAATTATTCTTATCCATCACGAAATTTTCATAATAGTCCCATATTCTGGATGTTACAAAAATGGTTTTAAAAAAAATATTTTTCATTTTATAGCATTTATTTTGGCATCATAGTATTTTGTTAGTATCCAAAATTTCTCACTAGGCTTGATTTTGGAAATTGTAGCGGGTATCATTAGTAATGACAACTTTTCTAGTGAGATGTGTCCAAGAAGTGACGAAAGTGAAATTATTTAGCTGATTATTGAATAATCTTATAGAATTGTGCTATAGTTTTGTTTGTTTTTAAAAGATTTTAAGCATATCTTTATGCCAACATAAGTTGATTTCGTTTCAATACTTGTTTGTTTTATTTCTGATTAATTATATTTTGTGACGTTCAGGAATACTATGCATCATACGCTGACAGAAAAACTTTAATATTTCTTAAAATCATATTATAATTTTAATTTAAAATGCAGATTTAGCTGGTTAACAATATATTCATTAATATTAGAGTAAATATAGTAGATTTCTCAAAATATAAAAAATATATTTCCTGTGCGTCACAGGGTATTCTTTTCTGAAAATCACCCATATATAAGATTTAATCTCTACTCATTGATTTTTGCATGTTGCTCAAAAATCAAGTATACTTTATTAATACTTATTATCTAATTCCAGGCCAAACCGGATCTAAGCAGTCCATATTGGAAAATCCAGGCGTTTTTTTAAACCCTGAACAGCCGCTCATCGCGGCTGTGACCATTACGAAGGATGACGTGCGGCGCCAAGAGGAGCGCGTGCGTCGAGCTCGCCAGCGCCTGCAGGAAGCGCTCGCGGTGGCATAGGGGCACGCCGGCGACGGGGAGGCCAGCGCCGACCCCGTCGCCGATTTATCCGTGCCCTCGTCCCGGCTATCGGACTCCGCTGAAGCCTCTCCGAAAACTGCGCCCGCTGATATGAGTGTTGATAATAATGAATGAATTGAAAGTCTTTTAGAAGAATCTGACGAGTTTTCTACAGTTTTTAAAATAATTCCATATCTATCGTGGTCTCTTTTCGAGTTTTATTCAAGTGTGAATGAGGTAGATACACTGCCATTAATCGTAAGTGTATGTAGGTTAACGTAACTTGTCGATTGTAAATTAAAACATTTTGTGTAGACTATTGCATGCTGGTAGACAAATGTGTATTTTTTATTGTGCTGGTATATGAGGCAATATGTTTTATTAGGAAGCTAGCTGTAGTTTTCATAAGGTAAAATTGTAGACTGCCGTTTCTTTCCTGGTTGCCAGTGAATCTAGTAGACTGTGATGGAAATGACAACTCAATCTACAGTACAAAAATCAATTTATACATTCATCAGAGAAATTAGGCAAAATCGACAATATTTTTCTCTTAAATAAATTAATTAAATGATAAATTTTGTATTGTAATAATAAAACGATTTTATAACTTGTGATATCGTGTTTAATTTAATACGAACATAACGGTAAGTGAAAGAAGTGCGATCTAAATCTAGATACATTCCTATTACATAATTATACACATTCACAACCATAAAAAAAATATATAAAATCAATTTAATCATTAAGTAGGTACCTTTCAGGGACAATAAATAAATATGAAGTTTAATTTTAATTAAAAATTGGGATAATAAATAATTTGACACCTTTTTTGTTGCTAATATTGCTTATGATGCCAACTGAACCGTAGCTGACTCAAATGATGATATTTTTAACAACCTTACTAGTTTTTATATTTAGGAGCTTGCAGTTATTTCTCTTTAGAGAACTAAGATGGTATTAAGGTGTATCTATTCATAAAATTTATTAAACCTTTCAATATGTAGATATAATACTGTAAAAACTTTAAAATTTTTGAGCTTAAAGCGTTACACGTCCAATTTCTAGCGAAAGCTAATTTTATCTTATTGTTTTAGTTTATCACGTAACAAATATTGTTTTATACCACGCCAATTAAAATTACTTATTTTGTGCAAATTAAATGTAAACAACTACATTTTATTTTTTTATAAATATTCTGGAAAGTTTGTAGCTTGTTACTCTACTTTGTTCCTTAATATAAAGAAACTGATGAACTCGAAATCGGGAAACAAGGTAGGTAGGACAATAATTAGTGATGGCTATTTCAAAATGGACGGTTGCTCTACATCATGCCTGAGAAGCTAACGTGCCTTCAAAAAAACTAATCCCTACATTAGAACATACCTACAACTAATAGGACTTGTCAATAAAAACTTACGAATTTGCTGGGTCACCGGTATTATCTAATTCGGTCTCATTCGGTGGTCCCACGCTACGTCTTATCAAAGCTAATAATGAATATTAATAAAGCTAATTCGTGTTCAAAGTCAATTCCATTTTAAGATCAATTGATCTATTATTTGGTATCCTAGACTAGTCTCGTGGTAGATAACTACACTGATACTTAAATAAATGCCTAATGCCAACTTCAGGATTATTGATTTTATTGCAAGCCGCAAGTGCCATGGAATTATGGAATGTTGGCCTCTCTAACCACCTATAAGCATAATCTCGATCATTCATAATTACGCGTAGAGTTCGCAAATAAACTTATAAGTACATATAAAGTAATACACAGCAAGCTCTTCAGGGTGTACATTATTTTTTTATTAGTAAATGTTAATCTTTTAAATTACTGAGTTGAGTTTGTCAAGATGCGGTACAATTTTACTGGATTTTTCTGAAAATTGATTAGCTAGTATTTACTTGCTGTGTTTACTTTTGTTTCTAACTATAAATAAATGACTAGATTAAGTAACAGTCGATTTGTACGAAAACCTTACTCCTTATAATTACTTCATAAAAGCGATTTTTATTAAATGACATGTAGCTTATTATTTTAATATTGTTAACATTGAAAGGCCCCATTTCAAGCATAAAAACCTTAACATCCTTTGACCACTAAGGGCTTATCTAATTAAGAATGTTGTTAATATAATTTTCATCTATTTACTATAAATATTAATTTGCTAAAAGATCTCACACACTAGGATGTTGCATGATAAGGCAGTATTATTTAGTAAATATATTTTTGAACTAGTACATTTTATGAAAGATTGTTGTCATAAATGGAATGTATTTTTATATATCACAAATGATATGTAGTTAAATTATTTGGATAAAATATCAGTCCATAGCTGATACGTAAATGATATGTCCAGAGTAATAATAAAAAAAATATTTAAGTCCAAGGATAAAAATTTGAGAACAAAATTGTACCTATAAAATAGTATCCAATAAAATAATATTGTATCATTCGTGATTGAAAGTCTGGCATCCTTCTGGAGATAATGAAAGTTTTCCACTTACTGTACATATTGTCTACTCCCTCCAAATTAGCTATGGATAAATGGTGAGGTGGAATTCGCTTTCCTATCCCAATACGTCGAAAATGTTCATTTATAGTATTCTGATCTGATGTTGGTGTAGGACCAACATTCATTTTGCCTGAACATATCCAGTACAAAATTGGACTAGCTGATGCTAAGAGTCTGGTTGACACTTGAATGTGTACAAATATAATGCAGAATATACACAAAAATAACATATGGACTACATACACAAATATTGCAGGCTCATTGACCCCAAAATATTTAGGATATTGCTTTGGCCTATAACACATTTTATTTGAATATCCAATAACACCAATTCTCAATCCAAGTCTAAAACATATCCTAATGTTGCACATAACATAAGAGCAACAATTATACAGAACTATAAAAATAATAGGTGCAGCAAGGATAAAGTTAGGAATTTGTTTCAATTTATAATACTTGAAGAAACCAACATCCCAATAATGACTCTGTATATAGGAGTATGACAATGGCAAGCTACTATTACACCATGGACTTTCAGCACTACCTGGCAATACATATTCTGTATTTGATAAAAATTCAGGCAAATTGTGATCACTGTGGATGCAATATTTAATGTAGTTATAAGTCTGAACCAAAAGAAATGGCAACAATGCTATGACCACAGTTAAAAATAATGATACAAATGTTGTAAACAATGGCAACAGCAAGAATGGCAATATTAACTTATGTTTTAATGTTCTATATTTGTACATGATTTCAGGTAAAGTTCTTTCTACAACATTTTTAAAACTTGCATACAATATGAACCCTAAATTAACAGAGCCATTGGATCGAGTGATCATTGAAAATCCTGCTGGCAGACCACTAAGTATATCAATATTAGCAAATCTTAAAGTCTCACATTCTGTACACTTAAACATGGTGTAAAATGACATCCATGCAAACAGTGACTCAGAGTATGGTGCTGAAAAGAATATGCTCGCTGGGTTCACACAATACAAAATCACAGACTTGTATGCTCTGCATTCACTTCTCAATATTCTTAAACTTAGTCTGTGTAATATATCAGCCGATTTAACAAATATGACAACATTTAAAACAGTTGCAGATATCAACAAAGTGCTATGGAAGTTCAGGAATGTTCCAAATAGACTGTTAAGCCCATAGGCAACATATCTTACAGCTAAAGGGAACAATGGAAAGAAGGCTAAACAATTTTCATATGTATATCCATACTGGGCAATGTGTATAAAGTACTGAGCATCCCATCTCTTCATTCCTCCTAATAATTTATCCACGACTAGGTCGGCGTGCGTTTTACGCAAGTTCGGGTCTTCAGGGCTTATAAAAACATTGGCGTCATGGTCTGGTATAATAAAATTTGATATTGCTTGTAAGATAATTAAAAAAATTCTGGTGCTGAACGCAAACCATAAAATTTTCTGGCGAGGGGAATACATCTGAAACATGAATGATTTAATTTTAAATTATTAATAACAAATGGTAAACTTGCTACAGTGATACATTCTAGTACACAAAAAATTACCTTGCAAGATTTGCACCCTTATTTGTTCTTATAAAATATCATTGTCGATAATGTTTAAATTTATTTTAATTCAATATTTATTGATAAATCGCTGCTATCGTAAGATATTGATATTGGTTAGCTGTTAAAATGTCAATGTCAATCAACAAAGTGTCAGTGTCACTAGTCCGTCATGGTCCTAGCATAGACATAATATTAGTAAACAGGACTGCGCACATAAACCCAAAAAACGAGCCGAGTGAAACAGTTAGTACGGAGGCTGTCTGTCCCTTTCTAATAGGGTGACTATGAGATTAAGCTATGTGAGACAAATCCGAATTTGCTAAGATTATTAAACACAGATTGGTATTGAAGTTTTAACTGACGCAGTTTGTGACCTTAAGATACTAATAAAGGCTTTTAATAATTAGCGGGAATTAGCAGTATATAAGCAGGAAGATTCGAAGTGAAAACTGTTTTTTTTGTATTTCTACTTCATATATAGACTGCTGAGTCATTTATGTCGCCTTTCTTCATTTTTTGGGCAGGTATAACAATAGTACAACAGTTTTAAAATCCATCACCCATATTTCGACTCATTACAAGAATTCATGGGCACCCTAGTTGTTTGGTTTACGAAAATGTTATTATTAGCTAACCTGTGGAACGATATATTGCAACCACCATAGAATTCACTTTTACAAGTATAAACGCAACACTTTTTCACCATTTAAATAGTTTAAATTGATTTAATACAAAAAATATAAACAAAATTTTAAATGCTGATTACGCGCCAAGAATGTTCAGGGTTACCGCTAGAAAATAAAAAAAAGCAAAATAAAATTTTATGTTGTTTATGTTTTAAGAATAAATACGAATAAATTAATGCGGTTTTTATTAATTTGTTGACTTACAATTGTTAAAATAAGATAAAAATATATGTGATTCAATTGTTTTTTTGGGAAGACAAAACTTTTGATCACAACATTTTTTTATGCTGGCAAGGCTGGCTGCAAGACAAACGGCCTCCGTTCTAACTATCCCTCTCGGCTCGGATTTGCCTCTGTGTATTGTGCAACAAATTGAGTACCTTATTGCGTTGGAATAGAGTTCATTTTCGTAAATATATATTTTGAGCGTGCGCAATCTTGTTTATTATATTACATCTATGGGTCCTAGCGTCACAAAATCAAAGACTAGACCGTGCCACAGATTACTTACTATGTAAACCAAGCTAGAGCTAGATTGTGCACAATTTTGGAGTGGGGTTGGTTCATGTCCCAGGGGTTGTCGTGGTCGGGTGGTCAGACAGAAAATCTGACAACCAGTCTCACCAAGGGCTATTGGGATGCCCGGGTAACTTGGTTGAGGACATACGATTTAGGGTCAAAGATTAAAGTCATACTATGTTTAGGGTTTCTAGACTCCTTTTAAAACACTGGTACCGAGTTGCATCCTATCCGGTTAGACTGGAAGGGGACCCAGAACATAGTTGGGAAAGGCTAGGCAGATGACGTGTCATCGTAATGACGATGTTATTTATATCTCTCGCAAACGACACTAAATTGTGCTAATATTGCATTATTATTCCGAAGGTTTTCGAAGGGAAATTCCATCTATACGAATTAAAAACATCAGTATAAATCAATTTAAATCTAACAGTAGAAGATTTTTTCAGACTTCGTGAGATCAGGATGTCCATTCAAACAAACAAACTCTTTCACGCGAAAGAATTACCTATGCATTGTTGACACCCAACGAACACACGTTTTTTCCCGTAGTTATTCACGGCGGACTAAGCTGGTATAGAATAAAGGATCAAATAAAACCATCGTTTTCAAGTTTATTTATAATAATTGCATTCTGTCACGTAATAATATTGTTACACCCAGATTCATACGATTTTAAACAATTCTAGCAGTCTAGAACACATCACAGAGCACACACCTATTTGTTGATTTCAACATGAATTTCAGAAGCTCAAATCAATGCGTATTTTGGCAAGAATTTGGAAATGAAATAAGTATAGTCAGAATCCGAACGAAAAGAAACCAACCTATTTTTTATCCAAACCGATTGAGCCAGTGAATGCTAGCATTATTTTAATGCATTGACTTGTTGGCCATTGAAATGTTATATTTTAACGATAACTGAAGGCTGTGCTTTTATGATAAACGCCTCTGTATACAAGTAATAATCCACTCGAGTGATTCATCACTTCTGGGTAATTTTAACAAATTCCCTACAAAACTGAGCAACCATAGTACTCTTTCATACTTTTTACAACTTAAATTTAATTACCTATAAAACCACTACAATAGGCTACAAAAGGAAAGTGTAATATAAAAGCATTTACCACCACAAAATAATAGATAAAATATACTTTACATGGCTACAGACAAAACAGAACAAAATAAAGGCATTATAATATATAATTGAGATACATATATAAGAAAAGAAAACAAATCGTATTTTTTGTCTTTTGTTATATTGATATATTTTTGTCCGTATTTAAACCAATATTCAGTGTTACCTGGCATAATGCAAAAAAATCAGTCAACCTTATATACCCCTTAAAATTGTGACTAACATAAAAATCATGAAGAAACTCTGAAAATTGTATAAAATTCAATAATTTTCTATTATTGATAAATGATAAAGTTTATTGCATGAAAGTGCGTTTCTTCCACATTTTTATTTCAAAGCAAATCTATTTACATAAACCTATTATTTACGTAATTCTACGCAAGTGAAGTTCACATCGATAACATAGAGTATAACAAGAATACATTAAATTAAATAGTAGAAATACCATTTTATATTTCTTTACAGTAGTACATTAAAAAATCTGACGATTTTATACGGAGTTCTTCTAGTGTTTTCATTACTTAACGTATAAACAACAATTTTGCATATTGCCTAAAAACAAGAAGGAATGAATTTTATAATTACAATTATTTAAAGGGAAACTGAGACGTGCGTAACGACAGAAACAGTCATAAATGTAAGGGTGTTGTAAATCGTTGTCGCTAGCCATCCTTACTTACACCATTGCAGAAAGAGTAAACCAAGTGATAGCATATATCTATAAAATGACGTTATTCAAAATTTGAGTATGTTTTACTATTCATTCACTAAGTGCTATTTAATAACTATTGAAATTACCATTCAATAAATATGAAGATGAGTTTAAATGTATTTTCAATATTTATTACCATAAAACACACGTATTTCGAATCCTGCCATTTTAATATAATTAGTTTGAAAACGCCGCTCACACAATTTTATACCGAAACCGTAAACATCATAAGTATCAGACTCTAATCTTGTTACAAACGTTCTTGACACTAAACAGCAGTTGGATAATTTTAGTGTATTTCATTAAACATCACTTTCTCAATAGTTAGGGCAAACAAGAGGCAAAACTGCCTTACTTCCTCAAGTCAATTCTTCAAACATATTTTTTCTAGTGCCTCATAGGCATTTTTATCCCAAGTCCCGACATCTAGCAAACCACACGTGATCATAACGAAGCTTCGAACAACAAACAACCGTGATACATGAACAAAACGAACCTCATTTTTACTTCGTTGGACAATTTCATCCCGTGAATGTTTTGTTTGTAACAAAATTACAGTTGAGTTAGTATGGTGTAAGCAAATCGTAGCCGGAGTAGTGGACGTCTAAGTTGCTAGGCGCGCGAGTGTTAGCTCATGGACAACTGGCCGAGGGCGAGTAGCCTCTCCACTGCAGCGTTCACGTCGCCGAACGTCGCGATCAGTGCTGGAAACAAGTACAAAAAACGTTGTATATAATGTGCAAAAAAAATTCTGTTACACTGTTGGTAATGATTAGATCTCGATGTCATTCCGCAATTAAATCCCAAGCATAAGTCAGCGTATGTGTCCATATTACGTACTCGCGGATTGCTTAATGTTTTGCGCGAACTATACCATAAGATAAAATAAGATTTGTATAGGATTTACCTTGCAAGTTAGCTTCCCGGTTGAGAAATCCCATAGCAGTTAGTTGTTCAAGTTGTTGGGAATAGCGTTGCTCAGGTGGCTGTGATGAATTCGTCTGGTTATTCGCCATCGCAGACATCATTCGCTGCATGAACTGCGCACCAAACAATATTAATTAGCATATTGCCATGTGAAAAAACAGTAGCAAACTATTTACACCAATATTTACTACTTTTTATTAACATAATAGTATGTTACATAAGCTATGAGTACTCTCAATGTAAACCTTATTACTGTCTCAACTAATGATACAGGGGTAAAACAAATGAGCATTTCAATTTTTCTTTCTCATTTTTGTTCCTAAACAAAAGAGGTCCCTAGAAAAGAGGGCCTATCTCATTTGTTTTGAACCCTTCTAACCTGTATAATAGACGATATATTTATCACTAACAACTCACTTAAAAGTAAAAGTTATTAGGTACCACATCGACGTGCGGCCGGTGCCCGGTCGACTGCGACGAAGCCGGCACATATAGACAAAGTATTATATGTCTACTTGTTAGTGGCTACACTGCAGTTAAGAGCAAATTACTCATAACCTGTTGTGAAACCACTGTTTAATATTATCCTATTAATGTTATTTAGGACTTAGTACCTTACATTTCTAGTTCAAAAGTCCTGTCCACTTCCAAAAGAAGTGTTATAAGTTGGACTGCGATAAAGTAGAAAACAAATGTGTGACACAGTAGTGGCATGTGCTACAAAACATCACATAAAAGATTAACAAATACATTCTCCACCGACCCTAAATAATAATTGGGATAAGGATGATAATGATTAAATTATGTTGCAAATCTATCGTGTACTTGTGTCTGTATTTTAACTGCCTTCCAAAATGGAGAAGATTGTTTCGGATGTTCGTATTTTTGGTGTCGTCATTTTCGTGTGATGTATAGATGTATGGAGTGCTACCTGCGTGAAGAGCTCGGAGTTGTGCTGCTGGCGCGGCGGCTGCGCGGCGGGCGGCGCGGCGGGCGCGGGCGCGGCGGGCGGCGCGGCGGCGGCGGCGCCCACACCCAGCCCCAGGTTGCCCACCAGTGTGGGTGCAGCACTTCGCAGCTGCTCCAAGCCTTGCTGGATCTGTAGCAGCGCGTTCAGGGCCTATAACATTTTTTGAATTTTTATTGCGCCTCGATGGTTAAAAGCTCGTAGCAGTCGCTCTATGTAGAAGAGTAATACTAAGCTGCACATAGTTAGACTGGAAACCGACCCCAATCAAGTTGCAGTAGGTGTCGACTTAGCGGACCTGGCGCTTTATTTGCAAGTGCTTTATTTAGTCGATCGTACTGCGTTTTTCACGCTCGAGCAAGCCCGGCTAGCTTCTATAGGTCATTAATAGTCTGCGCAGTAATCTTTGCTAGTTGGATACCTCTTTCAGTGTTCTTCAACGAATTTACACTAACCTGTGGGTTGGACATCATTTGTTGCATTTCAGGGTTCTGTAGCTGCGCTAGCATCTGCGGCATCATTGTGCGGATCTGTTCCTGTAGCTGTGGGTTGTTCGCGAACATCGGGTTCTGGAACAAAAAGCAACACAAATGTCTTGATGAAGATATTGACAAAAGAATACTAATTTTATGGGATCTCTCTATGACTAAATCGCTGATTTAGTGAAAAGAAAAATGGTTCAATTGAAACGCACCTGGTTAATAAGCTGTGAAGCCATATCAGGGTCAGCGGCGAGGGCCTGCAGCATGGTGTTGGTGTAGGGCGCGGACAGCATGGACTGCACGAGGCGCGGGTTCTCGGACATCTGCTGCAGCAGCGACTGCATGCCCGGCGTGTTGATGAGGCCGGGCCCCGCGCCCGCGCCGCCCGCCCCGGCCGCGCCGCCGCCGCCGCCTCCGCCCCGCTGCCACGGGTTGGGCAGCGGCTGCCTGTTCTCAGCACCTTGTTGTGGGTTTGTGCCGTCTACTTGGAACAACAAGTTTCAATGGTTAATGCAGCTGCATGAAATTAGATAACTGGCAACAAAGTATGTAGGTATAGAATCTATAATGCATTTACAAAAGTATTCTGTTTTATTAGTCACTGGTTTTTTTTCTGTGGTTTCCCCCACTGCTCAAGTCACCTACCACATGAATGTATAATAACTGTAGAGTTTTTGCATATTAAAGTTACAAACATCTACATAATGACATTGACTGGTAATCATTAACAAAATGTTGAACAATTAGATTTGCATACAATAAAATAAACAAGCAAATACAATACAAACATTCTTTTACAATTTCCCAGATATAGTCATAATAAAACATATCTCACCAGAGTTGTCCACCAGTCCTGAGAATGGGTTGCCTGCCATACTGCTGGCTACGTTTAACATAGGCTCTTGGATGTCTCTGTACATGCGTTGTAGAGCATTGTAGCCACCTGAAAACAAAATTATCAGTGTTGTAATTTTCTATGGAAAAATAATACTGCAGAAAATTTACGAAAAGAAGTGAAAGTTACGGCGAAAACCGCATGATAACGAATCAAACGAAAACAACCATACTTTTATTTAAACGAGATTATTATCCTAGTAAGAAATGGGTATGTAGCTATTTTTGCAAATTCAATAATTATATAATTGCCAGTCATATTAACGTATATGTATATGGGAACAGGGCAGGAAGAAGGAGAAATATCAAAGTCTTACCAGGTATGCTCTCAAGGTTGGAAAGCGCGCGGTCATGAGAGCGCATGAGTTCCTGCAACATGGCGGGGTTGCGAGCCAGCTCCATGGTTTGCCGCAGCAGCTCAGGGTTGTTCAGCATGTGGCTAATCTCTGGGTTCCTCTGCACAAAGCGATACAATCATATAAAATTTTATACTATCAATCAATTTCAACATCAATGGATTTGCCATAGGTTCTTATAATGTCATAAGTATATGACAGCAAGGACTAATTATTTATGATCATAGACCTTGTGTCACTGACCATAAACATTCTATGAAACAAAAGTACATAAAGCAGATTTTTTTATGATTGGAAAAGACAGTCTGCTGTACATAAACAAATCTTACAAAACATAGTTCTTATCATGTCTTTATCTTTCACTTTAATTAATATGGAAAAACTACTATGTAAACCATAGACGGAACTTACAGCCATTAAATCCTGCATCTGTGGGTTGGATGTAATGAGTGTGCGCATGTTTTCAGGGTCATTCATCATCTGCTGCACCAGTGGGTTGTCTAGCACTTGCCTCAGCATGTCCGGGTTAGACAGCAGTTCTTGTTGCATTCTAGCCTGGAACATAACAAATCAAATGTTCTAAATCTATGCTTGAAAACTTGAAGCTGTTGAATGAATAAAGTGTGAAGAAGAGAGTTAATTAATTAAAAAGTAACTAATACATCATGTGAAAATGGATAAGTACCTGCAAATCCATAAAAGTGCTTTGACCAAGACCCAGGCTCTCTAGGCCAGCTAATCCACCCAGTGAGTTCAACCCAAACGGTGTGGCACCGACATCAGCTGAAAATAAATGTATTCCTTATTATAATCTGTTTTCTAAAGTAAATAAATATAAAACAGTTCCCAATTAAAATGAGTATGAAGTATAAAAAGGGCTACTTTCATAGGTCCAGTGCCCATATAAAATTCTTTTTTATTTATTTTATCATAGTATCTCAGAGACAGTTGCATGCAACAACATCATAATGGCTTTGATGTCACTAACTCATAGCTGGGTAGATGCCAACAGACATAATGTGGACAATATTTATCATGTGCCTTTAAATAATATGATGAAACAATACTGTTATGATGAAACTGAGATGTAATCCAACATTTAATGGAGCTGAAAGATTCAATTCCTGTTCCGCAACATCTTTCAATTATTGATGGCAGTTCATTCTTATATTGATCCAAAAAGACGTTATGAAATATAAAGAAGTTTAGTAATTAGTACAAATCAAGTAATACAACATTCCATTCCCAAGAAAGTTATTGTTTTGATATCACCATTAGCATTATTTCCCTTTATAAATAATATCTGACCTCCATAGCCATTAAAAACATGATGTTATTATACTTTTAATAAGACAGAAAGAATATTTGTTTAGACTACATGAATAGGACCCATGTTTGGGTGAATTGTCTTTCATGCTGTCTACTTGAGTGTGATAAAAGTTGCAACTTAGTTGAAGGCGTCAATAATTATTATTATACATTTTGTTGTATTCACCTTTTTATTCCTCAATATATTGATTGAACACTCTATTGTTCAACCTCTTATGAAACTCAATGTTACTTGAATATATTAATTAGTCAATGACCCAATTAAAATTATACTATTACACATTCCAATGTGGTTATGCACTTATATTCTGCTCATTACTTTGCCCACTTATCTTGATTGGACATAGCCTGATTTTAGTAATATTGCAGTGCTAAAATTATTTCAGCTTACATTTAAATGCACTAAATTATTAAAGTTTATCATGAAGGTGTAAATAAAGGTCAATAAATAGACCCCATAGGTACATAATTCCAAAGCCTAGATCGAGTTGTAGCTCAAACCTCTTGTTGACAATAATGACAGGATGCAAGTAATTCAGTACCTGGAGGGCGTCGCGTAGCGCCCTCGGGCTCGGGCCTGGGAGGCGTCTTAATCACGAGGTGGACTGTCAGCCCGTCCTTGATGTTGTGCTGTTTCAGGCTGTCGGCATCATTCAAGATCTTTCCGGCAAATATGAGACATAACTGCTCCGGTTCCGCACTGAATTTAGGGGACAACACTTCCTTAAGCTAAAATCAAATAACAAATTCATATTACGTTGCCGAATAGCTAAATAAATGTCGTCAGTGATTGCGTGTTCAATATCTATGTTATTACGCCATGAGCTAAGTTTCTGGCGGCGCCGTACTCACTTTTTTAACGTCAGCATCCTCATCAATCTCAACTTGCTGTTTTTCTTTCGGTGTTTTCACTGTGATAGTAATTTTTTTGGGTTCGTCCTGTCCCTCTGCCATTTTGGCAAATCTAGAATGACTCTGTACTTTGGCGGAAAAGCAGAAATATGTACAAGAATGTAGAATTTGACGATTTGTGTTAAGTTGACGGCCGAGGGTACGGCCCACTTTGGTAAAATGTTAGAACTTTGAAAGCCTAAATCGCAATCAAACACTTTTATGTTTTATTGAGTAAAAAATAGAGTTTAATTTGTTTCCCACGTAACACAAGCGAAGTTAGTCACTTATGTCGAAAATTCTGCTTGTCTATGGATTTTAATTGGAAAAAGTCGAATTCTATAGCTGGACCGTACTCAATGAACAAGCTAAAAAAAATTACAGTGTTGCCAAGTTAGTCAAATCAGCCTTGATTTGTTTGTGATAGATCATAGACAAAACCAAGAGCGTGGTTACCAGAGACAAGAAATCAGGTCGACAGTTCGAATTTTTGGTAAATGTATCCGATCTATATTATGATGTCATTTCCGGATTTTCCGGAAAGTTTGATTGCGGAAATTATAAATGACTTGCTTGACAGCTGACATGAAACAAAAACAAAAAACAGTTTCCAATAATGTCTCTCGCAAAATTTTAATGAAATTACTACATAACAAAGTTTGGTAAGGCGGATATTATACATGTCACGGTGATATGAAAGTCTAGCGCATCAATTATTTTATGGTTTATATTCCTGCTTCAGCGATTTTTAATTTTTGTTTTAGGTTTTCTTAATTAGGTGACTTATAAGCACTGAGCGATATTATTGCATGCCGTAGAATGCCTATCACGAGCGTTTAGGTCTTTTGTCACTTATATTAATTCATTGCAGCAAATGGAGGTAAGAATTATAAATATTCATTATTGATTGCAAATCTAGTTGCACACCTTCTTGTTATAAAGGTCTTAATATTTTTAGGTGGACTTACACGACACTTTCTTGCGTGACGAGGATCAGCAATCACAACACAGCTCGAAACAAACATATTCAGTGCCAAATAAAAGAAAAAATGACAAACTACAGGGTGACTACTTTCAATATTCCATATTTTGATTTTATTTTTTTGTTGTAATTTACCAGTGCCGGATTACGCATACAGGGGGCCCGTAGCAAAATTAGTGTGGGAGCCCATATAGATCACAAAAAGTAGTTGTCTTCCTGTTAAAGATTAGTGAAACAATAATGAAGAAATAATTTGGTAGTTCAAAACATTTAGAACCCTTTAGTTAGAAATTGGTGTGAGGCGGGGCCCGTAGCACATGTATGACGTCTATTGTATCTTTGCAGACGATAAAGCAGTAACTGAACAACAAGCTAAGGAGGAAAAGGAACAAGCTGAAAATATAGCTTCAATGTTGATGCGTAATTATGATACCAAGTTATACGGCGAGGATGACACATCACAGCCAACTTCACGTACTGCACCTATTATACCTATAGAAGCTTCAAGGAAGAAAAAGAAAAGAAGGAGGTATTTTTAATTGGCAGTTAACAATAATTTCATTAATCATTTTCTGTAACATACTCTAACTAACGATATGTTGTAATTATTTATTTCAG
The DNA here is from genome assembly GCF_022581195.2 of Helicoverpa zea. Lineage (NCBI taxonomy): Eukaryota > Metazoa > Arthropoda > Insecta > Lepidoptera > Noctuidae > Helicoverpa > Helicoverpa zea. Next base: position 7,184,624 of record NC_061466.1, on the reverse strand, counting down.
ATCACAAATTTCAATATGTCTAACAAACTGCCGATATGAGTCAATACGAAAAGTTGCTAGTGCTTTCGGAATGCGAGAAGTATCTGAAGAAGATGCTTGGAATTTTTACTGGACTGACATGAGTGTTTCTGTGGAAAGAGCTAAAGAGATGAAGAGGTTTCAGCGCATAAACCATTTCCCTGGAATGTTAGAAATCTGCAGGTATAAAATATTTTATAATAATTCAAAAGCAAAACTATATTTATTTGCTTCAAAATTTTTATGATTCTAGTTTGTTCTCATATTATTATTTTAAGTAAATGTTCGTTTTCAGAAAGGACTTGTTAGCACGGAATTTAAATAGAATGCAGAAAATTTATCCTAAAGAGTATAATTTTTTCCCAAAAACTTGGTGCTTGCCTGCAGAGTAAGTGGTTATCTGAATATATTTGATGAATTTATTTTGAGTGTATAATGAAAAGAATTGCATAAACAAATATTAAACATTTCAGTTTTGGTGAAGCGTTGAACTATAGCAAATCACGAAAAAATAAAACTTTCATAATAAAACCGGAATGCGGAAGTCAGGGCCGCGGCATCTACTTGACGAAGTCGCTTAAAGATATTAAACCTACAGACAAACTTATCTGTCAGGTAATTTTAATGATATCACTTTGGTGCATCTTCATTATTTGTATTTTTCTAGTTTAGTTAATGTATTTTTCTTCTCGGGTTTCAGGTGTACCTTTCCAAACCATACTTGGTGGATGGCTATAAGTTCGACATCCGAGTATACACTCTTATAACGTCTTGTGATCCTCTCCGAATTTTTGTGTACAACGAAGGACTTGTAAGGTATGTATATGTCATTTTCATTAGCAAGAATTTTATTTCGACAAGAACATTTGCTACGTCTAGGTAGGACTCCAAAAGTAGCGAAAAGCAGAACTTCTGCATGTATTCAATGTTACTTAGAAACGGTAGAGGTCCAAGAATCGTTCCTTGAGAAACGCCATTTTGACTAAAGGGGATAAGATTAGGTAAACGGTTCCGAATTCATCAATTTTAATGAACATTACAAAGGTGGTAATTTTATTTGTATAAAAGGTTTGCAACGAGCCGGTATGCGGACCCTAACGTGAACAACACGACCAATGTGTTCATGCATCTCACAAACTACGCGCTGAACAAACACAGCCGCACCTACGTGTATGATTCTGAGGCGGGCAGTAAACGGTAAGGCAAAATATAAATATAGATTATATAGCTTTATGCGGATATACTTTTGAATAGGTATTAACAGTTTTGAATGACCAGTTGCATGTGAATGATTTACAACCCTTTAGTGCATTTGAGAATGTATTATATCCCCTCTCAATTTTTTCTATTTCTTCTAAATCATACCATAGGTTTAGCGACTTACAGCAAGATTTAGTTTCAGGTCATTATTTTATAGTACATAGAGGTCTTACTTACATTTTTTTATTTAATAAGCCAGGTGCTTAGATAATTTAGGTAACAGCAATTTCCTCCCTAATCGAATCCTAAAGTCACGATGAATTTCATTCATCAGCAAGATATCGACTTTGAACAAGATCCTGTTGTCGCAAGGAGTGGACTTAGACAGGCTGTGGCATGCCATCGACCAAGTGATCGTCAAGACGATAATATCTGCGTGGCCGATACTCAAGCATAGTTACCACGCGTGTTTCCCCTCGCATGACATGGTGCTTCTAAGTTTTTCATATCGTTGAGCTTCTGATGGCATTTTTGTGTGTAGTTTAGCTTTCGTTATTGTTGAAATTGAGTATTGAGTTGGTAGGTATGTTGTACCTTCATGATGTATACTTCGGGCAACTATCTCCCTTCCTAATGAATCTGAGAGTTCAACGATAGGTATCCTGATTTGATGGTTGCCCTAAAGTGCCTTAAACTACTTTAATATGCGAGTAGGTAGGTACATTTATTAGATCTGAACGCCGTTGTTTACATATCTTTATCTGTATTTTGTATCTATAAGTATTTCAAGTACCGTTCATGAGAGAACAGCTTATGTAGAAAATATATAAATTATTGTTTAGTTCCAATATTTAGGAAACAATAATTTATAATATATAAATTATAATATAAATTATTGTTTCCTAAATATTGGAACTATACGTTACGTTATAGTTATTATAGTTAAAATGGTTGTTAAAGTATCTTGAATGCTTTTATTGAAGCCGTGTAATATGCTTAACTGCATGGGCGTAGCCACACTGGGGCAAGCTGGGGCACTAGCCCCACCCTGGGCCCTGGCTCTGACCTATAAGGTGTCTGATTAAACAAGTTTTTTTTACTAACTCTAACTAACAACATCAACAACATATGTACTATCCGTAAGTTATTGCACAAAAAAATTGTCGACTTTGAAAAGAGCGCGATCAAAACAAAATGCACGCTCGAGTTCCCGAACGTGTGCGGTGCGCGCGTTATTTGAAAGCGAGCCGTATTCCCTAAAAGAATAGTTGCTATGTGGCGTAGCGAGCCGAGCCATCCATCTAATCCAAAAAATAATGCATTGAAGGAGATGGAACTGGTAGATGTGATCAAAATTTCGGAAATGCAATTTTATCCTAGTGTAAAAACCGCTCTCGCTATTTTGCTTGCCCAGCCATGTACGACCTGTACAATAGAACGATCGTTTAGCACAGTGGTTCTTAACTGGTGGTCCGCGGACCACTGTTGGTCCCTGGAGGCATTCCAAGTGGTCCGCGAAGCTTAGCTACGCGACGCTGCTATACGTTATCTAAATTTATTTTTATCGACTTATCCATGCGAGCGAGGGGGTTTTCGTAGGGACGTAAATCGGGTGTGTCGTACCTAGTTCCCCCATTCATGAAAATGTATATTTGGGCGACATTTTACGTAGTTTTTGGTTTTGAGTCTTAAAAAAAAGTAAGATAAAAATTTCACGCTCGCTTCGCTCGCGTATTCAGAAACTATACGCCCTTTTTTTGCATTTGTCAACAAACAAAAAGTTAAGTACGTTTGGGCTAAATTTTACGTAATCTTTGGTTTAAGTCCAATAAAAATTTCGCGCTCGCTTCGCTCTCGTATTCAGAAACGATATGCTCTTATTTTTACATTTGTCAACAAACAAAAAGTTAAGTACGTTTGGGCAAAATTGTACGTATTATTTGGTTTAAGTCCGATAAATTCGAATCCGATATTTCGCGCTCCCTTCGCTCGCATATTCAGAAACTATATGCCCTTACTTTTAGCGTTTGTCCTGTGTGTGATTGTTTATTTTCTGTACTTGAAAATATAAACCTCTCAAATTAAGAGATTAACAAGTTTGAGATTAACGGCTCAAGATACACAAAATCGGAGGGCCCCCGCCCTCCCCCGGGGGATAGGTTGACTGCTGCCCCACCCTGAGCCCAAAGCTGGCTACGCCCATGCTTAACTGAATTGTAAGATCTTTTCCTAATACAAAGCCTTGATAAAGCAGGACTTTGTTAATGGGCATTGATGCTTAATAGAATAAATGTTAAGTAGGTAGTATGCAATTTTTTTATTACATATCGGGTGTTTCGTACCTAATCACATTAAATTCTATCACATATATACTTTATGATACTCTATGGCGAATTGTGAAAAAAAAAATCTAATCCATTCAGTGGTTTGGCCACAGGAGTCATTTTCAGTTTTCATAATTTACAACATCATGTATAGCCACTCAAGCGTCTGGGCGACTATAGTCGCCCAAAAATTTTTGGCGTTAAGCGTCCGGGCGACTATAGCAGCCTCTTTGACTTGTGCACTTCAAACGAATTTTTATCTATGACAAGTTTCAAAGAGCTTTACGAATGTTACACTAGATGGATCTGTATTAAATAACGCGTCTATGGGTCGGTAAAACAGTATGCCAGGTACAGCAAGAATATAAAAAATAATTGTTTACAAACTGTGTGTCAAGTTTTGTGAAGTGTTTAGGAACTTTGCATTTAATATTTAATTATTCATTTATTTATCATCCTACTGTATTAGTGTTATATATTAAAATAATCCTCAAGATTCATTCTTTCAAAATATTCATAAGTGCTATCAATCCAAAATTTGATAGGTTGTCTTTACATTTAAATAAAGTCGGCATGCGAGAACTGCCTTTGAGTACCAGTTTTTCGTTAAGTTTTTGTGTGTTAAATTCTATATTTTAATAAAATTCTTGAAATTAAGAGAATAGGTCATAATTAATGTATAAAAAAAATATGCGGAAAAAAGAAACGGAAATAGTTAGGATTTAACGTTTTTTTCGTCATTTTGTCATCCGAGGCGATAACAGATTGCTGCGGGAATGCCTTGTTTGTTTTGGTTTAATGTGCTACACTGTTCATTCCAAGTATATATAATATTGGTATCAAAAAAAAGCTTATTTAATCTAGTTTATAGTTCGGCCATTCAGAGAATGCGTTCCTGACACGTCGCGATTGAACTGACGACGTAACTTTGCAATGGCGTTGCAGTTACGATAAAAATATTTTTGCTGGTTGTTTACCGTTTTAACAATTGAGGAGCATTAAAACAACATTATTATATCAATAATCAATGAATGTTATTACGTCGTCAGTTCAATCGCGACGTGTCAGGAACGCATTCTCTGAATGGCCGAACTATAATAATAAGTATAAATCAATGAGAAAAGTTAAATAACGTTTAGTTAAAACTTGTTAAAACAAATATTTTGCTTGAATTTAGCATGTTCTGTTAAGTTCAACTTTTTTTATGCATTTGTAATTGATTTCTGTACTTTAATTAGTACATATTTTGATTCATTAATAATTCAGCTTTATACTGGTATATTTTACTTTGCTATAGCTGCAATAGTTTGCTAGAAAATACACTTTAAATCGGTAACGGCATGGGGCGCTCGACGCGATTCAACACAAATCGAGCGCGTGAACGTACGAGGTGTTGACAGGTGTCGCACGCGAACGCTTGAGTGGGTAAAGCAGAGATAAAGTTAGGACTATCGAATAATTTGATCAGTTGACAGCTGTCAGTTTTCAAGGGAGAATTTCAGTTGTTTGTAATGACTGACTTTTATATGGTGTTCTAATTTTCGAACATTTTTATTCTATTTACTTTGTTTGAAAAAATCTTTTTTTTATACGTATTTTTCTTTTTTGTTTGTGTTAATCGACATATATTAACCAGTATATTAACGCATTTCATTTAATGTGATTATGAACGACACACCCGATATAATAAAGGTGCATAGAATCTTCCATCCATTGAAATTATAAATCATAGAAATTATTTGCAGGTACATGCTTGCTTCGAAATACTGGGTTTTGATATTCTTCTGGATCACAAGCTACATCCCTATATATTGGAAGTAAGCTTACTTATCTTAAGCACTTATTTAATTAAGTCTCTTTGAAAGGAAAAACCATTCAGCATCTAGTTGATGAACCATAAAAAAAAACGAAGTCCGGGGCCCCGAGGCTTCCGTCGCATTAGGGCCCCAGAACGTCTAATCCGGCCCTGTACTAAAGATTTGATTAAAATCGTAACTCTGTACATTCTAGGTGAATCATTCTCCGAGTTTCCACACGGATACGCAATTGGACCGTGAGGTGAAGGAAGGCCTGCTGACAGACACGTTCACTATGCTGAACATATGGCAGTGTGACAAGCGCAGGGTACTTGAGGAGGACCGCAAGAGGATAAGAGATAGGCTCCTACAAACTAACAAGTAAGACATCATCATCAGCGTTTTTGTCTTCCCACAGCTGGGCACAGGTCTCCTCTCGCACAGCAAGATTTAGCGTTAATCACCACGCTTGCTCAATGTGCGTTTGTTGATTACAGACTTGATAGTCCAGGTTTCCTCAAGATGTTTTCCTTCATCTTTAATCAGTGATTGGTGTCCAAGACTCCTGTTTTAACCGTGCAACTAGTCACTAGTGTGAAGTTTCATAAGAGCCTGCTAAAGCCTTTGTGTAATAAAATTGACTTTCAACAAAACAGGTAGTTCCCAAATGGTGCATTAAGTGGTTTGATCGTAATCCTGGGTGTTACAGGTTCGCAGAATTCACACCAACAGAAGAGAAAGAACCGGAGAAGAGCCCGTGGCAGACACAAATACAGTGGGAGGAAACACACCTGGGAAACTTTAGGTACATACCGTGTCACCAACCCAATTCGAATAGAAGTTTCTTCTAAAAGTTTATTCAATACATAATTCAATTCTTTCGCATAAATTTTGTAGTTTCATTTCATTTTTCACATGGTATGTTTAGAATTTGTTTGAGTTTGTTTATAGCTTTTATAATATAAAAAAGTTTTATCTGCAACTTCAGTGTTATCCTGTTGTAAGAACATTAGGTACGAAATTTTATTTATAATAATGAATTAAGAACTCGCCGCCTTTTACCCTCATCGTTCACTGACTTGAAAGTGGACCCACATTTTTGTACCTAAGTATTAGAGGAGCACAGAAAAAGGTCACTCTTCCCTTCCTTTAGGGAACTACATACTTAATCTTATAAGGCAAACGCAACTATTTGGTCCTATGCCCATGATGACCAATGAATTCGAACATAGTAGGTAGGTACCTATAACAACGATCTTTTTCTTGAACTAATTCGCTTTTTTTATTATTAGTTTTTCTTGTGTTGTGTCAGACGTGTGTACCCGGTGGGCGAGCAGTACGCGTCGCTGTTCCAGCAGCCGTCGGGCTCGCTGTACACGGGCACGGCCTCCTCGCGGGCCCGCGGGGACTGCACAAGGCTGCAGCGGGAGGAGTTCCAGGTAGGGGCTTCTAACTGTAAATAATCTGAACCTTCCTTAACATAATCATCAGCATTTTCCTAAGCGCGGAGTTACATTTTGGAGCTGCGGAACATCATCATCTGCCTAGCCTTTTCCCAACTATGTTAGGGTCGGCGTGTTTTACATGGAGCGGGTAACCAAACACCCCTCGCAGCTTGTGTTCATCATCAGCCTATCGCAGTCCACTGCTGGACATAGGCCTCTCCAAGTGCACGCCACTGAGATCGATTTTCGGCTACTCGCATCCAGCTCCTGCCAGCCGTCTTGCGCAAGTCATCACTCCACCGTGCCTGAGGACGTCCTACACTACGCTTGCCGAGGCGTGGTCTCCACTCTAGAACTCGTTTACCCCAACGGTTATCGGTTCTTCGGCTAATATGGCCAGCCCACTGCCACTTCAGCTTGCTGATTCGGTGGGCTATGTCGATGACCTTGGTTCTCTGACGGATTACCTCATTTCTGATGCGATCCCTCAGAGAAATGCCAAGCATAGCCCTTTCCATAGCCCGCTGAGCGACTTTAAACTTGTGGACCAGCCGTACCGTCAGTGTCCACGTTTCGGCTCCGTAAGTCATGACAGGTAGGACGCACTGATTGAAGACTTTCGTCTTTAGGCACTGTGGGATCGACGATGTTAGGACTCGACGTAGCTTCCCAAATGCAGCCCAACCCAACTGAATTCTCCTATTCACCTCGTCCTCAAAGTTGTTTCTACCTAACTGCAATGTCTGCCCGAGGTATACATATTTCCGAACAACTTCGAGAACGGCACCGTGTATCGCAATCGGTTCCGGTAGAACATGTTCATTGAACATGACCTTGGTTTTGTCCAAGTTCATCCGTAGGCCGATGCGTAGAGAAGATTCAGCCAGGTCGTTCAGCATTTGTTGTAGGTCCTGCAGCGTTTCTGCCATGATGACGATATCGTCAGCAAATCGCAAGTGAGAGATGTGTTCGCCATTGATGTTGATGCCACGTCCTTTCCAGTTCAGCGTCTTGAACATATCCTCCATTGCATTAGTGAACAGTTTCGGGGAAATAACATCCCCTTGTCTCACTCCTCGATGCAACGGTATGGGCCTTGTTTGCTGATTTTGTACTTGGACGGACTATGAGCAGCACAAAAAAGCCACGGCCCCTAGTTCCCGGCAGTCCCGCTATTCCCGGTCATGGTGGCGACCGTGGTTACGGCGGGGCAGGGGGTGCGAAGAATCTCCGGGTTACGGGAGGCCACCAAACAAAACTGACTCTGGCGACGTACAACGGCCGCACGCTACGGCTTGACTCGCATCTGGCGCAACTCGAGGTGGAACTTGGGAAGATTAGGTGGCACATATTAGGGTTATGTGAAGTTCGAAGAGAGGGGGAGGACACCATAACCCTCGAATCAGGTCACCTAATGTACTTCCGAGAGGGAGACCAACAATCCCAAGGTGGCGTTGGGTTTCTGGTTAATAAGTCCCTAGCTGATAACGTTGTGGAGGTGTCTAGTGTGTCGAACAGGGTAGCGTACCTTATCTTAAAGCTCACCGACAGGTATAGCCTCAAGATAGTGCAAGTGTACGCACCGACCTCGACACATTCAGACGATGAAGTGGAGGATATGTTTGATGACATATCAAGGGCCCTCCACTTCACTACAAAGACCCATTACACCGTTGTCATGGGGGACTTTAACGCTAAAGTGGGAGTACAGATTTGCGGCGAATCGGCAGTAGGATCCCATGGATTTGGAAGCAGGAATCATAGGGGGCAAATGCTCGTCAACTTCCTCGAACGTGAGGGGCTCTTTTTGATGAACTCTTTTTTCAAAAAGCAGCCCCAAAGGAAGTGGACGTGGCAAAGCCCCGACACTATGACTAAAAATGAGATTGACTTCATCATGACGAACAAGAAGCACATATTCAGAGACGTCTCCGTGATCAATAGGTTTAATACCGGTAGCGATCACCGACTTGTCCGAGGCTCTCTGAATATCAACTTCAAGGCTGAACGTTTCCGTCTGATGAAGGCCAGGCTCCGACCAACACTGCTCCAAACCATGACAGGATCTGAAACGTTCCAGTCAAATTTGGAGAACCGATTTGCCGCCGTGGAAACCACAACAGACGTTAACCAGAACCACGAAAATGTGGTTCGGATCCTCAGGGAGGAAGGTTCGAGATTCTGTAACATGCAGCGTAAGGGCAAGAAATCAAAACTTTCGGAAGAGACATTAGGGCTTATGAAGAGACGACGTGAAAACCCACCTGTCACTTCGTCAGCTAAGCGGGCTCTAAACCAAGAGATCAACAAGCACGTACGACGTGACCTCCGGTGCTCCAATACTCTTGACATTGAAAGAGCAATTGAGCTGAATCGGGGGTCAAAGGTGTTCGTACAATCTCTTGGAAGAAGCCACTTGACGAAGCTGACCACAACAAGTGGAGAAGTCGTTTCTTCGGTGCCCGCAGTCCTTTCGGAAGTGGAAAATTTCTATGGCCGGTTATACGCATCGCATGCATCTCGACCTGATCCCGGAAATGAGGATTCTAGAGCCACATTAACGCGCCATTTCACCGAAGACCTGCCAGAAGTCAGCAGTGGCGAAATCGAGATCGCTCTGAGACAGCTCAAAAATGGAAAAGCCCCTGGCGAGGATAGCATTACAACAGAGCTATTAAAAGCAGGAGGAAAGCCCGTACTGGGGGAGCTCCAGAAGCTTTTTAATGCCGTCCTGTTTGAAGGGAGAACTCCAGAGGCGTGGAGTAGGAGTGTTGTCGTCCTGTTCTTCAAAAAGGGAGACAAAACCCAGTTGAAGAACTATCGACCCATTTCCCTCCTAAGCCACGTCTATAAGCTGTTCTCAAGAGTGATCACGAACCGACTTGCGCGAAGACTCGACGAATTCCAACCACCGGAGCAGGCTGGGTTTCGGAGCGGATACGGCACCATAGACCACATCCACACAGTGCGGCAGATTATACAGAAGACCGAAGAGTATAATCAGCCCCTGTGTCTAGCATTTGTGGACTATGAGAAGGCCTTTGACTCGGTTGAAATCTGGTCTGTTCTGGAGTCCCTGCAGCGTTGTCAAGTAGATTGGCGATACATCCAAGTGATGAGATGTCTCTACGAAGCCGCTACAATGTCCGTCCAAGCTTGTGTTAGTTTTTTCAAATCGTCCTGACGGCCTGACGACCCGTGTGGCTGTTACTTAACCACGCGAACCTCTAGATGTTTATTTCATAAACAACTTGCAAACTGTTTCCTATAATATTGACCTTTCATAAAATCCAGCAAACGAAAGCCAAAGCGGAAGCCCTCAAGAAACCATCCCAACCCAAAGCTACAAAAGAAGGCGAAAAGAAACCCGGCGAAGATGGTGCCACCACGATAACGGCAGTCACTACCACAACGACTACTACCGAAAAGACCGGCAAAACTAAATCTCGCACGGACAGAGAACAGAAACGCAAGGAGAAAGAGGATAAGGACAAGAAGCTTACCAACAAACCTTCGCTTTCACTACAACCGGTTAGTCATCTCATTTTATTTTCAGACTTCTCTCCAGTTCATCAAGTTCTCTTTTCTTTTAGAACTTTTAGCTTATAATTCCCGTTTAAGGCCTTGCGCATGCACTGTAGTGTTTATTTATTTTGACTATCATGAAATCTCTAATGTCTTACTTCTCACATGCAAAGCTACTTTGCTAGAACGATAATTATATTGATCTGTAAAATCACACCAGGTACCCGAGAAAGAGTCCAAGCCTACGTACGTGCTGTGTTCATTCGAGCCTGATCCTATAGTGGAGAAAGAGGAACGAGAGAGAGTCAACCTATTGGCGCAGAGAGATTTCCTCATCAGGAGCTACGGCATGTTAGAACAGGTTAGACCTTTTCACATATACGAGGTAATTTTATATTACACCGACTCCATATAAAATCATTATTTGTATTACCTACAGATTTATTTAGTCATGAAAAAAATGGGAACACTGAGGCCAGAAGACGAACGCAAATATGGTGTCTACGGACGACTGTCAGTGGTTTCTAACTCCCCCAAGGTAAAATGTGAAACTTAGAAGACAATGTTCTCAGGCCATTTCATTTGTTTCTGCTTCTACTATCCTTCTTACTTTCTTTGGCCAACACAATGTTTTTACTAAAATATACACCTATGAATTGGCTCTCTGAACATTGTAAATATTATATTATTTAATGACATACATTACATTATTCTAAAAAGTTGTGTTTGCCTACAGAAAGTGTGAATGTTTAAGCTGCATGAAACTTATCTATAAAATAGAAAAAATTAGATGTAAGAAATTAAAAAAGGAACAGATAAAAATTTTGTGTACAGACCGGCATTAAGAAGAGCAAAACAGTCGCACACAAGCCTAACGACCACGGTGATAATTCGGAAAGTGGTAAGTTCAAAACGGCTGTTATTTAACTTTGAAGTAGCTTAAAATATTATGCTTACTTACTCTTAATAGCACAAGGCACCGCCGCCGCTAGAAGCGTTTTTAGATTTGTTTCAAAATGTCTGGCCGGCTTAGGGACATGGCACATTATAGCAGCACCGAGCAGCACGGCGTGACTACGGCTAGCTGCCAGCGCGCGAGGTGTAAGCTTGCTGTCACCGCAAACTCAATATTATTTTAAGACAGTTATGATTGATCACGACGCAATGACGTTGTTTCGCTGCCGGCTCGGAGTCGGCGCGTAATTAGCACGCCTATGGCGCGCTGTACGCATGAGGTCCGCTCGCTTGCAGCACGCGGGCGGCGAGTCGAGTTGTGTGGTAGCGGCAAGCGCGCTGTACGCATGAGGTCCGCTCGCTTGCAGCACGCGGGCGGCGAGTCGAGTTGTGTGGTAGCGGCAAGCGCGCTGTACGCATGAGGTCCGCTCGCTTGCAGCACGCGGGCGGCGAGTCGAGTTGTGTGGTAGCGGCAAGCGCGCTGTACGCATGAGGTCCGCTCGCTTGCAGCACGCGGGCGGCGAGTCGAGTTGTGTGGTAGCGGCAAGCGCGCTGTACGCATGAGGTCCGCTCGCTTGCAGCACGCGGGCGGCGAGTCGAGTTGTGTGGTAGCGGCAAGCGCGCTGTACGCATGAGGTCCGCTCGCTTGCAGCACGCGGGCGGCGAGTCGAGTTGTGTGGTAGCGGCAAGCGCGCTGTACGCATGAGGTCCGCTCGCTTGCAGCACGCGGGCGGCGAGTCGAGTTGTGTGGTAGCGGCAAGCGCGCTTACTGCTCGCCGTTGGCTTTTTCATATGGACATTACGAAACATATTATAATATACACGATTTAATGCTCTAAATTGAATGACAACTTAAATGCTGGTGTGGAGCCGTGCTGTTGCGGTGCCGCTATATGTGCCATAACCTTAAGGTATTGAATAATTTTTGCCGAATTAGCCATAGTAAGAGTAGCAATTGCTACGGGCCCCGTACGCAGTCCTTAGTGGGGCCCTGCCATCACAACTGAACAGTTTTATTCGCTGTCTCCATTGGCTAGGAGGAGTATACAACTTTTCAAGACTTTTAGGTTGCCCCCTTGAAGTTACGTCCGTTACTATAAAAAGAATAATCCAATTGTCATTTTCGTGATTGATTGTAGGATTACAAGTGCAATGCCGAGACGTAGTGATATGGAAGCGGCCGTCGCCTCTGGAAGATATTCCGGAACGCACTACCAAAGCGCACATCGTCCGCACCGCTTACACCGTTTGGAAGATGAATTCGTTTGTATTAGCTCACTTTTATTTCACTTGCTTTATGAAACGGGTTTGACCCGTATAAATCAATTCCCGCAACTGGATCTCAGTCTCAATCGTTTCCAGGGTCTACCTATCTATATGACGTATTCCAAATTTATTCTCAATCGGTTCAGCCGTTTTAGAGTGAAAGAGTAACAAACATACTTTTATAATTGAGTATATTCTTCTCAGATTAGTTTCACTACCGCTGCCCAAGTAAAGTGGAACAGAGTGATTCGACATTAGCGACGCTCCTGTGTCGTCGTAGTGTTCAAGAGTCTTATATAAAGTTTGCTCACGAGAGCGCGTGTTAACCAAATATAGTCGTAACTATTTCGATAATATTATGATTATTGTATACTGCTACTTATGACAATTATTAGCTTGCCATATATCTCAATTACACATAAGATTTATTTTTATATTGTAATTGCTAACGTGTTCATATTTAATCATGATAATTTTAACATTACCGATACTTATAATTAGAGTAATTTTGTCAATGTTATGTAAATTCTGGTGCATAGAAAAATAAGCAATAACTGAAAGATAAATATTACTATAACTGTATTCTTATTTTTACAGTCATCATTGTTTTTAATGAAATAAAGGTATATTTTAATATCAAATCTATATTTTCTCTTATCAATACAAAAGTTTATTATACAGCACAAGTCACAGTACAAGTCTTTGTAGTTCAGTTCTGTCATTTAGTTGGGTCAGTTTAGTATGTCAAGTCTGTCTTTACAATCATATGGGAACAACATTATCATTATACATTATCAAGTTGTCTTAATACTTTCAAAGTTTTATTTGTATGGGTGTTGCTAATCACGTGCAACCCTGTAGTATTATTAAGTATACAAAGATGGCGTAATTCCACCTAGTAACATTGCACAACATATTATAATTATTATAGTTCGGCCATTCAGAGAATGCGTTCCTGACACGTCGCGATTGAACTGACGACGTAATAACATTCATTGATTATTGATATAATAATGTTGTTTTAATGCTCCTCAATTGTTAAAACGGTAAACAACCAGCAAAAATATTTTTATCGTAACTGCAACGCCATTGCAAAGTTACGTCGTCAGTTCAATCGCGACGTGTCAGGAACGCATTCTCTGAATGGCCGAACTATAATGTGCATTACATTTTGCATGCATGTTTACCTCTTATTTATATGTCCATGTCAATATTATAACTTGCATAAAGCATCAGTAAATTGCACTTTCTTCATTGTACTAAATCCAGCAGTACTTAAGAATGTCTTAAATTGTTTTTTAGTCAAAACTGTAGCCTCTTAGCTAGGGAGCCACCATCAATGTTTTCCAATAGCTTTCTCTTGAGTGAGGGTTTTTCAGACTCTATTTTGCTTATGTTTGAAGGCATTGGGAGCTTGGAGCCCACTGAAGGAGCTGGTTTGTTACTGAAACAAGGATAATAAAATTTAATAAAAATCGGATGGAATTGCTGAACCAATGGATTACGCAAACAAAAACTGGAATTCGTTGATATTAACTTGAGAACTACTTCCTGTACCCATTTGAATTAATGCGAGCTCAGACAGTCGAAGTCACTTTTGCAATTATAATCTTATAGTGAGGGTAATAACACCACTATTTTAATTACCTAAAGTAGGGCATCTGCAACGCTTGCGTGCAGTCGCACCGACTGGGCGGGTAGAGTGCCAGGAGGCTCTCCATCAGTTGTATCAGATCATCAGACGCAGCACTGAATATGTGCCGCAACTGCTGTGGCGGGAAGTGTTTGAACTGTACATAGTCCGTCAAGTTCTTCATACCCTGGAAATGACCAGTGACAAATAAGGCTGGGTCCATATCCATAATTGTTAATATGGATGGCTGTTGGAAAATTTACCATACATTGCTTTTGTTTGGGATATTAAGGGAGAAAAATAGAAATGTTTTTCTTTGATACAGATCACTGTAGCGATGACACATGGAAATTATACATGTACAGATTGGGCTTTAGATTGAGTCAACTGCAGTAAATACTCACTGGCCAAGTCTCTTCACTTGGTGTGCCAAATACTTGGAAGATACGTGACAATTGGTCCAAATCTGATTCTCCAGGTAAAAATGGTACTCTTAGAAGAAGTTCGGCCAGTATACAGCCTATTGCCCACATATCAACACCTGTGCCATATTGTCTCGCACCAAACAATAATTCTGGTGACCTGAAATTTATGATGTATGATATATTTGCAAACAAATGCTCAGATCCCATGCTGAGAATGTTATTATATAATTTTTTATATTGTATCTCAATACTCATTTATTAGGTAAATTCAGTTTTGTTTAATGTTATGGGAAAACAAACAGACAGATAACCTGGTGGAAGTAAAGAACTCAACTAATAAATGCAATAAAAACATTGTAATTACCTATACCATCTGGTCACCACTTGATGTGTGTTAATTCTAGTAGGAGATCCAAAAGCCTTTGCAAGTCCAAAATCACCAATCTTAAGAATACCCTCTCGGTTTATAAGCAAATTATTGGGCTTTAAATCTCTGTGCAATATCCAATTTTGATGTAAGTATTCCAAACCTGTGGCCAAATAAATATGTATAAAAGACAAGCATTAACATATCTTCCAGTTTGATTGGAGCAGATTAAAGTATTGTAAGGTGCTTACTTAGGTAACTTACCTTTTAAAGTCATAATCATATAAGCCTTAACATTAGCTGGAGTGAGTACAATGTTGC
This sequence comes from Helicoverpa zea, assembly GCF_022581195.2. NCBI lineage: Eukaryota > Metazoa > Arthropoda > Insecta > Lepidoptera > Noctuidae > Helicoverpa > Helicoverpa zea. The sequence goes on along the minus strand of NC_061466.1, from coordinate 7,169,350 downwards.
TGTCCTTAACAATTATCTCTAAGTCTGTGTCCATGAAATCAAAAACAAGTGACACATTTGATTTCTGTCCAAATACATCTGGAAATTAGTAAGGAGTGTTGTAAGATTTATCTTTAAGTAGTAGGTATGAGTACAGTTGCACTCTGTTCCTATTGATATACCGTATTTATACACTACTTATTGCCAAGGATTTCATGGTTGAGGCCAACACTTAATGATTGGTTGTAGCGGTCAGATAAGTGCTCCAAAAATGACATCTGGTTAGCCTGAAAGCGGGCTACAATACAGTTCGTAAATGTAGTAAAATGATAGACAAAGTAAAAGACTTATCACAAGTCAACTATAGGAATGTGGAAATACTAGAGAGCTAATAAGGTAGATATTGCTAAAATATAATGAATGGATACCTAATAATCCAATGAGATTGATATGCTGTAACTCCTGCAACAGCTTTATTTCTCTCAGAGCTGTCCGATTGATGCCATCTTGGGCTTCTAGACGGGAACCTATTTTGATCTTTTTTACAGCCACAATTTTATCAGTTTTGACGTCCCTGGCTTTGTATACCGTGGCGAACTAAAACAATTTTTTGAGGTTATATTTATGTTAGAATTTGTTAAATACAAATAGTTAGCTATGAGGTTGCTGCTTGTAGAACAATAGAACATTAAAACAGACCTGTCCTTCTCCAAGGAAGTCGATTTTCTCATAACGTAAAGTAGGTTCTTCCATGGTGTATATTTGTTTCGTTTAGTTTTAGGCAGTTGAACTTACACTAACATTAGGCTTCACTAGCACTTATTATTTATATCAAACCATTATGCCACAGACACAGTTATATTGAAAAAGTACAATACAAATTAATTTAAAGGCTCCCGTTTGTGTCGTGAATTTCATCAGATTTTTTGAATTTCAAAATTTGACAGTTCGCTCGCTCCGTCTCGCTCAAAGTCGGCAAATCAGAGACAATAATATACTTTTAGTTCTACGAGGTCTATCGTTATATATATCATATCGGCAGCGACTGAGCAGAGCAGCTGCAAATCAGGAATCACTTCTATGACCACGTTTCTTATCAAAACATGCATCTATACATTACAACCAACCAACACGGTGCCAACGGAATGTCGCTGTCACCCCTTGATACTTGTCTGGGCCCTATGATTTTTCCTCAAACGAACTGTATGTACTGTGTATGTACTAATATTTCTTTATAGTTATCGGCACGAATAAGGGGTCTCGGCGGATAAATCATCCCTAAGGGATGATTTAAATTAGGCCGGGCCGTGTCCGGGGAGTGCCGTGTACGTGGGTCGTACGGGGCACGCAGGGGCACGGATGTGAAACGTTACATACATTTTGTATGAAGCAGTTTATATTACACCGTGCATGATCCGTGGCCCGTCCGGGCCACAAACGACGCTCGTCTTTAGAATTTCGTAAAAGCCCGGACACGACCCGGCCTAAATCATGCCTTAAGGCAATAAACCAATAAATCACTTCTGCGCAGGTGAAGGTCCTACTATATTAGTTCTATACTATACTTATAAAATACAGCGGAAACATTGTTTTGTTTGTTTGTACCCTAAAGACTCCGAAACTACTAAAACGATTCGAAAAATTATACCATACGATTGGTCTTATACTAGTAGCAGAATGCCCGATATAGTTAAAACTGCTATTGCGATTCAATTTCTATTCAATTTTGATATTATTAACTTAAGAGAATCGGGCCCCTGTGATTATATGGTGGGTGTTGTAAACGGGGCGGTGAGTCTTGAGCATCTTCCTCAACTAGCTACATTGCGGCAGCGCATCGTCTTTTGGAGCTCGTTTTTGAAGCTGACTGGACATAAGTTTTTATCTCTATCTTATCTTAAAGACGTGTAGGTAAGTCAAAGTAGGTCCGCAACTAATTTCCGACTATTTACGACCAAACGTAGGTACTCGCTTGTGACCTGTACCTACTCCTCCCAGCACCTTCGACGCCCGCAGATATCTAAAATCGGGACTAGGGACTCTAAAATATTTATTCTAGTTTACAGTACGTATACAATATGTACATAGCAGCAATAAGTCAATAACTCATCATCCGTGACTGCCTACTGTCTAACTATATATCACGGTTTATGAGATACAGACCGCCAGACAGCGAAGTCTCATTTAGGGTTCCACAGTAATCTGGGAACCTTTGTTCAATTTTGGGTTGATAGGTACCCCAAAAATGTGTTTCGTGACAAATGCCCATGTAATACACTGGTTCTCAGCTGCATCCGGCCAGACCGACCACCCCATACTTGGGAAAAGGCTAGGCAGATGATGAAGTTTAAGTATTTGAAGTTCTTGTTTATGCGTGTACCTTGTTACTTTCCAAAAGCTTGACGGTGCCTAATTCAAGGGTATATTGGGCTAGGTAGATTACGCACTAGAATCTAGAATCTGTACTGATTGAACATAGATGTGATATTACGTCAAATAAAACAAAATGTGCATTCAGAATATGTCTTTTAATTCAGAAATCTATTTTTTACATTCCACCTCTCAACCTTAGAACTAAATGAAGTGTTGATTCCTTTTGAATATTGTAATCGGAAAGAGTGCGTCCGTCTTCAAGCTGCTTACCAGCGAAAATCAATCTTTGTTGATCTGGTGGAATTCCCTCTTTGTCTTGAATTTTGGCTTTGACATTTTCAATTGTGTCAGAGGGTTCAACTTCTAATGTAATGGTTTTACCAGTTAAAGTTTTCACAAAAATTTGCATGCCGCCTCTAAGACGGAGGACTAAATGCAACGTAGATTCCTTCTGAATATTGTAATCAGACAATGTTCGTCCATCCTCCAATTGCTTGCCGGCGAAGATCAATCTCTGTTGGTCTGGAGGAATACCTTCCTTGTCCTGAATTTTAGCCTTGACATTTTCAATTGTGTCAGATGGCTCAACTTCTAGTGTGATAGTCTTGCCAGTCAAAGTTTTGACGAAGATTTGCATACCACCACGCAGACGGAGTACCAAGTGAAGAGTGGATTCCTTTTGAATATTGTAATCGGAAAGTGTGCGACCGTCTTCCAGCTGTTTGCCAGCGAAGATCAATCGCTGCTGATCTGGTGGAATACCTTCCTTGTCCTGGATTTTGGCTTTAACATTTTCAATAGTGTCGGAGGGTTCTACTTCTAGGGTGATAGTCTTGCCGGTCAAGGTTTTGACGAAGATTTGCATACCACCACGCAGACGCAAAACTAAATGCAAAGTGGACTCCTTCTGGATGTTGTAGTCTGAAAGAGTGCGACCGTCTTCCAGTTGTTTACCAGCGAAGATCAACCTCTGTTGGTCAGGTGGGATACCCTCCTTATCCTGGATTTTGGCTTTAACATTTTCGATCGTGTCAGATGGCTCGACCTCAAGGGTGATGGTCTTACCAGTCAGTGTTTTCACGAAAATTTGCATACCACCACGCAGACGAAGTACCAGGTGAAGAGTGGATTCCTTCTGGATGTTGTAATCCGAGAGAGTGCGGCCATCTTCCAACTGCTTGCCGGCAAAGATCAATCGCTGCTGGTCAGGTGGAATTCCCTCTTTGTCTTGAATTTTGGCTTTGACATTTTCGATCGTGTCAGAAGGCTCAACCTCTAGAGTGATAGTTTTGCCGGTCAAGGTCTTGACGAAGATTTGCATACCACCACGGAGACGGAGTACCAAGTGAAGAGTGGATTCCTTCTGGATGTTGTAATCCGAGAGAGTGCGGCCATCTTCCAACTGCTTGCCGGCAAAGATCAATCGCTGCTGGTCAGGTGGAATTCCCTCTTTGTCTTGAATTTTGGCTTTGACATTTTCGATCGTGTCAGAGGGCTCGACCTCCAATGTAATAGTCTTACCAGTCAAGGTTTTGACGAAGATTTGCATACCACCACGGAGACGCAAAACTAAATGCAAAGTGGACTCTTTTTGGATGTTGTAGTCTGAAAGTGTGCGACCGTCTTCCAACTGCTTGCCGGCGAAAATCAATCTCTGCTGGTCTGGGGGAATACCTTCCTTGTCCTGGATTTTAGCTTTGACATTTTCGATTGTGTCTGAAGGCTCAACCTCTAGGGTGATGGTCTTACCAGTTAGTGTCTTAACGAAGATTTGCATACCACCACGCAGACGAAGCACCAAGTGGAGAGTGGATTCTTTCTGAATATTGTAATCAGACAAGGTCCGCCCATCCTCCAATTGCTTTCCGGCGAAGATCAATCGCTGCTGGTCTGGGGGAATACCTTCCTTGTCCTGAATTTTAGCTTTGACATTTTCAATTGTGTCAGAGGGCTCAACTTCTAGTGTGATAGTCTTGCCAGTCAAAGTTTTGACGAAGATTTGCATACCACCACGCAGACGCAAAACTAAATGCAAAGTGGACTCCTTCTGGATGTTGTAGTCTGAAAGAGTGCGACCGTCTTCCAGTTGTTTACCAGCGAAGATCAACCTCTGTTGGTCAGGTGGGATACCCTCCTTATCCTGGATTTTGGCTTTAACATTTTCGATCGTGTCAGAAGGCTCGACCTCAAGGGTGATGGTCTTACCAGTTAGTGTTTTTACGAAAATTTGCATACCACCACGCAGACGAAGTACCAGGTGAAGAGTGGATTCCTTCTGGATGTTGTAATCCGAGAGAGTGCGGCCATCTTCCAACTGCTTTCCGGCAAAGATCAATCGCTGTTGGTCTGGAGGAATACCTTCCTTGTCCTGAATTTTAGCCTTGACATTTTCAATTGTGTCAGATGGCTCAACTTCTAGTGTGATAGTCTTGCCAGTCAAAGTTTTGACGAAGATTTGCATACCACCACGCAGACGCAAAACTAAATGCAAAGTGGACTCCTTCTGGATGTTGTAGTCTGAAAGAGTGCGACCGTCTTCCAGTTGTTTACCAGCGAAGATCAACCTCTGTTGGTCAGGTGGGATACCCTCCTTATCCTGGATTTTGGCTTTAACATTTTCGATCGTGTCAGAAGGCTCGACCTCAAGGGTGATGGTCTTACCAGTTAGTGTTTTTACGAAGATTTGCATACCACCACGTAGACGAAGTACCAAGTGAAGAGTGGATTCCTTCTGAATATTGTAATCAGACAAGGTTCGCCCATCCTCCAATTGCTTGCCGGCGAAGATCAATCGCTGTTGGTCTGGGGGAATACCTTCCTTGTCCTGAATTTTAGCTTTGACATTTTCAATTGTGTCAGAGGGTTCAACTTCTAGTGTGATAGTCTTGCCAGTCAAAGTTTTGACGAAGATTTGCATACCACCACGCAGACGAAGTACCAAGTGGAGAGTTGACTCCTTCTGGATATTATAATCAGAAAGAGTGCGGCCATCCTCTAACTGTTTGCCTGCGAAGATCAGTCGCTGCTGGTCTGGGGGAATACCTTCCTTATCCTGTATTTTGGCTTTGACATTTTCAATTGTGTCAGACGGCTCAACTTCTAAAGTTATTGTTTTACCAGTTAAAGTTTTTACGAATATTTGCATTCCTCCGCGCAAACGCAATACTAAGTGAAGGGTAGATTCTTTTTGGATATTGTAGTCTGATAATGTGCGTCCATCTTCCAACTGTTTGCCGGCAAAGATCAATCGTTGCTGATCAGGTGGGATACCCTCCTTATCCTGGATTTTGGCTTTAACATTTTCGATTGTGTCAGAAGGCTCAACCTCTAAAGTGATGGTTTTGCCAGTCAATGTTTTTACGAAAATTTGCATACCACCTCTGAGACGCAGCACGAGATGAAGAGTAGACTCCTTCTGGATATTGTAGTCGGAAAGAGTGCGTCCATCTTCCAATTGTTTTCCGGCGAAGATCAATCTCTGTTGATCGGGAGGAATGCCTTCCTTATCTTGAATTTTTGCTTTAACGTTTTCAATGGTATCAGAGGGTTCCACCTCTAATGTTATGGTTTTCCCCGTCAAAGTCTTCACAAAGATCTGCATGTTGTCCTGTAATAGAAGAAAAAACAATTGTTAAAACACTATAACTCTCGTCGGTAATGAGTGGGACTAATTTCTCCTAACATGAGTCACGAATACTCATGACAACTAATGAATACAATGCTTGACACTATGACTCAAGTTATCATGTAGATATTATCCGTCAGCCGATAGTGTCATTTGTAAATAAAAAATACCTGAAGCAAAGTTTATAAACTTAAGGAAAATTTTATATCAACACCACCATGACGGATTTCTTACATTGCAAAAACATTTGTAAATAATATGCATAATTAGGTGCATATTACGTAGGTATGTAAGTTCCTTCACAATCAGTTTTGATAAAGAATGATCTACGTTATTATTTATTTTTGACACCCAAACCTAATCCAGGATACAAGTAAAATTAATATTTCAGAATACTTTATCTACTTCGATATTTTCTTAAATTTAGACTTGGTAACTAGGTAGTAGGTAAGTATCTCACAACAGAACATTATCTAAGTAGGTACCTATTCCGAATACCAATGATTGTGTTCTATTTACATCGATGTTATTATTTCCACTGGTTAATGCAAGTGATGACTGTGATGAGTAACGTAGGATAGATAAATACATATTTACCTACGTTAGAGAAAAATATGGCCGCGGACGGACATTGGACAGAAACTAGGTCACGGAAACATTTTCTAACTAGGGCGACCTACTAACATCAACGTATCTATATATAGATTTAATATATTATGCCTAACATGAATATTTATAAATTGCAAAAACTGAAGCAAAATTTATCCTTGGTAACTTCCTAGGTACTTTGTGAAAATCCACAACACAATGATGAGAATGTCAATAGGTAATAATAGGTATGTATTATTATCATACCTTGAGTTTAGTAGACAAAGATGACAATTTAAACGGCACAACAATAGCTTTAGAAGTTGATTAGGTACAGGACTACTTGAATTTTTTATTAGAACATAAACTCCATTTATTTAAAGAAACTTCAACACTGACGCAATTTCAATTCGCTTCGATGTAAAAACCAAAATGGCGTACGATCAATAATAAAAACTGCGCAGTTCACTGATTCGACCTTATTTAGAACGTTTCTAAAATCACTTTCTGATTTACAACTTATTGAAGAAGGTACATAATAAAGAAAAATAACACTTACCGATTAATCACTAGAATTTAGTCTGATAAAACACAAAATTTCAATAAAATCCTGTTATCTCTGACGAACAACTCTAAAAAGTCACGCGCTTATGAATTCCTTTTTCAATTTCTCGTTTTGAAATGCGGTCCGAGAATTGACGTTCCCTTTATATAGACACGGTCTCGTGTACAATCGATAACGGCGGAGAGCCGACGAGGGGAGCCGAAGCAAATTTTATCTCTTTTTAATATACCGAGAAAGATAGGGATGGCAATAGTGTTCTAGAACGCATGCGTTGCTTCTTTCCTTTGTGACGCAAACTGTTTGGTCTGGCTGCGCTGTGAGTGGCTGTGAGAGAGGAAACCCAACAAAAACAAAGCCGATTCTGCGTATCACGGCGATCAATAAAACACAGTCTGGACGCAAAACACTATTTCTACTAACCAAACAAGAATATGAAATTTAACTTTACTTAAACTATTTTGATTTCCTACCTATTATAGGTACGTTTTTTACGTGTCTATACCGTTCTTACCCACTTATCTACATTAAGTTACATACATAAAGACATAAACAAGAAACTACATAAACTTTGTCTTATGAAACTAGACTAATTAAATCAATTAACGGTAGGTTACAGGGAAATCTTACAAGGATGGTTACGTTCACGTTACGTCCCATGATTTGCAAGTCTTCTCTCATGTAGGAAATAAGCCATTTAGGTTTTAGTTGTCGGGTTTAGTTTCCCGAAGGTAAGGTTCCCTTTGTAGGCGTATACCAACCTGCTGTAGACCTTCCTTTTATAAAAATAACTATTTAAAAATATACCACGCTGGTCATTAGTCCGTTTGAGGTCATTGACATTCCTTGACGTATTTTCTTTATGAAAATGAAAACTACATTATGCTTTATATTTTCATTAACTGGGTATTATAGAAAAAAATAGAAAATATAACAACGCAGGATATATACAGGTTTCTGTCTTGCTAACTAGAAAGAAATCGGCTCGATTCCAGTCACTTTGTGCAGAATTCAAACAAGGGATTCCTACCTACAAATAGATAGGTAGGTACACAAATACCTAAGTAACGTTAATTCTAGAATGTTCTGGTAGTCTTGCATCATCCAGTTTCAGGGAAACTATGACTATGATCACCTCGGTAATTGCATGAGAAACGAAAGAAAATAAGTGGATTGTGTCGTATGATGATGACTCATCGTTTATAGAAAATTTGAAATTGTTGTGCAATTAATTAGGGAAGGGAAGTACTTATTTATTTTACCTATCTATATCCTTTTCAAGTCTACGAGTCATATCATATGATACTGATAGGTCATGCAAGCATAGAGCATTGTTTTCATCAGCATCAATGTTTTTTCGGTCACCGACCCATCGACCGTATCGCACAATCTTTTAGGTCAGACTGCAGACAGATACTTACGCACATACAGGTTCATTATCTCGCGTTCCTTTGTCTAAACAGCAGATACCTAGGTTATAAATACTTGAGGATATGTGTGTCTGTCTATCTATCCTTATGTAACTTAGGCTTACTTAGGTAATGTACCTAGGCACTGTTTACGTATCAGTCAAGTGTCTGATTAAATATTATAATTATTGACACTTGAGTAAATTACGTTAGTCACCCACTCCTCATGTCTTTGGAGTGGTGGACGAAGTCCATGCTCGAAGTCAACAAGGTATCTAGACAAGTGATTGAATAGCGTAGTTCAGTCTAAGGGCTACTGTTTCATTAAATAATAGTACTTATTTCAACTGTGGGCTGCTCGACCTTATTAAATCCATTGACCCACAAAATTCGTTTTGTTTATATGTTTAAGGGCTGATTTTTCAATCATCAGTTAACTGACTATCTGAGGAATAAATATGGCGGTTTGACATATTTTCTATACAAAAGCTGTCAAAACGTCAAACATATTCATCAGATAGAAGTTAACTGATGATTGAAAAACCGGCCCTAAGTTGGACAAACCGATAAGATTCGGTGGCAGTGGTTTCAGTCGGGCGATCAATCATTAGGTAGGTACAAATAGGAATTTACCGAAATGCAAAACACTTTACAAAGGCGATAAAAATCAGCTGTTGTTGATATTTGACACGATTTAGATAAGTATGCATGTGCCCTTAATTATTCTAGAATCCGTATTGTTTACACAGGTAAGTATTAATGACATGCAAAATGTTAGGTACTTATTTCCATTGTTCAAGGGTCATTGTTGCGTTATAATTGTGACAAACAATAAAGACATTAAACATACTTACCCTAAGTACTTGTAAATTCTACTGTTTTGATAAAAAAGAGAACTTGTGGTGTAGGTAGGTAGTTTAAAATTTTAAGGGAAATGTAGGTGGTTCTGGATGCAAACTTAGTGTAAAGTGATTACGAACGCTGATGATTAAACATTTTCAGAACGAGCTTAATGGTGGTTCATAATTAAAAGAGGTAGGTCGCTAGGTCACTTTAAATACCAACGTTAAGTAATAAATAGTGAAACTAAAAGATTTCGGTACAATATAACGGTCATTAGAACGACTAAAGAATTTTACAGTTAGGTCCCTAAGAAAAACGTTATTCTTGCCTATCCGTGACTATAAAATTATTACCTTCCTTGTCATGTTTATTGTACTTCTACTTACCTACTTATTTTTATTATGTTTCAACTGGTATATATATTTGTTCTCTCCCTTATATACTTCTTTGTATGTACTCTCCCTATGTCTAATGTAATACCCCTACGTACTTCTTTATATGCATACTCTCTCTTATTTATTCCTCTCTAATGTAGGAAGGCTGGATTTGCCCATGTAGGTACCTTCCTGCCTAGATTAGCGTTTGTTAACAAGCAATCTTCATACTAATATTATAAAGCTGAAGAGTTTGTTTGTTTGTTTGAACGCGCTAATCTCAGGAACTACTGGTCCGATTTGAAAATTTCTTTCAGTGTTAGATAGCCCATTTATCGAGGAAGGCTATAGGCCTTATATATACTTTTTATCCCGGTACGGGAAGTAGTTCCCACGGGATGCGGGTGAAACCGCTGGCAGATGCTAGTCTCTTATAATCAAGGAAATTCCAACTGCGCTATTTGCGATAACATCGCATTTTATTTATGAGATTTCCTGACTTTTCGAGACTTCAGCGTGCTTCAGCGCAGCGGCGAGGTCACACGTGTATGTATTGTACATTTCAATGCGCACTTTGCATGAAAATATACCTACGCGGAACTATTAGGTACAAACTATTATTATCACGGTCTTCTAGACCGAATGGCATAGAGCAATTTGTGGCCAGCTTTTTCCCAGTTGGGTTTATTCGCACAAGAGCTTGATTCTGGCCATGAGCCAAGTTTTAAAGCGAGGTAAATATTTTTCAGTTTTTGCAAGAAATTGATTACTATCTGCAATATTTACGTGGAATTGTTTGCACAGGTCGTTTCGTTTTCTGTTTGTTATGTTTTTTATCTGCAAAACTCCGAATATTCAAATTTGTTAATGTTTGATTCTAGTAAACAAGCGTATTTTCACTTAAGTGCAATGAGTCACTACGTAAATAGCTATTATCCATGTTTTTTTACTTTATAGCAGTAGAAGTGAGTGACCTTCCTAAAAAGACATACAATCACAATACATAGGTAGGTAGGTAGGTATTACATTAATCTATTGATTAGGTACCATTCTGTGCGCAGCCAGACGGCGCAATTGATAGCCTTCCTCAAGGTCCAGCTCATACCTATACGTTTGAAATAAGTTTCGTTATAAGGTTTATAACTCTGTAATTTACAAACATTTTGAGAAATAAAAAGTTACCATGAAATTCTATCTTTCGCCAGCGGTTTTATTCACGCCACGGGAATTACTTCGCGCACCCTAATATACTGAAATTTCCCAAAAAATATAGATTCTATAATTCTATATTTCATTTGCCTCCTGGCATTGGCATTGGCATTCCTCCGCAAATGAGTCATGTATGAATAGTTTTTCAAAGGTAGAGAACACTTAAGGCTTTAAGTCCGCCATTGTACTGTTTGTGCAAGAAGGATTTTAAATAAATAAATATTTTTCAAATCATTCCAGCTAGTTCCTGAGATTAGCACATTCAACCAAACAAATTCTCCTCAGCTTTATAACATTAATGTAGATAAATAGACTGGTAAACTGGTATGTTTAGGAAAACAAAAATTATTTATTTAACTAAGATAAAAATATTTACAACAATAATACTTTAACACTTTGTGCTAACAGTATGAAGTCAAGCTTGACACATAATCACTTCTTTTCTGGTTCTGTGTTCTCCCAAGGTCGTGGCCCTCGTTTGTTTTCCCAATTGTCTATGTCTAATTTTTGTATTTCTTCATATGTTTGTTCCAAAGTTACATCCTTTTCTTTATTCAGGCCCATTTTCTTTGCTTCTTCTTTACTCACGCCTTTTACTTTGGAGAACTGATACCTGAAATCAAAGTTTAACATTAACATGATATTAAATAATTTTTTATTCTACTGAGTTTACCAATTTTGAATGAAACTGTCTGATACACTGACATACCTGTATGAAACTAATAACAAACCGATAAATAATGTACCAAGTTACGGTTTTACTATAAATAACAGTGAAATCTTTCTCTTTAGGATATCCCTGTTTTGATTGTGAAGATTATTTAAATACTTATGGGTGCTTCAACAATTTATGACTTCATACCAATAAATGTCTACTTTATTTATTCATTAACATGGCTTTAAAAGCCAATTACATAAATCGTAGAACTAAAGTTTAAAAATTATATTTATGTTTACTCTGGCCAACAAGATATTGTCTGATACATAAGTGAATTGTATCAATTACTGAATGTTGTCAGTGGTGGTCCTTTGGAACTACCTCTATAGGTAGGAGACTTGTAACAATCTTTTCATGGTTCAACTGCAATAGACCTAGCTTTAGCCTGGAGCCCAATTTAGTAAGTAGGCGACACAAAACATACCCATAATGGCATATATGTTCGAGTCCTATTATGTGAAGTTAAATACTAAGATAAGCTGATAAAAGTCATTTATTCAAAGTAAGCCGAAAATCAGCAGTTTTAGAAGGTAAAACTTAAAAAGACAACCCCTAAATCGCCCGGCCTTCACCACTTCCTATGTGTTTTTTATGGGAACAAGAAGTGGTGGAACAAACACCTTAGCAAAGAACCAATTGCCTTTGAGTAACAATTTCTGTATAACCTAAACTGGCCCTATAATCACAGCGTGTATAGAGCTCTAGGGCAATAAAACTGTCTTCGAAATAGCGTAAAAAGCGATTATACATTTCTTAGGCTCCATGTAATCCGCATTGTAAGATAAAAATCACCTGATTTGTGTCCATTCTCGTAAGCCGAATGATCCTCCAACCATAAATAAAATGAAGGGTAATCCATATTTAAATGATCTACGTTTACTTAAAGCAGAAAGTGTATTCCGCATAGACCCTAGGCGAGCATTTACTTCATCCATAATTTCCAATTTTATGAGAGAAATTGATAAAAACTAAACACAGTGATATAACAACATAACCTCTGCGAATAAACCTCCCTGTCCTGTCACTGTCAAACCAATTGTCAAATGTTATTTGGATCTGCCAAAAGGCTGTGTTGTTTATGAGCGAATTCTAGAGCACCCTTCATTTACTTTTTTTCTAAAAAAGTGAATGTATGGTATGTAAGATATCCTAATTTCTTTGTTTTCGTTCCTAAATTCATGTAAAATACTACATTTCTGAAAAAAAAAGAAATCACATCGATTTTTAATAACATTTACTTTTGAACGAAGTGTAATTTGTCACATCATAAACACAGCTGATTTCCGCCATTTTCCTAATATTTGTTGTCAGCGTCACCGCTGCCATAATTTTTATTTATTAAAATGCCGAGTTTTCTAACAAACACAACTAACATTAAAGGTTTTTAAAGGCACCATGGCTTCCACCAGCCAGTCTACAAGTGTTTATTACGAAGATCCTCCTCCTGGTGCTCTTAAAGAAGATGAGTTTTTCTGCACAGAGAGAATTGTACCGCGCAAAATCAAGCCTCAGAACTTAGTCATACGCCTTATGGACAGAGAAATATATGGATCACGAAAACCTGGCTCCCATTTTCATGTTGTTCGAGAGTTTTACCAAAATGTGTTTCCTAACTTGACTATTGTCAATGTAGAAAAACCACCTTGTTTCTTGAGGAAATTTAGTCCTGATGGAAAACATTTCATCGCATTTTCTGCTGATCAAACCTCATTAGAGGTAATTGAGTACAATATACAATCACTTAATAATGTGATCTTAAAGTTACAAATACTATGTATACAAAGGCTTGAAGGTAGAGTACTTGCTAAGCAACCAGGTGTTGTTCACAGATCTATGAGTACAGAGGCGCAGCAGCTGCCGGGGATCTCGTAGCTGGATATCCTTCAGACTTGCTCAATGCTGACGCTGATGCTCATCATAGAATAAGGACTCACATATTCTACAGGTTTTTTAAGGTATTTACATAAATCCTACTTGCTTATTTATATCAACTGAAAAAATAACAGTATTAGTATAAGCAGAAACAAAATTTTACCTTATACAAGAAATTTTATCATTTCAGCCTAAGTTCACTGTAAATGTGTGTCAACAAAGAGAAGTGATGAGATCTGAACGGAACAATGCTGGCCACATGCCCTTTATGGACCAGCAGCTGAACAGAGAGTGCAGTCTGTTCACCGAGGACGGAAGATATGTGATAGTGGGATCAGCAGCTCACATTCCCGATGACCTGAGACCACATTTTTATCATATTCATAGCAATAATGAAGCTGTGACACCTACCATCAGGTAAATTATTTTATTTATATTCTTATCTCTTGGATATTATTATCACTTATTTGCAAAGCTGGCCTTGTTTATTAATATGAATCTTTTTATAAAAGCACTAATTTAGAAAAGGAATAGTTTTAGCTCAATTAATAATTGGTCATCTGGGTGCTATAATATTTAACTTGGGCTGTAAAACGAGGGATAAGCAAACAAAAAAAAGAGCAATTATGATATCACCCATTGCGTTGGATCTAAGGGCTCTCTCCCATTGATGTTATTGTTTTGTTTCCAGGTCAGCATTAGAAGATTATTCACTGCATCTAGTGGACTTGCATCAGGGCAAGTTATGTGATACCAAACATTTCAGAATAGATAAAATTTATTTATCTCACAATCAAGGCATTTACTTGTATAAGGAAGTTCTGGCTGTACTGTCAGTTCAGCATCAAACAATACATTTGTTTCAAATTGTGGAAGGAATGTTAATAGAAATAAGAAAAATTGGACGATTCTGTTATGATGATGATCCATTCATAGTGAACTCGGTCTTTGTACCGTTAATGAATGAAAGGCCTTTTCATGAAGAAACGATAAATAGCCTTAAGCATAGATTGTTGGTCTTTCTTTTTAAAAGAGCAAAAACAATCAGTGATGAAACAAGAGATCCCCTTGAATTGAGAAAGTTTTATAAATACTTTGATATGTTTAAAAGTTTGAGGATGTGGAAGATGCAGCTATTAGATGAGGATCATCTTTTTATAAAGTATGCAAGTGAAGAAGTTGTGACACTGCGAGTGGCGGAACCCAATAGTCAATCTTCATTTTTCGTGATATACAACATAAGTGAAAGCAAAATACTAGAAGTATATGAGAACACTTCAGAAGGGCTACTGCAACTATTTGAGAATTATTGTGACTGTTTTAGAAATGCAAGATTATGTGCTGATTCACAATTCACTTGTTCACCATCTAATAATTTGTATGCCAGGCTTACTCAACAAAGATTCAAGCAAACCATTGTCAGAGCTATTTATGGAGGTCGGACAGAAGCCACCAAAAGAATTCTAGCACAGTTACCTATTAGTGCACAATCATACAGTGGCTCGCCATACTTAGATTTAGGATTATTTAGCTATGATGACAAATGGGTTTCTGTTATGGAGAGACCCAAAGCTTATGGAGAATATCCTATAAGGTAAACGTGAGTTTTATTTTTAATATTTCCAAATTTTAGTTTTAGATGATAATGATGCTGAAATATGTATTTTATGTTTCAGATTCTACGCACGTGACTCAGGTTTGCTAAAATTTAAAATTTACGCCGGTGTTTTAGGGCAATCTGTACCAGCTAGCGCGCGGAGACTGGTCGCTTTTACCTTCCATCCTACCGACCCCTTTGCGATCAGTGTACAGAGAACTAACTCTGAATACATCGTGAATTTTCATATAAGAAATGCAGTATTCAGTTGATAACGTGCTTGTAAATAATCTTAATTTTAAGTGCAGATTTTTATGGAATTTATTAATGCTACTGTGTAGTATGTAATACTAATGAGACATGTTTATTTTTCATTTTTATATTAAAATATTAACTAAGCTTGTAAAGCATAGCATGTTACCTACTTTGCAACAAGGAATTGCTATTAATTGTGAAATAAATGATAATAGTGAATGACTGTATAAATGACTCTTTAATTTGAGAAATCCTGGTATATTCAACATAAGACACCATAGACACAACTGATCTCAATAAAATTGTTATGATCGTTAAACTCATTTCTTTGGCATTTTTTTATACACCATGAATAAATGGAAAAATGACATTCACAAAAAGTCAAGCAAAATGTCGACATGAATATCTATGTAAAAAAATGGATATTATAACATTGACTCATAAACATTAACCCCAGTACCCATAGTATGAAAACAGTATAGATATGAGTTCAAGAAATAAATAGCGATAATTTGAAACGCAATCATGCAGTGCAACCGATCCTTCTGCGGAAACGGTTTCACCAATGTACCACAACTGCCTGTTTATCGGTCACGTTAGTAATATTAGATTATTACCTAACTTTGAATATGGTGTACCGCCCCAAATAAATTCCTATCTTACAAATAAAATGTTCTACCTGCCACTCGCGTACCTACTCTTCGTTTGCGTAGTATGATAAAAAGTAGGCTTTCTAATACTGAAGATTTTTTCATATCGGGCTGGTTGTTCCACAGATTTACCCAACCAATCAAACTCATCACCATCGTTATATCATTTTTGATTTTTATTTATACTCCATTTGAGTAGGCCCTTAACTAAAATAAACAATCTCGATGTACCTAATCATCTTAAAATGATGATGTCCTCCTAGCCGATTATCGGCTACGGCGGCTGTTCTCATGTAAGGAGATTAGCCAACTACGCAGGACATATTATAGTGCACGAGCATTTGCGCAGACACAGGTGCACTCACTATTCCTTAACTCTCATAGCCCGATGGGACGGTAATCCGACACGACCGGAGAGAGATCAGGCGCAGGACCGACATTTACGTACTCTCCGATGCACGGGTGTATCAATCACTAGCTTCCAGGCTCCGGGCTGCTTTGTGAAAGTCTTCTAAAACCCACAAAGCGATTTCGGCCCGACTCGGGAATCGAACCCGAGACCTCGTGCTTAGCAGCCGTACTAGCGACAGCTAGACCAACGAGGCAGTTAAAATCATATTAAAATCATCTTAAAATAAAGTGTGGCTAAAAATCTATGTAAATACAACAATAAAAATTACCTATCAATATTTTGTGGTAATTTACTGTTTACCATGTATTTGTATAAAGTTGTATCAAAATTGTTTACCTTTAGTTACGCGCTTACTCAAATGGAGCTTAGTAGGTATATTAATTACATTTAATTTTGTAGCTGCACAATGTAATCAAAACATTTATTCCGAAATAGTAGGAGAAGGAGAAGTCACGTCGTTGACATTACCAGATGGAACAGTTCAGTTCTTCTTCATGCCGACAGTCAAGTGGTGGTCCACCGGCCCAGTGCAATGCCAATCCACTTATCCAACTTCAGTTAACCCTATGTTTGCTAATATGAATTATAGCAATCCTTGCAACAATAATTGGTGCATTAGAGGTATTCCTAATCCGTGAGTAGAACTTACATATTATTTTATGTCTTTCATGATTGTGATTGAATATTCTTTTACACATGTTAACTTAATTGTCTCAAAATGTATTGAACCCTTCATGTAACAGGAATGACCAACCAAAGTCCTGCTTTGCCTCCGAATGTAATATGAACATCGTAAACAGTGGATATCACGTTAAGGTACGCAGGTAATTCCACCATTGTATAAATAAGGTGTAAAATAATGTTTCCAAGTAATAAAGTTGAGGTATTTACAGTTTCATAACGATAACAGTTCATCCACGACAGACCTGCACTACTTCTATCCGAGCTTGCGACAAGGTGTGTTAAGGTCATGTAAAGACGCCGCGGCTGTTCAGATTAACACAGTGCCCGCCAATAACACAATATGCCACTACGAAGTGGTATGCAGCAAACCGTGCAACTGCCCTGCTCGGCCCATGAGCTTAGAGTCTTTGGTAGACACAAAGTTGCCAACCCAGAGTACTAGCGCTTCAACGAACTGTTCAAGTGATGACCTAATAAAGGATAAGGACATTAAACCAAAAAAACGAAAAGGAAAGAAAAACAAAGGCAAATCAAATAACACCTGTGCTTGTGCTTGTGAATCGAAAGACAAATCTAAGAGTGAAGACAAATCAATCACAACATATACAGATCAGTGCATTAGCTGCATTCCGAAAGATGGTCGCCAAACACAAACACGAAATAAAAATGAGAAGACCAATTGGTTTAAGTTTACGCGTAAGACTTCAGATGAAAAACCTAAACAGCAAGCACATAAGTTATTAATTACAGATAGTATCTATCAGAGATGTGACGGTAATGATGCGGAAGTATGGAAACCAGTCACTCCCTTGAGCAAGAAAACAATGGAAGATAAATGTTCCGAGATCTTACTGTTGAAAAGCAGTTGCTGCAGTACCTGTTGTAGCTCTTGCAGCAATTCATGTGTGAATAAATAAAAAACGTGTGTTTTAGGTATTTATACTTTGTTATAATACAATTTATTCCTTAAAGTTAAAAATCTATTTACATTGTTGAAAATAATAGTACAAGTAATAAACAAAAACAATTGAGATTTTAATACCTTAGTTCTTATGTTTTATAAATTACAGATAAAAATACAACTGCAAACAATTCAGTCCTTACTACTCTTTAAAGACTAGTAAACAGTTGTACAATTAATTTAATATGTTGTCTCCATATGAAATTAATACATTTTTAGTAAAAGGAAGACTTTTATGGAAACACCAAAATAAATCAAGTTCCTATGCTTTGGCAGAAATCAAATGTCTTGCATCTGAATCGCTTCATTACATACTTAATTCTCACAAAATTTCTGATAGAACATAAATATATGGTAAAAACAATTTAACACTTACAACTAGTATTGCATAAGATTAAACAAAAGGACTTAATAAAATGTGGTAGTTGAATTAAAAGTCTCATTTTTATAAAATGCTCAATCTTACTTCCTAAGCTTGTTGAAATACATAAAATAATATATTTGCAATTTTTAGCGTAAACAATGCATGTACATTTATTTAATAGTATCATCATAATAGATCTTTTAATAACATGTAAGCAATTTCACGCAAGAATTTTATAAGTTTACAACGATAATATAGAACATTTGCATTTTACTTGAGATTCATGGCTTATATCAGACTATTTGTCATGTTTCATACAAATTCATTACAACTACCATAAATTAAATAAAGCCTATAGACGCAAACGTTTCTTCTGTGTATAGTAAAACTGTGTAGCATAGCTTTTGGGTACTTGGCCAGCAACACCAAATAAATATTTTTGAAATGTAAATAATATCTGGTGACGTTTATATTGAGTTTTGATAATTTGTATTTAGGATTACGTCTTTCGCGCATCTGTCGAAGCTTAATATTGCTTTACGATAGCACACAACCTGGTAGTTGAATTTAACTTTTCCTTCCTATGGCTAAATATATCTTAGTCTATATAACACAAAGTGTGAACCAATTGAACTTGTTAACATATTGACAAAATGCTTTGATGTTTTAGATTTATTATACTATCAGACTTTGATGCTAACGTCGTCGTAAAGAATTAATAACTCACTCAGACAGCTGCTATAATTTTTTGACACAACACTGAATTTTACACATAATACTCCATGAAAGTATGTGGATTGAACACGCACGTGCTCCGTCCACATTTACTTATTCTAGAAATAAACTAACACACAAGTACGTCTACAATTTTAATACTTGCTTGTTGCTTACTCGTGGCATTTTGTCAAGGAATTTTATTTATTTGAGCGATTCTATAAGTAACTTTACAACCAGAAGTGTTTTTTTATATATTTTTGATTTTTATGCAATCAGTCCCCTTTGAATAATTAAAGTGCAAATACTATAATATGATACAAACAATACTTTGACTAGACAGTACCATAGTACCGACATAACCTTCGTGACCTCTATTGGGTGGAATCTTTACGAGAATATGTTACGATTAATTGAAGTTTAGGCCTTCAATAAAATTTTATTTAAATAAGGATCTTTTAGTGGAACTGTTTCATGTAAACTTGTGCTTTTATATTTGTGTTGTTTAAGAACTAAATATATTGTCGGAAAGAAGATCTGAACGGAATGGTTTTTAATGTTGTTTCATGTTTCAAAAGTGCCTCTAATAGGGTTGTTTCCAATTTTCGGAAATCTATTTAGATAGCTTCTAAATAATTTTAAGATCACCCTCTCTTTCATTTTTCGTCTCAAATCTTTTTATTTTTTATGTATTACATGTTTTTCTATTTGTCTTAAAATATTGCTCAGAAAACGCTAGATCACGTGACTGTGACGTCAACGTTCTCTGTTCATTCCTTTACATTTTAAAGCACATCTAACGAGAAAAAACTAACATACCAACTAATGGATTTCTTTATTTTAATAATGTATTTTTATAAAATAGCTACAAAAAGTATAATATTTTATACATATAGATTATTTTTATACATATAGATTATTTTTATACATTTGCACAAAAATAAAATACCTCAAATGTTTTGTGTTGTGTACGCGGAAAAATGAAATGGTGCAAAGAAACGTAAAGTTTGTGTTTATTTATATTGAGGTTATGTTTGTGTCCGCGTTCGAAAAGATTTGATGCTTTTTCAAAAAACTTAAACTAAATGAATGTCTACAAGGTTTGTGTTGTGCGAGACTGTGGAAATACGACCATTAGTGCTCTAAATAAACTGTTCATCCACGTACCGCTGAATAAAAATCTTGGTTATTGGCAAAGAATTGAGCGACCATAAAAGAGTCTACTCTTGGCAGATTGTAACTATCAGCTTTCATAAATCCTTTCTCCATAATTCTTTAGCAGTTGTATCACTTAAATGCAATTAACACACAGAACTTCACAGAAGCAAATAAACAAAACATTAATTCTGAGGTTATTTCGATATATCTGTCACTGTCAAATACTTGTCATTGTCAAATATAGAAAGGATGACGTCATCGGTCTCTTCTCGTCGTTTTTAATGGCGTGACGTCACAGGCTCAAAATTAAAATTTCATAAATTAATTAAAAAATATATGGTCATTTATAAATAATATAATATAGCTTATCGTGTTTCTAGTTTTGTGAACTTTCGGTGCATTTATTTAATTTTAACTAAATGAATACTAGGAGACAACCCTATTGTATTTCAAGAATATAATTTTCCGCCTAAGGTTTTATTTTTACAAACCTTGTAGACAGATTCGTATGTCTCGTAGAGCGGAATGAAACAACTTTGAACGAACGTTGTACTAAAAATTTGCATCTTTCCGACTTGTGTTGTGCAACTGAAGTTCGCAAATGAACGGCTATTGTAAATCTCATCGTAGGTACTATTGGGACGGTAGTTTCCACTAAAAGTTCCTCCAACACCTAACATCTGACACACATTCTTGTACAACACATCAAAATTACACATTATCTAATCTACATTACAATTATACTTAGCGAGGGAGTGTCTTCAAACATATTAAAATAATTTAGTACTTACAGTATGTATTAATTAATGTATAAAATACATGTTGCAACCTTCACAGCACTTTGCCTATCCCGTGTGTACTATTTCACTAATTCACGAAGTCCCACGACACAGCCCGGCGACCTTCACTGTAAATAGATGTCGCGTGTTAGAGATCTGAATATGAGGATGACGATCTTCGTTTGTCTTATTATGTAGATATAGGTCATGGCATGATTTTAACTCATATTACTCATTACGTCTGTAGCGTGTATAAATTAAGAATGAACAAGAGGCAAATAAATTGTATTGAAGTTTTTATGGAATCTAATGGATTTTTTTGGCATGGTCATCATCCTCCGAGCCTTTTTCCCAACTATGTTGGGGTCGGCTTCCAGTTCCAGTCTAACCGGATGTAGCCGAGTACTAGTGCTTTACAAGGAGCGACTGCCCCATCTGACCGCCTCAACGTTTAACGTGCCATGCGAAACACAGTCATTGGTGTCGATGTGCCAGGCGGCGCGCATGACGTCGTAGGATATGTCGGCTGCAGTGTTACCTGGTGCGGCATGGGCTGCGTGAGGTCGCGGATGGCGGCGAGGCGGTGGCGCGTGGCGGCGAAGGCGGGGCGCTGCGCGGGGTCGGCGTGCCAGGCGGCGCGCATGACGTCGTAGGATATGTCGGCTGCAGTGTTACCTGGTGCGGCATGGGCTGCGTGAGGTCGCGGATGGCGGCGAGGCGGTGGCGCGTGGCGGCGAAGGCGGGGCGCTGCGCGGGGTCGGCGTGCCAGGCGGCGCGCATGACGTCGTAGGATATGTCGGCTGCAGTGTTACCTGGTGCGGCATGGGCTGCGTGAGGTCGCGGATGGCGGCGAGGCGGTGGCGCGTGGCGGCGAAGGCGGGGCGCTGCGCGGGGTCGGCGTGCCAGGCGGCGCGCATGACGTCGTAGGATATGTCGGCTGCAGTGTTACCTGGTGCGGCATGGGCTGCGTGAGGTCGCGGATGGCGGCGAGGCGGTGGCGCGTGGCGGCGAAGGCGGGGCGCTGCGCGGGGTCGGCGTGCCAGGCGGCGCGCATGACGTCGTAGGATATGTCGGCTGCAGTGTTACCTGGTGCGGCATGGGCTGCGTGAGGTCGCGGATGGCGGCGAGGCGGTGGCGCGTGGCGGCGAAGGCGGGGCGCTGCGCGGGGTCGGCGTGCCAGGCGGCGCGCATGACGTCGTAGGATATGTCGGCTGCAGTGTTACCTGGTGCGGCATGGGCTGCGTGAGGTCGCGGATGGCGGCGAGGCGGTGGCGCGTGGCGGCGAAGGCGGGGCGCTGCGCGGGGTCGGCGTGCCAGGCGGCGCGCATGACGTCGTAGGATATGTCGGCTGCAGTGTTACCTGGTGCGGCATGGGCTGCGTGAGGTCGCGGATGGCGGCGAGGCGGTGGCGCGTGGCGGCGAAGGCGGGGCGCTGCGCGGGGTCGGCGTGCCAGGCGGCGCGCATGACGTCGTAGGATATGTCGGCTGCAGTGTTACCTGGTGCGGCATGGGCTGCGTGAGGTCGCGGATGGCGGCGAGGCGGTGGCGCGTGGCGGCGAAGGCGGGGCGCTGCGCGGGGTCGGCGTGCCAGGCGGCGCGCATGACGTCGTAGGATATGTCGGCTGCAGTGTTACCTGGTGCGGCATGGGCTGCGTGAGGTCGCGGATGGCGGCGAGGCGGTGGCGCGTGGCGGCGAAGGCGGGGCGCTGCGCGGGGTCGGCGTGCCAGGCGGCGCGCATGACGTCGTAGGATATGTCGGCTGCAGTGTTACCTGGTGCGGCATGGGCTGCGTGAGGTCGCGGATGGCGGCGAGGCGGTGGCGCGTGGCGGCGAAGGCGGGGCGCTGCGCGGGGTCGGCGTGCCAGGCGGCGCGCATGACGTCGTAGGATATGTCGGCTGCAGTGTTACCTGGTGCGGCATGGGCTGCGTGAGGTCGCGGATGGCGGCGAGGCGGTGGCGCGTGGCGGCGAAGGCGGGGCGCTGCGCGGGGTCGGCGTGCCAGGCGGCGCGCATGACGTCGTAGGGGCCGGCGGGGCAGCCCTCCGGCGCCTCCATGCGGTACCCGCGCTCCACGTGCCGCACTACCTCCGCCAGCGGCTACGGAACCATCGTCATTCAATATACATGGCATTCAACGTAACAAAAAATATTAAAGTTATTACTTGAAAAAAGTATGGCATATTACTATCTCTTTTCTACAATATTTAAATATGTAAGATGTACTCACAATTCGAGGGTATGGTACTCTTCCAAATGAATATATCTCCCACAGAAGAATGCCAAAACTCCACATGTCAGACTTGTTAGAGAATTTCTGGAAATAATTAATTATTGTTAAATATATAAAAACATAATATATATGTTATATATTTGTCATACATTTATTATAATAAGCATAATACAGTTCTATAAAGTACTCTTTTCTGCGCTTTCACCCTCGTCCCGTAGAAATTGCTGTTCGTATCCGGATAAAATATAGCCTATGTGACAGTCTAGCTGTCCAACAGTGAAGAATTTTTCATATCAGTCGAGTAGTTACACGTGGTATACGTACGTTGTACTTGAGCGCCTCGGGCGCGGTCCACTTGATGGGCAGCTTGGCCTGCAGGCGCGCGGCCTCGGCCGGGTCGTCCTGCGCGGCCAGGGTGCGGGCGAGGCCGAAGTCCGCCACCTTGGCCGTGCCCGCGGCCGAGATCAGCACGTTCCGCGCCGCCAGGTCGCGGTGCACCACGCGCTTGCCTTCCAGGTACTCCATGCCGCAGCATGTGTCGCTGAGGAATTTAAATATTCGTTATAGAAACCGGCATAGAGTTGAATACCCATCAATCGTTTGAAAAAAAACGAGTGTGGCGTTGAAAGTTGCATTCAACATCACTACATAGGATAAAACATTCGTTTTTTCTGTACCTATATCACTATGTAAGCTTGAAGCATTAAAACTACGCAACCGATTTTCATGCGGTTTTAATAGATATTGATATAATAGTGATTGAAGAGGAAGGTTTATATGTATAAGCTTTTGCCCGCGACTTCATTCGCGTGGAATAGTAACTTCCGGCATATTTTTGGTTTTACCCACATAGTTCCCGATCTCGCGGGATAGATGGCACTCTATGTCCAGAATGAAATTATCTTTTATTTATATTTTTTGTAATAAGAACTATTCTGTCCTTTCTCAAGTTCCAAACTATGTCTGTACCAAATTTCACACGAATCGGGTCGGTATATTAGTTTGGATAACACCCATTAAATAGTGGGGAAACACTAAACAAATCCCGTGCAATCCCGGGGCGTGTCGCTAATAAGATAACTAGTACTAACTATGCGAAGTTGATCTGGTTGAGCTGCGTGACGTAGTGGCGGCCGCGCGAGCGCAGGTAGTCCAGCAGCGAGCCCTGCGCGCAGTGCTCCGTCACGATGCACGTGCTGCCGCCCGACGTGAACACCAGCCCCAGCAGCCGGACCAGGTTGTCGTGCGTTAGAGACCTGAGGATCATAAATAGTTTTATCAAACTTATAGTTATCGGCACGGATATTGAGCCCTGACCTTCACCTGGGCAGAAGCGATTTATTGGTTTATTGCGTTATGTGTACAGTGCGCAAAGCGATCCCCACTCTTCCGCCGAGAGCTCCATATTCGTACCGGTAACTATACTAGCTGATCCCGTGAACTTCGTATCGTTTAAACCATCCCTGGACCACTATCAACTTCTTAAAAGTTTTAGTCAGACTAACGAACAGGAATTCATTTTTGTATATAATATCTTAAACATACTTATTACGTATTAAAAACCGCTGACCAACACGCATGGCTGACTTAGTGAGATTGGGTAAATTTCCCCAGCTTTGGAAAGGCCTCCAACAGTGGACATTTTTAGGCTGTGACACATATTATATGCTGGCGTCAGAGTTATTTCCGTATAAAAAACAATCACATGAACTGTCATCACCATGTTTACGATATATTCAAATTTCCTTACGATGGTTTCCTTTACCAATTGTCCACAGTGAACAAAATTTTTAATTTTGCTATTTTAATCCCTATTAAAACGTAACACCCTTTGCAATAAAGACTACTTTCGTGTACATTTCACAATCACAATGTGTCAAGTTATTTCGCCGTATTCATGCGTCAACTGTAGGTATCTGACATATTTTTTACTCAAAGTCATTGGTCTTTGTAAAAAACACCAAAACCCAGCCTACACCATAAAATATTTGTTATCATTGCAAGGATAGTGGCTAATACAAGTTTTAATAACTTGTCGACCTTGCAGGCAGATATGTTTGATCGAATGAGTCACGTTCGTTGACAAACAGTATAAACTGAAGCACGTTTCATTAATTAATGTTTATTAAATTCGGCCCAGGTTTTACCTGCATCCCGGGGGAACTTTTCCCATCAAACGGATAAAAAGTAGACACAAATATATCAACTATCTCTCTGCAAAATTTCATCTCAATCGGATCAGCTGTTTCAGCGTTTTATATAGACAGACTTTTGCATTTATAATATTAGTAAGGAATACTTACGCCATTACGCTGGCTTCTGCGCGGAATTTACTGGCCGCCTCCCGATCCTTTAGGATCTTGACAGCGACCTTCTGTGAGCCGTTCAATATGCCAAGCATCACGTCTCCGAACTCTCCCTTGCCAATGTTTTCGCGAATTTCTAGATCACGCTCGTCGATTTTCCAGCCTGAAAATAGAGACCCTTAGATGAAACATATGTTGCAAATGGTCCTGGATAGTCATATTTCACACGGTCTGAAATCAGATTAGACATAAAAATGCCCGACTCTGCTCATTGGATACCATAATTAGGGAGCGAAACAGACACATTTTTTTTCTATAAACAGTAGATTGTCCGTGAATGCACTTCTTCCTGCCCGTTCCCTAATTATTTGGGGTCCTGAATGCACTTCTTTTGGTTATTAAATTGTCATATGTATTTCAAATAAGTTTTGCGTGTTACCCCCATTTTCTTCCTAGAGTTAAAAGACCATGTAGTGGTACTCACGCGCATCGACGAAGTTCTGCGGCGCCAGCGCCGAGTCGGTGTGGTCGGCGGAGGGCTGCGAGGCGTAGGTGTGCTGGAAGTGCCCCGAGCTCAGCGCGCTCGACACGCTCGGCGTCGGCGGGTACGGCGGCGGTTGCTGGAGGAATAAACACCAAAATTAAAAATCATTTATACAAAAAGGAACTTTTCGAAAAAAAAAAAAAAACAACATGTTAAGTGTATTTTGAAAGAAACAACGCAAATAAATCATCGTCTGCCTAGCCTTTTCCCAACTATATTGCGGTTGGCTTCCAGTCTAATCGGATGCAACTGAGTACCAATAACCCTACATAATAAATACCCCTTCGTAAGACTGAAACTTGTAACCTTCATTTTAATTTACAGATTCAAACCTATGGTGATATTATCCTACTATCCTACAAATATTATATAAATGTGAAAGTTTGTGAGAATGTATGGATGTATGTTTGTTATTCTTTCACGCAAAAACGGCTGGACCGATTTGGTTAAAATATGGTATTTTTTATCAACACACTACGCGGGCGAAGCCACGAGCGGAAGCTAGTCTTCGATAAAAACCATGCCAGACACTAGACAAATTATAAAGTTATTTATTTACCTGTGGGTGAGGCGGATAAGGTGGTTGTAGTACTCCATTGTTGTTGGCACCGTTCGGCGACGCTTTCGGCAAGCAACGCACCAGCTTAGTGCAGAGACCGTCCGCGTCTTGTAAGTAATGCTGTGAAGAAATAAATTGATCATAAACATTATAAAATATAGCATAATGCTGTATAGTAGGTAGTAGGTAGTATAGTAGGTAGTAGTCATGTATAGTAGGTTAAAATATAAGAGATTATGCCATGTGTTTGTAGCTTTTTAATTGGATTATTCACTTCATTTATTAGGGAAAACCAACCATCGTACGATGGTTATTACATTTATCCAGGTCATCAACTTACATGGATTAAATCCGTCATGTTGTCGAAGAATTCTTCATCGTCTATTGTAAGACGTTGATTTTGGTTGTCAGGCGCTGTTGCCCATTTTACTCTGAAATAAATAACAAAAGACTGTAAATAAAAGAGTATAGGAGAATATATGTTCCTCCTTTGTGTATAACCGATCCGCCACAGTTACACCCAAGATATTCAATAGGTGACATTCAGTTGACCACATTTTTTCTAAATAAATAAAGTCACACGGCTCATAACACGTGACCAATAGACATGCCATTTGTGGGAAGACATACATAATGTATATTATTATATGCTGTGGTGACGCGAATGCACATGTTTCAAGTACCTTTATTGTTTAATTATACTAAATACCGACCATATTTTATGTTCAACTACAAAACATTGAATAAGAAATGAATTGTGTATTGAAATGATATTTAAAAAACCTGAAGACAATACCGTCAGGAGTGCATATTCAATCGAGTAACATCTGTGAGCGACTTGATTTAATCGGATTAACCATAAACAGTATGATGTTTTTTTTTTTTCTCTTGATCAGAGCTTGATTGTTCTGTTTCAAACCAGACGTCAAGCAAAAAATCGGAGGTTCAAACAAACCATTTATTTGATTACTATATTCATTCCAAATTTTGACACAAAAAAAAAACAAAGTACTGTAACATTTTTTATGTTATTCATTAATTTTATTGCTACAAACCTACATATATTTTTGATACATTGAACCTTAAAGCCTCCCAAACTACACAACCGATTTAAATAATTGTTTCACTGTTGGGAAGCTAAGACTGTCCCCGTGTAACATAGGCTGTATTCTATTCGAGGTGAAGTTCCCACGGGAGGCGGGTGAAACCACTGGTACGGGTAGTAATAAACATGTTAAGAAGTCAAACTCACCGATAATGTTCGACTCGCCCCCTATACCGCACACAGAGCGTGTGGTCTCCGGGGAAGTTGGTGCTCTCGCGCACCAGGAACACGCCGTCAGGGGAGCCCGACAGCAGGGCTTCCGCGCGCTCGCGGGATATCGCGCCGTGGTGCCATCTGGGGATCAATGTTATAGTATTATTATCATTCCCAATATACCATATATCTGTTGTTTTGGTTACTAGAGATAGGAATTGAACATTATTTTTCCTAACTTTCAATTCTTCCTAATTTTAAATTCCTAAATTTCGTAAGCAATTATACAGATGTGTCGATAATTGGGAATCATCTATGGCAGTCGTTACAGGTAGTCAGAAGCCAGAAACTCTGACAACCAGTCTTATCAAGAGGTATCAGGTTGCCCAGTTAACTGGATTGAGGAGATTAGATAGGCAGTAGCTCGCGCCAAAACTAGCACTCAGCTGCATCAGGTTAGACCGGAAGACGACTCCAATATAGTTAGGAAAAGGCTAGGCAGAATTAGCTTGTAATTTGTTTATGATGTAGTACTGATATAAAAATATGTATTTATTTATTCTTTGGATCGCCAACTGAGGCCACACAATTATATCGATATAAGGTGGGATAGCGTGGGTGTGACTCCCAATTACAGGCGACCACATCAATCACACTACATATCATTACTCATTACTATTAAATAATACTAAAACTATACTGCAGTAATAAAAAACCATTATTGTTTTTCCTTTTATACATACGCCAGCAGATTTACTTATATGTGGGTGAAAATTTGGTGATTGCTCTCATGTGAATATGACAGATGTCTTCAATATAAAACTGCCAATTCTTTGCAATGATTCGTATAGCCCCTATGAATGTAAAGCTAAGTTTTGAATGGGTACCTACATAGTTTATTTGTTTGCTACTTTTCCTAAACATAGTGTGAACATGAACATGTAACAATTTAGTAAACAGAAATAAAAACACAAGGCGCCTTGTTTGTGATAAAGACTAGGTCATTTGCAATCAGTTTGTTCGATTGATATAAAAGATAACAATAATAACACCGATTCACCTGATATTACTCTTCAACTTTTCATTGTTTAGTTATGATAAAAAGGGACAGTACGAAATTTTATTTATAACGTGGGTTATCTTAAATTAATTAGATACCTATGTTAATTTTTCATATCAACTTGAAAAATCTTAATAAATATTTGTTATTTTTAAGGGTCATAGTAATGTTTAAATTATTATCTTCCATACTATCATAATTATCTTAACTCTTCTATTTTTTAACTTTAATACTATGTTAATAATAAGGTATCCCTGTGAAGTAAACCTCATACCTCATCATAATTTCTAAGTAAACTGAAGGCAGAAGCGATTTAGGTTTAAGATTTAATTTTGTATGTAGATTGACAGGACCCTCACCCCCACTAATAATTATAACAACAAAATGTTGGAGTTTGCACTTTCTAGTTATTCTTTTGTTTTTATTGTCTACTTCGAGACCAGTTGATATGCTTCGCTCGAGAGGCCCACTTACATACATACAGAAACATTAAGACTGATGTTTTTATCGATGGTCTTCTATTACACAACACCTCCCACATAAGACTTGTAAATATAAAACTGGATATTTACTCTACATCCTCGTACGCTAAAACCGGTGGTATGAACAACAAAATCTTGTGCGGTTTGTTGTAGCACTGGGTTATGTCGCACACGCACTCCATACTTCTATATTCTGTCAACTGACGAGTATACGTCTATTATCGTTTTGATAACGGCTGATAACGTTCATATCAAGTGTTGTAGGTGTCTTAGTGAATTAGTGATTGTGGTATAAACAAGCTTTACTTTCATGTTTGTGTTGGAGTGTATCGATTTATTGATTGACTTTACTGAGGTGTTTGATTGACTTTACTGAGGTGTTTGAAGTTTACTGGGTTGTTTGTTACTGAAATAGAATAGTTTTAAGGCAATACCTCGATTTCCTAGAATATATAAAGAATATGAAATATTAGGATGCTCTAAAATGTATATGGGAATTTGGACAGCCACGCAGCATCTTCTTAGTAATCAAAATGTTATGAATAATATAATTTCTTAGAAATACATTTTTCCTGCCATCGATATAGCAAATTAAGTTTCCTGTCCCAGGAATGAACATAGGTATAATTTGTATTAATTGGTCGATACCGAGAACTTTACACCCACAAATACCTTTTATGTAAGTAAGTCATACAGATGTAGATAAGATACTTACGGCCACTGAGTCATGTTGACGAGCCTGTTGCCCGCGGGCGGGGGAGCGCACGTGGAGTTCACCAACACGTCGCTCGGCCCTTTCGACACCGCTAAGAAACAATTACTCATATTAATATTTTTAGAAATCATTTAAAAGTACCATATTGTAAGTCAAGGACACTCGAATAAAAAGGGTAGAGGCAACACGGACGGGTTTTAGTTTAAGGCGACGAATTGGTCAACAATAATTCCATAACCGGCACGCGCATCTAAGGCGCCAAAAGGGGTCGGAGCGTCTGAGCGGGGCGAGGATAACAATACGCGCGCTAGCTTATAAGTAAAAGTCGTAAGCGACAAAATGGTTTTGTAATTTTATTATTAAGAAATGATAATTTGATAAAAATTCCTTCTACAATTTTAAAGAGTATGTATATACTCAACTACTAAAAAAGTTAAGAGGCTTAAATCGGTCCCGTTTGCCCATAATATGTGAATCTCTTTTTAAAAAGAGGTATGTTTGAAATATTTTTCTCTGTTATAAAAGTTACCTAATCATGTTTTGACGTCTAACAAAATAAGGTTTATATCATGAACTTTCAGGTAACCAAGTTGTATTTTGATCCGTTTTGTATTTACTGAGAAAAATTGAGATCCTTGGCGCCAAAAATTCCAATTCGTCCTCTTAACATTCTTTTCCGCCACAGAGGGAGAAACCATTTATCATTTCCTATTCGAAAAAGGAAAGGCTGTGCATTTTCCTGAAGAATTTTAGCAAGAATTTGCTATTACATAGTGTTTTGGAATCAATAAAGGATCTCTGAAGTGATATTGTTTAGATCGTTGGTGTCAAATACTGTACGCACATTCTTTGCTGGATTCCATCTTCATGTATTAGCATATACGGCTACGCTAACTCAGTACTTGTACATGTATAAATGTCTCCCGCAGTAAATGTATTAAAGTTAAAGTTGCTTATTCATCTCTTTTACATTAGCCTTTTCCCGGCCTGATGCCAAGGTTCGCTCAGCTTTATAAATAATGCTGCAATGTAGTTTTTGCAAGTCATGAATGCCTGTGTTCCTGTAGCGTCATCTTCTGCTATGCGCAGAATTTTTGTTTTACACAATGTCTTTGTGTTGAGGCAATCGGTTCAGGGAACAAATAGGTTTTAAACATTGTTTTTGTGCTGACATTTTATATCGATCAATCAAATCAAACGCAATTTGAAGCGCTTTCACTATCACAACTAGTCTATCTTATTAGCATGAAAATCTAGATGATGAAATCTACTGTAATTCCTCTCGCCGGTGATGAGCATAAAATGGCCTGGAAGTTAGGATCTTTAGAGAATGATTTTTTTAACACATTCGGAATTGATTCCCATATTTTTTTCTTCATGTGTTGTTCAACCGTTTGACCTAATTTCTCTTCTAACCGGACCTAATCAAGATGTCATAATCCTACTTCGCCTAGTATCAGACCGTGAGGCGATTGCAATTTAAAGAACTACCGCGAATAACGAGGTCTGTACGTGATTTGCATGTCTGAATACATTACATTAGAAAACGTGTGCGTTACTGTCTATTTACGCACACGCGGAATTCACATTAAACAACATTACTACGCAAGTTAGATTAACGTACTCGTTACTCGCTACCACTATTAATATGAGTTCGGCCAAATTTATTGCTGACTAGCGTCAAGTCATTCAAGATTTATACTTTTCTTGTGTAACCTTAGTGAAATCTCAGATATTAAAACTCAAGGTGCATGACAAAGTAGTATACAGAATATTTATACATTCATAAATCATTAATTGGAGTGTGACGTCTAGAGAGTTTGACGTGATTCAGCTTGTGATCACAAAATGATGGTCCCTCAGCTTTGGGTTATTTTACATATATGGTGAATAAATATAAAGATAGTCACCAGCAGTTGTCTGCGAAGTGTGCATGGCGGCGGGAGCGGGCCCAGCCGGCGCTGGCGTCCGAACCGACGATGACATCACAATCTGTTGATACAAACAATTATAGGTAAAATGCATATAACCACTCTAATTTTATGCATCTTGAAATCAATATGTTTATTAAATTAATAGCTATCTAATTAACGTTAAATTCTAATGACCTACTTTAAATACTTCAAAATGTCATAAATAAATCAGGGAAAGATTGCGACGCTTCCAACGCAAGGTAATAAAGGACAAACAAATAAATGGAATAGTAGTAGTGACGGTTCCTGCCTCGTGGAATGCGGGTATTGGCTTGACGTGTTGACATACATAAATATGTAAGTAGGTGAAGTTCAACTAGAAACTAGGCCACTAGAGTACAGGACATCGGACGCTTAAAATTGGATTATTCCAAAGCAAAAAGAAATGAAATTAAGTAAGCTTCTGCCAGAATGAAATGACCAGCGAAGGAGACTGCTATGCAAGTCGTTGAATGCAACGCACGTAGTCTAAATAGCTTCATTCGCAAGTATGTTCAGCAAAAATAATATAAATAAATTGCACTCACATTATGTGGAATGGAATTCTGCAATGCGGTGGGCGAGAGAGGCGCGTGTGGCCCATTACTACCGCTCACACTACCTCCACACTGAAACAAAGTTTTTAACTATGTAAAAATAGCCCACAAATAGTCGAAATGCCAATTCTAGATCCGAGCCTTACGTTGCCGCCGCATCTGCCTTCAGTGAATAAATATTTATGTTTGATCCGGCGCCGGTGTCTTACTTTCTAAGCAACCGTGAGAATCTCCATCGCAAACAATACTCGGTGTGACAAAGGGTTTGAATGATTATGAACTCTACTTTCCGTCGCCGGTAAAGAGGGATTCAACGCAACATAAACATCGTGACTAAGACAATAACCTACAAATCATTTTAAAAAACTTGTCACATGTCAGTGGAAGCATGCGACGGCGATAATGTTACAATTGTTTTGTTTCAACTAAGTACGTGTAATGGGAACTTGTCTAGCGCTTAGCCTTGTGAATAGATCAATGCGGTCCCACAAAGGGACATAAATTAAGTGACATCGCTGTAATAACTATGCCACTGTGCTTCTCGTTCTTAATGCTCTGTGACGAATACGATAAGTCTCGCCTATCGAAATAATATACTATGTTGGCTATTAAAAAGTTTCTAAACACAGTCGTTTGTTAGCATTATTGCGTCTTGTTCTGGTGTAGTTGTTGTTTGCTAAATCACATTTTATGTTACATTCCTGGGTAGTTATTAGTTTATGGATCGTATATTTTTTGTCATGACGAAATAATATAATTTATCTTTCATATAAATCAGAATGGTCTTCATAAATTTAATTGAATAAGTACTTGAGAATTGTTATTTGCAGTAATAATTATTATGTTGGGAAACTTAACGTTTGGTAATAAATGCAACTGATGGAATTAAAATGACTATCTTCAGGCCGCAGATAGAATGATCACACACCAATTCAGTCACACACAACGGCAGTCTTTTGGTGGTTATACTTCAATGTGAAATGTGGTAGATACGCACTGGTAGTTGGTGAGGGGGCTGAGCGCGCTTGAGCCGGGCCGGGGCAGTCGGGACGGGCGCCGCCGATGCCGAGTACCAGCCGCAGGGGCCCACGCCCTGCGACCCCGGGTGCACTCCGTGCTGCAACAACACATTGCCTTTTACATACCAGTTTGTTTAAATGACAGCAAAAATCTAAATTTATCTATAAACGTAAAATGTCTGCAGGTTCTATCTATAAATATAATTAATTAAGTTGGATTAATAAATAATTAAGTTGGATTTACCAATAATTTAAGTCAGGAATAGGAATTTACAACAACATGGTAGTCATAGTATTTAGTAAATTAATGATTTATGGTTGTGTTTACCAAATCTGGTCGTAGAACTATGATGATGTCAGTGATTTCAGAATAATACGAGTATTGTGGGATTAAAGGAAAATAATGTGGTTTCTAAGTAAATACTGAAATATCGCTTGTATTTTACTTAAATAGAATATTGTGTCATAAGCTGTTTACAAATACGTTGAACATTATTCAATACCGCAATGTTTTAACACGTTCGCGTAAGGGTCTTAAACTGACGTGATATAAAATTCTTGCAAAAATATTTATAGAACCTGGTCTTGAATGTTTGTTTACTGATTCTTTGTAAACAGTTCTAGTTTATACAGTAGCCCGAATGATATTAAATTAGCTTCTGTTGAATATAACATCGTGACAGTCGAGGCTGACCGCAAACCGACCTTTCATGAAGACGAGTCATGAATATAAAATATCAAAAAAGTATACATAATGAGGACGCGGATTAAGAGCGCTTTGGTATCGAGGACTATAAACCGAATTCAAGTGTTGTAATACAAGCGTAATTGTTTATCAGTATAACGAATTGGAAACACTTAGATAAACGATAATGTTCCCAGTAACGATCCATTGAAACGCACAACCTTGGCCATTCGCCAAAACTGTCGGTGCAGGTACGCTGAATTCAATTTTTCATGCGAATTTTCTTCTTAACGCTTGTTTTAGTATGCGTTAAAACTGAATAGTGGTTATAAAAGTGATTATGAAAAGTTAGAACCCTATTGGTACAGGAAGCACTATTCCGATGAAATGAACGCAAAGGAAAGTCGGGCATACCAGTTGG
Organism: Helicoverpa zea; assembly: GCF_022581195.2. Classification (NCBI taxonomy): domain Eukaryota; kingdom Metazoa; phylum Arthropoda; class Insecta; order Lepidoptera; family Noctuidae; genus Helicoverpa; species Helicoverpa zea. Next base: position 7,134,436 of record NC_061466.1, on the reverse strand, counting down.
TGCATGCAGCCCGGCACGGATCGAGGACGAACGTTGCGTACAGAGTAGCTGATACATCGATAAAGAATGTACTACAGACGTGTTGCTCTATAACTCTAGCTTACTTGCATACGTTACTGAAAAACGATTATGCAACATCGATACATTGCTGCAGCATGTTAGGATAACGTTCAGTTTTCCATATCCCATCGGACCGTTCAAACAATTTACATCTGCCTTTTCGCAATTATGATAACAGGATGTTTAGATAAAGATTCTGATATTAAATAGATCAGACAGAGAAGTTTTGTAAACTGTTAGAATATGTTCCCATGCTGCATAGAATGCTACTTCATAAAACACAAGTAGAATCTCATGCAATATTTACCTGTGCTAATGGCGGGTGCGCCTGGTGACGGTGCACGTCAGAATTCATGTCGCGCTCCTCTACCACGACTGATTACCCCTCATCATCTGTGGACAAACAATGCAAATCATTACTATAGACACGATCATAAAAACTTTCTTCTATTATGGATTTAATTAGGGTCTTGTCATACATAAACGAATTGCCAATGACAGATAACACTGCAAAATTGACGATTCCCAGAGGCCACACACATAAAAGCATTTTTGAATACTATTGGCGTTATCCACACACATTAAATGAATCACAATATAAAACGTATCAGGATTGGTCATTAAACCAAATATGTAAAAAAACAACCATAACTTATTTAGGTTTATTTATACCTAGCTGCATTACATTTATTTTCTACGACACGGGATTTACGTCGCAACTTTCACGAAAACAAAGACATTACAGATGAAATATGACTCTGTAGTTCAGGCAATTATATCTCCAGCCGCTATGAGAGCTTTAATAACGAAATCAATTTTATTTCATTGTTAGCTTCGGTTACGGTATTGATTATGACTGTATGTTATAACGCATCCTCAGGTATCTATTACACCCACAAGGCGTAATAGACACCATCATTATGTTTGGGAATAATCTGTCCGTATTAATTAATTTAGTTAGACATCGTACATAATGTTGAAATGCGCGTTTGGGTAGAAATAAACAATCATTTACTGAGCACTTTTCAAGTTGCATGCACGACATTGATTTTGCGAAAATGACCAAATTTCCACATGTTTAACCAGAGTAAGCATGTAGAGCGCTAATTGCTGAAGGTAAAAGGCGTGGTCAGGGAGTGGTGCTGATTCACTCTCGTCCTCCCAGCGATGATGTGGAACTAACGAGCGACGGCGCGCCCCAGCCAACCGTGTCGTATCGTGACTAGCTTCTGTTCATGTATGAGCAAACTTATGTAACACTACAGGTGGAAATGCAGATGACAGCATAATCATTTACGCGTAACGTAACGTCTAGGAACTATTTGTTGTTGCTTTGCAAACGAATGCCGCATTGAAAGTTCGTTGTATGCATTCTGTTCATCCAAGATGCGTGGATTCGATTTCTCTCAGGCACACGTACTAGATGTAGCATTCATGCCACTAATTGAGAACGGAATTACTGGGGGGAACCAATCTAGTTCACCGGGCTTAGTAGTCGTCGCTCTACAAAGTAAGAGTCGCCTGCTTTACGCTATTAAAAGAAGTAAAATCCGTAATTATGTACTTTTAAATTTAATCTCAATGCCTTTGAATAGTTTATTAGATTTCAAGAATAACTAATTTGCGACCAATTTAGTTGTGAAATTAGTAAGAGAAACAGAGCACAGGCCTTATCTTTGGCAATAATCACCAGGCTGATAACGTTTTAACGTGTTGAAATTAAGGTACCCGAAGATTTCTTACGAACTTTTCAGATTTAGAAAACTCAAACAAGGTCTGAAGCTTCCAGCCACGATTGCAATAACTGATGAATAAAATTGATATCAACTGGAAATGATTAGAATTTTGCGATGTAAAAGCAGAACAAGTCCGCAATAGTACGGATGTAGCAATATTATATCGATTTTCACTCTGTTGACCTAGCTCGAGTGTGAGCGTACCGTGTGGGCACTGTAATGTGTTGTCCAACAAACGCAATTCGCTGATTATTTGCAGTTTTTTGCATCATGCAAGCGTGACGCGCCGTGGCATCGTATACGCCACTTGCATGTTACTGCACAAAAACAAATTCGTTTTTGTCACGCCACCGCACTTAACGATTTGTTGTTACATGGACTTGGACATTTACAGCAAAATATATACCTAAAATTACCTGCCAAACTGAGAGGGGGACATCGAAATATGGTACGTGTCTACTTTGAGCGCAAACTTGACGGCGTTAAACAAATTACGTATGAATTATTTACAATGACTCCGTATTAACACATCTGAGCACATAATAACGAAGGTCACTCGTGGCCGCAGTTTAATTTATTTAAATTATCCTCACTGACTGTTATTACTGTACAAGACGACTAAACGTTCATCAACAGGAAAACTACATTGCAGGCAACTTAACCTCATGCAATAGAAACTAAATCATAAATATTACAAGTTTTATTAATTCAATATTATTTTGGCAGTAGGGCCTTAAGTTTTTTGACCTTATATGTTGATATGTCGAAGCGTTGTTGACAGATGCAAAATAGTCAATGCTACTTTGAGCCAAGGTTCTAAGAGCAATGGCAAGGATATTAATAAGTTTAACTTTTTAAGGCATACAAAATAAATCTGGTCAAAAATAACAGGACCAATTTGAAGCAACATTATTTGGAGCACAATTAAATTGAGTTTAATCTTTTCCACGTCTTGTGACTAAGGGAGAAACGTGACCGAAGGATTTCAAGCCGCGCTGTAAGGCAAGAAGGACTTATCGTGTAGTTGTTATTAGATCACCGCTTAGGAATCCGTCACAGATCCGTATATGGCATCTCGGAGCGTAAACTACTTATATGTACCGGCAGATACGCTAAAGTATAGAAATGAACTAGTCTCGCATACAAGTTCGATGTTATGGTTAGAAAACTTAAGTTAATTGTAAAACAAACTTTTGCAATAAAACAAATTAACTATTGCAACTTGCAAGTTAACGTAATGAACATTTACATAATTCGTGATAAGTTTTTAATTACATCAATACAACATGTTTGTAAGACACATTGTGTATACGTAAATCTTAAAATGGTTTTTCTAAAATATTGCAAAATACTAGTGAAGAATTCTAAGATAGGGAATATACAAGAATATATACAACAATAGTCTCAGAGCTAACCTAGCCTGAGATGGTAGTTAAGTCAAAGGAGTTAATAGGAGAAAATACCCCCTACATTACTGCGAGGATAGGAATGTAAAACTATGGTAAGGCATATTGTTTATTGTATCGCAATCAATAGGTTAACGTTTGAAAGGACCAAGTACGTCACCAAGATTATAAATCGAGCTCGCTGTCGAAGTAACGTCGGTACATTTGGTTGGCAGCATAGAAAACGTAACGAGTGCAACAAAACAACAGTCGCAACGAGATGGGCCGTCAGAGGATGCAGGCGCGTGCCGAGTTGAACGACCACGGGACCACGCGCGCGTTTCACTTTCATCGTATCCCGCCGACACCGCGACCACGCGACCGCCATTACAGAACAACATCATTCATCACTTCATCACCCCGGCCACGTTTCGATTGTTTGCCTTTTTAGTTTCTCTTATAGACACATACTTTATGTGGACAGGATAAATAAATTGTAATGTTAGTAGCTACCAGAGAGTCGCTTCTATGAGCTAATTGATTTAGTCTTGGACCATCTAAGGAAGAAAAGATTGGGATAAGGTTTCGCCAGTGTTTGACAGCTAAAAAATTACTTACGAAGAGGCATATAATAATATCTCTTCACATGACAAACAATAATGGATGGTTGATATTTAAAAAATAAGTCATATTTACTGAAGCGTATTCAGATATTTTATGTTCTTTGCCAGACGAAATTTGTACGAAAAGGGAGCATAAAACAATATTTTCTTTGATGTTTCACGGTTTCTCTGACATTTAGCTTCTGCCACTTTCGCCGCTTACAATTTCATTGAATTGAACGCTAAGTGATTAATTTTGTTCGTACACGATTCGTGTATCGTCTTATCTCATTTAATTTTCTTAAAAGGGTTTTCTTTTTCTTAATTTTCCAATTAGATGACTCATTCGCTACGTTACATGTTAGCATTTAGAGCATATTGTTTTATAAACATAGCGGAATAAAATAAATGTGTACGTATTTTGCGTCATATCGCCGAAATTAAGGTTAAAGTGCAGTGAGGCGGTCAACGACTTTTAGCCTTTATTTGAATGTAGGAACTAGGAAGTTGTACGCAACAGCTGCTGCAGCAGACACATTTTCAATTATCATTGTTTATGTTTGCTGGGCTTTGTTTACGACTGGTGCATGGCATGTGCACAGCATATAATAACAGTAAGTGAGAATGAGAATTATATATAAATACCATGACGACCAGTTATTTAAACATCGGAAGAAATATTATAAATATTTTCCTGTGTACTCAATATCTCATACACTCTATATTAATTAAAAGGAAATAATACTAGAACCCGACAACTCTTATGCTTATATTATAATATGAAGCGAATTTTACTTGACTTAACAAAACTGAAAGCAAACTTGAAAGATTTTTGAACGTTCCAATAACAGTGTACAATAGCACGAGCTCAGCAAAAAGTGCGGCCTTTAACCGGTAAAAATCGTTTCCTTCCCTCGAGTAAGGTCACACAAAAAACAACTTTGTCGGTGCATCACCGACTAAAGACCAGTAGCGTTTTGTGAAAATAAATTGAAGCTAATTTAGTCTCTCGAGATTTATTCAGGAAACTTAATGAAAATTCGCTAAAAGACTTATTAATGCTCGTTTGATTACAGAGAGAGGCTTCTACTACCGAAGCATTTTTAACCGACTTCCCAAAAAGGAGGAGGTTATCAATTCGGCCGGTATGTTTTTTTTTTTTTTTTTTTTTTCTATGTATGTACATCGATTACTCCGAGGTTTATGGACCGATTTACGTGATTCTTTTTTTGTTCGACTCGAAATAGCTGCCAGTTGGTCCCATAGTCATCAGGTCAGGATCTGATGATGGAAACCCTGAGAAATCGAGGGCAACCTTCGAAAGTTGTAGGCATACATAGGGTAAAAACTTGATACTCAGGTGTACGCCTAAAAGCACTATTCAACAGTGAAGATTTGGAGCTGACCTGATGATGGAGACCAGAGAGGGTCGAGGGAACTCGACAACTGAATATGTAAACTACCTCGTGTTTGGGCTTAAATAATTTGTATTGACAAGACCTTTGCAACAGTGAAGGTTTGAAGCTGACCTGATGATGGAGACCAGAGAAAGTCGAGGGAACTCGACAACTGAATATGTAAAATACCTCGTATTTGGACTTATATTCTTTGTATTGATGAGAACTTCCCACTTGTATGGATAGTGACAACTATACGTATCACTGAAAAGCTTTAAATAAAAAACTTTTTTACAAAAAAATTAAACCGACTTCCCAAAACACTAAAAAGCAAAAAAAAAAACTATTTTTAGGTGCATCGGCCTAGAAGTCGGTGGCAAAATTAACTTAGTAACATCCATTAGACACCGAATTCTAGGCCGATGCACCTAAAAATAGTTTTTTTTTTGCTTTTTAGTGTTTTGGGAAGTCGGTTTAATTTTTTTGTAAAAAAGTTTTCGATGTTTTATTTTTTTAGTCGAAAACGGTACAAAGTTGCGATAAAAATGTCGGAAATAAAACTTGCAGCACTCAAGGTAGCTACGACAGTTGTAAATAACTGCTCCCGGACGCCATTTCCATGTTCAGGGATCATTAATCCTGTTTTGGCGAGTGACACCCCGTTTTTATTGGCGTGCATAGGGTAAAGCCACTCCTCATTTGAGTATGAAAGAAAGTATGACTCAGAAGTATTGTCTGTTAATGACGGCAGATTACTATCTACATGTATAAAATATTAAGTTAATTATTTAATAAAATATGGAGCTTATTTTAATGTAACTTTTACCTACTTGTCTTACTAAATAAGCAATTAAGTAACCAGTTAGGGTTTTTTGTGAATCACGTTTCGAAATGTAACAGTACGAACTGCAATAATGAGATTTACGTAACAAAAAATACTAAGAAGAAAAAACACTAATTACCTCAATGAATTATGGAGTGGTTCTAGCTTATAAACAAGATAATCTCAGGTATTTGAAATCAATTAATTTTTTTAAGATGGCATACAATATCATGTGCGAGGTAGGTCCACGGCCCACGTAGCGCCAATCAAGGTGGACGCGTTAACACATTGGCCTCGTGACACGATGATGACTGCCGGTATACTTTATGGATGACTCCTATTGCATATTTCACACAAAATTATGATTTCGTTCTAGTTTTTCCGTGATTTCGAGAATCACATTGAGCCTTTAGCTTTAAACGGTAATGTTAGTTTCAGATATTTTAAATTGTTTGTTAGTAATATCATATTTCGTAATTGGTTTCTGTAAATGTAATAATACTTTTATGTCATTAATCCTACACGAGCCTTAAAATATCAGAATAAGGAAATAACGAAGTTGACATGATTAATTATATTGTTAATAGCGACCCGATCCGGCTAGCACGGGTGCACTCTACTGTATGATACATTACATAGAAAACTTCCTCCTGAATGACTATTTGTTGTTGAAAACTGCATTAAAATCGGTTGGATCGACATGGTTTTATCCTACGTAAATATTGCGCTTAATTAATATTAACGTACCTCGCCGTGTGCCAAACTTGTCTGTCTTCATGTGCAAGGAAATTGGACATACACGGTAAAACTGTAATAAAACACTCGTCACCAACACACTGCTAAACAGATAAGGTCCTTTTAACACGTAGTGTTTTGTTTACATTTGTTGTTTTTCAGTAGTGAGTCAACTCAAGTGCAGTATAACCTCTGTTTATTTACATGTGGAACATGTTTATCACTCCACGGCAGATTTGTACTAAGTTAAGTCGCATATGCGCACATATTCCGAGCAGACACTTTCCGTAACAATAAACGTACATATGACGCGACCGCCAATCGCAAACTGTCAGTGGGGGAGTCGCGGTCTGCCCACCAACTCGTGAATATCCCTATTAGTAAAGGTATTACACAAACGACGTCTATATCCATGCCATTCGTCTTTACTGCGTAATCGTAAACGGAGGCCGACAGATTTGGACACAGAAAATCTTCACGGTTAGAGCCAGAGCTAATGGTGTAAACGTTAGTAAACGAAGGACTGGTTGTGATGACATTATTTTACGCCACCTGAATACTTAATCTAGATTTCATTAGCTACTAGGATTGCTTTAGTTAGATTTGACATCATTTTCTTTAGACAATTTCCATTTCGATGATACATTTTCAGCGAATATTAAGAAAGCACATCCTGAAAGTAATGTTTGAAATAGTAATAATAGTATAGTAAGAAGTACAAACAGTATGTACTACAAGGAAGACTGAGCAAATGAGTGTCGATTTCCTGATGAGATTGCTACGCTTCTCGGGTTACGGCAAGCCGACGCCATTGCCGCTGCGCCGAACTGCACAGTTGCACACAGGAAACGTTCCAACACATTGATACCTTGTAATTGACACGAGTGCAGTAACCACGTGCTTACAGGGCTCCAACGAGCTATTACGTTACGAGAGTATAACAATATGACTCAACACAGTCAAGATCTATAACGAAATTAGGGAACAAACGGGTGTGTTAGTTACCAGCACGTATAAATCAAATTATGTTTATAAAACAAGGTGTTATATTCTGCATTGTTGCTTGTAGCAATAAATTTGCCTTTAAACTTGCTTCATTTAAAACTATTTCCGAACCTATATTTCGTTCGCCAAGCAAGACGTAGTAGTAGACAAGAGAATGAATTCAAGTAATACAACAGAAATTAAGGTGGAAAACCACTTTACATAATGTAAATCAGAGACAGCGTATAGCTGTCTACGATTATGTGAAACTGATGATTTAAACTAGACAAGCTGCCCACTCTGCCCAGCTAATGACCGCAACTGCGTGCGAACTAGTCAATGCAAGCGTCCCAGGAAGTATCTTATAATGAAGGCGACAGGCAACAATAGCCTTATAACCACTCAAGCGTCCGAGGTGATAACAGTCACCAAAAAAAATCTTGCCTTAAGCGTCCGTGGTGACTACAGTATCCGAACGACATCGTTCAGTTTAAACGTGTACAGCGCTATAGCCAGGTGGTATTAATATAGTTGATTGATACTAGATGGCGCGTTATTAAATTTGTCATCCGTGAGTTGTGATTTTTTCTGTCCAATGGCAACATTAAATTTATAAAAAAATATATTGAAGTGACAGTTCGTCGTTTTTGACAAGTGACTTTTTTGTGTGTGGAGCTCTTGACAAAAGTGTGGTAAGTTTCTTGTTTTATACCTTATTTAGATTGTTATTTTATATCAAAATAAACGTGAAGAAATTTCCTTTACGAAATATGTATTATTACGACAATTTCAAAACGTTTACATAGTATAGTTTAGTTGGAAAAGTTATACGATCACTACACGATCATCGTTTGATACTTTTCTATTGTTTACAGTGTATTCTAATTGGTTATTTTTGTTAAATAAATGCAAAATATACGAGAATCGTTCAATATTAGCACGTTAATGGCCATTTACAAACGAAATACATTGAGATCGGGTCTATAATGATCAAAATGTTAAGACGTTATTCATGATTTTAGTGTTGGTGCGCAGACTCCCCTTGGACAGATCTACTTACAACGTAAATAATGGTTTATCCACACGGAGCGTTTTATGATCAATTTGGGAATGTTTTGTGGTTTGTAAAAAATGTGGCTTTACTGAGCTTAGGCCCTTGCGCATTATAATGTTTGTTTACTGTTTTTTTTTTTTTCAGTTTTACAGTGTATTTATTTTACTGTAATACCAATAACCGCTTTCTTTTTTTCTATTTAACATAAAATATATATATATATATTGAGCAATAAAAAAGGATATGTAATAAAATTATATAAAAGTAAAAGTTTAATTACAAAATTTAATAAACAAATTTCATTAAAACAACCTCGTCGTGTGAACTCGCTATTAGCCGGGCGGCCATCTTGCCACATTTTTACGTCGCCCGAAGCCCAGTGACCGCTTAAGAAACACTTAACTTTGTTTATTTTTTCATGACAGAAAACTAAATATTTATATTAAGATATTGGTATCATTTTAAAGAGTATATCCTGTACTAATATAATAAAAAAACATTGTTACCAGTAACCACTATATTTTTCTTATAAAACTCTGAATACAAAAATATACGATATTTTCTTTGATATCCTCAACTTTATGCTTTATTATCATCCTATAATATTAATTAAGGTAATTTACTTTTAATCAAATAAAATTTTACGTTCTTTTAGCTTTCCGTGAGTATTTTTTATTCGAATCTAGCTATTGTAGTTTTTCAGTAGTAATCGTTTTTGTTGAAAGAGTCTCGCTTGGTCGTAAAAAAGCAATTGACATTTCATGCGCGGACAGGTGGGCCGAGAATCACCGCGCGGCTTGGACGCTTGAGTGGATAAAGAACGCAGCCACTTGTGGAAAAAATGCCTTACACCATGGCATTTTCGTAGAAATATAAGGAACTATGTAATAGTTAGCAGCAAATGGGTTAGCAATTAAGCTAGTAATCATCCAAGGGCATATCCCGATTCCCGCCGAGTCCAGTTTCACTTCCGTGCAATTACAAAACTCAATACAATTAATGTGTTTGCACCAATTGGAGCGTGAGAGGAATCCGGGCACGGTAGAGTTCGTGGCGCAGTGCCCCGGAACCAAGTGTCGTGTCGACAGTTGTCATCGCAATGTCCTCTATTCAACCAACGTCATTTAGTAAGTAAGTACCGCAGATGACTGGTTTCTAAGTTGCGGAGTACTTGGGATGAGAAAACTGAGTTTGATTGACACTCACTGGTAATTGCTTATGGCGGATACTCAGACGTCGTCGACGATCGTAAGCTTGATGGCAACTTTATCTATAAGCGTCACGTTTTTGCGTATTTATCGAATATTACTTAGTTTCTTTGAAGAAATATCGTACTCACGAGACTTTTTTTTGTCCCTTAAAAAGATTTTCATTTGAATCAGGTTTCAAATAGTTTCTTTGTAAATAAGCTTATTTAATACTAAAGTTACAGGTGGTTTTGACCGAAGTTTCGTATTGTTTCTGTAAGGTTAAATCTAGAAAAAAGAGTAGACTATAGAATAATATTGAGTGGTAAACGTGTTGGCATGTGGTAATGTTATCGAGTGTGAACTACTTGCTCATCAAATTAACTCAGCAAACAGCCAGGGCGTAGCGCACACCCGATGATGTCACCAGCTTACCAGCGCTTGTCAACAAAGCCGTACTATGAATAGTTAAGTAATCAATTATGGTTCAAAATTGTAGTATATCTACGATTCTACTGCTTTTAATGGCCCTTCATGTAAGTACTTCCTTAATGTTCGATGATTTACCTTAATAGGGAGATTAGTTAGTCAAGACGGAATGCTTATTTGTGAAGCCAAAAGACTCATTTGGCAAAAATTGCCCAAGAATCAAACCGAACCGAAATAAGACAGGTAAGTACTAGAAGAAAAAAAGGGAACAAATATAATGACCACCATAAAATGCTTTGATACCCTTAGTTTTGCAACCAGAAAAATCTACTGAACACCAGAAAAATAAAGTCTAAAAATGTAATAGTACCAGCTATTTTAGTCACGACTTCACTTTAAATTGTATTCGACCACCAAATTTAGTAAATGATCACCAACTCTTGACGACCAAATTAATGTATTATTTTTGCCTAAATAAGTCACTGTGATTGCCATAAAATGTAGGCTTATTATCAAATAAAGTATTATGATGCCATATTAAGTTATGTGTCCGGCTTGCAATGCATGCGTGAGTGTCAGTATGACGAGTGACAGGGGAAAATGGAAGAAAATGACATATTGCGCCGACCCCAAGTAAAATTGGGAACAGGGCAGGAGAAAGAAGAAGAAGAATGTGTTTCTCAATACACTCCCTCGAAAACACACTCTTATCGCACTGTTTAGAGGCATGCAATAGACAATTTTCCACCCTAGTGCAGGAAAAGGGTCCCCATAATGTAATTACATTTATTGTATCAGGCCGAACTTATTTTTTTGGAGTCAGTTTACTTAAACAGGATAGCAAGATGTAAAAACTTTGATTATCATTTTATATTAAAACGCTGGTATAATTTTGATGATCATTCACTACTTTTGGTGATCATTTACTACTTTTGGGATAACAATGATTTATTTGGACTCATTTTGCTTAAATAGGATAGCAGAATGTAAAAACTTTGGTTATCATTTTACTTTAAAATGGTGGTTTAATTTTGGTGATCATTTACTATTTTTGGCTTGCGCATGATTTATTTTGGAGTAATTTCACTTAAATGGGATAGCAAAGTGTTAAAACTTTGGTTATCATTTTACATTAAAATGCGAGTTTCATTTTGGTGATCATTTACTATTTTTGTCTGCTATTTGTTACTATTTCTGGTGATCAGTTAAACATAAGCCAGAAAAAAATAAGATACTTGAGTGCCGAGGTAATCAAGATTCTAAAAGGATGAAACCATTGGAATAGATGGAAATAAACCAGAAAGCTGGTTGTACACCGTACAAATAATGTAATTGAGCTCAGCGCTTAGACTTGGGTCTCTTGATCTTGTTATCATGTAGGTCATAGCAGAGGGTCTTTTTGCCGTTTTTATTGGCTTGATTGAATTATAATAGCTTTCATCGTTTTAATGCACTCTTCGAGAAAGCAGCAGAATGGGCCTTAGCAACGTTCAGTAAAACAGGTACTTATACTTTGATACATTTTTGACAGTTTGTTGACTTCGAAACTGCAAGGTCGTTTTTAATTCAATAGGTCTTTTCGCAAAATGGAGTGATAATGAAGATTGAAACAACCGTGACTGCTACTGTGTATCGTATCGTCGCTCGTCTGACTCACTTTGTGTTGGGATGAATACTAAACAAGATGGTACGTCCGCCGTACGAAAAGAATTAACGATAAATTAGGCGCAGCTTCTTGTTAGGCTGTATGAAAAATAATAATGTATTATTTTACCGAACCTTTTTAACGATGTCTTTTGTTTACTCTAGCATTGTTTTCGCGATATTGTATTAAGTAGATGACCTTCATAAGTTTTTTATCAAGACGAACCACGCCATTGTTTGTTAGATTCTCACATTAATCTCGGAAACATTTTATTCTTTCTCAAATCGTGTCATTATCTTTTTTACTGAAATTGTTTGCTGTAGTCCATATTTCGCTATTGAATTTTTAGCGTAGCCGTTGATAGGTATATGAAATCCTTGAATGTATTCTTTGAACCTGAAGATCCTTGCGTCCAGATTTGATCAATGACACGATGAGTCAGAATACGCTTCGACATCTGTGCACTGATGTATTCTCTAAATATAGGCACAGACACTGCGGCTGTTTAATTATACCTACAGTTTGCATCGGTACAGTGATAAATTTAGGATGTCAAGTCTGCAAAGCCCTTAGTGTAGCCTTCCGCTTTGTATTGCGTATTAAGAGTGGCAGCTCTCAGGATTGCAAATTAGCAGTTAATGTTTACCCTCTTTTACATATCAGTATGCCAAGCTATTTTATCTTTTAGAAGTTCAGCGTAATTGAGATAGATATGCGTAATAGTGACCTATTTGTCTCACTTGGTTCACATTACTTAACCTCAGAGATAACCTACTGATAAGCATGACAGAATGTGCTTATCTTTGAGAAATGGCTATGGTATTAAGTTATACATGTAAAGTTACATTGGGCAATTTTTCATTTGAAATAATCGTAGTTTTTACTTTTTATGCAGCTTTAGTGCCAGTGTTTAAAAGGCAGTGAGTGTCTATTTCACCTGTCAACCCAGTTACCCAGACAATAGGCCTTTGCTCTTTCAGTCAGACCTCTTAGCTTCCAACTAGTTATTTCTTACAACTTTGTAGCAACAAATAGATCAACAATAATACCAATAACAGCCAGTATCAACAGATAAACAAGGAAATAAGAGGATCTTCTTATAAAATAGATAGTCACCAATCCACAAATGAACTGCAGCGCTTGGTGCATCGCTTATTTTTTTATTGGTCAATCCATGCAGTTGTCACTTAGCTACAAGGGTGTCGAAGCTATTCTTTTGTTTTTTTTTTTTAATGATGAAAAGATGTGTTTGTTGATGTAGACAGCATATTCTGATGATGTTGATTTTTGATTTCTTGATTATTTATAATACAAAAAAACAAACAGTCAAATTGGTAATAATATGTAAGTGTATCAAGTTCTGTTTTATTCAAGTATATCACTATTTGTTTTATTGTCAGCCAAGGGCTGTGTTAAATACTGAGTAATTATTTGTAAAATTTGGATGTCATACCTATAATATCAGAGTCTAAGTATTTTATGCATCCATTTGTCTGAGTTTTAACCGTTAATATATATTCATGGCAGGAATGTGTTGTTTAAACCTAAAATTATAATTCCACTTATTTAAAAGTAGCTACACTGCAATGTGTAATGTTATCATTCTTTGCTGTTAAATAACATGGTTATGATGTATCAAAATAAAAAAATACAGACCAGACAACAATACAAGATTGTGAATACCATAACAAATATTAAAATTTGTTAATAAAAAAAAACTACTTGTCTGCAAAATGTAGAGTGCAATATTGCAATACAAATCAAAAGATATATTCATATAATGTGAACACAGGCATCAAAAACTGTAAATATCCAGCCTCAGTTTCAGACAGAAGGTATGTAAGTTATTATAAGCTGTAACCTAAGCAATTAGCTACCATAAATAAGAGACTAGTAAAAAAAAAGAAAAAAATGCACTTATGTTTTTATGAATACATCACAAAACAATAGAGTTTCCTTTCCCACATTATAGAAAACAAGAATTATAAGAACATAATACATATAGAAAGACTCATGATACTATATCATTTATGGGATTTAAACTTTTTACAGCAGACATCCAGTGTGAAACAAGGCACTCGCAATTTATACAGAAATCAATTTAATGTGAATGTTTTTGTTGTTTCATTGAATGATATAAATGGATCATTTGTACATTCAGGTTTTAGAACCTTCTTGTCAATTTGATTAATAAAAGTTACCTTTCCTATCAATTTATAAACAAAATAGTTCAAAATCGCAGGCTCCCGGAGCTTACCTACCTAATTAGATTACAGTGTCTGGAGTTGTCACACTATCAAGTTTGACAATCTTTGATAAGGCGCAATGCAGTAGTTCAGGCAGAATTTCCCAAAGGAGACGAATTGCAGTAAAAAACTGTTCTAACGAAATTTGGTTTTGTGTAATGGTTTACGAAACGAGGACGTTCCATCCCGCCTACAATCTACAGCCAACTACCAACACCGTGACAAAATCTACTATATACCAAAGATGTTACACAATTATCAACTTACCGAAATGACGACAACTAGATAAGATGGTTATGAGATAAAACAATCCTCACTTCATTATATAAATCACTGTTTAAAGATAGTAAATGAAATTCATAAACACACAACACATACGTCACTCAAGAAATCCGCCATTTTATAAATTTAAAACTTTTTCTTGTCATAATTGAATCATTGACTAGGAAATATTTCATACAGCCAATAGAGGATCAATAAGCAGTATTTTTTTTGCACTATTAAAATCTCTGAAAAATAAAATTCAAGTTATTTCTATTTAGTATTATAACATAATATTATACGAGAATAAAATAATGTCTGCATAAAGGATCCAGACAGACACTGACCGATGCAACTATAGCAACTGTTTTGACCGATTTTGGCCACAGCGACTTTGGTTTAAATCCAAATATTATGTTAAGCAATTACTTAATTTTTATTAGAAACTTCTCAGATCGATTCAGTTCTTCTTATCTTTTCTGGATGACCAATGCCCATTGCATCCCAGCCATTGCCCAGCATGCGCCGGATTTAGGGTGTGGTTGCATTGCCAGGGTTAAGAATATATCTGTGAATCTGTCATTGTTCACAAAATGTCATGAATGTAGTGTCAATGTCATTAATAATTGATTGAATTTGTGTTTTTGTGTTGTTGATATCGAAAAATATTTCAAGACTACATAGATTATTCTGTAAATTTCTGAATTAAAACCGATTGTGAAAATGATCATGAATGTATTTTCCCTCATAACTACGTTTTCCACATTATTTTTACTTTGCAGTTGTGAGTAATTCATGTTAACTTGTATTTCAGAAAATTTCCGTAAATTTATGGTATGCTTTTCATATATTTCTTATTTTTAGGTTCGATTTATCATAATCTGAAGTATTTTGAGACAATACATGCCTCAAAACTAACGCACCATATTGTTAAGCGAGGTGCGAAGCTGTCCAATCATCCGTTTAATACAATCAAAGAGGTTCATTTCAAGACTTTGGGAAAGGACTTCAGATTGATTCTCCACCCTCATAGTTCAGTACTACATTCCAATTTCAAAGCTTATGCTGTGGACGGTGATGGCAAGGAGACTACTGTTCATGTTGGTGAGAAACACAGCTTGACTTAATTTCTTGTGTACTCCTACCAAGACAATAATTGTTAAATTCTTATTAATATACTTTTATGTACCCAAAAACCATTCAAGGTATTACGATTAAGGGCTGCGGGTTGTTCGAAAGAGATACTGCGGCCCTGGTACATAAAAGGCCTATGATGGAACACAACGGTTTTTAGTCAGTAAGAGTCTGCAACTCCCTCACCGCTGCCAACCCACAGCGGGAGGGGTCATTTGATGATTTTTGACGTCGTAAAAAAAAAGGTGTTATGATTAATGTGCTAAAGATATCTAAATTAGAACTAATCTTCCAAGTGTCTTAAGCAGTACGTACTTACTGTTCTTAGGATTATAAGGCATAAGTATACATAAATGCTTTACAATGTGTAAATAATAAGATATAAATAAAAATACTGCACTGACTTGTGTTTCAGATCGAGAAAACTTCTACACAGGCAGGGTGTTTGGTGAGAAGGCTTCCGATGTAAAGTTGCACATGGAAGATGGTCTCATTACAGGAATAATTCACACCCCTGATGAAACTTATCATATTGAGGTAGTTACTTATAGTCATTCTTTCATAAGTAAAATAGGTCAAACTACCCATGATACTCGTTATAAAATAAAACCTTGGATTTTTGTTATGAATCATACTGGATATCACTATTTATCAGTTATCAACATTTCATTTAATGTCATGTTTTATCCCTTTATAGCCTTCATGGCGACACCTGCCACATATTGATGACAAGACCATGATCACCTACCGGTCTTCTGACATTCACTTCAGTTGGAAAGCTGCTGAAGAAGCTAAGGGAACCAAACCTCGTGTCTGTGGCTATGTCAAAGAGGGAAAAGGTAATTACAGTAGGCAAAGAGTTTTTTTATCACCAACTTGAAAAACTATAGACAAAAAAATAAATTTCAAATGTTTCTTCACCAGAATTGGAAGATGATGATGATGAAGAAGAAGTGTCTGTCATAGAATCGGAACATGAACAGTCTGAAAAAGACAAATATTTGGAAGAGAATACACATTTTGATAATGCTACAGATTTGAGCCAAAGCAACAAGAAAAGGGTCAAAAGGCAGAGTGACTATGAATATACACCTACTAAAACTAGGTGCCCACTGCTTCTTGTGGCAGATTATAGATTCTTTCAAGAAATGGGTGCAAGCAATACTAAGACAACTATTAGTTATTTGGTAAGATATTCAGGATTTGGCGGGCATTTCAGTCAAATGAATTACAATAATTAGAAAATATTTTATTGTCATTATTTCAGATTAGCCTCATTGATCGTGTTCACAAAATATACAATGACACCCTTTGGCAAGATAGGCAGGTTAGTAAATTTCATTCAGGTCAGAAATTGTGTTGTTGTTTAACAAGAATTTAAACATAATTTGATTGCTATTCGAAACAGGATATGGATGGCTTCAAAGGCATGGGTTTTGTAATAAAGAAGATTCTGGTTCACTCAGAACCAACGCGCGTGCGCGGTGGCGAGGCTCACTACAACATGGTGCGAGAGAAATGGGACGTTCGTAATCTGCTTGAGGTATGTGAACTTTCTATGCCTATGCATTCTATGTCTATATTATCGTTATCCGTTGATCAGACAGTTGATAATTTACATCAAGATACTAAAGAGAACAATGAAACTCCAGGAAATTCCTGAGTAAGGCCTGAATGGGGCTGCGGGATTGTTCGAAACAGTTACCGCGGCCCTGGTAAATAAAAGGCCTACGACGGAACACAACGGTTTTTAGTCAGTAAAAGTCTGACACTCCCTCACCGCTGCTAACCCACAGCGGGAGGGGCCATTTGATTAGATTTTTGGCGTCGTTAAAAAAAAGGCCTGAATGAATCCTGAATCAAATCAAATCTCGCAAATGAATAGAGACCTTACTGCTAAGGAAATAGATGATTTATTTATTTGGCAGGTGTTCAGTCGTGAGTATTCTCACAAGGATTTCTGCCTCGCTCACCTGTTCACGGATTTGAAGTTCGAAGGTGGTATACTTGGACTAGCGTATGTAGGGTCACCACGTCGGAACTCCGTTGGTGGGATTTGTACACCAGGTAACACTTTTTATTATAATAGCAACATAGTATATAAGTTTTTGTCCGATTTATAAAGATGTCCTTTTTTATTTGTTTTATTTTAACTTTTTGTATATTATTTGGTTTTATTTATGTATTTTAATTTATGTTCGTTTTGTTTTCAGCTGTTACGTCTAAAGCCTAATGTGAGTGTCCCTATTTGTTTTGCTTTGTTCTATATGATTTGTATTTACTTATACATATACCTGTGAAACTTAAGTATGTATACAAATGAGGTTATCAAAATTATTTAAATAGCACATAATGTTGTCCTAGTTACACAAACAATTATCTGTCTTATTTATATGACCGATTTTGTTCACATCATTTATAATTTGAATTATTGACTGATCTAGATATGTATTTACATATATGCATTGGCATGCTTATGTAAAGAAAATATTACATTCCCATACAGCCATTTTTGGTCGCAGATATGATAAAGATGTAACAAGTCGCAACAGTTTCGTAACTGATACGACACAACGTGACTGTGTAGGGATTAGCTTTTACGAGTTGTAACGGTTCAGTAAAAATGTGACGGAAACTAGATTCAGTAACTTTGTGTGGTCGCTGTGTCGATACTTTACAGCTTAATTTGTAACCACACATTTTAGAAACTTTGCGTTTGGTTTGTAACCAGTGTGCAATGTTGACACAATTGTGTTGTAACTGGGTAGTAACATGTGTAGTCGATGTTCCAGAACACTTTAACAATAACTTGCACATATAAAAACATGACGAGAGCCAGTTATTCTCAAACTGTCTATGTTTTCTGCCATTATCAACCATTTAATGAAATTTAAAATGAGTAAACAACCAAAAACCTTACGTAAATTCCGATGGACTTCAACTTTTTACAGAAGAGTAAAAGAAATAAGTACGTCCCAAAATATCTCAAGTACCTAATTGTACTCGTACACAAGTTTTTTTTTATTATAATACCTAATATTTTTTTCATGATGTGCATTGTTGGTAGGGCACATTGACGGATACCCATTTTATTGAACTTAAAACTTATTCTTTTCTAGGCCATTTACAGGAAAACAGTACGGAATTTAGTGGAAGAGCTTAGTGGTATAGTCCCTAGTGCCAAAGTTTCAACTTTCGAGCTCCAAATCGCTGTTTTTTCGTTTTCTCGGCCAAAACAAGACGTCTTCGTCTTTAACTCAAGTACTCGGCACAAGCGATATTAATTCTGATGAGCCTCCTTTGGTTAGAACAATGAAAAAAGGCATCTTGACTTGATAAAAACTTTGGGAAACACTGTAACCAAATATTAAGAGAAACCATCTTAAAAATCTAGTAATTTTGTAACAATTTACCGTAACATGTCGACACGTGTCGACACATTATCGTAACTTTGTGACTAGTTGCGACGAGCATATTTTTCATAACAAACATCAAAAATGTTTTTTCATAGTTCATTATTTATCAATTTTATGAGTAAATCTTGCTAAAATAATTTGTATTAGGATTAAAATATTTGATATTGTATTTAAATGGAAGCTTTTAAGCACTCCATGTGCATAATTTTATATTTTTATTTTATTTAACAAAAGTTTTTCTTTCGCCAGAATTATGAAAACATGATATTACGGTGGCGCGTTGGAAATATCAACATATTCAAAGAAATTACACAGTAAACTTTTTTTCCCAATAAGATTTGAGCATTATAAACCATATTAATTAATGAAAACTAAAACTTTGTTAACTTACCTTGAGTTCATCAACTCAAGGTAAGTAAACCATCATTATGGGATTTCTTGTATTTTGTATTCGTCGTGTCACTCACGCACGAGCCAACGAAATTGATCGAACGAATGAATGATTGAATGATTAGTGCGAACTCTGGTTAAAATATGGTAACAATGTTACGACACGGCGACGTAAATTAGAAACCAAATGTTACTTGTTTATTGTGTCGAGATCTTCCCCATTTTTAGTTGCAGCGACGGCGCTAATGCTCCTGCTCCACCTGCGTCTTAACGCGTAAAATTTTGGCGTTACGCAGATGGGGCCAACGTTTTAATGACATTTTATACAAATGGCATTATTAATAGCATTAAACGCTAAGCGATAACTCGGGTGTCGGTTTTTTGGACACATCAAAGGGTTTTAGTGCGTAGCTTAGAGCGCTAAGTGATGTTGGCTACATTAATGCCATCTCATTGCACGCATGCAAGGACGAGTGTAGATACTTTGTTTAAGCGGTAACTGCATTTTACGAGCACGATAATGGAATGGTCAAATGAGAACGCTTTAGTTTTTAGAATTATTTTGTGTGCCTAAGTTTAACCTCTTTAATGAGTGTTAACGCGTTACTTCATGAGGGATTAACTCTTGCGGCATTGTAACCTAAGTGTAGCCAACACGCATTTTTAATGCAATAAGTAACGTGTAGTTGGCCATTGACATTAACGTTAACGCTAACGCAGGTGGAGCAGGAGCATAACACGGAACGTCGACGAGATTATGTTTTGAGATAGATCAGTGTCGACGCTAAGTGTCGAAACGGTTACGTTATGTTCGCAAAAATGGTTATATGGGTTTGGTCTTTCATGCTTTTACCCTGGTGGCATATGTTCCTTGCTCTTTCGGCTAACTCTACTATATAGTAACATCGCCCCAGCTAAAAAACTAACATGCTCCAACAGAATACTTCAAGAATGGCTACACTCTGTACCTGAACTCTGGTCTGAGTTCGTCTCGCAACCACTACGGTCAGCGCGTGATCACTAGAGAAGCAGACCTGGTGACTGCGCACGAGTTCGGCCACAACTGGGGCTCGGAACACGACCCCGATGTGGCCGAGTGCTCGCCTGCCGCCAGCCAGGGCGGGTCGTATCTCATGTATACTTATAGTGTCAGCGGGTATGATGTTAATAATAAGGTGAGTAAACGTAATTAACTAAATTTAAAACGAAATCTTTTTGCATTTAAACGGAAAATGGAAACATAACAGGTAAATGATATTTTTTAGGTATGCAAATGAAAAACATCTTACAGGTTTCAATTCCTTAAAAACTGAGAGTTTAATGGACAAGTACCTAGGTATTATTGACCCAAGTTTCGAATATTCCCTTGACAGTAGAAATCGTAAGGGCACATATTTACTGTTTTAAAACTCTCTTATTTCCTTCTCACAGCGATTCTCACCTTGTAGTCTTCGGTCGATCCGTAAAGTACTGCAAGCTAAGTCCGGTCGCTGCTTCTCTGAGCCTGAAGAAAGCTTCTGTGGAAACTTACGTGTTGAAGGCGGCGAGGAATGTGACGCTGGCTTGCTAGGTAATTTTGTACTTTAAAATATATTACATAAAGTCGATTTTTGTGCACATTTCATTATTGTAAAAATACTTTTATTTCAGGAACCGAGGATAATGACATGTGCTGTGACAAAAATTGTAAACTTAGGAAAAATCAAGGGGCAGTGTGCAGGTGATTGCTTTTATAATAATCTTTACAGCCTAATTATCGTCCCACTGCTGGGCACAGGCCTCCTCTCACACGGTGAAGGATTGAGCGTTAATCACCAGGCTTGCTCAATGCAGGTTGGTGATTTCAGACTTTATTGTCCAGGTTTCCTCGGGATGTTTTCCTTTACCTTTCTTTCTTTTAAAACAATCATGTTACCTAAATTCGTTGTGCATAAAATTTACCAAAATGTCTGGTTATTTCCAGTGATAAGAACTCTCCGTGTTGTGCGGGCTGCGTGTTCGCGCCGCCGGGCGTGGTGTGTCGCGAGGCGGCGCACTCGGCCTGCGAGGGCGAAGCCACCTGCAATGGCGCCTCTGCTGATTGCCCCAAGGTAAAAAAATCAACCTTAACATCTTACGACAGATTTCGATAGTCTATCTATTCTCTAGTAAGCTATGAGACAGATATAAGAATACAATATTGCAGTGAGATAATTGTGTCCCGCCAAGATATTTTTTAAAGGCCTTTTAATCAATCAACTTATTATGTCATGCTCATCGTTGGCTAAAAGATGGCTAGGAGGGAAAATATACTACTGTGCTATTTTGAAGTTGTTGACAAATTCATACATTCTCTTATATTAACCGTAAACAATCGTATGAACATTGTTAGAAACAGTATATACAAAATAGTTGTTTTTTGCAGGCACCGGCAATAGCAGATGAGCATGAGTGTGCAGAGCGAGGTCGATGTCGGAATGGCACTTGTGTGCCATACTGTGAGACGCAGGGAATGCATAGCTGCATGTGTGATATTGGTAAGTATATCGCTGCTTCAATTCAAAAGTACCACAAATAAAAAAAATACAAAAGTATTTTTATCGCAAAAATGCAATCGTAAGTCTGTAAATGAGCTCCTCTGTAAAAAAGTGTAATTTTTATATATGGTAGTTTTGAATTGAAGCAGCGATATAATCATTCTGACAATTTCTATACTCCGTGACTTTTTAGTCGTCTTACAAAGGTGGTCCACTCAATGTATCCGAAATAAAACACCACCAGGCATGATTATTAATTTTATACGTGGACTAACGCTATCCTTTGACAAGTGCCGCGCGTGCGACGCCCCGCCTACGAAACCTATTTTGTAGGGTGAATGAACTCTGATAAAGACGTCGCGCCGCTCCATTGATACAAGACTCGGGCCGCGCTCACAACAGGGTGTTTTTATAATCGACGTCATGCGTCATAATAATGAATTTATTTGTATTTTTTAATTATTCAAATCTCATAAATAACATTCTTTTTTATATGAACGTTTACTAGTCATTGGATACATGAAGTTGGCTGCCGTTGTGAGACGACTAAAAAGTCACGGTGTATACTGTCTCTTCTGACTGAAAACTTATCGTAAGTCCATCTCTTCATTCTTTTGTGAATAGAGGACAGCATTGTAAAAACCAATGAGGATTTTTCGTTTCCCCCAAAATGTTTTTTCAAAATTTTCAGATCTATAAACATCTACCCTATATAGCTCCTCATATACTTCGGCCGTTCAGAGAATGCGTTCCTGACACCTATCAGTTAGTCACGACTAGTGATGGGCACAACATAACACTGAGTTCGTTACCGTTCCTTCAAAATGAACCGCCGCATTATTTTAAGATTATTTTCGTTTTAAATTGGCGGAATCATTTGTTTTATATTTTAGTTATTTAAGTGGAAACCAAAAAAAGGTAATATTCATATAATAAAATTGTTTTATTTATTCTTTGTTACAAGTACATTGAATTGAATGTGCGAACAGAATATTAATCAGACTCCGATTTGCTTGAGGAGGTGGTGTCTTCATCATCATCTTCGCCTACATGTATAATTATATTATTATCAATAACAGAATCAATCCTGATATCTCGGTCTAACAAAAGCCGGGTAATCAAATAAAAACAGATCGAAAACACTTGAAAAACGTAGTCTATGCGCACGAAACGACAACGGACGACTGTTTTAGCGTCACAAAATGGCGGCCCATAACGCCATTTGGGGTTACCATTTTTAATCAAGTCAAGTCAAGTCAAGTCAAAATCATTTATTAAAATAGGCTAATACGATTAGCACTTTTTAACGTCAAAATTTTACAAGAATGACAGCACCCCCAAAACGCCCCCCTTTCACCACTTCCTAGTGTTATGGCTGGAAAGAAGAAGCGGTGAAGAACAAACTTCCCAGCAACACAGCTGTCTATTACAATTTAATTATTATTAATTTATTTTACAGTTATACAATTCAATTTTATTTATTATTAATTTAAAACACCGAATAATACAAAATAAAATAAAGCACTTTTGTTCCACTTCAGAGCTGCCATCTGCGTTTATCTGTGAAATAATCATTAACATTATAATATGCCTTTTTAACAAGAATTTCTTTAATTTTATTTTTAAAAGAACTGTCCGTTAATTCCAACAGATGAACCGGAATTCTGTTATAAATGCGTACACAAAGCCCCACAAATGAACCGTGTACCTTATGTAAACGATAATTAGGTGCGGTTAACTTGTGTTTATTTCTAGTATTAAAATGATGTACGTCGCTGTTTTTACTATATGAATCTAGGTTTTGCCTTACGTATATTATATTGGCATAAATGTATTGAGACGCCACAGTCAGAATACCAATATCCTTAAACCTTTCCCTAAGGGAGACTCTAGCACCAAGTTTGTATATAGCACGGACAGCGCGCTTCTGTAGTACGAAAACATTCTCGATATCGGCAGCATTGCCCCACATAAGAATTCCGTAGGACATGATGCAGTGAAAATAGCTAAAGTACACTAAACGCGCCGTGGCTACATCGGTGAGAGCTCTTACTTTCCTGACAGCGTACGCAGCAGAGCTTAATTTACCCGTGATGCCAGTTATATGCTCACCCCATTGAATTTTGGAGTCTACTGTTATCCCTAGAAAAGTCGTAGCATGTACCGTTTCAAGTTCCTCATTGTTCAAAATTACACCGGGACCGAGATTTTTTACATTGGGCAAAGCAAATTTAATACATTTTGTTTTCTTCGTATTCAAAACTAAATTATTGGCTGTAAACCATTGCGTTACTAGTGAAAGACAAGAATTCACGTCATCAAAATCTACTCTATTCCTATCAACTTTAAAAATTAGAGACGTGTCATCAGCAAACAATACTACATCACACAATGATTTTAAATAATATGGCAAGTCATTAATGTATACAAGAAACAAAAATGGACCTAAAATCGACCCTTGCGGTACGCCCAAACGAACGGGTAGATTGGAAGATTTGACACCATTAACGTCAACACATTGCATTCTACCGCTTAAATATGAGCTAATAACACTAAGTGCGCTGTCTCTAATACCATAGTACTTTAGCTTCTGGGTAAGCGTTTCATGTTGGACGCAGTCGAACGCCTTGGAAAGATCACAGAACACCCCGATAGCATTCTGTGACTTCTCCCACGCACTGAATATATGTTTCAGTAGAGCAACTCCGGCATCCGTTGTGGAGCGACCCTTTGTAAAACCGTATTGTTCCGCATGTAAAATATTGTATGAATTAAAATGCCGGAGGAGTTGATTTAAAATTAGCTTTTCAAAAATTTTGCTCAACGCGGGCAGAATTGAGATCGGTCTAAAGTTACCTAGATCGTTCTTGCTCCCGGATTTAAAGAGAGGTATAACTTTACTGTATTTCATAAGTTCAGGAAAGGTACCTGAGTCAATGCACTCATTAAATATACGAGCTAAATAGGGCGCAATATCGTCAATAATACAGTTTAAGACTTTAACAGAGATACCCCATAAATCACCTGTCTTTTTTGAATTTAATGACTTGAAGGTTCTTACTATGTCATAAGGTGAAATATAACTAAAGGTAAATGTGGCTTCACATTGACTAACACTACTACGTAAAAGTTTTTCGGCGTTGGTGGCAGAGGAGTCTAAGCCGCTAGTGGTCTTGATTGGAATATTAGAGAAGAATGTGTTAAATTCGCGAGCTACATCAGAATCTTTCTCATAAACTTGATTCTCATTAATGATTTTATACTGATTATCACGCTGTTTGATTTTCCCGGTCTCGCTATTTATAATATTCCACGTCGCTTTTATTATACTCTTACTATTCTTAATTTTATTACTGAAATACATTGATTTTGCCGCATGACAAACTTTTTTAAACAATTTAGAATAATTCCTAACAAATCTAATAAAATTTTCATCAAAATTATAATTTTTCATTTCATACAACTCATACAGCTTAGCTCTACTCTTGTAAATGCCGGGGGTAGCCCACTCATTGAAGTTAGCCGTTTCTTTTAGTACGAGCGTTTTGGTTTTAAAACTAGAATTAAATTCGTATTTTATTATATCAAATAGTGCTCCGTACATTAAATGGGGATTGTTTTTATTTAATATTTCACTGTCTAGTTTCGCGTTAATATTATTTTTAAAACTATTAAAACGACTGGTTGTTAAGGGCCGACATGTTATTTCCCGCTTGATTTTATTCTTTTTATCAGGAAACCGCGCCAGTTGACCACAATGATCGGAAGTTAGGCCATTGGTAATCAGAGTCTCTGTGGCGCTACAATTAGTAAATATATTATCTAAACAGGTTGACGAGGTTGCCGTAATTCGAGTTGGTTCTAGAAATAAATTTACTAAGTTAAATGATTTAAATAAGTTTAGCAACCTTGTAGTTAAAGAAGATGATTCTAAAATATTAACATTGAAGTCACCGCAAACTAAAAGTGATTTACTAGTGGAATTAAGTTTAGAGAGAGAATTTTCCATTACTGATTCAAAAGTGTTAAAATCACCTGAAGGAGGCCTGTATACACAAATTATAACAAACTGTTCCAGTTCAACACATGATAATTCTACATTGCGCTCGACTGATAATTTTACTATATCTGAACGTTCCTTACATTTTAAATTATTAGTTACAATTATAAGAGAGCCACCATGGATGGCTTCCTTTCTAACGAATGAACTTTGTACTGTATAATTACTGTTATTAAGGAATATTATTTCACTATTTCTGTGCCAGTGCTCAGTTATGCACATAACTTGTACCATATAATGTTCAATGAATAGACTTAATTCTAAATATTTGCCGGAAAGGCCCTGAATGTTTTGATGTACAACATTCAGTTGATGTGGCCCACCCTTTGTCGCACCATGTAGTTTAAACTATCAGGTGTATCAATAGTTGTATTAGTAGAACTACTAATATTATTAAAAGAAGAGGTTACCGTAGTAGAACCCGGGTCAATTTGTATATTATTTGCTATCAATATAGCAATTTGTCGTTTATAATAAAAACTAAGATACATTGTATCATTTGTCACTACAAAATTATTTATAAATTTATTTGTATCAAAGTACATTATTCTATTATTGTATTGCCTGGTTATATTGTACATTAATAGATTTAAATTAAATATGTACTGATTTTGTTCTATAGTAAAATTTTTAGAATAATCTAATCTAAGTATAAAAATGCGGTTTGGTCATAGTTTTATTTTTATTTTTCATAAAAGTTATAATTAAGTCTTATAGTCCATTATTTTCCAATTCTTAAAAAGAAAATCAAAACGTATTATTTTATATTATAACTGTATAAGAACAGATTACGATACTTGCCTGTTATTTTTAGCACAGCACTACAAAATATAAACCGCTGACATAACCTTGTATAGTTCGGCCATTCAGAGAATGCGTTCCTGACACGTCGCGATTGAACTGACGACGTAACTTTGCAATGGCGTTGCAGTTACGATAAAAATATTTTTGCTGGTTGTTTACCGTTTTAACAATTGAGGAGCATTAAAACAACATTATTATATCAATAATCAATGAATGTTATAATTTTGTGCCAAACTGAGTGTCAAATAACTTGGTAAACAATATTTTTCTAAATCTATACTGCGCTATTACAAGGTTATGTCAGCGGTTTATATTTTGTAGTGCTGTGCTAAAAATAACAGGCAAGTATCGTAATCTGTTCTTATACAGTTATAATATAAATAAATATATAAATAAATAAATAAATAAAATAATACGTTTTGATTTTCTTTTTAAGAATTGGAAAATAATGGACTATAAGACTTAATTATAACGTTTATGAAATATAAAAATAAAACTATGACCAAACCGCATTTTTATACTTAGATTAAAAATGGTAACCCCAAATGGCGTTATGGGCCGCCATTTTGTGACGCTAAAACAGTCGTCCGTTGTCGTTTCGTGCGCATAGACCACGTTTTTCAAGTGTTTTCGATCTGTTTTTATTTGATTACCCGGCTTTTGTTAGACCGAGATATCAGGATTGATTCTGTTATTGATAATAATATAATTATACATGTAGGCGAAGATGATGATGACGACACCACCTCCTCAAGCAAATCGGAGTCTGATTAATATTCTGTTCGCACATTCAATTCAATGTACTTGTAACAAAGAATAAATAAAACAATTTTATTATATGAATATTACCTTTTTTTGGTTTCCACTTAAATAACTAAAATATAAAACAAATGATTCCGCCAATTTAAAACGAAAATAATCTTAAAATAATGCGGCGGTTCATTTTGAAGGAACGGTAACGAACTCAGTGTTATGTTGTGCCCATCACTATAGTTCGGCCATTCAGAGAATGCGTTCCTGACACGTCGCGATTGAACTGACGACGTAACTTTGCAATGGCGTTGCAGTTACGATAAAAATATTTTTGCTGGTTGTTTACCGTTTTAACAATTGAGGAGCATTAAAACAACATTATTATATCAATAATCAATGAATGTAGTTACGTCGTCAGTTCAATCGCGACGTGTCAGGAACGCATTCTCTGAATGGCCGAACTATAGTCGTGACTAACTGATAGGTGTCAGGAACGCATTCTCTGAACGGCCGAAGTATAATAGCGCAGTATAGATTTAGAAAAATATTGTTTACCAAGTTATTTGACACTCAGTTTGGCACAAAATTATAACATTCATTGATTATTGATATAATAATGTTGTTTTAATGCTCCTCAATTGTTAAAACGGTAAACAACCAGCAAAAATATTTTTATCGTAACTGCAACGCCATTGCAAAGTTACGTCGTCAGTTCAATCGCGACGTGTCAGGAACGCATTCTCTGAATGGCCGAACTATAATGATGTTTACTACTACCTAGACTTTACAATGACATATTCCCCCTTGCAGTTGCCGATGCATGTAAGCGCTGCTGTCGCAAGAGTCTGAACAAGACTTGCTTCCCGGTGGCGCATAATGACATACTGCCTGATGGTACGCCGTGCATACAAGGATTCTGTAATAAGGTTAGTAAAATGCCAGTTTCCATAGCGATATTTCTTATTAAAATAGGTCAATTTTGAACACAAATATTTGAGCAAATTAATACCTTTCTATTTTTTATTCTGCCAGGGTGTATGCGAGAAAACAATTCAAGACGTGGTTGAACGCTTTTGGGACATAATAGAAGACATCAATATTAACAACGTGTTGGGTTTCCTTCGCGACAACATTGTGGGCGTGGTCGTTTTAGTCACCGCCTTCATATGGATACCTGCTAGTTGCGTGGTAAGTTTCTGCTTAGTTAGTTCATATTCTTGATTTTCTGAAAAATAATGCGAAAACGAGATTTTGTTTGGAGAATAAGACAGCAATTATTTAGCTCTGTCAATATAAGAGATAAACAAAGGGAAACAGTAATTTAAAGTATAAACTTCAATCGTACTATTAACTGTAGCTATTGTTTACACCGCTGAAGACTTGTGTAATGAATGATCTGCATATGGAAGCAGGTATCGGACAAGATTAGACTATATAATAGTGAAAATATTGATTTTCTTATGCTGATTTTCTTAGTTGTCTTTAGGCGGTTAGGTAAGTAATATTGATGCAATTTTTTAGATCAGCTACGTAGACCGTCGCCGTCAGCGACAACATCAGAAGTACCTCGACTGGGAGAGACAACACGATCTCATTCATCCTTCATCGCCACGGAAAATTATTCATACGAGGTAAGCTATTATTCCGAGATCTCGCTGCAAGATCACTTATTTAGACCAATCTTTCAATAGTCAAATAAAACGATGGTGAACGTTACGTTAGGATGGCAGACGACAGGAGAAAATCCATCTAAGTAAATAAGTGAAATTTTCATTCGTAAATAGGGACAATACGTTGTATATGTATGTTTGCTCGTCAAATTGTTATGTTGAAAACTAGTAGTTCACATAACACTACTTATTTCTGTTATATTGTTTCAGATTGCCGAAACAAAAGCCGCCCGGCATGAAGACACAAATCCAAGGCACAAGTCAGCTGTAGATTTAAGTTTTTCTCAACACTTACTTAGAATAAGTGAACAAATAAAATACCATTAATTATATTATTATTTTTTATTTCTTGTTCATATAAATAGCATGCATAACATAAAACGATTATTCAAGCTATAGCATAAAATATAATTAATTAATGAATAAATAAACACTGGTTATACATATAATGTGTCTCTTCTAATATATAAATACTTCTTTCTGCTTAAACCCGACATCGGTGTAAGTAAATAGAGATCCGAGGTCGGTTGGTAAGTGAATAAGTGAATATGTTTAGTTGAGTGCAGTGGAGGTGAGTAGGGCTACGCCCCTCTCGTAGAAGGCGTGGGGCTCCTGTCCGGGCGCGATGGGCAGGCGGACGGTGAACAGCAACTCGGAGCGAGCACTGTTCAAGTACACTGGGAGCGTCAGGCTCTGGCCACCGGTTGCAGTCTCGGGACCACTGCAAAAGTAGGAATAATTTAGTGCATGAACGTGACAAGCCCTCTATCTTGCGAAATATTCATAACTAACGACCCGCCCTGACTTCGCACGGGTGCAATGTTAATACTAAATACACTACCCTTTACATAATAAACCTTCCTCCTGAAACACTATCTGATAAAAAAAAGCATGTAAATTGGTTGCGTAATTTTGAAGATTTAAGCGTACAAAGGGATATAGGAACAGATAAAGCGACTTTTTATACTACTGTATGTTGAGAAGAATTGTATGTGAATTTTCTTGATCAATTGTTTAGGTATATGTGAAGATTGAAACTTGAAAGTAAATTACCGGATCCAAGTGAGCACAGTAAGCGGCAGGTCCACCATGATAGTGTTGGTGAGCAGCAGCCTGTTGCCCTTCACAGTGGCGCCCTGCAGCTTCAGCCCGGTCACCGAGAACGACCACTCCGTCTGAGCGTTCTCTGTCGGAGTGCCCGGGTCGGGGATAGTCACCTAGAAAAAAAAATCATGATCATCATCTCCTGAGCCTTTTCTCAACTATGCTGGGGTCGGCTTCCAGTAACCGGATTCAGCTGAGTACAGTGTTTTACAAAGAGCGCCTATCTGACCTCCTCAACCCAGTTACCCGGGTAACCCCATGGATGGAAAAGTAAAAAATACTAATTTTTTAATTAATTTACTTCTTTTCTCTTCTTTCTGCCCTGTTTCCAAGTCATCTGGGATCGGCGCAATACCATTGGTACATTTATATTAAAGTACCAATGGTGAAAATATAAGTACTAAATTATTTAATACTTTACCTGTAGATGAAGTTCTTCAAGAGACCAAGAGTTGGCTTGAGCGACGCACTGGCGAGTAGCGGTAATATACGCCTCCGGGTTCAATAGACCGCCGAGCCACACTGGGATACTCTGTAGAAAGTAAAAACGAACGAATAAGTCGACGAAATCGTAACATTGACCCGAATTCGCACAAAGTTACATTGACTTTGATTCATTTTCGGCCCAGCTCTCAATTGAGTATCAAATGATATGTTACTGAAATTTGTTCAAATTTTTCTTTTTACGTTTATCAAAAATATCCAGAAATTACAGACATCATAATACCATTACCATTTACATCTATTTGTAGCTATCTTTGTTGACGATGGAGTTGATAAAATGAGCTTTAATAATATTAATATACCTGCGACAAAATCCGTAAAAGTAGTTTTATTTAAATGTCTCATATTTGCGTAAGTGTCAGAAATCAAAGCGAGTTTGTTTAGAACATTACCTGCAGCCTCTTGGCGCCCTGCGCGGCGACGGCGTCGGACACGGCGGCAAGCTGTGTGACGCGGTGCGCGAAGTCGCCCACCCACTGCTGCACCGTGCAGCCGCGGGCCACGGCGTAGCGGCGCCAGCTGCTCGGCAACATGCCGCGAACTAGTGAACCCACCATCGCACGCGTCTCGTTTGTTTGTTTCATCTCGCCCTGGGAATCAAGTCAGTCATTAGTACATTAGAACGTCAAAAATTACGAAAGGACAGCACCCCTTCCACCACTTCCTAGTGTTATGGTCAAATAAAGAATGAACTGATAAAAAATACAAAAGCTTGATAAAAATTACAATACTTCTATAATCTCAGTAGTAAACTTTCGAGTAATTTCTCAACAATAAAGTAAATGATAAACTAAACAATAAAGTTAGATAAAATAAATTGGTTTCTGAACATTTTGACGGGTCTATTAACTATCGTTCTCTTATTCAGGCAAATAAATTATAATTTAATTGTTTCATGCGACACGATAGCCTGGCTAAGTTTTATGTCTAGCTATGAATATCTAGAATGGAGTAGGTTACCTGACAGATAGATAGTACGTTGCGCAGATCGTGCAAAACTTGTTGCAGTAACGAGGCGCCGGCGGCCACCTCGCGCTCGAAGAAACGATACAGCGGGTCTTTGATGTTCTCAACAGTACGACGCAAGGTCTGTAAAAAAATTACATGATCAAAATAACCACTCCGATTTATACCACACTTAACCCACTCCGGCTTAACATGGGATAACAGTATTTCCCCAGTATTTAAAGGATGTAATTATAGATATAAACCTTCCTCTTCAATCACTCTATCTATTATTACATATTGAAGATTTAAGCGTACAAAGAGTCATAGGGATATAGGGACAGAAAAAGCGACTTTGTTTTATACTATGTAGTGATTTACATTACATATTTTATAGTACTAACCGGTAACTGTTGAGGCAACAGTTGCAGCCAATTAGTGGCAGTCGAATGTAGCGTCTTCATCCAAGCTGGGCGTCCAGCAACCATCGAGTCTGAAACACGAATTATTTTTATCTAACCTTCCTTTGTAACAACAGGCATTGCATTTACAACTTTATGTTGCACCTCCTTGAGATCAAAATAGGTTTTTGATGTAAATACCTGCAACGGCATCGTGGTCTTGTGCAGCAGCATTGTACGCCAGTTCTTCTTCATCTTCAAGTTGCTGCATCTTCAGAAGCTTGGACACCAAGTCGCTACCTTGATTTGTTAAGAGTACCTGGGTAAAACAATATGAACAATTAGAATATACTTCAAGAAATTTATTAAAACAGTGAAGTTTGATCTAAAATTACTTCATAGTATTAGCTTTAAATGTGTTTACCTTCTCAGCATTGTTGGGTAGACCGAGCCAAGATGGTGTCTGCCTGTCAGACAGATCTTCAATCCATTTGAGGAAGTGGTCACGACGGTTGCCATCCGGCATGGTGATGTGACGTTGATTACCGCTTGCCTGCAAAAAAAAAAACGAATGAAAACTTGTGGAAAGGTTTTTCACCTGGTTGTTTTGCGCGTCATCGCTCGGTGTCGATGTCGCTCGGAAAATCCGACAGTATGAAACGGCTGTTATATTTATGAAACTAACATAGAATTTGCTCTTAGCGATATAATTTTGTGAGACTACATACCCCGTCAACATTAGCGACAAGTGCGAAGTCAGCTTCAAACGACTTGGGAGTGAAGAGTTTGCACAAGAAGGAGTGCAGCAGCCTCTGATCGAACGAGTTGTCGATCTTGCCTCCGTAAATACATTGTGACAGGAGAGTCACTAGCGCCTCCCATGGGACCTTCTCTGGTGGTAGGTTTGTACGACCCTAGAATAAGGTTAAAACATTTGAGATTATTATTATTATTTGGCTGCGAAAATAGTAGCCAAATATGCATCGAATGAGGTTGTAATTAAATTTAGCACTGGCATCTAGCATGTTGTGGATCGAACCTAACTTTGCCAAAAAAATAGCAAATTCTACCGATTCCGGTTTAGACAACTATCTATGGTATAAAATTGGATGTTAATATTGCTTATTACATAAGAAATTATCCTATTCAAATCTTAATTAAATATGTACTGTACCATAGCTGTAGCATCAATCCAGGTGTCGAGAGTATCGCAGGCAACTCTCAGATCCGACTCATTGAACTCGTAATACTTCGCCCAACCCAACGGCACGTAACGCAAACGCTCTTGAACAATGCCTGTGAAAATATGTAAGAATTATTTTTGTGTTCAAAAATATTAGTTAAATGTGTTGGAAATATCTATAAAAAGTATGTAAAGAATTATTTTTATTTTCAAATGCGAGGTAAATCTGTTGAAATGTATGAGAGAATATTACCGTGGAACCAAGCGAGCAAAAAGTAAAGTCTTGCACGTTCCGATGGTTGCTTCATCATTCGCGCTGCCGGGACCTAAACAAAATATTTTTCATGTAAACTTATGTAAAAAAAAAAAAAAAACAATTATTACGGTTGTCAGATTTAAAGACTGCATGACAAGGAAAGATTTCATATTATCAGTTAGTTTAGAGTTTACGAGGGATATTCAAAGACAAATCCACAAGACATTTGGTTTAGCTTGTCTTCGAATCATCTACTTATGCAGTCTTTATTTAAATTTAATTCTGTCTTTATTAAAAAAAACTTAATACTGTAGAAAAGCATACTTACAGTAGCGAAAGTCCTGAGCAAGTTAGCCCTGATACCGGGCGGGGGTTCGAACACTAACACCCTGCCGGCTCGCAGTAAGTTGACAGGCAACTTGGGACTGATCTCCGTGGTCAGGAACAGACGGAAGTTCGGATGAGGCTGTAGAGAGTGAAGCTTCTTCTCTAGTTGTACCAGCCATACTGGGGCGAGGTGCACGTTCTTTAGCATCACCCAGCTGGAAGAGAAATTTTGATGTGATAAAACTGTTGAATCTATACTAATATTATAAAGCTGAAGAGTTTGTTTGTTTTTGATTTGAAAAATTATTTCAGTGTTAGATAGCCCATTTATCGAGGAAAGCTATAGGCTACTCTTTATCCGTGCCGAGGTTCCCACGGGATGCGGGTGAACCGCTGGCAGAAGCTAGTACTATATGAAAATAAAATAAGTTGAAATATAAGGTACATAGAACAAACATAATTAATCAATGCATAAATAAACAAACACGTACATGTTTTTTGTGTGGCTTTAATGGATTAAAAAATCGACGATAAAATATAAAATATCCACTATTTTATTAAACGGTTTTATTTAGCTCACCCTGTTTGTTTTATAGGTTTATTGTCTTACCGTCCAGTCTTGCAAGCAGTGTTAATAGCTCGTTCCGCTTGGTTGAAACCTTCAGCGGAACCGATAGCGATGCTGGAGAGCGGCTTGTTCATCTCAGTCGCCATGTCATCCACACGACCTGGATAAAATTGAAATGGATGGTGTTATTATCTGAAGTTATTTTTACAAAATGGAATTTCGATGCTGGCATAGTTTAAAAACATCACCCAGTGCCAAAATCCTTCTTTGGAAACAAATTGTAAAACAATCAGATTGTCATACTGGCTACAATGATAGCAATCACCAGCTTTTATAAAAAAACCGCATTTAAATCGGTTCATTCGTTTGAGTTACAGTGTCACAGACGGATACACTCATACATTCCTAGCAGTCATACATATAAAACCTCTGTTAAAGGGGTAAGGGTTAAAAAGAAATGAACAATAGAAAAATAACTTAATGCATTTACAACGATGTCAAGGACGATTTACTTTGTGAAAAGTACATTGTATAAAATATATATGTATTTGTAAATAGTGTATGCAATAAAGGATAATTTTTATTAAAATATTTACCGCTAGCATCATAACCAGGCACGGAGCACAGTAACGCAGGCGTGGTGGCGTTGAGCTGCGTCTCCGTGATGGAAGCTAAGTCCAGCTCAGTCTCGGCCTTGGCCATGTAGCCGGCGCCTAGTACTGCTGTTACTAGTTGAGTCGCCGCCGCGATCACGCGGTCCGGACGGAACGCCTGGGGAAGTAAATGATAATAAGTATGCATAGGTATAAGTAATGCAGTTTTAAAACTATTTAGGAGTAGCATTATTTTTAATATTCTCCTAGTATTTTGATCCTTGTTATCATAAAGTTTGTCACATACAAAGTTGTTTTTTTTTTCCTTTTTTTTTAGACTTTCAGTCTTGTATGCCGCCTACACGCCGACAGCTCTTGTAGACAGGTCCTGGGAGGAATATGTACCTGTATGAGCAGCAGGCGGTACATGGCGAGGGTGTGCGGCGCGGGCGGCGCGGCGGCCTCGCCGTCCCACAGCGTGGGCACGCACTGCTCCGGCGCCGCCTGCGACAGCCACGCCGACAGCTCCGGCAGCTCGCCCACCTTGTCCAGCAGCCGCCGGAAGTGCGGCAGTCTGGGTCGTCAAACAAGTATGGTGATGTAGGAGGGGATAAATAAGGTACTAGCTTAATTGAGAACAAAATGTCTAGTGGAAATGTCATAACGCAAAATCCCCTAAGAAAATAGCGCGCCAAAATGGGGTGTTCAGGGGTGAGTAAAATGTTTACCTGGAACTAAGCCTAGCAGCGGCATCATGCTGCTGATGAGTGAGTGGCTCCAGCGGAGATGTAGTAGAGACAAAGCCCTCCTTCCCGCCGAGGAAGACGCCGAAGGAGCGGTCGAGCGTGTCGTCGGCGCCCGTGCCCTTCAGGTGGATGCGGCACAGGAGCAGCGCGAATGTGAGCCGGTCCGTGTGCAGCATGCCGCGGGCTACGCGCTCGTATACCACCTGCGGGAATGGTAGTGATACAGAATGGACCTAAGGAACTTAAACTTTTTAAATACATATTATTCGAGATATATTTTTCACAAAAATCAATATTGAGCAACGGTGACTCAAGGGGGTTCGCAAAATGATAGGTAACTTATTACTAAAGGAATGTAATTTAATATGGTAAATTGATAATTAGAATACAAGCAAATAAATAGTAAATTGATGGATGATGATTGATTGATTGTACTAGACAAAAGCAAAAGCCGGGTTTTAGATATTTCGGGCTCAAATTAAGTGGAATCTCAATGGTGTGAAATGCAGATCTGAAAACTCATATCTTTTTTCTTTGGTCAGGTCATTGACTCAACTCCATGAAGCCAACACTTACCGCGAAGAGTTCTTCAGTAATAATCTTGAGTCTAGCCGTGTAGTCGGTGATGCCGCTCAGCATGGGACAAACGAGCACCGAGCTGAAGATATCCAGGAACATCTTCAGGGAATACTGGTACAGGAAGTGCACTTGGTGGAGAGATTCCATCGTGAAGTAAATGCTGCTGCAAGCCTGGTAAACATATATAAAGGTTAGTTATACATATAACTCAGTAAAAAAAACAGGGTCGAATTGAAAACCTTCTCCTTTTTTTTGTAGTCGATTAAAAAAGCATCATTATCGGGCACCCTACTTTTCAGTTTCTATAGAAATCATACTATTTAAATAATAAAATATACCATTCAGAAACCAAACAGTTGATTTTATACAAGTAAATTATCAGAGTCAAGAATGTCAGCTGGTCCGTGAGACCATTATAGAGATAGGTAAATCAACTATAATATCCTATACTTAGATAGTACTTACTTGAGACAAAGGCAAGTACTGCTGGCTAACAGTTTCAATCTCAGCGATAACTTTGTCGGTCTCTTCAACCTTCTGTCCGATATCATCAGCTTCCTTCTTCAGGGTCTCAAGAGTAGCGATCACGGAGTCGTCATCCAGGATCTTACCTTTGGCGTCGTTCAGCGCTTGGAGGAGCGACTTCTCGAGTTGACGTAGACGGAGGTGGAACTCACCTGATTGAGGAAAAAGCGTTAACTACATTGTAAATATTAAGTTATGTAACAGAGGTTCAGACTGAAAAGAGAAAGACATACCTAAGAGAAATATAAGAGAATAAGTGAGAGGGGGAAGCTTCAGAAGCAGAAAACAAGGTCGCAGTTCTTTTATTACATAGTAAACCTATTATTATTTCAGCTATTTATTTTTTATTATGTGTTCAAATATGTCTTCTAACATTATGTGCTTACCTTGCAGCTTCAGCAGATCGGATCTCTTGGTATCAATGTCAGGCCGTTCAGCCTTGAGCACTCTGTGCAAGCACTGTGACTGTAGCGACGAGCGCGTTACAGTGAAGTTGACGAACGTCACACGAGAACACATGTCTGGAGGGAACTCCACTGTTGGGTCCCTGAGTAAATTAAAAAGAAGTAAAGAATTAGCAAATACATACATATACGTAGAAAATAAATTTATTCTCTAAAAATGATTTTACATACATATTTATTTAGAGTTTGTTTTAACAGGCGTAAAATTGTTGCCAGTTTGTTGACTTACCTGGTGCTAAGGAAAATGACGAATGAAGGACTAAGATCGATGTCCTGGTCTCCGAGTGTGATGAGCACACGACCACCAGTACGGCGAAGTTCCCTGTTCAATACCGGGTTCAAGATCGGGTCGTAGTTTTCTACATCCTATAGAAAAACAAGAACATTTTAAGAAGAAAATACATGGCCCTTCTTTCAAGTGTGAAAAGAAAAAGGTGAGTCAAGTGAATCTTGGCTGGTAATAATAAGACAAAAAATTTCGAATATACTCAAAGTAAATACTATTTTAACTTGGACTTACATAACCACAGTTTTTCATAGGAATATAAAAATTAATAAAATACCTCTTGTTTTCCTTGAAGTATAATAATAAAATTATTATTGTAGTTAAACTTACTTGCACAAGCAGCGGGTTACCGAAACGCAGTGCGGACTCCAGATTCTTTCTGAACGAGTCGTCGAGGAATGAAGTCTTGGTGATCTTGCGTTCCTTGAACTCGCGCATTATGAACTCTGTGGCTTGACCCGACGGGTCGATGATCAGCGGGTAACGGTTGAAACGCTAAAACGAAAACAGAATATTTACGAGATTAGATTGAGGAGACATGAGCTCAGATAGGAGCTAGACATGCAAGTAAATCTTATACAGACTTTGTAGAGTGTAGACTACCTGTAATAGGTACAGTCGCCAACGGTAGGTTGACCTGCTGGCCTGGTCAAATTTTACCAAACGAACATCAAACTTCCGCAATAGTGATAAGGTTGAAAATCGAAATTTGATCCATGGAGGTTGATGAGCTAACATCAGTAAATACATAATTTTATTTTTATATTTGTATTGCGGGAAATAAATATGGTTTTGGAAGCCTTACCAAAACAAACACAGAATATCATGATACATTAAAATCTACAGGAACCAAAAATACTTACTCTAAGCATGATAGCGTTCTCGACGCACAATTCATCGGTGGGCAAAGCATTTGCCTGCCAACGTAATCTCTCGTCGGGGTTACTGAGGTACTCCGTGCGAGCTATGTCCGCCCTGTACTTTATGTTCGCAGCCGCTAAGTGCGCTGTCCATGTTGTGAATAGATTTTGACGGTACTGCGGATTTAAATAAATTATAACTAAGATATCAAGTAATAAGTGCACACCACATAAATCCATATACATAAAATTAAGAAAATTATAAAAGATTTGTAAATGTTCTCAGTATCATGCATCAAAAACCCTTGAGATTTTAGCTGCTCGTATGCATCTATAATTTCTTCGGGTAGTTAATCTACGCATCCATAAGGCAGAAGATAATTCTATTGGTGAAACATTAAAATAGTTGGTTGTTCTACTTACGTGCTGATCGAAGTATCCACCATAAGCGATGAAAGCAGCAGACAGTAACACATCTCCGACAATGGTGCTCATTTGCGAACGGAACGTTTCTGAGCTGGACTCCCAACGTTCTCGCTCGATTACCAAGCTCTTCAATAGAGCTATGGACCTGTCCACCTGTTTAAAAACAATTTGATGTACATATCAGTTTATACAACTATTCCGACTTCGTAAGATCCTAGCCTGTCATTTAAAGGCCAATTTGAAAAAAAAAATATAAGACTTGAATTTGGAGGTAGAATAATATCTTCAGTGAGCAATTTTGAACAGGTCTCTTATGCAGCAGAGTCTAATTGGCTATTGCTGCAGAAGTAAAGGCACTACGAACACTAATTATGGTGCTGCTTCTTTATTAAGTCCTGAATCAATATCTTACCTTAGCTTGTACATTCTCCAAGTCAGTCTTGATGGCCTGAGCCTGGCTGATGAGTTGAGCATACTCTTCCTTGTAGGACGCAATGGACTTCTCAAGTTGTGCGATCAGTTCGCTCACTTCATTGCCAGCCGTCACGTTGCTCTGAGCACGATCTTCGAGCGCTTTGAGCTCGTTACGAAGAGGTTCCACACGTTTCAACATGTCCGCATATTCAATCTGTGGAAATCATTTTTTTTAAATAATCAATTTGAATTTAGAACAGATGTTATTGGCGATAAATGTCTTTGACTTACCTGAGCGATAGCCCATTTGACCATAGGTCCGCAAGCCATACTGGCCCTGTTCACTTTCTCGAAGTTGTAATCAGGGTTGCTCAGGTAGCGAGTCCTCATTTTCTCACGAACGTCATCACTGGCATACACACACATAGTCGATTAATACAAAGAACAGTTTCATATTATTGTAATAGTTTAACTTTATTACGTGCATCGTGCAATGTCAATGAACCAGACCATCTCATGAATGACTTTTGACCTTGTACCAGAGAAATTTTGACTTGTATGTACGACACGGTGCTTCTGCTGTCAGTCAAATTCATATCATAGTAAGAGCAGTTTCAAACACATAGTAGGGGAATTTAATATTTGAATAGTAGAATATGAAAAATAAGGTATTTCCATGAATTTGACCGACAGCTCAATTTACAGTTTCACCGGGTCCAACATGCATGTTGTTACTCCGCGATGAACCTCACTTGTAATATAAAACAGGACGTCACTTACCCACACAGCAAACAAAGATTCTAGAGATAAACACATTGCCTTCCCCTGGTCGAAAGACACATTAGATAGCAAAACAAACAAAAGTAAACATAATATTAAACAGAAAAAAAAACAAGCTATATCACCGTCGGCAGTGAGTTTCTTCCTCGGCGATTGGACACGGACATTATTTATTGGCAAATACATTCATGCGTCCTGAATGTCGTGGTAATAATGTACGAGTATGGTGTGTTTAGTGTAACAATGGATTTGGTCATCTTATATTGTACGTTTTTAGTAAAATAGTAGTGTGTGAAATTATTACTCTAAACTTGTTGAGAATGGAACGGCTGTATCAGTGATTAATGTCTACTTTTCATATTAATTTGTTCAAAATGTCTAGGTGTTCTCATTAATGTTCTAAAGTTATCAACCTACCACCACATACGTACCAATTACCGATACATGCGCGTGCGCCTTAACATCAATAAAAATGCATACAAAACTGAACATACCATGCGAAAAGCATGCAGCAAGCATAAAATTTTGCCTAACGTTCTATGCAAATTGCATTCGATTTTAATTCTGGTTGAAGATAAACATATAAAATCGTGTGAAACTAGCATTGGAATAATTTGCGATCCTTAGATCACAGCCTTCATACCACCACCAAACAAAACGGAGGGGACAAGTGGGAGGGGTGGAAAACAAGCGGCGGTGCTCACGTTATGTCCTCGGTGGAGAAATTGGAGACGATGCTGTTGATGAAATTCTCTCGCATGATGACGGCGCGGATGGCCTTCCAGTCGGTGGCGTTCTCCCCGAGCAGCAGGCAGATCGACTCCAGCGCGACCTTCACGAGCGCCGGCGGATTGCCCATAGACCTCACTTCCACCAAGTGCTGCTTCTTTATAGATTTCACGGCTGTACGTTACAAAGTTCGGCGGCGTTCGGAGGTATTCGTAGATGTTCGGCAGCGCCAATGGTGTGTCGCGTCGCGTCCGTCACCAGCACGAAGCGAGAGCGAGAGAGTACAAAAAAGAGAGAAACAAAAAAGGCATTTAGCTGCTTTCTGTGACACATGCGGCTGGCGTTATTATTTAACGTTCAAATTACCGCTGCTACTAGCGCGGGAACTGAGGAAATTGTTCAAGATACTTTAGACCATTATTTTTAATACACAAATGTTAACAATTTCCTGCAGCCCCAGGTCGCTAAAACGTAAATAAATAATTTTGATTATTTTTGTTCTGAAAAGGAACGGTTAAGTAACGTAATGTTAAAACAAAATGTTAAATGATTCACGACGATGCTTAGCGGGGTTAGTCACGAGTATTCACTGTATATTAGTGTGCCTTACATTACATAGATGCCATTTTACATTACAGTGATCACAGCGTTACGTTTTCTTCTATATTAATAACAACAGTCACATAATGCAAGCGAGCTTAGCTTATTTACAACAACATAGTTTTCTATAGAATTCATTCATAACAATAAAAAAAATGTATTAAGAATCGAATACATTTGAATGTTTGTTTTGTGTCAAAACTTACAAAATATATAAAAATTTAATGCATAACATAACAATCAAATAAGTTAACATGGTAGGTAATGTTTTTGCCAATAAATACGACTAAGGGTAATAAAACTAAGAAACACTAATTGCTATCTAGGATGTTGATCTCTAGAACATTACATTCATAACAAAAGTTTTTTTTTTATCAAAAATGTCTGTACAGATAGTATGTCGTTTGATGTCACACAGCTGTCACACGTTTCAAATGATTACAGAAACGAAAGAAAACATCAAGGTGCATCACAGAAAATCATCAAATTCTTACAATAGACACTTCTAGACACTGCACTCTTCACCCATAAGCGTTCCACAGCTATTTGGGGATCACATCTAAAAGAGTGAAAGCGACTTGTGCCACAACAAACAAGAACTACGACATGCTATCTCACAGTGGAAATAATTGATACAACTAACGTGATATTTTCGGTCTCGAAGTTAACGATTGTGGATATGAAGTTGTCCTTCATGACGACGGAGCGGATGCCCTTCCAAGTGTCCCCCTTCTCCCCGAGGAGGGTGCAAATGGACTCGAGCGCCATCTTGACGACGGAGGGCGGGTTGGCCATGGACCGCACTTCCACCAGTTGCTGCTTCTTGATCGAGCGCACGGCTGTTTCATAGGATTGGCTTCGGGTTTAATACTAAATGTCGTTTTAGTCAGGACTTTTAGGCTTCACTTTTGTCGACTTGTTATTTGAATATTCTATTTGATTTATGAGCGTACAAAACATTGAAATGAAGTCTCATAATGACTAAAACGACGCTGCTATAAATTATAAACATTGATCTCTGAATAGTCTTCAACTATCACCAATAGTACAAACGTTACTTTTTTTTACTTTCATATTCAGAAATCAATTTGTATACAAAGAAAAAAAAAAGATTATGAAACATTGAACATACAAACAAAATAAACGAGGCATCTTTCTTGTGACTGCAAAATACAAATATTAGATCAAACTACTGACAAAAAGTTAATCAATAAAATCAGTATTGTCAGCAACAAACTATTCAATTACTACTACACTAATATTGCTTTAACAGTGACTAAACGAAGTAACGTCGTGGTATTCACTTTGGACATACACAAATAACATGGATATGGGGAAACTGGTTTTCGTATTCCAAATTCAAATATCATGAAATTCTGACAAAATAAAGATTATTTTATACTTAAAATTTACGTTAAATATATAGAAAAGTTCAACGAAAACCGGCGTATATATCGATGAATACCACAGAGTCATGCGAGTAGAGGAAAGAGTCAAACCATTTTGCGCCTCAATGACGGCGGGCTCCACTTGTGCGAGATCAGCCATGACGTCGCGACGCTTCGCTTCGATCTCCTTCGTTTGTTTCTCTAGAGCCACCTAAATCACAAAGTAAATAATGTTCATCATCTATATAAAGATATCTAATATATGTAGAGTAAATATTTGAAAGTTTGTTTGTTCGAATCGAATAGGCTCCGGAACTAGTGAACAGATTTGAAAACTGAAGACTATCACTGTTAGAAAGCTAGACTTTCTGCGCTGAAAATGGGCAAAACGTTTCGCCCCTGGGTTGCGGATGAAACAGATAGTTGAACAAATAAAAAGTATCAAGAATTTTATGTTCCTTAGTATGCTTTTTAAAGGGAAAAAAGTCGTGGTGGCCTAGTGGGCAAAGAACCAACCTCTCAAGTATGAGGGCGCGGGTTCGATTCCAGGTCAGGCAAGTACCAATGCAACTTTTCTAAGTTTGTATGTACTTTCTAAGTATATCTTAGACACCAATGACTGTGTTTCGGATGGCACGTTAAACTGTAGGTCCCGGCTGTCATTGAACATCCTTGGCAGTCGTTACGGGTAGTCAGAAGCCAGTAAGTCTGACACCAGTCTAACCAAGGGGTATCGGGTTGCCCGGGTAACTGGGTTGAGGAGGTCAGATAGGCAGTCGCTTCTTGTAAAGCACTGGTACTCAGCTGAATCCGGTTAGACTGGAAGCCGACCCCAACATAGTTTGGGAAAAAGGCTCGGAGGATGGAGTATGCTTTTTAAAGGTGTAGTGTATTACCTGAATTTCTTGACTTTCAACTTTCTTCTTTTCGGCTTCCTGTTGATCTTTTACCATTTGACGAAGTTTGGCGTTGGCTGCTTCGTTCTTTGCTTGAAGTTCCTACAAAATGTCCATACATAGTGAGTATTACTTTTGAAGACTACAGTTTATTCTAGACCAGGCTTCTTCAGAGTTTCAAAAGAATTATATGTGATGGGAATATGCATTTTACTGTCCTTTTGTGTACCTTTGTGTCTATTTGTTTGTGCTGAATACAAGTTATATTTATCTTTCTTAATATAGGAGAAGGGTGTTTAGGAATATTT
The DNA here is from genome assembly GCF_022581195.2 of Helicoverpa zea. Taxonomy (NCBI): domain Eukaryota; kingdom Metazoa; phylum Arthropoda; class Insecta; order Lepidoptera; family Noctuidae; genus Helicoverpa; species Helicoverpa zea. Next base: position 7,090,267 of record NC_061466.1, on the reverse strand, counting down.
TAGAAAGAACATTTACCTGTGATTTAACAGCAAGACTCTTCTGCATCTCCTCAACCTGTTCGACAGTTTCGGCGATCTTGCCCAAACCGACGTTCAAGTGAAGTTGTTGCTCTTCCAAGTCGGCGCGCTTCTCAGCGTATAGCTTCACCATTTGTTGGATGAAGTCCAGGTAATGCCTGTTTTTAAGATAAACAATAATTTATTTAGACCTTAGAACTTGGGTACTGGACAAGTTGCCGTGCCGTTCTAAGTTGCCGTGTGAGTTAAAATTCTAATTAAAAGTAATTTAATAAAATTCAGCTATTCATTATGTAAAATTTTTGGAGGCCAAACAAAGAACAGTCTGACATAACAAATGAATGTCGTATGTCGTATTCATGCATGATGCTTCGACTGTCTTCTCTTTTTTTTTCAGACATTATTCGAAATAATTTTCAAGTCATTTATGAGTCTTTTTACAAACTTACCTAGGCGTAATAGCCATAGTACGGTTAGCCCTCTTAGCTAAGCTGGCGTTGGCTCTGTGTAGGGTCTGGTGCACATAGACGCAGGCGTTAACCACGGCCTCGCGGTGTGAGGGACGCTCGCCCACTTCGCCGCAAGCTGAGGGGAAGCCGTCCGGCGGTGAGTACTCAGCCGAGTCGAGGTCCATGCGCTGGGTGAATTCTTTGCCCACCTGTAAGGAAAAGGTTAATGTATAGAAAAGGTTTTTTTATTAATTATTATATTTCTCACCATAAATTACAAGTAAATTTTACAGTATTTACATAATTCCTTAAAAGGTGTTGGATTGTCTGGGTTACTGGGTTGTATAGGTCAGATAGGCAGTCACTACATGTAAAACACTGGTACTCAGCTGCATATGGCTAGATTAGAAACCGAGCCTAGTACTCATTCATCTGATTAGACTGGAAATCGATACTAACATAGTAAGGAAAGGGAAAAGGCTAGGCAGATGATGATGGATTGCGAAATTATTCTCTAAATAATACTTACTTGGAACAGAGCTCCGTCGCTCCAGTCTCCGAACCAGTTGAGCACACATCTGTTGAAGAGCGCGGGCGATGTGGCTGCACGGTCTTTCAGGCCTTCCGACGACGGGTTCATTGTGAACACCACGTGCAAATTGCGCATCACTTGACCGGTGAACCTGGATTAATAAAAAATAAATAAGGAATTAGGTAGGTAATTACACAAAATAAGGCTTTAGGCTAAGCCTCTGCCCGGCAGTGGGACAATGTATGCTAATGAAAAAATAAAACATTACAAATAATTAGAATCTGCCTTATTATGGCTTTTAAATTTGGAAATTGTTGGTGATTTCTACACTTACCATTTGTACAATTCATCATTAGAATCCAACATCAATCCTTCCCTCTGAGCGCCTTCTTTGCACTGAGTCATAAGAGCAGCGAATTCATCTCCCTCGAATAATCCAGGTACCTATGAAATTGATGTAACCAATTAGATATAAATCTTCACAAATACAAAGTACTGATTTCAAGACATTAGAGTGTCAAGGGAAATCAAGAAGATTGTAGATTATTATCGACGATTTACGATTATTATTATCTACCGGAATAATATAATCACAACAGCTCCACTTTATTTGACTTGTAGTATAAAACCTACCTCTCCATTAGCCAGCAGAGTGTTCATCCTCTCGAGGAAGCCGCTGTCCAGCACGTTGGACTCGTCCAGTATGAAGGCCACCTTCTCATCGCGACAGCCAGCGCGACGGAGCACTGAACGCAGATCTTCGTCGAAGTCAGCACCGGTGTATTTGTTGTGCACCTATAGGAAGAAATAAAAATGTTAAAATGCTTTCATATCATAGAGATAATTTGAAACATCAGTAGGTTTTACTGCCGAAATTCCCGCATGACAACTATTAAGTTTAGATTTCCTCGTAATTAAGAGTTAGAAGCGCTCCTTGGCAACACCCCGTTGGCTTTGAATTTACATCAATTAGTTTTGTAGTAGCTGAAATGTTCAAAGACATATTTTCTCTTCAGGTTTCATTATAAGCCTCACCTATCTAAGTACCCCCAAAGCCCCAATATTTTTTGACAACAACATGATTGTAGAATCGTAGTAAGGTTATCTGGAAGAGATCTCTCTTAGTGATAAGACCGCCCATTATGTCACCTACTTTAATTAGATCTAAGATTAAAAATTTAAAAATCGGTGTACCTAGTGGTAGATTTATCCATTTTTCTATCATACCCAACTTTACCCAAGCATCCAAAACAGTTTCCCAAATACTAACCTTAATCTGGAAGATGCTAAGTCCATTCATCCATGCCACGAAGCGACTGAGCGTGGTTTTACCGGCGCCCGACACTCCGATGAGCAACAGATGTCCTTGCGGCTGTCTGAAGATACGGTCGATACGCAGCACGTGGTCTAACACTTCGTCGAATAGCACTAGAGGCACATCTAGTTCTTCTTCGTAGAATACCTTTGAAAAAAAATGGTATTTTTAGTACTTTATCGTGTAAAAAACCTAACGAGTTCTGCCGTGTTTTGGGAAGACTCGATAAACTGGAGGATACCGGCTGTCATTCGGACACTTATGGCAGTCTTTACGGGTAGTCCGAAGGCAGAAAGTCTGACGATCAGATACTGATGGGTATCTGGTTGCCCGGGTAACTGGGTTGTGGAGGTCAGATAAGAAAAGTTTCATTCATTTTTGAGGTCAATAAAAATGGCAAATCTGAATCTTACCTTCAGCCTAGCCTTGACGTATTCACGCAGTTGATCCCTAAGAACTGGCACATAGTCCTTGCTGAGCCAATTACTGTATAGAATAGGACGCGCCAATGCTTGTTCTCTATTAATACCTGAAATAGCAAAATCAAACGTTAGACAAAATTCAACCTTCGGCAGGAAGAAATAAAGTTGATTTTCGAATATTACCTGGGAAGAACATCATAGCGACGTTGTCGATGTTCTCATCAGTCCATTGTCTTTCAGCGTCGTCTACTAATCGATCTTGGAACAGACGCAGGGCTTCGTGAGCCCATAATCTTACTAGACCTTCGACGTTCAGGTTGTCTAGTGGCCTATAAATAAATTTGGAAATTAAGAAAGAGTAAGGAACTATAGTTGAACATAGGTGTAGCTTAAAAAATATAGTACAAGAACACATTTAAATATCACTGCCACATTTTTTGCAAAGTTGCATAATTAAAGCTTTCTTTCCACCACCCGGAGGTAAACTGGTAGAGAACGCCTAAGACGTTAAATCCGCCTTTGTACTGTATATGTGCAAGAAACATTTAAATAAATAAATGGGCACAAATTCCACTTGGCTATGTTTTAGGTTACTTTTCAGAAATTGTTGATGGGAAGAACATTTCGTCCTCCTTTCCTCATACCTATAGTTCGGCCATTCAGAGAATGCGTTCCTGACACGTCGCGATTGAACTGACGACGTAATAACATTCATTGATTATTGATATAATAATGTTGTTTTAATGCTCCTCAATTGTTAAAACGGTAAACAACCAGCAAAAATATTTTTATCGTAACTGCAACGCCATTGCAAAGTTACGTCGTCAGTTCAATCGCGACGTGTCAGGAACGCATTCTCTGAATGGCCGAACTATAGTTACAATTTAAACTTTTTTCTAATAATGATAAAATATTGTAAAAAAATTCGTACCGAATAGCCTCACAAATACCGCGCACCCATCGTGTCATCTCTCTAGGCGAGTACACGTAGTGCGGCTGCATGTCCTGCGTGAACCGCTCCTGCGACGCCAGGTATAGCTTCACCATGGCTTGTGTTAGCGGCTCCGCGTAGCCGCGCAGCGCGGGCTGCATGCGCAGCATGGCGCGGGTGAATGTGCCGTAGATCTGTCAAAGGAAATTAGAGATTCGCTTTTTAAGTAAATATTTAAATTATTTAAAAGAAACTTCACACAGGAAGTTTGGCAACTGAATATGTAGTGGGCAAGATACACCAGTATATTAGAGTGAACCTTTCATCACCATGATCTTATTCCAGCAACATTGGTTTTCAATTATTTTATGCGAGGTGAATTACTCGTAAAGTCGATTGACTATTACATTACCAAGGTAAATAATAATTGTATGTAAAATCGAAATAGCTAGGAAGTTATCATAAACCACGCTACGTTTTTTTTCGTGCTTATAAAACCATAGCGTCATTAATCAACTTTCTAGACTAGTGTCTAACTTTTGATTAACTCTGAGCAACTGACCCTTATGTAATCTCAACATCGAGGCATTCAGCATGTTATTGCATTATATCAACAAGTGTTCAACCGAAGTTTCTCGTGTCCACGAATTGTAGACTCTTTTGTATCTCAATATCCATACTAAGTGATACAAAATATTCGTACATATATCCTTCTATACTACATTACCTGTTCAAGCGAAGTTTCTCCGGGATAGTCGACGTATATGACGGGCACGTGACGCAGCAGTCGATGCGACAGCGGCTTGCGGCCCGGGTCGGTGGGCGGGTTACACGCGCCCACGAATTGAATGCGCTCGAGGTGTACCCAGGAGTGATCTGCGAGAAAGATGGAACATAATTTTGTTATTCAAAGACATTTATTCAGACTAGGAATTAAATTTTGACTTTTTGCTATGAGAAGTGAAATAGCAATAGAAAATTTTATAGGCTAAGTTACGGCATTAAAATGCCCTGTCCCATTTTACATTGTCCAATGTTACATTTAAGTGGGATTTGACAAGATTCCACTATATATTATGATGGCAAAAGAAAGATTGTAGTTCAGGTAATCGGGTCGTAAAAATATCTCCATTTAGATATATAGGTCACTTACAACTGCAACATTATCTGCCAAAATAAAGTAGAAACACAAAAGATACAGTAATATTATGTTAACGTACCACTGGCTCTGTAGAAGCCCTTATGTTCGAGCAGTTGCCTCAAGAAGGAGATGACGCGCTGAGTTCCGTATTGATCCATATCCGGCAAGTTGATTTCATCGCAGAATAGTACCAACCATTTGCCGAGCTAGAAAAAAACCACGGAAATTTACGTAAAAGTCTTAATGGGCCATAACAGTCGAAAATCATATATATTTTTAACTAATACGTATAATTTTATAAGTACATAAATTAAAATCAGCCAATGTCGACCAATAATAAACTTTATCTCTTAGTCCACAAGATCTAAAATCGATTGACGAACTCATACCTGTACAGGAGCAAGCACAACGCCGTTGGGAGTCTTCCTATACTCGCAGTAATGGTCGAAAGTCTTCAACAGTAACTCAGGAGTGGTGGCCGAGGAGAAGTTCAGACCGACCACTTCCATGTCTGGCAGAGCTCGGAGCGCCGAGAATAGAGTCATTGTCTTACCCGAACCGGGAGGACCGCAAAGTACTGTGGAACAATAAAAACACTATAAAATTAATTTACTAATTAAAGTAAATTTTCTCGTGAAGTAAGATAGATACCATTGATTCAATGGTAACAAGCAACCGGTCTAACTACATTATAGCATTGATAAATGGGTAAGGAATAGATAGAATCTTTATGGTGGTGAGACTATCCTTTGGCTATCTTTATGGATGGTCCTAAACTGCAGTTTCTTTCAGAAATATTTTAAAAACATTACATCTATGTGTGACATACTTTCAAGTCACTAACTACTCATACCTTGTACCTTTTGGCTTTCAAAATCACTTTGAAGGATTGAAATAATATGTATACAGCAAAATAAATGTAGTAACATTTTAAAGCGTATTTACATACCCAAAGGTTTATGCTCAGCCAGCCAAGTGTAGAGCAGTGCCTCATGCCGCACGGTGTCAAGCGTGGGCACCACCACATCGGGTGCGGCCACCTTATGCGTCTCCACTTCTATCTGAGGCACCTTCGCCGACCATGGCACCCATTCGCCGGTTATGCACACCTATGATGAGACATTGATATTTACATACTAATGTTATAAAAGTCGAAAGTTTGTGTGTGTTTCATCTTCACGCTCGAACTGCTGAATGGATTTTGATGTAACTTGGCAGCAAGTAGTTCATATATCAGTATAAAAAGTAGGCTGCTTTGTATCTGGGTGCAAGATGTAAACCGCTAGCAGAAACTAGTAAGTGTTAAGTTTTTAAGCCATCGAATCAAATATATCTTGCAAAAAACGTAAATAAATCGTTTACTTCAAATTACTTACCTCAAAGTCAATAATGTGCTGGTTCGCGCCACAGTTCGGCAACTGCATGGTGCTTGCTGATCTGATGAAGTCACCCAGTTCATTGCGATCCTAAAATCAAGTAATCGTTTGTAAAATATGTCCAGTAGAAATAGACTCTATTACGTAGGTGGTAAAGTTGTTATTGATATTACCTTGAGTTTAGCGTCACCAGCGAATGACCATAGTAGAGAGTATACGAGCCACTTCGGTACGTAAGCTTCTAACTGCTCGTTGGTGATCGGGAAGTCTGGGTGTTGACGGTTGTATGCCAAGATGTTTCTAGAAGATAAAAGTCAGTGTTATGATGTGAACTTGAAATAAACATAATTATGGTGTCAATATCTTTTAAGCCAGTCCAAAAAAACTGTAATTTGGAGACATATTACAACACTCTAAACTTCTTGTTTACACTTCAGCTGCGTGGCTCCATCTTTATCCATAGACATAAAAGTGAAACACAAATGTATCAATAATAAAACAAATGAGTTTCTTACCTCACGCCGCGGTTAAGCATAGAGTGCAGCGATGACAGCGCTCTATGGCGCGTAAAGTCCATGATATGGTCGAGACTGACCGCACGTTCTAGACATTTCACAACTAAGCCATCGCCGAAGAACAGAGGTTGTAGAATTGCGGCTACATCTCTTTGAGTCTGTAAAAAAGACAATACATTATTTTTGACATATGATACGATAAATATGAAAGTGTTTTGTATTTTTTTTTAATTTATTCTTCAAATTATATAATGATTTATACATACTTGCAAAGCAGGAGACAAGATATTCTCAGTAGCGGTTTGGTCACCGCCAGCGGTTGGAGCGGCCATGACGATGCTGAAAGAGTCTTCTTCTCCATCTTCCAGAGGAATATTCCTCAACCTAAAGTAGAAGAAAGGTATTATAGAAAGCCAGTTAAAGTTGATATGTCTGTACAAGTTTATAGGAGCATTAAGTTACCTCATAAGATAGTTTTCGAAGATCATCTCGGTGGTGAGCACATCTTGTGAGAACCAGACCATACCACAACGGGAGACGGTAGCTAGAGTAGCGTATTTCAGATCTTGGACCTAAAATGTAGAGATACGTTTTATATATCATCTGTATTTAGAACATCAAGAAACATTACTGTGAAATACAAGCCAATATGGTACTTATTGTCCTAATCATAAAGTTCGTTTTCACTTACCTCAAACATAACTCGAACATTAGGAGGCAGTGACAGACGTTCACCATTAGGCAAAGTGAGCAACTTGTTATCGTCAAGCACCGAGTTTAAGTTCTCAACCCATTCAGGGTCTACATCACCATCGAATATAATCCATTGACGTTTGTTGATTTCACCACGGACGTTGTCAATGATTTTCCTATAGAATTGAAAAAGGAAACATTTGAATTTCTCTTCTATATGCTTCCAGCATATAGAGGAATGAATAATAATGAATAATAATGGCGGCCACGGCCGATTTCGGCAACGGCGGCTGTTCCCATTTAAGGAGATCAGCCAGCTGCGCAGGACATATTATAGTGCACGAGCGTTTGCGCAGACACAGGTGCACTCCCTATTCCTTCACTCTCATAATCCGATGGGACGGCAATCCGACACGACCGGAAAGAGCCTAAATGCCTTACCTGAGGATATGTGTGAAAAGACCATCAGTCCATTCACGAGTGTTGGGATCCAGTACACCATATAATGTTTCCTTGGACATCGCCTTAGGATCGATCACGTGAGCTACGCCTTCAACGCCTTCGTATCTGTACGAAACAAAAGTAAATACAACTACATTAAACAAAAAGCAAAGTCAAAGTTTTTATTTCATTTAGACCTATTACAGGTCCTTAAGAAACGTCAAGCTAGTTGCGCGGTTCCAAAGAGTGGGTCTTATGAAGAAGAACCGGCAAGAAACTCCATAGACACTCTTTTCAAAAGAAAGAATTGTATTGTAAGCAATTCTTTCTTTTGAAAAGAGTAATATTTTATAGGTAGACTCTGAGAAAATCATTGACTAAAATCCCTAGATGAGACAATGAATCTTTGCTGTACGTCCGTTATAATTTCAATGACGTGTCCTACCTCTCCAGAGCCTTCAGAAGTACGCGCCACGCAGTTGATTTGCCACTTCCAGAAGGTCCCACCATCATAAGACCATGGTTCAACTTGCAGATTTGGTACAGTTGCAGAACCTGTTCATAATACCAAATGTTAGTTCAAAGTTATAACAGACTGATTCATATTTTTTTTAATTTTGCACAGAAGATTAAATATACAAAAATAAGTTATTGTTGTCTAACACATGAATATATTTAAAGTTCTAAGGGACAAAAAGTTTCTTGTGACGCTAAAGGGACCTTTTTTGTGATACAAATAAAATTACAAAGATAAAGCCCATAGTTGAAAATTAAAATACCTAAGAACTTACTAAGACCCTCAAGAGAATTGGAGGTGTGATTGAGAAAAGATGTTCTTAAGTTATTTTCGGAGGAGTACGTATAAAACTAGCAATATAAATTCTTGGCTTGAACTTGAACACTATAAAGTTGTGTAAGCACAAGACTTTTTAACAAACTTCAGCAATATTAAACCTTAACGTAATGTCACATGTTTTAAAATGCTTTGACATTTCCAAATTCAAAACTGTTTCTAAAAAACATGTGAAGGTTCAATATTGCTGATATACAAATACAAAAGACTAATAACAAAGAACTAGTAATAGCGAGATTTTAAAATAGGAACAACTAAGACCGCAAAGTAGAAATCCAAACAGTGACGTGGTTTGACCAGGTGTGTAGTGGTGTGTAAGCTTAGAATGAAGTACAGGTCGTCGTATGTGAGTGCTGGCTGGAAATACACGGGGTTGTTAATCAATGGAGTACCTTTTTTCTTCAGTAGGGAGCAGCCTGAAGCTAGTGTCTTTTGAGAGAAAATATTATTCCATTTTGAAATCGGACAGTTATCATCATTTCTATAAGGCTTTTGTTAAAGACTACGTCGTCAAGATGTTGGTGGCACTCCATGATTAATAACTCCGTGACGGAAAAACACACACATATGCAACAATGTATAGACACAGAGAGCACACCCACACCGCGGGTCACTGACCTTCTCGATCCACGTGCTGTGCTGCGCCCGCGACGAAGCGCTGCGCCTCTACGTGCCGTTAGCGGGTTAGCATGGAAACGCATACGCATTCACACTCACGTACTACCGTATTATGGTCGATATAATAGGTAATATGGGTATGGCGAGGCTGGCTTTTACTTACACATTTTTTTATTATATTTTAAGAAAGAAATTCATGGAAAATGATAGTTCCCGCAAAAACCAGCCTCAATGTAAATAAAATGAATAAAGCAAAATGTTAAATTGTTATGATTATTATCGCATGAAATATATTATTTAATAATTATTATTATTTAGTTCAATACATTATTATATTCGTCGTCACACCATCACCTCTCCAGTTAGGATGATTCATATAATTATGGATGTTACATGTTATATAATAAATTAAACGATGTGCATATACAATGGACCTGGTGTTCAAACATATTGACTGTGCAGTCAATGAGATGAATGTTATCAGTTAATTCCTTGACCAGTTAACTTTAGGACTTATTCACTGTAAAAAGTGTTCTAACACAAAGAAATATAATACCTTATCCATCCAGGTGGAGCCTTGCTCGTCACCCTCACCACAAACGAGGAATTCTTCGGCGCATACAGCACGGATTTCATTCTTCAGTCCTGTTAAAAGAGACGGTCACTCTCACTCCACATATTACAACAATCAAAGTATGTATATCTTGCCTTACAAATCTTGATACTTGAACATGGAACTTATATTTTTCGCTACTTACCAGTCATCTCAGCCCTAGTGTACCCAACGTTGGGGAAGACATCGTTGAGCAATGAGAACAGCAGCGGTATATCCTCAGCAACCAGCTTAGGCACCATCGTCTCGCAGACGGACTGGATCAAGATGTCTTGTTCCGGCAAAGATTCGGCTATCGAAGCTTCGTCAGGCACCTCCGTACTACGTTCAATTAGGTTCTCCTACAATAAAAAAGGAAATGTTGAAAGTTTTTGAAAACCTTTTCTTGTATAAAGTCGCTCTTTTTTCAAAGCACACGTATATACTCGTTAAATGTTTGACGGAAGAGAGACAAAATATCGAGACACGCACAACAGTGAAATAGGGCAGTTGACTACTTTTAAACATACAAATAAAGCAAAAGATATTTAAAATTACAAAGTATTAAAATCCTAGATCTCACATATTATGTTAGGTAGCTATTTTCATGCTATACAGAATGTCATATAGATTCAAGTTTTGAGATGGCTCTGCGCAACATAACTTCAGCGGATCTTATTTTAGCGGATATACAAAATACCACATAATATATTGAAATTTAATCTTGCAGATCCATCCCAAATTATAAGCAATAGAATATGAAGTATCATTTAGTGAAACAATTTTGAACCGTATATAATTTCGATATTAAAAATACCTAAGATCGCTTCAAAAAAAGTCAACTACCGTATTGTTTAGCTTACCATATTCTGAAAAGATTTTTCTAGTTTCTGTTTGTTCCGGGCATAAACAAACAAAACACGTTTTAATTTACTTAATGATCATTCAATCTAAGTAGGAAAGCCAATTTAACCATCGTGATATTTGCCAAAAAGACACAATTCTTTGAATGAGGGTTTTACGCGTTGTCTAGCCAAATAGTAAAGCCACAGTCTACAGTATTATTTACCTTGATCTTCTGTATACGATCACGCTTCACGTTACCAGCAGACACGAGCACAGATTTGAGCGCTCGGAGTCCGAAGTCGTAGTGGGATTGGTTGGACAACTGCTCGTCACAAAGCCTGTAAGGTTATTGGTCAATAAAAACAATATACTGAACACCAGTAATATCTCAATGGCTGGGGCACTGCCGTGCCCCCAGATATTTTGAAAAATATACAAATTGTCATATTGTCCTATTTGAAAAAGCGTCATTCTAGTGCCCCGTAACGAGACATTTGGTATTGCGAAAGTTGATGACAATAGAACTAGGCCGAATAAAAAAATAAAACAAAGTAGGTGCCTGCCAAGTTGATCCCTTCATAAAATATTCAGAAAAGTCATCACATATACTCACTTGAAGAACGGCACGATCTTGCAGGCCAGTTTCTCAGCAGTCCTGAACCCTTGACTGAACAGCATCACTTCGGCGATCAGCTGCCTATCCGGGGTCGTCATGGCCAAGCTTCGGAACAACTTCTTCAAGTTATCAGGCAAGTTGGAACGACCCGCGTATCCAGGGTTCATTGTGATGAAGATCGCCATGTCTTGGCTGACACGGACTTGTTTGCCGACTAACTCCACTGTTATGGACTTGGCTAGAAGAAATATATTTTTTAGTACAAGTATATAAGAAATACATAAGTATACAAGTATATAAGAGAAGCATAGTCTTGTTTGTGATATGAATACAAAGGGTTGACAAACACAAGACTGAATAGTATTGATTTCTATTACATTGAGAACTTACCAGTATTGTCTCCTTCCTGGTGACTCTTGAGAGCTTCCTGAATGGTCTGCACTTGCTGTGATACGGCTGACAACATTCTCTCTTCCAAACGATTGAACTCGTCGAAGCAACCCCAGGCACCCACCTAAAAGATTACACAAGTGTTATCTTTGTTCTAGAAGACTTTGTCACTATAATGTTGGTGCAGAATATTCTAGTTTACCTGACAAAGACCAACGAAGATACGGCCCATAGCTTGGAAGTCGAAAGTTTCGTCACAGTTGAACACCAACACGAAACGACCGAGCTGGTTTCCGAGAGCCTTCACCGACTCAGTCTTACCGGTACCGGCGGGACCTAGAAATGGTAATTAACATTTCAACGATGTGAAGAGATTTTATTTTACGTAAGGAATAGTAGTTGAAATGGAAATAAACATGGACATATATACATTTACAGTTTTAGTAACATCTGTTATTGTTAACTTAACGTATAATGGTTAATGTAGGTAACTACAAAGACTTTACCTAGTTTTAGGTACTTATTATTTCTGTACGCTCTACAAGCAGGGCACAGTGAGACTTAATATTATGTATATAATAACACCTTTGTAACCTATGAACACAGAATATAGCCTTTGACTTTGACGTTTAGAATATTGATAGTTACAACCCGTGCCGATAAAGAATGGGATTAGAAATCGCGACAGCTGTATTTACCTCTCGCTCATACACTATAGCACATGATGCTTCTTTATCGGCACGGGTTGTAAATATTTTTGGGACACTTACCGAAAGGTGATCCTCCGAGCCTGGCTTCCAAAGCCTGTGTCATGGTAAGGTAGCAACGATCTGTTAAGGGAGTCTGTACCAGGCGATCTTGGACGCCAAGGTATTCGAAACCGTACAAGAACTTGGCGTTAGCCATGTGGATAGTCAGCTGTTGCAATACCTACGAAACGGAAATATAATGGTTAATTATCTTCTTCTATAATATTTATTTATTTCCCAAAATAGGAACTCATTGCTCTGTATACAAGGTGAAGTATTAATATTAACAATACCATATCATCAGCACAATATACATAATTCTATCCCTTAAACAAGGTCTAGCTTGTATCTTAAAGGATATTCTTTTGTTTTGCAAAAATTCATATGTTTGTATACATGTACTTACGTCATTGTTCCTAGGATCGAAGTAGAAACGCATTTCGCAAAGCCACTCGAAGGAGCGAGGACTGTTGACGTCAGAGGCGATCAGACGACGAGTCACCGTACGCTTGTGCACGAACTCGTTGATCTAATTAGTAAAAACATATTACGTTATTACTGTAAGGAATTTAGTTCATAATAACAATAAGTAGACACAACATAATATACACACTTCATTGTGCAATAAAAGTTGTTCAGTCGATGCAAAATCACATCAAGCTACAATCTACCACAATTTAATTTCAACTTTATCTCCAAACCATAAGGTTCAATGTTGATTGGGTTACAGACTCAAGTAGCTTGATGTCCTATGTCATCGGTCCCTACAACTTATACATAATGTTTAACTCACCAGATGTTCAAGTTTCTTCCTCCTGAGCGGCGGTTGTTCCTGCAGCACGGAGTCAGCGAGTATATTGAGCATGTTCTCGACATGAGCCAATACCCTCTTCAGGCCATCTCCACCGCCGCTTGCTAAAGCTGCTTCCACATCTTCTGACCAAAGGATTTGAGCAGCCAGCACTACGATTTGTGCCTGTGGAAATAATACAGATATGAGATGTATGCTATTGATAATACAATTCATGGAACAAAAGTATGTGTCATACATAAGTGAATTTAGATCATGATATATTTAGACTGGTTTTCTATCTGATAGGATATTATTTGAAGTCGCCTTAAGATATTCTAGATTAAATTTTATAGAAAACTTGTTTAAATATATCTTAGATTGTTTCCACTTTGTTGCGTTTAGTTAAAAAAAAAACTGTACAATAAAATTTCACATACCTGGTATTTATCGCACCAATCAATGAACTTCTGCGGGTCAACATTGCCATCCTTGAACTGTTTGACATCACCGACCGCATCCTTCAGCCGACAAGCCAGAGTCACGCGCATTTCACGCTCCACCATAGACAACCACGAGTTGATCTTAGGGTTCTCTATAGTCGACACTGGTGATGTGAAGTAGACCTGAGGGAAATAAAGAAGAATGAATAAGGTTCTGCACTTGTTCTTGATAATGAGGGATTATCATGTCAAAAAAACTCGCCGTTCAACATAAACTTTCTGTATGCCGTATGTCAAAATGTATTTGTGTAAATTAGAAATAAAAAAGCAAAATAAATATTTCTGAAAAAAAGTTTCAATATAAGTTTCTTACCTCTTCACCCTCTCGGGACGCAATACCGTTAATAATAGTGTTGTCCTCATTGAGAATGATAGCGGCGACGCCAGCGAACATCTTCTTGAAATGCTTCTGTAGACGCGCGATGTTTTTGCTGTTACCAATGATTTCAAGCAGATCCTCGTCTCCCACGAAGTAGAATCTAAAACGGATTTTTTTTATAAGTGGCCGACAAAAATCTACTGCTTTTATAACACACACTACGTAGTATAAAACAAAGTCGCTATGTCCCATGTACGTTTAAATCTTCAGAACTACGCAAATGATTTTCATGAGGTTTTTTTAATTGGTAGAGTGATTAAACATTAAGGTTTATATTTCAAATAACATGCATTAAATAGTGGGGCAATACTGTTATCCCGTGCGAAGCCAGAGCGGGTCGCTAGTTATTATTATAACCGTTACGTACCTCGGAAAGCTGCTCCGTTCCCTCTCCAGATATTCACCAAGCGCCTTCTGGATCTTGCCCAGTAAGTCGGCGAGACGCTCCAAAGAACGTTGTACGCCAGGAATGTTCAGCACATCCATCACCATTGGCGATTTGCTTACTTTCTTCATCAGGCCCAAGAACTCCGAACTATTGGAAAAATAACACAAGATATTGTATATCAGTACTGATGAAAATTAGGCATGCTCCCAGTTGATAGCGATGAGGAGTAATCATTTGACGATACTTATATTTTAGTAGTAAGTTTTTAGTTCTATTGTAATTAAGTACCTCTTTTATATAATTATTTTGTAATCTATATTGTGTATATTTTGTCATTAAAGAACTGAAAATTCTAGGATAAATAAAATATATTATAGAAATAAAAATTATATTTTACCTGATGCTCTGGAAACGGCTAGTTTCGACGGGTAGCAGAGTCTTGATGTCGGCAGAGCCACTGAAAATGCCCTCCAAGTACACCCAGCGACGTTGCACGTCGATCCATACGTCGAACAGAGCGTTGATGCGGTTTAGTTTCTCTTCCCAGGTTAATGCTTCTTCTTCGAATACCTTAACAACAAAAATAAGTGATGAGGCATTTTAGGTACATTTTTTTGACATAACAAAAGTTTAAATAGGATTTAGTATTTCAGTATATATTTTTTTAATAGTTGAGTCATAAAAAATTGAGGATTTTACCTTGTAATAAGGCGACAGCTTCATAGCAGCAACGCTGTTGATATGTTCCTTCACTTTGTTGAACAGATCGTCCCAACCGCGGATAATCTTGCACTTGTTCTGGTAGTTAATCAAGTCCAGCTCATAGCTCTGCCACGACTCGCGCACCTAAGACAAAGACATAGGTGTGTTATTTCTTCTATCTTCCTTCACGAAAAATGTTACAAAGTGATTTTTGCTTTATATCCTATAGCGTAATGTAATAATTTTTAAGCCTATGATGGTTAAATACTTCAAAATTGATCTTATGTAAGTAAAATTGTAAAGTTTAAATTCTTTAACTGGAACCCGAAAATATGCGATTTAAGGATCACTTTTCTTTGTCAAGTCCGGATTATTTGTAGGAAGACTTGCACATTCTTGGTAATAAAATCTTTTCCTTCCCTAAAACTAGTTTTCTCTCACCTGTTTCAAGAACTCCTCAAGTGCCATTTCTCCCTGAGCGACAGACACCACATCCTTGACGGTATGCTCGTTATGCAGCAGGTCAGCGTCCCACACCTGTCCCAGGGTCAGCTCGGAGAGTGACCAGTCGACCTTGAGAGCGCGGCACAGTTGGCGCCAGTGACGTTCTTTCAGAGCATCGGATTTTAGCTCCACGATTAACATGTTCACCTGGTGGTATAAAAATATTGGTTAGATATGAAATAAGAGAGATATTCAATTGACCAATTATTATTTATTTCTCAGCATTGAATACATGAATTTGGTAGTTACAAACTGCATTAAACATGAGACTGGTGTCTGATGTAAGTTAATTCTATATAACAGAATATTGATGACGATTTTTGCGGTTTGAACCTTTAGGAAACTAAACTTGATTGTAAGATAATATGGTGATTTTTGACTGCCTCGTTGGTCTAGGGGTAAAAAAGGCACTTACTGCACAATGGTTTTGGGTACGGTTTCCGTTTGTGCTTTATTATAATGCCCTGCACAGTTGGCTGATCTCTTTCGAGAAAAGTTACAAAGGATAAAATTTGGTTTGGACATCATTGTAGCCTTTGTTACATTTTATTGAACGTATTATTTTTCGAATATTAAAAGCATAGCTCACCTTGGTGTAAGACTGCAGCAGTTTACGGACATACTCGTAGCTGTCATACATGCGGAGACGAGCCGGCAGTTCTTTGAGCTCGTTCAACATCGCTTCCAGTTGTTGTCTGACACAAAAAACTCATTATTACCAAGTTTTTAAACTGGTAAAACTACTTATAATTAGGTATTTGACTAAGCGATAAATAAAATCCTTTATCATATTCATTCGGTAAAGCATCTTAAAATAATGACACTTTCACTTAATAGGAAAAGGATAATAGGAAAAAATATTATATCATTGTTATGTTATAAGTATACAGCTTAACCTGAAAAATCTGTGACGTCATAGTTAGTGTTGTCACTCACATTGCATAGAAAGTAACCGTTTTTGACAGTTAATTAAAAGTATTGAATTTCTCTAGTTGACAAGAATCGTATTATTTTGTGTGTGTATGTTACCTGAGTTTCCTAGGTTGCACAGACAACCAAGGCTTCTCCCTGATATCATCGATCTGTGTCCAGATCTTGCTAAGCGATGACCAAACTCCGCGCAAGTCTTGTAACTCTTCCAGTGCGACCGTCATACGCTCATTGTTTATGGAGCTTCCTATAATTTGAAATTCATTGTGAGTTCTAATATAAAATTAAATTATCTGGTGCATTTGTATATGACCAGGGGATAATATGGGTCTTTAGTGTAGATCAGAGTTATAATTGGACCACAAGTATTTTCAACCCTATTTTATTGAGCGCCTGACAAGGACACAAAAAGTGTAAATTATGTGTAATTTTACATCTATTCAACCTCCCTGTGTGCCGAAAGTGGTTCTAAAATTTTAATTACAGACGCCAGCATACTAAGGCACTCCAATCTGGAAAAAGGCCAACCAACATTGAACCTTATACATCAGGGATAAAGTTGAAAACCGATTAAAGAAAGTTGACCGATTGTAGTAACTTGATGTGCTGGTGTCTGTACAATGAGTACAACCCTTTATCATGACAGTCAATAACTTACCAGTATCATGCAACTCGAGGGCCTCCTTGGCCTTAGCCACATTGTCTCTCTCGTCCTTCAGCCTCGTGTATCTGGTCTCCATAGCCTGGAGGCGAGCTAAAGCATCCTCAGGCCTAGTGGAGCCGTCAGTGGGCTTGCTACGTTCCCATTCAGTGAGGAATTCCAGAGTACGAGCTTCAACCGCCTTGTCTTCTGCCACTATCTTTTGTTGGAGCGAGGCAACCTGATAGAATATTGACACATACATTTATGTTCTCACCCAGGTGCGGGAAGAAGTTTCCCTGGACGCAGGTAGTACAGTATATTACAATAATAATAATATTTTTTAAAGTACAAAGAACTTCAAAAGATAATTATCAGTGTTGTATTGTACCTGGGTCTGAATAGAAGAATCCTTTCTGCGCATAATCTCGTTGAACGCACTCCATTCGCCTTCGATATTGTCGACATGCAGCCATTGCGCAGGAAATTGGAACCTGAGAACAAATGAATGTTTTAGAAACATTTCGTAAGGAAATCTAAGGGTAGATTGCACCATTTATTTATTTATTTATTCTAATCACTAACATTATAAATATTACAACCTATTGCGTTAGTGAGGCACTTATGTAATTAAAATATAATTAGAAAAATAAAAACATATTTATTTTAGGTAGTTAGTTTATAAAAAAAATGTTTGAAATAAATTAAAAATGTTACAATAAAACACATTCAAAACTAATTGGTGGCAATTTGACGGTTAGTTATATGGTGCCACCCACCCTAAATAAAATAGTAAAGATATAATTTATTTACCTCTGTCGTTCTAGAATGCGTTGTGCCTCCCTATAGATGTCGACTTGTTTCTCCCACGCTAACACTTCTCTCTTCAGTTGTTGCACGTACGTGATGAGGGATACTGCATCGCTGGTTGATGCCGCTTCTGTATACGCAGAATTAAATGAGATACTCAGGTCCCTAATAATTGAATTTTAAATTGATTTTAAATGTTACGCTATTGTTATAGTGTTTATTGGGTGTTGTGAGACTCTTAAAGTGTAGTCACATTCATAGGTTTAATTAATTTTTGAAATACTAGATGTTTCCCTTTGTTTCCGTTCCTGGTTAAAATATGTAAATCTGATGTCCCCGCGAATAGTGTAGCTTTATTAGCGTAATACATATCCTCATGTCCATATGTATCCTCTTTATCATATCAGTATAGAAGTATGTTTTTAAATAAAAATAATCGACGACATAATAACAATAGATCACAACCAGATAATTTGCCATCTTACCAATGGTCTGCTGTTCCAGCTGACTGCGCGACTTGGCAAGCTGTCCATGGAAGGTGACCATCTCCCCGCCGAGCAACGCTCCAAACTTGCCCAGCACCTCCTTGTGCCACGCATCGTACTTCAGAGCTACTTTACTTTGTACGCGAGCGAAGTCTATCACTACCGGCCCGTATTCGCGACGCGTGTCAGACGTGTCGAATGTTGTGCGAGATTTCCTGGATAAGTTAAGAAAAAATATAAATATTTAGTAAGATTAGCTTACTGCTTAGAATGAGGCAACAAACATCTGGGTATGGAGTATGAGACACAAACGTGTGTAAATAAGATTACTCTCATTGCAATTGTGGCTGGTAGATTTTTATAGCGATCGAATGTTGGATGAAACATGAAAATATGCTGCGCCGACCCCAAATAAAATTGGGATAAGGACGTGATGATGGTGAGTTGCACGGACTCTTATTATGTGATCTCAAGATTAGATTTAGAGAATATTAGGACACAACTAAATCAATAAACAACTGAGAACTTACTTGATATCATTCAAGCACTTAATCCAGAGAGTGATGTCTTCTCCGAGACGACCATACAAGCTTTCAGGCTGCAAATCCCACAACGCTTGGTAACTAAAAATAAAAAGACATTTTAAAACACCTTTTTCTTTACAATGCTTAACTGTAAATAAAGAATGTCTTATTAAGTCTTACCGTAGCCATTCATCAACGTATTCGCGCACTTGCGAGATCTTTTGTTCGATGGCATCGTATGCGTTTTCCAAAGGATTAGACCCGGCGGGCAGTTTAGTTAGCAAGTTTCTGTAAGTCGCGGTCTGAGCGCGAGCCACGCCCACTTGGTATCTGTAAGGATAAAAATAATGAGATATAGCAAAAATATCAAGAATTTTAAAGTCATCAATAAATGTAATATTCTCGTGATTTTGGATATGTTACGGCTAAAGCGCGAAGTGAGGTTGTACGTGGGTTTAACTGGCTACAGCTAGGTGTAACCGGCCATAGGCAGTAAGTAATTCATAAGGCCGCTGCCTCGAATTTTGCGGGCAGCGGGGCGGCAGCGGCGGCGGCGCGTTCGGTCACCGTTTTGAATGGAGCTCACCGCTCGTTGCCCGCTCCCGCGCCGCTGTATTCGAGGGCCGGTCCATTTGATTATACGCGTAAGATCCTGCCGCTCCCGCGCCGCCGCCGCTGCCGCCCCGCTGCCCGCAAAATTCGAGGCAGCGGCCTAAGGCATTGCAGTAGTACGCAAGGGAGTACATAACCAAGTAAATAAGGAAGAACATAAGGAAAGTATATTATGAGCTTCCAAAGTTAGAAGTATTAAAAAGCCCTTCACATCATTACCTGGTGCTCTGCAAGCGATGTTGGCTGGTGACGATAGCTTGCCACGCGAACATCTGACGCATCAGTTGGAAGCGAGCCTCCTCCAGAGATGGGAAGAGGTACATCTGCTGGTTGGTTATACGCACTTCGTGGACCACGCGAGCAATCTGTCAAGTATGCAAGCCAATAAGTAACAACGCGATGTTAGTTTTAAGAAAGCTATAAAACATTTTTTTTACTGTTGTAGAAAGGACCAATTTATCTAGATGGAACCCAACAGAGACTAATCTGGAAGTTATGCATCTACTTTTAGCCATCACACCAAACAATTCTTGTAACGTCAAGGCTTCGTCAAGGCAAGAATACTTGTCTCTTATTAAAAGGATATGTCAAAGTCTAACGGCCGTTTCCATTATTCTAACTATCTGTTGATTTGCTTAATAGAAATATAATTATGACATTAGCCGCATATGTCATGTAATGTCAAATTCTTATCTCTAGTATGTAAAACAACAACAAATATTGGGAATGGTCGTAAGAGTTGATGACTTTAGGTACTTGCCTGAGGTTCTCCACCAGGTTTATGAGTAGGCTCAGTAGGTGAGTAGGTGTCCATAGACAGATCTAGCTCATGGCTCTTGCCAAGGAGGGCCGATGTCCAGGCTTCAATGCCAGCTTGTAAACGAGCAGCCAGACTCTTCTCGACCTTTGAAAATGTACAGAGACATTAGTTATTTAATCTCAATTTTTACAATTTACATATTAAACATTATTATATAACTATTTAATCAACATTATTATAATACATATTATGTACGCTTACTATAAAAAATTGCATCATAAAACTCCTTCTCATCACTGCCCACCGGGAGTGTACCCAAGGGTGGCAGCATTGCCACATTATACCAAAATAAAAACCAGCCAATGGGTCACTTGAAGTGTCAGCAAGTCTATTAGTTATTATATCATACATAATCAATTATATACTTTTTTAACAAACGTTAATTATTATAAAGAACAAAATTATATAAAACATACCTCCTCATCAAGGCGCTGCACCCACAAATGCAAGTTGCTGTACTGCCTCAAGGAGAGGTCGTCAATAGCTCTCTGCAGCCGACTGAGGATATCAGCTAAGCTTACAGCCGAGTATGGACAAGTTTCCAATGAACGAGCGTCTACTGAGATCTGCTCCTCAACTGCTAATAGGTCCTCAACCTGTTCAAAAGATAGCATAAATAAAGTTTCGTCGTATTCTTAAAGGCTTATATACAAAGAGGACCTAAGCTAAGGCCTCTATTTTTGACACCAGGGATATAATTCATCAAGAATATTTAATGATGAGCATAAAAAATCTATTCGTCTTTTATATTGCAAGATATATATAATATTTTAGGTTCAACCTACCTTCTCTTGGAAAAGCAGCACAACTTCGCTTAGCTTCTGAACATACGGGTCCAGTTTGTATGACTCCCACACAAGTGCCATACCTTCCGACACTTGGTTGAGGACATCACGACGTAACCCAGCCACAAGCGGAATGATGGATGCTTTGTCGCGGATCTAAAGGAGTTCACAAATATAATAGAATATCAGCATAGTAATTAAAATTTGTTGAACGAGGGTCAGGACATAAATCATAGAATAACTTTAAAGAAAATAAAAGCAAGACATCAAAATCAGATACAAATAATGTAAAGCGCAGGGAACTTTGTTTCAGAAGGCACTTTAACACAGTTTCACCAAAATCTAGTCTATAAATACAACTAAAAGAAAGTAATAAAAAAAGTGAGTACAGGTGATGCTAAAAGTGAAATAATAAAACAAAACACCAGACATATCATGCACCTTTAAAGTCATAAGCTACCTTTGTATGATTCCTATTATTTAGCTGCACAAATGAAAACGCACTCGTGTTAGTGTTGTCACATATACGCACATACAACATATAAAGATTTAAATGAGTAAAATTTCGTGTCAATTGTTATAAAATTTAAGTGTTTGTGCGAATATCGTGTCGATTCTAGTGCTTGAAGTTTGTGAATTCACACTGTTTGTATGTGTTAGTGTCGCGTTACCTTCTCCAGTGTTCGTTCGTACGTGCGGACGCTCTCGATCAGCGAGATCGCGAAGGGGTACAGTTGGTTAGCTTGATGTGCCTTGTTCACGATGGCTAATGGTACTCTGTGAAACATTAACAATATTAAACATCCTAATTTTACAAAGTTAAAAAGCCTTTCTATTATAGATCTGCCCGAATCTATAAATTGTCTCATTTTCTTAGGAAATTGAAACGTTTCAATACCTGTGATAACTGAAATTACAAAATTGTTTTGAGACCCATATGAATGAAATAGTGGAATATACTCAGAAAGTAAGAAATTACCTGAATCCAAGGTTCTTCAAGTTGCGCACTTCCTTGTACAGGGTAATGATCTCAGGCAAGAAGTTGACTTTCAACTTGAGAATAGTGCCAGTTTTGCCAGAGCGAGCGCGGACCGATTCAATGGCGAAAATACGACCAGACACGCCTAAGTTACGTTGTTGCACCTAAAATATCGAACAGAAAATATAAATATTATATTTCGCCAAGAAAAGATATATTATCAAGATAAAGGTATTTTTATATTTAAAATTTTTATGTTACCTTTCGAGCCCAATCATCAAAGACTTCCTGGGTGTCCAATTTTAGGCGAAAACTGTCACCATCCGCCTTCAGTTTTTGCCCTTCAATATGGTTCTCCCATCCTTTGCCTGTTCACAAAGAAAAAGAAAACATCAGTAATCAAACTTTTTACTTCATAATTTTTCTTTTTATATGCCAATTATTTACTTACCAAGTACATCCTCAACTCTCTTCAAGTAGGCAGTGAGTTGGTGGTCAATCTGCTTAGCCCAAATGATGGAACCAGCCACTGGGGGCAGATCACGCACTAAAGACAGCCTGCTGCATTTCGATTGAGGATATTGTACCTGAATAAAGCATAGTGATTTTTTGTTTAATTAAGAATTATTATAACACGGAATATAATACACACACACACACACATTGTAGTAGTTAATATTAATATTGTTTTAAAGAACTTGGCCCTTATGAAGTCAGCCATTTGATGCCTGCGCATTTGTATTTGTTTGTCGATTTTGATTTGCGCAATCATAACTAACCAACTTCGTAGGGGTAAAGATATTTGACATGCAGCTTATTATGTAGAATTACGATTACATATTATGAATTTATTAGGGAGTGTTTGCCTAAAAAAACTATATTTCAATTACCTTAAACTTCTCATGCAAAGCTTCGATATCGTCTTTGACTCTCTGTATGAGTTGTGTCTGGTACTCGCGGATAGCACCGCGGATGTGTGGGCGAACGAACAGAGCGTTGAACCGTGAGAAAATGCGGAACATTTCGTTCGCATTCTTCGCTGTTCCTAGCTGGTCACGGAGGTGGGCTGTGATGCGGGTCTCCACGCGATCTAATTTGAAATTATATTGATGAAATAGTGTTCTTTTGTGAAAGAACAAAAAACTACTTACGTTTGAAAATGTTTTTTTCTAAGAATTCGGATTCGCACACATTGTGGAAAGTAATAAAACAAAATGTATCACTACTGGTAATGTTCTCCTACTACTCAATAATTGAGTGTTTTAAGTTGTAACTTACCGATTCTGTCTTCATACCGACGGACCGCTGCTTCCCAGGCATCGCTACCCTCGCGAGATATATCCAGACAGTCTACTTCCTTCACATTCTCATATGCGAGGTTCACCTTAGGACAAAATGGTTTAAAGTTAACAAAGTAGGACTTAATAATATGAAGTAATCTGGTTCTTCATACATAACAGACCACGCCAAGCCACATAGGAAGTGGAAAAGGGCAGGCTGTCTTTAGTTTTGAAATATGAAAAGTGTTGATTTACCAACCTAATTTGAATAAACGTTTTTGAGTTTGAATAGGTCTGTATAAAAATCTGTTGTTTTGTTACCTCTGCAATAGCATTGGCGTCAGCAGCATCCATTGGCAGTGAATGGGGCTGGGCAGGCTCACCACCAGCGCCTGCGTCGGCCGCCACTGTTGCACGCGGACGAAGCACCTGAGCGATATAAATAATCATTAAATATTCCTACACAGATTCCAGTCCAAAATAACAGTTTCAGTAGGGTTAACCAAATATTATATGGTGAACCAAAAATATGTGAGCGGTAAATACTATTTTCTGAAATATAGTTTCAAAAATTTCAACATGATAGTGCGCTATGTAATACAGTTACAAAAGTGGCTACAGTTCCATTTGCTTTTCATGATTTGGATCATGCATGCATCATGTGATATATAAAAATCTGAAGACCTAAGTTTACAACATACTCCTAAAAACCAATAAATGTGGCTTACCCTTAACATGACAGTGCGCAGTTGTTCATGATGCCTGCGGAATCTGCGCATGTGTTCCATCCGCGCCTGCAGCCGCTTGTGCGACGGTGAGACGCGCCACACCATCTTCAAGTGCTCGTCACGCTTCTTCTTTACTATGTCACTGTGAATATTTGTAAAGATTTACTTAGGGGATCTTGGTTTAAAATGAAGCCGTAATTAGGTTTAAATTTTGTTTTAAAACTATCCAGTATAACTCTGATCACTGTGTACATAATCTAAATTGACATAACACTGATCAGTGTGTACAATATAAATTGACATAAATAACTTTTGAAGTATATGTTTAGCATTGTTTAGTAATCTTGGGTAGCTTACCGCAACAATCCCTGGAGCTTCTCGTATTCGTCATCCCAACAGGAGAACACTTCAAAGCATTGTGTCATAACGCGTTCAAAGTCTTCAAAAGGAATATGCATCAACCGGCGAGTTCCCAGCACCTACATAAAACAATAATAATTAATATAAACAGTTTAATCTGAATGTTAAATATTCAAGAAGCATATCTTTGGCTCTTATTACCTTGAGGAGTTGTTGACCAAGATCACGAGAAATAGCCTCAACCAGTCTCAAACCGCGCTGTATGGGGTATTTGGTTGAACGAATCTTTCGTAAATGCGAAAATATCTGCTGTACTGCCAATCTGCATTAACAAAAGATATGTGACTTTTTATTTGGGAAATAATCAGTAGAAAATGTTTGTTATTATTTGTTACCTGATCCTTTCCAGCTCAGTAGCACTGAGAAGATCGTTGATAGGGAAGTCTTTCATGAGGGGGTTGTAGTCCGACACAGTTGCAAGAGCTTGCTTCAACCCGGTGTCCGTGTCAAAGGACACAGTTGCATGGAAACGCTTGCCATACTTCAGAATCTCCAAAGTTAGGGCAACCTAAAATATATTGAATCTTAGTTTGTTTGTAAGCTGGATGTCAGTGCCAACCATTGAGCTGTGTAGGCATGGTTATAATATGCTAATGTATTTAATATGAATAAGTCATTTGCATAATCCTAATGAAGAAGAACTGACGTAAGACTCCATAAAATTAAACCATTGCTTTTAAAATGCATGCTAAAGATAAGTTGTAGCTACAATAAGTTGTACAAACCTCAATACTTTCTCTTTTCTCCTGGATGCGGTGGAGAGCTCTTTCAAGGTTCAGCCAGAAAGAGATTTCTTGGAGAGCTGTGCCGTTTGATGGGTCACGGTCCAACTTGGTGACCTAATAAAAAATATAAATAAAACAAAAGTTAGTCTCAATTCAATAAAATAAACACACAATTAAAAATGATTTGTAATTTATTTACATGTGTTGTGACAAACCTTTTGAATTTCTTTGATCCAGCGGTTGACACCATTCTGCAGTTGATTGAGGAATGTGGAGTCTTCCACTTTGTCACCAAAGTCAGCTACCCGAGGTTTGCGCCCTTCATCAGCAGCTCTAAGAAAGAACATTGAAAACTCTTCAGTGATTTCTGAGTGCTAATTTTGACAATCGTGATTGCAACAATTATTTATTCAGTGAGGTTTTACAGAATATTATAACAAGAGTGGCTCATAATAATGCATTATTTTTTTATTCTTTTGTTGTGTGTGGAATGAGTCTAATTTTCAGGGTGGAGGGTACTTGATTTTTGGTACATTTTGTTTATTATCAAATCAAATCAGTTGAAAATGTTTAGTTTTACCTCTTGATGACAGCAGCTACCAAAGGATGCACAGGCAGGGTAATCTCAGGGATATCAATGTTCTGTTGGAGGTGCAGTAGTCCCATCTCCAACTCAGCAATTTTTTTCTCAACCGATGGTGCCATTTTATCACCATCCCTACAAAACAACATTTTCTTAAAAATTGGCCAATTGATTTTAAAAGTAAAGAAAATCTGTTTAAAAGTTCTACAGATATTTATTTTACATAACACTACAAACATTGTTTTTTTTTTAAGTGTAGACAATATTTCTGAAAATAATCAAACAGAGAACTCATGAAGACAACATGTTGCTTAATAACCAAAATAAAATCAGGATAGTGGCTGGAGGACGACTACAGGATTCAATTTTTCAATTGTGATATCAATAAAAAAAAACCAGAGCTTACCTGTCGGCTCTACCACTCTCCTTCACATAACTCTTGAAGAAAGGAGCCATGGTCTTGCTGATGAAAGCATGGAGAGTTTCATATGGAGAGCCATCAGACAGGTTGATGAGTCGCAGCTGACTGTGGATGGACTTGTCAGCTTCAATGACAGCACCACGCTTGATGCACACAAAGGCTGCCACCCGAGATGATGAGAAGTGAACCTAGAAACAAACAAGTTGTATTATGAGGGTAATTTTGAAGTAACATCTGAATAACTGAGTTGATTATTTAGTCCACAAACCTCATTGCTAATTTGGTAGGTGACAGCCTCTTTCTCCTCTTCCCCTTCAGTGGGTTGTTCACTATCATCTTCTAAACAAAAATTAAAGAATATATTTAATTGAAGGTATTTATTTCAACAGAAAAATACAAAAATATAGAGAAAAATGGTTGCTAACTGTCATACATAAAACTATGTTTATAAGTTGACATCATCATCGATCTAACTGCATTGCCGTATGATTTAATGCTGCAGCAATGCAGGTAGAAAGTTGTCATGAAAAAACATTCAAGTGTCACATACCTTTGGAAGAAAACCTTTGCACGTACAGAGAAGACACCTGAGGGTCGGAGAAGAACTTCCTGATGCAATCTTGGTTCACTTTGTCGTCCAAAGCAGCATTTAATGCCGGTGGCACGATATCATCTTCGGGCAAAAGTACCGTTGCGGCTCTGCGCAAGTAGTTCGCAAAGTCTTGGAAGTCGACAACAACGACATTCTGAGACTCAGGTGAATTTTCACTTCCATCTAAAGAATCTCCCATGGTGGTTTAGGGAGATTCCAATATTTCTTGTAAGAATCAATAAACTTTTTTTGGAAAACGGCCGCAAGTTCTTGCAGATGCAGCCGTCAATTGACATGTGATGACGCATCGATCAGTGTGGCAAGGCTCGATAAATATTTTACAGCTGATTCTATTATTTCATTTTTGTTCGCAACTGAATAAAAATAACTCTCGTATTATTAATATTTCAAGATCTAGATTTTTAATACACAATCAACATATATAACTTTAATAATTAAGACAGTTCATTATTTTAAAATACATATTTTATTTTCCACACTGGTAATAAAAGTAGCTAGTTGCGTTCAAATACTTCATACTGATGTGTTGAAATCAAATACTCATTTCTTACTGAACGTACTCTAACAACTTCTGATTTTTATTTATTTGTATGTTTTATGTCTACCGACTAACACCTAACACCATTGTTAAATCATTTAACTTCAGAAACTGGTATCTTTATTTAATCTCCTATGCTACTTCTCGGGCCGTTCCATGTAAGTAGGCCATTTCATAAAGAATTTCATTATTTCATTTAGCATTTCATTTTGAGTCTCAGTCTGAGTAGGTATATTATATGAAGGAATGTACCTGCTGAAGTGTAGTGTGATCGGTAGGTCTGCCTCAGCCAATAATCAACGAAGCATTATTTAAATTTAAATATAGGACAACAACTACAAAACGATAAGTGCATAGAATATATTTTCAAAAATAGACTTATGTTTATCATCAAGTTTGCTGATTATAATAATCTATACTAGTTTCACTTATATGCTGAAAGCCTTTGCCGAACTTTTAAAATATAACAAAGCACACATATCGTGTAGCACATGTACTTAAGCACATCTTGCCATATCTTAAGTCAGGAAACGTCTACAATCCATCAGAGAAGAATAATTAACATAACAATGTTAATGCAAGTTCCGTGCCTTGCGCTACTATATAGTTACCACCTCAATCGTCAAGACTCAAGACATACGACTAACTACAACTCAACTAACGCCGTTAGGTAGTCGTATCAAGATCGAGTTAAGTCCATGATTTGTAGATAATCTGGGTTTCTCTGTACTTTCGATTCTAACTTACTCCATCCAGAAGTCGTTAGTATCTACCTACATGGAATATCAAAACTAAGTAGGTTACCTATTTTACTAAAAGGGCTGAAGCAGAAAGTTAAATGTAAGTAAGAGACATATTTTCCGGAATCTTCGGGCTACTTTTGTTTCTGTGAGCATAATAAAGACATTTTCCAGTGCGATAGAGCGTCCGATATCTTATTACGGCGGGCTTGTAAACTGACGAAATGCTCCTCGAATCACTGCCTTTATGACCTGAGCTACCGATATTCACCTTCTTGTACTATTTTGCCAAAAAAAATGGCTACAGTAAACTGATCTCTATTGCTCAGACCTTAGGGTTGCTATTCTCACAAGGGAAAATAAAAAGCTGTGTGGGCTGAAATAGGCAGATTTTTTGTCTACTGTGATGGATAAAGCGAAGGAGACATGGACGACTTGATTGAAAATGCTGTTAAAGGGAAGAGGTGCCATAAGGGGGTTTTGAAAGTTCGCAAGGACACTGTATAGGGATTTCGATCACAGGTTCTTATTTCGAATACGTTATAACACCGTTGGGCAGCCATTATATTAAAAATTTTTACCTCTTGTAGCTTGCTGTTGGACCAACAATCGGATTTTTAAAATTGAGATGTACTGTGCAATATTTAATAAGACTTACATTTTTGTTACATCTGGTGCACTGAACCAGGGTACACAGGGGGAAGTAGGGAGGGGAAAAGCCTGAGGGAGTACATGGGGATAGAACCTTCATTAGAGAGTGCAAAGGCTTAGAAATAAAATTCATGAAAACACCATCTTATTTTATTACAGTAACACAATTCCAATTGCAATTGTACCTACAAGATGCCCTCTGAATGGACCGTCTAATGCAGTAGTTCCCAAACTTATTTTTCTCGTGGACCACTTTCAAAATTTTACTGGTTTCGGTGGACCCCCTGCTGCTACATTTCTACCACATTCTTAAAGTCGCCAAAAAATAAAAATTGTGTCACTTCTGAGTTCTGTCCCTATATTCCGATATGTAAAATAAAAACGAAAAATGATACATTTTATATCACTTTATTTATTAAAAGAATAGAATTACAAGAAAAAAATATTAAGGTAATATAGGTTCAGGTCATCATTTTAATTAATGGGAAGGATGTATCTGATGGAGTGTCAGCAAGCGATCAATGTTTGGCTTTATTTTTGTGAGCAATAACAGCAAATCCCCCCGCTCTGTGCTGTTTAATTTGCTCCTTTTTTTTTGTTAAGAGGTTTGTAACGGCACTAAAACTCCTTTCGACAAGGTATGACGAGGGAAAAGCTATTAAAAATTTCCTTGCGATTTCCCACAGTCCAGGATATTTTTCGGGTATTTCTGCTTGCAGCCAAAATGTTGGGTAGCCTTTTCTAAATTTTACCTTCAGCTCCTCATTAGTGCTTAGCTCGAGCAGCTCCTCTTGTAATACAACATTGCCCACTTCCGTTTCATCAAATGGATTTATGATCCTAGGTGATATATCCATCGTCAGTATATCTTCAAACCTGGTTTTGAAGTCATCATGCAGGGCACTTAAATGTTGACTGTAGGTATGGATATCCTCATCAATACATTCTACCTGCGACAAGTTTGGAAATTGAGAGAATTCGCGCCGACTAATGTTTTGCTTCATAAATTTCAATTTCCCAAGAAAAGCCGAAATTATCCCCTTTGTTTTTATTAAATTCAGGCTGTCCCCTTGTAACTGCAAGTTAATATGTATCATTATTTTTTTTAAACAAATCTGTCAAATACGCAATGTCTGCTTTGAATTTGATGAAGTTTTCTTTTAAATCTGTACACGTACTGTGCGCTTTGCAAGTCTGTACACGAAATTGTACGTAATATCGAATACGCAAGTTTGGACAAGTAACAGTCGCTTGCCTTATTAAAATATTATCTGCTTAGATAGGTACTTAAAACAATGTAGGTAGGCCCTTATAAAAACTATGCTTACATTTTTGCTCTTTACTATCAAAAGCAGATAAATTTTCGTGGACCCCCATTAACATCTTATGGACCCCCATTTTTTGTTCACGCCTACGTAGACTCCCAGCAAGTCTCCCGTGGACCCCTGAGGGTCCACCTGGACCACTTTGGGAATCACTGGTATAATGAGAGAGGCTCACCTTTTGATATTGTTTTCTTGGTTTAATATATATCTGTCCTGAACTGCTTTGGATGCTTTGTTATACATAACTTGTGTTGATAACTCAATACTCAATACTCAATACTCAATTCTTTATTGCATTCCACAATGTAGGTTTAGGTGGTAAACATTTATTTGGTAGGTAACAATTATGGACCCTGTCGGGCACAGCAAAAGATATTCTTAATATACGTATGTGGAGAGGACTTTACATTCAAATAACTTAAGTATAATTACAATTCAACTTATTCTAAAAACATTTACATAACACTAACATTACAATTAAAATTATAGACTTTATTTTTCTAGTTTTAGAGATTTATCACTTAAATATTCATCGACACTATAATAACATTTTTTTAATAATAACTTTTTTAATTTCTTTACGAATAGATGGAGTTTTTTTTCATTTTTTATTGTTTCTGGTAGCATATTATATATTTTTACCGACATTACCAGAGGACTTGTAGAGTGTATTTTTAAGCGGGATGATGGTAGGTTGAGTCGTGTTTTGTGTCTAAGTGTGTACCTTGTTTGTATGTTTTCTCGTTTGGTGTAAAAGTCTTGGTGTTTGTGAGCAAATTTGCATATTTCTAATATGTACATACACGGCAGAGTTAGGATATTTTGTTCTATAAAATGGGGTTTGCAGCTATCTGTCTGTTGTATATTTACCAGGATTTTTTTTTTTTTTTTTTTTTTTTAGCGACGTAAAATCATCAAATGACCCCTCCCGCTGTGGGTTAGCAGCGGTGAGGGAGTGTCAGACTCTTACTGACTAAAATCGTCGTGTTCCGTCATAGGCCTTTTATGTACCAGGGCCGCGGTATCTCTTTCGAACAACCCGCAGCCCCGGCAGGCCTTGGCCCTGCTGGGCCCCGCTGGGGTTGCTGACATCTCTTTGAGGAGCGCGTGGAATAACGCGCTCCGTCGACACGGGTCTGTCGTCTAGAAAGACAGAGGGACGATGAGCCACCCGAACTCACCGCCCACAGACCCACGCCTACGGTGGCCGGGAGTCATCTCGCGACACCCGGCGCCCATGGTGTCTACCTGGTCCAGCGCGGCGGCCGGGATGAGAGGTGCGAACTCTCTGGCGTTCCGCCTCCTCCTTCTCGAGCATGACCGCTTCGCAGAAGGAGGCGACGGCATCCCATTCCCTCTCGCCCCGGACCATGGCCTGAACCAGGGCCGGACGCGAGAGGTCGCCGCCGCCCAAAGCCTCGACGAGGACCCGGCGGTGCCCTTCCCATGCGGGGCACACCTGGACTGTGTGGTCCACCGTGTCCTCGGGGCTGTCCGCACAATGGTGACACCCGGGCGCCTCCTCACGACCGATTTACCAGGATACGGATAAGTTTCTTTTGAACGGTGAATAGTGTTGGGGCATCTGTACTATATCCCCACATTATAATGCCGTAACTGAGCCATGCATAAGCATAGGCGTAGTACATAACTAGAGCAGTCTGTAAATTTGTTGTTTTTTTTACTTCCCGGAAAGCATATATAAATTTCGATAGTTTTGATTTTATGTTTATTACGTGTGACTTCCAAGTTATATTTTTGTCTATGGTTATGCCTAATAGTTTGAATTCATTAACTGTTTCTATTATATGGTTATTGAAGGAAAATTGTACATTTAGAGGAGTTTTTTGGTAGGGGTGGAAAGGTATGAGTTTGGTTTTTTGGAAGTTTATTTCGAGGTTGTGTTCATTCATCCAGGTTTTTATTTTCCCGAGAATTTCATTGAGGGTACTGTTTAAGTTCGTATTGTCATGACATTGGGTAAGAATGGAGATGTCGTCCGCAAATAAAACGCAAGGTCCGGTTTCTGCAATAAATTTTGGGAGATCATTGATGTAAATGAGAAATAAAAGACATCCAATAACACTACCCTGTGGTATTGATGCGGTTATCGCCTTTAGGTCAGATCGAAACTTTTGAAGTTCGTTTATAGTGTTATTGAAGTATTCTATCTCTACTAGCTGTGCTCTGTTTTCAAGATAAGATTTGAACCATTCGTATGCTTTACCGCGGATCCCTAATCTATATAATTTATTTAATAAGATATCATATCGCACTTTATCATAAGCTTTGGTCATGTCAAGCATTAACCCTACTGCGTATTTTTTATTATTTAGTATGCTTAGGGCTTCCTGCATAAATTTATAAACCGCTAACGCTGTTGATCGATTTTTTCGAAAGCCGTTTTGGCATTCGTCAAATATTTGATATTTTTCGCAGAAAGTGTACACGCGATTGCACATAGCTTTCTCAAAGATCTTTGAAGCTGTAGGCAATAAAGCTATTGGACGGATTAACCGAATTTGATTCGAAATTCGAAAGTTTGTATGTTCGCCCGCAACTGTTTTCTTTTTGCAGCGATCCTATTTTCGCTAGTTCCCAAGTTTCCGAAGAAAGGGTGAAACGTTTTCGTGTGGTAATTTGTCGCTAAAATCCTTATTTATTGCAACAGAGAAGTTGGATCGGCCCCGGGGGCAAATTCGCAAACTTTGCTCCTTTAACTTCGCTTCACCGAGTACCGACACCTTGAGCACATATTGAGGTTGAATCCTCGTTTTCTTGTTTCAATAGAATTATTGAGAATTACTTTAATACTTCTGTATTTTGATACCCCCGGCGTTCAAGTTTATTTGCGTTAATTAAAGAAATCTGTGAGTTTGTAAGAATCATGTGGGGAGATCATTTCCCGAATTCACTTTTCAGGACGGTTCTACATGTAAGCATATTCATTTGGTGGCAAAAATGTATTTATTTATCTTTTCTGTAATTTTAAAGTTCTGTTAGATATGGACATCTCTCAAACTCGGAATATAGAAATATCAGGAAAGTTAAATACAAAGACAACTGCAATTTACTTAATTGCCCATTGCGCAAACAAGATCCAAAATTACACCTCTTCACCTTGTTACTTATCATGTTTCATTGTAATCACTTTCTTCTAAAACAATTTAATTTGAATACTGTGTGGGTAGTTGCTTGTTTTACGGTCCTAAGAAAGTTCTGTACCTATACGTATTTCCGTTGTTACCGTATCTAGTTCAGATATTCTATAGCATTTACTAACCATAGAGAAAGGTATAGGTAAGACTAACCTTTACCTATATGTCTGCAATCATCATAAGTAATTGAATGACCATCTGTTAACTAAGTATTTTAAGGCTGACAAAACTCCATCTTTCGATTAACAATAGGTAGTTAGCTGGTTAGGTTAGCAGTTCATGTGTGTGCAACTCAGCTATTTTGAAAGCGGACATCTATTTGCGATCGCAATAGGCCGATATCGCTGCAAACTTTTACATTGAAAAATACCCTATTGTGCTGGTGGATGGCAACTCTCACACAATTTCTATTGTAACAGTGGGTTATCGTACTATTCATAGTTGCGGTCAAACAATGCGGACATCAACTGTGTTCAATGGAGAATCGATTGTACCTTTTAATAGTGTTTAGAGTACAAACTTTGGTAGGTTGTGGTGGAATCGATTTTGAGTAGGAACCTTAAGGTTTGTAATGGAGGCAGATGAGGCATTGTGTTTGTATTAATATTTGATGAAGTGTTGGTATAACCATAACCTAGTTATTTCATTAATAAGGTCGCTTTCTACTCTATCGCGTAGTTTCACCTACGTTCGCTGTATGACTTGACTACGCGCCTATGCAGGAATTGGAGACTTTATATGACTTAATATATTTTCTGAGGTTTGGGGTTGCATGTTTATGAATAGCATACGTTACTACAAAACGTATTGATACAATTTAAGCATATTAGTTTCTGCGTATTAAGAAAACATGTTGACTCCCGTCCATGCTATGGATTTATTTATTTATTTATACGTTTTGTTAGAGGCACTCACGCCTCACCCATGGGTGTCGTATAACGCTACTAGAGGATCATATCGAGGAGATGGTCAGATGCGTCCTCCAGCCTGCAATATATTGCGATCAGGAACCCGCCCCACACATTAGGGAATGATGAATTTTATTGTTAAGATTTAAGATCCCATAAACTTACGATCAGTTCATAATGGTATTATTGGGCAACTTCTTTAAGGCAGTCCTTTTATGTGTTGAAATAAACAGTTAAAGAATTGTATACACATTACACAATATTATAAAGCTGAAGTGTGTGTTTTTTTTGCTTGAATATACCAATCTCAGGATCTTTAAGTCCCACATGAAAAATTCTTTCAATGTTAGATTAGGTTTCTAAGATCATGTATTGAGTCCCGATGTGCGGAGTAGTTTCCACGGGACGAAAGTGGAAGCTGGTATGTATTATATTATGCTGTTCTACAGCTGGATATAGAACAACTTTTTTATCTACCACTAACCATTTCATATTTGGGATCCTATCCCACATTTATTATTTCCCGCATTCCCTAAATATGAAACATGACAATTATGAAACATAAATGTTGCAGTTTTCCTGGAGTAAGTTACTCAGTAAGTTTGAGCACCCTTGCGCTATTCAGTAATAACATTTGGCGCTCGCATATATAAGTAATTCAGCTCATAAAATGAAGCGCGCTGCTTTGTATAAAAACATGTTAATTATTTACTATTTTTGATGCTGCTTTTTAAGCTGGACAATGTGTGTACAGTAATTTTTAGAACCCTTTGTAAAAAGATTTAAAAAATACATTTTATATCGCATCCTGAGGTAATTTATTACTCACACGAATATCAATCATAACTTTTAGAAGTTTAAAGCTACATAGATATCCTTACCACGCACCATCTACATTCTTGTCATTTTACCATACCTAAGCATAAATGACGTATAAAA
This sequence comes from Helicoverpa zea, assembly GCF_022581195.2. Classification (NCBI taxonomy): domain Eukaryota; kingdom Metazoa; phylum Arthropoda; class Insecta; order Lepidoptera; family Noctuidae; genus Helicoverpa; species Helicoverpa zea. The sequence continues at coordinate 7,054,890 of NC_061466.1, read as the reverse complement.
TTCCATTGATTTCCATATTTTACGCAAATAAACGAATTTAAAATCGGGAACATAAAATTTATTCCTGTTGTGTTTGTTAGCAACGGCTGTTGTTAGAACATAATATACCGTATACAACACTGTTGGAGTTCGCCAGCCGTCGTAACCGCGGGGACTGGTTTAATTTGCCTCCACGATTTACACATGATCACCGAAATTGCAGCTGGAATGGGGCAAAGCACTTGTTTTAATAAGTCACTGTAAAAGAAACGACTTTGTTTGTTGAAATTCAACTAGAATAAAAAGTGGTTTATTTAACTTTTTTATGTTACCGTCATCCCGCTATGAGTGCTCAAAAGTGAGCGACTGTGTACGTGGGGGTCTTCGTCAAAATATCAAATATTATTTACTCTACTCTGCTTTTCCCGATTCGTACCTTTTTGGCTCCTTTATACATCGTTGTGTAATATATATTTTGCAGGTTCATGTTGATTAATTAATTGTACTAGACAAGATTTTGCTAATCAATTTCAGTTCCGCATAATTCCTTACCCAATCTGTTTAACGGCAGGAGCTAAATTCAATCAACTTAACTAGATAGATATGGCGTTAGATTACCATTTACCAAGAAGGTTTATGGCCAGTAAACCCCATCGAATATTGTTATTATTGGAAGCATAATTTTTTTTGTATGTCTCTACCTGACCTCGGGACTATAGAGTCCCGGATTTTTGGGAGGCGAACGTGGGGCCGAAGCCAACACGCTGAAGCCCTTTTGAGACAACTTTAATGAAATGGTGACACAAAACCGACGATTATCCCTAGTATACACTATAGAAATGTAACCAAGGACAATCTCCGGTTCTGTGCTAAACTATTGCTAATTATGGATGAAAACTACTTGGGCTATTGTGATGGGATGCTAGTGGACTAGGAATGGGGAAACTACGGGAACTATGGCACCTGCCGATAACAATGTAATAAATACCCGTAAAAATGGCAGGTGGAGACTCGCCAACTCACTTACTGGGCCCCCGGGAATCAGTCGCTAAATCGCAACAAGGGGGCAACAGGTACATGAGCGGCTGAAGGGTGAGGATACCTCGGCGGACTTTAAACGCAGATCACGCGCTCCCTGTGGGTCCAGCATCACCGGCCCACTCGCCACTTACCACGAGGCACCTACCCTCCGAGCGGGCTGCTCTGACCGGCCGATGAAGGCAAGCCAAGAGGCGGGAGACTTATCCCCCGTCATGTTTCACTCCGGCAGGCCGGAGATGGGGGACAGTATACTCTCCCTGGAGCACTCGGATATATAGCCCCGCGGGGTCGCTACTCCCCTTCATCCGCCTCAGATGCCCTGCGGGGCGAAGCATAATTATTATTTTGATTTTGCTAACAAACTATAATGTTTTCGTCTACTAACAGACTCCCAGCGTCAGAGGTGAGCCGACACGAGATCTTCTAATCAACGTTACGAGGCCAAAGCATAGCGCAGGAGAGGGTTGCAAGTAGGTAAACAGTGTAACATCTATAAAAGTAATGTGCACTTACTTTAATTATCGTAAATGCACAATGATGGTTGAGTTTACGCCTTGATGTCGGGAGTCTTCACAAACAAAGCAGGTACGCGAGAGCTTTTCAGCAGATTACAAAAGTTACCGAAGAAGCGATAATAGAGGCCGAACGAGCGCCAGAATAGAAACTGTCTACGTTTTCGTCTCAAAGAGAAATCTCAATTCGCTCTACTGTTAAACGTGATGTGATAGATGATATTGGACTTTCTGTTGTAACTGAAAGTAACTTGGATAAAAAGTTACATTTGCAAGTTTAAGGAAATTCGTATACCTTGGAGATTGTCTTTTTATGGATGCCGTGTAAAAACTTTTCAGTAAATAGGTAATAGAGATTTAAAGATCGAGACTTTAACTCTCAGAGAAAGGGCAGGGAAGCATACGTTATCAGCAGTGTAACGACTAATCTGTGCGACCGTTATTAGCATCGTATTTAGTACGGCAATCGCATCTAATTAGCAACTGTGATTATTTGGGCGTATAATACACCCGCGTTGCGGTCATGTTAATTATTGACAAACTTGTAGGTACCTACCCGGGTTTCACATTCGTATCATCCATTGTGTTAATGATTATGGCATCGTTGCGACCGATATAGGATAATTAAATTGTTCACGTATTGTTATTTTGACTTCTGGACCGTAACAACCGACATGCTCGTGAATTAAACCACCGGAATAGTTCTCGAGGGTAAAGTCTGTGGCTCTGTCTCAAAAAAGTAAAATAATGGCATATCATTACACTGTTTACACATTTATAAATAAGCATAGAAGTAGGTTCCAAATGTTGGACTTGAGAATTTAATGTAGTAATTACTTCAACATCACAAACAACCTAATCTCTAATTTCGTAGCAAATTAATATTTAATGCAGATTACTCGAATAATATTGGTCTCTTAATATTTAAGGTACTATAATTATAACTTAAGGAAGACAAGGTATCAAAAGCTGTGTAATATTATGCGAGATACATTAAGTTTAATGACTATACCAACGTTAATGAAAAACAAACAAAACGACTTGAGTCACGCAACAAGGTTATCTTCGCAAATGTTTCTATTTAATTGTGATATTTGACATGCCTTCAATTTTTGAATGCGGAATATTTGTCCGTTTTTATGCAAAATGGAACCACTCGACAAATTTCATTTTTTACTTTTTTTGAAGAATACTAATGTAAAAGTGGTCTAAATTCTTATATAAAAAAGAACCACATGATTTCCCCCTTGGAAAGAAGGTATATTAAAATTTTGTATAAGAATTTAGACCACTTTTACATTAGTATTCTTCAAAAAAAGTAAAAAATGAAATTTGTCGAGTGGTTCCATTTTGCATAAAAACGGACATTTCTGCATTTGAGGCATGGAAGTCGGTAGAATTCGGGATTAGTGTGGCAACCCTGAGAAATGGGAGGAATGGAGGATGGAATTGGAAAAGTTGAGGCGGGGCGGCGGCTCGCGAGGATTACTGCTAGCTGTTTGGCACATTGCGACGTGTACAAAGTTTCATTGGTACCTACGTCACTACAATGTCTGTTTCCTTGGAACTTGCATATTTTCCTTTCGAACAGTACTTTCAAAATGTGTTTTCCTCCGACCAAAAACGCTGACTCGATCTTTGCTTACTGAGGAAGTTTTTACATAGTTTTTTGCCGAGATTTGTTTGCCTGTTGGTGAAAACGACGACCCAGTTTGTTGATTTAGTTGGTAAGGAGGTATTTCAAGGTGCCTACTAATATCATTGAAACTAATACGTACTGGCACGAAAAACAATCTTTAATGTGCAAAGTTTTGATTATGGAACGAAAATACTATTCAACATAGGGATAATATATATTTTTTAACATTTTAAACTTAATAAATTGCAGCTTTGTACGATAATTTAGCATTGCGTAGGATGACTAAGTATCTTAGCGAAAAAAAATATAACATTTGTAATTGTTCATTTCTTCATGTTTCGCATCACAGCAAAGGCTTTGTACGACCAGTTGATGAGCTGAAACATAACAAGATTATTTTAATTCTAAAACTAATTATATCACAATTCTTTACCAGCCATTCTTTATAAAAGAAAAACTGAGTTAAATGATTTAATTTGCAGATAAGGCTAATTATGTCATCTAAATAAGTAAATTAGGTCAAGTAATGAAGTGAAATAGATAGCCAAGACCTATTAGCCGTATAATATTAACCATACTAATTAATTGAATGTCTACGAGTCATTGAGCTTTGGATATGTAATCTTCTAATAACAACCGAGATATAAATCTATGCAGGTATAAACTGGAAGCGTCAGTGGGATAGGGCTTCATATATATTGACTGTATCATACGCCGCCGAGAGATCCACAAAAACCACGCCCGTCACTGCACCGGCTTCATATCCATCTTCGATATGCTGAGTAAGCCGTAAAACCTGGTTGCAGCATGACTTACCAGGTCTGAAGCCGGCCTGCTCTGGGATGAGTTTAGGATCTATGATCTTCGTTAGACGGTTGAGGAGCATTCGTTCAAAGAGTTTGTAAGTATGACACAGTAGGGAGATAGGTCGGAAATTTTTAGGGTCATCAGGCGACTTGCCAGGTTTTAGCAAAGCTATCACTTTGGCTCTTCTCCAAACCCTCGGAATCCTGGAATGCTCTAAACAGTGGTTAAAAAGGTTAAGAAGCCAGGATACTGCCACAGGACCTAGATGCTTGATTTGTTCGGTCGAGATATTATCAACGCCGGAAGCTTTGCCATTTTTGAGGTTCATTATCGACCCAACAATTTCACCCAGATCAAACTCCCTGCTTATTTCATCTGAATTGTTGGGTTGGCAGGACAGTTTCAGAGTTCGACTAGGGCGGTTGTCAGGTTTTCCGTTCATCATAAGTTGGTGGGCTATCTGATTGGCAGTAATCGTGCTAATTTTGACAGGTGGAGGTGGTTCACTGGTAAGCTTCCTGATAGTGCTCCAAGCTTTTTTGCTATTGTGTGTTAAGTCCAGGCTGGTTACGGTGTCCACCCACTTCTCGCGTCTGCTCTCTGATACTTGGACATGAGTTCTTCGCCCACACGAATAGTCTCCTCAGAAAAGGGGTCGGTACCGTAAAGGGAGTTGTACTGAGAGAGCAGCTCTGCAGAGTGTGTCGATAGTCCAGGTACATAGGCGGTGCGGCAGCCTCTCGGTATGAACCTTTTGGAGGCTTTATGGACTATTGCAACAAACTGATCGTATGCCTGAGGAGATGGATGGACATCACGTAATGCTTCGTCGACAAAGCTGGAGAAGTCTACCCAATTGGCTTTAGCATAGTTGAAACGCCGTTTGAAAGGCACTTCCAATGGTTTGACAGCTGCCTGAACTTGACACATTATTGGTCTATGCTGAGTTCTTGGGATAGGATGACAGACATATTTTACACACTGAGATATTATAGGTGTACTCGCAAAAATCAGATCTGGGTTATAGCCTCGTTTCCAGCGACTGCTGTTCAACGACGCTGGCAGCTTGGCACTGTGTAACAAATGTAGGTCGTTAGCGTCTGCCCATTCTTCGACAGCCACTCCATCTAAGTCAGTATCACGATATCCCCATGTTTCGCTGTGACTGTTGAAATCACCTACCACAATTTTGACTGAGTGGTTTGTAAAATTGGGAGGTTCGCAGAAAATGAAGGGTTGCCCTGGGGGCTTATAGATTGCAGTTACAGAACAACTACCGAAACTTATCGATAGTAGTTCGATGTTATGGTTGTTTGAAACTGACACAGAAGACACTAATGTGTTAGGCTTCGTGAAAATAGCGCTCCCATATTTGGGGTGTGGTGTCTCTGCAGCAAGGGTCATTCCTTGTATGTGAGGCCGAGTTTGATCCGGGCCTCGGTGGGTTTCCTGTACACACAAGATGTCGCAGCGTGTTTTCTGGCAAAGCTCTGCCAGTATTACAGCCTTATCGGCAGAAAACCCTTCTATGTTTATAGAGATTACAGTCAGAGCGGGCTCTGACAATTGCCTGGTTTTTGGCCCTGAAAAGGGCCTTCGTGGTCCTGAAAAGGACCGGTTGGATGTCGTTGTTGCCATCGTGGTGAAAGGATCAGCCAACCTGCGTTACCGGCTCGCTGTCCTCGCAGGTTGCCCAGGGTGCGCCGGGCATATAGAGGTTTAATTGATAACCATGATATTTTCATATCTAGTAACCCCCTAGTTCTATAATCCGTCATACTGGCTTATGCCTGCCGCGCTTTAGTTTTCCAATTTAATTTGCCTCATTAGATACTCTCAAAAGAAAGTATACTTTGCATAGCAGTGCGCTGTAGCTCCGCTTTTCTGTTGAATATTTAATTTCAGGCTATCAGATTACATAAATAATTTACGACTTGAGAATCACTTTGTTACACAGCAAAAGCATCTTAAAGCAAACTGAAACGGCATTAATTAATTATGTCTATTGTTGTATATCTGACTTTGTCTATTTGGACGTCTGACTTTGGATGATGAAAATCTAGGCGCAGCAAGAATATGGTTTAGACTTGGAAGAGTTATTATTATCTTTTATTTCTTTACTTTCATTAATCATTTGATGACCAAACAATTTCAAAGGTATAAAATAAGTTTAACTTACAACTGTGTACGTGTCGAGGGATAAGGTAAATATTTTCCCAGCCGACAACCTTAAGGGACGTTTGCATCGTTCCAGTAATATGATAATAAACATATTTGTCTGACGATCACTGTTCATCCAAGGTCCTTCAAAGGCAGCTTTTGCAAGATCCATACTCTGTAATACAATATAAGTACTACAAAATGGAAATTTAATATTTTAAAATAATTAATTCTAAGTTGAAAAAGTACCCGCTCTAAGTTTCTAATGTATGAACATTGAAACAAAACTGCTAGAGAGGGTAAAGTGTGCATAAATTATGTTACGCTTTAGCAAAGTTAGATAGGTATTACTGGAGTTTTTCTATTAGCTATTCTAGGGGAACTTGTGCTTAGAATAATGGTAAGAAGTGTATAAGTAATTTAATCGCACCTTCCAGATAAGTTCGTCGCCGAACCAGCACAGTATGAATACTTCGATCAGCATGCAAGTGAGGTATATGCCCATCCACGCAATCTGCATCGGATGAGCGCTTGGGTTCTCGATCTGAACAAAAGAATCTAAATCATGAAAGTAGCATGTTTTAATATATAATATTTTAGCAGATCATCAAGTGTTAAATTGATAGTGTTTCGCCCGTATTGAGAACAATGTTCCCGTTTGTACCGCAATTTCTGAGACCCGCTTTCGTAAAGTGATTTTATACAAATTTGTATCCAAATCTATGAAATCGAGATTAATGACTGAGTATTGTTATAGAATAAAGGACTGAGTGTCCTTTGACGGGTCGACAAAAGGTGTCTACGGTTCTGGGAAAGACATTAAATCGGTAATTACCTAACAGACGGTTTGTTTCTCAGAATCAGGAAAGATACTAAGGTACAATGAAAAATTAAAGAAAAATCTTTAACGATATAAGCTATTTCTTTACTTATTTTTCTTATGTTGTCACTGAAAGAAAATTTTTGTGACAGTCGTAAGAATAATTTGATTATGGGGAATATAAAATTTACATAAATTATTTATTTAAATGTCATTAGGCTTACTTTTACTATAACGTAGAACTAGATACGTACTTACTAAGGGTGTAATTAGACCAATCGATCAATCGTCGATCGACGGCATCGATCGATGGCAGAATTTATTAGTAGACGCCGCCGTCACGTTACCCGCTACTAGACCAGTAAAGTAAAGCTATTAGACCAGTCGATCGACGTTGATCGATGCCGTCGATCGACGATTGATCGATTGATTAGTCGAACGGTATCCGTCGATCAATTAAAGCTATTAGACCAGTCGATCGACATCGATCGACGATTGATCGATTGGTCTAATAACACCCTAAGGCAATCAATGTTATTATTTCGTAGTATTTTATAGACATAAATCTTGGAAATCGTAACCATGCAATCCAAAAATCTATTCGAAAATTCCCTAGATAGATTTTTTCCAAAATTCCCATAAAAATGAACCGAAAAAATCTATCTAGGGTTGCGTATATATATTTTAAAACACAACACGATGTACTCACGGACAGGAACTGAATTCCTATCAAACAAAGCACCATTACGCTCAGCATGAACTGCAAAGCTGACGCCAAACTGAAAGCGCTCTCAATCATCGACACGTATCTGAAAATCAATTTGTTTTACAACACTCGTTTACGAAGCAAAAATACTGTCATCTATTTTATGTGCGCTAAATAAAAATGCATTTTTTTTGGAGTTTTTGAACTGTGTTGTGGTTATGGTATGTATGGTAGTGGCTTAAGCTGATGTAGTTTTAAATTATCTGCGATTTTTACCATCTAAATATTTGCTTAACTAAGCATAAAAATCGCAGATAATTTATTTATATTACATAAAAAAGTTTTGTATTATTTATAAACTATAATTATATTTCTTAGCTCATTTAAGCTTACGCATCTTATTTGTAAATATTTTAAGGAACGAATGTAACACTGATTTTGTAAATATGTACTTTGTTCGCAAAAGTTTTTATATTTGAAATTATACTTAAATGATAAAGTTAAAGTTACTATTTGCAGGTCATTGGGGGATTATTATATTATAGAACTATAAATATTATAGGTACTAAGAAAATTATTGCATTAAAGATGACTTATTTTAGCAATGAAACGTAAACTTATTGTAGTTTTCTTGGGATCGCCACTGGATGATTATGCAACAGTCTCGCATCGTTAGACGAAATAATTAATTCTACGAAATTTGTATAATAACAACAACAACTTTGCAAAATAATTTTCGTTTAATAATATTTCATTTTAAAATTGCCATTAATAAATTAATTAATCATCGAAGATAAATACCCATAAAGACATAAGAAGTGCAAAAGTATTAATACGTTGAAATCCCAATGAATATCTAAGCGAGTTGGAAAGATTAAAACCTCAATCAGCGGTGGGTATTGACTGTTCAGATTGCCGTTCAAGTAGTGGCCGGGGCGAGTCACCGGTGTCTTGCCGTCGGCGAGCTATCCGTGCCTGATACGATCACCCCTTTTCCTCACCTTTGTACGACTAGATACAGCAACGATACACTTTCTTTGGTTCTTAAGAACCTAGATAACCTTAATTTACAATACTCGTAAAAATATTTTTTATCTGACTAAACTTTAATCAAAGAACAACATATAAAGTTTTTTGTGTCTATAAAAAAACAGGCTTAAGTCATACCAATTTTGCTAGAACTACTTCCTAATTGCATCAAACTAAATATTGCACCTTAAAGTCGTACATAACCATTATTCCAAGGAGAAACAGCTTCCAAGAGAACGCTGAGACTCGTGTCACTTGTAACTAACACTCTAAAATCTTCACGTCTCTCGCATTTATAACACTTTTCATTTGCGTCAGCTTTTACTAAAATATACTGAGTAGAGCATACGTATAGTATTACCGTATAATGCAGTTGTGGTGTCTGATGCACTCCTTGAGCACTGAACGCACGTAATGTTGAGCAGGATATTCCTCGATATATTTGTTCTGTGCTAGGTCCCTTCTGCGCTGTCTGTCGGCTACTAGGTTGAAGTTTCGCAGGTTGAAAGCCAGTATTTCTATTTGGCCGACTGTCAAATGTTTAATGAAATTGTGGGAAGAGTTATAAGAAATGTTCTACCTAACGATAGGTAACTAATTGTATGCTTAGAGTACTAGTAACAACTGTAAGAACCCAGAGTAATTCTACATGTTAAAATGTTACAATAATTGTGTCTTTCCCCTAATACCTTTTTATATAAAAAATTAACCGATTGAAATAGTACTGTGAACTGCCGCATAATGCTACGCAACTGCTACGGTTTTCCGTAGTGCGTAGCTCGTAGCAATCTTGTAGTATTCATGGTGCAGAGTAAATAGCTCACAAGTTCTCAATTTATACGATCATTTTAATGATCAAGGTATTATAATTTTTCTCTGTTCGTGGGTGTCGATTGTATAAAATTTTAAGACATTTACATTTCTAATCGAGTTATTTTGAGCAAATACAAAAGTACTAAGAACGTAGGTGGGTTTATAAATATACGAAAGGTTAAACTTCAGTCTGCATTTTGAGGACTAAATCTTAAAGAAATTGCAATAGATCTTACTAGCCGAGGCAACGAAAGCTGCTAATATTGTGTCCATAACCCCATCTATGATGCATGTGGCCGGCTTGTAATAAATCTGAAAACGTTTGTGGTTTTATTCTGAGTTTATTCAATACATATTTTCATTCGATTAAATACATTAATCCTAGTATATTGGCTGTATTTGGTTAGTTGTTTATTCACCGCTCGGGCAGGGAATTTTAGGTTTAAAATTTGAAGAGTTTATAGTTTTGTATATTTTTAAAACTACGAAGTACAGAATTTAAACGGCTAAAGTTGAATATTTGTGAAAACGGTGTAAATTATTCTCTGTTCTTAATTAAAATATGCTTCCCAGAATCTCGTTCATATGGAATTAATTTAATTAACATATTCAATTAAAATTTGAGTGATTGATTTTCTAAGGTAAGCAATTTAACTTACATGATGGATGTAAACTGCCTCGTACGCTGGACTCCTGTAAACGTTGAAAAATGGGTACTCCACGTTTGTTGGTAGAATGTCAAAATTTTCAGTTAGTGGCATTATTATTCCAACTGCCAACAAATAAAAACATTTTACACGTTAAAAATGAAGCATCGATGAAATATTTTGTGATTCATTGTTCAATAACTCTATTCATTCTGTCGTGTATCGGCATTTTATGAAATTATTTTCCTATTATAATTTAATAACTTACGCTATTGTAAGTATGTTAAACCCACCTGACACCGCTCCGACGCACATGGTGGAATAATATGTCATAACAAAACGTGCACTTTTTATACTTTTTGTAATAATATCTCTGTGCTCCGGCTCTTTTGGTTTGAACTCCTTACAATGTAAATATTCCAAAAGACTTATAACTTTGTCCCTATTCATCCAAAACACAGCAATCTTGACGTACGTGTACATCTCACTCAAAAATAAATACAATCTGAAAAAGAAACGTTATTTTATCATCTACATTTGTCATCTTTGGAAACCAATTCGTGATGTTAGACAAACAACATGTAAGTGAACTGGGGAAAATCTACCCATCGGCGATATCTCCTATATTTTCTCTTTGCTTTAGTAAATATACGACCTCTCCGATGCCGGGGAAAAAACACACGAGCCATAACACGGTCAGCGTGTATACCATATGAAGCCAGAACTTGATATTGTTTGGTGAATAGTTGTTGAACCACATGCCGTAGAACTTGAGCCAGTAAATGTGCACAGCATGATACAGCCGAGGGTTCAGATCCTCCCAGGATTCTATCACCCCGTAAGGCAGATAAGGCGATAGCAACGCCAATTTCTGTTTCATATTTTCGCTCAGGATAATCATTTTTCTTCGTAAACCAAAAACGAGTGTAGTATTTGACGCGTAATATGAGAATGCTTCTTATATCTCATCAAATTATGAGCCTTTGTACAAAAACAGAATGAGAGAGCGACGTTAAGTGGATGTTATACATTATGTTGTGATATTGTTAAGCAGAGGTGCTGTTTGCTAACGTTTGTTCATTAATTTTACTTCTAGGAAAAGTTGTTACCTCGACACACTTACTCGTCTGAATAATAGTAAAGTATTTGATAGAATGATATTTGATTATTCTCTAGATTTTGCTTTGCGCCTCTTACTTATTATGTATATTAATATGTTTGATATATACTGAGAACTATTCTTTCTTTTTGTAGCTTCTACTCGTACTTTGTCTCGGCAAGCTTATTAGAACCGCTCCATGTAGTTTAAAAGATAAGAACAAACGTGTTTAAGTAGATGCATTTAAATGCAATACTTGCATTAGGAAATGATCACAGTAATCTGATAAGTAATCTGCGTTATTACAATTATTGTTTACACAATAATAATTATACATGAACTGCTATGGAATTGATATTTTTATCATATTGCTGCCATCTAGGGATCCAAACACGAGTTCGATTTGTGGGTCTAGTTTAATATTTATACTTGTTAACTCTTCCCCTATTGAGAATAACACGGACAGTATGATTACGAGGGATACAGCCATAATAAGGTTTTATAATTTTAAATAGATGTTAGAGCGAAGAAACATCCCCTTAAAAAGAGTTAATTTAATATGTCGACAAAAGCAATTATTATAATTACAACAGCAATGTAATTACGGCCATAAGAAAAGGCACCGCTCTCTTAACTATGTATAATTGTGTTTTCAAAGAGGCTTTCAGATATTCATAATTTTCGAGTGAAACACAAAGAAGATTTCCAAGCAAATAAGTAGATTGATGAATATAATACATCGCATTTTCTTTGAAATGTGGAAAATGTAATAACTGCCGTAATCACGTGAACTTAGTACAGTTGTGACAAGTATCGGTAACGTGGGGTTTTATTAGTATCAGCGAGCTTAATATCGGTAAAGAAAGATATTATTTTTGGTTATTACCTCAAGGGTCTGGATACAGGGACAATGCCAATGAATGAACGGAGTTTACCTAAAAGAACAAGTAAGTAATTATGATCTATTTTTTTCTCGTGTTCCTGAGCTGTATCGCTATGTAAATATTGTTATATTTTAGTTCCTACTGTCTTCTTAAATTCTCGTGAAGTATTCGTTGAATAGTATAAAAATACTGCATGCGGGTCTGCTTCAGTGCAACAAAATGATGAGTATCGTGGTATCTGTACGTACGTATGTCATGCAATGTTTCGTATTATTTGATTGAAGTGACACGTAGTAATTCTGTTAATTTGGATATCAGTGCACATCTCCAGGTCTAGTTTTCGAATTAAGCTAATGGTAATTAAATTGTCTTACATTAATAATACGATGTCCAGAGTAATAATGTTATAAGAACTAAAGTGAATAGTGTTTTGAAATAAATATAAGGCCAATAGTTTCAAAATAATTATTGCATAACTTTCAGATCTCTTTTGTTTTAACAATCAATTTTCCCGAAAGATTCCTGAAATGAGAGAATGATTTTAAAATATGCTTATTTTGAATGAAGAGCTTTTCATGAAATGTTGAGAGCATTTCATAATGTGCAGTGATCGGTTCAGCTTCCACTGCCATTTAACAGATATGTACATCTCATCGGTTGTAAGTTATTTCATATGCCTTTTGACGAGACCTTAAATGATTTATCATTAAAAAAATATCGTTAAAAGGTGATAAATAATTAAAATTATATAGTTTTAATATTATTTAAAATTATTTATACTAATATTATAAAGAGGAAAAGTTTGTTTGTTTGGTTGTAATGGATAAAGTCAAAAACTACTGGACCGATTTAAAATATTCTTTCACCATTACAAAGTTATATTATCTGCGAGTAACATAGGCTATATTTTATCCCGGTGCGGGCAGTAGCTCCCACGGGACGCGGGTGAAACCGCGGGAAAACGGCTAGTTACATATACAATTAAAATTATTATAAGTATTCAATTGCTTTCCTATTTTATCAACTCTTGAACCACTTTAAATTCAAATAAAGTTATTGCAAATGAAAAGTTCAAAGTTCTTGCGAATTTTGTTTCTTATCGAATAGCGGTAGATGATGCTTCATCAGGTAACTTTCTTGTATTTATTTGTATAGGAAAGTGCTTTGTGATTGGCTAGACGAAAACTTTTTGTATTCAAAACCGTTGAAACTAAAAGTATTGTAAAGTTAGGCTAACTTTAATGAGTAGAATATTTCAGGAGTAGAATACATAGCGTTTTGACGGAAAGTAACAATAACCTGTGGATAATGAAGGTTTTTAGACAGTCCAACAAGAAATATAATAAGAATTACCTAGTATTAAGCTTTGTACATACGAGTACATACATGGTATCATGAATTGATAAATATGGTTCAGACCCTTGTCCGTTGATTGTGGTACACATCTAAAAGCAGAAAAAATAATAAATCATCCGTCAAATGTAGAGGCACCTTTCAGCGGTGAAGGGCGCTGACTGATCGTCGGCTTACACAAAATATATTATGCAAAAAAGTGATAAAATATGAAACGATTTATGTGATTCGCACAGGGGCGGCCGATTTGCATAATCACCGCTCGCGCAGGCCGCACACAAAATGAAATACGTGATCTACCAAACAATAAAATACAAGTGAAAACTCGCTGTTAACAGTTTCATCAAACGCTGTACAAGTAATCGAAGGCGTCTAACACATACACTGAAACATTTGCTCGCCGATAACATTGAAACTTGACAAAACAAAGACTTAAAAGGCTGTAAAAGTTTATTACTAACAGAAGTATCTATGTTTATATGAACATAAATGTATTTTTATGAGGCTTGCGGAGCTTTATTATAGTTACGAATAAGAAAAATTATTTTATATTGTTTCAAAACACATAAAAGAGGATAAGTGTACCTATTTGAGAGATCGTTGAAAGATATACAGTTACAGACATCGGTACATTAGTTGCTTGGCGTTTATATTTGTATTGATATTTGATATTTTACGTGAAAGTAAACTATGATAGCATCTATTGCGAATACAAATTTAATGCAGTCAAAATGTTGTATAGCAAAAGTATTCAATCTAATAAAAAAAATAAACTTTGTGAGTGCGACTGTCCACTAAACATATTGTTCTTTTATGCATCAAAGTCATTAAGTGATGATTAAGTACGATCGATATAGCAAACCTGCTATTATATGTTGGCTGATAGTATCACAGCGTTGTTGCAGTAATGAATACATAGGTCAGGTTTAGAGAGATTAATATTGATTTGTTATGACATGAGAATACGATCGATTGCAATGGTTTGAAAACGGCGTTTACGACTTACTGAAATTGTGATTAGAATTAAGTACCTATATTAATTTACTTTAGTATTTTCATATTAGAATACGTTATATGATCGTGATATTAAATCCTGTTCACTTTTCACTGTTCTGTGATGTAAATAAAATGTCTCCACAATGTTAACTTTATAATTTCTTGTTAAATTGGTATCAACTTTCTTTAGTTAAAAAATCTTAATGGCTTACAGTATATGTCGGCATAGCTCTTAATAAAGCTTCGAGTAATTATGGATGAATTCTCATTTCAGGTAGCAAGTCCGTTGGAAGCCCCAAACACTGTTTACGTAATATTGTTTCAGCGTCCATAATTCAACTTAAAACGGATTTAAACAGTGTACTTGCGATCTAGATATCGTTTATTATAATTGCAGATCGTGCTGGAAATTTCAGCAGGTACGGCGAGGTAAGTGTTTGAAGACATTTAAGGTATTTGTATCGCTTACAATTCTTCTGTGAACATCCGACGGGGGGTGAGACAAATGGGTCGTTTCCACGCGATACTTCGCCATTAATTAGAAACAACGCGTGCAGCGGCCCCCGATTGCTATCTGTCAGCGAACACGCGAATGCTTGTTCGCCACACCATATCAGCGGTCAAGAGTCAGTTGCCTGCTATCGGTACAACTGCTGTAGATCTCCAAGAACATGTGTTTATCGTCACTAAGTGGGCAATGATACTAAGTTGGTGCTGAAAGTAACCAGCTTTGTAATAAATATGTATGCAACGTTTGATCAAGGTAAAAGTATTGTCTTTTATGCACAATGTTTTTGTGACAAAGAAACCAATTCAAAGTAGTTAAAAAATACTTTCAAATTAGAATAGCCTGTTAACATAACCCCTTAGCAATAACAATTAAGTTTAAATGCTAGTGTAGTGAAGTGAAAAATATATCCACCGTTATGCACCGTACAAAGGTACTTTGTAGTAGCTCGGAGTACTCTGCGAACTCGGTCGAGTGCTCTCCAGATACGTGTTGAGCCTTTACAGATCAACTTCGGAGCTAAAGCTTTGTATCCACTATGAATTAAGACTAGGAAACTATACAGATCGCAACATTTCGCGAAGCGTAATTTTCCGGGAGACTTGCGGACTAATTAAAGCGGGTTGATTGGTGTGAGAGGATAAACTAATGCGGCCTGATCCTCGATGGAAGAACTGTTTGATCTTCGAAAATGTTCTGAGTAACAATACCTAATGACATGGTAGTAGAACTGCTTAGTAACAAGACCCAAAAGTAACGTAACTGCATTGCAAAGTTCTCGTACTGTATTCCGAAGATAGTCATGTAAAATTCAACAAAATATTGATATTATATCTTTGCGTTGCTAAAAGCAAACTCCGACTTAGAAAAATCAACTGATAATATTTTTCAGCTCAGTTTCCACTCAGAACTTTGAAACTAATCGGAACTGTGTCGTATCGTGAATAGTCACATGTATTTCTAGGAAAGAGGACTCGAAACGTTTAACCCTTTTTCTTGGAATATCGTGAGACAAAAAAGACTTTCTTTCGAGAGTAAGCAGTTCTAATGCAGACGTATATAATCAAAGGAAAAGGGTCCTTCGTTAACCATCCTATCATAATGGACGTATACAAAATTTTCATAATATTGTTGCTACCGGCCGATTTCAGCTGACAAGAAGACGTATAAGGAAAATGACGCGACAAGCTTGTTATTATAAACGGGTGTACGCACGATATAGGAGAAAGTGCTACTCTGAAGGCAAGGAAGAAATTTAAACAAAAAATGTGTATCATTTACTCGAATATCATTGGTCTTGACAAATGTTGAGCAAAAATGAATGGAACGTTGGCATTGTCACAGTTGCAAGCGAAGAATATAAGGGTTCTTTGTGTCAGTCCCCTCCAGAAAGAATGCGATCTGGCTGGCGGAGGTAGACAATTCATATATTTTATGATACGTCCCTGTGTTGTTTCTCTTGAAATATAATACTTACGTCTTATAAATTGTATTTACGACAAAACGTTATAACAATCTTATGCTTATCTACATTCCAAAAAAATTGTCATGGAAAAGCTAATGTAGTAAGGTTCCTTTTGTTATATTTTTTGATGGTTCTAATATTTGAATAATTAAGACCGACTTCATTAGTGAATATAACACCAGCTAGGACTGTAATTAATATTAAATGTAACATTCGAATACTAATAAATTTTCACCTCTTAGGTAGATGCTATTTTGATACGTAGATAAGAAGATTGGGTAATTTTAGCACGTTTTACGACTTCCAAAGACCGCCAAAATAGCTAAATTGATTGTAAATTTGCTGCTCGCTCTTCTCTAATCCAATCGTTTAGTGGGGAGACGAATAAACAAACGATTATTTTATTCATGGAGTTGAAATTCGGCTATGGGTAAAACTTTTGTGTCAGCGATGTCTACCGCAATTAAAAACACATAAACCTTCATGTTAAAGTTAAAGTTGTAAAACAACTGAATTGTCGAGTTGTTTTTGTTAACTCTTGCAGGTGTTTAGACAAGAATGAAACTCACAAGGATCAAAATACCTTAGGTATATTATACAAAACTAAGATATAAAACCATTGGATACTTTAATATAAGTTGTTACCATAAGCAGCCGTTTTATTACCATCCAGTCCTTGTAAAAACATACCCATACCTATCCAAATATCACACCAAGACACGATACCAGCTATTCTTGGAAAAGGCTTTCATCAGTGTGATGTGGTTCATTCAAAAAGCCGCAATACAACGCGATGGACGTTAAAGAGGTTTGCTTGAATGTTGGTGGGACGAATTAACGTCGGTTCTAGTGTACGAAGAGCATTTCAAAGGGTTCCTAAATTCAGCATTGGCACATCATTTGAACGTGATACTGGTACTTGCAGGCTTGATGATTACGACTGTCAGTATAGATTAATGTCCAATCGCCTTTGACGGGTGTGACACTTGATTTGAATGCAGTTCGTCCGGAGGATAAAGGAGTTTTACCTGTTTCAAAACATGTGACTCATTGAGTGTTTGGATTTTGCATGTTTGAGCAAGATTTCTTGTTGTGAAATTGTTGAGAAAATTCTGAAAGGTGTTATTATTCATATGGTCCGGCTATTTCAAGAGGGGAAGTGAAAATTCTCTCAATGAATAGTTTTAGCCATCTGCAAGTGTCATTAAGGAACTTAAAAATAAGTTTTAAATGGGAATTCTTCGACCGGGCGGCATAGTGAATTCAAATAGTACAGAAACTCATCCAGCTTTCCCCGTAATTACAAGTCATTAGAAGTTTACGCCAATGTTTCTGATTAATGAAGATTGATGGCTTCAATCTGATAATATCGTGACTTTCATTTCGTTGAGTTAGATGTATGTTTTACGATTCAATCCCTTGTTTAAGTTCAACATATTAAAAAAAGTTCAGTATGATTTTATAAGAATTTTATTAAGTCTCAATTAATATGTTTTTTCATAAGTATAACGTTATTCCTTTGATGTATTTATTGCATGTTTTCCTTGCAGTTATTATGCAGCAGGCAAGTAGAACAGTGTTGCAAGAACATACACGTGTTTTCCCACAGACGGGCGGCTAAGAAACATTTTTCAGAAACAAACATCTCTTAAAAAGAACTGCTTGAACGTTGTTTTTTTGTTTACGCTTAGGTGACATCGTGACCTACGACCGTTTCTAAGAATATGTCTCTGAATTTACAGCTGCAGTAAGAAAACATAATATTTCAGCATAATGTGTGTACACCATTATAGAAAATTAGATATTTTTACGACTCTGTCTTATTTCAACGTATTTTACGATTTTGAATGAGTGATATCTTCGATGAGAATATTTTTTAAATAAGCTCTGTCAGAGCTGTCATTATTCTATGAAAAATAATCCTACTTATATTATAAATGTGAAAGTTTGTGAGAATGTATGGATGTATGTTTGTTATTCAATCACGCAAAAACGGCTGGACCGATTTCATTGAAATTTGGTATGTAAATAGGTGATACCCTGGATTAACACATAGGCTACTTTTTATCAACACACCACGCGGGCGAAGCCGCTGGCGGAAGCTAGTGATTAATAATCTTAGTTCTAAAAAAATCAGCTCGTAAATTTTGTAATTCGATCAGTAAACCCACAGAGAATTCTATACGCTTCTTTAATCTGCTTTGTGAAGAGGTTCGTTAGCCAGAATGCATACAAGGCACTCAAAACAATGCGAGTAATGCAGTATATTATTATGCATTAGTAATTACGTCATCATAACCCGCACTATATTCAATTCCACCCTCAAAACTAAATGCAATCTACTTAACAACGTTCTCATTAGTTGTGTTAGAATTCAGTACACTGCTGCAAATTAGGTTAATCATGAATTTTAGTTTAGAAGGGTACTGAATTAACAATTGCACGACTTGTTCATTAAGGAAATTTATGATCATTAAACGTATTGCAGGTACCAACAATAATATTAATGTTGCATGTGTTTAAGCTGTATTGTTGAAGTTAAAGGGAATTTCAGTAGACTTATCAAAGAAACGCCTGTACGTAGTCTAAGGAGCTGTAGCAGTCACTTCTGTTATAAATTATGCTCCGCATAAGAAGTTCCTATCTCATTGTGTACAGAACACAAAGAGGTAGAGCTTTTACTTGCGTTCGAAGTGTTTAATATTATGTATTTCTGTTTTCAGCACAAAGTGGTAGGTATTCATGATCGTACTTGCTGGATAGCGAAGCTGTATTTTGTAATTTATCCATTAATATAGATGCTTCAAGTAACAGTTCATTTCTTGTTTTTGATTTTCATTTACATTTAATGAAGATAGTAGGTACTGTGTCTGTAAAGTTGAAACTAATGAAGCACTAAAGTTGAGTGAAAGGAATAAATCCAAGCATGACAGTCACATTTCCGCTCATCAAATGTCACTGGTGAATGCGCTGCAATCAAACAGTTTCATAATTAGCACGCTTCGCAGGTAAATTAGTGTTCGCATTACGTTGCAGGTACAACCCTCATTTTGTAGCATAGCTTACTCCCCTAAATGACGATAAACCGGCCCGTACACCGTTTAAAAATCGCTTCCACGTCATTTTTCACTAACAGCACATTTCACTAAACACTTGAGGTGTTTTGAGTGAGTACTTGACGGTGGATGTAGTAATTTATGTGGTGAGGCGTGGCGGTCGCGAGTAAACGCCCTTCTCGTCATTAGTGTTAGGCGAGAACGTCACTAGCTAATTACAGAAGATTGATGAAGGCGCCGCTCTCACCGCACTCCACTACTGACGCTTAGTCCGCTTGTAAGCCGTGACCTGCGTGCCGGTGAGAGCGAGTCGAAACATTTTCTTTTAATCAATTACTCAATGAATAGCTTTACGATGTTCATTGGAAAAATATTATCGAATATTCTTACCAATTAAATTCGTTTCCTTTGTAAACCCACAGGCTATCTACGTTGTAAGTATTTATTTCAGTAAATGGTTTTATTACTCTTCGTTAATATATCGATATTTCAGTTAAATGAAATGGTTGAAAGGAATAATAAACAAGAAAGTAGCCACGACGTGAAATCGGTTTAATGAATAAAACTCTCTTCTTTAAATAAAATTGTTTATCTACATAAGGTAAAATCGAAATTAAATAATATCAAGTTTATTTTGCCAGTTTAATACTTCTTTCTCTCTCCGCTTTTCCTGAGTGCGAACCTTACTTTAACTGCGTTACATTTCTAAGAAAAATTGAGATCGATGCGAATAAAATTAATGAAGTCCCAACATAAAGTTTCCTCGGCAGTTAGGTATAGAGCATTTCCTTCATTATTGTGAGCTTTTACGAAGCCAGCCAGCACTATTGCGAGCAGTCTTGTCGGAAAATTAGCGCCCTTTTAGGAGATGAAAAACTCCGTCCCCTTAGGGCAAAATGAAACGGGTTGCGATGAAATTGTATTTATAGATTCTGTTGCTGCTGCTGCTGCTGGTTTGTTTATAACATGTAAATAATTGTTTCTTTGTCATAAATTATATAGTTCGGCCATTCAGAGAATGCGTTCCTGACACGTCGCGATTGAACTGACGACGTAATAACATTCATTGATTATTGATATAATAATGTTGTTTTAATGCTCCTCAATTGTTAAAACGGTAAACAACCAGCAAAAATATTTTTATCGTAACTGCAACGCCATTGCAAAGTTACGTCGTCAGTTCAATCGCGACGTGTCAGGAACGCATTCTCTGAATGGCCGAACTATAACAAGATGTCTAAATTAAAAAGCGGTTCATTATAATTTCCTTTATTCTATATTTAAATATGCGTGACATTTAACCTTTTCCTTAACTTTAGCCCAAGCCTTATTCTTAAATTAGTTTTATCGAAACAGGAAAAAAACAAAACACAAACGGGAAATTAAATCTGTTTTAATACTTCCATATATTTAAAGGAGATGGTTCGAGCAGCTTTTCAAAACATTGAATCGTTATCTAAATCAAACTTGCTGAAGACGATGTACAAAGGGATTTCCAGAAGTCTGCTAAGTACATACTCCTCAGTGCAAGATGGAGCTTGCTCGTAAATGTTTTAAGCGGAATTATTTTCTGGAACGAAACTGCTTGTAGTTTAAAATTTGTATAAATTAGATACGATACTTTACAATGTAATTTACGGCTTCGTTTCAGCCTGTTTTAGTTCCGCGTCGAACTTTAATTAGTGTGGGCATTATTTTAAATTAATGGTTTGTTTACAAATAGTGGGATATTTTACTAGCCTAGTAGATAACCCATTTAATAGGTGCAGAATTAATACTTATATTTTCAAATGTTCACAATCAACTTGTAGCGGAATATATTTTAAAATTAGCTTATCAATAGGACTTCTCATCATTTTCGTCAAATTGTTAACTAATTCCCTTTCAGTTACAGAACTCGAACAATCGATATTATTATTGAATCGCACAAACAGACTGTTTCTAAAACAGATAAAAGAACTTAGCTCCATTTAGATGATTTAAAGTCGGCGAAGTTTGTATACACAAAACATGTCTACGGTTATATCCGAAGATAAATATAAAAGGGAAATAATGAAACGCACGCTTGGGAGCTGTTTCCGAAGACCGGATACAGGGAACCGACGAATGCGTTCTCTCTAGAACATTTTATATGTAGACATCGCCGTTTATATTTGCTTTGTGTATTATAATACTGTTTATATGCTTATGCGGTTTTCTCTTGCGATAATGGCGAGTAACATTTTTCCTTATAATAGGAATATTTTTATCCTACAATGGTTGTTCTCTGTAATATTCTGTATTATCAAAGTAAGTCCTCTGACCGGATCATTGTAAGTCCTTGTGTAGAAATTTTATTATAAAGAATTTCAATATGAAGTAAGTGCGTATCTACTTAACTCTTTACATTTGTTTTGTCTTTCAAGACTATTTACTGTGTTTTCTCATTGTGCCGTAGAGAGTAATATTATTTTGTTTTATTAGTCATGTAAACCTGGTAACACATTGTGTTAGTATTGTCTGTCTACATTGAAGTACTATAAATAAACCTCTGGGAAAAGCAATCGTCTCTCTGATATATAAAAATAAATTCCCAGTTGGTCTTTCATTATTATTAATCCCAGCAATAATACGGTTAGCTATTGATTCTTTTATCCAACAAGCAAGCAGGGTACCTACTCTTCCGTAAGAACGTGTTCAATTGTCGAGAGGGAGGGTAGTGCTGGCTATGAGAGAACGACCTATGTATATGTAGGTATATCCCAGCATATACCCGAGGTATATACCGTTGTGTGTACCTCCATAGCCGGCCAATAAAAGTGGAGAGCCAGTTCTTTGTATCCGAGAATTTGAAATTGAACGCAACAAAGAGGGTGCGACATTACCATCAATCTTCGTATTTGTTAATGTGTTAACGACGTACTTTTTAATGGATGTTTTAATTGAAAATAAACAGCTGATGTTGAGTGTGGGGATTTTATAATTTAATAGAGATGCCCGTGTTGGTTAGTATCGCAGTAATTGCCGCTAGATTAGTTGAAATGATGATGTTTTTTTTGTTCTAAACGGTTTGTTTGCTATGTTCAAGATTTCTTTAAATTGAGAATAGATTTAATCGTATGTATACAACTTTATAGCATCCTCTACTAAACATTGTTGCACTAAAGTTTTCGCTTAAATAAATAAGATAAAAATTATTGAAAAATGTTATCCGACACTACGTTCATATGATTTTAAAAAACTACTGTTTGCACAAACTCGAGAGAATAAGTAATAAATAAAGGAAAACTTCTACTTAGATACACCAGGATATATTACCCAACAATTTTCAACTATAACATACAGCGGTTCACTTACAATTTATAGCATGTCTTCAATATCTTTTTGTATAACCAAATCTGTAGAAAGTGGGACAAGAAAAACACAGGTCATAAATACAACTTTTCCACAAATACATATACGAGTATTATCAAATGCTTC
Source organism: Helicoverpa zea (assembly GCF_022581195.2). Classification (NCBI taxonomy): domain Eukaryota; kingdom Metazoa; phylum Arthropoda; class Insecta; order Lepidoptera; family Noctuidae; genus Helicoverpa; species Helicoverpa zea. The sequence goes on along the minus strand of NC_061466.1, from coordinate 7,031,917 downwards.
GTGAAAATTAATTGCTTGGAAAAATGGCGGCTCCGTGCCTTCAACACATACACTTATCATTCAATACTACACTCACACATACGTTTCATTTTCTTTACACAACATATGGAATATTGCTATAACATTGTGTCTTGAAATGCTGCCACATTATTAGGGACGTATCCGAATAATCAATTTATCTGGGACGGGATTCTGTCTACAGGATTTCCGGCGTTGCGTTTGACCTGTGTCAAGAAACTAGTTACTGGTCTGTGCTCAGTCTGTGGTCTCACATTGGTATGTACTGGAAATGTGAACAGGATAGGATATAGTAGGTAATATTGATTAGGATTGCATATTGTATACCGTTTAGTAGATACATTTTGACAATTTCTGATAAAATAAATAGCACACTTGAATAGCCTTTTCAAAAAATATTAATAAGTTAAAGTAATATGTAGTACATAATATTTAGCTTTCTCTTTTTTTAATGCATGTGGACATTCTAATATAGATATAGTAAATAAATATAGCCTTTTCACACTGGTGCATCTTTCGAGCGGAAAAACCGACATGGATACGCATGACAGCAAAAAATCGACAATTGCCTGGGAAAAAATGACATGTAAAACCGCCCTTAACTTAACCTTAATCGCAGATAACGAGCGGAATCGCGCGGAAAAACTAAGCGCAACGAGCTGCTAAGTTTAAAATTCAAGAGTAACTTATAACGATTACAAATGTCATTGACCTTACAGCGGAAAGACAGACAGATAGCAAACAATTAGAGAGACTTAGCGTGGGAGTTTTCTTTGCTAAATTATCTAGTTCTATTTACAACTGTAGATTTGAATTTCAGCCCTCAAAAATAAAAATAACAAACACATTTTATGAAATTAGCAGCGAGGTGGATTGAGCTGGTTTTATTTAAATAAAAATATTCAACTGTTGAGTTAATCTCATCATGCCAAGGCGTAAAACGGTAAAAGAAAAGCGTCAGTTATCAATTTTGCATAAAGGTCAACATTTTCTCATTCTTCAATGTTTTTGTTGTAAAAATATCTGTAAATTTTAAATAACAGCCGTTGAAACCTCTCGCAAACATTGTTGGGTGCGAAAAAGTTATCCAATTCAAGTTTACGATGCACTGAACCAGCGTAGCGCTTTATTTCACAAATAAACAATACCAACCATTGGTTTTATTAGACGATAAAAACCAATTTATAACTCTGATTAAATAGTGAATTTCGTTAAAACAACGTCCCTACATGTTTAGGTTGTCATACACATAATTATCTGAATTGTGAGTTTTGACAATGATATTCCGATACATTGTACCTACCTTCTATTTAATTTTAAGTAAATTCGCCGTGAATGTTTATTAACAAATAATACGTCAGTTTCTAAAACAGGTGTTAATTTACATGTTAACACAATAACATCATTATAAAATTGAGTTACTGTAGTCAGAAATTATAATAATAGAAGTATAATCGTCGGTTTTGTTATTTGTTAATTTCATTAAAGTTGTCTCAAAAGGGCTTTAGCGTGTTGGCTTCGGCCCCACGTTTGTCTCCCAAAAAACCGGGACTCTATAGTCCCGAGGTCTGGTAGAGGTATACTGATGAATAAAAGCCATATTATTAGCTGTGTTCTAGAGAATTAATCTAATAACTTTGTTGCCACACTTTCAAGAGGCAAATCAAATAATGTCATGTACATACTTCATTGTAACATAAATCTGTTTATCGGTTACTAAATATTTTCGGCAGATTATATAATCAAGCCTCTTATTTTTCAGATTACCATAAACGAAGCTAAGATAGAACTTAAGCATATCTTTCTCTCTTACATCTTCATGACTTGCATTAGTACACAAAATCTTTTTAAAATCAGAGAGCGCAAGTACTCTCTGACATCCATACACGTAAAGTAAATTACGAATTCCTACATACATTTGCTAGAGAAGTTCTTATCCGCATGAAATTACTCGTTTTATTATCTCTTTGTAGCCGGGCTGGCATCGATGTGGAACTGCGAACGCAGCTCCGACTGCAACACTTGACACAGATGGGCGACGAGGTAAGAGCAGCTTAGTGCTATGTTTAGTCGGAACGCATTCTACTCTGTACCTACTCGCATCGAGCTGACCTTACTGAAAGGAAATCGGGTGCGTAGGTACAAAAGATTTTATGCAGTCGCTATCAAAGTGGCCATGTCAAAACCCTAACAGCGCAGTAACAGTTGTTGTCGGCGTTTGCACGAAACTTTCCCGTTGTTGCTTTGCTTGTGATAAATCTCTCGTTGGGGTACTCTTTTGTTCAGGTTCGTGTTGGAAAATTGGCACCGCTTTTACTATTGTTGGCCTCCGTAGATGAATTGTGTTCGATTTGAGGGAATAAATTACAATAAAAACGTCGCAAACAATTTATTTTATTGGACGTAATACTACTTTTCTTCTTTGTGTTTTGTTAGAAACTAATAACTTGTGGTTTCATTGATTGATTTAACTTAGTTTTGTTTGTATTTATTGTGTGAACTACGTAGCGATATTGTATAGCGGTTCCAGAAATTTTGAGAATTGATAAAAACTGAACTAGCTATATCTATAATTAAAAAAAGTAGCGCTGTGATGTATAAATATTAATTTTTCAATGTGCAATGTGAAAATCATACATAACATAAGTACATGTTATGATTTTGCAAAAGATGCAATTGTTATCGTTAATTTGCTCATGTATTAAAAATAATTACTAGTTACATTTTAACAGGAACTGCTTATTAATTGGCAACAAAATATATATTTTTTCACAATGAATGAAAACATTGTACTTAGTCCAATTAAGACCAACGGTAAAAAACAAACAAAATGAAACAAAAATGCAATTTGAATATTCAGTGAAACAAAAAGCCTATTATTTAAGATACGGCGCGTCTGTGATAGCGGGTCGCCATAATTTATCATCACCATCTTTTGACAAACTCTAAATATTTCAGTCCCTTTTGTTCCTGTAAAATAAACCACAATAACAGCCACGGTACAAATCAGCTAAACGCGGGAAATGTTACCAATTCCAAGGGGGAAATTCCGGTGGGAAAATATCTTTGGAATAAATGTGAATAAATAGGGCTTGCGAGATTAAAAGCGGACCGCTTGATATATGGCTGTCGGTGGCGGCACCCTTGGGCGCCGGCCCGCGAGTTACTGCCCACTAGATAAAAAGAACTAAGATTCCTAAATAAAACAATCGGTGCGTACACAGTTATTGTTTCTAGTTAACAGTTGTTATTTCAGCCCGAGGTGGGTAGCTTTGTTTATGTTATATCGCTATTCATTTTACGGTATATTCAAAAAAACTTTTATAGATTCTGAAAGACTAAAAATATTTAGCAGATTATTTATAAAATAAAATCTGAAAGAGAATCCTAACGTAATCCGACGTAAATCAAATTGTTAATGAAAATTGTTCAGCCGATAACTCGGCTCTGGGGTACGCTCCCAGTTGACAGCGATGGGATGAATTTTTTGACGCCTTTCAGATATAGTGTATACATATATGTTTTTTTAAATTGTTTTACTAGGATAGTTTTTTTGTGTTGTAAATATCTATGTATATAACTATGTAAAAAAAAATGATAAGTAGTTAATATTAAGGTTACTTAATATTAAGGTTACTTAATATTAACTACTTATCATTTTTTTTTTACGTATACACTATATCTGAAAGGCGTCAAAAAATTCATCCCCATCGCTGTCAACTGGGAGCGTACCCAAGAGGCTGGCAGCATTACCTCGTTGGATGGCCATGCTGATCCTTTGTCCGAGGTAATAGCCAGCCTTTTGGTCACGAGAAGCGTCAACCAGCCGCCTAGACAGATCTTTACGAGTTACTTAAATATTAAAATTGGTTCACAAAAAGACATGGAAGTGAAAATATCTCCAAAACGCTGACGAAGAACGAAAACAATGTTAACATTCTTAAGAAGGTACGGACTTTTTACTGTATCAAGTTTTGGTGTCTGCAATATTTTGATGTAAACACCTCAAATCCATTTAGCAATAAATTAAGAGTGAAAAGAAGATAACAAGCGATGATTTTAATAGACGTTAATAATTTCCGAGAAATAAAATAATGCACGGTAGAACTGGAGTCCAAGGAGGAGAATATTTTGTTCACGATTAAGATAGAATTTTAAGTGGGAAGTTGTGCCCAAAGTACTAATGGAAAAGTTGTACGGATCTGTCCGGGATCTGGATGAAGTGGATGGAAGAAGGGAATACGCTTAAGTTGAAGATGAAATTGTTGTTGAATGTAAAACACACTTCAATTAATCTTATGTCGGGATGACGGTTGGGGACCGGGATACTTATATTTAAATTGGAATATGGACTGCAAAGCTTTGAGAGTAACATGCCCGAAATTCAAGAGTTTCCAAACTAGAATCCAAAATAAATTTGTTTCTATCTGCAGTTTTTAACCACGTAATAAACTCAAAAATTCAAGCATTTTTCGCGTAACAAGTTAAACATTAGATCAATTTAATTTGGGGTAAACATTAATATAATTCTGTGGAGTTAGGCCCTTAGAGTAAAGATTCTAACCGAATTAGAGCGAGTAAAATGGGCTCATATGTATCCACACTTGTTTACTGTGTACATTGCAAGCCCCGGGGGCTAGGTCGAGCGTCATTTAATGTAGACGACATTTAAGTAATACGCACGCAGAAAGGCCACCCGGCCGCCGTTTAGTTCGTGCCACTAATTAGATAGTCATTAACGTAGAGACTGTTTATCTACAATACGCATTATCACGAGACGAGAGGAGGAAATGCTCTGTTAGTAAAATAATCAGGGTCAGACAATTTGAGACGTGTTCTATTGGCTCTTTTCCCTATGTTTTGTATCACTTCCACAAAAAAACATTCCTCAGTCCCAGCTTATATGATAATCTAATTTATCGCAGTGGATAGTGAATTCCGTTACTAAAAAGAGAAATGTTCGTTCGACATCCATATCAGTGTGAATTCGTCTCATAAGCGCATCTCCACTAAGCTAAATGTTTACACAAACTATAGGATAACACAAGCAATCCCTGACCGATATATTAAGCCGCTTAAGCGAAGTTACCGGGAGAGGCAAGGTTGGGAAAATGTGGAGTGTATAAACGTCTTAAGGTGGTTAACGTCTGTGTGGGTAATTCTGCGTAAAGTGGACTCATGCGGGGTTGAAAGTGAAGGCAAATATTTTTTCCCGTCTTCAACAATTAGGTACATAGTTACCTACTAAAAATACTAGCAACAAAAGTTTATGCAGAAGTTATTCTCCCACATTTCGATTATAAAGTAAACGTGTCAAAAACTTGCTGATGAAACCAATAATCGTCTTAACTAAGCTTTATGCAAAGTTTCAACTTGAGAGCATCTGACCGGTGCTGAAGGCTTTATAACGCCGTAAATGAAGAGTTTGTTCCCTTGCAAGTGAATCTAGGAGCTAGAATACTTACTAAGACGACGTCGTTTTTCGTACCAGCTAGCAGCTTAAACTTGGGTGCTAGCTAAAGCATCACTTGGCTTTCTAAGATGAATTTCACAGTTTTAAAAAGAAAAGAGTGAAACTATCAATTCAGTCTATCAGTTCTCTCACTGTGATAAAGTTACTTAACACCTAATGAAAGCTACGACGGCTATGTACAATAGTGCTAAAAAAACTTGTTTCGTTAGAGCAGTTCATTAAGAGGGCGCAGCCGGCCTAGAGAGCAGTTTGTGAAGCTCGCGCTTGACCTAATTAGTGTTGCGCCACTGTCACTATGACGAGGATTTGTTTTTGTAAGTTCTTTTGTTTTAGTAATGTTTAACAGCCAGTTGCGACAGCACACACAATATGTTACGTCGCGACTGCGCTATGGTAATGAGCCATCCTCAGATTGTTGTGCTCGCTGAATTTTTATGACGCTACAAGTCATAAAGAAAAAACTATCGTAATATGGCGACGAGTTTTATATTATTGTGTGTTTCCGCATTGTCACTGAAATGAAAAAAGTACTTTCGGGAATTTTATTTTTTCACAATTTGAAACAGTAGTTATTTTCTGTCCCTGCTTATGTAATTTACAACTTTAAAGATAGTTAGTTAGTAGATTACTTTTTAACTTACGTAAATAAAAAACCAATTCCTAGACGAAATTGCAAAAACATATCAAGAAATAGGTAGAATAGAAAAACGACAAGTAAGTATCTTCATCGCGAACCAAGTGGTTATTTAGTAGGACGTTTGGCAAAGGTGCAATATTTCACCCCCTACACATCCCTTTACTTGGCACATGGTAGCGGATAAGTGTGTGAAAAAGAAAAAGAGTCACTTTTAAATTGAACCCCTTTTCTTTTAGCAATTCGCTTAATTTATTCATGAGGATTTTTATGGCGTGTGAAACTCTTGTTTTTAATGGCCACCATTTTTCGAATGCTTTCGTTAGACGGAAAATTGATTTTGATTCCACTTTACTGAGATGTTGATCTAATGGAATTTGTTAAAAGTTTTTCTGTTGGTATTTTTGTTTTGGGTTTTGGTTGTTGTGGCATATCCAAACAATCATCATGTCTCATTAAATATTAAACAGTCTTCCTGAAAATCTTTCTATGCCTGTTGATTTAATACACCATAGAATTTAATAGCTTTTCCTTCCCAATAAATTGCAATAAGCCAAGGACTATAACACCGTAGATTACACAGTTCACAAGTACATCTAAATCGTGTGTAAATGATCATGGCTGGCTTTCGATTTGCTTCCTTGTGGTAGTTTGTGCTCGGTGAGTAATAGCGCCATCTATCGACGCTCGCCGAGAATTACGCACGTTTAAGAATTTACTATACGATGGAGGGCATCCTTAATATGTTTTATTATAGTGATAGATAACTTATCTAAGTATGTCTATTTACTTTGACTATTTTCTTTGATATTTTATGGGTACTTTTTCTAAGTTGCTTAATAGTAAAAAACATGTAGGCATGCTATTTATATTATAAAGTAAAGGAACTGAAGAAAAATTACTGGTATTATATATTCTAGAGTTAATTCCCAGCAATTGACTGCAATAGTTTGACTGATGTATAAGTGCGTGGGGTTTAAATATTTAGGTAATTGAGCCAATTAGAGGATATGTGCTATTTTCCTGTGCACCGGTAGGCGTATATCTAGACTAGTATTTGATCTATAAACCATCAGAATGAAATTTGACCAAGCCATGGTTTGAAAACAGTATAGAATGAGTTGGTATACGTGGGTGATGTTATTGAAATTCATGCGCACCTGTCAAAGTAGAAAAAGATTCGTTTGAAAGGTATTCATGTAATTATAAATCAAAATGGATTTAATTTACATCTAGCAGTATTTATGTTGCGTTTGTATGTCTTCGTATGTTTGTTACTATTTCATTCAAAAACTTTAATTAAACACAGTTACAAAACAAATGGAGAGGTCAAAATCGTCCGTTAGAAAAGCAAAAACTTTTTGGACCTGTAATTTTCAGCCAGCTAAATCACGAAAAAAACTGAAGTATTAACTTAGCAAGTATGCAGGGAACAAAATAAAATTAATTTGTTTCCAACTCCTAACTTTGTAATGGCCCCAAATTTTGTTATTGGATACAATGTGTTGGTACCCAATTTGTATTTAGTTTTTTTTTGCGAAGTATTTGTAAGCGTTTCTCGAATTGAATTGAATATATTTTGTGGGTCAACATGTCTATGTGGAAAAATAGTGTGACGTGTTATATGTGTCAAGCTTATTTCAGTACGTGTGGTTATTTGGTACGTGTGGTTAATTTAATATTATTTAGAGCATGCCAATGATAACAAGCAACGATAGAAAAATATTCTACTTAATTAAAAAGTTGCAGATCTTTGGTTCAAAAAGTTTTATTTGAAGTAATTATGAGATCGTTAGAAAGAGCGGTCAACAATTTTAATGGTAATGTCTGTCGCTTAAGCTACTAATGACTATCTGAGAAAAGCTCGACTGGATATACACCTACCATCTGATCAGTATTCTTAGAATGTCAGCCGACAATGAGCGAGCCAGCATCTGCAGAAAGTCGCCTAATGATCGTTACCGCGTACGTAAACGCCAGTTGCACGGTAAGCGAGTCAAACTCTATCAAACAATATGAGAGTGATAGACAGCCAACATCGCGCGGCGTTCGTGTGCGGAAATATTCACTCTGCTCCCAAATTGAATTCCAATATATACGCCAAAATTACTTGTACACCTTCGTGTTCAGAGAGGAATTGAATGAAATGTAATATAGTTTCCTGCTTGTAATTTTCACGGTGTATATACTATTACTATATTATATTTTTTATGAACCCACACTATACAGGGTTACTGGTAAGTAGACCGCATCCTTTCAGGAGGTGATAGTATAGGTCAATACGGACAAATTTGACCATGGGATACACTGGGCAAAAGTTAACCCGTTTCAAGATAATCGAATTGCAAGATCAGTCGTCTAGGTACACGTATAAAATTTCATTATTAGTCAAAAGTCTCGTTTTTGAGGATTTTTGTGTGTTTTTGGATAGAAGATGAATCATTTCATTATAACAAACCATAAAACTGTACAAATCACAGAGGAAATTTTAGCAAACAGCAATTACTTTTTTAGTAGCAATTTTCTCAAAAATATTACTCTTCATTTTTTTGTGCAGAATACTTAAAAAACATCTACATTTATCTAGCTATCCAAAAAGGCACAAAATACACAAAAATCCGCAGAAACGAAACTTTTAACTAATAATAAAAATTCATACGTGTACCTAGATGACTTGTAAAGAAAAGATCTTGAAATTCGATTATCTTGAAACGGGTTAACTTTTGCCCAGTGTATCCCAGGGTCAAATTTGTCCGTATTGACCTATACTATCACCTCATGAAAGGATGCGGTCTACTTACCAGTAACCCTGTATACGAGTTTTCTAGGAAACATTTTTATTAGAATGAAATGCTTGTATCGTATAAATGGTACCTTTTTTATGGTACCCAGAGAGAATATGTTATCATATTAAAAGCGTTGGCACGCCACTACTGAGTGTCGGTTTGGGGAAATAAAACTATTTATTCAATTTATTAGTTGTGAAATCTTAAGCTGAGCAATCATAAATTGCAATGTGCGCGAACATAGAACAACTAGCGGCGGCGCTAGAGGACGTTCACTCAAATTTATGAGTCGCAGTGCGGAATATAAATTCTTGCGTGGCTCTCCGGCGATGAGACCGCGAAAAATTTATAAACTAGGCTCGATACTATAAACACGAGGCTTTTTATGGTGTGCCTAATATAATTAGCGGAAACACGAAAAAGCTTTTCTTCGCTGTTTACAAATATCATGTTTTGCTATCTGACTAAACAATGGAAAGCATGTAGGTTTACTCAGTACTTTTCCTAAATGTACTGTGAAATATGGAAATCCGGCCAACCGGTTCTAAAATGACGATCTCAACAATAACAAGTAAATATTTTCGCAAACGTGATCCCGAGCTGGCCTTGTTTGTTAAAACTGAGTTAAAAAGATAAAGTTATCTATAAAGGCTGGTTTTTTTCCAATAAATTATAATAAATTTACTAAGTTTGCCTTCGTTATGTGGGTTAGACCCGAACCAAACTTTCGTAGGCAATATCTTTCAGAAGATTTAATTCAAGAAATACCTGACTGAAAATACGTTGAAGGGTCGATATTTTCAAAGTTCTTCACGAGTTTTGAGAGTTTCTACCTAGCAGTAGGTACCTGTGTTTATTCCATTTTATAAATTCAACATTTCAAAAAAAATATGCTTTTCTTAAGTATCTACACTTGTTGAGAGTTGCTTTTAAAGTCAAGGTGTTTTAATTAAGCAAAATAGGAACTTTAATTGGGATTATTGTGAAAACTTAAAGTGCGAGTAGGTATATCTGTTTATACTATGTACATATAGTATGTGAGACTTATTAGTTTTTTCTCCCCTGAATACGTCTAGACATAACGTAGCATATAAGCGCAGAGCCTGTCTTTCATTCGTCAGACCTCAATATAATGCGGAATAACCCTCTTTATCCGTTTAGCTATTCAAAGAAAATTTCTCTATGAATACAAATAGACACGTTGAGTGAAAATATTGAGTTGAAATTGGCTATGAACGATCCTCGCGTTTAGGATTCATAATAAAAACCAACCAATGCTTGAATATTTATTCGTATCAAAAGAGAGCTTAATTTAGTTAATGGTGAAATAATCTCTATTAATTTCGCCACAATTGGACCGTGAGGTTAGTACAAGATGAACTAAACTTAACCAAACTATTAATAGTCCGAATGACACTTTAGTTTAGTCTACCATGAACTACAGAAACTTCAGCGGTATAATTGGCTCACTCAGATACAGGTTTGTAACAACTAGGTAGAACTTCAGAAAATCAATGCGTTTTAACATTTATTTGAGACTAGCTTCTGCCAGCGGTATCACCTGCATCCTCTGCACGAACCTGAATAAAAAGCTATGGCTAAACTATAATAGTTTAGCCAAAAACGAACTCTTCAGCTTTATAATATTAGTATAGATTTCCTCTTCTCGTTTTCCTATATTTTTCTACCTTTTCAAGATTCTCCAAAGAGCGTGAATAAACATACAATTTACAGGTTACTTTCCACGTTCTTCACTATAACTATTAAACGGAGTATTTTACGTCGTAATAAACGGTGAAGCCTGGCAATTTAGCATGTTAAAGTACGGGGGAAGACGGCGACGAGACGAATACTCTCACGGCAGAATAGGATAGAACCATGGAGAACAAAATGACTAGCGGAGATGCTAGAACGGAAAATCTCCTAAGAAAGAAGTGCACCAAGGTGTGCTTGGAACAAGGAAAGTTACTTTCTCGGCAGTTATACACCTGCCCATTTTTTGTAATACTTACCAAAAATCGTTGACAGATGTCTCAAAAAACCCGAACTCCTCGTTAGTTCACTCGCAACTGGCCGTTTTACTCATGCGCTACGTTAGTATTTGACCTAGAAGAATGACAGACTGAAAGACCTCCGCTTAAGTTTTGTTACTCCGTGGATGGAACGATATGTAATAAAGTCATCCCGGAGTGATAGATTTAGGAGATTGTTACTCGCACTCGCAGCTAGAACGTAAACCCCTCTGTATTTGAAAGACCGGCTGTCTCATTAACGTAAACATAGGTAAGTATACTAAATAACTTCATTAGATTAGTGTGAATTCTTTGTAAGAGGAATCAGGTAGGTACCTAAACTTCGATATTGAATTGATTTGTTTAATTTGTAGCATGTAACTACAAATACTATTTTAAGATTTTTCTGTAACAATAACGTTTATTTGTAAAATAAATGATGATTGTTTGTGTTATTGTAAAATAAATGATCGCAAGGAAAGTATAAAATCATAAGATGATACACGTGTAAGCGACAATAACAGGCACATAGGGGATGTATATTATTAATCGAGCTTAATATAGATTATCTGTTCAAACAGAGCAAATATAGAACCAAGAATCACGCGTGACTCGGTAAGTACGTATTATTGAAGTGTTAATAATGATGTGAGCATTCGAGATTAATTTTTAACTGACCTCAGAAAATATATGGTAAGTACACCTACAATCTACATATTATTTAAAAAAAGTTTTATTTTTTTGTATATAGCTTTCAAAAGCTACATTAGATTGAAATGCGCAAACCACTGAGCTGTCATGTTACAAGTTGCCCGAAAGATATTAGTAGGTACTAAAGAGAATGTTATGCAACAATAACAAGAATGGAATAGACATGCAAACTTCCAGTTTAAATTAAACAGACATTTGACACGTGCTTAAAAAATTAACATTATGTGAAAGTTCTTTAAACTCGTGTCAGACGTCTGTTTAACGTATCTAATGAACCGAGATAGTTACTACAGTTAGACAATTGTTTTTTTACAGATGATGTATTGATGTTGCTGGTATAACAAAAAATATTTATTTATTTATTTATTTATTGAGGTTAGCCAACAATTGTTTACACCAATTCATTAACATAACAATAACAATGACGAACAATTAAATAAGTGCAACAATTACTTACAGGCTAACACCACATGCATTGTATCGGCAAACAACATTAATTAAATACAAGACAAAAACACATATAATATTTGAATTTCATTTACAGTGCAAACGAGACAATTAAATAAAATAAAAACATGACAGTATAATAAAATTGTATAAAAAAGAAAACAAACAAGAAAATCACATTAATAATCACTTAATACACATAATTAAATAACTTACATTATTTGATAAATTAATTATAAATTTGCTTATTTTTAATTATTGGAGAAATGGCTAATAATTATTTTTCGGAATTTGCCAACACCGTCCAAATGTAAATCCACCAGGTCACTGCAGCTATTTAGGACCTTGCAAAGTCTCGAAATTGGGGAGTTTACACCAAGAACCGTCCTTCTTAATGGTGGACATAGCGGTGTTATGCGATGTCGAGGATAACGTCTAGGAGCATTGAACCTTATTATATTGATAACTATTGTAGAATACATATTTAAGGGGGCTCCCGTACAGCAAACATTTCTTATGGCCATTTTATAGGCGATAGTACGGAACCCTACGTGCACGAGTCTTTGTTTTACCATACATTAAAAATGAGACAGTCTACCTAATATTTTACTCTATGGCAAGCATATGTATATATTTACAACTAGTAACGTTACTTCTGATCCAGTAAGTTTCGACCACTTCACAACTGGCAGTCTTAGGGCAGATACACATGACGGTATGGCCACGCTTGGCAGGCTGTAGAATTCACGTCCCAATCCACTTGATTGAATACTACACGTCCATTGGCTGGTAATTTATATTGAAGCGTTTTAATGTAGGCTTAAACCCACATAGGTACATCACATACACTAATTATAAAACATTCGTCCATATTATGTAATGACGATCAGACATGAGTATAGGTACATCCATTGGTCCGTTGTATGTGTAAGAAACTGTGGTCTTGGAAACTCGAGAAATTAGAATCCCACCAAAAACATTAAATGTAAAAAAAAGCCAATCCTCTACGCAATTCCTCCACCGTAAAAAGTTTTGAGATCGCAAAGAAGCCAAGTCCTGTTCTACTTTATTTGTAATAATAAATCAATATTTTGTGACTATATCAATAGTTTCGTTCACTTTACAATAATATTGACTTGGCCATGAGCACAATAAACTGCAAATATAATACAGCATATCTTGGAGAGGTGAAAGTCAAACATGAAGTTAAATATCACAGAATTAAATACTTTTAGTTTATTCAATTGTTACTAAATGACCGACAGTCAGTATCATCCAACATCAATGAACTGCACATGTACTATGGCGCATGTTTAGTCCATGGTGATCTCAAATTCCAATCAGTCCATAATCAGTCCAATCGTAAAATCATGTCCATATAGAATTTATCAATTCAATGGTATTTACACATTATTACAAGGAGCGACTTTTAACCTGTGCTCATGGCCAAGACAGTATTATTGTAATGTGAACAAAACTATTGATATAGTCACAAAATATTGATTTATTATTACAAATAAAGCAGAACAGGACTTGGCTTCTATGCGATCTCAAAACTTTTTACGGTGGAGGAATTGCGTAGAGGATTGGCTTTTTTTTTACATTTAATGTTTTTGGTGGGATCTAATTTATTTTTTGTAGGTCTCTTTCTTCTTTAAGCATAGATATAACAAATTAAATTAACTTACCTGCAACTAACTAAATATATAACAAACTAAATATGTACACCTAAAGTAGCACGTAAACAACATTTTTTTAATTAAATCGATAATTAAATCGAATATCTTTTAGAATAAAAGAGATTTATTTCAGAGGTAGATGACGCTATCACATGAAATTATTTGATTTTTTTTTTAGTACTACTTATCCTAAGCTATGTAACGAAACCATAGCGCGATTTAGACCAGGACAACGCCATCTATCGAGCGAGCATGCAGTGTTTATCGCACTGCATTAATATGAAAGATTTTATCATTATTCATTTCATTTAAACCTAGCTTTTTTATTCATATGTTGTATATTTAATACATAATAACAATATACCACTACGTAACAATAAAACAAATAGTAACATTTTGTACATAAATAAATAACAAAGTTATCAATGCAGTCAAAATTCATACACAATGTTCTTGAAAAACCGCAAATATAAATTTGTTTCCTATTTTTTTATTAAGTTTTAAGGTTTTTATAATTTTCCCTTTATATGTAGCTAATAACCTATCTTGGTGCCAAATTTGAAGGTTCTAAGTTTGCTAGAAGTACCTTAGACTTTTGATGATCGGTCAGTGAGTGAGTCAGTGACAAAATGGTGTAACTTTGATCGCTCATAACTCGTAAACTATTTATTCAAATGTCTTGTAAATTTGAGACTGAGCTTGTTCTAATACTTACTCTTGGTCATCGAAAACCTAAACTCCTAGCTTTGTTCACATGGAAGATACAGGGGACTGAAATAGCCGCGAAACGCTTCGAGAAAAGATGGTACGGCCGTGCCCTCAGATAGATTTTTTTTTAAACCAGAAAGGTTATTTTTTAAATTCGCCAGAAGGATAATATCTGACAGAATAATAACGGGTTGTTCCTATTTCGCGGATGATTTCCAATATCTTTTTCGCGTGTTCGAGCTCAATCCCTGAGATTACTTTTCTTTCTCCTCCAAATGTATTGAATGAATAACGAAAGTGAGTTCATTGATTGACGGAAATAAATAAACGAATTTAAGAGCTTTCTTTGATACTGTCGTATAATGTTCATGACAAATGTTCGATATTTTTATATTTCTCATATTTTATGAAATCTTTTGAATGTTCATTTTTCATATTTCATTTCTTAGATAAGCTTTAAAAAATACTACTTATTACGAAAAAATATATTTTTGGCAAGTAACTTTTAGTACCTTAATGTGGGCGAGTCTACGATTACATTAACTATGTTTTCATTTCTGGGAACTTTGAGGTAAACAATTTCCATTCCCATACTCAACGCAAATTGGCAAAATGGATCATTCATATGAAATGTGGCAGTGACTATTCCGAGATAGCAATTTGGGCTTCTTAGCGCGTTTACTAAGCCATCGATCATAGAATCACATTTACCGGTAAATATATACAGCTGTTATCCCATCTGCTCATTACTAAGATGAACCGAATCTACCTGTGAATATCAGTCAATGCTCCGCACATTACGTGCGAGGTCGCATGCCCCCGCTAGATCAAGCTTAATTATTATGAAAGGTCGTGACACGCGGTTGTAATGCGGACAGACATGTGTGCTAGCTGTGTTTCCTCATACTAATATTTGTACCAAATGATACTATGACTACGTGAAAGGCAAATGCATTTCTTTGGGCTTATAAACGTCTGCACAATAAAACTGTGGGACACGAATTTTCTTATATCCAAAAGGAACTTTTATTCGGTAAATATTCTAAGACACTGTTTGCAAAAATAAAGCCGGTGAAATATTAGTACCACCGGCACTAGAGAAATAGTAATAAAAGTTTATTGCACTATGACTATGCTCTGTCCCTTAAGCTAAAAGAAACTCTTGGCGGAGGCATTAACTCTTAGTTAAAAATGTTGCAAAACGCAGCGCTATTTGTCACAACGACTTTGCGTCACAGACAATAACTCCACGTAGAGAAATCCCGCACCACCTCTTTGTCACATTTTGCGAAGAAAAACTGTTCTCCTCTTATTCATTTTGTCGCTTGCTCTTTGCTTGGATGAAAACTAGGAACGAGAAATGCAGTTTGTCGTATTTTTTGAGTTTTCCGTTTTCATAATTTCATGTCTTCGTGCGTATGCCAAGTTTGTTTGTGAGAATAAATCTGATTTTCGAAATAAATATTCTTTTATGAGGCTTTTTAAAAGTAACAAATTGGAGCTATCTTTGTAAGACATCCTAGGTAGCACAAATGCGTTACTATGTTATCCTTGAATGAATGCTATAGATCCAATAACTGTAGATTAAAAAAAATGCCAAATACTTATAACACCAAAAACCTGTTGTAAGAGTAAATATTTACATCTAGTCTGCTGTTATGCAAAAGTTGTTTCACACACGTATACGTACCTATACTACAGCGTAATAAGCAATGACTTCAACATGCATATTCAGGTGCCAATGTACGTATATCGATGAGGATTATACTCGATCGTCTAATACATTCACGCAAATAATATATGTTACACTCAGATTTGCTCATATTAGTGGTTCTATGCGATTTTGCGGTTACTCATGCATAGCCCATTATGGGCGGCGGGGAGAATCGGGAGAATCGTTCATGTGCGCCTGGCCCTAGGCATTCAATGCGTCCACTACTGCCAATTTGATAACCTTTGCGGTTATTTCCGAGGGCCACTGTTAGGGATGCCCCATTCTCCCCATGACCGCTCCATTTATTTTGTATGTACAATGAATTATTGATTGTTCGCGATTTTTACTTAATAGGTACACATTTCTTTTAGAACGGGTCACTGACCTTTTCCTTGTATCTTATAAATGTATTAATAATATCAAGAATAACTTGAAGGTATAATTGAAAATTAAGATACTGAATTAAATGAAAGCGAAGCTGCAGAGTAACTCTAGCAATACTATTATACCGTATCTAGTTCTCGTGGGCGATATGAGAGCAAACTTTGCACTTTAGTGAACTCTCGTACGTACATCTCGTTTAGTAACTTGCTTGCAGTAACGACACATTTACGTTCAATTTATACTTTAGTAGTGAGATCTATGTTCGCTTTAGTTCGGGGTATTTTCGAATAAAGCGATTATTTGGCAAACTTGAGGTATAGCTCTAACATCACTACTGTAACATGCCTGCAGTATTCGAGGTGCCATTTTGGTTCAAAAGCGAATCAAAAATGAAAAAAGCAAGGGAAGTCGGTGCACTACAAATGTAGGACAGAGAAATGGTGGCATAAATTGAATATGTAGCCTTATGCACAATGTTCATGTTTTTTTTCAAATTGCGCAATTTGGAACACATTATTTGCAGCTCAACTGTTTCAAATGGCTATTGTATTAAGAAGAATAACATCGAATGTTATGATGAAATGCAGGTAATGTATATCTAAGCCTTCAATTTCGCCCACTCTTCACCATTTAGAACCTCAAAATAGAACAGAACTCCAGCAACAAAATGCAATAAAATAAAATAAAATATTAGCCATCATTAAGCTGAATAAAGCGAACAACGTAAGTAGTACTTGATAACCCGTGCAGCATCGGACTGGGAAATTATTTTATCATAGAACCGCGACTAAATCGCCCGTGAAACCGGGCCGGATAACTTTTGCACAACGTTCCGCGGTTCATGGCTAGTTTAGAATTACCTGAATTTTACGAACCACCTATTCGGTACGTGCATTGGATTGTTAACTTTTTTTTTGTATAAATTTTACATTGGATGTTAACCTGTTTTGATTTTGTTTAGTTTCAAAAGTAGGTCATCTCTTTAGTGATAAGAAGTTGTGTACTTTTCATTTCTTCAGAAACGAAATATGATCCAATTTTTCTTAAAACGTTTAAAATTATTGAGTCATAAAAGATGTTGAGTATTCGAAGTCCTGACCAAACGTCCAATTAAAATAAATAATTCGACGTTGCAAGGCTCACAGAAATGATTCTCTTAAAATTTCTTGTAAAAGATTGTTCCTGGAACTTATCCGTTCCTGGAATCTTTCTGTAGCAAGGTTTGAGATTGCATTTTTATCTATAATATAAAAATGAATCGCAAAATGTGTTGGTAAGCGCATAACTCAACAACGCCTGGACCAATTTGGCTAATTCTTTTTTTGTTGTGTTTGTTATTGTCAGGAGAAGGTTCTTATGAAAAAAAATAGGGTAAAGTAGAGAAGTCAGTTAACGGGAGCGAAGCCGCGGGCAAAAGCTAGTTTATTAATATTGTAGAACCCGGCGATCAACAAAGTAATTATACACAAACAAACCAAACCATCAACTCTACAGTTACACGATAGTTTTTACGAAGCAATCACTCGATGGAAGAATTAATTTAAACCTTCAATTAAAATTTTAATCTGCTGTTTCGAGATAAAATTAACGGGTTTATTCGTGAAGTTATTTGTTGAACTTTTTACTACTGCGGTAAGGTAAAGCCGCGAATTATTTATTGTGCGGTCAAACTGTTAATACTTCCAACTGATGGACGAGAGCTCTGTAATCATATTGAACTGTTTAAATAACCGACGAAATAATGCGTTCCTGAGGAATTTAATACTGGGTTTCTCATTCGCCGAATCCATAACAAAGGGCTAGCAGATATAAGATGAAAATCAAAAAGAATACTGGTACATACCTATGAAGGATATATCCGAGAAAAAAAATGTTAATTTAAGTAGATACATAATAACTTATGCTGATTGCTAATAACTCCTTAGGATGCAGGCATCTTAAATTCCATGAATCTCCGACACTAAAAATTACACAACTCATATTATACCTAGGCACAATTTACAACAGATTCTCGATGTCAGCCCAAAGTTATAGCCAAGGCCTATGCATAAAATCTGGACACAGACATTAAGCTAAGCTTATGTAGCTTACATGGCTCTAAAATGCAAATGCGTTTAGCGAAATTCAATCTCAAATGTGGTGTGACGTCAACTAGAGATTTTCTGTCACTGCACTGCAAATATAGTTACTTACATAGCCCTCTAATATTATTATACATGCTAGTTTGGACTGTATGTTTGTTACCCAATTGCACAGTATCTGTTGAATGGATTTGAATCAAATCTGCATGATGTTTAGCTATGAATGTGTGCCGGCTATTCTGCATCAAAGTTTATTCAAATCCGCAGATGGGTTGCGTTTTTCAGAACTTTATACGTAGCTATACAACTTTTATTCTTTTTTTTTAGTTTTAAATGAACTTAGCCTTTCTGAAGTTGTATACTAGTGAATGCGTACTCGAGTGATAAAAAGCCTTGCAGAAGCAACACAGTCACATCTTATGATGATCACATTTAAGAGTTGCGTTCGCGAAACACCCTGTAATCAGAATTTATGATAGCTAGCTATTTGACAAACTGTAGCTTAAGGCTCTAGCTATTCAGCGAACAAAGGAAATTGCTATTGTTCTCTTCTTAGTGTTAAGTGATCCGCTGGGGAGATTATTATACCGCTTCTTCTTCAACCTTTACCGAGGGCGAGGGTGAAGGGTTATTTGCGGATTAAAGTGCTGACACTTAGCTCGATTTGGCCAAATGAATTAAGGAATTTGATTAAGTCATTTATAAAAGTCATTTCTTTTGTGATAGTTTTAAAATAAATACGATGTATGAAGTCTGAGTAAGCGGTATAACACGATAGACTGGGAAATATATATAATACAGAGGCGTTTAAAATACGTTGCGGTAGCAGGTAAAAAGATGTAGTAACACGTATGTGCCTCTATCGGAACCCTTCAACCCGGAACAGAAGGCTCAGCGGCAGAAATAGATTGCGGAGGTAGTGCTTCCCGGACGAGCTCCTTCGCAAGTACTAGTACTTTTACTATAGGAGTCTACCTAGTGCTTTTAAAATAAAAATAGTTTGGATTGTACGTGTCTTATAAGTCAGTAGCACTGTCAGAGTCATCTAGTGGGTAACTTGAGTAAGTACTACTTTAAATAATAATAGGGTCATGTATAATCTAAACAATTTGTAAAAAAATATTGTTTTATTGATATACATATAGTCAGTTCCATTTGACTAACTAATGACTTATTTATTCCCACTGTTTGCAAACTTGTTGCACCTCTGAGTTTTTTGAAATGTTTCAAGATCTTCATGCAAATACTTTAATGGACACATACGTCGTCAAGTAAATGTAGTTTAATGTATTTTGTCGCGGGTTGTATGTCGAACACTCACTGCTGATATATCGTCCAATAAAGTCGTGATGTGAAGAATAGCTCCCATCCCATTAACGTCACACGCAAAACGATTTCGCCTCTGCCGAACACGATTTGTAGTGGCAGTGATTTGTGTGTCCATATTGTGAAGTTGAAGTTTCCAAATAACGGACCATTACGAAAAAAGGAAAATCGACGGTCGCTAGGGAGCGACATTACCGGGCTACATGTATGCGCCGAGAACAATGCGAATAATTCCGGTTAGTCGCTGCCTTACAGGTCTATTAATGGCCGCCGAGGTCATTCACCCACCTTCGTTGTAGATTGATGTCTAGAACCTACACTGTACTAAATCTGCTAGGTACTTAATATTCATTTAGTTATGCCATTTGATCCTAACCTTATAGTGACTATCTTTTCTCAATTCATCTGTATGTTTTACATTTTATTATATCAAGTACAAGAACTTCTACATAAATATTAAAGTAAGAAAAGTAAATCTCCCTTTCAAGACACTTCAAAGGCCTCGAAATGAAATACTAGAATGAGATTATAATAAATAATTATTCTAATAACTCGTAATACGTGTGAATAAAATGTGGTTGCTGAATTAGTTTCTATTTGAAAATAACCATTAATACAATATTATTTATTCAAAAATAATTTATTACTTAAAACTTCTTTTTGCTGAATGATAGTGAAAATGTAATAAATTTTCTCCTATAATCGTATTTAATAGAATTTTATTTATATGATGAAAGTTGGTGTCATTGTACTTAGAGTACCTTCTCATAAAATGTGTTATAGAACACTTGTATACAGTTTATGGTTCTTTTATGGTTGTTGTTCTAGTGACTGTCATTGCGTAATTGTCATACGCAGCTACAATAAAGAACTTATCTATTTACCTATTTTGACATTATTTTAATTATTAAAAGACACATTCTTTTTATATCTCTTTATTTTTTTTTGCCGGTTTCTTTATGTAGGAGTCATTCTCTAGTGAGTAGACGGAAATAAGATCACTAAGACAAAGTAGTACGGCTAAAAATACACCCTTAACATTTTTATACTGTGTACTGTTTGACCCTAGGGAAATATTTATGTAATACTTTGGAAGGCTTTCTACATAAATCATATAATATTTTAGCGAAGTATCGTAATTCCTCAATAAACAGACTAAAAAAACTGAATCGAGCTTTACTTACGTCAATGATTGATATCTTGAAGTGGCTCCATTCCACTAAGGAACACTAAAAAAGACATCAAGAGTGAGCAGGTGCGAAAAACTTATTCACATTACTTTTCTTAGCGAGAGCCTATTATACAGCTGCCCGTGTTGCGTTCCCTTACTCTTATATAAATGTTTTCAATTGAAAGAATTGCTGTAATTTAAACTTGTACAAGCAATTTCATTTGTGAAATAATCAAATTTTTTCTTGAGATCATTCTCTTTGAACAAAGAAAGGAAAGACGGGCCACTTCAGAACGCGTTCCAAATTTTAACATACCTATTGGAGAAAAACATCATTTAAGTATCTGTAGCATCATTGTTAAGTGAAATAGCGCTCGTTGAAATACCAATGAATATGCATTTATTGAAGTTAGTATCCATTGAGGCATGATCTCAATAGAAAAACGTGAGTACTGAAACGTGATCATTGCAAGGCGAACAAACCAACACAAAAAACCTACGCGAAACATTTGAACGACGTCGCTAAATTACATGAAGCGTAAATAACGTTTCATTTAGAATATCTTCATTAACATCATTCGTTTTAATGCAGTGTAGGTAGACCTACAATGGAAAATATAATGTCTCGATGTTGGGAGGTCTCGGAAATCCCGTCCTCCTGCAAAATGAAATATGATTCACATTAACTAAAGCTCTTGTTGTGTCCCGTTTTTGTCGTGAACCGTTTGCTACACTTGTATTTGCCAGTGGATTCACTCCGAAGTGTTAAATAAATGCGGCTCGCTTGTTCCTCTTTTGTTTTAATTCAATTATTCTTGCCTCGCACGACTGGATTGGATACTTTTTTCGGAACGGTCGTCGCGTTATCGGCTTTGAGACGTTAGTTGGCTGAAATGCAAGTCACGTATTTGATACTCGACGCAGAAACGGGCGTTTGCATTTCATTAGGAGACTTTTGATCACAGAATATTGTTACGTGATTAAAGTTTAAAGTTTAATTTCGGTTGGAGTTTTCAGAGATTGATGATGGGCGTTTTGATTCATTGAACAAGTTTTGACAAAACCTTAGGCTCTTGTTGATGGTTTTGCGAAACGACTAAAACTAGATTCATTTATTGTGGGCACTTGTTTGCGATAGCTGAATTTCATTTCAGAAACAGACAATGGTCTGAATATTAATGTAAAAGTAGAACAAGGCATGACAAGATTAAATGAAGAGGATTAGCCACATAAATCTGCAGTAGGTATGCCTACGGAGAACATTGAACTCGAGCAAGCGAAGCCAATATGCTATGTTGGAAAGTCATTAAAGGCATATATTCAGACAGATCATAAAGCGAGTACTGTAAGCGACGTCTACTAATTTTCACCTTTGTGAGGATCTGGTGTTTGACGCAACAGCAGGCAGGTCTATTGTTGTCACATCCATGACGCTCATTCAACGCTTTGATAAGCCTACGTGATAAATTACCGACTTGGGAGACAAATACTTTTTATCTTCTGTGGGACGAGAAACAAAAAAATAAATTCTGCTCAACGCAAGGTTTATTATGTCTTTGTTTGTTTATTACGTTGTGTTTCTCCTTAGTTTGCTAGGTAAGCATAGTTTTACTTTTAATTATGAAATAGATAGTACTACGGTAATAAAGTTCTCTTCTCGCTTGCAGGTTTTTTATTCCATTCAGGAAGTTAGGGTTGAGTAAATTCTTAACGATCTTAACAGTCTCATATAAAGTAACTAACTCGTTAAATAAATAATGAAATATATGCTTAGGTCGAAGAAATATTACGATATTTACTATCATATGAAAAAATATTCGCTAGATTAGCTTCTACCACATTTCATGCGTCGGAACTGTGATGACGTAGTTGCTGATGGAACCAACGAGTCGTGTCGTACTGTAATAAAATATTCGACAATGCATGTTTATTGCCACTCCCATACCGTGATTCTAAGTAATTCATATCGATTAAACATTGACAGTCCTACCAGACGCTCTCAGTAGTTACACGTATTGCCACACAATTTTCCGTACCATTGTCACCCAATTGTATGAGGTAATGGAGAGTGTGCGAAAAATCTGAAAGATAGGTTAATTAGGTATGTACATAGACCCAATGTAGAATTGCCTTATGATGCAAAACGTATATGCGGACCTTTTTATTCACATTTTGCTTTGTATGAGCAATATTTGAATATAGATTTACTTGACGTCTTTGACATCATATAGTAACGTCACACACTCCACGATCTGCCTACACTGAGGTAAACACATTACCATGATTTCAATTAGTGAAGTATGTACATAGTGTGGCCCGCGCCCTACCTGCGGCGTGCTATTAATGAAGACGCCACGATATATCCCCCGCACGTCGTCGCTGGGACGTCCCTTAGATATTTCTGGAATGATAAATGAGTGTCGTACGTGATGTAATGGTTCGGAACTCCCATGTGTCCGAACTGAGGGATGGAACATATGTACCCCGATATTGCAACCGCGCGAACCGATGAAATGGGCCTTCTTTTTATGTTTGCACATATAATACCCCCGAGAATATTATTGTCTACGGAAATGGTACGTTTCTTTGTACATTTATTTGCTCTACAGGTGTTTTAGCGTGCTCAAAGTGAAAGGAACGCTGCGATTTTACGCAGAAATGCATTTCGAGATCCAGATTATATTCCTTTAAATTACGCCTGCAATATTAACATAAATCGTTGCTACTTGACGATGAAAAGCCATATTACTCGTGCGCTCGGTTTTTATCGAATAACCGATTACTGCATGCGACTATTCATTTCGGAGCCGTCCAACTAGTTGACGGTTTCATGCAATTTATATACTGGCTCTCCAGTTTGCATTGGAATAGGTCTTTTTTCCATCCCTTGTTCATTCATATGTGAACTACGAGCATTAAATGGCCAGAGCAACGACATGGTACGATGAACTATGTTTTGTATTTAAATTATCAATGCATACACAACGATACCTAACTATATGACTCGTTCATATGTGATATTCGTATTAGTTAAATTGTGTCTCGGGCCGACTAACCCCGAACAAGTCAAGACAATAATAGTAATCACGAAGGCAGTTAGCGATCAATTATCGTCATGCACGCGACGCTGGGTGTTCCGGGACATTTAATTCCAATACTAATAAATAATGGAGTGCATTACTTGCAATACTGATGCCTTAACACGCACGGGCTTAGCTAAGGATAATAGTAGATATTATGCGCTATCGCGTGCCACTGGACGTCAAGTGCTGAGCTGTCTATACCATTGTGTATGATGCTGCATAAAAAATGTATAGTTAAACAACTGCCGCATGAAGTACAGTTATAGTCTTGTATTCTAATTAAATTCTAAAAAGTTTTTTATGACACTACAATGACTACATGATCAACTTTACTATGATATCTGATTTGATTGTGAAAACTGAACTTTATGTATTCATAAATAATATTCCTTAGAAAAACTCCTTCCTAAATCATAATGAACTCGTAATGAGAATAGTTAATAACTATGTTCATTTTTATAATCACGGTGTGAGCACGCTTCTCTGTTAGAGCACCA
This sequence comes from Helicoverpa zea, assembly GCF_022581195.2. Lineage (NCBI taxonomy): Eukaryota > Metazoa > Arthropoda > Insecta > Lepidoptera > Noctuidae > Helicoverpa > Helicoverpa zea. The sequence continues at coordinate 7,007,193 of NC_061466.1, read as the reverse complement.
ATAAGACTTTAATTCATGTTTCTGTTGTTTTTGTTATAGGAGCTGAACGTAAATTATTAGTCTCGTATGTGTATTTAGTGCTAGTAAAATGTCGAGTAACTGGCGAAGCATTTAAACAAATAGGTGTTGAAGCTAACTTTAGGAATGTTTAGTCTTCACACCTGTGCCTTATCTCTCTCAGTTGTACGTAGATTTACGTTACCTTGACAAAAAGAGAAGAATGTGTATAATTAATCAATACCACGTTTTACTAAATTGGTATGTATTTTTAGGAATTAAATAAAATTAAAATAATATTGCAAATGTATTGCTTTACATAACGATAGAGACCATAAAAGTTGCATACTTTTTGCCAAGAACGACGCCGACGTTTCACAGAATATTCAAAAGCAAAGTAATTAACTCTCGTGCCATTTTATTTGTTTTCTCAAAGCCAATACGACAGTCATACACATTTTTTTTAAACATAACGTATCTACATAACACAGAGGCGGATAATTACTTCCCTTCGGTTATTTACGGGTACCCTCGTCACAGTGAGCGCTTGTTTTACACGTCATTCTTGTTTACTAATGAAAAAAGTGCTGGTGGAAAAAATAAATTGCTTTTTATTGTCCGACCGCAGTCAGCCGGCCGGGTGCGTAAATCAGAGATTATAAAGGATTGTTTGGAATACCGTACACTTTAAACCAACGTAAACATTTGTCAACGACGTGATAACACACGTGGCTGCCACAGAATTTATTCTCGAAGGTTTTGTGGATGGTCAGGTTTTTCTATACTTTTGTTCTCGCGTCTAAAAAGTGCTTAATACAATTTTGTACTTGGAATTTCATACTGATGACGTTAAATGAATTGCGTTTTTTGAATTGTGTCGTTTTTGCTTCCAAAGTGTGATGTACTGCCAACGGCTACTTTTATTGTGATAAGTTAGCGAGTACCTACGTTTAAATATATGAGAGGGCATCCTTTTCCAAGTTTTGCAAAAACAGTCAGGTAGGTACTTACGATGTAACTAAAAAAAATAGTGAACAATGAATGTTAATGTTGAAAAGAGCCGATAAAAGAAAAGTTCGAATGAAATAAAGGCTTTTTCATGCATATGTAAACAAAAATAAAATAATAATGAGTGTTCATGTGAAATAGGTTTTTAAGCATCAAAAGATGCACTTGTTTACATTAAACGATATTGATTTAGTCGACGGGAATAATAAAACAGTTGAATGTAGCTACAATCTCTTTAGAGTGAGTACTTAAAAGTATTTGTCGAGGTACATTTATATGAAGCAAAATGCATTTACCTTTCCTATTATTGTGAAAGCTTTCACGTTGTATTATGAAATGGAAAATAGTTAAAACAAGAAATACTAGACATATTTCAAATTAAGTACTGCCTGCTACCGTTTGGTGCCGCCTTACAAACAAATAAGAGTAATCCACTGACTTAAGATTGTTTTATGCTTGTTATAAAATATACCTTTTTACTGCATTACTTTTCTGAATCTTAGATACCTATTGAAAAGTTTGGAATCTTATTGAGATAGAATTGGTAAAAAGCACGAAAGAAAGGATTTTTTTCCATCAATATATATTAATCAATCATTGTTAATCTACGTGTAGGTACAATTTGAAAAACATATTGTAAAATTAAAAATAAGTTTAATCTGGTGAAAAGAAAGAAATGAAACATTTAATGTTCAACTGACGAACTGGCAAAGTTTAAAAATATGAAAAGTTGTGAAGTTTCTTCCTAAAATTAAAAAAAATATGCCGACAGAAAAGTTTGTTGCAGAGTACTGAGCCGTCGAGAAGTTTTGAAGCAAATTGGAATCAACGAATTACTAAATACAGTAGATACAAGAATACTAGGACTTATTGCTACTCGAATATTTGATTCAACTTTTATATAGCGAATGTGATCGACGGCAGCAATTGTTCTACGGCAGAAATACTTACTTGTCATTTAAAATAGTATTCATTGTAAACTTGTCAAAATTGATTTCTGTAATCATTGTTTCTCTAGGAATAATTTATTTTCGGGAGCACAAAAACCGTTATCCGAAGTTATAATTACTGCGCTGTAACAATGTTATGAGTGCACGAGTTATGTAGGGGTAATAAAAATAATAACGGACGGAACGGACGTCGGAAACGGAAACGTCCGAGTTGACGCCCGTCGCGGTGAAATTGTCGAGTGTGCGGCAAGCGTATCGTGACTTGTGACGTCACTTGCCACGCGCGTAACCGCCGCAAGAGCCCGAATATTCGAAATTTAAACAGATCGCTGATGCGGCTCACCTGTACTTGATATTTTTAAAAGGACCATTCAAGTTGTTTTTATTCTCAAAAATTAAGCTTGTATAACCTGGACCATTAAGTCTGAAATCACCAACCCGCATTGAGCAAGCGTGGTGATTAATGCTTAATCCTTCTCCGTGTGAGAGGAGGCCTGTGCCCAGCAATGGCAGGATAAAAAGGCTGTTATAGTACAGTACAGAACAAGCTTGTCTAAAGAGTCCCGTTTCGGTTGTGATATCCTTTACACGTGGCTCACTGTAAATTAATGCGCAGGTGGGACGTTGCTGAAAACAAGCGTTCTTGAATCTTTGTGTTGAAATAAGACGCGAATTTATGAAATAGACGCTTTATGATAAATTGGTGATCTTCATCTTGTCTACCTATGATTTTTAAAGATATTAGCACTAAAGGAGCGAGTCCATATTTAAACTTTTCTAAGAACTGGATGACGTCCTCGATGGCGCAATGGTCACCATGCCGGACTGCCGGACCTGAGGTCCCGGGTTCGATTCCCGGTTCGGTCGACATTTGTGTGATGAGCATGCTTGTTGGCCGTGGTCTGGGTGTTACAATATGTATTCATAAATATGTATTTATGAAACTATATGTAGTTTATCAGTTGTCTTAGCACCCATAACACAAGTTAATTAATAACTTACCATGGGGCTAACCGACCGTGTGTAAAAAAGGTGTCACGACATATTATTATATTATAGGTGTCACAACATATTAACTGGATGCCATCGTCATATAACTCATTATAGTTTTTAAACTACTCCTAGATATAATTTTAGGGCGTCGTAATTGGCGATTGGTATAGAATCGGCTGGATTTATAGTTCTCAACGTCTTTTAAAATATTACGATTCGAATGAGAAAAACATAAGAAAGACATACAAAAGTAGTAAATAAAATAGATGATAGGAAAAGTCAAATTACCGAATATCCTGTTTCCGTTCAACTTGACTATATTTACTTGAAACTAGCCGATCGATTCATCATTTTGAAAGGTAGGTAGGTTATTATTATTTTGAAAGATACTAAATTAATAACATGATAGCAGTGTGGTAATTATGGTATCGTACTAAAATTAAGAAATCCCAATAATCGAAAAAAAAAACTACATAATATTACTCTTGTTTGATAGTTAGATGGATATACAATTACTAATTAATGCTGAAGGTAAAAATCTTTAAGACTAATAACCTCCTGAATTGGACATAAAGAACATAAACAAACGCAAATGAATGGCTTCATTCGTCTACCTCTCGCATAATTTAGTATACACACATGTACACGGTCCGTGGAAATAGACTTCGGCAGGACAATATCCAACACGTACTAACGCATCTAATGTTGTTGGCCCGATTGTTTGAGCAGTCATGTCCGTAGAGAAACACACGACCATTTGTCATGCGACAACACCGGGTACCTACGTCTGAATGGCGACCAGACCTCTTGTTCTATTGTGTGGGACATAATGACCGCCCCGACCCGCTACGATTAGTGTTGCTGAAACACCCCAAATTAGCTAAAAGTTATGCCACTGAATTCTACGTGTGCCGTAATATTTGTAAAGTTTTCGTATTATACACGAAAAAGGACGAAAAACTACTGTTATTTTTTTCCAGCAGTTTCGAAACAGACGTGATTTGTATACGGAGTATAATGATAGTATGAATGTTAAACTGCAGTTTTCTCTTAAATAAAAAAGTCGTGACTCATGAATTAACAATGCTTTGCGAAATAAAGTTTTTAAAAATTACGTGTAGCAGTTTTTATGTGCTACGGCGTAGTACTGTGGCGTAGCTGTGACGTCACATCTATTAACGTTCCTAGTAATGCTGCAATCATGTAAGTTCGTGAGGAATGTATGGATTTTGCTGCTTGAATTGGTTTGAAACTTAATGTACTGTTTAATGGCATATTGAATCAACCAAGTCAAGTTTGTAATGCAAACAGCGCATTTAAAAGTAAGCATTTTCCACGAGTCGACAGAAGTAATTCGAAGTTCTCGCAAATGTCACTTACATTCAATTTACTGTTCACTAATGGGTTCCGTACATCTGAGACTTAATCTATGGCAATGTGCAGGTCGCATAAATATTATGGCATTCCGAGAACTCAACGTGCCAAACGAAGCTGACCTCGTGAAACGTCGTCCAGTTATAAAAAATAGAGTGAACAATGTACGAGTATTCCCTAGAACACATACATTAATTCTCTCTCCCAATACCGAAGCACTTAACTTGTATGTAGCCGGAGAGTAGAGAAAGTGTAACCTACGTTCCGACCGGTCTCACGGATATTTATGACCCTAGAAGGAGTGCCGCAATAAATAATACATTTTAAATGAAACTGTATTTTCTTCGAAATCTTAGGCTTTTGCAGAAGATTGTGAAAAATATCAAATTAAAATGTTCATCAGCATTTCCTTTGATGTCATTAGAAAGGGCAGCAAAATGCTCTTGAATAGAGAACTACTCGAAAACACTTCACCGTTTGCTAACGTGCAAAATAAAAAGACAGCAAAAAATTCACTTTGAAGTAAAAGTCAGTAAACCGAGCTGATTGCCACTTTTACGGTATTCCGAACGAGACCCTCGTCACTCCTTTTTCGGCGCTTTTTGTTGTATATTTACAAATGCAAATGAGAATTGCTTCAGTACCATACCAATTTCATTCAGCGTATTGTAATAACAACATCATGCTGTGACCGGTTGGTCTTATTATGGCGAAAACCTATACAAGTACAAATGTATTGCCGAGTTTTTGAAGCGAATGATACAATAACATCAAAGCTTGTACGGTCGAAATATTTACAGAAGTACATTATAGTAGAACATCGACTTATCAAAGTACAACTCGCTGTATGTTTTAGTTAGAACATAATATTGTTGGATTAAAAGGTAAACTTTACTTCGGCAGAAATTAGCAAAGCACTCTGTATAAACTAAGTTATTTATTCAGTTTTCAACTAAATATATGTATTTGGCTCGACTGTTACATACTGCGAAGATAATTTTACTTTTGGCGACTTTTGCTTAACAGCATATTTATGTCTCAAATATGAGCTACTGGAAATATATTCAATTCTTCGTTTTACATGGGATTTCTGAGAAAAGAAAAATAATTACTCCTACATTCGTGTTGTGGTGCGTCCCGATCTAAAGTGAACAATAAGAGGGGTCGCAAAAAACTGGTTATCATAAGTAGATAGTATATGTGTTACAGAAAGGAGTACTTCACTGAAAAACTAATAATATGTAATTGTATTCCCTTAAAAAACCCTTAAAAATAAAGGACATAAATTCAATCACATGTGATCAAAGCTCCGTAATATATAATTAGAGGTAATAATTATAATAATTCAAAATAACGTTACCAAAAGGATTAGTCTCAAAAAAATATCCTACCGCTACGGTAATAACGATCCATTATCTTCATTCAATACCTTTTCTGCCACCTATCCCTACGTGAGACCAAAAACTATCACAAGAAAAGGTATTCGAAATTTACCGAAAATCCCCCAAGGAGTTCCTCAGAGCGTGACGATGGATACCTTCCACGAAATTATTTCTATGCACGTATTTTCCTTAACTACGTATAATATTAGTAAAATACACAAATCCTCTGATAAGGGGTTGACAACGTTCGTGCGTATGTATATCGCGTAAATTATTGTTGATATAGTTGCTGATACAATAAATAAAGCTGGAAAACGGTCGGAAAACCCGCGCATAAAAATATTGGGAGCTGAAAAAGTCGCGTGAAGAGTTTCCATATTGAATGTCGTGTGACGTAACGGGATAATAGCCGTGTCTGTTGCACATTGAGTACTTTGACAGTTCATTAATAAAAACCCGAAACCCCAATGCAATTAAAGTACCTCGGACATCTTACTACAGAAAGTTGTGTATTTTGATGTTGTTCAGATAAACTTTTGGCATACCTTGCTAAAAGAAAAATAGTTATCACTCAGTGAAATCGTATGCTACTACGTCTACCCGCATGATATTTCCGATTTGTTTCACTAACAATGTGGCCCGATAGTTGACAATACCCCGTACTCGATAAGGTCAATAACATATGGAACGTAACTTGTAAAATAAGATGGGTTCCGGACAACGTTCTAAAACGTGACTTATTGTCACGCTGAACATACACATGACGCATCTCGGTGGATTTTCATACATCGTTGCCAAACTGTGACGTGTTTTAATATCTATTACTGCCAGCACTCTGTGAGCCTTTTCGAAGCTTCACAGAAACTAACACAAATTTTATTTTTAGTCATACTTCGCGAGCTCGATGAAGGTACTTTTTTCATAAACAAAACTGTAATTTTACGCGTTGTTCTTTATTTTACATGGAAATTATATCAATATGAAGTTTCAGTTGTGTAATATACACTTGTTAAACCGGGTTTTTTGTTGGTGTCATTTTGTTTGGTCCACGTCGATCGATTAAAAAATTGACAATCCGTCGAAATTAGATTTAATTCCAGTAAGATTAAAAATAATACTGATCATAAAGTATTTGAAAAGATTCTCTATGCAACGTTACGGATTTATTCATGGAAAACATTAATAAAATCTAGAAAGAGTATTTAACGTATGACAACTATGAAAAATAAAACAAATGACAATGTGGCTTTTACCTTAGATATATGTAAAAGTACATTATATACTTTTATAGTTAGTTATATAAGACCAAGGCTATCGGGTTGTTTCACGAAATTCTTAGCTCCTTACAAAGAAACCGAGGAGATATTCTTATCGCGACACTTCGGGAGACGCTGAAACTCTTCGCCGATGATAAATGGAAGGCCTACGTGATTCACGGTCCTTGCTCCTAAAGCTGCTTAAAATCCCGTTTCAGGCTATACTTGTGCATTCAACGAAAATAAGATGAATTTGAACCTTGTCTAGGACCAAATTCGTCTTGTTACCAAGGGAAGGGAATAAATGTCTTTTTTGCCTTTAGAGATAAAGTAGGAATTATGTTTTCAGCACTTGAACGAGTGCCGTGTAGTGTTTGGGTAATCCAGACGTTTTTAGTAGCTTTAACTTTTGTAAGTGATAAATTATAGCTCGTTAAAACATGTTACTTTGTTGTTTATTTAGTCACATGTACGACTAATTGACGATGTAATTTGAATGAAACAAAAACACGAAATTATAGTAAAGTGACTGTTTTTTTCTTAATGAAATAATTAAGTAATTATCTAAGCCACTTATTTACCAAGTGAACTACAATTAATTATGGATCACAACAAATAAAATCCGTATTAGTTGTTGTCACTGAAAGAATTGAATTGTTAAAAAGTTTACCTAGTTTCAAACATGCGTTATTTGCTTGTGATTTCTATATGTGAAAACACATTGTCCCAGGGCAGAGTTCAAACTCGCTATGTCCGGATTTCTGTCCGATATTATTATTCGCTGAACAAACGAATCTGAATAAAAACGGATTCTATACACAGGGTTTTTTGTAGGATTTTTGGCAAAATCTGTCAGAATATATTACAACTGGTTTAAAGGTGACAGAGAGGGTAGATACGATTATAAATCACAATGGTTTTACGTTCGCAATTCTATCGTTTTTTGATGTTTGCACTAAATTTTGATTTACTGTATCACCGCTGCCCTATTCTTTTATTTTATTTGTAAATTTTATGTCGAATTGTGGAGAGAAAAACGTTGCGATTTTATCTGACATTACATATGGTTGACATTACCTGTATTCATGCCTTTTATCATCCGCTATTTTTTATTAACAAGAATTTAATTTTAAAAAGCATACGTAGTAAGTAATGACTCCGTAAAAAAACATAAAAACCTTGTTCTGCAGTACGTTTTTACAAGCTGACTTAAAAGTAGCAAAAGAGGTCGCAAATGACACCAGCCGGAAGCACCCGTTTCAAATGTAAAGCAGACACAAAAGGTTTATTTTATACATATTAAATGTTTTTAAAACTTCATTTAAAAATCGCAGGCGACCCTTGTCAACCTTTGCTTGCTTATTTAGCTTATAAAGAGATTAAGTGATATTCATGAGTAATTTATACGAGCAAATTACGGTAAAAAGTGTGTATTGCGTTTATAAGCGTTCTTGCTTTGCATATGTGATTATATCTGTTTAATTAGCAACCCTTTTTTATTATGCTCATGTTGGTAGCCGTTTCTTGGCTTCGAAGCTTCTACTTTGTAACATGTTAAAGATATGTTACAGGATGAAGAAAATCATCTAGTTTTTTAGGTATTAATGTTTCATTGTGTTGTTCCATGTTTGCTCTATAATAACACTGGTCACATACTTGAAAGGTTTTTCGCTGTTTCTTTTCTCGTCTAACCACGGAACGACTGTTTCTGTTATTCTAATCATAGTCGTCCATAGAATAAAACGGATAGCAATTAAACGAGTGACTGTGAATTACAATTTTAAGTGTCAAAATTAATTAATTTGGGTTATATAATTACTAAGTGAGCGACTGACTGCAAGTGACGAAAAATCAACAGAATAGTATCTTACAAACATTAATTTGAGTTACTTAAAATACAAAATGAGCAGCTTCATAACATTTGAGCGACTTAATATTTGTTTGAGTGTCAACGTTACGTCCTGCATTTTTTTCAATATTTGGCTAATGTATTTTTTATACTGAGCGGCATTTTATCTTAAATGAAGTATTTCGAATACAAAATGTGTGAAATAAATTACATTAGACACATTTCCTAAATAGTAATCGGAAATGTATAATTAAGATATCAAGGGGTAAGCAGGGGATAGCGGAGTGAGGGAAGGGAATTAAAGCGAAGCATGCAAGCAGGCATGCAGCATGGAAGCACAATGCAACATGCAGCAAGCATGGCTTCTGTCACGGCTCCGGCGCTACGGGGCTCCGGCGGTCCCATGCGAGCTTATCGTCGCAGATGCTTTTCACGCTCTATTGGTAGGGCACTTGCACTCTAGGGGTAGGGCAAACAAGACTACGTGGAGTCGGTTTTGCAGCGATACTTTTTCAAAATTCTGCCATCTTAAAATAGAATGTCAGGAACCAATAATCATTAAAGCTAAGCGTCCACTTGTCGGTATCGTACGCAACGGACGCAACGCACGCAACGGATCGTAGTATTATTTATATAGAAACTCAAACAAGATGTGCGATGCGTACGATGCGGACAGGTGGACGCACTTGTTTGAGTTTCTATATAAATAATACTACGATCCGTTGCGTGCGATACGTCCGTTGCGTACGATACCGACAAGTGGACGCTTAGCTTAATAAAGCAGCTTACAAAACTTTGCTCAAAGTGAACTATTTAGTAGTACATTATGTATAACCTCACTGAGAAAAATCGATTCTATCTTAATATTGAAGTTGCCCTTTCTGTATTTCCAGTCGCTCACTTAAAAATGTAGTCGCTCGGATAAAATTTTAATATATGAAATGGATTTATCACAATTCACTTTTTGTAAGCTCGTTCGGGCTATGGAAAGAGCTATGCTCGGCATTTCTCTGAGGGATCGCATCAGAAATGAGGTAATCCGTCAGAGAACCAAGGTCATCGACATAGCCCACCGAATCAGCAAGCTGAAGTGGCAGTGGGCTGGCCATATTAGCCGAAGAACCGATAACCGTTGGGGTAAACGAGTTCTAGAGTGGAGACCACGCCTCGGCAAACGTAGTGTAGGACGTCCTCAGGCACGGTGGAGTGATGACTTGCGCAAGACGGCTGGCAGGAGCTGGATGCGAGCAGCCGAAAATAGATCTCAGTGGCGTGCACTTGGAGAGGCCTATGTCCAGCAGTGGACTGCGTAGGCTGATGATGATCAAGCTCGTTCTGGATTTTATTATTAATCAATATTCGTTGTAAGTTTAGTTAATTTTTCGCTTATTCAAATTCATACCGCTCAAGTTATTAATACAGTATGTCATCATCAGTCGCAAAGCGTTTTTTTAATCGCTCATTTTACTATATCCCGAATAAAACAAGCAATTGAAAACATATTGTGCAAACAGTAATAAACTTTATGGCTTGATTCACAATGCTTTACTCTTTTAACTGTAAAATTATATTAGGGATCCGTTTATTAGTTATTAAAATAAACATACAATGCAAGCAAACATTTATTTGAATAGATAGGTACTATTGAGCAAACACACGTGCATTATAGATTCAATTATTGATTCCATTATTTATGATAGACACAAAATACGTGACTTATAAACGCATTTCAAATCAGCGTAGAATATATTATTATCTAAAAATAATATTGGACTTTTTAACCAAAAAATGACACCATATTTTGTAAACCTTTAGATCACATGACCGTATACTGGAACGACTTTTTATCTTTGATGTAAGCCAACGAATTAGAAGTTAAACATCACTAGATGTGGCTCAACTCGTGTAGCTGGTAAACTTCAGAAGGTAACAATTAAAAGTGTTTGAAGAGTAAACACTATACGACGCGGCTGTTGTATGCTCACTGGAAGTTCCTGATGTGCTGTGTAATGACAAATCTGTGTCGTGTCAAATTTCAAGCTTAGTTCATGTTTACCTTTAGATTATTAAGATTGTTATCTTACCTATCAATAGGTAGGTACTAAAGTTGTGCTTTAGGAATGTCAAGGTTCTTATAAAACTGTGTGTTTATAAAAAAATATATATATATACTGTCATGTTAACTTCGGATATAAACAGTAAATATGCGTGAAAAAATATCAAGTTAATGTGAATGTTGTTAAGTTAATGTGAAAGAAGTACTATATTACTTAGTTTGCTTAAAGTTGTAAGTAAAATTGTTTAATGTAGATTCTAGACTAACGTTAGGTACAAGCAAGCTATCTATTTTTAACAAAACTCAAAAAAGTTTCCGAAACTTAAATCGCCTGCAAGGTTAATGTTTGTAATAAACTTTTGAATAAAACATAATTTCCTGTAATATCAGTTTTTGTTGCAGAACACAACAAACACACAATAAGAAAGTTTTCAGGTGAGCTTGATGAAATTGCTCATAATAGCCGTTACAAAGAAAGTAATTATATCTCGAAGGGAGCTTAAACTGAACACGGCCATTGTTCGTCATGATTAATAGTATGTGTTGAGGGTCCCTTTCATTAGTGTTGTGTTTCTCGCCGCTCGTAATTGAGAATACATAATACAAATAACCCCTTTCAAATAATTGTCATGTGTGAAAACGGTTAGTGTTTTCATTCCATAATTGCATGTTTTGGACGCAGAATATTTTATTCATAGGCGAGCGAAGCACACTCGTGTGGAATAGTTGCTGTTTTAGCTGAAATAGAAAATAAGCATAGTTTATGATTAAAGTTGTACGTTTAACTTTGTGACATCGTTTATTCGTATGTCGGACAGACATTAACCGAATCACGACATTTTCATATTTACAAAGCAATGTACGGTCAAATACGTTTTTGTAATTGTGTTTGATATATCGTTTTCTTTTAGGTTTATATTATTTTAGGTATTTATCTGAAACCTACGGGGATAGTCGTAGACATTTGCAGAAAATAAGATTTTTCAGTAGAGAAGTAAGATTGTACACAATTTTATTTGAATGAAAGTTAATTCCCATGCCAAAAAGTGTATCATTTCCATTTTGAGGATGAAAAGTAACACGACTTGTATTATGTTGTTTTTATCCTGCAGAAAAATGGTTCGCAAAATATAAAAGGGTTTCATTCAAAATTAAACATTTCGCGTATAAATAAACGAGTCAGAATTTTTGCATGTTGTATCGCACAATAATACATTACCAACAAACTTTTTAAAGAATAAACTTTAGCATTCTCATAAAAGTTTTAACAAATGCCTGCAAAACGTTACTGTCTTATTGCCTCCCAGAGAGTTATTTCGCAACTTTTCAATCCTCAGCCTACTTATAACTTTTCCCATCACAATGACTCTTAAGAAGGTACAAATAACAAAATTCCCGAACAAATCCATATGAGGAGTAACGAGATCTCTTACGAAATGCGTGCGCTTACAACTTTTAAGTGAACTTACATTTTGGTTTAAGTTTTATGCCCATAAACATTGGAAACACACTTGAAAGGGGCAATGCACTTTTGTCACATCACTTTCTTACTAGTCTATTAACATAATCTACTTATAAAACGTCATAAGTCCGCGTCATAAGTACTCCAAATATTTTAACCAGGAATCAATCCTAAGATCTCATACTTATCCTTAATTAGTACTACATGTGTATGAAGTGGGTTTATGTTTGTTACTACCGTATGTCACCAACTATAATCTTGGCACAAATTAGAGATGGATGGGATAATTACACGCCTCAAACCCTTTGAGGAACTAGGCTCCATTGATGTACTATCGCTATCAATTTCTACAATGTATTCCAAATTCAAAGTAGGTACTTTAATGGCTTCATTATTTGTCAATGTGTCTTCGAGATTAATCTTATATTTAAGCTATGAATGGCATAAGGCCTTTTCCTGCTCAGGTGGTACATTCGATATTTATGACATTTGCAAGGTAGAATCTTTCAATAATTTGAATCTGATAAATGAATGTTCATTTTAATTTTAAGAACTTAATTCGTGAAAAACTTTTACCTTATTTTCAATGAAGGTTTAATAAGAAACTGTTGGCAGTAGAAACTTTTTAAATTAAATAAAGTTGTTAGTTTTTTTCGCTACTTAGAGCAATGTGTTGATGAAATTGTAGATAAGTGTTATTATTTAATTTGAGAAGATATGTACAAGACATAGGATCTCTTTTGTAACTACATCATAAATATATACCTAACTCTCAACTTAACTCCAATACTTTTGTGGGCTATTCGTCTAAATGCGAAGCTCCGCTGTCACCCGTTATTAACGACGAATTTTATTAGTCAGTTGCCACTACTAAACCTATGTTTTCGAAATGAGACGTCGCCTTCGGCCATCACAATAAATTAAATAGGTCGAAAAACTTATTCCGTCCCAATTGTAATTTAGTACGATCGTTAAAAGTTTTACGAGCAATCTTCGGCTTTCTCGGCAATAATCTGTTTTAGCCGTCGCCATCAAACCGTTTCGTATCCGATTGTTCGTTCATCTCCGATCAGCAAATTGACTGACGACGCCCGAATCAATTTTTCTTCCCCTTTTATTACAAAAGAAAACGATAAGCGCTAATCGATCGCATTTTTCTTGTCTGAAAAGACATTTTTCGATCCTAAACCAAGAAATGAGGGTCTTTGTTTTATGTTGTTCATTGTAAAGAAAATACTTTTAGCCTTATTTAAATGTTATATTCGGGAGGAAGGTTCTTTTGTCGAGGACTAAATCTCATCAATAGACTTTAGTATTCTTTGGAGCAGGAAACCATATTAGGAAAACGAGGTTACTGTATTTGTAGCAGCCACTTTGATGTAAGTACGTATTCAACAAATTCAGTACGAATAAGACGTTAGTTCATTATAAGGAGCTTACGCTGTGTAATAGAGTCCGCTACGGCGTCTAATTATGGTAATTAACTATTACAAATCCTCTGTCTGAGCTTCCCATTGTCCTTTTCCTAGAGTCGTTGTTTTTCTGACTGTGGAATTGATTACGGAAAAATACTACTCGTGTAAGCTGCAACTGAGAACAGACTATTGAATTAAGTTTCACAACGAACGTAATGAAAATAATGACAATAGTATTGTTTCGTTGTTTGTGTGTATTTATTTTATGTATTTTTTTCACATTACGTGAGTCAATTGAATTTTTTATATCAAAACTCAACTTTGAATGACTTGGAAGCAGGTGTATTTTTTGATATTTGACTTTTGCAGAGTATAATAATACAATAATAATAAATTTATTTATTTCCACATGAATGTAAGTATGAATATAAGATGATTGACAATTTTGAACGGATTTACGTACTAAATCAAACTACGTAACCTTATATATATATATATACAACTTAAAACTAATACAGTGCATCAAAAAATTGCTCCTCATCGCTGTCACTGGGTAATGTACCCAAAAGACTGGCAGCATTGCCACGTTGGATGGCAATGCTCAACCTCTGTGCGAAATAAAAGCCAGCCTTTGGGTCCCGGGAAGTGTCAACCAGGCGCTGGGAAATATCCCTGGCAAGAAGGTGCGCCCTCGGACCCCACGGCCCCAGAGTTTCAACCCCAAACGGCTCAAACATGTAATTGCCTATAAGGTTACTATATTTGCGCCGCTTGAGGTTCTCTGCTTGTGCAGCGGCGGAGCCAGCACAACATGCAGTTCCGGGAAGGTGAGATGGCGCAAGAGTGTCGACGCATGTCGCGTCCCACACTAAAGTCCTACCCACCTTCCACGGAAATAGCGACATGCCGATATATATATATAAGTTTATTTTATTTTATTTTCAATTAATGTAAATATGTATATTGTGAATAATTAAACATCTGCTTCATAAAAAAATAAAAATAAATAAACAACTACGTAACATATCAAAAGACGAGGCGGTACAAGCGCTCCCTATTGAATACTTGTCTTTAAGGTGTCAATAATTGCTTGTAATCAGCATAAATAATTCGAAATGTATTTATCTGTGCAGTTGTTTAAGCCAAACTGCTTTAGACGAACAATACTCCAGGCTCAGATCAAAGAAATAAACAATCAAAAGTCCAAAGAACTTCAAAGTTCCTCGCGCCCGCGCCTGTGCATTCTCATGGTAGTTTTAAACTCCGAGTATACATATATTATGGAACCACTTGGCAAATGGCCCATAGTGTTAACTGTGAGATATACTGCCGACCTTCTAAAGTATTGGCCTTAGTTTGAGCCTTGAGAACAAAAATATTCAGTTCCCGTTAACACACTTGAAACTTCAAAATTGGCTTGTCCCTCCTATACGGCGACGCTGAGTATTCTGGTCAAATTTCATGTGTTTCAATTAATTTATAAAAATACTAGACTATTAAAACAATATAGTGAAAGCTAGATAAACATCCCGTTGTAAGAATTTTCCTGGATAGAAAAAAAAGGCTGGAACTATCCGAGTAAGTATTTAAAAACCTGACATTTATTAAATGCTAAGACAATAGTTGTAGGTAGAAAGACAGAAAAAAAAAACAAACCAGTGTTCTCATCCAGTTTATTTGAATTCACTTTCGAAAACTCTTCACGGTAATGTAAAATGTAGCTGTAGAAGTTAATTATATCAGGTTGCAGACGTTTTCTGAATTTAAATGGAAAGTGAACGGTGAGCTAATATCCGTCTGTGTGACTTGAAAGGTGAAGTATTGCTTCTGCATGATGCTCTACTTCGAGTGTATCTTTTGGAAGTTATGCGGAAACGGTAAGTTTGCATTCCTTACATGTTATATGACTCCTGGATCTCGCATTGTTAGATATGCTAGTCAACATTTCGGACGGCCTGTTTTACGTATCTACTTACTTCTTAAATACAATCTCCAAAATATTAAACTTCTCATTGAATAAAGTTTGTTGTATGAAAATAAGATTGCTTTTTATTTGAAAAGTTAACATATCGGGTATCCTCGCATGTAAGTATATCGGGTGTGTCATACCTAATCACATTAAATGTTATCACATATACTTTGACGTATTCTATAACGAATTCCAAAAATTTTAACCAAATCTATTCAATGTCCACAGGAATTATTTTTCGTGTTCATATTTGGAACATCATGTGTAAAGCAGAGAGTGTCAATGACCCCGGCTAGTGATCAAAATAAAGGTAGCCATTCTTAGCAAAACCTTTAACTGAAAGAAAAAAGAATATTTTAAAGTAAAAAATGAAACTTATCTCGCTATTATAATAGCACCAAGGTCCATGGTCACACATTCACGTCATGAGCGAAAAGAAAAGAAAAAAAGAAAAGTTTAGTGTGTTACCGGGATCATTGCTGCCAACGTAACTCTTTAGATATCATATTTGGCACTATTTATCTTTTCTATTCATTTATAATTTTAATAAAATACTGTAAAAAATATTTTATTTAACAGAGTTCAATAATGCGTAGGTAACTCTTTCATTTTCATTTGATCTTTCTAGCCATCACTGGTTTTTAAAAGGTTTTTAAGCATTCAATTGACTAAGATTTACTTTTTGCTAATTTCCGTGTTCGGGAACGTGTGTGTGAACAAAAAAATCTAGTCATCAGCTACGAAAAGAATATAAAAAATAAAAAGTAAATCCCTCATTCTCGCACATTTTTATTCTATCTACTTGTTCGACTTTTTTTGCGTATTCTTATTTTTGCTGTGTGTTAATCGTCATATATTAACCAGGAATTGGTCAGTGGATCGTCTTAGGGGCGGCTTTTATTTTTCGCCAAAGTACAAACTCATTTAGGCTGCTGCTAAGCGTAGAAAATACAATTTCTAGCAAGCCAAATTGAATAATTTATCAAAAGTTTTTAAGTATTTGATTAATTTAAGTATTTATTTAAAAAGTATTTACAAAAATATCCTTAGCACTTTAAAAAAGCCTCGTTATAACTGCTTCATAAACGCACAGTTAGGTTTCAACGTGTAGTAAGGTATCTTTATGGTGTAATATAAAAGTTTATGCTTCCTGATTATAGTCGCATCTACTTATTGTTAGTGGTAGTTTGTTTGTTGAACAATAAACGTTATGGCTTGTAAACACTGCAGCCGTAAAAGCATTCGAAGGACACGCCTGCAAAGAATTACGACTTTTATCTGATACGATAAGCAGCGATAATTACAACTCACTCGAAAGCTTCAATCTTTTCACGACCTTCATTAAAATAATGTCGAGAATGCCTAAAGATCTGTTTTTTGATTCAGTCGCAGACTAAATCCCTTAGGAAACATTAACTACAAATCAGCGTTTTCACAAAGCCCAAATAGGGTTACAACTCAAAGTAATTACAACATTTTTGAACAAAAAGAATACAGGCTATACTATATACTTTGCGAACTCATTGTAATTCGCTCACAAAGAGAGGAGATAACCCAAGGCAATTTTCTTGTACCCTTACTAGGTGCTTGGCACACAATTTTCTCTATACATAACCCTAATAATTGTCAGTAAGATAAACATAGTAACAAGTGGGTAGGTGGAAAGTAAACTGAATTACTCGCGGGCCGGACGCATAGTCCAATTTACGAGGGGCAGCGTTACTAAAAAGTAGAATACGTTTGGCGCTCATTCCTCGCTGCAAACGACCGTTTAATGCTAATAGGAATAGTGCTTACAATGGGCTTACGTACGTACTGATTGTGGATCTGCCACTGTGCACTTTAATTTGATTCCAGCAAACTACCGGCTAGGTGTTGATGCTATTGCTCCCATTCCATCGATATCGATAACTGAGTTTTTTCTATTTATGTCACGATTGCTTCGTACATTACAACGAGTTCTATCTATAATTATAACGAGGCTTTTTTGTTTGTTTGTATGCTTACTTTCTTTAATACTACTTACTTTAATATTTTCTCTACTGAAACTGGTTTCCAGTGTTATTTATTTGTACAGGATGTGATGACATTCATAGTTGACATTGATTAGGCCTACAGAGTCTGAAGAGTAACCCAAGTAAGGTTAAATGAATCAACAGTACTCGATGCATTATTCAACACAAATTACAATTATCTGGAGTAAGCTTATCCCGCTGAGGGGACTCCAGCACATTAACATTAAACCAAAAACCCGACTAAGCACTTGTTTTGTATGCATTGCGTTGTTAGTCCGTCTCCTGTCCCCAGCTAAGTCTACGGAACCAAACACAGCTTCGCAACTATAATATATGTCGGTGGTCGTAACGCCAAAAATACTCCTAATTATAATATGAAATATGTACAACGCTTTTAATTAAGGCGATGTAGTTAC
This sequence comes from Helicoverpa zea, assembly GCF_022581195.2. Classification (NCBI taxonomy): domain Eukaryota; kingdom Metazoa; phylum Arthropoda; class Insecta; order Lepidoptera; family Noctuidae; genus Helicoverpa; species Helicoverpa zea. The sequence goes on along the minus strand of NC_061466.1, from coordinate 6,989,051 downwards.
GGTCGAAAATAACAAAATGATCTCGTATTCTTTTCAAAACTAATTTTATTTCATTTATACAAAGGTAAAAGGTTTACAACGAACTCTACAGACTAAATGACATGTGTTTAAAACTTTTGAAGTTAAATTAGAGCAAAAAACAGATAAGGTCCCCAAATGACGTCTCATTACCATTGTGGCTGAAAACAAGACAAAAGTCTGTTTCATTTCGCTTTATTGTTATGGGCAACATTGAAAAAAATAGCTTCGTTTTTATTTATCATAAACAATTGAAATATCAGCCCGAGGTAGCGTGTTGGTCTTTGATCACAATGGCTTTCTATTTCGTTTTAATTAAAAATAAAAATTGATTAACAAAACCGTTGTGTTAGACTGTGGGCTGTTTTACGCGACAGGCATAAGGATAAAAACAGCTAAATGAAACACAATCCAGTTTTGCCTTACACCAGAAAAGGCGAAACGAGCACTGGACGGCCAACTCAGCCTAATTTATGTGGGCGACGCCGCTGAATAAAAATGTTACGAACCCGAAACGCTTGCGAATCGAAGTTTGCACAATGTTAATAGAACTATAGCTCACACCACTACAATTGTATTCGACTTTGTCTCGATAACATTTCACTCGTGCAAGTGTTCACTCTATGTTTTCATACTCGCGAAAGAAATTATACATTCTGATTTTTATACGTCGTTATCTCGGAATATTTAATATCGCGTTCTTTGCTAAATATAAGCGCTATAACTTACCGAGTTTATCTACGCTGTAACCTCTGTAGACGGAATTCATAAAGACAAAAGATGGTTCCTTTGGCGCAAAAATTTTTGGTATATCAAATAAGAAAAGATTTTAAAATACGAATACGAAGAAGTATTTTTCTTTGTGAAATCTGTAGCTATGTGCAGTGCAGTTATTATATACTTACTAATTTATTTATAACCTACTTTACCAAGATTTTTACCAGCCCTTTTTGTGTTAGTTTATGAGTAGGTGGGTAACGAGGGGCTACCCCACATTCGCATTCCAGGCAGGTGATGGGAATATACGGAGGAAACACACGTCTTCATTGGCATCGTGTACGAGAAGTACGGTAAGATTTATAAAATAAAATGGGACGTCTAAGGCGGTGTCCCACGGGACCGCTGCGAACATCTATTTCGTTAGTTTCCGCACAGTCACTGGGATGGTCGTTTGTCATTCCGCCCTTATTGAGGAGCAAATTTCAGTGACCGCCTCCTGCCTTCTGTATCCCCGTGATATTTTCATAATCCCGTTTGAAGGACACGTCCTAAGGCTTGTTGTTGTATGTCGTTTGTTGTCCTAAACTTGTAGCTCAGGGTAATCATCGTTAGGCATAAGTGCCTATCTGAAGACCAGACTAATATTGAAATGTGTTGTAATCGAATCACGTACGGAATTTTCGACCTCTTTTAGGATGAAGCTGAAATACATAAAAACTTCAAAAAAATCGTCGAGTCTATAGTGACGTAGGCACAAAAGTTTGATGAATAAAAGTAACATGAACGTTAAAACAATAAAGGAAAGCGGCACAGAGAGATCGTTAAATGGCCGCTATATTAAAAACAGGGGCACGTTGTTAAATTGCTTGTTGTTTTCCGAACGATTTGTCAAAGGAATGCACCGGATCTCTCGATAAAGGCGTTAAGTGAAATAAATCGAGATTAAAACATACTCTGAGGCAAATCGGTGGGTGTACGACAAGGCTCCATTTTACGAAGAAGAAAAATCTCATCATATATTCACGGCACGGTTTCCCTACCAGTCTATAGAGACGGGACGATAAACAAACTACTCTATTGCACGCCCCTCCATCGATTTATCACACGTCTATGATTAAGATTTATGGCTATAATAATAATTTTTATAGATAAATTCTTTCTGTGGACTATGTGATGTCATCCACATTGAAAGGTGACGGCTCGCGCTTCTATCGAAGTTTTCTTTAAGTTCTGAATGAAGTTCTATACCTTCCTAGGAAATTATCTATAAGGTATACCTATACCTGTATGTTCGAATATGTTTACTAGAGCAGATTAAGAACCATTATGCTGCAAAAATGCCTATAATTTGAAATAATTCGAACTTCGAATTTGCTTTATCAATTCGATCTTTAAAAGGAGTTCAAAAGAAAAATAGGTGAACAAAATGTCAGTCAGTGCACACATAAAAAATGGACAAAGCAGGATGAATCTATCCTACCTCGAGCTCGTGCCACGGATCGAGCGATGATCTCATATGTATACGTACAGCCATCTTATTATTAAAGCTATTTCTTCACGCACTGTCGTCACCGTTTGTTTCCTGACCTCATTTTAGGGATTCTACTTACCAACCTTCATATTCTACTCACGATATTTTCAAACGCTGAGCTGGTAATACGTGACAGAGTCAACTGTTATTATCCCCCTGACATATTTGTATCAAAAGGCTCCTCAGAATATTTTATTTAAATATCATCTTGAAATCTCATGTGAAGAGATGAAATATTTCAAAAATTAAAAGTAATAAAATACTCTTTGTGGAAAATATAAAGTCGAGGACCAAAGTAAAAGCATTTATATATTACTAGCTGTTACCCGCAACTTCGTCTGCGTGGGCAATATAGAATCGTCAAAATACTATTTATCCCGTAGGTGCATTCTTTCACGTAACAGTATAATTAGGATTAGCACTTAGCAGTCGCATAGATTCATTGATCAAGGTTGTGTTGTGGATGTGACCATTTATCTAAACAAAAGAAGTAAAGTTTGTGACGTTGTTCAGCCAATTTGGAAAATTATTACGTATGGTGCGTAAGTAATTTTCACAGGAAACAGCTATAATCTATGTCTACATGCTTTGAGTCTGACAAAGCTGTCATTTGTACATTTTCTGCAGCTGCTGCGACTAATCAGAAGCCAGAAAGTCTGTCAGTCTTACCATAATATGGATATCGTCTTGTGCAGTTGACTGGATTGTAGATAGGTAGTCGCTCCAAGCAAAATATTGGTACTCAAACAGATTCGGTGACTGGAAGCCAACACCAACATAGTTGGGGAATAGCTGGATGGATGATAAAATAAGTCATCATCATCAGCAGGCGCATAGGGTAGGATAGTTTCACTTACTCATGGTAAGGCTGACCCCACATTAGGCGTGCGCGATCCTCGGGCGTGTGAGTAGCGCGGGCGTCGCGAGCGCGCTGCGTGAACGTCGCGTTTTGCTGCCCTGCGGCATGTGTGAAGAGTGCAAGCGACGCGCTCGCGGCGAGCACGCGGCGCTCGAGTTGCGTTCTTACCCCTTCGCCTGCTATCCCCGCCGCCCGCTAAACGCCTTAGCAGTTAAACGTCAAGGAGAGCGGCGCGTGCGCGCCGCGAGCGCGTTGCAAATGCCGCAGGGCAGCAAAACGCGACGCTCACGCAACGCGCTCGCGACGCACGCGCGGCGCCCGCGCTACTCACACGCCCGAGGATCGCGCACGCCTAATGTGGGGGAGGCCTAAGCCGGGACTCCACCGAAATGTTTGCATTAGTTCACGAATAAGCAAAATGTACGTATCTGTGAGAGTCCACTTCATGTGTTCGTACTTGAAACCTGCAGTTTTGCCAAGATTTTCAGAATGTACGCTCGCAATTTGTCATTTCTTGGTGGAGCCAGCAAATCAAAAGAAACATAAGTGTTGTATACTGTGCGTCACTACCGCACAACCCGGGAAAATTTCGCTCTTGCGGAGGACGTTTATATACCATATTTTGTGTCACACGTAAACAGGACGACAGTAAGTATCCACCGAAACACTTTCAAAGATCTGATGAACGAACAAATCAGACCTGACTTGGTCACCTGGGGCCAATCAGAGCTCTATGAAGCGATAATACGCTTTGGCTCCTACTGTTATTGTGGTTTCTGAAAATTTATTCACCTCATTCAACGATGAATGTAATTCTGATGGTACTATTAAGAACACTTGCTTAGCGCAGAAGCTGACGTTGGCAGGTCAACTCTTTTGACTTCTCGAATAGGATACCATTGGTTTTTGTGCAATGCACACCTGCAATGCATTCTGGATTGGGATAGGATATAGGTGGATAGGATTTGCAACAGAGAACAATTCTGTCTTTGTGATTAAATGACATCAAACGTAGTTTTATATAAAAGGTGTTTTTTAGGGTTTTTAGACTTGGCTCGGGTCTTACTGTGACTGTTCGTAATCGTGAACAGTGTATTTGCGATCAGAAGTTGAAAGTAAGCATGTCTCTGGTATGCGGCGCGTAATTTGTACGTTTTCAGACGCATAAAGCATTTTACGTGTGTATGGTATTAAATAGAGAGAGCTCCCATTTCTTATCTGCACTTTGTACCTGGGCTTGTTTTTAAAGCTACAGAATCCTACATTACCTTCCTCACGCTTAGCAGCGCTTGCGAGAGATAGATCCTCATTTCTTCTAGGATTAAGTTTACATATTTTGCATCAGAAAAAATAATTAAGGTCTACTTAATACTACTCACTCAAAGTAATTTGTTTTAAGGCCACCACATTAGTTCAAGATAAGCTAAACTATGTTTATGAAAAAATCCGGATATGAACTCCATCTGTAACTTTAAATGATAATTAATTGTTCCACTAAAGTCATCATTTTTGACATAATGTTCAAAAAATAATTTAGATGGCACCGTTTTAAATTTGGCTGAGAACTATTAATTTTCTTTTCATCAAGGTAATAATTATAGTTGGATTTTGATGTGGCACGGCAAACTGACAAACACTATTGAAATGTCTATCGAAAAATTACACTATGCGTTAAAATATGGTGAATTACGGAAAATAAACAACTCCATCTGTTGAAATAATAATCCTCTATAAAGAATGTATGGTAATATTGTCATTTACCACCTCGCTCCTTTGACAAATTTGATGTATTTTATTTACCTCAGATGGAGCTACTTTAACCTTGGCTAAACAAAATTTTCATATTTTTTTTTTCTTCCCAAGTTACTTATAAAGGTGTGATTTTCTGTGTAAAGATTAATAATAGGCCGATCAACTAATATAAGTACAACATTCAAATGTACAGTTTTGACAAATAGATTGCGTGTCGTAATATTTTACATCTTGAATTCACAAAATTAATCATATCTTTTGATAGAGTGAATCGATTTCGATGAAACAAAAACTAAGTAATACCCCAAGTTACGTAAAATTTTTGTATATAAGCATTGTCTGCATTTAATTCGTAGATTTTACGTGAATCCCGAACAAACAAACAGATAAACAGACAAACAGACAAACAGACAAACAGACAAAAATGACAAAAACGATGGAAATGGGTTCTGTTAGTTATCCTTTAAAATGCTGGCTATTTTTTTTGTCAATTTCTTCAATGTACAAGAATTACTTTTCTACAGATTTATTATATGTATAGCTGTGGAGACTTTTTGGATTCAGCAAATTCTTCTTGCGTAAGTAAGAACGAAAATACCTATTGAGTGAGTAGTGCTACGAATGAAACGGGTGTAGATAATAATGTTTAAACGATTGTTGTTACATGTTATCAATATTCTTCTGCAACATTAATATTTTCTGAAATAGGTCTACGTTCAAAACAAAGAATTGTAATCTACTAAAAATGTTTCTTAATATGAGTCGATCAACGTAACGTCCTCTCTATCACTATATAATTTTTCCCTGTGTGACCTTTTTTATATTTTTGATGAATGGAAAATAGGTATCAATGGCTTTAGTATTCAAGTGGCATATTTATGATAGAGTATTGCCAAAAATAGACGCCACTTACGTTTAAAAATAAATACAATATTTATGAGTGGGTATACAAATGTAGCTAAAAATATATTCTATTTCGTTTCTGCAAATGGCCCTGAAAGTAGTGGGCACGTTATTATAACCGTTTTACAGCTTATTTATAGAAATAATGAATAGTGAATAAGTAAAAAGGGTTTCATTTATTCAAGCACATGAGCCAAGCATAAGTGTTTACAGAAAACTTTTCCGTGAATACAAACCTAAAAGATTTTTCCAATTTGGCGAGAAAGGCCCGAACGCTGGAGAGGTCACAAAGCGAATAGTAAAAATACATTCCCTATACGTGACCGTAAGTTTTGCTACCCGCGGGAGGACACGAGAGGACGCCGAACATGACATATAAACGAAAATGCTATTTGAAGCTAGAAAAATGTACAAGGCAAGAATTTTACGCCGATAGCCACATAAATTTACCATTTTAGTCACTGAAATATGTACCAATTTCTAGTTTTAGTTATGTTACTTCTGTTTACAGCCTAGGCGCTCGAGTTCTACTACACGAAGCTATTTATTGCATTTCTTTGGGTCGAGTTTGTGAATTTATTTTTTCTTTGGTTTAGTTTCGGTGCTTACCTCGGTTTAAAAGATTTTGGGTTCTTAAGTATTCTCGGTGTTGGTTATTCTCACTTCCACAAAAGTGGAGCCCATTTCGTGTTATAACTTTGCTTATACCGAGCAGACATACCAAATGTATACTTAGGATATTTAATCATCTGCGTTTAAATAGTTACTTTTAACATAAAAATCATACATATTTACAACCAGGAGCCAGGTAAGTGAATTGTGTTATGTATATTTTACTTGCAAACTTGTTCGTACTGGCCAAATTTGCGTGATTGATACCAAGCTGGCGCGCCCGAATATCTTATTATCCCCAGGGAAGTTTGCAACTTACCCGGATAAAAAATTACCTGTGCCTAGACGGGCAAACGAAACTTATATGCGCGAGGGCTTATAAAATAAACATATGTGTACACAAACGAATTTTCTTTTAAGAAAGTGCCTATTCTTTTCTTTTAGTTTTATATGCAACGCTTGTGATTTGTTTATAACATTTTGGAATTGGATAGTACCTATAAAATTAATTTAATAACTAACTTAATGTACTGTACCAGTAACGATGTCAAAAATATTCCCCATGAATACAAAAAAAAAAAACTGGAAAAATTATTCGGGCTGGCATGGTTTGCAACCTCTGTCTATGTCTCTTTGGATCAACTGCCCATGTAGCTAACTATTAATTAAGTAAAAACGAACTAAGAAGCTATTTAATCGATAAGACTGGTAAATCTAGTTCTAATGATATCTTTCTTGAACTTCTAAACAGTACCACATCAGTATTAGTTACGAGAGGTTATTTTCATAACCTAATTAAGAAGACCAACTTCCCTATCACGATTGGATATTAATACATACTACAAATAAACTTCCACGAATCCTATTTTCAGAGTTGGTTTATAACTAATTAAGTACTAGTTTACAGACCATTGTGTTCAAGCTATATTTGAACCTTTTATCTTTTGAAGTTTATTCATGTTAAATTGTGGAAATATAGTTAGGTTGTTTGAAAATCATCTGGTGCTTTACCATTTCGCGTCAGATGCAGTAAGCTCGTTACAAGGAGGCAATAATGTCTGTTAGGCTGCGATGGCTATTGCCATATATTGATACATGGATTACATAGATTGATACAACACATATGTATACCTGCTTATATGATATCGACTCAAATTCGCACTTGCCTTGGTTTTTACTATCTATGTATGTGTAGCGCTGTAAATAGTCGTAAAGACGGTTTTAATAATGTTGTCTACGGCTCACGTGGTTAGAGACCCTTTCAAAGGGAGACAACAAAACTCGAAGTCGAAATAAAAAAAATAGGTAATAATAAACCTTTTTACGTTGCCACTGCCAAGCAAAGGCCTCATCTCACAAATAGTGGAGTGTCATTTATTTTACTAATTTTTTTCTGTAGCACCGCGCGTTTAGGGCGATAATCATGGCGTCTTATTACTTTCTAGCAGATATTTATTCTACAAAAGTAAGTACATACAGTATAAAAATGTACTAACACAGTAGTGTTTACCCGTTGACCGGAGTCAGGAAGTCATCGGTCACCGACCAGACCGGCCACGTCGGTCACTGTCTGGCCGGTGATGAAACACTCCGCCCTCTATCTAAATCACTGCGTTTAACCTAAATAACGGTCACACTGTAGTGTATAAAGCTGTTAGTGAACTAAACGTGACTTGGTTTTCAAGACTTCAAATTAAAAAGTATGTGAAATAAAGTCTTAATGTAAGTAAAATGAAATCAAAGTTTCAAGAATATTTAATTTTAATGCAGGAATTAACTGTTCAGCAAAAAGAACACCACAAAATACTACGACGAAAGAACATTATCAAAGTAGGTAATATAGGTAACATATTATTATATATTCCTACTCTTTTGCTCCAAAATAATTTGTTCTAAGGATCAGGTGGGTGAGGGCGGGAGGTAGGAGGCTTAATATCAAACAATATGAGACATATCCGTTATTAATTAAATACGTAATGTCTACGCCTGCTCGTTTCCAAGGAGATCGCGAACCCTTGAATTACGCTGGAGAACGTTACGAAGAAAAATTCAATATTACTCTTTATTACTTCGTAGTACAAGTAACTATATTTTGTCACTTGTGGAAATAATACGAAAGTTGTAAATTAATAAAGTTTTATCACAGTTAACGTAGATAAGATGCCCAATTCAAGGAAAGTGTCTGCGGTGAATAACAGGGTACATAACAAATTAAGTGGAACTATTTTTTGATATAAAATACAAAAAACGCGCTGGGTATAAAGAGTAGTCATGTGAAAAATATAGCATCATACGGTCAAAATATAGCATAACCCTTTTCCTGGTATTGTTACGGGTAAAGGGAACGGTGTTTGTTCCAACCTTACAATATATGGGATGTATGCGCGGAGATGTCCCTTTGCATCTCTGAGTAACACCACTCACATCCCATAAAAATAGACTGACATAATAAAAAACGAAAGCCAATTTATCTCTGCTGAAGTCAAGGCTTGTTATCTATGTATAAACAAGTGAATAGGCGAGTTCATTTGTTTGTAGATATTATGTACCGTCTCGGAACAATTGAATTAAACGGTTCCCGTTAATATTTCAATACAACTAAGATAACAAGCATCCAACTCGTATTGTTGATTTTGAGAACTTTACGTTTTCACTTGTTTTGTTAACTACTAACATCCTGAAGTAATTACACGTACAAAAGATTTATTATTGTTGATATGAAAGTGAGTGTTGTTAAAATGATATATGGCATTTGTTTTCATTATGTAGTCGCAATAAATTGTATGATAAAGCGGTGTTGCATTAATACAATCAGTTGGCTTGTTGTTCGTGCTCAATCATTTTTGTTTGTATTTATAAAAGGTTTGGACTTTTTAATGGATGTGTTATGATAATTATATTTGCAGTCGCAACCGCATTAAATTATAAAGTATACGTGGTAATGTCAGCGTTTGCAGTTATTGATTATTCTGAGTATTCCCTTAAGGCGCTTCAAGACGGACGGTAATAGAGTGTTTGTAACACAAGACATTTAATAATTGAGCGGCTCGTCGTCTGTGCTCGACTGGCGATGTTGGTGACCTTGACCGAGTGTTCCTGCATTAAGGACGATGGGATTATGTATATTAAATAGAATTTCCAATGACGCCACGATATCCCGCGAATGTGATTTGGTTGGCAATCTTGTGAAAGTGAATTTTATACGGATAGAAGGGATTTTTGGGCGACATTTTTTCCTAGAAATTACGAGCTGGGTTCTAGAATCATGCAACTTTCAGCAGGATATTTTCAATCCACAACATTTATTTTTAAGTAAAGCATTGTTACCGAAAATACATCGTAAATGTAAGTGAGTTACGCAAATACATCAGTCCGTTTCTTCACAATCACATAATAAACATTCAGTACGTTTTTAGTAAATAGTCTCTTCATTGAACTCCATCTAAAGGTCCACCTTCTGCTTATTTTGTGAAAGGCAAAAAAGGTTTTAAAAAGATAAATTCGGAAGTCTCTTTGGAAAAGAAAATAAAACAACCCTTTCAATAAAGCGTGGGTCCCACACGCATGATTGAATGAACACGTAATACCGTCGTGTACACTCGTATCAAACCGAAATATATTATATAATGGCTATTTTGTACTCCAAGCCTATATTAATTAAATGATCGAGTAGGGATAGAATTTTGATAAAGAACCTTTCAGGGAAGCTTTCGTAGACGTGATTGAGTCAGGTAATAACTCCAAAATAGGTCACGATTTTATTCTTGATTACAAAATTCGGTTATTACGGTCTTGAATACGAAGTAGGTGTTCTACGTGAAATGGAATTCAACCAAATATCACATACGTCACTGTTTAGTTGTAATCCAATTATTTCGGGCTCAGCGGTCGGAGTGCGCCGGAATATCGATATTTCCCACGAAGCAATCGCCGTCTATCCGCCGTAATGTCAATTACACAAAGAGATTTGATATCTTACACGTCACATTGTGAGCTTCGTACGGAAGTATAAATAGATGTATAAAGTGTTCATAACTGCAGCTCGTATACTCACATTCACACCGTTTCTCGTAGCAGGTAATGAAAACGTGTGAATTATTATTATGTATATTGTAATAAAAGCGCAAGCGAGGTTAATGAGTCTCGCGCATAATTAATACGGAATTTATGTGCATTAACTTCTTTATGTGCCACCATTAGTTTACAAGTGTTTGCAGTTTTAATGTTGTTGAAACCATAAAATTCTTCTTTTGCAATGAGACGCAACTGGTTAAGCAGGAAAAGATGGAGAAAAGAAGATATATTCATAGAGAGTAGGTGAAGATTTTTCTTTTCGATTCCACCATCCAAAGGTTGTCTAGCGATAAGACCGTGTAATCGTACTATTGCAATAAAGAATATTGTATTTATTATATATCGCGGCATCTTCTTCAATTTATCTAATGGGATAAACAATTTGAGAAATGTTCGTATAACTTTTCCCCTGAGAACAATTTCATGGTTACGTAAAGAGTTGTGGCGGAGGTGCTAAAGTGTTAAGCCATTGGGTTAACGATGGGGTTAACATTGGTGCGATCGGGGCACATGGGACATGGTAAAGATTAAAAGAAAATATAGATTTATTTTCCACAACTGATCATTGGAACTGTTAACCATCTAAAATTATATTTCCAGGACTAGTAAAATATCTTAGAATTAAAAATGGATAAATCTTTCGACAGACAATTTCCTTAAAGATACATAAAAAATATTGAAAGAATCTTCATTATAAAAACAACGCTAATTAGACGTTATTCAGAGAATCAAAGTAAAGTTTGTAAAAAGGTTGCTTTATTTTAATGTCTATTTTTTGTTGTTGTTAACCTTATGATTTCAGTTAATAAATAATATTGTAAGTAGTTGGGTGTTTGTTGCTTTTTATATTTTGCTTCCTTTTATATAAGTAGGTAAGTACCTAATTATGTGCTGAAATATTATGACACTTGTCCCTTTGAGGTAATAATGAAGATTTGTGTACTATGGTCACAATCTGTCTAGATGCAGTTTGCAATTATTTAGGGTACAACTTATTTTTTTTATTCCAATAGTTTCTATTATTACGGTTTTGATATCGACAACACACCTCTATGACCAAAATATATTTGACTTTTCGATCTCCCAACCCTTCTCGTTGACTTGATAAATTGTCTTTATCTTGGTTTAATGAACCCAATAGTTTATTACCGATCGTCTCTCTAGAAAGTGCAATCGATTGGAAAATCAAGAACCTTTTCTGTAACTAACAGTTATTCATAAAGTTACCTGTTTTAATGATGGTAGTTTTGGCTTTAAGTTTGCAGTAACTACAAAAGAGAAAATATTGCAATAGACTCCAATACTTTCTACAGAACAATTTGTATATTTCGAAAAGTCTGAAAAGAATAGCCGTTTATACTGCCCTTGACGTACCATCGATTTTATCACCAACACATACATTTTTATTAACAGTAAATGTACTCAAGGTACTTGGAAATAAAAGCATACAATGAATGAATGCTATAAAACCGAAAGACCATTAATTCACATTTATACTTCTCAAAGACGTAAGTAAATAATTCTGTCGAGAGGAATCGTAAAATATCGTGTTCTGTGCTCAGATATGGAATCTTAAGACGGAAATATTCTCGATAATATGACGGTAGCAACCCTTGCACATACATCAAGTGGACTAAGACCCGAGTGGTAACCCATACGCGTATCTGCGTGCGATAGGACCCAAATACCCCGCTCCCACTGTTTCCTTTCATTTAGATACGCTCGGTTTCGGTCCGTTATCCCCTTTCCTCAATTTTGTCTTCATCTTTCTGCCCTACTTCCACGGCCGCATTACTTAATACAATGAAATTTTTTGTCCTTAACTCGCTTCAATGAATTCTTTTTACAGATTTTTTTGTTGGTGATCTTAGCTGAGTTTATTTCTCGACACTTCAACAGAATTAATTTACGAATTAATATAATCCTATAAAAATAGCTTGTCAGAAGTGTTCGATGGTAGTACTAACTAGTAATTACGTCCTTGATTAATAAGGGTTGAATTTACGTCAGTTATAATGATACGCATAATATTCCTCATCGGTTTTATTTCTATGTTCTGTATTCTTATAAATCGTTAGGTAACATATTTAAATACTTCTACAATTTGATAGTTTATTACACAACCCTTTTGTTATCTACTTGTTAAAGATGGCGACGTTGGAAACCGTTGCCAAAGTAATCTGAATACATAAAATGTATTTTTGGCTGTCAAGACATTACAAACATAACATTTAGTCAATTTATTTACATCGTCAAGTATTTACAATTGATCAGCTATTATGTACAACATACGATCTAAACCTTATTTAAACATGATTTCATTTATTAAATCTTTAAATACAAAGGTACAATAGCCAATGTCTATAAATCATCTAGATAAAATTAACATTTTATACAATTTAAACTTGCCTTTGACAAGCATTTTACTTTAGTTTTAAACAGTTGTAATTATCTACAAAGTAACAGAGATTTTATTGACAAAGTAGCAAAACGACCCCGAGTACACCCTTCCTTACTGAGAAGTCATAATATTGTGTTCGTACTGTCAACATAAGTAAGGGAAAACGCACAGAATAAAAACAAAACTGGCTGAGAGCAATGTTTAGTAGCAATTTGCCAGATTCGCTACATGAAATGAACTCGAAACGAATGATACCTTAGGTACCTAATTTGTTTCTTGCTGTCACTCCAAACAACTTTCGGGACGATGCCTTTTATTTTGCTCAGTAAAGCAACCCTAATTTTAAACTTTGATTGCGTAATTCTATTCCAGAGTAAGACTGTGAAATGTGAAAAAGTCAGGCGAATTTAAAAAGTATGCGCCGTTTGTTGTTTAAATGTCAAGAGAATTTCATTCGGGATCTCGGTAAGTACTTGTCTATTTTGTGGGATAGTGAGTACGGCAATAAGCTTGGTAAGTAAGTAAGGATCCAGAGATTTGAATAGCATATGTCTAAGCTGCTTGATGTTAAGAAACGTCGAAAAGCTCATTGCAAAGCCAAGATTAACGACTTCCATAAATTCTTGGAACTTTCGTGGAAAGAGAGGTAAAATGGGGTCTTGGTGGCTGAGAAATCAAGTCAATTTAGTTGCATCGTTGGAGATGAAATTGTTGGAAAATTGAGCCATTCCTTGGGATAACGTCTAGCCTGTAGGCACTAAAGCAGGTTTTATTCAGAGCAACTTTTTGTTTTATTTCAGTTGCAACTTATGCGTTGTCTTCTTGCATTGTACTCGTACAAAACGACTTGACTCAACTCAAAGCGGTCGTTAAAGAAAGAAAACATAAAATAGTTTTAGTGGTATTTACACGATCATGATAGAGATTTAGTCACAATTATTTCATAAGACGTTTGCGATAGGTACAACAAAATGAAATATAAGAAAGTATGATAGCCTTGTTAAGTAACGAAATAAATAAATATAATGAAAAGGAATGAATTGAGAAAAACTTTTGTCCTAATGAATTTAAACCGTGTCCAAAAAGTTCTCAATTTCATATTTCTCTTAAGTTCTTTTCACGAAGTCTGTCATTTCCTAAGAAAAGGTTCAATTAATTTAGATACTGGCAATAGTAGGTTGTAACGCATATAGTTCAGGCGCTGTTAGTTCAAGCTGATCGAACGCAAATAACGTGGCAAAGAGAGCAACCAGCGGCTTAGATATACGTTACGCATAGATAAGCTTGCCGCTACGATTGAATCTCGCTATATTCCAGTATTGGACTAACGAAATCGATTTGCTTGTAATCTCGGCACCGGATTAAGACGACGAACGTAGTTAGCTGTGAGAACAAAGGAGATCCAGCTTTGGATAAATCATCACAAGGATTATCTCATGCGTTTCACATTAATCTCTTCGGTCGTTATTTATCGCAATTACTAAAACCTCTGGTCTTTTACAGATAAAATAGAAATTTAGAGATTTACAAACAATAATAGATATCATTTTAAAAATTGACCATACGCTATTGATTTATCGCCTTAAAATTACCTCACAGGAAACATTAGTGTCTATATTTTTATCGTTGTATTTTAAATACGTTCAATTCAGATACCGTAATGAGAAGGTCCAACACAGATTCGCATTTTCACTCAATCATATAAAATACTTCCATAGTTTAAAACGTGTGGGAAGTTGTGTTTGCACTAGTAGGTCATCTTGAAGGCGTGGGTTCGATGTGGGGTCTTGTAGACTTGGCGAGGAGCTTGAGGAGCGCGTTGGCGAAGACAAACGTGATGAGTAGTGTTGGGATGGTGACGTAGTGCGCGGCGACGGGGAGGGCGACGAGCAGGGCCGGCCGGGGCTGGCGCAGGGTCGTCAGCGTGGTGAGAGTGACCAGGATGGCCCGGTTGAGGCAAGGCGGCGAGGACCCCGAGCTCTGCATGGCCGCCGGCCGCTCGCCGCTCAGCACGTGGACTATCACCGACGCCGACTCTGTATAACAAAGTTGTGTCATTAATCACGCTATCTAATGTCACGTCCCGTTATCGATTAATCTCGGGTACCCCTGATTGCTCACAAATGATACAAGGGGTATCTTAAAGGTTCTCCGAAATTGCGGTTACGTGAAGCGTCGTAGCATTAATTTGGAACCTTAACAAAACTATATTCGCTAATATTATTTAGACATCATTCTTCTGAATATGCGAATACATTGGTAACAAATTAAATCGTATAAATATAAAAATAATTGAAGAATCAACAATTTCGAGCCCTTTGTATAGCTGATTAAAACATAGTTTCAGCGAAGTATATAATTTTCCGTGACGTCCTCATTAAACGTGTTTATGTAGGTCAGACTGAATAAAGAAGTAACAATAAATTGTTTATTGAATCGAGCCTAAACCTTCGAAAAATCAATTACATACTACATTATTACACTGAATATGAATACTACTAGAAGTAATATTTCCAAGAGCTACTTTTAGAAACAAAATTAAATAATTATTTGTATACATTTTTACTGTAAGTTCTAAGTTTATAACTTAGGATGATATCGAAGAAAACATTCAAGCCGCTTGCAACCTAGAACGTATATAGATTTCCAAATGTCCTCGCATACACACAACCAGCCTACATTTAAAGTAATTTTATTATATTACAGTTTAACGCTAGTAATGCATTAACCTAGAAATATGAACACTTTAATATGTTAATTGTATACTGCACTGTAATCACATATAAATACTGCAATTTCCCACAAAGCATTTAAATTGTTAGCGAAATATTTTTAGACATTCAAAGAACATCAAACATTGAGTTCTTTCAGTGCCATTAAACGGCGTCAATTAAAAAGTTGGCAGCATTTAGTAGTCGTGTGGGTAATTGTGGCACATAGCAATAATGTTGAGGTACTTTGTAAGAATCCAGACTGGAATAATTACAAGGCAGTTTGCAGCAAATCCTTGTAATGAATAATTTTAATATGGAGGTACTGAATACGGCAATCTGTGAGTTGGTATTGTTCCGCGTTCCGCTCACGGCTTTCATTTCAGAGGAAATGAGGGATTCAATGTATATTGTATGCTAGATATAGATTGAAGCGGAGACAGTACTTTTTATATCGGTTAATCGAAATCCGGGATTAATTTGTAATAATGTTGGATATTTTCAATATCAGTTAGCATTTTATTAGTATTGTACAAATACTATGTTTGTAAGAAAGCACATTACTGATATTGTTCGGCCTTAGAGGGATTAAGTATAAATTTTGTTGTTCCTAATTCTTCTTCTGCAAAAAAGAGAAAAATCATAGCTTTGATTGCATTCGGTTGCACTCGCCAATTATGAAAATTACGCACTAAAGTTGCCCTCTCGTGAATAGAAAGAATACGTGCATCTCGTCTTACGCCAGTTGCACTGTTATGGGCTTCTAATTACTTAATTTGAAGATAATTTTGTAGTAAATATTCATGTTATTATCAAAATTGAAAGTTGACTCATTATTTTTTATGAAGGAGCAATGATTTCGTTTTAATTTGTTAAATGCGTAGAAATATGATTGCTAAATAATTTAAACAGTATCGAATGATTTGTGGTATTGAATTCAACCAACTATAACTTTTGCGAATTTAATTAGAGAACTACATACATATGCCACAAAAGGCTCTAATAATTAATTGGTTTAAATGTTTAGCAAGTCAATCGGGTAAAAATTAATTACATTTTAGGATTCTATCATTTAAATATAGGTTCTAAATAAACTAAATAATTAACACGCCATAATAAACAGTTGATCCTTTCGATAATGAGGGGAAAATCGATAGTCATAACAATGAAATATTGACCCGTTCCCCGACTTTAATCAGTTATAAAATTTATGCGTGCGCCCCATTTCTCAGTTCAAACATTACCGTGTTTGTGCCCCTTGTAATTTTAGAAGTAATTATATTTACTCATAGTTAGCCATATGCCGTAATTTGGGGTTTTCATAAACCTAGTTAATACCATGTTATCTAATAAAAGTAATGTTAGGGATAATAACGTTATCGTCGCTCAGGCCTCCAAGTGAAATGTCTCGGTTTTTTTGTGGCTTAACAGATTATATGAGACCATTTGTCTGCGCTTACTTTATTAAAATATGATGTACTTTAAGAGAAAATAAAATTAAAGTAATGATTCAGTCTTCGAGAAAAATCTGTTATTTTTCTGTAATTGATTAAAATTGACGTTCCATATATCTAACGGGTTCATAACTGATATTTTATCAATTTAGCAACCGGTATTGTAATAAGTAGGCTTATAGCGTAGGAGTAAATGCCACGCTTTACGTAATTTGTATTTGCTACGCTTTTCGTAGGCATGTACTACGCTTTTCGTAGGCATTTGCTACGCTTTTACGGTCGTTGCAGATGCCTACGAAAATAACCCAATGTCAATCATGATGTCTTTTTTGCTACAAACTTTCTGGTTTGTATCAGCCAAAACATTTACAAAAATAGAAACCCCGTAATTGGGAGAGCACATTGTGTTCCCTTTTTTTATAACGTCATTCTTACGTGTTTCGTCTGTTGCTGATCTAAAAATAAAAAAAATAAACTTAAATAAATTTTTTAGTTTTGTATAAAGATAAGTAGTTTAAGTTTGTATATATGTATAGTGTGTACATTGTAGAAATAGATTATAAAAAATAAACTGAAGTATTTTATTAAAGATAAGTTTTTCTTACCCGAACTGCTCGGTGCACAAGTATAGTTCCCCGAGTCGTGTGGCGCAGCTCGTGCGATCAGCAGACGACTGGTTCTCGTCCGTTGTTCTGTCTCCACGCTGATCCCTCCGCGCTGAGCATAGTTCACTACTTGCTCGCCTCGATACCAGTAGATGAAACTAGATAAAATTAGAGGTCGTTATTATTTGCACGACAAATTATACATATTTATTTATTTATTTATGCACATTTTGTACAATGGCGGACTTAACGCCTTAGGCGTTTTCTCCCAGTCTACCTTTAGGTGGTGGAGAAATAGCAGTGGCAGGTGCAAAGTTTTATTCATATACCACATTTTTTTCTCAAAAATATGAATGAATCATGGAGCAACTTATTATGACAAGATGGTCACACATCTACGGACTGACCGCACCTCGTATTGCTTAATTTTGCTATCAATCGAACCTATGACTGTCATTTAGACATGAGCTCTAAAGAAAATAAAATATTCTAATTAGCGTTTTTGATACTTTTTATTTGCGTGCATACGAAACCGAGGTGTAAAACAAGGAGATCATCACAGCATATTAAGGAACAATGTTAAATGGAGCATGAAAAGTATTTGTAGATTCAACGGTTTATTATTTCGTTTCGAAAAGCAAGTGATAAAGACGATTTGAATGGTGAGCTAACCGCCTTTTGTAGTTGGCTTACTTTGCTGCAAATGTTCTGTAGATGCATAAATTGCAGATTTAAGGCGACAATTTCGTGAATGCGTTTATACATTTTCAAATTCCCTTTTCGTGTAGTGTAAATCCTTTGTTTTACGATAGAAACAAAGTTTTTTATTTTATCATGATTCTCGTTAAAAGATCGAGATTGTATATAATCCAAATTAAACATTTTGAAAGGCCTGTTAGTTATTTTTATCAGAAAACCATTCATGTAATACATTAATTAATTAACACTGACAGTTAAACAACAATGTTCAAATAAAAACAAATCAAAGTCACAGATCGCAAAAAAGCACTCAAAAGAAAGATTTCTACAAGAAACAAACAAAATAAAGTTGACTATTTTCATTTTATTTCATATAAAAGATTTTCAATCACATTAAAATCAAAATGTTTTTCAAAGCATTGAAGTTGAATTTGATTCTGTATCACAAAATCTCATCTGATGTCGAATAAGTGGTGACCACATTGTAAGGTTTAGTCGTGCGTCTGTGACGTCACAGAATGAGAATAACATTTCTATTCACGACACGATCTCATATCAAGGGAGCATTTGAGGTCTCCATACAAAATGTATTTTAATATTTATTGCTTTACGCCTCTTTGGTTTGTATAGAATTTAAATCGGCACTTTGGTTTTATTTTATTTTTAAAATGTAAGTTTCTAAATTCTTAAATAAAAAGTAGGTATTCTAAAGTAAATATTTATATCAGATTTTTTCATTATTATTTGCGAAAATCAAACGGTCACTGGCACTAATTAATTTTTCCAAAAAACATATCAAGTCTTCATAATTAGGAACGCATCCGTCATGTTCAAAGCAGGCAAATACAACTATAATTTGTCTAATAATTCAAAGTCAAACACGAAAGTCAAAGTTTCGTGTTGATTGTGTATACAAACCCTACACCTTTGGCGAACTAATTACATGTTATTTGACGTCACACGGCTATTCATTACATTGAAGGATGTGTTTCATAGTTTAAGTCCGTAATTTCAGTTTAATAAGCAGTTTACTTGGGTCACATTGTTCCAGCTACTAGAAATACATTTGACGCGTATTGGTCATGTTCCCCTTTCGAATGTCACACGGTCAATAAACTAACTGTAAAAACCATTTGGGTGAACGTATGCGGGAGGAAGAGAAAGTTATAGCTGCAATTTAGCCCAGGAATGTTAAAAAAAGCTGACCTACCGTAATCAGTCAATCTGTTATTGAGCGCGCGATGTCGGAATATAAAAACGTATTCCTCCCAATCTGGGTTCGGGTCTGACGTTTAAAATATTCTGATTATGTATAAAGAGACTCATAAAGGAGATACGTTCGCTCCAAAAATAATTATTTATTTATTCCTTTGCGATAAATTACTGTTAACCGGTAAATTGTGCCGCTTGAATGCTGGGATACTCTATACGATACGAACATCGGACCGCAGTCACTTTGAGAGAAAGAATAAAAATACTGGTTTGGATTCGAACGAACTAAATAAAAAATCAATACGTAAAAGATATAAAAGCAGAGTTAAAAGATCAGATAGAGTCCATAAATAGTTGGAAACATTTGAATAAAAAACGACATCTGTCCACGTGGAGCGTATCACCGTATCAATATTCAAATTGGAGATCCTTCGATAGATCTCAGACATAGGCCTCCATTAAACGTTGATAGCTAAAGAATACCTCACTTAGGGACCTCAGCCGACCCTTTTATCTGAAAATAAGCTTATCATGTTTATGGATGCGAACACTAAATATATAGGCACGGTGCGGTGTGAAAAGGTGCCTACACGATAACACACTTCCATTATAAGATCGTAAGGTGGAAGGCGGGGTCGCCTATTCACACCGCAACGATTTGTGTGCCGGGTATTTATTCCGAGTTACACAACCGCAAACATCAATAACGTACATCCAATTTTTGTCGCCTGTATTATTTTTCAGCCGTATTTGTTTTTCCAACATACGTAATTCATTTACGTACGAACCATTTTTAAAAACGGATCGAATTTTGTTCTTGTTTATGTGAAAGATATGGCTTTTATTACCGCTCGGTTCAAAAATGTTTTGTTTCACGAATTTCATTTAAGTTAGTAGGCAACATAAAAAATCTGTGTGTCATCAGAGTGAGCTAGTAAGTTGCAAGCTCTAAAATATGATGTCGGCGAGCTGGCCAAAAATGTGATACTTTTGTAGAAGGCGAGTGCGGGCAATATGATCTAACTGAACAAGATGGTCTCATTACACATTTGTCACGTACGCTGACACAAAAGTCCCACTCGAGAGTTATTTCTCACTTCCTCGTTTTTTATGTTGGCAACCCACATTTTCATGGGTGGTCTTTCTGCCCGTTCCAAGTAAGAATATAGCACCTTTTCCATTTCCTTTATAAGCCTTACAAAAAGTTTCCGCTTTTAAAGTGAAAATGATTTTACTTTCGGGCTTTTATCAAGAATTTATTGTAGTAAAGATCGTTTTGTTTGACAATGGAATAAATACGCGCTAAAACTAAAATACAATCAAGCGTGTTTGCGTAAATATTCATTTGAAATCAAAAACAATGTGTTCAAAAAATGAAACTTAATTTAAAAAAAACATGTAGATAGAGCTTTTGAAAGCGAGAAATATGAAGTTTCATCTTTCAACAAATAAAAGTAGTGAACAAAATAAAGGGCGTACATAAAATAAACAAAGAATTGTCTAGCAATTTATCTCCATTTTTAATGTGTAGTGCTGGGTAGTCTAGATTTTTCACATTAGTTACCTCGGCGGGTCTGGGGCGTATTTCGCCACGCAAGTAAGATTGATGTCCGATCCCGCTCTGACGAACAGCTCTGGTCCCGACAGTATCTCCGCTTTTGAAACTGTTGACAACAAAACGGTATAAATACCACAAGCTCTTTGATGACGATAATGCACAGGAAGAATCGATGATGACAATTACCTATAAAAGCTATTAAAATTGGAATATTTACAATGTTTTTACGGGTCTGTTTCAGGAACGTGGTCTTTGATCCATTATAAAATTGTAATAATAGCAAGACAATTAAAAAATCATCCATCATCAGGGTAAATTCATGTTTTATGTAAATATTACTAAAATAATAATTGCAGCAACATGGTTATAATAAATAAGGCTTGTTAAATATTAATTACATTGAAGTTTACATAGCCTGAACGTTGTGTTTACAGTTTTCAATGGAACTGTTCATTTGTGGCTTTTGCCAATTACAGTTTGCAAGTTCAGTTGCATAATAAAAGCGGATGCGCCTTTTTGTTAAAACTTCGCGGTTTTTTATTGTTAAACTTTGTCTCTTTACAACGTTCAGTTTGCAATTAAATTAATTTTAATTAATGGTGGAAAATGTTTGTATTTGTTGCGTAAGATTTTGCTGTCTTGGCTCGTTTAAACGTTTGCAAGTTTTACAAACATTGTTCGGACATCGGAGTCTTGGCATCGCCGCTGAATCGATTTACTGGCCCTGGCGTCAGTTCCTTTGCTAAATAGAGCACGCTTTAATACAATGGTCAAAGTAAACAACCAGACATGAATTGCTCAAAAATACTGACCACAACAATGTTTAACAAAGGTGTAGCCACAACACAGGGGAGATAAAATTCTTTGACCAAATCCTACATCGTAGTAAAGAATTAGAAGAGTTCGGTTCTTGTTTCTCATTAACTATATTGAATGTGTCGTATATTTATGTAATACACAATACATATCATTTAATATTAAACATTTTAGGTGTAACAAAACTCACCAACAACAGTAAGTCGAAACGACAGGCTGATCTTAGGCTCCGTAGACACTTGACACTCGTACGCGCCGGAGTCGCGCGGCTGCGCCGGAGCAACTCGGAGCGTCCACTCATCAGAGCCGTCAGCGTGAAGCGCGGCAAATCGCGCGTCGCTGCTGTAAGTGTGCACTCCCACAGTGAGGATGTGGAGGTCACGTTTGCGGATCCAGGATACCTGGTGATAATAACATACCTATTTTAGGAAATTGGAATAATAACTTGTTCTGAAAGGCTGATTTGTGTCACCCAAAAAACCAAGAAAGTTTGTATCCTATCCTCCCGACATCGTCTCATCCCGCATAAACGTCAGTTTCCTTTAAACAACTGTTGACTATTATTTTTCACGTACAATTTTCAAAGTAAACAGTTGTTGTAAGGAAAAAAGGATGTTCATGTTGTCAACGAACTTGGGCCTAAAACTACATAGCGTGAATACTAAAACGTCTACAATTTTCGTCGGATGTCACGTTGTTTCCTAACTATTTATTGAATTAAAAGTTGAACAATAAATTCCATTCGACAAAACTCTACTTTGAAAACAAGACATTTTCAATACTAAACTATTCCAGTGTAAAATTAGAATCTTTGCAAGAATTTCTCAATTTAAATTATTGCCGAATTACCCGTCTGTAATTTAGTGCTTCTTATTGAAATGTCAGTGAATGTTTCTAACTTGACCTACAAGTTTCAAACGTAACAGCGACGTACTTATACCTAACATTCTAAGAGTGTCCGCACATATGTACCAGACCTTTTAATGGGCCGACACTTTCATCGGAAGCTTGATAGGTATGGAGATGTATCGATAAGTATAGGAGTGTGCACATAAAAATGATAAGGTATTTGACCAGTATCAGATCGACTAAAAACATGATTAAATTCATTATTTTCATCCTACTTATATCCTACTTATATTATAAATGTGAAAGTTTGTGAGAATGTATGGATGTATGTTTGTTATTCAATCACGCAAAAACGGCTGGACCGATTTGATTAAAATTTAGTATGTAGATAGGTGATACCCTGGATTAAGACATAGGCTACTTTTTATCTACACACCACGCGGGCGAAGCTGCTGACGGAAGCTAGTATATTATAAATGTGAAAGTTTGTGAGAATGTATGGATGTATGTTTGTTATTCAATCACGCAAAAACGGCTGGACCGATTTGATTAAAATTTAGTATGTAGATAGGTGATACCCTGGATTAAGACCTAGGCTACTTTTTATCTACACACCACGCGGGCGAAGCCGCTGGCGGAAGCTAGTTAAAAATATGTATATTTTTCCAACCATCGGGCAAACTGTCAGCCGAGTGTCGGTCTGCAGTGTGCGGATAGGCTAAGTAAAGAATCGAAGACGACCGCTGTGGTCTTGTTACGTGGACTAGCTCTAATACAAGTTAGGTTCCCATAATTAATTTTGTTAATACGCTCAAACTGATTGGAACATAAATTGGTGTAAGTTTAATTAAAATACAAATTATGTTTATATTTAGACGGGATTGTTCCTATCTATGTGTTTACCCGTTCGAGTGTTATGTAAACAATTAGTACTCTGTTGCAGAATTAGGCCGTACGTGAAATTAAATGGCCATACGATGTTTTGTAAATATTTGATTTGCTATTTAGTTATTACTTGGAAAAACCCAAAAGTTGGTATGGATATTTGTTTCTCTGTAACACAAAAATAACAAATTGAATTTTGATGAAACTTGGCAGTGCTATATCTTGTACATCAAAAAAACATATAAGCTACTTTTTAACCGAATGCGGGAAGTAGTTCTTTCAGAAAGGGTCTGAACTTGTTTGCGTAAACTAGTTCCACAATAAACTTTAGACAACAGTTGGCCACTGCGTTACTATTGTGTCTCATACGCATTGCGCCATAATATCTTCTTAATAAATTGATGGTTTATACTTGCTGCAATAAATAAACAAATTGACGCATGATTACGCTTATCTTGATATCTTTACAATATGTTATGGTTCCGTAGAGAGTGCTTATGTGTTGAATCGGGTGATAATTAACAAAATTGATAGCTTCAGTGCGTGAGAACTGAGGTTCAAAAGTACGTCATAGCAGGTGCTAAAGTATATCTCATAGAACAAAGCTAGATAATTTTTTGTACTGTTGAAGTTGCCATTTATCTTCTCAATATAAGTAAAGTATTTCATATTCATAAATTCAAAATTTTGTGCGGCATTAATAGCAATAAAGCTGCTATTGTGTCTTGTGGCCAGCAAAGAGTTAATTTATCAAACTTATTTATACCCCAATTTACCAAAAACTTTATTCCCGAAGTGGTACCTACGTGACTTCGTTAATTTCGAGTTGTAAACTTTTAAGTTCTCAAATAAAATCCTTATTCCAATTTTATTCCAAGATAAAACTTACGTGAATTTGGTGGAAGTAAACTTTTACAGCAATAATTTTAGTAAACCGAGAATACTTAAGTCTCGATAAGCTCTTTCAAATTCGGGCTCTATAAAATTCGTACCCTAAGACCTGGATCACCATAAATTTCCGGCACGTAAGCGTAAATTTGATAAATTCGTTAAGAACAATTAGAAAGAAAATAAAATAAAAAGCCGCTTTAATTTATGATGCTTTCGTACTACAAAGTAATTGTAGCTGTTTCGACTCGTTCCAATTTTTATGTGGCCGCATCGAGAGTTTCATTCGAATTTGTATTCGAGACTATTCGCTGTGAGGTTTTAAAACTTTCTTCGTGGCACGGTTTAAAGCGTGGCGGAGACAGAACTAACTGGATATAACTGGAAACCCCCTAACCATTCTTTCTCGCGGCGCCAAAGTTTTTATGGGTCAAGCCTAGATAAAGTAGGATTGAACTCGTTGTCGAATAAAATGGAATGTTATTGTCGCTCCCCTCGCTCTGTTATGCAGATTGTAATTGATAGATTGATGGGTTTAATTTGGACCGATTTAAATCTAAAATGGGTTAGATTTTTACATAAAATTGAATTCTCGTTAAACGTAATTCACATTTAACGAAAACTCAATTTTACCTGTTTTACGAGAAATTGGAATACAATATTTATTATATTGCATTTTTTTGTAAATAGGTGACGAAAAAAGTAAAATGAAGTAGCTACCTACATATTCAGTTATTATCTCAAGGGCTCAAATTATTTTTACAAAATTATTCATATATTGTTATTCGGTGGATCAGATTATTCGTGTACAAAATTTACCACGTAGTTCATTTGAAAATCGAGCACAATCAATTCACCTTAAAGAACTACCGAGCTTCATTTACCTATAAATAGTTCACCTCTATTGTGTTGGTTTACAGTTGTTTGCGTTAGTGAGCGCGCTAATTACAAAATTGTGTTAACTGTCCAATGGGTAAGTGGGCTTTGCATGCGAGGGTTTAGACAAATTGATTGGGACTTTATTTGTGTTTCGAGAGCCTGGCATTTATCTACCAAACAATTTACGTAATTTTTAACGAGAGTGACATCGCACGTCGCTAACGTGTTAATAATACTAACACTGACTGATGTTTGCGTTTTAAATATCGTGCCGTTAGTTCTGCAGTGCTCAATAGTATCAAATCATTCCGCGCTTTACGTACACTTTACCTCAATGGTATCACTAGATAAAAATTGTGAGTGGAGTAAAGTGAAGTGAATCAGCGCAATCTGTGGCTCGAATGAGTCAGCCGTTCACTAGCAATTTGGGCACCATTCACGCGCCACTCACATCGGAAACCACATAGAAGATTGCCCACTCCTCTGAATAGTTTCCCACTAGAAAGCCAACCTTTAATGTCTTTCACTAATCTTTTACCCGAGCTCTGAAAAGAGGATTAAATATTGAATCTATTCGAGGTAAATTTCGGTCGTGAATTGTGACGGCTCAAACCGCGTTTGACCTAAATGCTGTTTTGTTGAGCTGGGATAGACTTTATATAGCGGACTCTGATGACTTTTTGTTTTAATACATTAATTTAATAAGTGTATATTTTTGCCTGTCGTAAACTGGTGTTAGTAATTTGATTATATTAGACCCGATTATTCAGAGTGTAACTATGGTAGATATTTTAGATTCTTGGTTAATATAACTTGGATTAAATTAACAGAGAAAGATATCCGGGTCTGATTAAGTAATTAGAGCAAGATGAGTAATTATGAAACTATTCTGGGAGTGCTTGGTTGTTTTCCACAATCTCGTGGAGAGAAATTGGCCCGTACGCGCCTCGGCCAAGTTTGATCCTCCTTTGAAACTTAAACTCACTTTGCCGACAATTGAGAATGTCGTATAAAAGTTATCAATCTTAATTTGAGTTTTTTATACCAGTTACCAAGTTCTTTATACAATAGCATCTCGTTAGGTAACATTTTCTGGTGTTCTTCATTTGAGGAGTATTATTTAATGAACCTGTAAAACCCTTTCAAAATGACAAAAAGTACGTTTAATAATTAGTAAATCCCACGTTTATTTCAAGGCTTGACCTAGAAATTGGTGACAATTCCCAGAATATATTTAGCGAAGAGCTTCAGATTGTGCGATGGTAACAATAGCAGAACCTTCACAATGTGGATCTATTCTTCATACACGAGAGAGGGTCTATTCATCGCCTGAAACAAGCACAGAAGAATTCGATATTTCATATAGAAGGTACCTTAAAGGTACAGTAAAGTAAATTTTCAATAGTCTGGATACATAAAAATGTTTGCAGTCAAATATAAATCCTCATTTATATTCCTTCTTTCGAGGGAGTTTTGCTTTAATCCTCTTAAGTCAAATTGGCATGTATAATTCAGCATATGGAGAAACATAACGCACAATACATTCACTTGAGGAAATAACAAAAGTATGTATAAATAAATTAAAATAACTATGTATGAGCAAAGGCAAATTATACGTAAACTCTTCAGTTCCAAGATATTGGTATTAGAAATTGCATGCGACCTGGCCGCTACTCGATGCCCGTGGAAAGTGGGGAAAGCGCAACGGGCGAATTCATTGAATGCCGCACCCTCGGTATGGAAAACTCATACTGCAGGAGTTTTATTTATTTTATGAACAATGTTAATATGGTATTTATTTAGGATTTATGACTGTTTTTATCATCTTTTTAAAAGTGCTAAGCAAGATTCGTAATCATACAATGCAACTCTAGATTAGGCTCATCACCAATTTTGCAGTTTATTAAGTATATTTTTTTCGTTTATTAATATAATTTAATTGTAATTTGATAAAGAGGCTTATATTTTCTATATGTTCGTAATAATAAGTTTATGTTGCATAGTACGTGTATATTATTCATTTGCACCACAAAAAGTAATATATCTACGTGAAGAATATTTATACGATGCATGCTACACTAACACTGACCACGGCGAATACTTATAGTACACATTCATGTTAGTCAAGGCAAGTGATTTATCTTCCAAGGTGACATTTAGTTATTAGGATTTACATAATATGTGAAGCTTTATAAATATTGGACTAAAGAGATAATATTTCAAAAGGTTCGCGAGGACATATCATTTGTGTTGGTGATTGATTAATCCTGTGTTTGTTATACATTTGTCAACGTAATTGGAAACATACAGTGTATAAAATCAACTATTGTGTTACGTTGATTTCAATGCATTTTGTTTTTCGAACAGTTGATTTTGATGTTATTTTTGTGAAGTTGATATGATGCTAGTTTTGATTACACGATTAATGCAGTTTTTTATTTGTTGGTACAAAATTTCAAAACTAGGTCATATAACATTTTAGGTATTGTGTAGGAGCCGTCTTGCCGAAACTGTCGACAATATGGAGCTTCTTAAGCTCAAGATACAGTACTAAAACAGAAAATGAGAGCAACAAAAGTGCGTATAGACCTACGTTATTTCGAAACGAACCTAAATAAGTAGCTTACAGACTGTCTGTTGTACTAAACCAAGTTATTTACGTTTTATATCCAGTAGGTAGGCAAGTCACACAATGCCAACTCGTTTCTTTTAAAATCAGCACTTCGTCGAAATACATAACGGAGAAATTGGACTTTGGCTAATGAAAAGACGGCTGGGTCGGAAGGCACTAAAACGAAGAAAGAATTTCAAACAAGTTTCTCTATTTATTTTGCGGTTTGTTTGACTTTTTTATATTGAGAAGTTTAAAGCAATTTGCAGCGCTCGATCTCCGATGCAAATTATGCAATAGATACTTAAATAGATATCTATGCAGACTGAAATGTTTTTTTTTCTGAACGTAAAAAGAAGGTGTTTTAAAAATACATTTAATTAAAAGTGATATTTGCTAGCTAGCGATCGCATCTTACTTTTTTGCCCATATTGATAAAGTTAAAATGGTTTATAACTTTCCTTCCTTAATTTCCAATTTTCCTCCCTTACAATAATCCCAAGCATACCTGCTTACGAGAGGTGGTACAAAATAAGATTTCATGATCCAGTTCTTTGTACAGGGTATTGTTTGTCTTATAGATAGGTACTCAAATGCACCCAAGTGAGACCATAACCAAACTTCACCGAATGATTCCATAAAAAGCGGTGATATTGGACGAACTAGGGCTTAATAAGTGCACGAACTTTCTTACAAATTGTTAGGGGCAAAGAAGTTAAGTGTTACCAGATGTTTCCCCCTTGATTAACACTTCGTCCGGAATTGGGATCCCACAGTTTTTGCTATCCAAATTGCTTTATATTGAATCTGGCAATACTGGCTTATGACAGATCTTAGTTTAAGACCTATCTCAGATGTATGAAATATAAATGTAATCTTTCAAGATATAAATATATTAAATTGAGCTCGCAGAGACTATAAAAATGACTTTGGGCGATGTCAACTTATAATGGGGCATCGAATAGCTTTTGTGATTTTCGTGATTTTTGTGAATTTGAAGTTTTGCTGTCAAATGAGACGTTGTTTGGAATTAACTTTTGTGACTCACTGTATTAAATTGTTATAGTTCGGCCATTCAGAGAATGCGTTCCTGACACGTCGCGATTGAACTGACGACGTAACTTTGCAATGGCGTTGCAGTTACGATAAAAATATTTTTGCTGGTTGTTTACCGTTTTAACAATTGAGGAGCATTAAAACAACATTATTATATCAATAATCAATGAATGTAGTTACGTCGTCAGTTCAATCGCGACGTGTCAGGAACGCATTCTCTGAATGGCCGAACTATAGAAACAGAAAAAGGTTTATTGATATTTTTCTGTATGAAAAACGTGAGATTGAGTATGAATAGCTTAACATCATAAAATTATTTTTTTAGGTAGTCTTCTGTAGTACTTTCTCCATATATTTGTTGGAAAAACTGCGCAATAGGTAGGTAGTTAACAAGGCAGAAGGGACTACGCAATACTGGTCAGCTTTCACGGCTTTGATTGATTATGATTCAGTGTCTTCGCTCACGCAACTTCTATCATTATAATCGATTAATTATAATTGATGCCTGTTATTAATGGTAATGTTATTAAGGTTTACGCTGAGAGAAATATTCGTAAGTAGCAACTGCTTCTTAGGAATATATTTCTATATAACAGTAAAGCGAAGTATATTGAAGCCTTTAGTGCTACACACCATTATTTAAATACAAGATTTTGCGCATGTAATGCGAAAATAGCCTGTGATGATTGGATTAGGTTGTAGTTCAGAAAGAATAAAAAATAGTTTCATGAATTACCGCGTACAATAAATAATCACATTCATTAATAACAAAAAATAATTAGGAACACTTGCACACATACCAACATATTCAAATCACCTGACACGCCGAACAGTAATTTAGAAAAAAAATGTTAAGACCGTAACGGGAGCGTTTAATTAAAATAAATGACCATTTAAAATGCGCAACTATACTCAGGGATACGGCTGTTGCAGTGAGCGTACATTTTCAGCACGCCATCTTAAATTCAAATGCGATAACGAAATACGAGGCTTCAGGCATTACCTACTTGCCCTATATTGAGTCGCGCGAGTTTCTCTACGTCCGGATTTGTCAAGTTGGTGCCAACAACCAGTAAAATTGGCTCATTTTTTTACGAGTCAGTTTATGGATTGCGAGTTGGACGCCAAGTGAGATAAACATGCTTATGTGAAGTTATCACTGATTGTGGTGGTGAATTTATTTTTCATATGGTTTTATACATATTTTTTAAATTTTGTGTCCGTAATATTTCACTCCTGAAATCGAAATGTTTTCAAAGGGCTAATTTGGAATTGATATACCTACTTGATTCGCCTCTAAATATAAGAAATTAATTACGCGACACAAATCAGCACTTCAGCTACAGATAGACTTGCCAACAAAGTTTCCAAAGACATGAGATTTTTTCAAACTTTTACAACTTTCAATCGTGTTACGTTCAGAAGAAAATATGTATCAAATTGGCACATAATATGGCCACAATTTATTAAATTAAATACGTTACCAGGTACAATTTCAGAACATAAGTCGGTTTATTAGATTCAAGTACATGATCAGCCATACCCTTAAATCCACTCAAGGGTTTCTTTAAAGCGTTGTTTCGCGGACCGTTAAGCACGGCTCGGGGCTTTTCAGACTGCCTGAATATATGGACAAAGCTTCTTGCGGTGAATCGGCGCTGTTGTGTGACTAAACAGAGCCTTTCTCAAGTGCAAAGATGAGTTTTCAATTCAAGTATTTTACGGTCTGAAGCGAACAAGTACCGCAGCCAATACGACCCGAGTATCATCGCATATTTTACGACATATACTCGTAGAATAAGTGAATGTGTCCCACAATTTATAAAAGCCAATTTGAAAATCAAATACATACGTACATACGTATATCATAGGAACGTAAGCGGATACCAGCGGAGATGCCTCTGTATCGATAAAATGAATACGAGTGAAAATCTAAATAAATGCATAGTGGAATATGTGAACGTCTTGTGAAGTAGGTAAAGCAAGATGGATACTATCTATTTCATCTCCGGGGAGTACCGTTTGCGGTAACTACTTGCGGGTAAAATCCTTCCCTCTTAGTTTTAATGTCTATCGAGCTGTTTATGCAGCCTTTTGGTTTGAATATACAATTTTATGCTAAAGTTTCCCGTCTACGTTCTTCTGGGAAAAGGAGACGTAGGAAGTATGGATATATGCAGATAGATCAATGCGCCGTTTCCGCACTTGAGACTTTAAAATATTAGATCGCCTTTTATATTTTGAGATGTTTTTCGAAATTATTGTTTTGTTTGCCACAATCTTTGTTTTAAATATGTTCAAAGATTTATATTCCTTTAGTTCTTTGCATCATTCTTCGCCTTTCAGTTAGAATTGGCAAAGTATGCGTTAACTATCGACTTGCTGGTAAAAATCTGGCGTGATGCTATTTTGTTGACAAACATTTTTTGTTGTCTCACTATAGTCGGAAAACATTGCTTAGAACTATATGTACGGTGACATCCCTCACTAATTGGGTAGCGAGAGGTCAGTCGGTATTGTGGCCTTTGTAACATACGTAACTAGAAATGAACCCAAAATATTTGGGGAAACCCAAGTTGATGATCCAAACAGCTTATGTGGTGGATAAAGTCCACTACGTTATACCACAGTGCAATTTCATTTTGACCTAAAACTGCGGATTCTGATTTGAACAGAGATACCAGAACACCCTATAAAGAACCATAAAAGTGTCACATTTGCTTATCGTTAGCACGCATCAGTTTCACCGCCTTTATGGATTTGTATACAAAGCACTTCGTTTAATGAAATCAACAGTCACCGAAACTCGACATTTTCTAATTCACTTATATTATATAACGCGGTGCTGATAACTTTTTCAATTGGAATATCTCGTACATTGTAGGGTTTTGTCCTTTAAGATATCCCAGTTTCAACGACTTCTGAGCCCAACTTTAGCGCAGAGGTGATTTTGTAAATGTTTCGTTTTCAGACAAAGTGATTCTTTTGGTCTGAATGTTGAACATTTTGTGCAGTGTTTATTTTATACAAGCTTTTGTGGAGCCGAAAACCTTTATGTTCTTTTTACGATTCACATATAGAAATAAGATGTGTATTTATTTCTGTATTTTAAATCCTTTTACCCCTTTTGAAGAAATTATTTTTGTGTAAACTGCACTAAGTATTTTTTAGAGTATCTCTGGCGACAGAAATGCCATATTGCACCAGTAAAGTTCGCCCACTTAACGTTTAATACTCAACATTAAACTTTTGGTGGCAGCCTACCGGTACACCAGGTAATATCACTTGCCTGGTCTCCTCCACGGAGAAACTTCCACTAAGTTCACCTGTATCAACTATTTATTAACTAGCTGATACTTGCGGTTTCAACTGCTTCACGATGTAATTTCTTCTAGTAACTTGCTAAAAACTATCCTTTATTTTGTAGTTTATGGTTCTCTTGTGTATTTTATTCTTAATAGGTTCAGCTGATGACATTGTGTGTGACCACCATAGCTTAATTGAGATGATGGAAATAAAGAATGCATACTTTGTTGGCCGTAGTTTCACTCTCATCGACACAAAAGTCTCGAGCATTGGCAGATAGTTAGACTCTTTTCTACGATTTTCAAATCTCCTAGCATCTTTTTAGCTTAAGCTTAAATACATAGCAGAAATCATTATTTTTCTCCAAAATTAGGATATAGTATAAAATACATACTATTTTATTGTTACACATTAATTTCACGAACAAAGAGTGTAATTAAAGGTACATCTTACCGCTCTATCAGCCAGGTTGCGGACTCTGCAGTGTAGATAGGCGGGCTGGCCCACGGCGGCGGTGGCCTCGCGCTTCGTGCTGTTGTCGAAGTACGGCGTCCCCAGGGGCTCCCAGCCTCCGCCGCCGGCTGTCACACCTGCGATAAATTGATCATTTATATAAGGTTTCAAACCAAACTCTTATACGTAATTTTGGTTATAGCTACATATGTAGCTTCGATAATGGTAGGTACTTGTGAGATGAAGGCAGATAGAAGAGTATGGAAGGTAAAAACATCCGGGACTGACCCCATATAAAATTGGGATAACGTCAGAAAATACGTATGACCCCACAGTCAAACCATTACAACGGTTTTGTGGGGCTTAGCACATAAGATGGTTACCTTGTGAAATAAGATAAATAAATTATAATGAATAAATAATAATAAATAAATAAAATACCTAAATAAGGCGCCCTAGGATTTATGTAAAGCATTTTCTTTGGGCCTTAGATGCTCGAGTAAAATAAAAAAAAACAATGTTCGATATTTCTTTTTTGGGAAACAGTGGAGGTATACTTTAGGATCGATATAAAGTCTGGTTTACACCATAGAAAATTCGAATATGAGATTCAGTTTATATACCTAGATAGAATAACGTGGTAACAGCGCTTTCGTTCTAGCTGATTTTTCTGAGCATTTGGTTCGGCGAAAGATGACTTTCAAAACCGAGCAACAGATTTTTGTCGTTTGTGTATACTCTGAGTTTTGCTACATGTAACGATAATAACCAGTGTGAAAGCGCTGTAAAGAGAGTACGGAGATTATGTACTTTACGAAATGAATATTTTATAGTTGGTTTCTATATTGCCTCTTAATAAGAGACAACTCAGATAAACTCAAATAAAGATTGCAGTTTATGTAAGAGTTATATGCAGACCAAGCGAAACACAGCGCTGTTCACATTGCCTAAGAAATATCAAAATAAAACACGTTCAAAGTCGAAAGCAAATAAACTCAGCCACAGACTATTACTTAGAGTAGTAAAGCAAATAAAGGCTTTATTTCAACACGGGTAATGTTGATATTTCTTTGAAGTTATTTGAAAGAGCGAAGCTACAAGGTTGGTCTAGAAGTACCGTATGTATATACACATAAGTTGAGTCGTGAGCGACAGCGAAAATGTCAACGCAGCGCTTTAACTTTAGAATCTGCAACGGGTGCAATATTCCCACACTAGAGTTGTGCCTCGAATTATATTTTGTCGCATATGTTAATGCGGGAGTAATAAACCTTGATTTTACGTAGCAACAAAATAAAAGTTTATCTTCCCAACTCAACGGATAATAAAACACTTAACTTATTTTGTCCACAAACTGCTAGATTTTTTTTAAGTAACTCTACTCTACAAACTCTACTACTACAAAATCACCTACTCACTGTAATTTCACCTTAATGTTAAAAGACGATCAAAAATAATGTGACCTACTTACCTAGTGAAAAAGAGCATCGAAACACACAAGCACATATTTTTATTTCATTTTACAGTATACAGAAAAAAACAAACATGCAAATAATCTGAATCTACACGATACACGTTTTATAATTCCGCACGAGTTGTTCAAATGAGCTAAAAGAAATAGGTTACCTATTTCCCTCGAATGACGCAAAAAACCCCAAGGTGGTGTGATTTACGCACAATAGGCATCTGTCCGTGGCAGATGCACTGGATAATATTTATAGAACTTTAAATTTTATTATTACAAAAGCGTTTATTTTTATGAATATTTCAAGTACCTAAGTATGTAGTTGTTAATGTGGTACATTTGCTTCTAGTATTGATGCTTTGATGGCAAACGTTTCTTTTATACAATAATCGGGAAGTATGTAACACACGCACAAAAATGCGGCCTTTTACAAACCGTTTTAATATGTAGGTAAGTTCTTATATGAGCAGTATGTTCAACATGAATATTCTCTATAACAATTTATAAAGTAATACCTAAGTAACCATATTTCTTTACCGCTTTATTCCTTTGAAGTTATTTTGTACTATGAATTATTCCACGGCCGAATTTTCATAAGCTAAACTGTATAATTTTGTGAATTCAAATAACATTCAAAATAAAATTATGTAACGTTTTATAAATTCGGGTTGCTCGTTGAATCTAAATATGCAATTTCATTTCTAATGAGCGTTAAAATGGAAACACAAAGATGGTAAGACTCAATTTGGTTCCTTTAGAATTTTTAATTGAACATTTAATAAATGAAAGCTACTCGAGTCGGTAAGCTTTTAATTAGGACACGGGGTCCTAAACATCTGATAAACTAACTGGAAGTTTGTCGCAAAGTTACCCCACTTGGGTACATTCGACAGCAAAGTTCAATCCGTGTTCCACTTTTGGTCTTAGCTACAGTTCAAGGATCTTATAAAAATATTAATAGTTTATCTTCGCCTCAAGAAATGCGCCTTCAAATTATGTAAAAATATAAGATGAGGATTTCTCGGAGTTTATAAATGTATATTTATTGATTTTCTTGATCGTGTTGTATTTGTGGCTTATGACTTCGTCGGTACATAAACTGAAAATATTTAAAGCCATCGTAGTGTTTTCGATATCATTTCATTAATACCATGTCTGTAAACCGTCATATATACATTTTTCATTTTATTTCATACGACATTACATTTATAAAAAGCCATTGTGCAACATCACAACAAGTTATACCCTCTTCTCACGGTGTCCTAGATACCCTGACAGGAGCTTTCAATCGTCTGTAAACACGTCACGGTCCGGTTTTGCGTACAAACCGTTGCAATAAGCAACAGATGTAGAGTAACCACAAGAATAAAATGTAAGGGTTCCACATTTCTGACACACATGTGAACCAATATTTACATTTCAGATTCAACAGCCTCCAAGTGTTTGAGTAAAAGCTTTTTGCCTTAAAAAGACTTAAAAGGAGCTTAAGATAATATTGAGATAACATGAAAAATCTGACTAAAGATTATGTATTGTACGCGCCTTATATTTTTGCAATTGTGAAGTGACCCATTTGATCGATTCCTTGCGCATTTATTGGTAGAGCAACAACTGTCGTAGTAAAATTTTGTAGAAGCTTTGTTTATCTGAAGTTGTTTGTTTAAGATTTCACAGTAGTCCAAAAATAGGTATATACAAAACACTAATGCGTTCTTGTTTTTCTTTTTTCCAAACAATCTACTAAAGTGTATTTAAACAATATCACATTCATTTACAGCTAAAATTACTTAAAATCATTTAATAATTGTGAAAGGAAAGACCAAAAATAATCTTCTTTAAAGGTCTTATGACAGGGTCTTTGAAGTCCGACAAATATCCTGTGTACCCAAAGTAGCCACGTGTATTGCTAATTGTAAACGTTCAGTGACCTTTATTTCTTTGTGGTTTTAAATACCTATTTACAAACGGGCGGCAACCGTAGTTTCCATCATTCAAAAATCTGCTAGTCATTGCCTAATTGAATAAAAACATTAGAAGTAACGTCTCGCCACGATCGATATTCACAACGCTGTACAGTATTGAAGTATAAAATAGTAAGAAAAATGTAAAAGCCCAACAGACCCACGCATTTAATGTATTACCTTATAAAAAACGTTTTAATACGACAACGCAACATGGGTTCACACCCAAGTTGACGTAAGTGAAAAACATCTTATATTACTTAAGTCAAGGCTATTATAATACAACATACAACAAGCTTAATATTAATTTTATGCGATATTTTGGTCAATAAATTTTGCCGTCTTTTTATGCGTCATGGCTAACTTGGGGTAATTTCACCGACAGTCGTTTATGTAATCGGTAGGTTAAATGTCAATTTTGTTTTACTGTGAAGCGAGAATTCGCTTTTTGTATTCTTGTAAGTATATTTATTCTGTAGAATTCTTGATTCAGCTATCATCGTGAAAGATTTAATTGTTACAATATCAATCACGAGTTGAATTTGACTGTCTTTTTATTCAACAACATTATCGTTTCATGTTATATTGAGCGTAGAATGTAATGTTCTAGGTTTCCGTCGTATCGTTCCACCTCATCAATGTGTTTCTTCAGTCGACAAGAAACATATAAGTTCTACGAAAGCCAAAAACGTAACGATTTGATCCGAACCCGTTTGGTCCAGCTTCCATTAGTACGATCCCTTCCAACGATAAAAACGTGCTTTGTTTCCCGTCACGTTTCGTTATTTTTTATTCTTCCACTTTTTAACATTAACCGGGGCATTCTGCAAATATTTCATTATGTAGTCGGCCTATTGAAAAAGAAATTTCTGTTGTAACTGAGATAAAAGGGTTTCGTTTGTTTGAATTTGAAACGAAATTGCGATTAGGTCATGACTGTTCTCTTTATTGTTCATCTGGAGGCAAACAATGTGTTTTTATAACTGAATTATATACGGCCATTGTTATATTAACGGTATCACATTATGTCTGCAGCTGCGTACCGCCTAAAAATAAACGCGAACGATGTTTAAAGCTTTTTCAGTTTGTATTATATTAGCATTGTTTTCCACCGGCGGTGTTGGCGCGAAGCGTATTGCGGTCACTTGTCGCCATTGTGAGTAGTAAGAAGTAGCACTTCAAGCATTGGTAGTAGTTAATAGCTTATACGTTAACGGACAGGTTGACAGTTCTTATAACCAGTCTGTATTTCTCTAGGAAAGAAAATCAAAAGAAAATGGTTGTAACATGTGATTAGCTAGCGATTAGCTAGCGATTAGCCAGCGTATTATTGTCATTGGGGCATGAGGTGCTAACCTATAAGAAATTGTAATACTAACCATAGCTATAAGAATTCTTGTTTTGTATAATGTATCAGTATATACAATTGTTGGTTGGCCAGAAACAAT
Source organism: Helicoverpa zea (assembly GCF_022581195.2). Lineage (NCBI taxonomy): Eukaryota > Metazoa > Arthropoda > Insecta > Lepidoptera > Noctuidae > Helicoverpa > Helicoverpa zea. The sequence continues at coordinate 6,951,325 of NC_061466.1, read as the reverse complement.
TAATAAATAAATAAATAGCTTATTAAAATGTACACTTATGATTTTGAAGTTAGTGATGTGAAACCACAAAGACATTATGGCTACTTTTTAAATTTTACGGTATGCTTAAATGACTTGAAATTGGATTAGGTGTAGTTATTGGCACGGATATTGAGCCCCGACCTTCACCTGCGCAGAAGCGATTTATTGGTTTATTGCCTTATGTGTACAGTGCGCAAAGCGATCCCCACTCTTCCGCCGAGAGCTCAATATCCGTGCCGGTAACCATACCAGTGATTCCATTTCAGGCATGTACATAGGTAGTAAAGACTAACGAATTAGTTTGTAGTATAAAACCAGTAGTGTTAGTGTTTTTAAAATAAATAAAACATGGCCACTTAAAACTAATTGACACACGATTAGCACACTGAACTAACAAACTAGTTTACTCACCGAACAATATGAAAATACAGCTGAGCTGGGCCGCCCACATTGTGTCAACTGTCTGTTCACATCATGTGTCCACTATGCACTATCACTGACACGATCACTGCACTCGTTCGGACTTGTCATTGCCAGTACATTATTTAGTTCTTAATTGTCCGTAGAGAGACGTTAGTTCTGTTTTCCCGGAGTTGTTAGTGATTTTCTGATGTACCTGTAGAAAAAAAGAAATACATTTTAGAATCTGATTGTCAGGCTAATTGAATTAGTAACAAGAAAAGTTGGTCCACGAAAAAATAGTTTTTTTTTATGATGTAGGTATACATATAGCTATGTGAAAACACCATTTTAGAAATTCTTAAGGAAGTGTGTACTGGTCTGGAAAAAATACGTAATTCTTAGTTTGAATGTTCACAAATCCCCCGTCAAAAATTCATTCAGTTTTTTTTCTACGTCTAACGTTGTCATCCTTATAAGATTTACATTACGTAGAGATACGCATCCCAACACCGTACCACTATAAATAAATAAACATTTGCTCTGATTCTGTAAAAAGTAGGTGCTAATAAAAAAGGTAAAACTCCTTGTCAAATACTTGGGCTTTGATTAAATATTACTAAGATGTAGGAACAGATATTGTACTTTAGTTGGCCAATTGAGTCACCTTTATTTTAAGGATTCCATTCCCGAGAGGAGCCTATAATGCCTGCTAGGTTTGTCTGTCCGTGGGTTTCAAATGATTCTTAGATAAGAAGCTTCATTTGAAATCCAATGCAGGTTCCATAAAAATCAAACAAAAAATAGGTTATAATCACACATAGGTCAAAACAACAGAGTTTTGAATATTAATAAAATTCTGTTTAAATATTACACTTTAAAACACTTTGCCTGCATTATCGTATTTTTATGTAATTTAACCATGTTATTGAAAAACTGACAACAATAAGTGCTTACTTAATAATGCACGATCATCCGAGCATGTTTACTTAATTAATGTGAACAAGATAATAAAAATTTTCACTAACGGCGTATTATTACAATGATATCATAGCGTAAATGATTTTAAAATGTTTTTCTCAAACTTGCATGGAAATGTTGTCATTACTTTAAAAAAAGAACCCCGAAGCATCGAGTTTACGGACAATTAAAATCAAATCCATTTTGGGTACGTTTTTTGAATTTGGTACATTATCTATGATTGGATCTCTTGATGTTGTTAAACTTCTTATTACTGTAATTTTCACATTTTTGTTTCCTTTAGAACAGTAAAATAAATGCAATAATAGCGCACTTCCTTTTGTAAACAGCACAACTTGGTGGAATTTGGTACATTTTTAATCTAAAGAGTATCCTCGTAATTAAAAATGTTCGAAATTCTGCGATTGGTTGCGGATGGTAAGCATATCCGAACTAATTAACAGCGTCAAGCGTGAATTCATATTGTAATGAGATCAAAAGTTAATCCGAGCTGAAACAGTATTCTGCTCATATTCTGTACTGACGATGACAATTTTCTCACCCTTAAATAAATGTCAGAAATAACGTTGAAATGAGTTCACATGAAAGCAAATTGAACTTTATGAGACTTGATTTTTTCACTTGATAAGTGAATTATTTATATGAGCTTAAATAATCAGTTATAGTTAACACGTATTCCAAGAATAGGCAATCAATAGATTGATATTTAATAATATATCCAAATGTTAAATTTTCCAAGATTTATTTTTGAGCAAAAGCATAGCTACTTTTTTTTCGTAAAATGCAATTAGCAACTCTATTGAACACAACTTAAATTATCAATGATCCATTAAAGTTAAGTGTAATGAAAGAAAAATTATAGCGATAAAGAAAAATAGTTTAGCAAATTACATCGTAACTGAAACTGGGCCGACAGGTTGCGTCGGCTCTCCACTAGATAGAGATACGACAAGGCGGGATTGCGGTTACCAGTTGGCTGCAGGCGGCCCCAATGCATTCGTTACCGCGGTTATACTACTCCCCGGAAGAGCCTAACTTCCAACTAAACTACATCTTCTAGCTAACTGAAATGTACCAACTAAACTTAGTACGCACTTTGTTTGTATGGGTAATTAGACTGTCGCTGTAAACTGTTGAAAGGGTTGTGGTCAGATGTAGTAAAGACGATTTTCATTTACAGAAGTGGACTTCTATTAAGTCTTGATAACACGTCTAGCATAATACTTTTTTATGTAGATAAAGTATGTCTGCGTTGAAGATAACTTGAAGTAAGAAGTTTATATTCAGTATTTTTTTGGGAGAGAAATTGTAAGTCCGTCCGGAGTTGTTATGTTTACAACTCTTGATATACAACTTCACCTCTTCAGGAAATAACGATGTTGTTAAAAGATCCACCGTAGGGAAAGTTTTCCCTACCTTGGATTTTATACTGTGTCTCTTAATTATTGTGAAATTGCCATAAGATGTTGAGTAAATCCAATGAAATTAAACTAACAGTGCGGATTACTGAGCTTTGATCCCGCGGTGACCATACGCCGTAAACTTGAGCGTCGTAAAATAAAATTTTAACAATAAAACTGTAACAATCCATAAAGCTTGCTTTATTTCTAAGCCGAGTATTTTGTTTTAAGACATGGTATGTTTGTGCAACTGTTTATAAAACCATGTTTGTGTTCTTTTTAAGTACCTAGATATTTTTATAGGACTAAAGAAGTACAGACCAATCTTAGAAACTAGCGCATTCTACGTGGATTATCACAAGTAAAACTCCACCATTTCAAAAGATACCTTGGTATATTTTACAGCAAAGGTTTATCTAAATCTTCATATTTTTGTGGTTTACTAGTCCAAAGAATATTATTTTACATAAACTGCGGGACTGAACTCGGTTTTCAATTTATTTATTTCCTTATCCGAGTTCCTCGCAAACCTCTCTTTGTTCGAGAATATCTCACGGTGACTGTCATTGTATATTTTTCCACGCGACTCTTTGTGGCAGGGTTTGTGAAATAAATGGATTATTCTGGGCGTTAGGCAGATAACACAATAGGCGGCCCGGTTGCAGCGCCAATGTGTTGCGACCTGTGGCCATCACTTTAATTTAAATGGAATAGAATTCAAATGGTTTTGTTCTTATTTTTTTAGTTAAAATTTTCGCTACACTCGTGTTTTTGGGTGTGAAAGCGTTAACAAACTCGTATATCTCACGTAGAAAAGCACTTTCGCCGTCAATCGCTCAAACGTTACACTGGACAACCAGTTTCATGTGATGGCTAAAAGTATTTTAGCTGAAAAAAATACTGAAAAGGTATAAATTTTCACATACCTATGAATTTTCATCAAGATATAAAAAGAATTTAACAGATCAACTAAAAGAGAAACGCACTACGTATTTAACGTGTAGGTACTTTCGTTAAGTCCAAACAATTAGTTGTCTAGAGCAGTTGGTTAAGTGGCTGCACGAGACATGGGTCAGCGCTGAGACGCGGTACATTTCCCAACTGGAGAGCTGTTAAAGGGAAAGGTTTACGACTAGTTGGGAATCCACTTTAAAGCTGGACTCCTTACGTGTGGGAGCTGCTTGTGTCGATGATACAAACTTTGTACAATGTTCAGCTGTAGTTATTGTTGTTGACGGTTTAATGCTTCAAATTGTAGGAATTAAACCAAAACACTTATGAGTATTTTCTTGTTTTGATGCAAAATGTTAATCTATCTGTGTCGGTGCCATGTAAACGGTTTTTTTAGATTAAATCTTTAACGCATTGTATGTTTCTATATGATTAACATAAATTTTGTTCGAGAACATAATCGCAATATAGTAGCCCAATCAATTAGGTAGTGTCAAATAGATACTTAGACTAATTAATTGCTGTAATAAAATATTAAATGTATCAGTCCGTATTACGTAATACGATATGTTTCACAAATCCGTAGAGTATTAAAATTTTCATTGCAACTATAATACCTACATGTATGCTGTCCAATATAATATTTCATTAAAAATATGAGTTTGTGGCGGACTAAAACCTGTACAGTCGGAACTTTTTGTGTGTGTGTTATGTTTTATATTTTATTAATTTTTCTCCTTCAAAAAAATGACAGATGACAATACTTTTACAATCTTCATGAAGCATTTTTATTTTAGTTAGAATCCTGCGTAGCATGCTTATGAGCATCTCGCTTAGATGCTACAAGTTAACAAAGGTTATTTTTGTTTTAATTCAAGAAAAAAAAATATAAACGAAATATTTATTTTATACTTAATGTGAAAAAGCGCTTTTTAATGACAATGATTCAACATCCATTGCTCATTCTTCTTTGTGTTTAAACTTTATCGACATATGACTGTTCAAAATACCTCAAACGCTTCGAAACCATAATTCCAGCCGGTAACATATTGTTTAATAATCTCACCAACCAGTTTGAAATAGCAATGCATTTTAGCAAACGGTAATGTTCGTAAACAGTGCAATCAGTGCAAACTAAGCTTGTTATTGATGCTAGCTATATCAAACGTCAGAGGACAATTTGCCCACCTGCGATGGTCATTAATAACTTGTAAATGCTTAGTCCGATTTACACGAAGCTTTGCTTTTAATGGTACTTATTGACTGCTGGTAATTGATGTCTCTTGACGTTTCTGGTTCTGATTTAAATTAGTTTCAGGTATTTTTAAATAAGTGGGAACTTGTAAACTTTTGAATTGTTTAACTTATTTTTGTATTAGTTGTGAGTGTCTCTAAAAGTAAAGGAACTGGGACTGTATTAAGAGTTGTTTAAGTAATCCTTAAGCTGGGATTTGAGATTGAGCTGCACGCGAAAAGTCACTGAGTTCGTTGTTAAAAGTGGAGATTTATAAGTATTGATGCTACGTGAATCTACCAGGTAGAAAAATAAGTACTCAAAGTGTACCAAGAATACTACAAAAATAATAATGTATTCAAAAAACATTTGCTTTACTGCAGAATGTTCCAAGCATGTTTGCATGCTCAAGATTTATAGCCGAAACCATCGGCCAAAGAAAATTACCCGCTACCTAAAAATATAGGACGCCAATAAACAAGTAAGTAGAAACACGTGTTTTTCATAAACTGGCCTTAACATATGACGTGTTTGCCAAGTTTATTCCATAAATAACACAGAAAGTACTAGATACCTGATATTTGGTCTGAATCAATACGGGTATACACGCAACATATTAAAATGTTCAGTAATAAATCACTGTGTGCTCAAGTCCGTAAAAATGTACATTAGGAAAGTAAAACCTACATTTATTGTGTCTTATATTTGTTGATGGACGGCATAGTTAAACGTTTACGGATTTAACTTGGGTTTTCAGGTATTTAGATGGATTTAGAGCTATGTGGTAGAAATGTCCGCTTCGATAATTCCCTTCACAAGCAGATGTTCGGAACGTTCTATTGATCAAGTCAAAGGGGTTCAGAACAACCCCAGTGTTTGTAAGGAGTAATCGCATTGCTTTTGTTTCTCCTGTGGTGCAGTGGAACAGATTCTGCTATGCTTTGTCATGAAGATTTATTTTTGGGTATGTCAAGAAATGATTTAATAAAGTTAAAGTTATACTATTATAGTTATTCCAGATTTTTCCTGTTCATAATTAAAAGGCTTTCTTCTACAACTTTTTTGACAGAAAATTACCTACAATCCCAGAATTTCATACCCAGTTAGGTTTTAATAACTAACTCGTTTTAGTTAGTGAAATTACTTATTTTTCGTCAGCGGAAAAATGAATAATGTTTTCTGGGAACTTAATAGAAGATCGCCTGGGAGAAAAAGCCTACAATATAATTACCTTTAAAGTTTTTCATAGAAATATCTGTTAATACTCTTTTACTAACAGGGCTTTCACTTCTATATAAGTACCTACAGCATGTAGACACACGAAGGGCCTATATACAAAGAGTCATATAGGATTTAAGGGTGTGTTTACTTTGCTCTGCCTTTTATACGCCGGGGGTAGAAACCACCTGCTTTACAATTTCGCTTTCTACAAGTTTTCAATTTCGCTGGCTCCGTAATAAGTGGTCGAGGGACAGTGACCACGTTGAATATACTACGCGAGTACCAAACGTACATTGCTAGCTCCGCTCTCTTCTATTCATTTACAAATCCCACAAAAAATGAACACTATTTTTTAAATAGATGGATTATCTTGCTTTTAAACACTTTTCCTCGTGTAACGTTCTATTTACAGTTTTATCTACTTGGTCCCTCAGGTCCAAGTTATTTAGAAACTACTTACTTTAAAAGCTCGTAGTTGCCATTTCTATGTTACCGTTAAAGAAATAATTCCTGGTAATAAACGACTAGTGGAAACGGGATTTCTTTTAGCCTCAAGTGTCCTCAGTATAAAATAGACTAGTATTTACATAATAGAACTCGGGAGATAGGTACTGAGTAATAATCTTAGACTCAGACTTTTGCGTTCAAGCTTGTTCTGTAGATTACCTTTAATTAAAAGTGTTTTTTGTAAGAGTCGCGTTGTTGAAATGTTTCAAACTTCGCATTGACGCTTCGAAGTAAGTTTAGCCAACTTTGGGAGCTTCAAGGTCAATTTTTCGAGACACAATTATTTTAGGCCCACAAAGTGACGATAAAATGACAATTCGTGGCTGTGCGACCACAAAGCGGGAAAGTAAAATAAAGTAATAGCGAGGAAATGTTGTCATCATAATCCTGGCTGTCAATCTTATTTTGTTTGTGATGTATTTTTTTATTATAACAAGGCTCAGTTGTAGTTGTAAAAAGTCGGCGCCCTCCTTTACTAGGTACACGTAAAATGAAATGAGGCATTTCTTTTTATGAAATGATAATTATATCTTTTTTAATAATCTTTTCATGAATTTAGAACTTCATTAATTAAAACACAGGTTTTCGTATAAGTTTTGAACAAAATAGAATTCATTTCATATTCAGCTATTTATTTATGACTACATTTAGAATACCATTGACTTATGTTTCCTAAATTAATCTACTGATTGAAAGATATTTAGGTACGTAGGTATGTCACTTATCATTCACTTAAAGCTCAAATAAGGCACTTGACATTTGAAAAAATATACCTTGAAATTAATGAACGTTTATACTCATAATTTAATTAGTAGAACTCAATTAGCGTATCGGAGAATATCAGCTTCCTTTCATTATGAGATTGATTGAATACCAGAGATGGAAAGTGACTGGGTAGCAACAGACCGCTCATGTTGGTAATAATTTAGGTAAGTTATTACTTTGTCGAACTAATGAAACAAGAGGCTTTTCGTTAAATGGCTTCCTTCAGAACATAATATATTATTATTATGTTAACCCAGAAACTATAGCTAAGGTCTGCTTGACAACGAACGGGGATCCAGCCGTCCTTTGTTAAAATCCAGTACTCATGAACGCTATGGATTTTTCCAAGGATATATGGAAGGATATAATGAATAAAAAATGTGATCAAAAATAAAAGTGTGCTTAATTGCGAATATTTTTTTATGCTTTTCTGCGTGCAGGCTATTGTCGCAAGGGTTCTCGGAACTTCGGCTTAAGCTCAAATAAATGAAGTAGGTACCTACCTACTGATACAACTAGTTCAGAAAGATAAGGCTTATATGGCGAGAGGTGAGTGATTATGAGTGACGAACGCAAAATATTTTTTAGGTAAAATATCCATCCTGTTTGATTTTAGTCAATCAATTAGCCTATCGCTGTCGATAGTTTGTTTGTACTGTAAAAATGGTGATCCAATTAAAATGACACATTCATATTTGGATAGGATCACTGACCGAAAAAATTCTGTGAATCCATCATAGCTTTATTCCATCACACCGTTTTTGCGCAAACGCCTCGCTTATAAAAGTTTTATTTATATAATCTGTACATAATTCAATCAATTCCACTACTTAAAATGTTTTAAATGTCTCTTTAACAAATATTGAATAATACTACTGTTAATAACAGTATTTTCCTTGTCTATTACAAAACTTAAAAATTGTAAACTTAAAAATAACGATATCTCTCAATTATATAACAGAAACAAATGACAGTTCACTAAACCGTCATTAAACGCCGTCAAAATGTCTGTATGAAATATTAAATCTACGTAATTACGAAGTGGACAATAGCTTAACTCATCATTGTTCCAGTATGTTTAATCTAGTTATAATGAGAAGTGCATGTCTAGCAATTAACTATGATAGCTGGGTTCATTGTAATTTATGAACTCGAACGACTAGACTTGAATAACAACAGTTTTACAGCTAATTTTCTACCTCAACATACCACTAATGGTTTGACAGTTTGATGTCAGATTTCCTAGAAAAGGTAATTAATTTTTCATACGTTATGTCTTAGCGTAATATGAGGCCATCATGGTTTCCCAGTGGGTTAGGCAGTCGTGTGATTATACATAGTACACCTACATTTTGCTAATTAGGTATACGCGCTTAGTCTTCATATTCGAGACAGCCTGTTGCTAACGAAAGTTTCGGCTCGGACCTCTTGTGATTTGAATGGAAATCTTAAAGGAGGTGAAGTTTTTTTTGCTATAATAACTTTGTCTAGATTCTCAAAATATAATATATTTGTGGGTCCATGTTTTGTTAACAAGTCGACTTCTTATATGAGATTTGCTTAAAGAAATATGTAATAACTTTGATAGAATAATACATAGATTGCTATGGAACAAGATATACACATATATAATTGTCAAATTATTATCAGAATCGAAAGAATAACTTATAAAACAAATAGACAATAACAGTATCTATAACACAAGTTTTCGATCAAATCAGCCATTAAGTGCTTTTATCGCATCAAATAAAAATGTCTGCATCAGACAGCAGCGGCTTGTCCCTCAGAGACCATCTCAGTAATTCAAATGTCCCTTCTGTAGCAAGTAAAAAGGACAGTTAAGCTAACTCGATAAATTGAATAGTATACCTATTATGAGGGACTATAAAACATCTACCTAACTGTTACGAGCGACCAGGGATACTCTTCTTAAACTTGTCTGTTCATGTAAGTTTATTTCGCAAAGGATCTCGTTTATCATAATTACTTTCGACAAGTGAGTCGATAATTAATTGATGAGTTTTAGAATTTTTTGATAATGATCTCAGCTGCGAGAAGTAGTAGATTTATTTTAAGCAAGTATTTTATTTGATGACTGATTCTTGCCTGACTTGGTAAATGATAGACAAAAAATATAGTTTTATTAATGATACGAGATTAAGTTTCCTTCACTGCAATTTATATACAAGGGAAAATCAAAATGTATTTTTGATTGTTCCATTTTCTGTATCTTGTTTCTATAAATGAATTTTAATTATGATCTTCGAGTAGGTACACATAAAATACGAAACACAAGCTAACGCCCACTCTTCGAACAGCATTTGGTTATTAATATTATACGAAAAATAATATCAAGCTATATGAGAGTGTCTGTGGGGATTTATTCCAAAAATAAAATTTAATAAGAAACTTGGAGAAAAGTGTTACTGAAGTGACATTTCGATCATCGTTTAAAAATACAAGTTTTGGGTACTTTTCACTTCTTGTTGCCCGGGTAACCCAGTAGTACTGCGGAGTAACCCTAACTGGGTTACTCAGCTACATCCGGTTAGACTGGAAGCCGACCCCAACATAGTTGGGAAAAAAGGCTCGGAGGATGATGTGTCCACAGAATAAATGTCTGTGTAAACATTCCAATAAATTATTGAAAAACATTAAAACATTCATACATCTAATTCGATGACGTAGGTAAAGATAATGTGGCTTTTATATTCTTTAATATTTCTTAGAATGACTTGAAAGAGAAGTCAAACGGAATAATCAATATCAGTTAGGTGCCTGTCTCCGTTTTCTATTTTTATCATCGGCATAGTTTACAGTCCACTTCAGCTACAGTTTACAAATTATTTGATAAATAATGGATAAGGTTAGCTCTCAATTTAATTTATTATTTAAACAACTCCCGAAACTTGCTTTGAGAACCTTTATTAAGTGACTTATTAATAGGAAGATATTTTAAATGTTCTATTTTGAGCCTCAATCTTGTGTTGTTATTAGGTTATCCAAATTACGAGTATGCTCTGTGCTATGTGTTGAGTCTATTTTATATCTTTAACATGACTATAAGTTTATTTCATATAACTTTATTGAACCTGAAAAAAGCTTTGCATAAAATACAAAGGTTTTTCATTCATCACAAAACTAAGTACGTACACTAAACTTTAATAGGTTATTGGCTCAATTCAGACTGAAGAAAAAAAAAATAAGTAAGTTAATAAATTGGTACATTAGAAACCATATAAGTAAATAGGACTTTTTATAAGTTTATTTACTTAATATTAAGTTTATAATTGAGTTAAACCCCCAGTACACAGCGTTGGTTAATAACGTATGATTGGGTGATATTATGGTCACGCTCGGTATGCGCTATGCGGCTACCTACATTAAATTCTGCCGGACAGTATATTCTGTGCAGCTTAGCACAAAGGACTATTCTCACAGCGCCAGTTTTATGCGGTTATTTCCGCTGCCTACCAGTACTAACCAGTACGAACCGTCCCAGTATGCCGCCTCTAAACGTTTCAGATGCATCGTAATCGAATTATTATCATACATTAAAATATATAACCATAATGTTTGCGGCAAAGCTCTGCGTATTTTGAGTTTATATGATTCTATTTTAGGAATTTGTATGAAATAGCAACATATGCAGATAACAGCGCTTTGAAATAGCGTTGGTAGATAAAAGGAATGCATTAAAATAGCCACGAGTGACGTACAGAAATGTACGTCCGGTGCAGCCAGGACAGTCAGCCTTAGTGGCACTAATAGGTACATATCTTTACTATACTATAGTATGTATCATTTTAAAGCATATAACGATATGTAGAAGAAGCATTGCATTGTAATTCAAATTACTTCATAGTGTAAATTTTAATTTTCGACCGCGTAAAAAATGCCAAGCTGTCGCAAATTGCCCAAAAGGCCTCTAGCATTCTGAGCACGATTGGTAAGTACGGCACTTTTATGCAATGGCCTTTCGCTGGTCCCAACATTAAAGTGGAGGCTTGAATTTCCTACAGAAGGTACTTAAGTAGCGACAGGTTGTAAGTCCATCAGAAGCACAATAAGCCCCTCCTTCATTATGTTTTTTAAACGCTTGTTTGCTCAGACGTTTTTCCGTTCCAAGCGCTGCTGTGAAATTCGGCATGAAAGACAAGTTATGCAATCATTGCTCGACTATTTTCAGGAGTATTTCCAAGAGTAAAATGCCCCACGTATACTTTGAAAACTCTTCGAGGAAAATGGACGTTTTATAGAAAAACAGAGTAGCTATCTTTTGTAATGAAATTTTACGAATGCGTTAGTGAAAAGAAATGAGGGTCGCTAGAAAAGAGAACGACTGGGCCTTGTCAAGAGTGAAAATGTTAGTCAGATTTCAAATAAAATGGCTGGCTATATTTTATTTTATCTTCTATCTCTTTGTAACGCGGTTTGTTAATATTGATAGACCGTATTGATTAACCATGAAGTATTGACGACATTAAAGTCGTCACTCATGTTACATTCAAAATTATTTATATTAATATACTAAGCGATAAGAATCGTATGTACTTTAACCCTTAACTATCCAGAATGCTTTTGTGACGTAACTGACCAATAGTGTCCAACAGACACTTTATAAATGTAGGTAAATTATGACAAAGCAAAAGAAAGTTATTTTGAATTAAAAAAACAGTATAATGTATTTCAGTAATGTTTTGTTACACTTATTCATTTACAGCTATTTCAATTAGTTTTTTTTCAGAATTTTCAGAGCAGACATTTTGATTGCATTTGTCACAACACTGTTTAGAAGCCCTTGATAATTTAGAAGGGCAAATAAAACAACGCTTCTTTCTTTTCGCAGCAGGTTCAGATGATTGAGTAGCCTCCCGATTTTACCCTGCCACATCTTGCATGGCACTCGACACCATAAGATTATTATAAGTAAATATAAATAAAAAACAATCTACCTTTACACTCGAATCAAACAAAATATTACTGTGTCTGTTGGACACTTGTGGGTTGATTAAGTACTATTTTCGTTTATTAACCAAAAATAATAAACTATTCATGAAACAAATATTTTCATTACACATTTAGATTCGTAAAACATTGGAGATAAATTAGATAAAAGGCCGATTCGTAAAAATAAATACTTTCGTTTTTATGAAAACATAAACGCAAAAATGTGTCCGCGAGACACTTGTGGGTTGTTAAGGGTTATTCTTATAACATAAGTCATAAACTCTCGAGTCACCAAAATAACCCTTAAATTCCAATCAGAAACAAAGCATTAGCAACACACAAATCGAATTCAATATTCACGCTTGAAGCCGAAGCGCTGATTCCGACATGTGAAAGAGAAATGCAGCCTCCATCTAAATTTGGATGCTCCCAAATTGTTTTGTGTGACGTTGAAGGGTCACGTATTTAGTTGCCAGAGTGTCTTGCCAGACATGTAGCGGGAATGGAAAGAAGATTTTTGTGTTCGCTTTTGCCCAATTACCTTCTAATGTCAGAGGATTTGAGGCTTGAGACAGAAACGTCAACGTGACGAGACGAGATTGCTCTGATTGTTGTTTATCAAATTAAGCTGCCTCGGATGTGAACGGAAAAAGAATTCCTTAATAATTCGAATGAGTAAAGCAGTGAGTATTTTACTGTTATCTTGTAGGCGTCGTGCCATAATCTGGTTGGCACGCGAGTCGCTGATTGCAGCGTTAATTCTCACAATACAAGATCAGGCCTAAGCCAATTTCTCTGATTACTCGCATCTTGAAACACCTAAGAAAGCGAGTAATCTGTTTCTAAGCCGATTACACGGGCGAACACAAGTACTTGTTTAAATTTGTATTCCAATCAAGTCCGTCCATCATTTGATTGAATGTAGTGATCCGGACAATCAATTTATTGAAATGGGATATTTTAGATTCAAAACAACCCGGTTCAATAAATTGCACAAATCAGATTCAGTGTTTTATCAATATGCTATTTGAATTAAATTAAGTTGACATATCAATTATAATATATTAACGAAGAAATCAATTACCTATCCATTTGGAAAATTGCGATGGATTTCACCCTGATTTTGAGGCAGTTACGAGCGGCCGTCGGCAACTTAACAAGATTTGACAAGCGGGGAAAACTCGGGAAAGAAGAAACATGAATACGATGGAAATTAAGATAACGAGGAGTATAAGGAAATGCTTTCGGAATAATTCAATTCAACCAGCTTGTTGTTTCAATATCTACACTAATTATAAGCTGACGAGTTTGTTTGTTTGCAATCATGCACTAGTCGCAAAAACTACTGGACTGATTTGTAAAAGTATTTAAGTGCTTAATAGCTCATTTGTCGAGAAAGGCTGTATCGGCTACTTTTCATCCGGATGCACGGAGAATTTCTAACGAAACGTAGATGAGTTCTATGGCACTAAAAAGTTGTGTCTAATTGTAGTATTCATTTGCTTCATAACGCACTTTATTTTAAGTTTAGCCGAAAGTGCTCTTCTACCTTGTCATTCATCAACGAATTACCAAATATTTTCTTGCCACAAAAACCTTTTTATTTACCCACTACTAAGTTATAATTTGATATGATGTATGTTTCTAAGCACCTGATAGATGATACATTTAATTAAAACAATGATAGATCTCTAGAAAAAAAATGCCTGACTCAAAAAGTGACCTCTTAGAGTCAGGCACGCATTGACAGTTAATTTAATTTCTAAATCAAATAAACCATGCAATTTTTAAGTTAATTAATATAATTATAAGTTCTTTCACAATATTGCATCTTGTTTAGTAGAAAAGGCTTAAAAATAAGTCACATGCTATGAAAGCGTCGGCGAGGTCGCGTGCTAGGAGTCGCCGTTAATGGGCTCAGTACGCATTACAACTAATTTTTATACTTATTTTGTGTGACTTTGTAAACTTTAGCAGTACAATGTTGGCAGAACTAAATCCATATTTGACCTAACCCATCATAATTTAAAAATAGGCTGTAAATGTTGCAAAATTAAAAAAAAAATGTTTCAAGAACTTTTTCAATACCTATTTAAATAGAAATAATTACCCAAATAAATGCACGAAAATACCGTGAATTGTTACAAGAACTTTTTCCAAAACTTTTCACACAACAGTCACAAGTACGTTGCACCAATTAAAAAAAGAACTAGTTTGTAGTGTTTACATTGCGGGCGAGAGCGCGTGGCCGCGGGGTTCGACGCGCCGTCCCCGGGTTCCGTACGCGAACTGGAGTGGCTCTCGGGCCGGCTCGCGATGTGCCGCGGCGAACATGCGCACTCACCGCCTCTCTTTCAAACCATTGTGGAAGACCCCTGCAAACGCTCCTCTCCGCATTACTTGAAGGTAAACCTTTTTGGGATAGTGTGCAGATGGTTTTATTGTTTCCCGCTGTATCGCGAGATCTTCTTCAGTGTTGCGTTCACGTGGCTGATTCCACTCCAGCTAATACATGTTGCATTTTCTTCACTCTTACAAATTAAAAAAGGAAATGCTTTTTTTCAACTACAACATATGTGTTTTTTTCATCAACATAATGCGCCAAATTATTATTTTTCGAGCTTATGGAATAACGCTTCAGTTGAGTAGAGGTATAAATATAACTGCATGGTAATGACAATCATATTAGAAAGTAGGGAATTATAATCCCTTAATTGGACATCGTCGGGAGATTTTCTCTTTGCTCTGGATTGGCTCACTAGAACCTGGGCATAGCTCGTAAGAGGATTCCGTCTGATTTAAACAAGGCAGAAGATATTGTAGTGATTGAGGCTCTAAGCGCGGAAATGCGATGGTTTCACTTCTACTTGAGGAACCCTGAACCATAGAAATTGAAAAAAAAAAACTAGTTTTATTACGTAAAATAACAGTCCTGTTATAATTAGGTAAATTGTTGCTTTATCTTTATTATTATAAAATAATAGTTTTATCGTCCTATAAAAATATTTGTGTCGTATTTCTTATATTTTAAATTAGAATTTAAAAAATTCTAACGTCAATTAGAGTACATTTATTTTTAGTTGCAAATTGTCCGATTGTCGTCAGATATTGACCAAGTATTCCTGGAATAATTGAAAACCAGAAACAAGAAACAACTGATATAAGTCATTTACTTTATAACTATGAATAATTTATAGCATTAAAACGTTTCCAAAATACTTAAATTCAAGAGCTAAGTTGTTTATTCGCCTACGGAAATCTTTGATTGAACAAATGTCAACAACTGACGCGTTTGTTTAGTTTTTTTTAAGTACTTTTAGCGTTTCCTTCGTAAATGTTATAATTAGGCTCCTTTAAAGTATTTTATATTTTGATCCCTTAAACTTTTGACGAATTCACTGTAAGGCTAGGTAAGGAAAATGACGAAATGAAAATTATGTCGATCAAATACTTTCAGAATAACTAATTATAACTTAATTTGTCCCATAGCTTATTGGATTATTCATGTGATTAAAAAACTGACTCCTAAGGATCAATTTATCCATGAACTTCTAAATTACTTTGTGATATCATAAGTCATTAGAAGTACGGATAATATAACGTGGGCTGAAAGAAAATAAAATCTTTTCTTCCGTAGCTTCTACAGGTGAATAAATTTTGCGGATGATTTATTTACTACTGGTTTAATTTACTCAGCTTGAATTTGTTTTGATTGATGAATGAAACGTAGAACTACTTAGAATTTGTTTTGAGATAATATCTAATAACTTATGTCATTTCATAGTTTGTTTCACTACAAATGTAAGAGTCAATAAGTACTTTTTTTATCACATTTTACCTATTTTGCTTTTATAATATAAATATTGTTTAATTTAGAAAATAATGTATTTGATCTCGATCTATTAGACCTCATCTCATTAATTGACGCCTTCTTTTTGTCAAAAGATAACTTCATTAATTATCAAACCATCAATAATCTTCAGGTTTAATAACTGCACTATATAGTACTGGATTACATAACACGATATCTCGTAAACAGATATATGCCTCCCCAAGTTGACTTAATGCTCTAATGAAAATATCAGCCCACGCTGCCTCCTAAGCGCTATAACTATTTTATTGGCCTACCTACTTGGTGATATTATATCATCATCAATATTTTGTGTCAATAATCATAAATAGGAGATATATTAAAGTATGACTAGGTTCGGTAAAGGCTTCCTGAATTTCTTCTGCTTCTCCAAAGCTAAATATTTTACGCTTGCCCACTGCGGTGAGTATCTTTGGGCAAATTCCTCGATTCCTTGATGGGAGAGAAGGCCTTTGTCCAACAGTGGACGCTTTAGGCACTGATAATTTTCTTCATAAGGTTCGTGAAATTGTTTAAATTGGCTTTAAAAACGACCTGGCAAACGTTAAATTCCTGCTGTTCATGTTCTAATTTCATCTAACGTCAATTGTTTTGCACACATTCAAATGGAGAATCAGTAAAAAAATGTATGCGTATTTCGAATATGGATGCGAAGCGAGCGATCGTGCAGGACATTATTGTTGCTACGTGATTATATTGCGATAAACTACTGATATTATTTCAGAACACATAATACGTTGTGTCAGATACAGAATCGACGGCTCCGGACATTGTCTGGGGCAACTCAATATGAGATATTACTGTTTACATGACTTTTTTACTACGACTGATATTTAGGCTGCTAGAAAAGTGGGCAATTGTACATTCTCCATATTGGAAATACCGTCGGTATGGATGGCCTTTGTGTTGATAAATCTAGCATGGAACACAGTAGTTGGATCACTAGAACAGCATATTAAATACTAAAAATTCAAGCAAATTCTGGAGCGAAATAATATTTTCAGTATACATTCAAGAGCGGCTAGATATCTACGGTATATCCAGCGTAAGACCTAGCTCACTCCGAGGTGACACGCGCCGTAGCTCAGTGTCACGAAAATTAAGACGCTGTGGTGGTTTTGCGGTGTCACCGGACCCAACTGGGGACGAAACAAGCATATTCGTACAAGCTTCGGATAACGTGACGGCCCGTGCTCCACTAATAATAACAAGACTGACAAAGATCTCTTGAGCCTGAAAACGTCAGGCGCAAAACCCTGGCTTTATTTACTTTATGAAACCCATCAAGTAAATGTTATCGTAGTGTCCCTGAATATGATTTGAATTTCGAATATAGATTTGAACTTAGAACTACAAGTGGTTATGGTGATAAATCGGTGATGTTTTATTCTTATGATAACTCGTCAAAACTTATACCTACTTCGGAGATGTATAGTTAGACTAAAAAACAATAATGTCGTCTCGAGTATTACTCTCGGTTGTGACCTAATTCCTATCACACACATTACACTAAACTAACAAAAAATCATCCTGCGTCTGATAGTAGCGAGTCGTAAACATTGTCCATTTGCTAAGTAAAAAGCGCCACACTTTTTCAATAATTCCATGAAATCCTTTGACGAGACTTTTTGATCACAAAGTACCTATTTTTTTGAAATATCCTATTTAACCATGGCAGAAAATATCAACAAAACTTTTCTGTACCTTAGGAATTGACATACCTAATTCAACTATTATCGGCGGTTCGCATCCTATAATTTAAACGTTAACAAATGCATCCATGCATACATCGTAGTTTTCAGATTAACATTTATCTACATTATGTCTGACTAAAGCATGATTTGCATTAGGATGAAATATGCGATGTTAAAACGTTATCGAAAACGCACTATCGGTAGCACTTACCTAATAGAAACGATATTTATTCACTCTCAATATTAAAATGAAATAAGCGATGGATATCTTATCACTATTAAATATGATTACGTTTTAATATAACTGAACTATCGGTATTTTTAGATCATTATGTGAAATGGAAATACAAATAATATAATAGTTTATGAATTTGTAACACAGCTTTTCAATTTTTTTTTTTATCTACAAATTAATGAATTCCGTATTTAAGTTTGAGGGAGACTTGTTTGACTGTGTTTCTCTTATCCCTGTTTACTGAAGGATAATATAAATAGTTTTACTAGATAAAGTAGTGGTGTAAACATACGACTGAAAAGTTATTGACACAAAGTCGTTTAGCCAACTGAAAGAGACTTTAGAGGATTTCGCACTAACCGCAGTTTGCTGTAAAGAACGAAATTCACCAAAATTGTTTGAAGAAAAGCAATAGTGAGACCGATGTTTAGAGTAGATGTTTCTAGAAAGGGAACCACATTTAACGCAAACCTCGTATATTTGAGAGTTTCAGTGATTGTTTTAGAAAATGAACTTCGACATGACAAAATATATAAAATAGATTGTGCTATTTCTATTCAGAAATTCAAAGCTAGTTTATTTCATCTGACGTAACCAAATGTACTTAAAAGTAAAAACAATTTTTTAAAATTCTCACGCCACTATTAATTCTTTAAATATAAGTGTGTCGATTAAAACAAAGTCATTTAAAATTTTATTTCAATGATGCATAAAATTACTATTTAGCTGATTGATATTTACATAATATTTACATTAATTTTAAAAATTAAAAATAAACTTATATATACAACTTAAAACTAATACATTGCATCAAAAAATTGCTCCTCATCGCTGTCACTGGGTAATGTACCCAGAAGGCTGGCAGCATTGCCACGTTGGATGGCAATGCTCAACCTCTGTGCGAAATAAAAGCCAGCCCTTGGGTCACGAGAAGTGTCAACAAGGCGCTTAGAAAGGACCATGCCCATCTGTGCCCCAGTAACGCCCAGAGAAAGTATATTACAAGATAGCCCTATTAAATAAAAACTAGAATTATGATGATAATTTGAAGTCTAAAAAAGCACCGGTTAAAAAAAAAAAATAAGACATGAATTCATGATGATCATGAAGTTCCTAGTGAAAAACTAATAGCAATGCTGTCTATAAACGATAAAATGTATAAAAAACCAGTGGGAATTTATCATATTTAATGTCCAATATCTTTTGAATCGGTGCTTTATATAATATTAAATCTAGATATCTTACAAATATGGCTGTAAAGCTATCGTATGACATAGAACTGGAATTTGGGCATTGCAGGGCGTTGCTGACTTTTGACTCCATACTAATATGGGCATGATCCTTTCCTTCGCAAGCGCGTTAGCACTCGGACCCCACGGCCCGAGAGTTTCAACCCCAAACGGCTCAAACATGTAATTCCCGATAAGGCTACTATATTTGCGCCGTTTGAGGTCCTCTGCTTGTGAAGCGGCGGAGCCAACACAACACGCAGTTCTAGGAAGATGGGATGGCGCAAGAGTGTCGACGCAGGTCGCGTCCCACACTAAAGTCCTACCCATCTTCCACGGAAATAGCGACATGCCGTCTGGTCTCTTGCCATCCGTCGCGTGCCAAACCATTTGGTTCAAGTACGGCTGGCACGCCGACGGCAACAAGAGCCCGACGGATCACGTCGTTGATATTCGCATGTCGTGGTATGCGGCCCGCACTCCGACTGCACGACAGGCCGTGGTGACCGAGACTGTTGACAGCTTCCCCGCAGTGGCAGCGGTGAGGAGTGCAGCACGAAGCACCCAGACGCAGGCAGACAGCGAGTCTGAAAGTGGTGTCGTCAAACATGGTGCCTATGTTTGCCGACGGAAATGCGTGAAGCCAAAGACCTGACTCCCATTCACCCACAGCCAGTAGGCGTGCTCGCTCCGCAGAAGTAATTGACGTATCAATGAGATTTTTCCGTATTACTCTGCAGAGCGGCTTATCCCACTGTCTCTGGGAGGATGGGTTGGCGGGTAGATCGGTATTCGGGCATTTTATTTTTTATTTATTTATTTATTTATTATACTTTTTGCACACATTTTACAAAAAAAACAATGTACAAAGGCGATCGGTATTCGGGCATGTGACTTTCCAAGCATTAATAGCCTCCGCCAGGCATGGCACCTCAAAATTGATCAGTGTAATAGGTAGTACTTTCCTGATCAATTTGTCAGCCATGGACGGAGGAAATAAATGCCGGTAAACTAATACTGGAAATTTTGCGGACGCCAAGCCCTCCCATACGGATGGGAAGTGTAGCTTGGGACCAAGCTTTGTCGTCCAAGGCCACATTTAAAATTGATGAAAGTGTATGTCGAATTATTTTATCAATTTGATCCAAAAGGTTGATGTGCTTCCATAAATGAGAAGCACGCAAGATGTAGGTTAATTTGGGGCCAAAGCAGCAGTATCGTAGGATGGTGATGGCTGAATGTATATTAATTTTGAATAACCTTTCCGAAATATCATTGAAATTTTGAATTTTGTTCTCAATAAAATCCGAAAATGACTCTTCCAGTACTGGTGACCCCAGGAGGCAAAGAGAACTTTTGTCTATTATTTTTATTTAAAATTGTATCGAAACATATTTATGCGCAGTACATTGATACTATCGTAGAATAAGTAAAATATAATTACTGTAGTTTATCTTAATTATATACGAGAGAATACTAAAGTGTCTCAAGCGTATAATAAAACGACAGTACGTTACAAATGCCACTTTAAAATTACGTCTAACTTTGTGAGGGCTAGGGACACAAAACTAAGGATTTCTAAGCGCTCTGTTGACAAACTGTAGAAATTCTGTGCCTCCTCATCTCTGACGAAACTTATAGTTTGCAACTTTACCCTTGTTAGGCGTAATAAGACTTACTCAAGGCAAGAAAAAGTCTAACAAACTCTTTTGTTGTAACACCCAGAACAGCTATTAGTCCTGGTTTATTAGTCACTTGTTTTTGTTTTTATTTAGGAAAATTCCAGCTTATTGTAGTAGTCTACATATTTTTTTCAACACAAAAGAAGTTGTTATTCCAGCGAATCCTACTTTAATCACTTAATTATGTACGCTTAACATAATTCTTAGATACAAGAAATTAATGTATAAAGTAAACTTTTTTCTAAAGGTTTCCTGCTTATCAGTCAATGAACTTAGAGATTAATTTTATAATTACTTAGCTACAAAACATATTGTTACGTCCAAAGATTCCGATCTCGCACTTTCGATTTTTCCATCTGCACTTGATGTTCCCGAATAGTGAACCCAATTTTCATGTTGACAAGCTAGTACCGAAGAACGTAGAAACACAATAGATTCTTGTGAATAAACTAGCCTAGTGGTACTACCAGTGCCGCAAATAAAATGAGCAATTGGTAGTAAGACTACAGTAAACTAAAGCACCCAACTCCTTTGTGTGAAGTGCCAAAGTGCATTAAACTTTAACAATACCACAACTTGTCGTTGTTAAGACTCCGCACTTAAGTTGGGAACTCACAAAAATAATTTACAGTTATAAAAACACAATTGAAAGGTTTATTTTATAAGGACAGCTAAATGAATGTATTGAGGTGACGTGAATCAGAATTACATGTTGTGTAGTAGATTTACATCAAGCTTAAGCTTAAAAATATTTATAAAAAAAAAATTAAAGATGTAAACTGAGTTTTGAATATTATACTAGTTATTAGCAGTCCCTGGTAGCTTTTAGGAAATGTCTTTACTGATTATTGGTTAGTAACGTGCACATGAATAGTCAGAACATTTCTGAATTCAAATATAATGTAGAAGCAAGTGATTTGCTACCGCTGCTACTGTATTGTACAATACACTCCCAATGCGAGAGGTCCCCGTATGTTTTCGGACGCTCAACTAACAAGCAGCTGGAGTTGATAAGTCATACAAAAACAGCTGAACACTTAAAAACGTGTAAACATCAACGTACGTGAAAATTACTACGTATATACACGGCAGGTTAAAATTTATGACGCGATCGTGCGGTTTAATATTGGGGTCCCGTGTATCACATCCTGTGGGCTGTCTAACTCCACCTCGCATACATGGAGCCTGTAATTTGCATTTTGAGTAAACGCTGTGCAGTTAAAACTTTACCTGCTAAAAGCCTCAACGTCTGCCTCGTGCTATATAAACTTCGTCTCAACGATCATTTTGGACTGCGTCTGCTTTAAGACGTAATTTAATAACTGTGTACACTCAGTGTTTTAAAAGTTTGATTACATTGTATGTAAAATGTATGAAATGAGTTAACTTGTTCGTTAGTAACTCCCTGAGGGTTGTTCAAAGATTTTAAGATAGAAAATTAAAATGTATGTGAACTTTTTTTCAACATTGTTAGTTCGTGCTATTTTACTAGATCAATCGCAGACTTTATTTAGGTAAAAGCATTAGCCCCCCGGGGCTAGTAAATAGAATTTTGATTTCGATTTCCAAGTATCTATTTTAGTAATTTGGGACCCATTATTTTATGCACCTGAAAATTATTTCAAATGATACAATATGAAAATAATAACTCGATAACGGAGTAAATAAATCCCAAATACAAAATTGCAAAATGTTTGTCATTGAAGTTACATAGCAT
This sequence comes from Helicoverpa zea, assembly GCF_022581195.2. Lineage (NCBI taxonomy): Eukaryota > Metazoa > Arthropoda > Insecta > Lepidoptera > Noctuidae > Helicoverpa > Helicoverpa zea. The sequence continues at coordinate 6,928,468 of NC_061466.1, read as the reverse complement.
TAGAGGTAGAATAGAATGACGGCTATGTTTCGGCAGACATACTTAAAGACTTTGTAGGGCACCCTCACATGCCGGTGCAACGACCCGCGAGGGGCGCAAGGGGCTAATTAGAGACGCTACTTTGAATACGACAAAGAATTTATAAATTAACATACAAAATCATCAAAGGAATTTTAAAAAATGTCGTTCTGACCTAACTTTCACCTTAACATTCATTTAAGTGACATACTGGGCGATGTCACACAGAACCAAATAAGAACCTAAAGAATATAAAGTCGAATAAAGTTCCGATCCGATCATAATAATGTACATTAAAATAATGGAAATCCAAGACTTGTAGCTACTTATTGCGCCCAAGAGATAAACCTTTAAATCTTTTATAAGTCGAAACTCCAAAGCTCTATAAAAGTTTTGTAATGTGGCCGTGAAATATGTGGAGCCTGACTCGAACTTTGTCCGGGAAGTTCCGACCGCGTCTGTCCCGGACACCGCTGTCACGATTCACAAGACGCAATCCTTATTGCTTCAATAAGTTCAATTCTGTTTCGAATACATGCACACCCTACTTGGCCGACTTTTTTAACGTGTTTGGAGAGCTGCTGCTGTTTATTATTATTGGATTTTCTTTACTTTATTGGAGCTTTAGTTTTTTACGATGCCACCAGTCGTTAGCACTATAAAAATGTTTGTTGCTTGTTCAGTCGACTGTTACCTGCCGCTTTGTCTTAACAACCTAAGTTAGAGACATTGACGTGGGTATGACAGTTTTGTTATCATCCCATAAATAGATGTAGGCGCTAAACTGGGTGGCTTACAGCTTGTAGCAATTCAGATTATTTAGGTGATGCGATAGGATCACTGAAATTGTTCTAAGAGATTGTTGGTTCCTGATATTCATTTATTTTATTACCTTCTTCAATGTTTATTAATTGAAGCGTTAACTAAACCTAGCTATTCAAAAATTAAATTGTTTTTCCTCATTCTGTTCTTGTGCCCGCTATTAAAAAGTCTATCCTTGCCACAGTTTTACCTACATCACATCTTTTCAAAACAACGTAACATACCAGCAGGTTTTAATTAAAGAAAACAATTACATTACATTACGTGGCGTGTATTACGTCACGCCTGTGTAATTGTTGCATTGTTTCACTTTACTTTCCGTAAGAGTATGCAACGCTGAATATACGTGCATAACACGGGAACTCTGATTCAGTCAGTTATTTTGAGTCTTAATTACTTACAAGGTAGTAGAAAATCCCGTCGTCATTATTGATGTAATTAATTTTATGTTTGCTATTTACTTTAAAAGTCTAGAAAACTGCTTATATTTAGCTACTTATCAAATATCATTTCACCCGCCTGTTTTGCTTAATGGTCAGTCATGCTTACGACCAATGAGGCAGAGAATAATGATTAACAAACACATAACAAATATGATCATGTTTCTCATTTTCGCAAAGAACTCAAGTGGCTCCCTATTCGTCTTCGCAGGAACACGCGCATTTTGTGTCTCCTTTTTAATATCCTTTTTAATCCCAAAACTCCTTCCTATCTGCGAGAACGCTTCTCATTTGTTCGCTCGCCTGATGCGCTCTGTAGAACGCATCTCAAATCTCTCCTTAAGATCCCCTCCCATTCCACTGACTTTTATTCCTTCTCCTTCACAGTAAACGCAGTACGGTTGTGGAATTCGCTGCCGCCTGAATTAAGGAACTGTCAAACTGTTGCTACTTTTAAACAGAAACTCAAAAGCTACTATTTGTCCTCCTCTTCTTCATAGAGTTATTTTATAAAATATGTATTTTTGTATGTATGTATCTTTTGCTTTATATATATATATGTGTAATTTATATATCTTTACTATGTCCTTTTACACAGTCTATCTACCTACTTCTCTTTATTCTAACTCTCCTACTACGGGTCTGCTGGAAGAGATTTCGATTTAGAAATAAGCAGTACCTTTGTACTATTTCTATACTATGTCTATTTCTTTTTTATATGTTCACTGTGTACATAAATTGTTAAATAAATAAATAAATAAAATAATAAATAACAACAGCAATACATACTCGTTCGACAGTAACGCAAATCTATTTAGAGATTACAATAATAAATAGATTGTGGCTGCTTGCAATCCTCTCGCATACAAAATTATCCTCTCGTTACCCTTAATTGGCTAACAATGTTCACGGCAAAATGAGCAGTTCAAAACATTCATGTTGTTCTTTCATTTGTTCAACAACACTGTAATTAAGTTCTCTCTCATTATATTTTCCTATCTAACAAAAATACCTACCTAGAATGCCTCGAACATTACTTACGTGAGGCACTTCATTACAATTCAACGAACTTGTAATCTAATTAATCGAGCTAAATACGTTCAGTTATTTTGATCGCTTTATTTTCATTTTCCAAGTAATCAAAATAAAGCCAATCAAGCAGGCTGTACGTCCTACACGAAGGACATAAGCGCGTTATAATGTCCAATCTGTCCTTAGGATTGAGGGTAAATTTTACGTCGAGTCCATTCCAAGTGTCCCCGACGATTTTTTATTATTGGCTGAACGAATTTAGTATCTGGGGAGATATAAAAGGAAATGAAGCTAAGCCCTTCGGAAATCTCAGAAATTGGTCTTTTTCTCAGAGTGCGTATGAGGACAATGGTACGACTCGGATCCAATGAAACAGAGTTACTTTCTTTACTCTAGGGAACAGTTTTTACGATCGACTGCGAGATTTACGCTTCAATAGCATTTCGAATACTTGAATATTTTAATAAGTTAATAATACCTTTTTTGGGCGAAGAATAATGGTTTCCTTTTCATTAATAAGGAATCGATTGGCAATTTTTGCAAGCATTTTTCGAAGGACCCTACTTATCACGATACCTTTTTAGATGAAAGGTTATTTATTCATTTTGTAGAAAAATATATTCTTACAGCCGTAACGATTCCGTGGAGAATCTGTAATGAGTGTTAGAAAGCTCCTCAACCGGTTAATTTTAGTGAAATTCATCTCTAGCGAAGCTTGACACAGGTCTGAGCGCAGGTACCCGTATTAACACAAGTATAAGTATAGTTGATCGCACCCGCGGGTCCCATTGCAAGTTTACCAGTCGTAGTGGGGCTTCTAATAAAGCGACAGCCGAGATGGAACTCAAACAACAACCTCAGTTAGAATGGAAACCTTTAAAAGGAAAACACGTAATTGCTTGCCTAGTTAAAAATATTATTGTTTTACGCAACAACAAAACAACATCAGACCCATATTTACCTGCGAACAATAAGTTGCTCATTCATGATAGTATCGTACGACTGACCCATTTAACCCTTCCATTGTTGGAAATGATGTTATTAATAAACTGACAATACGGGTAAACAATCTGCTCATGATGAGCAACTCCGCGGCCTTCGGAGCCATCACTAAAGTCTCTGTTGGAAACAGTGGCTCTATATATTTTGCGGCATATTAGAAACTGGCGCTCACCTATGCTAAAATATGGAAGTTTACGCCGCGAACACGCTCCGTTAATTGTAAAATTTGGAGTTTGATAACTTCACCCGAAACTTTTACATAGCCAGGTTGAATTTAGTGAGGCAGGTAAAGTTTTGACAATAACTGGTCACTTCTGTGTATACAGTGAAATCTGCGACTTTTCTCCTCATTAAGTATTTAACTACGGAAGTTAGCTGTGACTTCGTTCCTGACACATGAATCCGAATTTAATTGCGGTGCATTTTTAAAACTGTTGTCCGTTTAAGTTTGTTTGTAATTCAGCAAAGAAAATAACATCTTTAATTTCTGACACTTACGCGAATATTAGACATTTAAATAAAACTACTTTTACGGATTTTATCGCGTTATATTAATATTATTTAATCCCGACGTTTCGGATCCTTTACAGCATCCATGGTCACGGGCAGACTAAGGTGTTGGTCGTCTTGATATAATAGTTACAAACGTTTAAGTTTACTAATATATATTAATATAACGCGATAAAATCCGTAAAAGTAGTTTTATTTAAAACATCTTTAATTTCAGCATCAAAATATAAGAATCATATCAGTCCAGAAAACTTTCCCAACTGGATATTCGGCTATATATAGGCTTTGCGGCTTTGCGTATAAAGAAAAAAATACAAAATTGCCTTTTTGTTCAACGGATAGAAAAAGTCACCTCCACCAAAGAGCATGGTTACTGAAAGGTCTCTCGGCGGTCGGTCATTGACTGAGACCGATGGTAACAGGATATGGATTCGCAAATGTATGTACGCCCAACGTAGGTAGGTATATTACGAAACGGGACTATCTATTTTACCCTTTCAGAGATAGATTCGGCGACTGGTTCAAACCGAAAGGTAGCTCGAATCGTACAGTTCATACGCTCATTTGCGCGATCAATATAGGTTGTCTCATACATCAGCGTGGCAGATTGTGGCGACATCGATCAGAATAGTTTGCTTGCAAATTTGGCAGCTGCTAACCAAACGGGATTATGTGATACCAGTGCGCGTTAGGATTCCGTTGTAATCTGATTTATGTACCATGTGTTATGCACTGAACGATGCATATACAAGTACGTGTACCTACCAATTACTGTTCGGATCGCAAGATCGAAATAGATTATGGCTCTAAATAATTCAAAACATATTTATGAGTCGTTTTTAGTTCACATATTTTAAATGTCCACACAAAGAGATTGCCTTTGGCTGTTGTGAATAAAACAGGCTTTTTAGTTTTTTACGTATTTATTTATCTTTTGTATTTGTTTAATTTAATACCTAATATTTTTGCTTTGATTTAAACATTTTGTTTGTGGGATTGCGTTAACTATAATTTTAAAATATGAGTGTAAAAGTATAGTTCCCGGTTCGTAAATGACCCCCGTAGGAGATGACCTTTCCATGTCGAGTGTGGAGGGATGAGTAATAGGCGGTGGGGGATGGACAGCGTCCAGCTATAATATTATCATGCATCATAAACACAACGTAAAATATTCTCTAAATTAGCACTTTTGTAGAATTATGTATGTATCTTTACTCTATCACTGCAAAATCTAAAAAAAAGATTTTGTACGGAAAGTTGCGTAGAGATTCAATGATTCTATTTATTGGCATATTTTTTTTCCTCCTAGAAAGATTAAAGTTTTAAAATCAAAGACTGAAACTAACAATATCTATTAATAAATCAGAGATTTCTTATAATTCTAAGAAAAAAAAACTTATTGTTTTTATATCCACTTCGTAGGAATTTATTTTTCTACTTAGACATTCTTTATCTATCAATCAATTTATATTTTCTTCACCATAACAGCGCTTTCACACTAGTAGACTTCCCGATCGGATCCTACGGGTCTACTTACACGTACACGAGCGACAGCAATCAATCGACCACTGCCCGTACAAATTATATCGCCTAGCTATTCATACGCGCGTCAACAACGCCAGTGTGAAAGCACTTTAATATAGTCCCATGGCGTACAAAAGCTAGTTCTATATGGGAATAAGACATATACAGATATGTTGTAGCGGCAAATATTGCGTATAGCAGAAAAGCCTTTCATAGTTTGAATCGCAAACAGTCAGCGCGGAGGGCACTCATTCCTTTCCTGTACATGGAGAGGAATGAGTATTTTGCTTTGCTCTGAAATGCACAGGTTACTATTACCTTATCTAACGAGTGTATCCTTTTATAAAAGTACGCTAAATACTTGGCAGATACCATATTTAGAAGGAAATCGTGTTTATAAAGTAGGTATTAGGAAAGGAAAATACAACCTCAGAATAAGACTAAATGAAAAGAAAACCTGTGACGATTGATCTGACAATCAAAATTGTAACAAAGGCTTGGGAGTGACCACACACCATCGTCGCCTATATTGCTTGTAGTTTAGAGAAATTAACGATGATTTAAATAGATTACCAAACAACAATGCAAATGACGTAAATATTACTTTTTCGGCTATCAAATGCCTAAAAGAAACAAAATCAATCTAAACAAATAAAATATGACAGTCTGTCCAAACAGCAAAGTTTGCAGTGGTGAAACATTTCTGCACTTCGCAAGCTCTTGTGTCGACTACAAAGCAAGATTAATTACTTACTTCATCACGAATTCTTCGTTTTCACACTTGTAATACGAAGTTTTCTAGAGTTTCCCACAATATGATATATGTGTGTGTTAGTACACTGTAGGTATATAGAAGCACACTGTAAACTTTTAGTTGGCCGATAGTTTGTTTAGGCTCATTAATAATTTAATATAATATAATTTTATGTATTTGTTTATATGTACTGTTATGTATGATATATGAGTATTTGTATTTTATGGGCCTTATGCCCGTTTTCACCAACAATCTTACCTAAGTGTCACTTAGAATAAGGGCTCTCCCAATATTTTAAGGTTATAAGGGACACCTACACTTCGGTGAAAACGAAATTCTTACTAAGTGTTCCCTAAATGCTTTTAGGGGATCCCTAAATTTAGGTATTTGTTGGTGAAAATAGGCATTAGTTGCCTGAAATAAAGGTGTGGCGGACTAAAACCTTTATACCTTCCTACCTTTTTGTGTGTGTGTTTTATTTTATTTTATTTTTTATTAATTTTTCTCCGTCAAAAATGTTCTGACAGATTACAAATACTTTTACAATCTTGCTGAAGCGTTTTTATTAAATACAGTCCTATTCAGGCCTGCGTAGTACGCTTATGAGCATCTTGCTTAGATGCTACATTGGTGACCCCGACGTGATCTATTCAAACACAAGCGGTGAGCGATTTTACAAAAATGTCGGAGCCAGAAATTTTTTCCGACGCTGACAGTAAGTGCGAAGTATCGAAAGTCGGACTTCCAATGCGTTGTCCGCCCTTTTGTCCGGAAGAACCAGCTGTATGGTTCGCCCAAATAGAGGGCCAGTTTGTCCTAGGAAGAATAAGTAGCGATACGACAAAATTCTATACCGTGGTTACTCAACTAGAAACGAAGTACGCAATGCAGGTTAAAGACATTATCACAAAGCCGCCAGAGACAAATAAGTATGAAAAATTAAAAACTGAATTAATTAATCGTCTTTCTGCGTCACAGGAGAAGCGGATCCAGCAATTATTAATCCATGAGGAGCTAGGTGACCGCCGGCCTTCTCAGTTTCTACGGCATCTACAAAATTTAGCTGGACCCGCTGGTGCTTCGGATTTTGTGAAAAGTCTGTGGACTAACCGCTTGCCGCAAAATATACAGACAGTGATTGCTTCACAGATTGCCGACCTGCCGGTAGAAAAGCTAGCAGAGATTGCTGACCGGGTGTACGACATTGTACCATGCACCCCGCAAGTCGCTGCCACCTCTGCATCTACCAGCACCGCGCCGGACTTGGTCAAAGAAGTAAGCGAACTTACAAAACAAGTTGCCCGGCTGTCATCGCAAATGAACAGCAAGTGGAGAGGGCGCTCTCGCTCTCGCTCACAGTCTCGGCACAACCAAAGAAGGTATTATCGCGGTCGCTCTAATAACTCTAGGACTCCACAGCCACCACCGAACCACCCGCATTGCTACTACCACTACACCTTTGGAGACAAGGCAAACAAGTGTAGACAACCATGCACATTTACGTCGGAAAACGCAAAGGGCGGTCGCTAGTAGCGGCCAACGACTGCCCCTCTTCAACAGGCCGTTTGTTTGTAACCGACCGAAATACGAAAATGCAATTCCTGGTGGATACTGGCTCAGACTTGTGTGTTTTCCCTCGGTCGGTAGTAAAAACGCCGGTGAAACTGTCAAAATTCGATTTGGTTGCAGCTAATAATACGATGATACACACATACGGGCCAACACAGCTACGACTCAACTTGGGGCTCAGAAGGGACTTCACATGGAAGTTCACGGTAGCTGACGTTTCTCGACCGATTATAGGGGTCGACTTCCTAAGTTTTTATAATTTACTTGTCGACTGCCGAAATCAGAGATTGATAGATAACACTACGACACTATCGGTTCCAGGAGCCCATTGCAAGTCATCGGACGACATTGCATCCGTGAAGGCAGTAGTCGGTGATATAGATTACCATAAAATACTTCGTGAGTATCCAGAAATCACCCGACCACCAGGAACACATGTACTGGGTAAGCACAACACGGTGCACCACATAAGAACCACTTCAGGCCCACCGGTAGCAAGCAAACCTCGACGTCTCGATCCAGCTCGAACATTAATCGCCAAGAAGGAATTCGAAGAGATGCTAGCAAGTGGTGTGGCCAGACGGTCGGAGAGCGCCTGGTCCGCTCCTCTTCACCTGGTGAAGAAAAAAGACGACGGATGGAGACCATGTGGCGACTACAGGGCACTAAATGCTAGGACGATACCAGACAGGTATCCTATACGCCACATCCACGATTTCTCCTACCAGCTATCAGGGTGCACAGTATTCTCCACCATAGATCTTGTCAAAGCCTATAATCAGATAAGAACAAATCCAGACGACATTCCGAAGACCGCCATCACTACGCCTTTCGGTCTTTACGAGTTTCCATTTATGACCTTTGGTTTAAGGAACGCCGCTCAGACATTCCAAAGGTTCATCGATGAAGTGCTGCTCGGTTTAGAGTTTTGTTATGGGTATATCGACGATATCCTAGTATTCTCGCAGACCCATGAACAGCACGAGCGGCATTTACGGCAGTTATTCGCCCGTTTAAGAGAATACGGGGTAGTGGTAAACACTTCAAAGTGTCACCTCGGACAGTCAGAGGTAACGTTTCTAGGATACCATGTGTCAGCTGCAGGAACAAAACCTCTAAGTACCAAGATACAGGCTATCCAAGAGTATCCAGTTCCCAAGACGGTCAAGGACCTTCGTAGATTTTTAGGTGTCATTAATTTTTACCGTCGATTCGTCCCAAACGCGGCCAAATTACAAGCCCCATTGAACGCAATACTAGCCGGTCCGAAAATCAAAGGAGCACATCCAGTCAATATGACTCCAGAACTCCTCAAAGCATTCGAAGACATCAAGACTTCATTATCCAACGCAACCCTACTGGCTCATCCGGATCCTTCAGCTGAGTTGGCCATCGTTACTGACGCGTCTGATACTGCTATCGGCGCTGTCCTGCAACAGCGAAGAGAAGCTAACTGGGAACCTCTAGCCTTTTATTCGCACAAACTAAATGGTGCTCAAAGAAAATACAGCCCGTACGACCGCGAGTTGTTAGCGGTATATGAAGCAGTGAAGTACTTTCGACATATGGTCGAGGCAAGAGACTTCGCGATCTTCACCGACCATAAACCACTGATGTTTGCTTTCAAGTCGAACAGAGACAGCTATTCACCAAGGCAATTCAGATACCTAGACTTTATAGGGCAATTTACTACCGATATAAGGTATATCCCGGGCAAGGAAAATGTGGTTGCTGATGCATTGTCACGAATCGAGGAAGTGTCACCGACAATAAACTTTAAAGATCTTGCAAAATTCCAGGAAACAGATCCAGAACTGCAAGACCTCATTCGAAATGGGTCCTCACTGAAGCTGGAAAAGGTTGCTACACCAACTGGCAACGCACAAGTTCTATGTGACACTAGCTCGGCTACGCCCCGACCGTATTTGACACCACAACTCCGGAAGCAAGCCTTTGAATCGTTGCACAATTTGCATCACCCTGGATGTTCAGCTACAGTGCGACTGGTGACGCAAAGCTATGTGTGGCCAGGGATCCGCAAAGACTGTAGAGAGTGGGCGAGGCAGTGTTTGCCATGTCAGACTTCTAAAGTCACTCGCCATACCAAATCCCCACCTTCCTCTTACCTAACCCCATCCTCTCGCTTCGCTCACATCCACCTCGACATCGTAGGACCGTTAACCCCTTCGTCTGATTACAGGTATTGTCTTACCGTCATCGATAGATTCACTCGATGGCCCGAGGCTTACCCCTTGAAGGACATCACGGCGGAGGCCTGCGCAGCAGCGCTGGTGGCCAATTGGGTGGCCCGCTTCGGCTGTCCGGCACGGGTGACCACTGACCGTGGCCGCCAATTCGAGAGTCACCTGTTCAAAGCTCTCTCTGCCTTGCTGGGGGCAGAGCATCTTCGCACCACTGCCTACCATCCAGCAGCGAATGGCATGGTGGAACGGCTGCATCGGCAGCTGAAAGCCGCCATCATGTGCCACACCTCTTCGCAGTGGACGGAAGCTCTTCCACTGGTACTACTCGGCATGCGTAACTCGTGGAAAGAAGACATCCAAGCTACGCCAGCCGAGCTCGTCTACGGGGAAGCACTACAGCTTCCCGGTCAGTTCATATCTATGCAAGCAGATTTCACCACAGCTGACGTCACCGAGTACGCAAATCGTTTACGACGTCACATGGCCAGCCTCACTCCGAAACCTGCAGCATGGCATAGCACGTCGCCCTTCTACGTGCCGCGAGATCTTCATTCCTGCTCCCACGTCTTCCTCCGTCGAGACCATGTACGACGTTCACTGGAACCACCGTACGCGGGGCCCTACAAGGTTCTACAGAGGCATGAAAAATATTTCACGATCGAGATACGGGGAAAGCCAAGCAACGTGTCAGTCGACCGCCTCAAACCAGCTTTCATAGCACGTGATGAGGCGCAGCATGAAATCACAAGAGCTGACACTACTAACACCAATACGACATCTGGGGCGAAAATAACGAGAAGCGGGCGTCGTGTAAAGTTCCCCGATTTTTATCGACCGTAGTCACGGTCTGGCCGGGGGGAACATGTGGCGGACTAAAACCTTTATACCTTCCTACCTTTTTGTGTGTGTGTTTTATTTTATTTTATTTTTTATTAATTTTTCTCCGTCAAAAATGTTCTGACAGATTACAAATACTTTTACAATCTTGCTGAAGCGTTTTTATTAAATACAGTCCTATTCAGGCCTGCGTAGTACGCTTATGAGCATCTTGCTTAGATGCTACAAAGGAATAAATAAAAAATCTGTATGGAAATGAACGGTAGTCCGCACATTACAAAGATCAGGTATTTAACCGGTATTAGATCGACTGAAAACTTAGTTAGGATAAAGAATTCCTTTTTAAAACTTGCCATCATGTCGGCCGACTGTTTATACTGCAGTGTACTCATATTAGACCGCAACTTGCTTTGTGTTACTGATGGTATTGATAAAACATTGCTTGTTCTGTAATTAAAATTGTTTTGTACTTTTGTCCAAGTGTTAGTTAGCTTCACCTGTATGCTAGTGCCGAACGTATTGTGTGTAAGTATTATGAATTTGTAAAGAAAGCAAGTTGTTTTGATACAGACGAAGTTTAAAATATTTTTTAAATGTAGAAATCTAAAAACAAAGACGTATTTCATAATGCGTGAAGTAACTTTATTCAACAAATTATAAAAATAACACTACCATTACTTAAGTATACAATTAATTATGAAAACTAGACTATGCGGTATTTTTAATTCTTTATATTTTTCTTCACTAACATATACAGACTCTTGCCTCCCTATTCCAAGAATTCACATTGTTTCCAAAATGTTCCTTTATTTTATTTTGCCATGTCTTTGTATTTCATACGTGTTTTCTTTGTAAGTTGTGCGTATTCAAAGTTTAGCTGGAATAATTTCTGTTAATTTTACCGATTGGTAAATATAGTTTTAGTTACTGTTCATTCCTGTCTTAATTTATTACTGTGTTAAAAATCTTAGTGCTGACTTTTTTATTTCAAATCGATATTGCATACTGGATCTTATAGATGATGCAAAAAGTAAGTACCATGATAAGCTATACCACTGTTAGTTAATTATTTATGTGTATGTACTTACAATAATAAAATTACATAGCGAGTTAGAGCTACAAGTAAATGTTATTGAATAAAAGCAAACATTTATCCAAACTATAACATTACACTTTTAAATACCCAGTAATGTATTACCTAACATACAGAATCGAACATAATACACCAACTCAAACGTAATATTTCATAGAAATCCTATCAAATAAGAGCGTTCATATATCAAACGACCCAAACACGTAATTGAATATTACAAATGTATTTTGCAAACCAAATATAAGGCCGATTGGGCAGAAGCCGCCGCAGAGGGTGTCCATTTCCCAAATCCGCAGTGAGGCAATAAAGTGGTAGGTAATAAATAACTGATACAACACCCAGGCCTGGAAGTGGTCGGTGCAGTTCGCTGTGCACAACGTTCGGTACATGCACTGCTTCAATCTGGTGTATTGTGTAATTTTTTTTTACGTACACTTCAATGTTATTACTGGAAAAGTGTTGTTATTGTTTTAATTTAATAATAATTGGCACCCGCCCGTAAATGTAGTCAAAACTGGCCAAAAGGCTAAGAAACAGAAATGTTTACCCCAAAATAATAATAATAATTTCATTTATTTGCATAAAATGTGGTACAAGAGTTGGTACAAAATTTAATTAAAGTGCTAGACACATTCCGCAGTTATAAAACAGCATGCAAATATTGAGAGAGAAAAAAAGAAAACACAGACTAAATCTATCAGTTGTAACATAATACGAGTATGAAGTACCAATGTAGATGATTCGACGTCTAGGAGTCGTCATATAACATCCTGTAAATATCAACACTTGTATTATGTCATGCAACTTTAAGACACGCATCTAAAGCAAGACAGATGATGGCTTACTGCATTGGATAATAGTTTTTATTGACGTGCCCTGCTTATATCATCTGATACAATAAGTAAGTATTTATGTTGCTTAATAAATAACTGGCCTCAAACCACTTCAGTATTTCATGATCGCCGAAAAAACACAATCTCATTAGAACAGGCTCCCAAATCTGTGAAGTCTTTATTTTTTTCGTAGTGAAACTCGTTTCAGTTGATAGATAGGCTGAGCATGAAGTCATGAGAGGCAGTTTAAGATGAAGTATAGTGTAAGAGGGGAACATTGTTATCTTGGTAAGTCCCTGCGATCCTGGCTTCGAGCCAGCGGCCAACGGAATCTGCGAAATAAGACAAATTTTGGCAAATGCTATTTCAACTTTAGACATTATTGTGATTGTCTTTATTATATACCTTTGATTTAAACTGGCAACTCACAAAAGCATAAAGCAATTCCTGGAAGCTAGATTTATCAACAGTGTTCACCGTGTATTTATTACTGGGAGTCTTTATAATTTTCGTATGTGTAGTCCTACGTCCTACATTGGCAATTTAACACGAACGCAAAAGCGAAGCAACCCGAAGTAAATTTAAGCAATACGTTGTGCACTGCGCAGTATCACACCCCGTATGTGCGTTTGCGCGTGTACTACTTCATCAACTACGCCGCTTTGCATTCGAATCCAGATCGCTAACAGAGGGCACAACGCGTCGCGAAAATAATTGTCCTAATTTACTTCATTTTTTGAAAAGCTGTGAGGATTTTTCTGTAGTTTTGAGACACTCAAGATTTAGGTACTGATATCTACCCTTTCAAGATATAGGTACCTACTTATCGATGTTTTCGCAAAACCCAACCTTCAGAATTTACAACGAATCCCTTTACGTGTAATAATAAAAGGGACGTACTTAAATATAAAAGTTTTCTATTGTTAAGGTGAAAGTAATTTAACTTTATAAAAGCACTATTTGCTGAACTAGTATGTTTTTCCGCGGCGTCCAATAAAGCACTTATTATGGCCTCTTCAAGTTTCTCAACTAGGTGTTATTATGAGCTATTACAAAAAGTTCTTAAGTAATCACTTATACTTACTCAGGCTACTACAGAGGATTAACGAAGCATTCTCACGTAGACGCGGTAAATATTTCAGCAGATATTAATTGGGTACATGACTTAGATTTATTTGAGCAGGTGCATAGCATTAACATGCAAATAGTGGAGATATATTTTAAAATATTTCGCTTTAACTGGAAAGGTTGCTTAAAGCTCACGAGTTGTATTTGGAAAACCTGATGTACCTTGATAACGACTGGTTCTCAGACTTGGCTACTACTCTGTACAAGTGACAGCTTATCAATGAAACAATGGTAAAGACAAAAATGAAAATGATAAAAGACACGAAAAGTTTCTTCATGAGAAAAAGGTCACCCATCCACTGACCAAATGCACTAAGCGTTTTACCTTATGATTTATCGACTAGTGCAGCTAACTTTACGTGTGTCTGGCTATGGGAATCAGTTTCTTCGGGATGTGGACCACTTACATAAGACAAAAAATATAACTAGGTATTTTAATACACCGCAGTGGATATTAGTAGCGAATATGTGATGATCAACTACTTCCTATATCATTATGAATTTAAAAGAGGCGTAAACGAGCTTATTAAAAAGTTTTTCTTTTCACGCGAACTATTATTTCCTAGTCATTGTTTGATTAAACTCGCTTGTGGCGAGGTGTGGCAGCGTGTAGGTCCGAAATATTTTAATACACGAAACCAATATCAAATTTATTACCGCTTTTGGCAATACATGCTTATTTATTTAAAATTAATTGGAACCAGTCTGGAATTAACGGTGCGTGCTATAAAATTATGTTCTACTAAAACATATGCAATTTGAAATGAACAAATCATGAATACCTGGACGTATACGTTCCTATTATTATATTTTCATATCATATATTGAAAATTACCGGAACTCGTTGAATGAATATGTGGTCAAATAATTGGTTTAATTAATGATTTTTATTTATTACCGTTACCGGTTACCGCGAATTTTCCGTTGGCAGTATTACCGGGTACAAATAATTAAAATATACAATTTCTTATTTAAACTATGTCTTACATATCACTTAAACACTGCATATGGTAACACAAAACGCTGTTTATAAAACCATCAAAGTAGCATTGTGATAATCCGCTATGAAAATAAGAACCCGGATATATAAAGAGCACTATGTACCTATGTATCAAAGTTATGTTCACTATCTATTCATATTCGTTTTGCAGAGTTATTTCCAATTTGTGCTAATCAATACCAAAATGAAAGACCGAGACATACTTCGAAATTATTGCAAAATAATGTTTTACATCGGCTCTGGCAACTGTTGGTACAAGGAAGATGAAATAGGTAATGACCGGAGCCTTCTCTATAGAGCATTTGGTGCCTCGTTGATATTCTTGTACGGTTCCATGACGATACTCGAAATTATGGCTTTCACTATCGGCAATTTTCCCGTGGAAGAAAAACGCGAATGTTTGAGCTTTGCCTCGAGTCATGTAGTAGTAATGTTGAAAATATTCTTGTTTATTTTCAACAAACCACTGATAAAGGGCTTGAATCATAAAATTGTGAGTATTTGCGAGGATTATGATGACAGCGCGCTGATGGCGAAGAAATATAAGACCATGAAAAGGAATGTTATCAGTTACTTCGGAATTGTTTATGGAACGACCTTGTTTTATATTGCTGGAGGATTAAGAAACATGTTTAAGGGTGAGTCTACTATGTGGTTTTATTAAAAAAAAAATTGTGTCGTAATAAGATCCATAAAATTAATTTAAATGTACTGTGTAGGAAACTGAAGATCGGAAAAAAAAGTGATTTGGACATGACATTTATGTAGCAAGACCAATTTATATATTACGTCTGTAAAAAATGAGATAAATTATTGAAAGTACATGTGGGCGAGACCTTTTTTAAAACCACTTACGACTAACGTACCTACCTATATTGGATATTTTACGTAGGCACATATTTTATTTCCAGGATCGCATTTTGTGACTGTAGTGACGTACTACCCTTCTTTTGACGATAATTCACCGCTAGCTAATTTTGTCAGAGTTTTAAACACAATAATCCTATCAATGATGATGCTCACCATGATAATATCACTCGACTCCTGTATAGTGATGTACCTCATCATGTATCGATATAAATTCATGACGCTAAGAAAGTATTTCGAAAATTTACGAGAAGAGTTCTTTACCTTGATCAATCGGCAAGAAGTAGAGCTGGCAACAGAAAAAATGACAAATGGATTGGTGGAAGGAATAAAAATGCATAGCAGCCTTATAAGGTAACAAAAACACGATTTATGGTTAGTTTTTCCAGACGGTACCTATTCTAACCACATCTGTTAAGCAATGGACTTGCAATCCTCAAAACCTGTTGTACCTACCTATGTACATGTAGGTATTATATATTGTAAGAAATTAATAATGTGAAAAAGATAAATTATCAAGTTTCCAGTAAAGGAAATTCTTGATAAGATTATCTTATTTTCTCACATTAAAACCTTGACATTATTATGTTTAATTGTTGTCTGTCTTTTTTCATGAGGTTGAAACCAGAAATCGACCAAGCATTTGCCACTTTTATGGCGTTGCAAGTTTTCGAAAGTTCTGGAGTGGCGGTCTGTCTTCTGCTTCAAATTGCTGTAGGTATATACAAAACCCAGAAAACAAGATAATATTTTGTTTTTTTTTTTTTTTTTTTTTTTTTATGCTATATTCATCGTACATTTCGATATTTTCAGCTATCCGATGAACACGTTCCACTAGTGGTGACAATAAAAATTGTGTTCTTTGTTTTTGCTCTATTTTTTCTGCTGGGACTCTGTTTATGCAATGCGGGTGATATTACTCATGAGGTATGATAGTTTTCTTAAAATTACGGTAAGATATTGACCAAAAGTTATTCTGTAGTTGTTTTTTTTTTATATATATTACGTTTGATCGCACATGGGGCTCGGTTATCATGTCAATACAACAGATTTTCCGCTTCCGTCAATTGTTGTACATTGATCACTAGCTTCACCGACCCTCTATTTGGTTTTCGTAAATGAAGATTCATCTCAGCATCCGCTTGACACAATACAATTTACGAAACAAAAATATGCCACGGGCATTACAGCCAAATGTGACATCCGCTAACATCCACAGAAATTGTGGACTGGGATATAAAAATAAGTTACGACATAAGGTCAGATACGAGCCATCAACATAAATCACAGGTCGTGTACCTACGCCCTTGTTGTTTATATTTCGGCCAAGTAAAGAATGATGTCACTATGTAATCTAGACCTCATGTTTTGATTACATCGTGGGAGGTAATATATGTTAAAACATCTGATAAAAGGAGGCTCGACTTTCAAAGTGAAGCATGTTACACACAATGTGCTACAAAAAGCAAAGTTAATATTTTCTAAATAACCCATATTATACAGCAATTTCAAAAGTATACTTTGCAGGCATCAAAGTTATCAAATGCTATATTTTACTGTGGTTGGCAATCCTGCCCACCGCGATGCAAATCCGCTCCCAAACGCAATATAAGGAAACTGGTGTTGCTGGCCATCATGCAAGCACAGCGGCCTCCAGTGATGAAGGCCTTCAAGATGTTGGAACTCAACTACGCTACCTTCATACAGGTTAGAATGCTTTCAAACGAGCGGATTTTTGATAGGTTTTGACGCATGGCAATGTTCAGTTTGCAGCTTTTCTTTACCCAGCATACACACGACAAAATTCGCCAATGTAAAACCGCTATAATCATACATATACCAATATATTTTTTCATACATACTGATGTATACTTTTCAGTTCATCATTTAGGTACAATTTCATTCAGTGTTTTTAATTGCTCCTAAATATAAATAAATTGAGTTTGATAGATTAGTCACTACATGAGTTCCTTGACACACGGCGCGTGTACTCACACATTTAATCACATAACGACTGCGTCACGGAACATTTCACCCTTCGGATTAGCGAAACTCAGATTCCCAACTCCTTTACAATTAATCCGTAACTCTCCGTATTTCATTAATTTTAAAATAGGTACATATTTATGTAAGCAAACAAAACTTTTCCCTTCAAGCAGTAAGACAATTTGTTTGACTGTGTTGAAATAACATCAAAGTTGTAATTAAAACTTCCTAAATGTCGCATTTCAAACTCGTTTTGATGTTAAGTGATTCACTCGAATACTCCTTTAATCTTGGAGTAAGTCGACCATATTAAACTGGTACGTGACTGTGTCGGTGGGTCTACAAAGTCATGTATCTTGGGGACTGTAACAATTAACTTTGATTATGATACTTATAGCTATAGCCAGTGTGCATTGCACTTGATATTTTAGAATAATATACCACATTGAATTAGTTGAAGCAAATGCTTAACGTGAGATCAAACCTGAGTAGATAAAACATTCTCTTCCAAAATATTAGCGAAAGAAAGGAATTAAAAAAAAAAAAACTGCAAGAAAACTTTTCTGCCACAGGGAATAGTTTGCATTTATTGGTAAGAGAACTGCTGTGAGTCGACAATTATGTTCAAAATGAATATTTTCATCCTCATTCGAGTATTGGATTACTGTTTTCATTTTAACATACCGAATGGATTTAAAAGGCCCATTAATCGATTATCGTGTTAAGCCTTTAAGTTGCAAAGTTCTGGCGTTCACTGAAATGCACAAAACCTACCAAATTTTAATTTATTATTTCTGGCCAATGGATAATTATTTTACTTTAATTAATTGTTTTCATTTCAGGTGGTGCGGACGACGTATTCCGTTTTCGCTTTGTTTTATGCTCAGAATAAATAATTTTGTTATCAAGTCTGTATTTTAAACAGGCTGAGTTGATTAAAAGCTTCGATCTTTGAATACATTTTTAGAATGCTATTTTTTAACACGATTTTGCTGATAAATATTTGGTCTAGTTTGAGGCTTTGGTATACCGTAGACGAATCTAATGATACACGATTAACGTGACACCTTTTCAGTATTAAATACATTGTTTACGAAAATAGTTTGTGGTATTATGTATAATAAGCCTAATTTAAATTATTTCACAAACTAATAAGTGTTATTTTAAATATATTAACGTTTAAGATACCTATATATCATAAATTAACTAATGCACATAAACCTTTCCATATTTTTGGCTTTTATTTCTTACGTTCCAGCTCTTATACTTTCTGGTTGCTATAGTGTTACCTAAGTGGTTACATACAGGGTGTTTGGCGCATGGACCGACACAATTTTTTGGGGGATTCGTGAGGCCATGTACTAGTTTTCACTCATAGACCCAATGTCCTATATGTCACTGTATTCGAGATACGATTTTTTTTGTTTGTTTTTAAAAATTACCGGAACTATCACCTTTAAAACGCTATAACTTTTCAGTCTGTTGTCGAATTTACACCAAATCACTTTCATTGCGTTCTCTGATGTATTATTATTCCAAATAAAACATAAATTCATAGCACTAGATGGAAAAAAAATACTTGTTGAGCTTCCAAAGTCTTAAAAATGAAAAAACGTATGAAAAATGTCAAATTCAAAATTAATTATAAAAAAAAGTAAAAGCTTTTATGAACTTCATTTAATAAAAAAAAAATGCCTACTTAATACCCTTTCCAACGATATGCCACATGGGTGTGAAATCATTAATAATGTCGTCACAAACCTAAAGGTACACATTAACCAGTGCCAGGGTAATGAAAACACAAAAATGTTTTAAAATGTTTTAATTAAATTTAAGTTATAAATTATGTTCAAAATGACTGCCTCTGTTGCGAATGCATGCACGGCATCTTTTTCTAATTTCTACAGTCGTCGTCCTCAGTCGCATTTCTGCTTTCATAATTTCAAAGGCGCAATTTATTCTTTCGATTAAAATTTCTCTTGTGGGTACTTCAGTCGCATACACAATTTCTTTTGCACGGCCCCAGACATAAAAATCCAAGGGCGTCAGGTCTGGTGAACGTGCAGGCCAAGGAATTGGGCCGCCTCTTCCGATCCATGAATTTGGAAAACAGTTGTCCAAATGTTCTCGCACGTCTCGCTGGTAATGTGCTGGACAGCCATCATTTTGGAAAATAATTGGTTCTCCATCTAATACTGGTAATACCAATTCAGGTAAATCTTCGAGTAAAAAATTCAAATAATTTTCTCCGGTCAGGCGCTCTGGTAAGAAATGTGGACCGATCAGGTGTCTTCCAATAACCCCCGCCCAAACGTTTACACTAAACTTAGTTTGAAAGGAACTTTGTCTTTTCTTGCGGGGATTTTGTCTTTTTTGCGCCCAATGGTGAAGGTTGTGGAGATTCACAATTCCCTCGTGATTAAAATTGGATTCATCAGTCCACAAAATTCTTTTTAAAAAATTTGTATCATCTACGTCCGTATGCATCATAAATCGGCAAAAATCGAGCCGTCTCCTGTGATCATCATCTATGAGACCTAGAACAATCCATTAAAGACTGGTAAAAATTCACTTTTTGAATGGCAAAAACTAACATAAATTTAAAAGATAAAATTAGAAAAAATAAAAGTTACTAGGTATTTATTTGAAAAACGAACCAGTAAAGCTACAAGGATATTTGTAAACGTTTAAAATAAGTGTATGGTTAAAACCATTTTAAAATACAAGTTTTTTGGGTGCAAAATTTCAGCACAATAAGGTCGAAGATAACTGGTTCAAAATTTAGTTTTACGATTTCGCCTGATAAAATAAATAAAGTACTTAACGTACCTTGAACAGAAGTGTAGTGATACGCATGCTTTCCATTTTCCCGAAGAACTGACCAAACTTTCCAAACCGACAAGTGAAGTCTTTCAGCTACAACTCGAATACTTGTCGTTGGATCCTCATCAAAAGCTTGCAAAATGCTTTCATCAATTACAACATTATGTTGCCTCACATTAACGCGAGGCTCTTGGAAATTTATGTTTCCAGTCTCCCTCAGACGTCGATAGGTTGTAGCAAACGTCTCGTGGTGTGGTATACGCCGGTTAGGATAACGCTGCTGGTAAATTCTACGCGCTTCACGAGCGTTACAATTAGCGCTGCCATATGCCAACAACATGTCAGCATACTCTTCGTTGCTGAAGTTAGGCATTGTAACAAGCACGGTGAATACACCAACAGTTTAACAGAAAAGTTCAACAAACAAAACTTAACAAAAACAAACTTTAACAAAAAACAACGAAATAGGAAAACGTGAAATACACGGACACTTCCGATAGCAGAGATAGTCAAATCTCGACTAAACAAGGATCACATAACAAACTCCAACCCAATGATAGACAAAGACAAGAGATATTTTTCATGCGTAAGAAAGAGACAGGCAGTTTACCTGCCAATTACCTGCTTACCATTGTTCTATCAAACGGGTTCGTTGTTAGAGACGTTAGAGTGCGTGTTCGTTCCTGCTCTGATTTTGACGACATTATTAATGATTTCACACCCATGTGGCATATCGTTGGAAAGGGTATTAAGTAGGCAATTTTTTTTTATTAAACGAAGTTCATAAAAGCTTTTACTTTTTTTTATAATTAATTTTGAATTTGACATTTTTCATACGTTTTTTCATTTTTAAGAGTTTGGAAGCTCAACAAGTATTTTTTTTCCATCTAGTGCTATGAATTTATGTTTTATTTGGAATAATAATACATCAGAGAACGCAATGAAAGTGATTTGGTGTAAATTCGACAACAGACTGAAAAGTTATAGCGTTTTAAAGGTGATAGTTCCGGTAATTTTTAAAAACAAACAAAAAAAATCGTATCTCGAATACAGTGACATATAGGACATTGGGTCTATGAGTGAAAACTAGTACATGGCCTCACGAATCCCCCAAAAATTTTTGTCGGTCCATGCGCCAAACACCCTGTATATGGTAATTGATATTATATTTCATCATGATATGGCCACGAAATATCACCATCATCTCATTGTGTGCATAACCCGCTTCAGCAAGGAAACCCTCTTTCTCCGTTCCTACATAGTTACTTTATATTTTATTGTATTTTCTGTAGAGTAAGTTCAAAGAAATAAAACGCTCTGTTACTTTAACGAGTCTCTTAAGACGTATTATAGGATAGTACCGTACAAAGAACGTGTTGTAAATGTACTTTTGTAGTTGGTTTAAGGCGTAGTTAAATGGAAATGAATTAGATTTCAGCGCCCGTCTTTTGGGTACAACGCTCAGTTCTGTGTCTTTAACTGATTTTCTTAATTTCGAATCAGTAATAGTCTATCAAAGGGCCATTCAAATTCAGAACAAGTGCGATCACCATTCTGCTTGAAAGACTGTATTTTACTTTTTTTAACAGACGTAATATTGTAACTACAGTGCTGTAAAATCATTCAAAACTTGCGCAGAATATTAAAATCTCTATGTATTATTTATTAATTAAAATCTAATGGTCAATAATGTACTAAGGTAAGCCAAAATGATCAAACTGTTTCTGTGGTCACGAAAGTCAATTGCACACCATCCGACGTATTTAACCTAATCGTTTCTAAAATAGATAAACCTCCCCACTCAGAGACATTTAATGGTTACTTAAGCCATTCCTTAGTGAAGGATTTGTATGACATTCCGTCACTAAGGAGTGACTTAAGTAATCATTAAATGTCTCTGAGTGGGGAGGAAAGTCAACTCTCTACTCTGCGTATTTCTATTGTTTGGTGACCTGAGGGCTGGACACAGAATGCTTGAAGATTTAAATTTGCAACTTTAGATTTCCATGAATATTTGAAAAGCTGCAACGAGGATTATAATCCTCGTAGCTATTATAATACTGAACTATGAAATTGTGGTTTGCCTATCTGATGGATGAGAAGTAATGTCAAATAATAAGAATACTTTTAACTTTCAAATAAGAATTTAAAATAAGAAACCAAAATTGGTATATATTAAATAATAAAATTACTGTGTTCTGAAAAAATGTATGGACCTGCGAAATCCATCATCCAGAATATTGTATGAGTTGCCGTAATTGGATATTTATATAGATCCAATTCAAGAGATATACTTAAATAAATAAAATGAAACATCGGCTGAATATCAAGTTTCATAGCCTTCATGAATACCTATATTGAAACAAATCAATTCTATATCGTATAGCTATCTTTATGTACACCGATGTTTAGTCGTAACGCGCCCAACTTATGTAGTCACGCACTCATAAAAACAAGATGGCAGATCCCGATAAATCTGTTATCGTTAAGATTTCTGTATCACATACATATGCAAATCCTTTACATTTCAATGTTACGCATTGCGTGTTAGGAAAAAGTTCATGAATAAATAAAATGCTGAAAGACTTACCTATGCTTAGACGTACGCGTAATACTGGCATTTACGTAACAACGATACAAGTAGGTACTAATGTTTGCAAATCGTATTAATATGCACGGTATGTGTGCCATAAAACAGTCTGCAATATTTGGCTTTTATACTTCGCATATAACGAGTAGGTACCGTGTTGATATAACGAGGTTATAATAACAAACGAGTCCGAACCGAACGGAGGTATGTTTCGTTTATGTTGAGAAACTTGGAAGGGGTTAGATTAAAGTTTTGCCTCCGTGATATATTACGTGCCGCGTGTCGCATATTCGTTATACCGGGTCCGGTTTACTATAACTCTCACTTTCTCAGCCGAAATAAATTTCCCTGTGGCGGATATATGTATAAGAAACCGCATGGGGTTTACCCAAGAAATAACGTTTTACAAATAACGTATGTATTTTGCGCCATCTTTTATTTTAATAGATTTGCTTTAGCTATTTTCATTAAAGTTTAAACAGGTTGGTAAATATAACTATTATGAGGTCTAGCAATTTTATACATGTCCAAAAAAGTGTAAGTATGTGTGCCATAATGAACATCATGGATTTCCAATGCAGTTACATGTACCTACCTATCTTATTTTGATATGAGTGCCCCTGATAAACCACTCTGCACGATTCAGAAACCAGTAGACAAACCAGCCAGACAGCTGACAATCGTTTATTTTAGTATTCAAATAAGTTTCAGTATTGAACGAAAGGTCAAGGGGAATGCACGATGATAAATTTAGTCTGATGAAGGATTTCTTTCGGATTCCAGTTGAGATAACGGTATTGATATCACGCATTCCATCGGAATATTTGCCGAGTACTTTCATTTGATCAGACATTTATATTTGGATCTATTTGCGCTGGTAAATATTTGATTGATATCAAGCTTTTCAGGAAGTATAATAATGTATCTGTATTTGATGTAGGTTTTTGTTTGGACGCTTTCTGCTTCTGGGAAGGAGTATCTAAATGGAGTACGTACGGTAGGACTATCTAAATATAAAATTTTCGTAAAGAAGGCTATTGTAAGTAGTTTTAGAAGCGCAATAGCAAATTAGTTAATAATAAAAGAGGAAACTGAAAAATAAAAGTTGTGTATGGAACAGAAATAGCGTGATAATCCCGATATGAACTCATCCTTTTTTATAATTTAAATGTACTGCTTCATTATGAACCTTTTGAGTGTTTTATTTTCTTTCTTTTATTCTTTCTCTATTACTCTATTTACTACATTATGCATAACAACGCGAGTAGATAATAAAAATATCCCCGATACCAGGAAGAGTAACACAATATTTACGCAATAAACCTAAGATACCCGATGGGTTTGATCCGTGATGCAATCGAACGGACTACTAATGTTTTCATTCCTCATCTCAGTATTCATAGTTATTCAAGTATGCGGCTCACACATGGAGGGTGCGCGGTACGCGAATCTTTTTTCTTCTGCCGCGAATAAAAAACTTTCGCTGCCATAAAAGTATATGAGTTCGTCCCAATACTGCGTCGATGACTTCCAATCTCTCTGTAGCGTCCCGACCCAACCCTGGAGATTACTTTTTCTCCTCATCCAGTAAATTGAATTAAAATGAGAAGCAAACGGGTAAAGAAAAGGGTGTACGTCGATTTTCACAAGAGTTTCGCATCTAACGGCCAGTACCTACGTGCGCTACGGCTTGTCATTATCTTTGGAATTGAGATGCAGTGTGAAATCTATAAAACAAAACACTGCGAAGAATGGTGGCAAATCAATAAAATTCCGTGCACGAGCCTTCCAATGTCCGATATATCATATCAAACTTTCATTGAGACATTGTAAATGTCCACACTGAGAGTAAGTGCATTTGTTCTGGCTAGAGAGTACCAAAACGTGGTACCTCATACGGATGTGTAGACTTTTCCTCAACGAAAAACGAAAGCTGTCCCTTATTTGTCAGATGACAATACTCGTAGAATTGTCTGCACCAAGCCTAACAACAAAAAATACCCAAATATAATTCAGTAAAGCCTGTTCACAGCTGTGTAGTTAAATATTTGCAATGAGCGCAAACATTTGGTAGTAAGCGAAATCAATAAGTTGACCAGGAAACGTCACATTGTTTTACGACATTGTAAAGCAGGGAGGTATCAGCCGGGATTGCGATGGCTTGTACATGCGGTGCACTTGTGTTCTGTATGGGTTAGGGATGCTATTCACTGTATTTCTTTAGCTAGATTGGAGACCCGAAGATATTGGGTGTGGTGAAATAGAAAGGAGACTATAACAGGTTTATGTCCATGCAAGATGGTAGAACGGGTGTTGTTAAGTCCTCGCTCGAATGAAAGGTATTTTATGTACCTTGTAAATAACGGTCAGAAACTAGCATTCAAATATTCTGTAAATTAAGAAATAAATTGAGTCACACAAAACTGGTTTTGATAAATATGAGCTTATTTTACACCCCTAAAAAGTAATAACATTATTAAAGTCGTGGTGGCCTAGTGGGCAAAGAACCAATCTCTCGAGTATGAGGGCGCGGGTTCGATTCCAGGTCAGGCAAGTACCAATGCAACTTTTCTAAGTTTGTATGTACTTTCTAAGTATATCTTAGACACCAATGACTGTGTTTCGGATGGTACGTTAAACTGTAGGTCCCGGCTATCATTGAACATCGTTGGCAGTCGTTACGGGTAGTCAGAAGCCAGTAAGTCTGACACCAGTCTACCCAAGGGGTATCGGGTTGCCCGGGTAACTGGGTTGAGGAGGTCAGATAGGCAGTCGCTTCTTGTAAAGCACTGGTACTCAGCTGAATCCGCTTAATGACTGGAAGCCGACCCCAACATAGTTTGGGAAAAAGGCTCGGAGGATGATGAAAGTAATAACACTATGTACACGTACATTTTCATTATAACAAAGCGCAAATATTTTAAAATGTTAATAAACAGTGAAGGAAAACTAAACGCGTATGTTTTGCGAGTGCAAAAGTTAGAACATAGACTAGTTCCCGTTTGCTTTTACTGCGATCTGCGAGTAAACCACGAAATATGGATGCATCTGTTCGTCAACGTCGTTAAAACTGGCATAAACTAAAATGGGTGACAAACATTACGGTACAGAAGATATGCGGCGAAGTGCAATCATGTTAGACGTGATTTTTATACGCAAACTTTGCCTTTATTATGCATTTTTATTATAATTTTTGTTGGTGCTAAAAATGCAGTCCTTAAGATTGTTTACCTTACGATTTGGCGGCTACATACTTTCGCTTTTAGTAACCTACTTTTAAGGAGTTACTGGGTGCAACAAATTCTTCAGACTTGCTCATAAAACCTCTGTTTCGTACCCGTCGCAAGCTTAAAAGGAGCGGATAAGTAAAGTTGCAACAAAAGTGAAGCTGGCGTAGCAGTAACTTAAGCTACGTCGTAGCGGCGTAGCAGCGTAGCTACTAACACCATTGTTTAAATAAAAAAGAATTCAGTCAACCAGCATAAATCCTTATATGTTCACAGAAAAAAAAGAAAATAAAGGTCGATTTGTGACGCGAAGTGAGTTCGTTCCCCGTGTGAAGCTTTACGCACCATATACGTCGAACGTAGGAAATCACCTACCCCAAGTCGAATAACTCTTTCTAACTCATTTACGTGATATCCCCGTTACTCAGCGCCGCAATCTCACCAAGTAAACGCCGTATTTTAACTTGCTCCACAATTTAGTTCAGGCAAACAAATACCTAACACACATTATAGTGGGCGTAAAATTATTACAGCATCGTATGACAAAAATTAATTAACATGCTATTCAAATATCGGCTTTGTTTATTCAGTATTTTTAATCAGCACGTTTGTATTTTAGTTTCTATATAAATATTGCATTACAGCTCACTATTAATTCTGGTTAGAATAATGTTTATTTGGTTGCGTTGTCAAAGCAAAATGAACTAAAAATAAACCACAAAATCTAAATCAACCAAATGTAAATAACTACCGCGTAGTTTCATACTACATAAACAAACGGAACCCGATAAATTGGCAAGAAATTCGTAATGACTGTAGGTTACAATTTCGTTAGCTCATTATAAGCGAAACTGATCGAGGCAACCCGTCAGTAGCACTCGAATCGCGGCAATTAATAGTTGAGACCAGTTTTATTAACAAACTTTTCCGGATTGCTTGGTAACACTAATTAGAGTCGGACTCGATACCAACTTAACGCTATTGTCCTGTTTTGTTTTATCAACATACTGTTCCTTTGACTCATTTGCTGTACAGAAAAAGTAGTCACTTGTTTTTATCATGACTTTTTCTTTGCAACAGCGATGCTCATATTTTCGCCTTTTGTTTTACCAGAATAACTTTCCACGTGTAAAGGATTTATTCAGCAGTTTGTCTTTTTAATGTCAACCTTAATTGTGGATTTTCACGTACCTAAAGTGAAAATACGAAAATTCTCTCATGAGGTAGGTATAGAATATATTAAACCTAAGCTACATTTAGGTCTACAATATTTACGTGAAATGAGGTTCAGAGTCACTTTACCTACTACGTAGTCGTAGTTATTAAAATTAAATACCTTTACTAATCATATCTATCTATGTACATCAAAATATAATGACGGAGAATGTAATATTGAATGAGAATATAATGTCCAACACACTAACGTACTAATTACTATTTCCATTCCTTTAGTTGTGCCTATGTTAATATTTATCGAGGTGAATGACCTTTCTGTTCGAATATGTACAAAAAGGACAAGGTATTTCATTTTCCAGTAAACATTAATTTAGGCGATCCTAAAGTTTCGAGCAACCTCTCTACGGGCAATTTAATTCTATATCACTACAAAAGGCTTCAAAACATTAAACCGAAAACGTCGCCGCCAATATACAATTCAAATTGCTCCATTAATTTTCATAGTTTCATTTAACCTATCTTGGAAAACAAACACTGGCCGGTTTCTGAGCAAATGAGATGTAAAACAAGGAATCTGGGGATGTTTTAAGACAATCTCTTAGTTCCCGACGCAAACAAACAAATTGCCTGAATGTTCTCTTTAGCCCCGCCTTGGAGAACAACACATTGCGCCGCTACTGCAAAATAAGCTTTAAACTATTCCGTAAAAGTGGACGTCTTTTGTTTTAGAAAGTGCATTGTCTCCATATTTTAATATCCGACACTATAGATATTGACAAAATTATTTATCAGGTTTAATTTAACATGCTTCAGTCTTTTCAGAGTAGACGTCGGTATTGTTTGGACGACGAACAAAACTTTTTCACGGTTAAAAAAACACTGTTAATCTCGGCTCCAAGTTTATTTAAGTAAGAAAGATGATGCGTCATAACTTTAGCATAAAACAAGAGGAGAATATAAATTTCAAAATCACTGAATCACGTTTTACGTAAAATTAAAAGAAGTTGAATAGTTTAATTTCGATAAAAGTATTACGTCACTTTTGAAGGTTTGGAGATAACTTCGCGCTTTACAGGCAAGCGTTGAACGTAAAAGTGCCGAAAGTCGAATCATTCGGAAATTGGTTTCGAGCAAATTCGGAGAAAATTACTGACTTTACAGATATAAGGAATAGTACAACTTTTATTCGTCAGTTTCAGTAAATTGAAAGTTGGTTTTTCCTTATTAAAGTACCGAATACTTTGGAATCAATGTCCTTACCTACGTGTTGATATTTATAAAAAGCTTTTCAAAGACAAACCAAATTCGATTGGAAGAAACTTTACTGAGCCGGTTGATTAAAAGAATTAATAAAACATGACCTCTGAAAGACTTTAAAGTTTAATCGTATGCCATTTTCAAGGCTTTAATCTTGTAGTCATACCGTGCAGTTTATTGAATAGCCCGAGAATGAAACACGATGTAATAGGTAGCAATTTGGTAAGTCGTTAAAAGTTTTACGAGCGATCACTGTCCCGCCCCAGTCGATTTATCAGCTCTCCAACCATTAGTGAGGTGGTTCCGATTTCTTTCCATGACCATCATTAAGCGAATTGTTAAATGGAAAAAATGTGCAATTTAAATAAATAGCACATTGATTTCGTATCAACAGCCGGCGAATTGCCATTCGATGCCGAGTTCACATTATTTCAAGATCGTTCTGAAAGTGTTCGAGGACTGTCGACGGTTGTAAAATGTTACAATATTGTTGTAGAGTGCATGTAGCTGATGTCGTTTGTTCAAAATGGGTACTAAAAGTAATACTGTTTATTCTTTGTATAGGCCTCACACATTGGCTTTTAACAATTTGCGTGAAATCGCATGCAAAAACTGACACATTTATTATTATATATTATATTTATTTACATTGAAGGGTTGAGCAGTCAATTACTGGACTGCTAAGAAATGAAGCAAATTTCAACTTAAAATTGAACTCGAAATCAATAATTTGTCGTACCCAGGCATTGCAGCAATTCAGCAGCATTCCATGCTACCTTCAGCAAGGAAACAGTCATTCTATGAAAATCTTGTGGTTTAATAGTAAAAGACAGAATTAATTAAATATATGTTTTCTACAGTTGCTCTACCACTAGGTAACTTTCTAAAGAAACAAAGATTTCTTATAAAAGTTTTACAAAGCTAGGTTCCGAAGTCAACTTTATACTTTTCCCTTCGGGAATGTCAGATGGAAGAAGACATTTTTCATATGAAGAATACTCTTTTCTAACTCAGGATTTAGTTGAAATATAAAGGTAAGGTTTTAAAATATAATATACGTATAATATTTAGTTTGAGTTGCAATATATTTTTGCATTTGCCGTTTCACTGCGGACCCAATAAAAGTTCTGCAATATTATGAATGATAATTTTTATTTTCAGCTCGTAATGCTCGTAAACGGTCAATTTGCTGTACATAATTGGGTTCGTTAACGGTCATAAATACACACTAACGAACTTTTGATAACAGAACAATGTTTTAATCACTGGCTGACAAACAAAACTATTCCGCCTACATAGCGCTATAAATTTTGACTTAATATTTGGCGTAACAAACACAAATTGAGCTAGTTTCAAACTGAACCTAGCTTGCTTTATGCCACCTTCGTAAACGGTCCACGAATTTTATTATTAGTGCAAAATGAATTTTAACTAGATCGAAATGAAACGGTGAAGGTGGCCTGCTAATTATAAGGTGCGAGAACTGAATTTTTATTAAATGGCCTTGACGCCAAATAGTTCTCTAAAAGCTTTGAAAAGTGTTCATTTACATAATGTCTTATTCAAATGGTGGGAAGTTAAGTAAACGTTTTTTGTCATGCCATTCTATAGGGAAATTGTTTTAGGTACGTACTCGGGGCACTTCTATTGTAACATTACACTGTAATTCCTTGCTTTGATAGGTTTCATTAAAAAAAGTAAACGAAAACTCTATTACATGTTTAGTTACTGCACAAGGAAGTATAGCTTTACTTGTTCGTAGTTCTCATAAATAATTTTAAAAGAAAACAGGATGAATAGCACAGATATATCTATATTTATGCAGGTACTGTAAACTACCTTTATATTATTATTTTGATAACAACTTCCTTACAGGCAACTTTTATCTTGAAATTTCTCAGTATTTCAATCTTATTCCCACCAATCCAAACGCTTTCGTACCGTTTTAAATTCATTTCAGTTTTTTAAAGGTGACTTTACATTTTACAAAATTCCAACCGGCCACACTTTTGAACTAGGCAGTAGTATCAAACCGTCGAGGAAGTTTTACTCACGGCGAGAAAATTAAAACTGGGATTTGGGAGCATTAGATGTAAGCACTGATACTCGGTCCCTTTTATTTCAGTATTTTTGTGGTGCAAATGTGGACACGTTCTGTTCAAATTAACATTTTGACGCGAGCGATGAATTTTCGCCTGTTTAGTCCCATATCCCTAATTAAATCAGGTTCGTACACGTCAGTTGTGAACCAAATGGAACGCACGCAACGTGTAGTATGAAAACGGATTAGGAATCACCAGTATTCAACTACTGCTAACTGTCAATGGGAATTCTATACTTTTTAATCCGTTTTTATATGACTTTTCGAACCTCGTCAATTGGTAAATGTTCCAATAAAACATTGATCAATTAAATTACCGGAATGATCAATTCAGTGGCGCCTCAAAACGTATTTTAATTTAAGTACACAAATTGTTTTGCATACAACTTAATTGAAACGAAATGTATTTTGATTCATCGGCAAGTTAACTTACAATTGAAAACATAGTGATGAAATTATGATTTTGTACTTATTGTGTCGAAGAACTTTATTGAAATAAAATGTAATTTAGGAGCAAATTAAATATTTTATTCTTCTGTTATGTTTCTGAACTAAGAATATACAAGTAGGCGAGTGGTTATCGCCAAAAGATCCTACTGTCCGGGGACGTTAGAAGCTCGGAGTTTCTCTACGAATTCGCTATGAAGAGCAAAGTTTCTGACACCCGCGCGGCCGTTTCTCTAGAAATTAGCAAAGATTTGTACCTCGTGGTGGTCGGACGGTTAAGTCAGCTTTTCAGTGGAGTCCTATGTAGATTTGTGAATAGATAAATGTCTGTGTTTGTGTTTACAAAGTGATTTGGTACCTCGGTTCTTGGAGGTCACACTTCTTAGATTATATTTTTACCAAACCAAATAGAGAAATGCAGGTTATAAAAGCAAAAAATATCCTGTAATGAAGTAAAAAAAAACTGATGGATAATACCCATTATTTACTACGAATCTTAGAGCAGAAAATTGAATCACTTCATTTTGCTAAATGTTAAGAGACGTTTAGCATATTATATTTTGACTAAATAAGCAAAAAATACACATGCCGTTAAAAAAAGAATACCAAAAAACAATAGAAAGTAGTTTCTACTTCTACAAAGCTTGTAGAACAAGAAGCGTGTCCTAGAAAGACTCGGCTATCTCACGCGATGTTTTGTCTAATTCGCACATGATTTTTAAACACTCACCGTAGTTGGTGCAAAGTGCGCTTTTCCGCTGCCCTGGTATAGTGATGCTATCCGGAATGGTAGACGCTCGCTTGAGTAATAAATATACACCCGACCTGAGGATTCTCGGCCTTGCATAAGTAGATAAAAAATAATATCTAGGTACGACTGTTGGTGGTTATTTAGTAGGCGCTGTTTTGTTCTTACGATAATGAGATTGAAAATATTGTTGTCCAAAAACAGTTGATTTTGTCAAGATGACACATTATAACACATTATAGACACATTATAAATCACAGTGCTATATAAGTATGTTGTAAATTATATTAGTATAAAAAAATAATGAAAAAAAAAACAGAATATCCATTCAGTTGTGTCAATTTACAAATTACGTTACAAAATTCTCAAAACGGTGACCTAATGTAATTTATACTGAGAATCAGCACCGAACAACCTCCTCAAACTGTCAGGTTGTTTATTTTTATCACGAGCTTTTGTTTCCAATCTCCTTGGGTACTACTTGGATTCTTAGAAATGTAGTCTAGATATTTCAGTCTCCATTCTTTCGAAAATTAGATCAATCTGTTATCTTTCAATTGTTCTTTCTTTAATATTTATTCGGTTATCAGAGAAACCAGAGTAAAAGATCAAAAAAATATTGAACAATTTTAATCAATTTTGGTTTAATCGCCAGTACATATTGGGATGAACAAATCTTTTAATAAAGTACGTATTTTAAAACGTGACGATTTTTTCTAATAATTGACAACTTCCACCTTGACTTGAAAAGATACATGCTGAACTTCGGTCCCTCGATATACTTACAATGCCCAAACTGCAACAAAGACAAACAAAAACTAAAACCGTCATCTGCGTCTTAAAATTAACTCATAATAAAAAAAAACTTGTTCATAAAGGGGTCAGTGTTCTGTGGCGTGCTTAGGAAGTGTTAACAGCGGGGCGTGCCTGCACTATCTAGTATCTCGCGTAGGGCAATTGCACTTGTCAGCCGGGTTCGGCGCTTCCTACTCGCGTACCGCACTGCACCCTCGCCGCTCCCATACATAATACTGCTGCGTGGTGAGTTCTTGAGTTCCTCCACTTAAACGGTTAAGGCCTAGAGAGATACATTATTAAGTACGTCAGTAGGTAGATATTTATGTAAAATAATAGCAGACAAATTTTAACTAGTGTTGACTGAATAAATATCGTGTGTCTATCTAATATGTTCAACTTGTTTATGTTTCGTAAAGGCTCGTAAACGTGATTTGGAATGCAACATTGTATCGAAACTAGCATGGCTTAGTTTGGTTTTATTGTAACTACAAACGTTACAGTAGATTTCAGCAAAAACTTTGTTGTAAGAAATCGGGTAGGTACTCGCAGATTATTATAGCTTCGAAGGCCACATTGATACCTCGTTGACTTTTGTTATCCCTAAGCGAGTCTAAAGAATATTTGAAAAAAATCGTTTAAAATGGTTTCGTCATTCACAAAATTATTTGAAACAGTTTTACCGTTAGAAATACTATTCAGGACTGATTTGATGAAAATTGAGTATTTCCAGGAAACAAAAAAAAAATACTATTAGTATCAGTTTTCTATTCCTCTTTTTCCTCTCAGTACAATAGTGAATCATGTAATTGTTAGGAAACAATATAGTATTATGGTTTCTATTGTAGGAGTATCTGCGTAGAACACAACCACGGGTAAGCGGCTTAAATAAAACATTATTTTCAGTTTAAAAAGAGGTTCATTGTTCGGTAATAGTAACAAAGTGCTAATTCATGTTGAGTGATGTAGTTTGAATATCAGATAGGAACTGATCGATGGTCTTGGATCGTGGAAATCTGTCGGATAGCGTGTTTTGTGGCTTACGGCCGGTTCCAATATTCTCTATTTTAACATTAGCCCCATAGAAGTAATATCAAAAGCCTATCAAAGTCATAGTATTTTTTTATTTCAAATGGGCCTATAAAAGCTCTTTCGAAACGTCAAGCTAGTTGCACGGTTCACGGATCTCGTGGAGAACAGGCAAGAAACTCCATGGACACTCTTTTTAAAAGAAAATACAATTAATTACAATAGTTTTCTATCTATTCGTGTGGGAGTTATATAATGCAAATTAATCTAATAATTGTGTATAAAAAAAATGTATTAACCTCTTGAATGCCGCTAATTATCAAATAATAGAAAATCCATTGTGTATCGCGTAGATTTGCGCACTGGCATACAAGGGGTTAAGCAAACCTACAGATAGATCGAATATTGGGAACGACCGTTAGTTTGAGAGCCTCTATCCATCTATCCTATCAGCACGTAGTACTAATACCGAACATTCATTGAGTTTCTTGTCTGTTCGTGTACAAAGGTGTCTGTACTATGAAACAGGTCTTCTGAATTATAGACACTGTCTTTGACAATTATGATACCGTAATTGAAATAAATGCATTGACTTTCACGATACAACT
This sequence comes from Helicoverpa zea, assembly GCF_022581195.2. Taxonomy (NCBI): domain Eukaryota; kingdom Metazoa; phylum Arthropoda; class Insecta; order Lepidoptera; family Noctuidae; genus Helicoverpa; species Helicoverpa zea. The sequence goes on along the minus strand of NC_061466.1, from coordinate 6,894,048 downwards.
AGTTCGAGTCACCCCGTCCGTTTCGTCCTACATAGTAGTTTGATTTAATTCAGTCTTATGGCTAAAATATTTTAATATGATTAAGCAATTTTATGTCTTTATCAATGTTAGGACGTGTTATGGTAATTTTCTGGAAACCCTAACTAGCATGCGATAATACCACCAAATTAAATATGACTTTGCCTTTTTACATATTGTACTGCATTGTTTTTAATCATGGTGTAGGTACAATAGAGATTCTATCTATCTAACCTAAACCGAATAAAAATATAACATTTATTAGTAATATTTAAGGTACACAACAATATTAGTTTCAAAGAAAAGATTTGATGACTAAGAAACGACAACCTTAGCCTAATTCTAGCCACCTATAATGAACCAAATTCGGCATGGAACACTAATGACTAAGTACAACCTACACTTGGCCAAGTTTTTAATCTATGTAGTTCTAGAACAACCGTGTTCATTACGAATTGTGGTGTGATACCATTGTATTGTTAAATAAAGCACTCCGTTAACTTTGTTGACAGGACAAGATTACGCTTTTGAAGCAGTTTTAAGCTGCAACTTTTGGAATACCTGACTAGTAAATTAACATGTTTATCATTTGTGAAACTTACTGTAGACGACTGCCACGTACAATTACTTATATACCTCTATTTGTTCCGCTAAATTAATTAATTTATAGATGAAGTTATTGTTAAAAAAATATATCTAAAGTTGTTTTATCTGACCATGGTTTTTCACCCGAGTAAGTACAACTAGCGACCACAAGATCAACCAGACAGTGTTACACATACTTCTATGTGTAATAACTTTGATTAAACTAAGTAAAACTTATCACAGAACTTGGTTAACACACACAATCCCATGTTCACTACACTTGTGTACAATCCTGCATGCCAAAGTTGACACGAACTTACTATTGTCAACACAATGCTACACACACATAGATAACATTGTAGGTCTAAATACGGACTAATCTCTATCCCATATCTGCCTCCCTGGTAGTCTAGACCGGATCAAATATCGAAGAATCTAAGGATACTTCAACGGAGTCTTATGGTACTTGAGAACGTTAGCCTAACTTCGTATTGGCTACAAGAAATCCCTACGTAAAATAAAAGGATAAGCTTTTGAAGTCTATCTTTGATACTATTGATTAACGGCGATGGAAATCTTCAGGAAACCTGGACTAAAATAAAACTCTGTAAATGTCAATCCAGCTCTGAGCAAAAACGGTGATTAACGTCAACTGCTACCATTACATAGAAGGCTACTAATAACTTATCATTAGATTTCAAGAGTACTTAAGTTCTTGTGATCACATTAACAACTTTTTGCCTACACCTTGTACGTTAAATGCACACAAAGCTCGTTAAAAGGCAACCTTACTAATAGAGACTAATAAAAAAGCACAACATTGAGTTCTTATAAATCGAAATAATCATAAATTACACTATATTTTAACGTCCTCTATATTGATTTATTATCAATATTAATTCCTTAAGTGGTTACATCATATTTAACATAGTTCCCATTAAAAATACCTTAACTTTTCCAAATAGGTATAATTGTGGAAAATCGTTTCTATAAATAACTGATTTCCATTCAAGGGGTGGTTTAGTTCGTAAAAGACCAGACAAACCCAAGGGCAGTGCTCGATAAGGTCGGCTCGATCCTTACTTGAATAATGTCTGTAAGACACGGGACAGTATTAATTATCGCCGGCTGAGTCATTTGACCCCGATGGGTACTAATGACACAATGTAAAGCTATCAACTACACGCTTGAACGGTCATTAATGCATATTTATGTTCCAAATTATTGATAAAAATTGTGTGATTTATTCGATTGTAATCAGGGAAATTCCTTTGTGTATATAGATTTGTTTGTTTTACGATGATGATGATTTGAGACTTTGCTTTTTCTATAAATACTAGAGGATCGATTATTGTTTACAACTGAGTACAAGACGGGTTACATTAGCGTAACATGTTCACAATTTATACAAAATTACTAAGGCATAATACATAACATAAGGCGACTAACTGATACAGCTCATACAGTAGACTTATGTTAGTAATTAATCTCACTTTAAACTAGATTTAACTGGATTTAGATAGGGTTCTAATTTAAATCTCGATTCAAAACAGAACATTTGTCTAGGTGTACGGGACTGCGTATCTAAATTTGCGGTTTGTCTGTCTACTGGCTGCGGCCTATGTAACCTGTGTGGTTATTTAAGATCTCTTTGGGTACCATCTGCACTCAGCTAATGAAATTGCGACACTCTAGTTCAATTAGCAATAATTAAACAGTATTTGTTGGACAAAACACAAGCATCAAACCTTCTCGATTGGTGATTTAATATTTATTTCCATAATAATTTATTTGACTTATGTTTGCTCTGCATAATGAAAGATACTACCGATTGGATTGTTCTGCCCGCTGTCTGACATCATTAGAGATCGCTCATTATTTAGGTCACTGAGTAAATATTCATAAACATTCGCCGCTACCTAATTTGGTTGCAGCACGCCTCGATTACAAGACAAAAGGTTAATGAACTACAATCCGCAAGAAGTGGAAGGTAAATATTAATCAGAATATTCCAGAAACACGCTCTAATGAAGCCGAGCCCGCGCCGGAGGGCACGGCAAACATTTTTAATCCGCGGCGCATCTCATAAATTTCAACCCGGGGATAAAGTCGCCTTTGTTTTTCTTCACGAAAGAAATATTTTTCGCTAAATTTACAATGCTTACTTGTGGCGTGTCGCGGCCTGCGAGCCGAGACTTCGCCAACCTTCTTTTTATTGACCACTCTCATTACAATTGTAAAGATGTTCAGACTTCTAAAAAGGTCTCATACATAATGAGAAAAACAACGGAAATGTTGGTAAAAACATATTTTTAATATCATTCATGCTCTTGTATTTACGAACAATCGCTACACATTGAGAGCAGGTGTAACATCATTGACTGTAAAATGAGATGGTACACACACGCCTAACTATACGAAATTAATTAAATTAAACTGTGAACTTGCATATTTCACGACGGCGATGTTTTGTGCGAGGCGGAAGCCTACTAAAACTATCCGTAATTGACGAGAAATGTTTCAAGTGTAATGAAATATGGGGGGAATTAATATTTCAGGTGCCTAGCTAGCCCAAAACTTTGCCAATAATTTTGATTTATTGGAGCCTCACCGCCTCTCATATCTACTACTCAAAGTTTTGCTATTTAAACAATCACCACGGAGGTGGCCTACCATCCTACGCTAAAGGCACTAGACGCAGTTCGCTTCAATAGACTTTCACTGTAATTCTCGGGAGGACCTGGACTTATTTCAAAACTATTGTTAGCATTAACGTCATAGTTTTATCAACATTTTAACACAACACTACGACATACAATGGTCTTTGTTTGAAGAATAAACAGCCATTAATAAGGTTGCGATTTGCATCAACAAATTCGATCGTTAAGTACGCAATGAAATCGGTTGGAAAAACACTTGTGTATCTCTCCGAGAAAGAAACTATACGTCGCCGACTGTTCTCTCTATTCCGATGGTCTTTAAGCAACTTACAAACAGTTTCTACGGCTTTCACTCGATAGCGAAATAAACTTTGAAAATCGCAGTTTTTATTTCAGTTTAGATGCCGATTTATTCTTGTGACAGTAGATTTAAGACCTCTAAGAAAATCTGCTTTTACTTCTCGGAAAAATTGGTTTGTTTTAATATTTTTCCCAAGACATTTCGTCATGGGTAACATCCATTTTCCTCATTTACGTCAGGGTCATGACGCTTTCATTGCGGTAGGATAAATAATATAATCTTTCTTTTGAAAGTTAAATCTGCACGATTGCAGAAATGATTACCCTCCTTCTAGTTCTGAGACTGAGCTGCTCACAAAAACTAATATCCCGAAACTATGAATGTTAGCTAAATGAAAAACTAATTAAAAAACTGAACACTTTTTATCCTTATATTTACCCAAGTTTCATTAAAGTAAACATTTGCATTACTTGGCATTTCGTTGCTTGACTACACATTACACGCGCAAACAACAACGTTAGACGGCAATGAGAATAAGGGAATCTATCAGAGTAATTTGTTAGACATGTTTACACGAACACATCACAAGAATATTGGGAGGGAAACAACAAAACATTCCAATCGGACACACCTCATAACAACGCCATAAAAATCTTGTAATGTCAACACAATAAATCACTCTTATTCGTTTTATCATGGAAACTAGTCGGCGAGTTTGGTAACATTAGTTGGTAGCAAACGAGCAACAAAATTTTCTTTGTATCGACAAAGTAGCTGGCGACCAGAATTCCCATTTTCCCGATAACGATCATGTCCCACCTTGTGGCCATTAAGGGTCAGCCGATGGTCAGATAGGGGGCAATTTATGCACTGTACACTCAACTCAAGAGCTTCGCTGTATTTACTTAGTTTTTACGAGGCGAGATCTTTATCCGTTCCGTGCAAAATGTTTCGTTTTTAAGCTTAACCCGCGTCCCTTTTGTGGTTTTGATGCGGTTATTGTGTAAGTCCGCTCCTATAAATAGTTGTTTAGCCGGAATATTTGTTGCGGGTCATTCGGGTGCTGCTGCTTTTTTATTTTTATCTGATTTTATCTTCATAATTTGCTTGTGCCAGCGACTTTACTCGGGTCCTCTGGCAGCTACTGCACGCGTAGATAAAGCCTTCCTCGATGAATGGACAATCCAACACTAAAATAATTTTTGACATCGGTTGAATAGTTTCAAATATAAGCGTGTTCAAACAAACTACGAACAAGGCAATAAGCTTAGTCGTCGATATTCTAAAGACTAGACTTTCATAACCTAGGTATAGGAGATTTTCATTAATTACTTTTTCATCAAGTTTGTGTAAACTTTTCCTACTTTTCTTGTGCCTGGGGTAATTAATCCTGACTGCTACCAGGATCTTACTTCCGGCTTAATCTTTACTTTGTCTTGTCTTAGCCACCCTCAAACGAAAGTTTGCTCCGTAATGAAGTCGGTAAGCCATTCACTATCTCTTCATTTGTATACGAAGATATACAAAATAGTAGGTACATATACTTACTTACCGAAAACTTTGATACCTCTTTTTTTGACAGTCGCGTTTCAAATCTCACTCAAGATTTGTTACGTAACCAAAATTATAAATCGTTGTTTAAAAGTCAACATCCGACCTTAAAATACTTTAGCAGTCGCTCTTCAACTTTAAACATTTTAATTTAAACCTACCTAAAATAGAATCTACTCTTGCATTATTCATCCTAAAGAAATATCCTGCAAGATACATGTAATAGAAGTTACGTGAAGGATCTCTTGCCTGTATCAGATCATAGCCGAGTCTAACGAGAGCCTCTTGACGTGTTTATTGAAGTTCTCGGCTATTAGGCCATTGCCTGTAACGATTATCGGCTCAATGATTGCCAAGTCTACATCCCACATGTCGACAATTTCGTGGAATTGTCGCTATTGATATTCGGTACTTTAATCGATCGAGAACCACTACAGAACCTTAAAGGGTAAAGGTAGGTATCGATTCTTAGACTGACGCTTTTCTATAGTAGTACCTATGTACAAATAAAATACAAAAAAATTAAGTAGCTAGGATACAGGATACAATTAGCTGGCTTATATGATTTAATGGCAGAAGATATTGCCTACCTATATACGTATCTATAACAAAACATGGATATATGCGTTAGAAATGGCTAAGATTACAAATACACGGAAACTAAGCTGTCCTCATTTTTCAGCATAAAATGTGGAATCTGTGAGAGATAAAAGTTCAGTGCATTTAATTTCGCGTCGCAAAGCAACGAGATAGGACGCCATTGATGTATCATCTACCATCTAATGGCTTGCTGATGCTGATCCATAAAGAACGACGCGAGGCGCTTGTCAATTACATCGGCCTGTATATACGTAATAGGTACATAGATATCGCTGGTGCTATATAAGGATGTATATTATGACTTGAAATAAAACATAAATATTTCTATTTGGAAATACGGTGAATTTTCCAGGGCTATGCTTCAAGTGGTAAGTTACGATAGGTAGGTACATACCTAAATAGAAAGGCATTCAATTATAGGTTGACATCAATTCGTCAAGTAGTAGGTATTTGCATGATATACAAACAATAACATGTATAATATTAGTGTCATATTTATGTTGTAATGCGGTACCTAATTTAATTTTAGCATTCCTGTTTATCCACTGTAAGCACAGTATAAAGAAGTATGAAGAAGTATAATGAATTTTAGACTGTGCTGTAAGTAAGTACCTATTTTGTATTATACTACAAACATTTCATATAATTACTCTAAAGGGTAAATGTATGAATACAACGATTTACAATTTACGAATCAGCATGGCGATCCAACGAGGTAATGCTGCCAGCCTCTTGGGCACGCTCCCAGTTGACAGCGATGAGGACGAATTTTTTTGACGCTTTTCAAGTTTTTTGTTTTACTAGGATAGTTTTTGATATTTATTGTAAATATGTATTGTAAATATCTATGTAACTAAACTTCGTTCCCAAAATTAATGGTGAAAGAATATTCACGGTTATTATTTTCATCCGATAATCACTGTTCTAAATTCTGGTAATTTTTAAATTCTCCTACTTCTACTACCTACTTGAATATTTGAGGAAGTTGAGATAAGATTACCAATACTTTGCTGAGTTTGTAAAATCAGCCAAGTTCTCTGCCTAAGAATTCGAAACTTTTTAGTTGTTAACTTTGCTTAGCAAGTAGCTTGTTTTATGTTTTACAATACTTATATGTCTACTTACACCATTACTTTGCTTCAAGAAATCTTTTACTTGATATGACTGAACACTATCATGTAAAACAAAGAGAAGATTTCTCATATGTATATCAGGATCAAAGATGAGATTCTTATATGATTTTTTTATATGGAGAGCACAGATTTGAGGCGTCGAATAATAAAAAAAAATGTATTCAAACGTTGTTTAATATTCAACGATCTGTTTAACGAAACTTTACGTTAAATATTTTCCTTCTGTAAGTATACCTCTGCCATCCAAACGTATAACATGCCTACCGTGCCCCACTCAATAGAAATACACACATAAGAATATATTTATACAGACATACATAGTGTAACTCAAAGCTAGTAGTTATACATGTGGTGTTGGGTTCAATTTCCGGCTGAGAAGTGTTTGTATTTACGCACCATTACCTACGACCTACCAAGTGAAGACTTATTTAAGGTGGAGCCACGGTTTTCCTATGTTTGGCGTTTCGGATAACCCTAAGGTATAAGTGCTTATTTTCGCGGCTAGTTTTAGTGTATTAAGTTATTAGTTGAAAATAGGCAATGTTGATTTAGTTTTTGCGATTTTATGTAGGGTTTGCTTTGATTAATCGTGACCTCGAAAAGAAAGTTACTGTAGGTAAAACATGTTTTATAATATCACAGACATCTAGAGCTAATATTTATAGAGGTGTAAGGAGTTCGTGATTGTAAAGTTAATATATGCTGTCAGCTGAAGAATTTTAATCAGCTCTCAAGTTAGTTTTGTAAGTCACTTATAATTATGACACATTAATTAACGGACCAATTAATCATAAAAGCCGTTAATCATTCTTAAAGAATACCCTATATCTTAATCAGTAATACTTAGGCATTAAATCAACCGTCTGCTATAGAAGTGAGCTAAAAATCGCATGAGGTCGGGCTGAACTCAGACGGTCAAAAAGTGAACCATTATGAATGCAAGATGGTACATTCATTAATGAGCGCAAACTCAAAAGCACTGCCTGACAAATAGCTAGGAAACCTTTTTGCCAAAAAACTCTCGTGTGACAACAATCAAGCTAATGATGCATCCTTTTCCTTCTTTGCAAGGTGATAAAAACCTGGACGCTTACAACTTGAAAAACTGTATCGAGAACTCGCATGCTGTATTTCGCAACATCGATTAAAAGTTGACCTCATTCGAGTGCAGATATGAAGTGTATAAGGGCGATGTTTTCGTCGCTGCATCGCCGATCAGAGGAGTAATAGTGTCATTCTGCGTCATTACCGAACGTTGGACGTCGCCACCGGCCGCTAATAAAACCTGAATATTTCACGTATCGTAGCGTCGAGCATTACCATAAACAATTTGCGATTCAGCAGTTGCATCGGTGATTCAATATTTTTGCTGGACGTTATTCTGTTAAGGCAATTCAATTTGTCGATTAATATCGGTCGCGTGGAGAAATGAGCGTAGCAAGTCATTATACGGACATGAAAAGTCGTTTAACATGAAGTCGTGCTGTAGTTTTGTCATTACTGTTGTATAATGGGTGTTGATGTGTTAGTAATCGCGTATTTCTATGATTATTTGTGACTTAACATCCGTAAAAATTGCACGATATTTGTTGCAATAATTATGTTAGGAATTGAACTTTTATATTACTTACTTACTTTTATATATATATTTTTTAATATCTTCAATCAATCGATGTCTGAAAATATGATTGGAAATTATGAATTAAGAATGATGTAACAGATTATAAGAAGACGGACACATTATAAGGGTTTATTGTAACATCGCGGAACTCTGAGCAAAACGGAAAACAAGATAATCCTGTTTTTATAGTTATACTTTCGAGAAATAAATTCATATTTAGTGTAATTTACTGTTATAGCCACCTATGTGTTGGTGTTAAGTGCTTTCCCGATCTTCTTTAATACTTTGGACACTATTTAGAAATTATTTTTACCTACGAGTACATGAAAAAAATCTCAGATTAGTTAGAAAATCCGAAAATCACTAGTAGGTAGTACACGCCTACGCAGAATAAAACCACCTAACCAAAAACTAAGCTTCTAACAAAAATATACGTCTAAGGGAGCATTGACCCCACAACCCTTAATAAAGGCTCGCACACACTTCGTTGGTTGCCTAATGCAGTAGCGATTCACATAATAGTCGAAAGCACTCCGTCGCGCTATCATCAGCTGAATATCACGCTTTCCTTTGACGACATTGATGAAATATTGCCAAGCGATCCATATTGACGCACCAGATGTTATTTTTAGGCCCAAGTCCACCTAACACATAAACGACCGTTCGGGTTTTCTTATAAAACTGTGTACTTTGAAATTTGAAAATTCCATTTATCTTACAGTTTCTCCACAACTACCTACCTACCTATCTGGGAGTCTTCGAGTCAAGAGTGAATAGGATACTTCAGGGAAGCTTGTTCCATCTTCGATCACATCGTTTCTTGCCATCAGGTGAGATAGTGATCAAACGGGAGCCTATTGCCAATAAAAACAATACGCAGTAAACAGTTGTCTTAAGAAAACTGACGGATACGTAGTCAGTGAACTTGGGCGTTAGTCCCATACAAATGACGATTATTTCCTCCAGAGCAATGGTTATGGAATAATATATTTCCTGATTTGGACATCTGAAAAGGAAAACAATGTCGTCTTGTCGGGTCGTTGGACGGAGAGAGTAATATTAATCAAAATTAGAGTCAAATATTACGTATTACTGCCACATGATTTCTTTGTTTGGTTGTTTCGACAAAACGAATACGATAGACGAAATTGAAAGTACAAAAATAATAATGTCTCTGTCGCCCTATTTGGTTTTAAATATCACAAAAATATATCAAGCATTTTATTCTGATCACCCAAAGACTACTCGAAATATAACATAAAGTTTACCGTCTCTATAAAATCGTATGTCTGGTTGTGATCGTGTAAACTCGCAACGACTTCAACGATTAAGGTCATATTTTCCACAGAAAGCATTTATTTTGTCATAATGCTCGTTAATGACTATGTTATGTACCAATTTTGTTTTTAATACGTACCTACACCTATTTTAAGAGGTAAAAAGTTTAAGTATATACCCTATTTCTTATACAAATAAACTCTTTATATAAATACGATATTCTATTTGAACCTTAGCAGTTTTCTTGATGTGTGGTTAAGAGCTGTACCATAACAAATGTACTAAAATGGTTATAGTAATTCTGCCCCATGCTATTCCTATGAATTACTAAATATGTATTTCTGAATATATGTATTGTCCCTTACCCACATTTCTGACAAAGAGATGACCTGTAACCAACTTACAAATGTCCATGCAGAATCATAATGGTATGCAATATAATTCAACACCGGTCGCGCGAGCAGTTGGAGGCGATCCGGCCAGAGCGCGTGCAATTACCAGAGACATTTATTACGTTACCTAATTTTGTGGGGCGATTAGCAGTTTAACGAACTAACAGCGTTTTAACGATTAACTTGGAATGGCTGTTGTAATCTATGTTTTACGTTTGCGTGTATCACTGTACAACCGTTTCGTTTTGGTACTTTCTTTTCATGGTAAGTTTTCTTGAAGATAGTATGTGGCACGCTATGCATTTCATTAAGATATGCTACTCCAACATTCTTATTCTTTATTGCACACTTAACAATACATAATAAAAATAATAAAGACAGTTTATGTACAATGGCGAGCTTAACCCAGAATTGGGTTCTCTTACAGCCAACCTTAAAGCCATGGAGAGATTTGATAGTGGTAGGGTAGATTAAAAAGTGCACAACAAACATTGAAAACTAAGCAAAAATATCAAATAACAATATACTAAACATATATATGTAGTAAAACTACACAATACATAAACATAATACATATAAATATATATATATATATATATATACATACAAATATAAATGTCATTCATGTCGATAAATAGTATTCTTTTACTCGTCTCTTGAATGCACCCAACGATGGGCTTTCGCGTATCGAATGTGGAAGGGAATTCCACAGTCTCACAGCACGAACAGTGAACGATCCATCATAGCGGCTCGTAGTGTGGGAAGGGACACGAAGAAGGAGAGATGAGGAAGTGCGACAAGGTTTGCCTCTCGGAACAAGAAACTCAAAACGTTCCCGAAGATATCTTGGTGAGCGAGGATTGTAGAGAAGAGAGAAGAGAAAAGAAAGAATGTGAGCATCTCGACGCCGCCGAATAGGCAACCACTTCAACCGACTTCGAAATTCCGACACGTGGTCGTACTTCCTGAGCCCGAAAATGAAGCGGATGCACAGATTCTGCAGACGTTCGAGCTTATCTAGAAGTTCCTCAGTCGCATCAAGGAAACAGACATCAGCATAATCTAAAAGTGGGAGAAGAAGCGACTGAGCGAGAGTAATTTTTGTTGAAAAAGGCAGGAACTTTTGGAGCCGTTTGAGAGACTGAAACGTGCAAAATACTCTCCTGCTTACTTCCACAATGTGTTTACCCCAAGACAAGTGACTGTCCATTAGCACACCCAGGTTTTTGACGTGCGAAGAGTAAGTTATAGTAACATTATCGTACAAGAGCGGCGGAGGAGATTGCAACCTATTTAGAAAATATCTGCCACCAATAATGATAGCTTGAGATTTAGAAGGGTTGACTAAAAGTCCAAAGCTCTTAGCCCACTGACTTATGTTGTCAAGATCATTATTGATGGCATCAATTGTCCTAGGAAGCTCCTCAAGATTACAATTTTGATAAAGCTGCAAATCGTCTGCATAGAGATGGTAATGTGAAGTTAGTGACTTTGTGATGGCGTTAATAAAAATGGAGAAAAGTAGAGGAGAGAGAACGCCGCCTTGAGGAACACCCGCAGCAAGATCACACCACTCAGAGGAACCCTCGTCAGAGCGAACCGACTGCGAGCGACCTCGGAGATAGGAACTAAACCACGCAATTACAGACGGAGATATATTAAGAGAGGAGAGGATACCTAGGAGGATGTCAAAATCAACTGAGTTAAAAGCACTACTGAAATCCAGTAATACCAACACAGTTAAGCGCCGGTGCTCCATTGCCAGTCTGATGTCATCCGTAATTTTCACCAGAGCGGAGACTGTGCTATGGCCGGGACGAAAACCAGATTGGTATGGACTCAGCAGGCTGTTAGAGGAAAGAAAGTGAGACAGTTGATTATTGACAACACTCTCAAGGACTTTGGAGAGGATTGGAAGTATGGATATTGGACGAAACTGGGAAACGGAGAAGGGATTGGGTACCTTGGGTAAAGGCAATACATGGGCTTTTTTCCATGCTGAAGGAAAGGAACTGGTAAATAGGGAGAAGTTGACAAGATGCAAAATCACAGGAATAAGTATATCAAGAATGGGAAGAAGCATTCGAAGATGAAGCCCATCATCTCCTACTGCTTTTGAGGTAATGGATAAAATTGAACGCTTAATATCCCCGTCAGTAGCTGGATGGAAGGAAAATGAAGTACAATTTGGCAAAGAAGCATTTGACAGATAATTGAGAGTGCACGATTTAACGTTGTCATCCAGCGTGACTGGCGACTTCGAAAAATGTGCGTTGATCGTATCAAGATCTATATCGGAAGCGCTATCATTAGCAGCCTTGCCGATTCCAAAAGACTTGAGGAATTGCCATACTTGTGCCGTGTCAAAGTTTTTAATGGAGTTATGAATATGGCGTCTCTTTGCATCTCTGCACAGACGATTGCAGCGATTCCGCAGCCTCTTGTACGAAGTCCAGTTCTCCTCACTGGGATCACTTCTATAACGTCGTTTTGCCCTGTCCCTTTTCGCCATCATCTGTTTAATATTTTCCGACAACCACGGGGCCGGAAGATGTCTCACTCTAACCTTTTTGAGAGGAGCATGTTTGTCGAAGAGATCCAACACCAACTTATTAAATTCAGAGACCATTGTGTCTACATCATTGCAGTCGTAAACAGGAGACCAGTCAATATTGCCCGCATCTTCCCTCAAACGATCCATATCAATGTTCTTGAAACTGCGAAGGAAGAGAAATTTGGCTTTACGTTTAGGTGGACGAATCTTATAAGATAAAAATAGAAGATCATGGTAAGAGAAAGAGGCAGGCAGTTACCCATGGGTGGCTACTTTGCTGTTGTCGGATACTAGAATGAGATCTAGAAGAGAAGGATTACAGTGAGGGGCATGATGAGTAGCGTTAAGCTGAAGGATATGCATATCGACAGAGGAGACAAGAGAACGGAGTTTGCGGCTGCGCACATCATCTTTAATCAAGCAAGTGTTGAAGTCTCCGAGGATAATAGTGTGTTCATATAAGGGTGTGAGATGCTCGAGCTTTGCCTCAAAAGATGAAAAATAATCGATTGTGCATAATGGATTGTAGAAAACCCCCAATAATAATTTGTTGTAATTAAAGGTGACTTCTATGAACAAATGCTCAGCAGATTTGGAATAATCACTCGGAGACTTGTCAACGATTTTATATGGCATGTCACCACGAAGATAAATGACTACCCCTCCGCCGCCCTTGCCAGTTCTGTCGTTACGCACAAGCTTGTAGCCGGGCAAGGAGTATTGAGTGGAAGGGAGTGCTGGTTTGAGGAATGATTCTGAGACAAGGATAGCATGGACAAGGCTGGAGTCAAAGGAAGTTAGCAGGTCCGCATGATGAGCAGGAATGCTTTGGGCATTTATGTGAACCATGTTAAAGAAGTTGCGGTATGGTGAAAAGGTAGTAAAGAGCTGATCGCGAAGATTTACCGTATCATCACTGAACGCACTAGCAAAACTCTCATCAGATGCACAAGACGACGAGCAAGAAACAAAACTATCATCAAAATGATCAAACATGATAAAAATAAGTAACAAAAAAAAATAATATATATATATAAATAGTTCTTTTAAAAATATAGAACAAACAAATAAGCTAATAAAATATTAAATAACAGTTACCTGCTATCTCAACATCTCGATGCACTCGCCAGTTAGTGTAAGAGATCAAAAGACACGTGTCTATAATGTGACGTTTCTGAACGAGTCTTGACCAAGCATGATTGAATGAAGTAGGTACAGGTTATGTCAAAGTCAAAGTAATAGGACAATAACAGAATAATTAACTGTGACCGACATAGAAATAAATAAAAAAAAAAAAAGAAAACACATTACAAACTATTTTGCTGGCCGCTTCGGTCTCTTCCCCGACGGAGTTTTGTTGGTTGGTGACCGAGCGCTCGGACCTGGTTCACTAGCCACGGTAGCAGACATCGGAAATTGCACCACCAATTGCTGCAGCTCCGCCAAGCATTCAATCTTCCGCCGTGATTTATTTGGAAGCAGTATGACAATCTTGCCCTCCGATGTCCAGCACTCCTTAACGCCAAAATGTTTTCGAGCGGCAACAAATGTGTCATGTCTAGGCTTGGTCAAGAACTCGGAGAGAACCAGCCCGGAGCCCTTCAGTACAGTCTTGCTCCGCCATACATCGCTGCGCAGGCTGTAGCTCTGGAACCGGATCAACAGAGGCCTTGTCTTGCCACCATCTGCTCCCAAACGATGACACGAAGCAATATCCAATGAAGAAACATTGCCCAGCTTCATTTTATCTGTCAGAACTGAGACGGCCCGGGACATTTTCATACTTTAAGCTGTTAAACGCTGTTTACTTTATCTCTATGCTTGAACTAAATAGGACAAGGTAAGTTTTCTTTTCGCTTTCGCCCTTTTTCTTTTTATTCAATTTCGCTCTGCCAATCGCGAGTGTCCAGAATGAATTCCGTCTGACCTTCATTCAGCCTTCACAACCCTTAGGCAAACTAGATTTTTGTAGTTTGTTGTTATTAGGGTCCGCTTGGAAGATGGTAATATAACGCAAAGGGACTTGGAACCCACAAAACGAATTATAGAGATGACCTTATTAATCTTCAGTACTCTCCTGATCTTTGCTAAAATTGCTGATGGGATGGGACCGTTTTGAAGCTTCTATTTTTGTATAATTTAGGTACAAACAAATGCAGCTCGAAAAGAAACGAAAAATCTCCTATTTCGTACCGTGTGTCGCATTTGACCATTCATTCAAAGCAGTGTGGATACACGATACGGCACTTACACCTAATGACATGCCATTAACTGCGGCAATGCTTTAAATATATTCAGTGCATGTAACTCGCCTTTTCTCACCTGCAGAGATGGTAATGCTGACATACTTTAGCGTATTTCCGTAGCTGTCATATTTGCTTGTGGTTCGGATACAAATAGCTGTAGCCTGACTTGTAGGAAATATCTAAAAGATTTACTCTTGTTGAAAAGTTCGCGTCAGCCTTAAATGAAATTATTTGGTGGAAATAACCCTCGACTTTGTAACCGACATAATAAAATTTAAGGTCATATTAAATCATGGAGGTCTACGAAAGGGTTCGAGAATTGGTTTTCAAGTGAGATGGATGGCTTTATCTGGACATGGCCGCTAAAATTATTGTAAAAATTACATAACCACTTCTAAAAGTTTACCTATGATAAAATTGTATGACCTTGAGTCTAATGCAGTTGTTGTATTGCGCTTATTGATCGAGTAATCCAGTGTAAATTATTCCAAGGCAGGCAAAGATATATCCCATTGTTTGCTCTCGGATGCTTGAAGTCGGAGGCCAACCTTGCCAATTGATACATAGCAAAATTCCAGGATATTTGGATCCATAAGCCAAAATAATATTTATTGACAAGAACGTAATTACCTTTGTAAAGGTATTTAGATACCTTTTTAGACATAGGCAATCGTGATCCTAACTAATGAGATGTTTTGTAAAATCGTTTCTAGGGTTATAATAATAACGTTGCTTATTTATAACGTTTTCTCGGTAAAGTGTATGAAAATAGGTTTGATTAGTTTTGTAAGGTTAGGATCCTTTTTACCCACGCATTCGAAGTAATTGCTTAGGAGGAGTTCAAATGTCTAAAAGACTGTTCCTTTTTCTGTTTAAAGTTATATAAAAAAAATTAAACCGACTTCCCAAAACACTAAAAAGCAAAAAAAAAAATTATTTTTAGGTGCATCGGCCTAGAATTCGGTGTCTAATGGATGTTACTAAGTTAATTTTGCCACCGACTTCTAGGCCGATGCACCTAAAAATAATTTTTTTTTTTGCTTTTTAGTGTTTTGGGAAGTCGGTTTAATTTTTTTGTAAAAAAGTTTTTTATTTAAAGCTTTTCAGTGATACGTATAGTTGTCACTATCCATACAAGTGGGAAGTTCTCATCAATACAAAGAATATAAGTCCAAATACGAGGTATTTTACATATTCAGTTGTCGAGTTCCCTCGACTTTCTCTGGTCTCCATCATCAGGTCAGCTTCAAACCTTCACTGTTGCAAAGGTCTTGTCAATACAAATAATTTAAGCCCAAACACGAGGTAGTTTACATATTCAGTTGTCGAGTTCCCTCGACCCTCTCTGGTTTCCATCATCAGATCAGCTCCAAATCTTCACTGTTGAATAGTGCTTTTAGGCGTACACCTGAGTATCAAGTTTTTGCCCTATGTATGCCTACAACTTTCGAAGGTTGCCCTCGATTTCTCAGGGTTTCCATCATCAGATCCTGACCTGATGACTATGGGACCAACTGGCAGCTATTCCGAGTCGAACAAAAAAAGAATCACGTAAATCGGTCCATAAACCTCGGAGTAATCGATGTACATACATAGAAAAAAAAAAAAAAAAAAAACATACCGGCCGAATTGATAACCTCCTCCTTTTTGGGAAGTCGGTTAAAAAGTGGTTCTTCATGAGTCAATCCGTCAAATCTGATCGACCTGCTTTGCTCAACATCACATATGCATTCGGAGATTAACACGGAAACGCCTAGAATTCCTATAAATATGCATATGTGTGCGCAAAGCCTATTGTTGCAGGTATCACACACACGCGCGCATTTGCTATATTCCGTTGGATATTTTCAGAGAGCAGGTTTTTGAATATTTAATTTACATCCTGGACTTTATTAAACAAATCTCAAAAAATGAAACAGGTATGTACGAAGAGTCATAGTGACGTCATATCGACATTTTCAGGATGGTGGACACTCCAAACGCAGCACGATCTTTATCGGACAAGTTGACCACCATTTTCTAGTTAACTTTATTAAACGAATCTAAAAAAATGAAACAGGTATGTACGAAGAGTCATAGTGACGTCATATCGACAATTCCAGGAGTCAAGCATTAAAAAACGCAGCGGCACCAACATTTGCGCATTCGAAAAGTTTATCGGACTCATCGTAAGGAAGGCACTCACAAAGTCTTAAATGTATATGTATCAAAAAAAAATTTGTTCGCCGGCCTGGGGACTATCATATCTAAATTCTATAAAAAATCTGAACTGTGGATATTTTAAGTTGTGTTATACAGAAGGCAACCCTTATTAATTCGAAGTCGGAATAAAACCTACCAATAAATAAAATAATAGACTAGTTTACTTCACTGTAAAATAATAGTAACTTGCTGATACATATTTGATCAGTGATAAATAAGGTCGTACTTATGTGGTGTAAGATTTTGAGTGATCACGGTGATGATGTGAGTTTTTTGACCTTCGTATGTTCATATGAAGGTCAAAAAACTGCCACAACTAGAATACACTCGCGAGCAAAAAAATGGAATCACTCCCTTGCGCGTGAAATATGCCTTAGGTCTTTAGAAGTGCTGCTGTGCAATTTTTAACCAGCTTCAAAAAAAGAGGGGGTTCTCAATTCATCCATTTTTTTTATATAGAATAATGAATAATAAGTAAATTGAAATAAAAATATAAAAGTCATAAAACATTTTTTTTTATAGAATATATAGGTAATAATAAATAAATCGTAGTGAACAAAATAAATAAAAGTCATAAAACCTAAAATACACATTTCAAATATAAAATAAATTCATATTAAACATCGGAAATTATAAATCGAAAAAAAAAACTCTCTACTCGGTTTTGCATTTGCATGGTTCGTTTATAATAGTGCCTTTTGTGATTTACACGAACGTCAGTAAAACGGCTCGGAGCCAACAGTTTGCAGTGCAAATCAATTTGTTTCTCTATAATGAAATAGCTCGCCATACAAGTTTTGTTGTTAGTGATTTCACTAGATTTAATCGTAATGTGCTGGTTTTTTATTGTATGTATTTTTGAGAGACATTCAAAAAGGGAAATTGACATTATACACTACATTTTTGGATACGAACGTGTATCGCCAAAAAGTAGTAAAACATTTGATTCATTTTTTACACATGATACTTCGATATCTAGTGCAACAATGTAATATTCGCAATGTTGCTATTTTTGCTCTGAACATAGGTACTTACCACATGACCACATTGAACCAAAACTAGCACTTACCTACACTATTCTTACGTTCATTTCTGTAAATGATATTATTATATATGTACTAAATATATACACGTATTAACTATATGTTGTCCATTTAGACAACAAATCGACGTCACACAAACGAACCAAATGTAGCTTCACACAACCAAAAGCTTAACAGGCTATTAAGACGATAATTACAAACCCAATCAGATTGTAAAGCGGCAGCCACGACCACAAAGGACAGTTAGGCCAACTTGTAATTCCATAGTCACGTTTACAATGTAGTTGTTGATGATAATTTGGTCACAATACACCGGTGCTATTCAAATTTGTCAGGCAGCGTTCCCTTAACGTTGGCTGGCTAATGAAGCGACCGCGGCCTATCGAGATGTGTTTACGAGACCAGGTTTGCCTCCCTCCGGTTTGCGGTTGCGGTAATATAGAATACTTGGCTTGTACCTAAGGCTAGCTTTTAGGTCAAATTAATTGTGCTAGAGACAGTGCTTTTAATGTGTGCATGTAACGTGTAGTTAATGTTGTTAGGAAGCGCGCTATTGTTTATTTTGCTGTTTCGATTCTGGGTCGTGACCTGATGCTGTTATTATTAAGTCTATTTGATTCAAGTATGTATTTATTTAAACTGGGGATACAACGCTTGTTGCACTTCTTAGATTTTTTATACGGGCTGAATAAATATTTTGTATTAGGTATGTGGTCTAAATACGATTGATAAAATATGTACCTACTATTGATGATATGAAGAGAAAGATGAAGAAATCGGTCTCTAAGTTTACATATAACACATCCCTCTGCCATTTCAGTACGGGTAAAAAACTACAATATTACAGGTTGTGTCTACAAACATCATAGACACAGATCAAAGTCGCGAGGGACTGTTTGAAAACTATTCAGTCATCTCAATCCCGTTTACTATGCAATAAATTGTGTACCAACTCAAATGTAATTCCTGCGTTGCATTCAAAATGTAACGTCTATTTCACAAAATGCATGGAGTGCACAAAATACCGTGCGTTTTACCACAGGATTGCGGATAGGGAAAGTTAAAGAATGGTTTGAATGTAGCAGTACGTTAGTCAAAGAATAATGTGTACCTATTACACAAATTAAAATTAATATTGCAACGTCACCATTGCACCATAACGGCTTATTGCCTATAGTAAACTGTGTTATACCCACCATCAAAAAAGCGTTCCCAACTAGGTACCTACATAAACTTTGTATTGAAATAGCTCAGACGAAAACAATGTATTAGCTAAGTACCCTTTGCCCTAATAATTCTCGCATAGGGAGTCGTAAAAGTAGACAAACGAGACGCTCCAATATTCGACAGCATGTGTGCTCTATAAGAAAATATGGCTGATTTAAATTTTCTACGACAAACAAATGCATAACTATAAAAAAGAATTACAGATGGCCGCCATAATTTGCTGTTATTGAAAACGATCACCAAACTGCCTGAAACTTTAGCGATCTCATGAATATCTTTTGTTAGATATAAAAACGAACATAATACCTACGACTTACAAAGGCCGGAATCCGTAGGTACATAAAGGAAGGATAAAAGTTTTACGGAACATAAAAGGAGACATGTCGAAAATCTGTGCTCATAAAACTCGGGGCAGCACCCACGCAGATTACCGACCGATGTTTTTCAAAAACGCACCTTGGAACCTCATCAGCCACTGATCGCTTTTATTAATCCCATTGGGCGCTATTGACAACCAACCTCGCCTTACCTCGGTCTATATTTAGATGTAATTTATTCATTCCTATCGGGAAATTAATATCGTATTACAAAGTTACTTTCTAAATTAATCTATGTAAACAAAGTTCGGCACTATTATTAAGGTGAAAATTTGATTTTCTTGTTTCGAATAAAACTATCGTTTTGGTAAATTGCTAAAGTAATTTCAACGTTTACATGGTTTTCAAGTCAAAATATCTAACTTATTACATTGACATTAGGCTAGTAATTTTGATTTAATTTTTGTAAAATAATTTTACAACCTAAAAATATTCAACGACTACCCTATAACCTCAAGAAAGCTCCCCGGAGCCGGATCAAGTTACTATAACTTAAAAGTTTGGTAGTAAAACTGCACTCGATGTACTAAATTCCTGTTAGGATAGGCGGGTGCTTAGACATTCAAGCGTTATTGAATTCCACGATTGAAAATCTATGTTAAATGTCCATTCTCTGAATGCCACTTGATGGCATAAATTTAATATCGTAACCGAGAGCTATCCAATGGAACTTTTGTAACAAATTTCATTTATCTCCTCCTCAAAGAATTTCATAAAATCGATTGTTATCAAGATGATTTAAAGTTTAAATTTAATGGAATTCGTTTTGTGTTTGTCAATATTCATCAATGTATTTCATCACGCGATGTTATATGAATCATTATGATCGACAGACTTTGATGATTGGAAAAAATAAACTCGGTCCCAATAGACTTGAATATTTTCAATATCTTATCACATAACAGTAATATATAACCAAAAGGCCGATAGTATTGATGATATATTGAAAACGTTTCACCTATAATTTTCCATGACATTAACATTTAATATTCTACTGATATAAAACTGATTTGTAGGTCTGAAATACATTGAAAGGCGTCTATGAAAGTCTATAACAATGTTATCTGGTCTAAGAGAAACTATTATTCTCTTTCTGTATACACGTACGTATATAGCTGAAAGGCTCGGTGTATTGTTATCGACACGAATAATCGGTTTCCCGTGTCATAAATCTCTGGGGGTAATTAATCATGGGCCTGACCGTGTCGGACAGAGGACCCTGTCCCCAAGCTCGTCGACACTAAGACAATGTTTTCTC
Organism: Helicoverpa zea; assembly: GCF_022581195.2. Classification (NCBI taxonomy): domain Eukaryota; kingdom Metazoa; phylum Arthropoda; class Insecta; order Lepidoptera; family Noctuidae; genus Helicoverpa; species Helicoverpa zea. Next base: position 6,873,002 of record NC_061466.1, on the reverse strand, counting down.
ATCATTCTTTGTTTTTTTTCTTTAGGTTGTTAGATAACCTACTTTTTTGACTGGTTTACTAAGCACTTAAGTTTTATTTAAGTATAACCTCTTATCAACGTCATCAACCTTACCTTTCGTGCTTTATATTTCGCTTACCACGCTCCTGCATTTTTGTTTCAAAAAGATTTTTCGTAAAATACCATCATTTGCAGTGGCTGCAGAATTTCGTTGAACAATTTTCGCATAAGTCATAATAGTGTCATTTTTTGCTGAGGTTGGTGGGCGAGCTTGAAACGCCCGTGAATATATCTCTGCTGGTAGGATAAATCACACGCCATGATCACTGATCAAAAGTTGGCAAAGTTTAGCTTTTCGGGACATTCGAATAAATCAGTGCCCTCAACCGTGAAATTAAAACGAGGCCGAAGTTAATGCAAAATCTATCGAAAGTTTAACAAAAACTACGATTCGGTACCTACACACGGCGACATGTCGAGTCGCCATCACTCGATCAAGTCCTTTGTGAACTATTTGAATGTTTTTGGCCACTGCGTGATATCACTATCCAATTCAGTTCAATCATTCGTTCTGCGACATGACATTGTACATACGTCAGATTTTTTATACGTACGTTCATACGAACTGCTGTAATTTTGTAAAAAGATATTGCTATTAGGTACATCAATCTATAAAACGTGACATTGATAACAACTAGATAATTTATTCTGCCCTTATGCAGTTCTAGTGTTAAAAATAAGCAGACAAAGTAAAGAAATCAATAATTAAATAGGGTAATCTTTAAGTATTACCTGTTAACTAAATATGTATCATAAGTCAAGGCACGTTATCAATAAGATGAAGTCATTTGAATTTTCAATATATTCAAAAAGATTTAATCGAATCAATTTAATCAATAAAAGCAATTACCATTTAATAGGTTTAGTTTGGGAACTTGTCTATCTTAATATCTGAAATCTTCCAAGATTGTTTCGAGATTGAAAGTCGTTGAATACTTGGCAAAGTTTTTTGTTAACATAATTAAGCTAATCTGAATATTTGGTAAAGTAGATCTATTCGACGTGACGTTAAAATTGAAAAAAGCGGCTAAGTTGTAAAAATAACTAAATATTTTTGTTCCTAATAATCTAAAGCTGCTTCCAGTCTAAAAGAAACAATGTTTTTTGCATCTTATACAAAAGTTTATATTTCTATATCATGAAGCGTCAATGTTTTAGTTTACCTACTCTTGAAAGTGTAACAAGGTCGTGCAAAGTGCCCAACAACAACATAGTACCCTTATTAGTCCCATTACACGAGTCTCAAACATAACACATGGCACACCTCAGTTTTCTGGGAAAATGGGCTCAATTCCACATTACTTTTGTAAATCCTCGTCTTATTTACCAATGTCTTTAACAAAGCAACACATTTTACTAATGTTAAGACAAAGCTTCATTATTTCGAAACACCTTAAGGCGTAAGTTGTTTGCCTTTTGCGTATTCGAGACAAAAGACGAATTTTCCGAGTCTATTAGTTTAGAAGCCTCCATATAATATTTGCGTAGGTACTTTGGGAACAATCGGTTTACAAATCCGATGAAAAGCAAAGGGTGTGAAGAGTGCGAGGTTCGGAGTGCGAGGGGAGAGGGGTGACGGGTGACTTACGAGGCTTTATTGCCAGTCTCGTGACAAACGATTATTATGAAGACGGCTCACTTTCCACACGTTCCGCTTTTGATTAACTTCAGTGAATTTGCATTATATTTTTCCACAGTATAATTTTGAATAAATATTCGACTCATTTCGGAGGACATAGCTCTTGGTATAATAAGATGGATTACAAGAATACTAATGGAATTCGGTATGATTTGAGAATAATAGGTCTAATAGACCGTCTCTTTTTTTAATGTCCATTTTATTTTATTTTATTTTTTCCTTCTTGCTGCCCTGTTCCCAAGTTATTTGAGGTCGAGGTTATATGTATTTTTCTTCTATTTCCGTCTGTCAGACGTCAATACTAACATCCACTCCCTTCTTATTCACGTCCTTTCGCGGTGTTCCTCTGCCTCTCCGTCCTTCCACATTTATCCTTGACACACTCTTTGTAGCATGTTCAATGCACATGCACATACCATGACAAACGCTGACCTCTCATTTTTTCATACTTGCCCTGATGACAATTTTATACTCATCTTATATACTTACTGCTCACTACTACTACATGCTTCACTGAATTACGAGTATAAACAAAGGGTACCACCACGTGTCCTTTGCCAGTGATTTGCATCAATCATATTATTATAGTTTGATCAGTTGTTTTTCATCACACTGGTTGACTACTCAAGAAAATAGGTTATTAGCATGGGCACGACCAAGATTAGAGACATAAAATAAATGTGTAATGTAGCTGCAATGAGTATATGCTGTGACTACTTTCATGGCTCAAGTTGATATAAAATGAGAGCTTTCCGAATAAAACGGCGAGATGGCACGGAAAACGCCAGCAAATATAAATAAAAATATTTAAAAGGATAACTTAATAGTTGTACAATCAGAAAGAATAACTTTACTCGACGTTTGTGGTTTAAAAATCTAGCTTTATGTCTCCAACAGAGCAAGAGAAATATTTTCGCATTTAACGTTAACCTTTGACCAACTTTTTATAAACGAATAACGAATAAAGTCTGAAAAATAAATGGATATAAAAATATACAAAATGTTTAAACGAAATGTTACGTGGTAGATTATTACAGGTTAGAATTACTTATGTCACACTCGGTAATTTAATCAGAGTCGTTTTAGGAGTGCTTCACAGGAGCACAGGAGTTTCTACTAAAAGATTTGTCAAAAGGAACAGAGCGCTAAGAATGCTGAAATAATTAGAAGCTGGAGTCAGCAGTAAAGTAGAGGCCTACTGAATAATGAGAGCTGGGGGAGCGGCGACGTTCACTCAGTACCCGACACATACCTACCTACAGAACTTTACATAAATTACTTTGAAGGTGACGCTAAATCTGTCGTTTCTGTTCTAGTCGCCCTCTTGTGTTACGTTTATAACTTTGGCTATTTATAGGTAGACATTAAATCCTTTGAGTTATAATTAGACGAAAGTATATAGGTACGACGAATGATTTAGCTTAGGTACTACTATTATCATACATGTGACAGACGCATGTCTATTTTTAGAGCTTCAATGTGCATTATTGTGTAGATTTGTTTTTTGGCGTCTGGCTTATTTATTAGACCGCGCCTCAAACAGTTCAATAGTCTAGGATCATCTATTAAAAGGCCAGGTCAGCACAAATTTGTTAGGACATACGACTTTAGCAAATTTACAACGCAGACAGGCCAAAGTTAGTCGAGAAGCGGTACTCACGTCCCATTTATATTGTTTTATGGTTTCTTTCCTTCCCAGTGTGGTTCAGCTATAAAATGTGGATCCGTTTCCTCGGTGCGGTTTTTTATTATCCCGTTGGATACACCGACGTATCTATCACGGAACGTCGAACGGCCCTAATGTGGGTGACCGATGACACGCATTTTGTAATACCAGAGAGCTCTCAACGTGAAATGGGTTTTAATAATGCCTCTGCTCCTCGTATGAAAACGAATTTTCTCTTTATTTTATAGATTGAGTCCGAGTCCAATCTCGGCGTTTGCGATTTTATGAGCATTCAAACTGATAATATTATCCACTAGTTTCTTAGTAACTGAAAATTGATCACTCATAAGACTAGCATGTATTTAAGTAAGTTTTTAACACTTTAATTTACAAAGATGTAATTAACAGTAATTGCGGTGAGTGAAAAGCAAATAAAATGTATTGTAAAACTAGGAAGCAGAAGCAAAATGGCATACTTATTTCACCAGTTCTTGCCTTGTAATAATGCTAATGGTAATGTCTACACAATAACGTTGCAGTTGCAAGCGAGAAAGTCGCACCGAAATTACCTTTTTAAGTGCAGACTCAACGGACTGAAGAAAAATAATATTTTAAGGTAGCAAAGTTATATCAATTAATTTTCCAACCGGAGAAACTTATTTGGAGGTAAAAATAGGTAAAGTTGAGAGCCCAGCAGCTTGTCTATTTCCCCATCTCGAATTGATTTGATCGGATTCGCGTCGAGACTCGCCGAACTTAACGAAACTTCGAGTAAACTTGCGGTTCGGAAATAGGTTTAACTAAAGATGAAAGAAGTAGTTTTGAACTGAAATCATTCTTTACGAAGGCCGGATCCAGTTATGGAAAATGACATTGATTCATAACGTTACACTCGGTTCTTTGATAAAAGTGATATTTTGATTTATGACTTTGTACAGTTGCTTTCTAAAGAAGTTTGATCAAATAAAAGAGGCAATATACTAAGCTACATTGTGTTACATGGGTTGTATGTGTAGGGGTATGTTTTGAGTCGGTCTCTACACTTGGCATAGTTACTTTAATGATCCTATAAATTAATTTAACGACTGCTTATCTCTGGATTATAAAATAATCCCTTAATTCAATGACTTTAATAAATTAACTATGCGCATAAGAATGAGGTAAACAAAGCAACGAAGCAAAATGTTGAGTGGATGGAAAAACCTCCCTCGGATCTCAATGATGGGTATCTCTTTGTTTTTGGGCGAAAATAAACTTTGCTTTTTTGTCTTTGAACCTTTTGGGCCCATGTGTGGATTGAACCATAAATCAAAGCCCTCTCAATAAATCTTGACTTCGTGAGAATTTGCCAAAGACGTTTTGTAGTTTTTTAAGCTCGATGTCGATAACATTTCACCTCAGTGATAGCTATCTCGCACAATGTATTGACTCGAGTTCAAATATTCGCTGCTCTTTTTATTGCAACATATTTTTGCCAAATGAATTGTGATATAAAACCATAAATATTGTATGACAGAAAATTTCAGATTGTGGAACCAAATAAAAGAAATGTAAAACATTTATTAAAAATACTTGGAACCTCCACGCTGTAAGTAATGAATTATTTATTAATCGTGCTAGGACCAAGATTAACTTATTATGACAACTCAACAAGACTGTAAGGCGACTCGACAAAAATGAAAATAATTTTCGTGATTTACAACCCTATCTGATATCATCTTAACAATATCCGCTCAGTAATGGCGTAAGAATTCTTTAATTTAGGCTGAAATTAAAGGCATTTGTAAACGTAACGCGGCATGAGGGGGTAAATCAATCTATACATTGAATTAGTTGATGTTGAACGGGCGATTTCGGCAATATTTTAGAGGCGACGGCAATAGAATGAGGCATTTTGCAGTCGGCGCACGTTCCAGCCTATTCATCAAGTCGCTGAAGCCATTACCGAGCCCGCCACCTGCACGATCCACGATCCCTAGTTTGTATTACGCTGGATTATTCCAACTTTCATTCACCTATAACTTGTTGAATTATAATCAATGTGTTTGTTACTATAGAATTTATGTTTATGTATAGACCTTGCCAGTTTTATACACACTAATTCAGGTCGACTAGACGTCTGAATTCTGTTATAGTTGGGCGCTAGTTTGACTTTGATTATTCAATAGTTACCAGGGAGCTACACAGGTTGTCTTATTGTTTCTCTTATAAGCTAGGGCTTAAAGAAAATCCGAAATTGAAAATTGCCAGATACATATACAGTGTATGTTATATATTATACTTAGCATTTGACTGTCACTAATCTTAACGGGATCCCATTACTTATAACCTACAAAGAATAGATCACACCATTGCAAAAAATATTATCTAGTCCAGTCTTTAAGCTGTGATAAATGTCTAGAGTTGAATGAACATTCAGGCACCATCTGAAGTGAACATTAAAATTGAGATACAAAATAACGCTTCATGCACCTGCCCAAAGGCCATAGATCATCTAGCGGGCAATAGAATGCCCGCTTGCATCCTGCCGAGCGCGATATATCACTTGCGGAAAAGCCATTAGAGTGTTCCCCGAACGCCAGATTAAAATGTTAACTAACCACCCTTTGTCTTCGCCGCATTTACAATGGGAAACGGTTGTTTTACCCTCTAATGTTTGCTGCGATCTCAGCCACTGATTGCCGCTCGCGTGTTGTTTTATTTAAAGCCGTTTGAGGCATGTTCATGTAACCGCCTTCTTATTTAAGTTCTGTTATTGCTTGTTTCCTCGGTTGATTGCGTTTTTATTTCCAATTATTTTTGGTTATATTTTATTTATACTAGATAAACTTTTAATCTTGAAACTTTCCAGAAAAAGTAAATAGGTAGGTTAAAGTAAAATGACACTCTTTTCTAAATACATCTCTCAGTTTGAAACGGAACAAAAATGTTATTATGGCATAGCTGTGCTTTAAAATGCATCTTTAGTAAATATTTGCATCAGAAAAACGTCGTAAAGTTCCAGTGACGCAATACTTGGCTGAAGGCTTTTACTAGCCGGAATTTTCCTTTAAAAGTCATGTAAGTTTCATGCAGACGGCTCTGTTTTATATTTTTGTCAACTGTGTCTTTATGCAGATCTATTTTAGGGAAATGGAAGTTTTTCCAGACTTAATAAAAAGAAGCGCATTTTCATCGTTAATGAGATATATTTTTAGTTTAATATTTAAACTAAAACCCATAAAGATTATCCTACATATTTTATTCATGATTTAATCACTTACTACGTCTATTCCTACTCTCCAAGTCTTGGAATAGGTGCAATGAAAAGTAACTTTATTTTCCGCGTCATTGGTCCGTTAGCAGTTAGCAGAGAAGTTTTAATGCCCAAGTTACAAACTATTTTTGCAATAATATCGTGGGAAGCTACCTGCTACAACTATGATTGTGACCTTATCGTTGGTTTTTCATTTGTTACCTTATGACGTAACCTTATCTTTTCTTTTTTGATAGTAAAATGTAGTTATTGGCAAACTCTGTAGATACTAAATACAATGAATAATACTTTAACAAAATAACCATCTCCGCTTAAACACAAACACAAAGTTATTGCGAAAAACAAAAAAAAAACGCGTTCATATTATGAAGTGCGGCCTTTTGTGGCAAAATAGCCATTTACCTTATTAGCTAGGTAGCGGCCAGTCTTCACTTTATATTCTAGGGCAGTTGGCACCCACACCACGTCCTAACCTATTCATCATAAGGCAAGACCGCTGAAAGTATTCCGTGGCTACCTGCCCCCACTATTCCTCCGGCTGACTTAATCTTGTTTGCGGCGTGCAAATATTCTTTTAATAATATATTTTCTAGGTCCAATATAAAAGATTTATTGTATTGATTCCAAGTGGAGGCTGTTGCGCAAATTGTACTTGAAGTTATTGACGAGTATTTTGAGTATTATGTACACGTAGACACAGTTTGTCATACTTTTTCCAGACAGGTACAAAATTGTGTACCATATACTTGTACCTACTTATTAGGTAGTATGTTCCCCGCGTGGGGTACCTACATCAAAGCAAGGACTCGTGTAGCCCTCAATATATGTTTCAGGTAGCTCCTCCGACCAACTAATTAATTCATTATAGTCAACCAAGTTGCCTAGTTTACACAGAGGCACGCACATTGAAAACATAAATTACCAAATTCATTCCAGGGGGAGCTAGAGTAATGAAGAAAGGTGCCCTTCCAATCACTTCACATTACGAGCTCTAAGTTCTAGGATATTGATGGAGTGGCTGGAACAAGGGCAAATCGTCTTGATACGTACGCTCGACGTTATTTTCAAACTTGAAATCAGCATTCGTAAAAGGCAGAAATAGAAGTCCATTCCTACGAATACCGAGTATATTTCTTACATAAAGGCATTTGACAACAATATATTTCAATGCTATCACGGAAGCGGTATACTATGACGAATGCAGCTATTTTTCCGGCGTTATCATGTATGCACGTCCAATTTTTATTGCTTTTTGTGCGGCAGTTACAAATCGATTTGGCTTTAAGCCAATGGCGTCATTTTAATAGTTCCTCTGTGTGGCCGACAGTACTCACATATTTTAACATTATGTATAGACATTTTAAGCTATGAATTTGTGAGGCACGGCTGCGCCGGAACTTCATGCCAAATTGAGAAAAAACATTCTGTTTTAGACGAGGAAAACAGAAATCACGTATGAGGAAGAAATTCTGAATATATTCATTTTATGTTATTGGTAGGCTTATTTTAGGTTTAGCGTTGGAAGAAAAATATTTTATTAGAGTTCTGTATCTTAGATACTCGATTACTAATTCAAGAGCTGCGAGGCTCGTTTATAAAAATAATAAGAAATCGTTTGACATTTCAATAAAAGCGAATCCATCGAAAACTGCTGACACCTTTTGTTCCTCTTGTAGTACGACAGACAGTGTAGCGAGAAAATATTTTCCATTATTTATTAATATTTAGTAGGTGTCCCTTATCTTAGGCGGGTTCAATCCTCTGTAGTATCGCTTGATATTCTCTCTTTGAATGCACAGTGGCTCGATAAAACGAGGAATTTGCAAGAAGAGATACAATAACTGGGATAAAAGGGAGCTCCTTTACAATAATATCTATTCATTGGCGAAATCATGAAATACAATTTCCTGTGGTAGCTATTCCTTTACAAAGGTTTACCATATTGGAAAAGTTACCTCGAGAGGAAATAACTTATGATATTACGAGATCTTATCTCGGAGTTGGAAAGATTTTCAGGTAGATAGTTACTGAAGGGTGCTTTTGTTTCAATTGTTGTTAGTATGCTGTGTTTTTGTTAACAAGAATTATTGATTTATGTGAATCAGTCTTTTCTGAAAACATCACATTGAATCGTATTCTATTTGGCTATCAATAAACTTTATTATTTAGTTCACTAGTAAATCAATCTAGAAATAACAATTAACAACCGCTGTTACCTTGTACCTATTTTAAAGTATTTTTCTATTTTACAGCAGAACAAAACACGCTCACATCACTTGAAATGAAAACACAAACACAATAATATCAAACAGACTTGAATATCTAATAGGTTAAGAAATTAGCATTCCAATAGATTTCAGTTTCCTTATATCTGGGTAGTCAGTACGGACGGGCTGAGCCTAACTGAACAAAGGCTTAGGAACGTCGGACGACGGACATCCGAATAGCCTCCGCAGATCCTAAGTACAAAGACTGATAAACGGATAAGACTCCCACATAGCTGTGCATTCGAAAATATAGCAACGCTGTATATGACGTTATTTTGTACATAAGGTATTTTGGTCAGATAGGCAGACGCTCCTTGTAAAAGACAGGTGTTCAGCTGCATGCGGGTAGACTGGAAACCGAACCCAACATAGTTGTAAAGACTAGGCAAATAGATGATGGTACACGAAGAGGAATATCACATCGCATAGTTTAAAGAAACAGCTCGACGTTAATTTTGAATTATCAAAAAAATAATGCATTGATTTTGCTTGCCATTATAAACCTCATTAACAAAACAGTATAGTTTTCCATACTAAAAGTGTATCCAACCTTCAACGTACAAGGAAACTTTCGATAAAAATCAGTATAAAACTAGCTATCCATTATTAAAGTTATATCACAAGTTTAAAAAGATCCTGAAATATGATTACAATTTTAATGGTGAAAGCGGGCAGGGTGTTAACAAGTAAACAACTTAAAAAGTTTTTAATTGTAACCAAAGCTAAAAATGTTATACTTTAACTTTATTTACGTTGAAAACAAAAGCCACAAAATATGGTGGATTATAAGAGCTCGTTTTAAAAGTTCAAGACCCGTTTTTCTTCTGATAGCTGATCAATGTTGAGTGGTATTTTAAAAGATTCCTTTAATGAGGTATAAATCTAAATAATTTTCTCAAACTCGGATGAATACTTACCTACTTTCTTTTATTAAACTCTAGACATTTCCTTCTATTTTAATCATTATTATCTTGAGGAAACTGCGCTAGATATACCATAAAATCTACTGTTATGTTATCACTCATTCTGTTATTCGATTCGCAAGTTAAACTTTGAAAGTGGAGCAAACAAAGACAACTTTTACATTACTAGATTATTTTCATATTTCTAACGAAAGATGAAAACCCTGTAACTACAATGTCTGTTCCCAAAAACAAGATTATTAACAAATATTAATCAGAATGGAAATTCGGTAACAAAAACTCTACAAAGAAGTCAAACATTTGCTCCTAATTAACATCTTGACTCATATTAATTAAAGCTGAAAGTATTCCCTGTAAACTTTAATAAGCCGTGGTCCTAATTAGTTTGAAAGTCGCTCAATCGGAATCGAATACTACGCATACGCTTCGTAATGCATCGCTGGCTATGTTGTATCGTGTTTCCCGATTCGAGAGGCCCATAAGAAGCATGAATGAGCAAGCTGTGCAAAGGCAAATTACAAAGGTTTTTTTAGAGTACGAGAAAAATATATAAAATTACCCGTGATTTTATGTTAATGAATGTACCTGTATGAAGTAAATACTATGTTGGGAATGGATTGAATTTTGTTGCAAATTACCTTATTGCAATTGTGTACCTAATGACGTATAGGTACAGATAGTCAGTCATGTTTGAAGAACAATACGTAATTGTTAATTATTATTGAAATTCCATGTTCAGTTGGACCTACTGCTACAATTATCTAGCTGCCAACTTTTAGGTTAATGGCACAGGGTAGGTATGTGTAATAGATAAAAAACCCACATTTAAATACATATGACCTAATATTCTAAGATAGGTTCTTTTAGCGTCCAATCAGAACTACCTCACACTCTCGAATGAAAAGCAGCTTATAGAATTTCCCGAAAATTGGATACAGGTAATCTAAAACTAAACTAATAATTCAAATCGGATTGATAGTTCCTGTAATTAGCGCTTAGTTACATCACCAAACATATAGTTCTATAAAAAAAATGCATAGATAATTCTTAGAAATGCTCTAAGTTAATTAATAACCACCTCCTCCGAGCCTTTTTCCCAATCATGTTGGGGTCGGCTTCCAGTCTAACCGGATTCAGCTGAGTACCAGTGCTTTACAAGAAGCGACTGCCTATCTGACCTCCTCAACCCAGTTACCCGGGCAACCCGATACCCCTTGGTTAGACTGGTGTCAGACTTACTGGCTTCTGACTACCCGTAACGACTGCCAAGGATTAATTAATAACCACCTATAAACATGAAAAACTTTTTAGTACTTAGTATGGTTATGTGTATATTGGTTGAATCCAATACATCATCCAATTTGAAGATTCTCTTCATAGAATAAGATCCAGGCTTACGTCGTGGAATAACAAGCGTTTAACTGCCCATAAAGAGGGATTTATTGCTTTGCAAACATATGGAATATCCCGTGTTTCGCTTCGAAGACTTACCTATTTACTGTCGATGCTATAACAAACCCAAATACGTATAAAATGATAAGTTTATGTCATATAGATTTTTATGTAGCAAGTCCTGCAAAAGTTGACGTTAGTAAATACATTTTAATTTGTTGTTTGATTAATAGCATTAATTGCGGAAATTTAGCTTCAGAAATGTACTAAGTTCATGATTCCCGCGTTATTAGCTAGACGTGGTTCAACGTTTTTAGCAACGTTCGCTTGTTCTTCGTATACATCAAATATTCTTCAGTGAGCAGCATAAATGATGTGCTCATAACTATATATTTTATCCGCTACGCAAAGATTTAACTTCTAAGTAGGTAGTATATTAAGTTATTTTATAATTTTATTAAAGTTCCTGCGTCATAGCAACTAGGCTACTTTTGCAAGTTTAAGAGGTGACTTGGCTTTACTGGTTTCATAAAACTACTTTTATAAACTAGTATCTTCCACCTCGTTAAATTATTCCTTTAGTTTATGTATCTTTCTAAAAACTAAAACTTGTTTAAAGTTTGTAAGTTGCGCTGGCTGTTTTCACTTAAAAAAATCTTTATCTCTCGGCGATAAAATAAAAAATTCCAATGTTATATTAAAAAGTTTTAATACTGTCTGTACCTGTACTCCTCACTTGAAACTCCCATACCGTAACATTAGCTCGAAACACTCGCTCATTCATTTTAACTTATTAAAGGCGGTATTAAGTCGCTCCACGGTTTTCTTGCAAGCGAGACGTCATCATGCAAGAAATGCGCAAACATAGTCGGAATATTCATGTGTGTTAATATTCATGGCCACGGAGGCACCTGCTGCACTTCAGTTAAGGATCGCGGTGACGCGGCGGGAGGCGTGTGTACATTTGTGAGACTGTCTGATATTCCTATAACTTTATATCCTTACTTATAAATATGAATATGAAAGAGCGCGTGGCAAAGTAAGAGCTGCATGTGTCGGTCAATAATAGTGTTAACCCGCTTGGTAAGGTCGGTCCGTGGATCTGGATCTGGATCGTCAGAAGACAGAAAATCTGACAACCAGTGTTACCAAAAGGGATTGGGTTGCTCGGGCATGTGGGGTGAGAAGGTCAGATTGTGAGTCGCTTCATGTTAAACACTCGTAAACAGCAGTATTCGTTAATACGGAGAACAGACCGCAACAAAGCTAGTGAAAAGTTGAGACAGTTGATTATAAATACAAATATTTAAAGATTTTGTTAGGTTCTCACACACACGTTAATAACCGATATACAAGGAACTTTGTATACAGATATAGGTACTATGGAACACTTCATCCGGATGCGCTTAGCAAGTCACTCAGGATACGAGTGAAACAGCGGTAGACAGCTAGCGTGGGTTAAACTTTCACGACATAGACGAATGCACGTATGAATTTCAGATCGCATTCAGATGTTCTGGCTAGACATTACCGCATTACAGATTTAGGTTACCACGTGACTTACTTAATTTAAACTTCACGATTAGACGCTTTGTTAAACAGTTGTTTGGAACTGGTCTAGGTTAGCGAAAAGTTTATGTTTTATAATTAAACCGTTGTGTAACTGACGTCGTTGTTCCCTTAGGATAAGAGTGTTATCGCACAAAAATATAGTTTTCGTAACAGGGGAACGCTTGAACTTTTTCGGGTTTTATTCACGTTCTGTTGTACCTAAAGCAAAATTTGAGTGGGATTTCTATTGTGATGAAAATCTGGATAGGTAGAGTTATCAAACTTTCAAGAAGAGGTTAGTTCATTGATTGATTTTTCGTGAATTGACAAAAAAAACATGAGTTATCCATGGATAATCCTGTACACTCAAATAGCATTTTACCTAAAAAGTTAGCCATTAGTTTTACTAAAAAAAAACTACACAACAATTCAAAAACCCCATACCAAAACCAGTTCAATCCGCACAAATCCAGTTACGAGGATTTCCGTGGAGACACCACCTTGTTCTCAATCGTTTGCATACGGCTGCAACCGAGTTCACAGTTAGTTCCGTTTCTAAGGCTTTGATTTGACATTGATTGTGGATACCGCCATTGTTTGTTTGTTTGTGTGTGACGTAACATGTTTGTAGGTCGTGTTGGACTTGTGTCGAGGAATTGGTTAACGGCAGATGTTGGTGAATGGAATGCATTTTGGGAAGCTGGTTGGATATGTGTTCCGAGTTTTGCAGACTTGTTGAGAGTGAAATAATCATCATCCAAAATGATGCCAATTTAAATACCTACAACTAGACTACGTAAAATTCAATTGTGTTATAACCGCTCATTTAAAATACTCGAGTTGTGAAGCAGCTTATTCTTAGAACTAGATACATTTAACTTTTATACAATACTAAAATAATACTACTGTAATACCCGGACACGGCACTCTAAAATCTGAAGCAGACACGAGGCGAAACAAGATTCCTGGTAATAAATAAATAAGTGTCAGTAGCAGCGCGTTCTCCTCGTCGACTTACTAATAATTATAATTAAAGCGAACTCCCCTAATTCAGCGGTGACGTTCCAATCTCTTGTTTGTTCTACGGAACCCGACAACCTCTTTCAAGCGTTTCTTGATTGCTAAAGAACTTAAAACTTAAATGCGCCTGTCTGGTCGTTAGTGCGCACATATATTATGCAGTTTCTGGGAAGTGTGTCTAGCTTTAATGCTTTTTCGGTTAGAACGCTGGTAAATATCATTTTCGTGTTGCTTGGAAAATTAAAGAAAACATTACTTGGGAAACGGACTTGTTCGCTGTTTTAATGCAAATGGTACGTGTTTACGTCACTTGCATTTTACCGCAGTGCATAATTGCTTCATTCAGTTGCTTGTTCTCTGCGATTGTGATGGCCTTGTAGCTGGCCATTATGAATGATAGATCTACTAAGTATTTGTACTTCTATTTACATATTTAATATTACGTATTGAGCATTGACCGGAAGTCGTGGTGGCACAGTGAGTAAAGGACCAACCTCTCAGGAATGAGGGCGCGGGTTCGATCCCAGGTCAGGCAAGTACCAATGCAACTTTTCTAAGTTTGTATGTACTTTCTAGGTATATCTTAGACACCATGACTGTGTTTCGGATGGCACGTTAAACTGTATGTCCCGGCTGTCATTGAACATCCTTGGCAGTCGTTACGGGTAGTCAGAAGCCAGTAAGTCTGGCGCCAGTCTAACCAAGGGGTATCGGGTTGCCTGGGTAACTGGGTTGAGGAGGTCAGATAGGCAGTCGCTTCTTGTAAAGCACTGGTACTCAGCTGAATCCGATTAGACTGGAAGCCGACCCCAACATGATTGGGAAAAAGGCTCGGAGGATGATGTATAGAGCATTGACCGGCCGCTTGGCGCATAACCTAGTATTAGCTCGCACTGAACCTGTGTGGAATATGCCTCGTTGGGTCCTGCCGTGTTGCATCGAACTGTGAGATTGAGGTAGGTGAGAGTGAGAATGCACTTGAGTGCACGCAAACAATTATAGTTAACAATTTTATTACTATATATTTGTCATTCCCAGCATGCAGTTGACCACTGTGACTGATAAGCCTAAATTATTAACAGCAAAAGACTAACAACATAGAAATAATCAATAGAATTGGATAAAACATGTTATATGCCAGATCAAGTACTTTCTCTCTACAATAAAGAATTTGATAAGATCGATAGCCCGACCTTGAGGAAGAGCTAATATTATATTCAAAATATCCTTTATGATTTGGTATAACCGACAAAATACTTTCATATCTAGAAAAGGAAAGTGAGTGTTTTCCTCAGTAGCTGTTTGGCTTCCAAGGTTTAATATTGACTTTAATAACTAATTACAAAGCTTATTACGGCACTAAATATTTATCACGATTATTAAGGCCCACGTAAAAGGGGCGGACTAACTTCATTATGAGAAAATATAAAACTTGGTTAACATAGACATGCTACAAAAAATTCTTAAGGTCTTTTTGTTATAAGCTGAGATAAACTAGTTAGGTACTTGTAATAATATGTAGTTGAATATTATTATTAACATTCAAATAAGTTTTAAAACGATGTTTTCCGACTTCTAAGTGTCCAAATAAGCCTAAGGCCTAAAATACTAAAGTCTATTCCTATACATCCTTAAGTCTGGATCCAGTCAGATATCAGGGACTGAGAGCACTCAACGTCGAAATTGTTGATTAGATATTTTGGTCACAAGTAAGTACTTTGTTATTGAATTGTTTTATCATTATTTGGTAATATTGTGTACCCAACACATAATTATTAACTGTATTTTCCATCTAAAAGAACGGTGCAAGTATATTGAAAGATGACACACAAAATTAAAAACCAATAAACATCATGGTCACAATAAGTACCACCGTTCAAGCAAAAAACCATTTGACACAATTATAACGGCTCCGACAATCATCGATAAACTGGCCTCACAATGAATACAATTCCTATTAAAATAATTGGGTAATACTTTGGACTTCAAAGAATCTCGTTCAAAGAGGAACGGTGATAATTGACGCATAATGCCGACAAATCGTCTACTACGGAATAAGGTCAAAGATCATTACAAGGAAAAACACTCAGAGCCTTAACTGTCACCATTTATATCCGGATCAATAGTCTTAACGTTCGCATTGTTTTTGTTAATTCCCAATCAAAATGAGTTACATAGCACACATTTTGACTAAGTTACCGCCACCGAGAATGCTGTGTGCGTGGCGAAATACCGGGCCACTGAAATATAAGACTTGCTTATCAACTCGTCAAGAAGAAGAAGACCTACTTTCTTAGTACTTCCAAAAATATGTAAAACGTTTATCTGTATCCAGTAAGAATGTATAAGTACTTTTATGTCCATAATAATGCGCTAAAGATTTGTTCTTAGAAACAGTCAGTGAAAGCTTATATTATCTCAATATTTCAACTACCACGCACTGCGTAGATTATTCTGGAAAAGTTTGTTGTTTTAACCAAAATATTATTCTTACCGAATTTGCATAATAAGGATACAGTTCCGCATAAAGTAGCCGGCGACTGCGTTAGAGCATCCGCGCACTGCAGACTAAACAGTCGGCCGATAGTTGACCGACAGTAGATTTTTTTTTTATTAAATCTGCATCCGCAAAATTTCCAGTATTAGTTTACCGGCATTTATTTCCTCCGTCCATGGCACTGACAAATTGATCAGGAAAATCCTACCTATTACACTGATCAATTTTGAGGTGCCATGCCTGGCGGAGGCTATTAATGCTTGGAAAGTTACATGCCCGAATACCGATCTACCCGCCAACCCATCCTGGGGGGATGAGCCGCTCTGCAGAGTAATACGGAAAAATCTCATTGATACGTCAATTACTTCTGCGGAGCGAGCACGCCTACTGGCTGTGGGTGAATGGGAGTCAGGTCTTAGGCTTCACGTATTTCCGTCGGCAAACATAGGCACCATGTTTGACGACACCACTTTCAGACTCGCTGTCTGCCTGCGTCTGGGTGCTTCGTGCTGCACTCCTCACCGCTGCCACTGCGGGGAAGCTGTCAACAGCCTCGGTCACCACGGCCTGTCGTGCAGTCGGAGTGCGGGCCGCATACGACGATATGCGAATATCAACGACGTGATCCGTCGGGCTCTTGTTGCCGTCGGCGTGCCAGCCGTACTTGAACCAAATGGTTTGGCACGCGACGATGGCAAGAGACCAGACGGCATGTCGCTATTTCCGTGGAAGATGGGTAGGACTTTAGTGTGGGACGCGACCTGCGTCGACACTCTTGCGCCATCCCATCTTCTTAGAACTGCGTGTTGTGTTGGCTCCGCCGCTTCACAAGCTGAGGACCTCAAACGGCGCAAATATAGTAGCCTTATCGGGAATTACATGTTTGAGCCGTTTGGGGTTGAAACTCTCGGGCCGTTTGGTCCGAGTGCTCACGCGCTTGCGAAGGAAATTTCTAAGCGCCTTGTTGACACTTCTCGTGACCCAAGGGCTGGCTTTTATTTCGCACAGAGGTTGAGCATTGCCATCCAACGTGGCAATGCTGCCAGCCCTCTGGGTACATTACCCAGTGACAGCGATGAGGAGCAATTTTTTGATGCAATGTAATAGTTTTAAGTTGTATATATAAGTTTATTTTTAATTTTTAAACTTAATGTAAATATTATGTGAATACTTCAAATAACAATAAATAAAAATGAAACTAGGTAACTAGGCACCTTATCATCTGGATCCCAATCAAACTTTTCATTCATTCTCATACCGGATCAATACCTTATCGTTGTTGTGTGTGTACATTCATCTTCATACTGATTTATGAGCCAAAACAAACTATCGGCCGATTAAAAGTTTGTAGTGTGCGCGTACTCTTAGTCAAGTAATTTAATACAATCGTATACATTACAAAAGTTTACTGAAATAGGAACAAAACTCACTACGTTTTTGTACTTACTTTTGACGTGTCTGACGCTCGCATACCATAACAGTTACTACATACCTACAATACTTGCATAAAAAGAGTTGCATGTTTCAATAAAATAAACACACTGGCTGACACAATAAACTCGTCCAAATGCATGACAAGCATTCATAATTATCGTGTTTTACGAGAATCCACATAATAGATATAAACATACCCTACACGTGGGCTTTAATTATGTTCTGATAAATTATTCGCAGATTACGCAAGCACATTAATTGGAAAGTTTTCAAAGAGTTACAGTACTGAGAATTGTTCTACTCAATTATAATTGATAATGGCCGAGTTTTAAATATTTTAGTCATCAACCTCCGAGCCTTTTTCCCAACTATGTTGGAACTACAAAAATCTTCAACTTCAAGTATTTAAAAACAGAAACAATGTAGACGTGATTCAGATTGATTAAAAATGTAAAATTCGTCGTTTGTAACTGTCGACTCATGCAAATTGAGTTCGGTTTAATAATGAAGTAAACAAACTATGGCATTTTAAAAAAACATTCTGTAAAAAGTAATGTTGGAGTTTTAATTTTTAACGAATACAATTAATATTTTATAAACTTCAACTAAAATGTTTTAGACATGTTCTAACATTTTTGCACTTTAAAATGTGCGCGTATTTTCAGCGCGCCTAAAATACATGGAAAGTTGTATGTAAGTAATTTGATAACCATGTAGATATCGGATATCCGTGGATATCTAGTGAAAAATCTGTAAACCATACCGTTTTCAGCACTAGGTAGCAAAAATGTCACTGCAAACGAAGTAGCGCAGATTTGGATACTTTTCTTCTATGTTTTTGATCTGAAAACAACCGAAAAGCGACAACTGGGCAACAAAAAATACAATTCCGCTTTCGGTTATGTTTGCTGTGTTAAAAGTAAAATGAAAAACATTTCGTCGCTTACGTGAGAGTATTTTTCAACTGAAGATATGCTAGATTTTAGAATATATATTTTTAACACTGCCTCACAATTTTTACTTTTTATTTGTAAACACACCACTACTACCTATTATGTAATCTTACTTTCGCAAACTTTCTTAGCTCTCCGCCGTCATCCATCAAAATACGTACAAAAACATACTTACAGCATCTTTAGAGCACTACTAAAAGGTCCTTACACACGTATACGTTCTCACCTTCGTCCTAAGGAGCATCTCAACTATGACAATAAAACCAGACAGTAAAGATAAAAACGTTATGTTAGTACCAATGTAATTCAGGATAGGAAGATTTATGCGTCAGTCATTTGTTTTCGCCGGGTAATCTCCGACCGGGCGAGGCGTCGCGCTAAACTGATTACGACTTCAAATTAAGCCGTAAACTCGTAACGCTCAAATTACTGAGTATTAACGCAGACATTGCTTTTAAGACGAAAGTTTCACTGTGAAATATTTGTTTTAGAGCCTATGCGTCCTTTTTTAGGGTAATTGTATTTTTTGTTTTTGTTATTAGTGCAACAAAAACTTGGACTACAAAATGTTACACTTGTTTATTTTCTTGTTAATGTTAAACATTGACAAAATATACTTTTGCAATGTTCGATTATATTTTACCATAGATACACTCTTAAGTAACTCCATAATACAATCCGCGATAAACCGGAGATAGGAAATCTCCGCAGCCCAAGGCGCCACACATGAACAAGATCATTAACATATTAAGTACATAAATAAAAAAATATATGCCCTTTGTAAAGAGATCCCAAACAAAATTTACCAAGTAGCTATAACGAGTAATATATTGCCGTATATTCTTTGTGCTTGTCTGAAGTAAAGATTTTGATCAGCCATATGTTAAGGAAAGGAAGTAAGCAAAGAAAAACGGGGAATGGGGCGTTGACGCGTAACAGATAATCATGTAGCATGTTTATCTAGTATAATACAACCGCGACGTATGAACGTAATCCCTAAAGGGATGGGCTTAGCCCTTAGCCCTTCCCTATATAGTTCGCTCTTGATATTTTTAGGCGAATAGGTATCATATTTGTATAACAAGAGCCACGTAACGAGGTTGTCCAAAATTCTGAGTAAGTATATGAAATTCTAGATCCTGCTGTTGACCTTTATCAAAAAATAATTGTATCCTTTATTTGTTTACTCCCTGATGTGTTAAACAGATAAAATATAATAAACCTTCATCGAACATATCAGGAAATTTTAAATTTTCGAAATAGGAACTGCAGATATGATCTTGTTTTGTTTCCTAGGTCAGACTTCTCTTCTCGTAAAGTAAGACCAGAAAGCCACATAAGACCACGTAACCGCTGTTAAGATAAGCTTCCTTAGAAGCTATTCCATTGAGCAATGTGAGGAATTCTTGGCACGTACCTACTTACATAGTAACTAGGGAAGTCCATATGTGACTTCAGTGGAAATGCTGCGAAACTTTCCTTGGTAGGGCAGGTAACGGCGAATAATGTTACTTTGGAAGAATAAATCAAGTATATTTAAAAAGACGTTTAATGTAATAATCATTTCAACGCGTGTTACTGGTCTTTGCTTGTAATTAATATTAGCATGACCTACTAACATGTGTTCAAGGCGTATATAACACTACATATGATTAATGCTTGAGAATTCTTGATGCTGGATTTTAATAAAGCGTTCTTGAACTTCTAAGAATGATGTAGATATGATTGGAAGGCCTGTGATTAAATGAGTACTTTTACAGTTTTGAAAAACTTTTTATGCACACAGTTAACTGGTGAACAAAGTATTTGTATACCTGATCATTGTAATTGTATGACATTACAAGTGTATTTCAATTTACCTCATTAACAGAACAACCATTTTTCCGCACACATCAAAATAAATCCAATTGGAATTATGAAAACCGGTAACTGAAATCAAATATCAACAATATAATCAGCTTATCGTTGCCATCATAATAACACGAATTTCGATTAATTAAATAAGTAATTAAGGGTCGAGACTTATTGCATTAATTAAGCGGCCACAATTACACGTTATTACTGGGCGATGGCGTAAAATAAAACAATAGACTATCTACGTCGGTAATGAGCGCAAATGTGCTGGTAATGTTGACGCAATTTGTTCAAGCTCCAGTGGAAATACTTGTGGAAATGTACGTGTTAATAACTAATACTAATTAACTTCCAATCTAGGAGAAAATGGACGGTAGTTTTGTTGGTGGTAAAGGGATCAGATAGTATAGTTATGGTAATAAAATACTTTTTTTGTTGTATTTAGGTAATGTAACTGGTAAATGGTATTATTTACTCATGTTATAAGAAAATCTGTGTGGATAATGTTGATATTAGTCTTAAAATGCTTATTGAAACTTCAAACTAATAAATAAATATAGCTACTTGGTAAAGGGGTAGAAATAAATAAGGAACCTTAACATAGAGAATATAGATCTTTTTAACAATATTGCCATATGCGTAGATAAACAACGAAATAGGTTAACAATGTGACCATCGATATCAACAAGCGAAAAATCGACGAAACCAACTCCGAGTATTCGATTCCATTGATATAGTGATTCCAATTGCACTTCGACCGTACGAATCGTGATCGCCAGCAAAATGAAAAACTGATGCACGAGGTTTAGAAGTCTCTAATAAAATGTTGTTTATGTGGGACAATAGAGGGCACCAGTATTGTTCCCGCGGGCACCGGGCACTGACGTCGCCCGCAAATGGTTCCGGCATGGCTGCAATGCACTCCTGTTAAATTAAAAACGTCACTAGACGTGAATTCATATCATATTCCCTTCGTTATGTTGCTATTTTTGAGTTGGTAAAAAAATAATTTAAGAACTTATCATTATCTTACTTTCTTTCTAACCTATTTTATTTTTTAAACTACCGGTCCGTAAAAGTTGTAAGTATATGGACTTTATCAAAACTGTATCTTCTAAAGATTCCAATAAAACAAAAGAAGAACAAAAACAATAAACACACAGACAGTATCGTCATTCCGTGAACACAGGATGATGTCATTTCAAAACCCATCGGCCCAATCCTAACAGCGTTCCCGTAATTACAACAAACAACACACACAAAACCATAGCAATAACACTGTTGTGTTACTGAAAAGCGTTTTCAGATAAGCGTCCGGGAAGCACGTAAAATTGCCACTTAACTGAAGGCCGCTGAAGACCTTTACCCTTTGGAATTTTATTAACTGCTCACTTAGTAACACTTGTTTCAAATACATTGTGCTTATATTGCTTAAGTAAGTGCCAGATTAGAAGCATGGATTGTGAATTACTATAATTTTGTCGTTGTTTTAATGAGCAAAATATAATATAGCAATTAAAAGCCTTCCTTTATTTTACCATAAAATCACATTGATGTCATGGAGATTTTTTTATTTATTATTAGCAATCATATTTCCAATCACAACAATTATATTCGGAATCCTATTTATTATAATGAACTACAGGAAACTTCTCAGAGAAAAGGTTATTTCTTGCCATACAAACGGTACACGTGACAACAAACAAGACATTCTCAGCGCCTCTGTATAAAAACTTGTCTCAAGTGAACAGTTTTCTGAAATAATAAATTCTTTAAAGCCTCGAGGCACAGAAAGACAGGCGTCTCTTAAGAATACTGTCTACGGACACCTAGGACGTGCTGTCGCAATAACGCGCCGGTTCGCTAAATTGAACAGCATTGCTCAAACCAAGACAAGAACTCAAGTCTCAAGAAAATGGGTGAAGCAAGAAAAGGCCTCACTCCAACTGAATGGTCACGATCTAAAGAATGAAATGGAATTTTTCAATTTTGTTAATTAATTTTGCCTGTTTGCCATCCCCGATCGAATAATTTTCCTTCGTAATCTTGATTCTTTTTTGTTTTGTTTGTTTGGGATGTGAGCCGGATAATAAATATAAATACTTTTTTTTGTTTTCTTAAGTAATCCTGCTAAATGTGATTGGTGGTATGTTAGCTTCTTGTTTGGGTGTTCTGTTTTATATTCAAGTCAGGTAAATCAAAATTAAAGCTTCTGTGTAGGTTAAAATATGAGGTATCGATATATAAAAGATAAAATCGGTAAACACTCTTTGTTCTTCTGGCAATAAAAAAAACATTAGGTGTTTTATAGATTGATTAAATAGTGCTTTTCAATATTTCTTTAAACTTTCAATATTTTGCATAGCCTATAGATTATTTTTTTATTATTCTGCGGTTAAAGAACCCTAGTATGTACTTACTGAAGAATTAATAATAAGCCTCAATTTAATTAAATGATTAATTGTATCTAAGACTCTTGATGTCAAATTGCTTTGTCAACAGTTCGTAATAAAATTTCTAAGTACGGTTCAAAATTTCTTTTTAAACGAAAATGTTGTAGCATTGACAAAAAGTTCTTTATAAGGTATAGATGCGACCGCTGGAAAGGAACAAAGTACCGAAGCCTTTGTAGTTGGTAGAACAGGCCTTTATTAAAAACCTCTTTGCACCTTTGTATAGGTACCTAACGTTTCATAAAATTGACGAAACTTATTCAAAGTGTGTATCTTTTGTAAGCGTGAAGAGCGCTGTGAATTGCGTCTCAAGCTTAGTGCTGCGGCTTTTATCGTTAATGCTGTAAACACCTGTGCGTCTGTGATATAAGGACTTTACGAGATGGTAAAGGATTAATTTCTCGTATATTTAATTAATGCACTAAAAACGAGTCATTGTTTTTTTATTGACAGCATCACGCACCAACGCATTACATAGGTATACCTAGGTAAGTATACCTATTGGACAAGAACTTTTTATGAAGTCAATTATTTATACTATAACTCAAAATAATAATGCATCTTAAGCTGGGTACCCACTTAGAAGTGTAGCACGTAACGTATCAGATACAGTAGCAACCTGCAAGTGGGTACGGCTCGTCCACGGTTCTCACGAGCACACTGCGAACCGCCTTTGTGTTCGCAGCGAATCCGCCACTCGGCGGGTCACTGCGAGCTTACAGCGCTCCACGCGCGAGCGGCTCGCAGCCGGCTCACTTGATACCGTATCTGATACGTTACGTGCTACACTGCTAAGTGAGTACCCAGCTCTAGACACCTGACATTTAATATTTCAAGTCGCGAAATAACTTTGTTAAATAAATAATAGGTTTATTTAATCCTTGGCGCGCAACCGTCAATGCCAACCTCTAGTTAATATGCAGCAAAGGGTAGCTGTGAGGGATTACCCATTCAAGCAATTTTGAGTTGCTTACCCCTGCAATCTGAGTTTTAGAGTCCTTTACCCCAGAATAAAATGTTTATATAATACTCCTGCATACAGTTATGTGGGGCTAATTTTAGAAAGTTTCAACTTCTTGAACTTTGCACGCGATTTTCGATAAAATGCGTTTGAGCTCTCTTGATGCTTGCAACTATTCTCATATTCTCAATTTCTAAGGAGCAATACATGCAATAAAGGAGATAAGCTCCTGATATTTTAACGTCAGTGGCACATCTAGCGGTATGATATAATTCCGTTTTCAAAATAATATTAATTCATTGCATTACTTTATGAAATTAACACTTGGCAGTAACAACAATACAGATATCATAAGTGTTTTCATTCCAGCATCCCTAATAAAATGAGATTACAACGATATAATGGACTTACCCTAATATCTTCCCAGAACTCGAGTTAAGTAATTGCGAGAATACGCACAAACAAATTCAATGAGAATTTCTTAAAAATTGCCGCGCAATTTCCTTCGAATTAATCGGTTCATTACAAGAAAAAAATATGAAGATTTGTAAAATATTCGCGTTCTTGTGCCCTCATTAAATCCTAAGTCTGCAATTAAGAAAAGGGCACTCTCGAACTGTAAACTGATTATACTTACAATGAAGCTGTAACGCCCGACATTACCCAACTCGTTTGCATTAATAAATGTTATTTTTGACGAAGCAAACGTTTGTTTCTATTACGAGATGAAGGAGGCATGATTCTGAAATGTTTATTGTATAAAAACAGAAAACAACAAGGCTTCTGTTATGTTCGTAATATTATTTTACAATCCGTAATGGGATCTCTTATTTTGTTGAGAAGCCTTTAAAGAATTCATACATTCGTATAGTAAAATATTATGAAGGAAATCATTTTCATATTTGGGAAGCGCACTTTAAGCCGAATTAGGAAAAGCTGCGTTTATAATATCGTTAGTGGCACAGCAAAGGGGTGTAATATAAAAACCGCGGATTTGTTCACATAAGCGGATTGCACAGCGGAGTTAAATGCCTTTGTACTGAGGTCGCTAATTACACGTACCAGATGTTTCATTTTTTTGTAATTCAACAAGTGCTTATTTTTGGACACACCGAGCGTGAATTGTCATTTTGTATAACTTAAACGAAAAACATTCTTTTTGTCTGTTTTCAACTCTGTTTTTGAAATGAAGCTCTATATTGTAACTTAAGATGCAATAAAGGTTGACAAAAAAGCGTCACTTATACATAGACGCAGTCTAACCCCAGCTCGCAGAGATAAACTCAAACAGCATCAGATACCCTTTTAAACAGACTGCATTGAAAATACGCTGTATTATTGATCATCAAAAAGGTCACTGAAACAATTTATTACTCTCATCAATCAATCAATATGTCGAACGTCAAATTAATGCTTAGTTTTCAAATATGATGCAATATTTTTTGAACACTCCTTAGCTCATTTAAATGTGCCTACCTCATTTTTCGAGCCCCTTTCTCAAAATTAAATTACTTTACTGATTGTAGTTCTTTGAATTATAAATTCTTCTACGTTATTTGATAAATCATCACTCATTTCTTAAGCTTGTTTTGTAAACGTTGGATAGTTAAAGCCGGAACGTGCTTCACATGTTTCTGTTACTTCTTAAGCACGTCTAATACTTCAAAAATATAGTGTTGTAACACGCTTGTTTATTCTGTGTTTATTTCACAAGAAACTACGCAACATAGTGTGCAACTTTTCGTTCTAGTTAGAAAACGGTTTAGCGTGACCTTATATAAGACTATGAGCCATAGACTCACAAGAGGTATAATATTTTGTATCTTTTATGTAACAGAATGAAACAAACTTTATTTGTTTTTCGAGAATTCAATTATTCAGATTCAACATTTTATTATGTTTACATTAAGCTGCATGCTACATTAACTTTGACTTATTTGTATCAAGTAGGCCATTAATCTACCAAATAAAGTTTGTTGTATATAAAAAAAATACTGTAAGTATACATTAAGTTTTATTTGTAAAGTTAATTGCGTGCTTAGTATAAATTTCAAATAGCACAAACTTTCAAGACCTTGAAAATCATTGTTAGATCATTTTATAGCCGGCCTCAGACCTAACGACGAATAGACCAGAAATAGACATTTTTTACCTGAGAAACAACCCTAGTCGCCACTCACGTCTGTAATACCTCGTTAGCCTTGGCAATGAGGTCAGGTCGAAACTTTTAAGGCTTTACACTAGAGAAAAACCTAACACAGGTAGTGACACTCGAATACTCTCACCTAACATTTCAACAAAATAAAGGGATGATAAAACTTCTACAAAAAAGTTCCCACATAAAAATGGTCAAGAACAAATTGCAATAAAACCATAGAAAAATCCCGTACAAAAACTAAGTACAAAGTGCATATTTCACAGCGAAAGGCAAACTTCATTACCCGCATTTACATAGAATCACGTTTGATAATCCTGGCTCGCAGATGGCACCGACTCTTCATCCGAACTAATGTGTCACCGGGCTAAATTCGAATTAGCGATAGTTAATCGACTTTAGAGATGCGAACTGCCTAATACGGGTAAGCGTTCGGCTAAAACTGTTATTAATAGCGATCGATCTGCGCATCCCAAATGTCGCATCACTAGGGATGCTGACAGCTTTTTATTGAAGCTACGGCAGGAATGTAAATTGGGAACGGTTTTTGCTGTTGCTTTGCGCTTGCTATGAATTTGATCGGCGTATGTAGGTAGCGACTAAGATGAATATGCATTTGATGAGAACGTCACACTTGAGCTGCACAATAAGAACAGATAGTTTTAAAATAAATAGATACGAATGATGCAGTTCTGTATTTTTCCACTGCCGTTTGGAATGTAAACACAAAACAAAAAGCCCGTATAGGATGAAGATAAGAAGGCACTGAAAACCACCTGAAAAATCAACTAAAAATACCAACAAAGGATCGAAAGTATCCATACAAAAATACTGTCACGTCATTTTCGAAACTAATTCAGCAAGAATCCTTGGTCACAGTTATTAAAAAGAAGGGCCATGTACTTCGAGTTGAGTCGGCAACTTAAGCTCTTTTGATACTAGGCAGTCGAGTGTTTAAGTGAGTGCTCAAGAGAGGGCGCGATAGCAGATCACTCGCCGTTGTGGTGTTTCTCAAAGGCGTTACTGTACAAGAGGTTGGCCTCTGTGAAATTCCCGTTTGAACTTCAAACTCTAAGCTTTCAAATCTTGCTTGCCTGTTTCAATCAAAGACACGCTTCAGTATTCTCAAATTTTAGTAATGATTCGCTTTTCAGTCCGTGAACACTCACAATCAAATTGTGTTGCAAAAATTAACTTTGTGTATTATTGAGTTTGTAGGATCGTTGATACAGAAAACTTGTAAATATATTACATGCCGATAGTGAAAACTAACATTGAAAGACAGGCGTACATTGACACCACATTTTATCAGAATTCGTGTACCTAATGAAACAGTATTTATTTTTCTGCGTATCTCAAAACTTTTAAAGTAAGCGTTGTTCTATTCTGAGTAGTCTATGTAATATGTGCGGGATTTACGTAGGTTTAATTCTCCGAACAACTTCATATCATAGTTCGGAGTTATTTCGAACAACAACCCATCGAGTACATATCTCGTGGAGAATAGCTTCAAGAGTTTTATGTGTTTTGTTTTATACCTGCAGGCAGTCGGTATTAGTTCATAAAGATTGCGTCTAATACAAGAAATCCAGTTCATAGTAGAACATTTTTCTAAGGACCTGTCTTTTTGTATTCTTTGTCTTGGTAACAACCAGGAAAAAATTACTATGTTTAATTGCCTGATAACAGATTAACAAAAAAAATATCAATGTTGTCCTGGCTTATATTAATCATCATAAAGTTCATTGATGAATTAGGTATTTATTTATTTTTTGTTCGTTAACAGGTACATTTCATAATAGATAAAGTACAGTGTCCAACAAAACTATAAACATAGTTTGTCTGTCGGATCAAGATCATGAATGATTATCTCTTGTGCAGAAAGTTCAGAACATGTATGTCCGAGGATATATATAACTGATGTATGTCCGAGGAATAGACGAGACAATAGCAAATTATGCATTGTGCCGTGTCAAACGAGTCTGAAGCGCAACAGTATCTATTGCATGGCCCTAATAATATACAATAAGTTGCCAAATGCCTGGAAAGACTTAAGCACACCACTGTTTTTGTAAGGCACAAAATAACCACAATATAAAAATATCAAAAAATAAGTCAAAAACGACTTGGCAAATCATAAATACTGCAAAATATAATCTACCTAAACATACTATCAATAAAATTAAGACTGATAGCAGCATCATATCACATCCTAAGGACATAGCAGAAGCTTTCAATAACTATTTTGTAGATAAAATTCAAGCAAAACTTGCTGCCAATGACAAACCTGAATGCTGTAAAATAAACACAAATACGTCATCCATGTTCTTAGCACCCAGTGTTCCGTTGGACATACATAAAATTATAATGTCATTGAATAACACGAATAGTGTGGGCTATGATGGTATTGCTACAAAAATACTTAAGTATGTATCTATGGAAATTTGTAGTCACCTTAGTTATATAATAAACTTGTGTATTAGTGCTGGTATCTACCCAGATGCCTTAAAAACATCGATCATTAAGCCGCTTTTCAAAAAAGAGAACAGAGAGTTGATGAAATGTTACCGCCCGATCTCACTTATACCCGTAATATCTAAAATATTTGAAAAATACATATATAGTGAGCTTTATAAATATGTCGAAAAACATAACATTTTATGTGACGAACAGAAGGGATTTAGAATGCACAAGACTATTAATATGGCCATATTTGATTTTTATTACAATGTCATAAGTAATGTAGATATGACAAGACCTGTGTGTGGTTTGTTTTGTGATATGACACAGGCTTTCGATTATGTTCATTATCCTACTCTTTTAAGGAAGCTAGAAGCATACGGCATTAGAGGTAATGTCCTTAATTTAATAGATTCGTACCTAAAACATAGAAAACAGATAACTGAAGTAAACCAATTTAATAAATTCAATAAACATGAAGATGTATTTCGATCGACAGAACGCGAAGTTACATATGGTGTACCGCAGGGAAGCGTACTCGGACCGTTTTTATTTATACTCTATATCAATGACTTCCCAAAATTTATAGAACAACAATTGACATTATTTGCAGATGATAGCACCGTTACTATACCGTGTAATAATTTAGAGACGTATGAATATGATATAAATAATGCATTAAAATCCGTTGTAAACTGGTTAGATACAAACAACTTAAAAATTAACTTAAGTAAAACTAAATTGATACATTTTAGACAACGGATACCTAATAAAAACGTAAATGTACAACACGATAGTAATATTATAGAGGCAGTTGAAAATACTAAATTCCTAGGGCTTGAGATAGATATGAAACTTAATTGGAAAGCTCATATAGAGATTTTATGCAAGAAACTTAGCAAATCGGCATACGCCCTATACACTTTGTCGTCAATTATATATACAGATGCACTACTTACTGCTTATTACGGCATAGTTGAAAGCCACTTACGTTATGGCATAATATTTTGGGGCAATGCGACCGAGAAGGAAACAGTTTTCAAGGCACAAAAAAGATGTGTAAGGGCAATGTTTAAGCTTCAAACCACCGATAGCTGCGAACCTTATTTTAAGAAATACAAAATCTTAACGTTACCCTGTTTGTATATATTAGAAGTGGCTGTGTTTGTAAAGTCGAACCCGAGCCGTTTTAAACGACTTGCCGATACTGTTCCACGAAACAGACGCGACAATAGCCGACTATGTCTCCAGACCGCTAAGACTACTTTAATGCGCAAAAGTGTCTTCTGCATGGCTCCGATCATTTATAATAATATACCTAAGTCATGGAAAGAATTGCCTATTAAATTATTTAAAAATAAGTTAAAGCAATATTTAGTTACCAAAGCATACTATAATATAAGTGAATTTCTGTCTGACAAAGACATTAAATTAGTCGGTAATAAGTCTACACATTAATTGAATACTGTTAATTTGTTTCATTGTTTTATTTTATTTATATTGTTAAGAATTTTCATCTAGTTTTTACTTAATGCTACTGATTTGTATAATTTAATTGTTTAGTTGTAACGTCAACAATTTGTAAATGTTTGCACGCCGAATGGCAAAATATGGCAGAACTTATTTATTTTTATAACACCATTTACTTTTGTACCCATATTTGCAAAATAAATATATCTTTATCTTTATCTTTATCTTTATCTTTATCTTTATCTTTATCTTTATCTGTTTAAGAGTAAGTTACGCCAATTTCTGAATGATAAAATTTATTATACCATATCAGATTTCTTAGCAGAAAAAATATAATTGTATAAATATAAAATATAAATAATTTTAATTAATTAGCTTACTACTAATACATTTATATTTTTATTTATATTTTATATTTATACAATTATATTTTGTCTGCTAAGAAATCTGATATGGTATAATAAATTTTATCATTCAGAAATTGGCGTAACTTACTCTTAAACAGTGGTGTGCTTAAGTCTTTATAAAAATAGTAGATTAATAGTGTTTATAATGTTTATAATAGTAGGTAATAATGTTTGCATGCCGAATGGTAAAATATGGCTGAACTTTATAATTATAAGACCTTTTGTATACCCATATTTGCAAAATAAAAAATTCTATTCTATTCTATTCTATTCATGAGGCATTAATAAAAGAGAGGTGGTCCGTTTCGGGCGATCGCTACATTCAGTTCTTAATTTGAATTGAATTACGTCTTTAAAAATATCCGTCAATACTTTTCAGTGTAGGCTCGCTTACAGTTTTTATAGAGGTATATAGCTAAATATTCGCTCATACTTACATAGTTAACCTTAAAGTTTTTATAGAGGTAGAAGAAAAATAATATCAACTTAGAAGTTTATTAACTCACGAATTTCTAAGTCAAACTTAACTCGACTTAATATTCTTAGGTTTAGCGAAGGCTAAATTAATTCTGGTACATAACAAAGTTTGTTTCCTCGATTATTCGTTCATAGTGTTACCGTAAGGAAAACCAAAGTTGTGGAAATTTTCAAGTGTTCTTTGATGTCATTGAACGGGGCTCGTTCAACGGGTTGCAGACAATCCCTTGGCCGGGATTATAGCGAGTTGTAAACCAATATGCCCTTGCGAGTGCTGGAAGCACGTAAACTGCCTACAAAGGCGATGTCTTCGCCTGTCAGCCGATCCCACGGAGAAAAGCTCTATTGTGTTTGGCACTTCTTTTGTGTACACTCGTTGTTTATCCCG
Organism: Helicoverpa zea; assembly: GCF_022581195.2. Lineage (NCBI taxonomy): Eukaryota > Metazoa > Arthropoda > Insecta > Lepidoptera > Noctuidae > Helicoverpa > Helicoverpa zea. The sequence goes on along the minus strand of NC_061466.1, from coordinate 6,841,720 downwards.
ATGTCTGGATTACCGACCGAGTGTGAATAATTTATATATTACGTCTTGTTTTACGTCAACACTTTTATTATTCTGTTGAATCGAAGATTTTGGCCTTGTTATTACCTCTTTAAAACATGTTTTTGCTAGTAGTATTAAATCTTACACGTGTACTCTTTAAGGTTATGTATATTTAATTGACTTTTTAGGCGAAATAAATGTTGACTGACAATCCAACGGCTAAAATGGCTAGAGTTGAAAGTACGGGTATCTTACTTTTCCTTATACAAACAAAAAAATATTTTTTCAAAATCTACTAGTCATTTTATGCCTTAATTACAGAACTGTCAAAATGAAATGACATCTTATTCCGAGTTATGTCCTGAACCTTTGCTAATCTATTATAGTAAGTTCAACTCAGTCGTGCGCGCGGCCCTATGTGTGGGTAACCCTTGTACATATACAGTGACTTTGTGTGCGTGACAAGAGGTACAGTCGGGTACAAATACAGTTATTTAGGGGTTGTATACGGCTGTTTAAAGTACAGTTATTACGTAATTTAGTCTATTTATTTATAATGATTCTGTATCGCTACTTGAAAAATCAAATGATGAATTTTCGGATTCGCTACTTTCACCAATGTTAATTATAAATTCTGACTCCATGTCAAAATGTCTATAGTATTCTTCTTTTTTCTTTTGTACATGTCGACAAGTATTACCCAACATCCCTTCATCAATTTGACTTAAACGTTCATTTATGAGTTTCATTATTTCCGTCTTATTTTGGTCGACATTATGCGAAGCAATATAATTTTTTAAAATTCCCCACACATTTTGTTTCCATTATTATACTAAATTATAGGTCTTTTACATTCTTAGTCCACACATTTATTTATTGTCCGCGTACCCCGAGCTAGAAAATATGTAAGGAGTATTTAATTCATCTTAGATATTTCACTTCATTTATTTCTTAGATACTGTCAATGTCAATTTGAAAAGCCGTATGAGAAAATAATGATAAACTGTAAAATGTAATAATAAAAAGCTTTGAATGTTGTTTCATTTTTTTTGAAACGCTACCTGACTCCTTAAAACATTTTCTCCGTGAAGAACTAGACATTTTCGTAAACGACTGTACCCATAACAAAAAGCGATGAGAACACGTCATGCTCGGACGACGTCACTGTCACACGAATGAAAGTTGTATATTTACAAGCCGACGCACACATAGGGCCGCGCGCAAATCTGAGTTGAACTATCTATACATGATTGGCAGACGCTAATCTAAAAACCAGGTAAGTACCTAGAGGAAAAATACTCAAACTATTTAATATACAAAACTAAATGGAATTAGAAATATCTTTCAATACGAAAGAAAATCTAAAAGTAAACAACAAAAAAATACTTCCATAGTAGTTTGTTTCTCATAAGGACAACAATTCTAACTTTGTGCAATTATTTTTTTGTCAATAGGAAATTAAACTTTTATCATTCCTATTTATTTCAAATGCCTTATTATCTATATAGTAGGTACCTAACTGCAATCAAAAAGTTGCCTGTACGAATGACCTTCAATGAATAAATTCGCCTTAATATGAATTTCTTTACAATAGCATTTTTTCCATTTGGATTCCAGCGGAAATTACTGGACTACTACTTTCTACTTAGAAAACTGGCAAAATAAATAAAATAATGAAGGCTTACTCTACACAAGACGTGATGTAATTAAGGTAGGTAACATTATTACAGTAACGTAATACATAATAATCTCATGAATTTCGTATTACCGAAATCAGCTTACAAATAACACCACCAAAATATGAGTAGGTAATTAGATCACTAAGATAATTAACAATATTAATTGCCGCAAGAAATAAGTAAGGTGTGAGAATATAGATAAGACCTTTTTAGGGTTCCGTACCCAAAGGGTAAAACGGGACCCTATTGTTTTCGCTCCTCTGTCCGTCCGTCCGTCCGTCCGTCCGTCTGTCACCAGGCTGTATCTCATGAACCGTGATAGAGCTGAAATTTTCACAGATGATGAATTTTTGTAGCCGCTATAATAACAAATACTTACTGAAAACTAGAATTAAATAAATATTTTGGAGGTTCCCATGCAACAAACGTGTTTTTTTTGTGCGTTTTATAAATAACTAGCTTCTGCCAGCGGTTTCACCCGCATCCCGTGGGAACCTCTGCACGAACCCGGATAAAAAGTAGCGTATAGCCTTCCTCGATAAAAGGGCTATCTAACACCGAAAGAATTGTTCAAATCGGACCAGTAGTTCCTGAGATTAGCGCGTTCAAACAAACAAACAAACTCTTCAGCTTTATAATATTAGTATAGATCAGTGGTTCTTAACCGGTGGTCCGCGGACCACTGGTGGTCCCTGGAGGCATTAAAAGTGGTCCGCGAAGCTCAGTTTCGCGACGTTGCTATACGTTATCTAACTTAATTTTTATCGACTTATAATTGCGAGCGAGGGTTTTCGCGTGGACGTATATCGGTTGTGTCGTACCTAGTCCCCCCATTCATGAAAATGTATGTTTGGGCTACATTTTACGTAATATTTGGTTGAAGTCCGATAAAAATTTCGCGTTCGCTTCGCTCGCGTATTCAGAAACTATATGCCCTTTTTTGCATTTATCAACAAACAAAACGTTAAGTACGTGTGGGCAAAATTTTACTTAATTTTTGTTTTAAGTCCGATAAAAATTTCGCGCTCACTTCGCTGCATATTCAGAAACTATATGCTCTTATTTTTGCATTTGTCAAGATATAAAAAAATAAGTGCGTTTGGGCTACATTTTACGTAATATTTGGTTTAAGTCCGTTAAAAATTTCGCGCTCGCTTCGCTCGCGCATTTAAAACTACATAGGCAAGTTTTTCTTTATTTGCATTTGCTTACCTACACAACTGCCGACATGCGTTTAGCTTTGAGTAGAACTGACCCAAAAAATCAGTTTTTTTTTGATAAATAATAAAGAAATGAGTGCTAATTTATAGGTAAACCGATGAGGTGGTCCCCGGCAAGACAAACTTTAGTTAAAGTGGTCCCTCATGTCAAAAAGGTTAAGAACCACTGGTATAGATAGTACGGAACCTTTCGTGCGCGAGCCTGACTTGCACTTGGCCGGTTTTTAAGTATGATAGTAATTAAGATACAATGCTCGATACTGGCTCCTCTATAGATCCATTATGGTACTCTAACGGCCTATAATTGCCCGTAGGAGCATTATGTAAGCTTTACGGGAAAAATATATCGTTATTTCAAAATATTGCTGTTCTTATACAAGTACTTTAGTGAGATAAACTTAATAGCCACAACACGGTGGTAGGTAATAGGGATTGTTTTTATTTATTACGTCTTGTTGATTCTGAATAGACTGGACGAATCTGTTTACATAACTTTGTTAATGTTTCATCCGATGACTTTATTTGATTGAATGCAGTAACTTAATGGTGAGTTATTAAAGGTTTATTGATATTTACGCTTTACAGCTTCCTTTTTCAGTATTTTGTGATCCCCATTATTTATCTGAGATATAACTAGAATCATTGAATATATGCGTAGTGGAATTTATAAGATTTTTTTTGACACAATACGACAGTGTATGAAAGCAAAAAAGCTCACTACAAACATGCCCGAGGCGCTTTTAGTATACTTAATGACAAGTACCTATTCTACGAATATTAGCACTACTCTATATGTATTACAAACTAACAGACTTATCTCGGGTACGATGCTTATATTTTCATTAAAACTTCTCACAATATGACCGTCGCCTACCTGCGAGGGATCAAGAGGTATATTTGTTTTATACGTCGCGACGTGAAGAACGGAATAGCAAAGTTGAATAGATGCCCATGTTCCGCAACAAAAATAAAGGCTTATGAAGCAATTTGAATCAGCAATTGAGGTTCCTTTTATTTTTTTAAACAGTAAGGATGCTTATAAATGCGACGGGCGGGAAATGGGAGGAGACAAAAAGAAAAAGAGGCTTTATCCTCCATGGTGGGTGGCTTTGGGTTTAGAATGACAATATTATGCTTCAGATACATAAATAAGTCTACATTTTGTTTTATACTTACACCAGCGCTTTATTTATTCAAACACCGACAAAATAAAGCGCTTTATACTGTGCATAATACAGTGTCGAGTTTAAATCCGTCTACTTAAATTCAAATACCGAGTTACTATCTTTAGTCACCTGAACATACCAACCATAGTTTACCCTACACTATGTAGGTCATGGTGTTTCTAAACATCGACCTTCGCTATTTTTAAATGTTGTATGTCTCTACACACAACATATAAACACTATTTTAATAAGCTACTATTGTATGTCAAATTAAACTGTTTCGTAGTTCAAGTGCAATTACCTCCTTTGTTGAATCTCGAAATAATTTCGAGTAAATTTGTTTCAGTAGATACAAAATGATATTCCAAAGTGGAAAGCGAGCTGGTAAACATCTGTCTCTCAATGATAGCTTTAACAAACACCCAGAGGTAAACTTACCACAATCCCCAAAGCTTCACAGATGTATTATCAAAATTTTGACTATAAGTAATGATGTGATACTTGCTTGGCGTGACTGTTTGCAAAAGTTCTTAAAAGAAATGACTTAAGAGCGTACACATATTGAACTATTATTTTATTCCTAGGGTAAGAAAAAAATCATTGTTATTAATAACAAATAAAAGTATTTTTTTTATATACTTCTTTATTTTATCACATAAATTGTTAACATGTGACAACACTCATATGAATGTATGCGTTTACTATATATGACGTGTATAATTGGTTGAGGTTGAGAATATGATATTTTCCCCTTTGCTACAAATAACTACACCTACATAACACACTTTCCTACTCGTAATTTTTCGCCCACCAAAATTTGATTTTCCAGCACCTGTGGGTTGATTTTTCTGACAGCGCGGTATATTTTTTCTGGGAATTGCAAAGCAGGATACAGTTTTTATTATAGCGGTCTATTTAATTTAAGAGCCAGTTACACCACTTAATTTTAAAGGCAACCAAACCATATAATCAGTCGTATACTTGCTCTCCATGTTAAGTTTTTATTTTTCTATTTGCTGCAGGTAATACTGGTAACAATAAACTTCTATTCTCCCCATTGCTAAAATCGGGTAAGGCTTTCCCCGACAACATAAACATCCGTTTTTCTTAAATCAATTGTTTACTTTGTTAGTATGTAAAAAACTATATTATTAAACACTTGTTTAAAGAAAACTGGCCATACCAACCCAAATGTTGGACTCAGTTATCGTAATATTTAGTTAAATGGTGCTACTCGCTTTGATATTCGGCATTCAAGTAAGCTAAACAGGTCCGTACTATTGAGAAGCTGTTTGCCCCGTAGAACGTAACCTACCCTCGGCTTTACAAGCTCATGAATATTCGCTTACATGTATTGTGTTCATTTACATGATAGCAGTGGATGCACGCGGCTGCTTGCATGTCGCAGCTCACACGTTTACACTACGCTAAATGTTGACTTTTGGAAATATTACGGTTTGTTTTGGGTTACGAAGGCACCTAATATTTGGGAGCTCTTGAGTCTCGTTTGCTACTTCAGTTTCGTTTGCATTTCTGATGTGGATCCGATAGTACTTGAGAGGAGATAGTGGTGTATTTTTAAAGTTGAATTCTGTTGCAGTCTTTTGAGAGGTGACGTCGTCAGTAAGTACCGATATCTTACAATATTTTATCATTTTCTGACTAACATGAATACTGAGTTTTTTACTGTGATTTTAAACCGAATTGTTTATTTCGTTAAATTATACCAGATAAAAATCAATATTTATTTCCATAAAACATTTATCAAACGACCCCATAAAACGTAAGATAGGTACAAATTATTTCCTTGCTTTTTCAAAAAAAAAGATCAATGAAAACCTTATTTGTTATGTTTTATATTGTTGTAGCCACATATATTTTCCTTCCTTTTTCGGAAAACTACATTATAATAACTAAATATTCGGTAAAGACTTCAAAAGAAATTGGTTCGTCATACAGCGGAATGGAACTTACGTAGATGTTTATCAGAATTCGCTTTTAATGTTGTTTTTTCCTAGGCGACAAGAGTCATTAAATTCATTAGTCACGCACGTATTTTTACATCCCATAACGTTCATAAGATTTAGACTTTGATTTTATTTTTATTGGGCCTTTGACCTTTATTGACTTCGAATTTGTCATAAAGTTACTGAAATATACCCACAGCTATAAATGACCTGTAATGCTGGGTTTCTAACGTCGTCGTGATGTATTAGTCGTGGGGTTTAAAGTGTCATAGTTTGAATATTGTTACACGATTGGATCTAGAAGACCGATTTTCAGGGCAATGGGAACTGATGTGAAAAGGTAGATGATTGGAACAACAAGAGGAAATATTTGTCCAACAAAGAAGCAACCGTGACCAAGTTAGTATATTCTGCACAAACAAGCTCAATATAATACCTAGATTACGAACTATCAACTATTAAAGAAAACTACGTATGAGGAAATCACTGTGTATGTTTGTAATCTGACTCTGTAACAACTAAAGAAATATTTTAATGTTTGATCTTACAACCATGACATACAACTACACTTATATAAAGGAAAACTATAAATAGGTACACGTAGGTAAGTTTTTCTTTTCAAAACGTTCCTTTACCTTAACCGTTCAGTAACTTTCCACGGACCATATAACTTAATAATGCGAAGTGAATATATTCACGTGTACGCGTGAATACATGCACACACATGCACAGACACACACACATATGTATATATAGACAGATGAAGTGCGTACAGGGTAAAGCCCTTAGCGAATAATTATTGGTTCATTAATCGTACCCCAGTGAGTTTAAGAGGCTTTACGATCTGTTATTCACGATAATATACGCACATTGTGTATACTTTACTTATACCTATATTTTAAGGGAACCTAAAGTAAAAGTATCTATCTATAATAGATTTTATTCGCAGGCAAATAAACCTATTGGAACGGAATATTTTTTGTCTACAAAGTAGATAGATTTGGTTCGTAAGATTTATTTCACAAAAATAAACAAACAATTTTCAACTAGGTGGAGGTCGGTTTTGAAAAAACATTTATTGTTGTGTTTACAAAAAACGTATTTCTGTAAACTATCATATTACTATGACATTTTCAACTCAAATTATAATTTTACCAAGGTAAAACTACTCAAGTCTCAAAAGCGTAGAACAATAATATGCAACTAAATTAATAAAGATAAATGTACTCGTACATTTGATTCCGCATCCAATAATTCTTTGATTAAGCTGCTTAACCTTGATTGATCGACTCATCCAATATACCTCGTTTATCATTAACTTTTCCAAAATATATAATTCAATATATTACATCATTTTATTCACGTAATTGTATCTCAAGTGAAAAAGGTATATTTTGGGCTAGTTCTTCTATTATTTTAGGCTTATATCGATTGATATGTCGATCTTACACAAATACTTGTTGAAATAAAGAGTGACCCACTTACTGAAAGTTATATTTGTCGATATTGCTCTTGAATTCTTGATTTATTTCTAAGATATGAATAGTTGTCCTCTTTAATACCAGTTCTGGTGTATTATATTAATAATTTACAAATTCTGTTTTGTGGTATCCCAGGTTTACAATTTAATAATTAAAGGCAAGTCTACTCGAATTAAGCTAAAGGTATCTCTAAGGCCACTGAATTGACAGTAGCGAACTCGTGATGCCCTCTAATCGCCGCTCGACCAATGAGCGATTTATGACAGTTAAATCCATTGTACTAGCTTTCTGGAAAATCGTGATAAACTATCACTTTAGAATCACGTCGCTTTCACAACTGGGACAGACTAAAGGTAAAAGGCGAACGTCGTATTTGCTAAAACCCTTTGTGAAAATGAATCTTGGCTTGGAGCCGAGATTGTTTTATTGGAAAACATTTCTTACGGCACATCCATTTTAATTTCATCTAATAAAAGAATTTAAAATAATATTTACACAAGACAATGTAAAATGATATTTAATATGTATTGTTAAAAAAGCAAAGTAAAATGTGCAATTTCGCAAAGAGCTGCAAAGTTCAACGGTCCTCGGAGCAGCCCGGTGGATCTGCCACCCTCGGGCGTCTTATAATATTCTCCAAGAAATTTGTACAGCGAAACTGCAACACTGACGGAACCCTTCGAGCAATTTCGGTACACATTTCCCGACACTCCATTTCTTGAAAGTAGACACAGTTGGCCGTGAAAAGATTTTCAAACGCGGAAAATTGTTTCCCCGTGGTGTAAATTGCTTACGTAAATATATTCTTCACCATAAAATAAAACAAGGCGTTTTAAACAACCTGTAAATGCTTAAGCATATTTTAATATGTCAGAGGAACCATATGTCTCTACAAGTTCATCAAACTGCTTAAAAATTATGTGGAACCATAACAAAGGATGTAAACCGCGTCAAGTTTTTTCCCTGTCTGCGGAGATAAGGCACTTAAAACGCTGTAGACGCACAAAGTTTATAAAAGCCGAGTTCATAAGGCGGCTTTATTAGACAATTTCCAGGTGAGGAGCAGCTGACGTCTCTAATATTAATTTCTGATGGGTCTCACCCAAATCCCGTCCGATCCCGAATTTTAATGACCGTTTGTCACACCCCAACGGTTTTCATCGGTTGTTACATTCATATTCAGTTCATAATTGATGCTAGAGATTAGTGCGAGTGTGATTCCAACTATACGAATAACTCGTTTAAACTAACCATTCGCATTACTCATTCAGATACCTCGACGATTACTTTGTTCAACTGAAGCGATTCTGTCCCTCGATGATAAGCTGCGAAGTACGTACTTTGCCAAGTTTGGGGATGAATCGTCCTCGTAATTTCGTTATGAGTTATGAGTAGTGTTTGTCATTGTCAGCCGATACTTTATAGATCACTTACTGGAACTATGTCAGTGTTTGATAAACGGTTATCGAAGTAAACGGAAAGTACTAGTTCGACCTGGATTCAATTCGTGGATATTACGTAGATATTCGATATAGGTAAATAACCTTTTAAATCAGTCTGTATATCTTGCTAACGACTCGGTGGTGTTTATCTGTGAATCAGTTTCAGTGTACCTAAGGACTTTGCGACCCAAATAAAAGGGTCGACACAAAGGTGTCCCACTAAGCAGATTGGAGGTTACGTGACGAGACAGCCAAGCGGTGTAGGGAGCGTTAATCATCACCTCCGGGCGCCCTTACAAGCTGTTTGGTTTTCGACTTTACGATCATTGCTGACACTATTGCGGGGTATAATATACGTGTCACACTGTATTAGCTAAATCATTTTAACATTACTCAATTACTTTTTGGACAAAAGTCTCAACCCGGCACCGTTTCCCATCAAAAAATACACAAGCAATTTTTATAATGAAATTACTTACCCAACAACAGCCCAAAACATATCAAGCCGTGTAATTTGGAAGCCGTATATAATTCACTAAACGTCCAAAACTTTGTAACGTTATTCAATAACTTGTAAAGCAAATTTAGAATAGGTAAGCCTATGTAGACAGCGAAGATATTAAAATTTTGTTTTACAACGCAAACAATCTGACACGGGACCCTCGTCATCTGTGGTCTCATGTGCACACCCGACACCCAGTTAAATGTGGCTCCAACTTAAATGTTATTCTCTCACTAATTTTGGCCAACAACGAACCCAATACTTTGGAACATAACAACACAAAATCGTGTTGTTAATATCGATGCAATTTATTGATGGCTGACAAATCAGTGAAATGAAAATAATAAAACGTTTTCATTTTAAAATTCTTTGAGCAATATTTTACTTCTACAGCAAAACAGGCTAAAGACACGCCTTTACAGGAGAAGTTTCTAACTAGACTGAGCACACTTATGGAAAATCATAATACCTAATATTAATGTATTATGCTAAAATGTTCATAAGTTGCACGTGGAACTACGGTGAGCGCACATTCTGTTCTGCAAGGGAAACTGAAAAGTCACTCAACTTTCGTTTACGTTGCTAAAGAGAGCAAGGGTCTCCTTATAAAACAGTTTCATGAATATTTATACAGATTTAAGGATAGTGTAGTGCCGTTGTGTAAATAATTGCGGTCGAGTGGGGTCTTGAATTTAAATTGCTTTCGATTGCTCTTTGTTCAAAGATTGTTGAGTGTTTTGAAATAACAATCACTTTGGAGAGACAAAAGCCGTCAGGGGGACACTTAACTTCTCTTATTACAGAACTAAGGTAAGGCTTTGCTTCGAGATTGATATTAACTTATTATAAATCTAGGTTAACTCGAGGCTGCCCGTATAATCCTTGGGATGTGCAAATATTTTTATTATTCATTCCCTTCCCAACGTGTTGAATCTTATTATAAGCTTAAAAAGGTTCATACTTAATGTTTTTATTAGGGTTGATTATATTATTTATTCGGTTACCAAGGTGTTGAATTGAAGTTATAAAAATCCTAAAAATATTTTTCCTCGAGAGGTTTTCATGATTTATAGATTAACCTAAATCTTATCAATGAGTTAATCCTTTCTCTTGTGAGAAACGTTCTTGAGTTATCTCTAAGAATATAACAACTTTCCTTTGAGTATTTTGTGCTGTCAAATATAATTACTTACAAACATTGTAGAAACAGGAAAACAAAGTTTGTGGCATCTAAGTACAAACTGAGCCTTTTACGTGAACTCGTGACAAATATAATTAAGTAACTGGAAAATTAATAATTCCTTATTTTGAAGAGACCGCTTAATTAATCTACAAGAAGTTATGGTTTCGACATAACTCAAGTTCAGAATTTCTGGTTTCATGTCAATTTAAAATAAAGTTGGGATCAATTAAATACTCTCTGGTTTGATTTTCTTCAACTTCATGATAGAGCTTGTCTTGCATATTTATGCAAAAATCCTAAAATAACTGAAGTTTACATAAAAGTTAACTTACTAAAAGACTCAAAATATAGTCGACCTAAAATGCAACACTCCAACCAAAAACTTCTGCGGAACTCTCTAACTTATTTACGACGTCCACTATCAAGTACATATTGTTTCTATTTTATGGAATGTAGGTACCACATGTGCAGTGTCAAAATTCGTCAACAGTATAACATACCCTCAAGGGTCACTGTCAATACTGTATGTACGCTGCGTCCAACTCAATAGTATCAGAATAAAGAACTGAGTATTCAAATACATTAAAACCTCAAAATGAAGAATCTTAAGATGAGTATTTTGACAAGCAGCAATGTAAAGCCGATAGGAACAGTATCGTGGTACTGCGTCCCAGGATTAGGGCCGACGGGTCGCGTGCAGGACACGTTGCTTATCTTGTTACCCACTTGTGAGCTTTCTTCGAACACTTTTGTTTTACAAAAATTGCTAAAAAGCAACAGTCCAACTAAATGCTTCTGCAGAACTCTCCAACCTCTTTAAGACGTCTCCTACCAGGTACATACTGGTTTTATTTTATAGAATGTACCATTATGCCTATGCTTTTTCAAATACATTAAAACCTCAAAATGAACAATCTTTAGATGAGTATTATGACAAGCAGCAAAGTAAAGCCGATACCAACAGTGCCGTGGTACTGCGTCCCAGGATTAGGGCCGACGGGTCGCGTGCAGGACACGTTGCTTATCTTGTTACCCGCCTGTCCCTGTCACGACATGTCCTACGAAGGCTAGCTAAATGCCGAGCTTTGTTTGCTGTTGTTCTGCTGACAAAATAGACGTTAGTTGGCTGTTATGTGTATGTTTTTGAAAAACAATGCGCCTTGATGTGTCGGGTTTGTTACAGGTGTTTTATGGTGTAAGCTTTTTATTTAGAATGCAATAGTTTCAGCGTATGTCGATTTGAGAAGGTTAAGTATAGCTATGTTGGCTTACTTTGTAGTTTCTAGCGCAAAACAACAGTTTTTAACTTCTCGCTCTCAATTCTTTATATTTGGATTACAAATCCAAGTACGCAAAGGACTAAAGTTTTACAAAGTTTAAAATTTGATTACAAACTTTCCCTTCGTTATTTTTATCGTATTTCCCAATTTTCTAAAGTCTAAATTATTCTTGAGAATTGAAGTCTATCTATTTATATTCATTAACAAACTTTAAAGTGAAGTCCATTAGGGAATTGTTAGCCTTTCATCGCTAGACTTGCGTATTTAATTAGCAATCAGTTTAAACTAAAAAATGGAATAGAAAAAACTATCGAGTGCAGTTCTATGAATAGTTTTAGTTTAATGTGGAAAACTTCGACTTAAAAGTCCGAGTACTTTTAAAAGTGTAACAGAAAACTGGAGCTGGAAAAAATCTGTGAGAAAGTAATAAAAGTGAAGGGTGTAGGATTTTTCTCGTAAATTGTAGCGAGTGTCAAGTTTGTTCACGTATCAGAGGGGTTTAGGGTGTACCTACTCATGTTTGCGTTGCGTTGTCTACCTCGTCGACAGCTCCTTGTTATTGTGTAAATCGCTTTGTTTTGGGGATATGTGTCAATATTGCGTAAGCGGTCAAATCCAATTTCAGGGTAAACTGTGTATATGGGTGTATAGTTTGACCTTGGAACTTACAGATCTGTATGCTTTCAATAGATTACTAAGCCTTACTTCTTCCTCGATACCTCATGAGTGAGGGTTGCGACAATATAAGTAATGTTATGCACCATCACTCGCCAGGCGTCCCTGTCTTCGGTCATTCGCTTCAACTTCAGCTTTGGTAGGCTTTACAGACGTCTTTCACTGTATCTATCCAGCGAGTTCTTTTTCCCTCTTCATGGCCAATTATAATTAGCTTTTCTAAGACACATACTTACAGTTAGTAGTAAATATGTACTTACTACATAGGTAATATGCACTTCGCCGCAACATATGAAGTACACAGAACTTCTAGAATACGTTTTATAGCAGACTTTATACATAAAAGTACGTATTATGTATTCTTTTCTCAGTAAAGTTTTAGCTATGTTCTAGGTGAAACAAACTTGCGCCATTACCTTCGCAGTGCATAAGCCGCACGTGACCGCGACGTCGGACCGTCTTGTGTGCGATATGCAACGGTAGCTCGTAGCTCACGAGAATATTTGTAAACGAAGTACCTTGCTTTTATAACTTTACCCACCACATATGTTTACATTATACTAGTGTATGTAGGTGCCCGTACTTTAACTACTAATTCTTTGTTACATGTTCATTTACTAAGTATATGAATCCCGCCTTTTTATCACACAGGGGCCAACAGTACCGTATGTAAACCGCGTAGTCATTTGTTTAGCACCGAATTGTTCATGAGCGACAAGAATGTTGCTGGCAAAGGTATGTTGCCTTTTATTATCAACCCTGCAACGTGCTTTGTTGTTATGTGTGTCAGCAAGATATTGATGCAAATGATAGCATTTATTCAGATTTACAGAGGGACACAAAAGTACTTATTGTACTAATGGTACCTATAAATAGAAATTCAAAACCATTAATGGCTATGAAATTGACGGAAAACTGAATATACATATTATAACAAGCGATGTCCTGGTACACGTAACAAGCATGGCAGCAGTCAAATAGAGTACGCTCTCTGTCATATACACGCGAATTTACATCTAATATCAGATATTGGATATCATTAATATTAGCTAACTTTATCAAAATTATTAACTCGGTGTTGCGCTCGCGGTTTTCATTTATAATTTATATTAGGTTTTAGGTGGCTCCCGGGTGCATAACTTTTACCTAACATATGGATAATCATGTGTTACCTGTTACCATACGGTTTGGTCGAAAAGTTTTCAAGTTCTTTTTATATTTTCATGAAAAGGTAGTAGGTAACACGTGTCGATCATTTTGCAGTAACGAGCAAACCAATCAGGCTCCACGGTTTTATCACAGTCAGCGCTTTGAACACGAGAATATGACTAAGAGATGTTTTCACCTGAAACGGATTACTAAATATAATCAATCTTATCTTCATTAAGCCATTAGGCGACGAAATCAGTAATTTTAGTATGGTAGTTATGGATTTATGTTTTAGACTACTCTTGTCTTCGAAAAAATAAACTAAAATTATAGAAAAGACATGCTGGTTAAAAAAATAAGCAAGTAAAGTACATAATATACATATTTATGTATGGAAAGAAGACGACGAAAACGAACGATTGTCACAGATTGAAACAACTGGTCCCTAGATTAAAGTACGTAACAAATAAATGAGTAAAAATATAATTAAAATTGAATTAAGAATATTTATTAAGCATAGCTAAGAGAATCTTATCAGGAGGAAAATCAGAGCTGCTCGCTGGAACTTATTAACTGGTTTCCGTCTTAACTCGAGACCGTTTATCGATTAATCTTGGATGCAATCAAATCGCACCTTCATGCTTTACTTCTGCCTTAGATTAAACTATTACACGCTTACAGAAAGTATTAAGAAGTTATAGTTATAAAACTTATGCTAATAAGGTATGTTAGAACAATGAAATGTCTGTCATCTGTCTGTCTTTAGAAAAGCTCATATTTTATAGCTCAAATGCTAAGAAACGTCAGCTGCATGTGGTTGAATTATAGAAAAGTAACTTCATATAAATCGAATATATTGTACCACTCACTAATGTTATAGGACCCACAACTGTTAGTTAGTAGTAGTTGTTTCCCTCACTGCTGAGGATCGTACACCTTCTGATCTTGTCCACTAGGTGTCGCTTTTTATTGCGTTCTGTTGCTTGATGCATTGCAACATCCATAGGCATCACCAGCTCTTTCGTTATTTGGTCAGACCACCGTATGGGACTTCGGCCTCTCGGTCTCCTTCCTTCTACTTTCCTGGTCACTATAAGGCGCTCCAAATTATTGGCATTTCTGCGAGCAATATGGCCAATGATACCTAATAGAACCAACCAATTAGATGCATCTCTAATAATTTTGCTGATCTAAGGATAACTTAGTTGTCATTACTACATAAAGTTTTCATTTTACGAAACGTAATTATTGAACGTATGTATTAAAAATTTCATTCACATATATTGCATATTTATTTCAACTATTAATCATAACTCGTTATTAACTATTCATAAAAATGAATACTGATTTACAGTTTCATTTCCTCTATTAATGAAACATGTTTCAATAATATCCAAATTATGTATTGAAAATTATGCCAAAATGAATACTTAACACCTTTAATATGATGCAAACGCTGCAATATTGCATCGGATTATAAAAGTAGAGGGGGAGGTATAAACAATAATATTTTAATGTCAGTGAAAATAACATCATGTGTTGATGGTTTACTGTTTTAATCGCATTTGTATGGGATTCATGTACCTGCCAAGCATACCAGCAGTGATTGAAAATTGAACCATGAAATCAACCACTACTTATCACACCGTTGCGGCTGAAACAAGTGCACATCTATGCTGTCTGTACAACACAATTACGTTTTATTAATAACGCTTTTATTAGATTAATCTGTAGTCATGAAATGCAGCTGTATTTTGGTCAAATAACAATACAATAATAAGGTTCTGTCGAACTAATCTGCTCATTTGCTGATTTCGGAACCGGAAGATATGAACTGGAACCTTTTGGTTAACATTTAGGTAAAATGAAGTTCCAACCTTTTGTGCAGATACTGGCATTGGTCTCGGAAAAAGAGGTATTTTTATTACCTTCATACAAACAAACATTTGCAATAAATTATTCCTCATCTTATTATTATAAGTGGGGTGTGCTGTATGTAGCACTCTATACAGAACTGCGCAACACTGCTCATTATTTAGAGAGGAAAAAGTTACGCACTGACGCGGGGCCTCATGTGGCTATGCAATGCATTCCATTAATCTTTACGCCTCACCTCGTACCACCATGTGAGTGACAGCAAGCCAAGTAATATAGCTTATAAAATGTGTATATGCAGCAAGGGAAGTAGAGTAACTAATATTGTAAATGCGAAAGTTTATGTATGTAGGTACCTACATACATAAACTGTACATATGTTAGTTCCTGATTCACGCTAAACTACTGGATGAATTTAGCTTAAAGTTTTTAGCAATATAGTTATATGTATATAAAATTACATATTGGCTGCTTCTTATCCGGGTGCGGGAAGTTGTTCTCACGGATGAAGTCACTGGCTTGTTGATCTATCATTCCAAAATTTGTATCACAGTTTAATTCACGTCAGTTTATCTAGTTACCTAGAAAGGTGCTACTTTAAGCTACAACAACAACATTACATAGCTTATCAATTAAAGCTTATCTATTAAACCTAAGATTACAGACACGTTATCACAATATTGGAATAGTGATTCACCTTGTAGCTCCCGCCACAACGGATGCTATCGAGCACAGGAAATGGTATGCCATGTTACCGAATGCATCGGTGACATATCTTACGAGTACATGCATCAACTGCGTGTACGACATTCTCTCAGTTCACAACTCCAATATGAATATAAAGGTCGGTTTATTATTGAAACGTGTCTGGGCATATAGCAATAATCTTTACCCTCAAGTCAGAGAACTCAAAGTCCCTTAGGAAGCAACCCTTCAACCCCTAATACATGAATCAAAATTAATTACGGAACTTCAAAGTTTAGCGACCGTTTTGGGACGATTAGATAATGACCGCCCATAGGAACTGTTACTAAAGATCGTCATCAGAAAACTCCAATATATTAGTCCAACGGAATAGCGCAACGCCTACGAAAAATAATATCAAGAATTCTGGAATATTTCAATAAAAGACCAAAGTGAAACATTGGTTTCCTTCGCGATATTGAATGACCTGAAGAAATAAATCTATATCCAGGGCAACTCGCAAATAAAAATCAAGGTGAATGGAATGAGGAAACTTTGATCTCGATCAAATAAAACGATTCTTTAAAATTGCAAGCATAGTCTTCAATACCGACGTGCTCTGCTTGTGAAACGCTTGAAAATGGAAAGATAAAGTACTAAGTTAAAAATATTAGCCCCGTAATAGAAGGGTAATATTTTCTAGCTAGAGGGATGGAGAGATGAGGGAGATGCGAATACGTCATCGTAGCAGCATGAAAAGTATTATTATGGATCTTTCTACAGCAATCTTCGTGTTTCTAGGAAGTTGTGATATTGACTGAACTAACAATACTTTGTTCTACACCGAATGAAAATGTAGGTTGACTTTTTCATTCGGCGAATTGGTTGGAGTAATTTAACGTTTTTTCGACTTTTTAAACATAGTTTATCCAAGTAGGTAATGTATAGTATTATAGGTAACATTGGTTACATAGAGTTATATTTATCATGAAAATTATGTTAAACGTCCGTCATATATAATCTGCACCAAAAGGATCAACCTAATTGTAAAATAAACATTAAGGTCCGGTGTGACAACGATATGAAATCCAGAAGGCTACTAACAACCTTAAACGGATATTGTATGCTGAGAATAGCCAACAAATCGTTAAGAAGATACTATAAAACAAAATTAATTTAAATCTTACAGCAACTTTAGTTTTAATTACCCAGTTTCACATTACAAAGAGTAACGCAACACGCTTGCATATTTCATTCGTGTAAAGGCTCAGAGACATCGCGCGTTCGCTGTCAGTGAAACATTATTCATACTTAATGAAAAAATGTCACCGACAGGGATAGTGAGGGAACATGCGTGGATATGCTGCAGCGTGCAACAGTACAATGTTAGTCATATGATCTAGGAATAGAGGATGTTACTAAAATTCTGAATATAGGTATACTCATAAGTCATCGTTCGTGAAAGTTTGAACCGGCTTTCCTCATGACATTAATTGTTATTTTCACTTATACCGGTACAACGCTAAAAATGGATAGGTAAATAAGTAACAATTATGTAGCTAATATCAAAATCAATTTTTTATTATTGAAATACAAGCAATAAAACAAGATTCGGGTTTTTTTACAAGTACATAAACTGCTGTTTATTAATTTGTCAGTTTATGTTTATGTAAAAGTAGAAAAGGAATACTGAAAATCTACTTAAACAAAGCATTTGCTGATGTAAAGCGATATTATTTCCGAGCGAAACGGTTCATTCATTTAATATTGCGATTGCGATCAAATCTGAATAAAAACATCTGTTCGGTCACCCTGACATTCAAAGCTATTAAAAATATCTTTATTCGTTTCAGAAATTTTATTGTTTATTTCAAAACACTTTAGATAACATCGTAAACTAGTCCCTTCGGGTAAATAAAACGGTGTAATATTAAATTGTTTCGTTACCACTAAGTTAAACCAAAAACATTTTTATATTTGTAATCTTTGTAAGATTAAATAATTTACAAGAAAGTTATTCCATGTTTATATAAAATTAGGATAGTAGTGCTTAAATAAACTTGGGTTTAAAAATATAAATTATGTAAATGCACTCCCGCAAAAACAGACTTTGCTGTTAACTTTATTTTCTGTTAGAGAGCTTTCGTTCGTCCGCTATTTGTTTGAACTGCCTGATATAAAAGTGCTATTTTGGTAGCGTAACTGATTTAAATACTTAATGCTTACAGTGAGCCTTAATTTGTCGTAAAATAAAACAAATTGTAACAATCGACCACTACGCGTTTTGTTGATGTTGAAAAAAAAAAAATATCTCGTTTAATTCGTGGGAAACTACATACTTTAGCTGATAAATGAGCAAATTTACAACTATTTCCTACAAAATATCTCACCAATGAATATTGAGCCAACTAATAAAATACCACTACAAACATAACAGACATCATTCAAAACTAGTTAGAAGTGACCAAAGAAAAATACTCATAAAAAGTGCTATAAAAATTCAGTTTCGCGCCAGGCGTATCGAATAAACAAGGCAATAAAATGAAACTTAATAGAAGCTGAAAATTTGTTTCGCTCAAAAAGCAGGTCGGTGTAAAGTGTACAACGATGACTACTCGGTAAGTTAAGCTGCTTTAAAACGGCTAAGGCTACCGAACGTGCTTGCTTCTCCGCGCCGGGCCTTAGGGCACTTCCACACAATATCCTCTATTTTTATCTTGTTTACTCCTTAGCGAGTGCAATAAAGAGGGTAAGAATGTGTGATAGAACGCGTTATAATGAGGAAAGCGATTCTTGTATGCTGTGCACGTGTATAGAATATAGGGGTGGGCTCTTATTAAATATAAGGCAAGTGCTTGGTTTTGTTACTCTCGCGCTACGGAACAACGTATCTTAAACAAAAGCGTCTCATAAGTAAATCATGTCTTAAACGAGTCTTAAACGTCGCTGTAAATACTTTGTATACTTAGGTCGTTCTACAAAATTAACAATTTCTGACATATTGAACAAGTTATTTTTTTCACGTTCGCGAAAAACTAGTCTCAATATTCAGCGCCCCTACAATATCAAAAACTGTTTGCAATTTATTAGCTCCGTCCGTATTTCAGTCCATGTGATCGGAACAAGAAATAAAGTCCATATTTCCCGCGCATTTAGTACAGATGTAACGTTTCACGAATGCTTCAACAGTAATGATTAATGATTGAATTACAATCAGGACCCCACTTTTGGCGACACGCATGACCTGCCCTAATTCGGAATTCAATCTTCGGCTGTGGGTACCACCACTCGAGAAACAGATGGTGCCTGAACAATCGTATGCGAGACATCGCGGACTCGACTGTGGAAATCGATTGTATCCTTATTCCGGTAAATCAATCGTAATGCAGTGCAGCTTTGGTATAATGTACGCTGTAATAAATGGATATTGTAGTGGCAAGCTTTACCCTTAAAGTTGACTCAAACTGCTAAATTGAATTGTCTTCTCGGGTGTCAAAATTATCAAAACAATTCAGGATTAATTGACGAATGACCTTTTACTTAAAGGTCAGTCAGTGTGGTTGCCAAGGCAATAATCAATTCGGATAGCTGCGAATTTAATTTACCCAATTCATCATTATTATATTGGGTGTCACTTTTACGATAAATTTAACCGCAACGTTTCTAAATATAACGCCGTTGGAAAATATGAGAAAAGTTTCAAATTAAATTCTATTTTAAGTCGACTTAATTCTTGAAATCGATGAATGATTTATTAAATTATTTTCATAGCATTTTTCGATGTGCACGGATTATTTTTGTAATACTTGAGTGCCCAAATGAAAATGGACGGTAAGAACTCGTATTTCAAATTGAATTCAGCAAAAAATGGTTCCATTTAGTTTTACGACCAAAAATGTGTGTATGGAAGTCGTAAATGTATCAATTCTGCTTAGGTACAATCGAATGCGGCGCTCGGAACGAATCCCGCGGGACGTCACTAGCGGCTGCGAAACGTTCTCGTGCGGATCTTTGCATTCCTCCTTTATTTATCCTCAGTCAACGCGACGTTCCTGCTAACTTCGCCTCTTGACATGAATGTTTTGGTAAAGAGTGTGAACTTCTGTTGCTTCGAAATATTTGCTGCTCGACATGTTTCCGAGTCGGTATAAAACTTTGATACTTTACCGCACAGTTTATATGTAGTATTTGGTTTGTCGGTTCTGTGACTGTGTAGTCGATAAGTATGCCAGTGAACATTCAAACTTTTATGTTCTTTACGACATCTAAAGTTCTTAGATAGGATCTTAGCTGTCATATAATTACTTCTTAAAAAAGCAATTAGTTCGTCTACATCAGATATTGTGATTCATTGTCTAGACTAGACTGTTAGTTATCTCCTACGCTAAATTTATTCATAAGCTAGAAGAAGTTAACAAACAAAAGTTATTTTATTTAATTAAATATTTATTTTTTGAGCTAAAGATCTTCGTAGCCATACAAAGTTTCTTTATACATGTATAAACTTATGAATATAGGAAAGATTATTCGGTTTGCAAAACTTAGAAACCACACTGCTACTGTTAACACAGTCCTTTCAAAACAATGTCTTTCAAAACATTGTTATTAGTTTAGACAGAATCCTATCTGCTGCAAAGTACATAAATAGAATTTTGAGATTCTCGGTAACTGTTTCCTAATACCATTTTGCGAATGCGTATCGAGGCAATTTAATCCCTCGGCGAAATAAAAACATAGTAAAACTCTTGTCACGGAGTCGCGTGATAGTAAGTAGTGGGCGTGACCAATAAAATGGCAGAACATAAGCAATTCAAGAAAGTCAACACGAGACGCCGAATCTGTGCGTAGTTAATGGACGAGTTAACCTAATAGCCAAAAGCACTCAATGCTTACAAAGTCGCGTCGGCCGCTTTATGGCCCCACTAACTGTTAATTTCCTACATTTCGTTAAAGAAAATTCCTCTCCAAGGAAAATATTACCCCTACTACGTATAAGCATTGTTTCGTTTACGCTATATTTCCATTTTCATTGTTCGATAGTTGCTTTGTAAGGGTGCCGCGTATTTAATAAGAGGTTTCTGAGCTTTTATTGTTGCTTGTCGGAGGCGTTGCTAACGTTTATTGGAGCAGTCTGCGCTACCTTTTCGCGAGAAATATTAAGTAGAAAGATACAGTTAAGTGGCTCACCTCTGGGAATAAATCCACTCCATATTTAATAAAAACGAGGAAAGTGTAAGGCTTATAAGCATGTAGCTCGCTCCAAAAAACCTATTGTTTGCAATTTCTCAACTCGCATTTTCCGCGTTCTAAATCCGGTGTTAGCTGAATTGTTTAAATATTTTTATTGACAGCGAATTTGAAATTGTATTTTTTAGGTTAACAACAAGCCATCTGTTCGGTATATTGGGTAACCTTGGTCCCTATTCGAGAGGCGGAAAATCGAGGCTGGAGCAACAGCAGCCGTGGCGTTGTGTCGGAAAATCGGAAAATCCCCCCAATCCGCTTCGGGCGTGACACTCACTACCGAGAGCACCTCTGCCGATGTTAAGCCTTTCTGGATTTAGAGCATATTCGGCTTCAGAAATTGCTTTTGATGCGTTTTTATTTAACACAAAAGGAAAACGAAGCAATGGAATTTGTTTTACTAACCCAGTATGACTTATGATACAAACTTCAAACATGCATTCGATACACGAATATACTGTATGTTTTTCATATCATTCTAGATTTTATGTGTAGGTCTTAAATCATTCAATCTCTCCTTTCTGAAGCCCATCAACTCTCTGAAACATCCATACTCATCGTGCAGTATCAAATAAAATACAAATAAAGCTACAGCTCGTATACCATCTGAGGTCCAATAAAATGAGGCTAGATTTCAATGTAATGAATATGCAATAACTTGTAAATTTATCGCTAAGACCGATATTGGATTACCGAGGACGTTTGCAGTACGTTCGCGCAATATTCCCGCCATTAATTTGTAATAGATATCGTCTATTATTTAATTACAGACTAACAAGACAATTATTGTGGACGGGGTGAGTGTCTCGTACCAAATTGTTGTCGTAGAATTACGAAGCTGTGTCATTATTTTTTACTGATTAAAGTCTATTCTTGGAAAATTTTGAAGGAACGTCATTTTTTTGTGCAAATCAAATTCTGACTTATCTGAGGTAATTATGGAATATTTGGATATACAGCCTTAAATAAGGTTAAACGCTTGGAAAATAATCATAAAAAAATAAGTCAATCTTTTTTATGACGGTTAAACCCAGTACCTAGTAAAATAATTTGCTTACAGGATTTGCATAATTAAAAACCGTTTACCATCGTGGCGAAAGGATTAGTCGGCTAGACTACGTTATCGAAGCTAAGTTGTCAAGGGAGCTTCTAATGAACTCTAAGAAGAAGTTGAAGATCATAGGTACCTAGAAAAATGATGGATTTTCTAGAACAGATATTAATTATTATCTGTAAATACCATGAAAAGAATAAAACAAGGTAATATTTATCCCTGATAAGATTCTTTGATTATAGCTGTAGGTACTTATAGGAACTGTACAGTCCAAACTATACTTAAGTTACAAAATAGGTTAATCTATGACGTATGTTCGTAACACTGCAAACTAAACATATTTGTTCGACAGTTGCTTACAGGCTCCTTGTTGCAAATTTCGCTATATGCGAGAGCCATACGTTTGAAACTTGTGAACACACGCGGTGGCCTGTTTACGATCTAATGTTACAGGCAATAATAGTGCTTTATGAATTTTTGCATTAAAAGTATAGTGTTATAATTTCATTCAATAAATTCTAACTAGGTACGATTTTCAATTCTCAAACTCTGAATACATAGTTAGAGTTTCATGATTAAATTCGCGCCTCTGGTCTGTTTTGTAATGACGGTTTTTATTGCGTCCTGTACGTATATTAACTTATTTGTGCAATTCGGCAGAAACTTCAGGAAAAGAAAAAGGTGTCATACCTTTATATAATATCAAATACCATCTAACTTCAGAAAACCAGAGTTATTTCGAGTGAACTTAATATTAAACACTTCTAAATGCACTACTGCTCAACCAGTCAAAATGGCCAGGGCTCGTGTTTACCTATTAAAATTAGTTGCCCATAATTACACACTATGTACATTTGTACATATGTCTAATTTCATGGTATTGGAGTTCCGAGTACTGTCAACATCATTACCTATTAAACTTACGTATGTCATAGATATCTAAGCAATGTTAGATAAGAATAAAGCTATGTAGTACTAATAGCACCATCCCTTTCTATGTCGAAATCCAGACAGTCTGTGGGACATGTGAACTCTGTTGTCACCCTCTAGTTAATATCCGTTTGTGTGATTTCTAGGAATTCATGCCTTTGCGGTCATTCTAGGAACTGTCACAGTCAAGCAATTTATTGCTTTGATCTATATTCTACATTGTGGGATTGTTATACCAAAACGGATCAGTGTGCCTAAAGCCCTACTAAGATTAGAGCTTATTAGTTTACTCGATTAGACGTATAGCTATTAATTATTTCAGATTATATTTGTTTTTATTTTATGCCTACCAACTTAAGTTTTTCATGGAAATTTCGTGCAAAAATTATTTAGGTACCATATTCAAAATTAAATTTAATTTTACCATAACAACATGTAAAACGAAACCTAGAAAGCCTAGCAGTCATATTTTTATCTTATTTTGATTTACTCATACCTAAAAATAAGTCAAAAGGAAAAATAAAATTGTTTGTTCTCATACAAATTGCGAACAACTTAAAAGTTTGCAAGTTCTCGCAGTTTCTGCGTATGTATTCGCGAAGACGTGATAAAATTTTATGAATATTATTATAAAAGTGAAAATACCGTGTTATATGGAAAATAATTTGTTGTTTGAAAATATTTGTAAATAATTTCGCAAATATATTGAGAATTTTCAAATACATAATATGATCCAGATTAATTAAATAAATTACGAATTACTCTGATATGTTCGTTTCGTAGAAATTTGTTTTAAAAGTACTTATAATGAAATGAACTCAGTATATTTAATATTTATTTCACATTTATTCATAAATAGCCACTTTTTAAATTGTTGCTTTTAGACTTCTGTACCTAAATTGAAATGTAGGTAATTGTCGTATATTAATAATATATTCATTCACAATATTTCCATATTTATTCTTTGTGTTATCCTTTGCTCAATCTGAAAGTCACGTCTTGATTTTATCATAACTATTACTTTTTATTGCTGCACTAAGAACAGGGCGGTTAGACTTGTACAAGTACTAATATAAGATTATACCTACGTCTTGAATGAAAAGCCCTTGTAATTATGTTGAAATTTCAGCCAACCATAAAGGGTTGTTGATGACTCTCAGTAAACATTTTAAGTGACAATATATTCTCGCAGTAACAAGCCATAACGATTTTATATCGCGCGAAGAAGCGAGTGTCGTATACGTATTCTAAAAACCGCGAGAGTGAGTGGGGAACTTTAATAGTCTTCCATGTACAATTACCTTTCACAGACTCCAAAAAGCGTAAAAGACTTCTCACTTCACTATCATAAAACATCACCTCTTACAAGACTTCAACAATTCAAAGCTCTTCAAAACGAATGATAACGTGATATTATAATTCTTGTTGACACCTTTTAAATTAACGGAATAAATATGTGTTAATTATAGGATTAATACTAATTAGTCATCAGCGTGATGATAATGGCGTTGGCGGGTTATGGCTCCAAATTTATTAAGTCAAGAAACAAAATACCGGGAATGGAGCGCGGTTCAGGGCGTTCAGCAAATTGGTTAATAAATTAAAAGCGGCAGTCTCAGGGCCGTCGCCGACAGATGGCGCTTGAAATACGACAGGTATTTAGCGTGTTGCAACACCGTCCGCCGCGATCCACGTTTTAATTTTATGCTTTACGAGCAATTTTTATATCAATTTTCTCTCGTCGTAGTCTACATAATTCAGCCGGCTCTTTTGACTGCGAAATTCTCGAGGTCGATACGGCAATTTGCGCCGAATGCCGGGACACAAAGTTGCCTGTATAAAGAATACAAAATTGGTTATAACGATAAGCTGGATGGATAATAAAAATA
The DNA here is from genome assembly GCF_022581195.2 of Helicoverpa zea. Classification (NCBI taxonomy): domain Eukaryota; kingdom Metazoa; phylum Arthropoda; class Insecta; order Lepidoptera; family Noctuidae; genus Helicoverpa; species Helicoverpa zea. Next base: position 6,816,300 of record NC_061466.1, on the reverse strand, counting down.
AGAAACCATTGCAAAGAGAACCTGTAGAAATACAGTACGTGCCTTGCATTAGTTCCCCGGAGATTATATTCGCCGTTCGCTATATATGGGCGCTTACAACAAATACCAAGTAAGCTCTTTTGGCTTCTTACCTGATATAAATGTGGAACACAAATGGAAGTGAGTATTTAAATAAACCTTGTGTCTTACATATTGAAATCCCCACAAAATATATTATGAAGTTAATTTATCATATCATATAATTAATGTACGATATTAATTTATTCTTCTTTTCTCTCGAAGTATAAAGCGGCACTCAAAAACAACAAAAATCTTTTCAATGTTTTAACCCTTTAAAAATTAACTGGTACAAAAGCTGTCCAAAGTAACTTAAGTCAATGTCTAAACTTTAGCCGTGGCAAGTAAAGTACGCTCTAATAACCCATTTTGTTTTTAACTGAAGTCATTTTACTTGAACTGGATAGCTGTACTTCTGTTCAAACTCTTACGTCACACTTTAGCTAAAGATTTTTTGCAGCTCACAAAAATTGTTTGTAATAATTACATGAAATTGCAAACATTGTCGTCGTCTCTCAGGACTGTTTTAATTAAAGATTTTTTCGCGAAACTACATGTAACATGACACTTGAGTGTTTATAAATAAATGCCTATATTCGTACGCTCACCCACTTTTCTACCTCTAGCTACTCAAATTTCATAAAGAATTTTAGTAGGTATCAGTGTCGTGTAAAAGCAAAGTATGACGTCACAAAGTGATTCAGGGGACGTGATGACCTCTATAGATTTATGAGTAAAATACCGCCGCTATAAACTTTGGAGGTTCACGCATATAGGTTCGTCCAGGGAATAATGGAACGCTGACATGTTGATGTATCTTTGTTACTTAGGACCCGAGTTAGGCCAAGATAAAGTGGAAACCTGAATTTGTTGTTGGTTGCCAAAACTGTAGTTTGAAAGCTCTAAACTATTTCGTCACACAATTTTTTATGATAAAGTTATAGATATCTAAATAAATAATGTAGAAAAAGCACTGTTATATTCGAAACTTTATTACTACATAAATACACATCTTATTTACAGGCATAAGATATTTGCAGCAACGATCAAAACACAACCTACATTTTAGCACCTCATTACTTAAAAACCAGAACAGTAAATCCGGCGCTCTGTGCCGCCTTACACCAGGCTACACCAAAATTACCCATCGTCGGGAAGCCGTGAATAAGGCTGGCGGAAGCCGACTGACGTAGATAGTGTCATTACGCAAAAAATGACGTCGACCTGGTAAATTGTCGCGCCAGCTCAACGCGACGACAAAACACGAACACGTCAGTACGCCTCCGTCTAGCCATTTGTAAACCTTCATATTGTATAGCGTATTTTCGTACATAATTATTATGTTACTTTCAAAATTACAGTTGAACTTCATTAGCTAGACTTTTCATGCGAAATTGCTGTGTACCAATTATTTCACGCACAACCCTCAACAACGATATTCAGCAAACTCCAATCTCCCGTCGCGCGTGTTTAAGTGCGCGGATCTCCGTGACTCAAAGTTTCATTCGTCCAATAAAGAAAAACAGCACACGTCTCCTATATCCGCTGGGGAAACTGTGTTTCCAATCTATGTGCAACGACGGGACTTAACAAGAGTACGCAAAGTGTTTTGTCACGTCCCTGACCGACACGAGAGGATCGTGACATCACGTGCCTCCGTGATTTATGAAAGGAAAATCGTCGGCCGGCCCTACGAAAAATGTTGCACCCGATAGCCTTTGCAGGGACGTGCGACCACCGAAAAATGAACGGAACTCATTTTATTCTGTTACTCGAGATGGGATCATGGGACATTTATCGTATCCGCTGGCTTCGGACCAGACCCGAAAAAGAAGAGTGTATATCGATTCTGTTGGGGTGTTCGTTTTGATATTTTATTCTACTCTTGCTACTTTGGCGTGTAAAGAAATGCATCCTTCAAGTAAACATGTAAATATTTACTATCTTAGCCAATTATTGTAGGTAGGTCTATATTTAGAAATCAATCAAGAGTGCTATTTGATTGTTCGCCATGTTTGTTCCTAGATGGAATACGTAATGGAGCTTAACGTTACCCGTGTGGTTCACCAATTATTGCTATGACGTTGTTTATGCATATTCCAAATAATGTCGTGGAGTGGAAGATGGAATAATTGACGTAAGTACCTTCATTATATTATGTATTAATTATGTAAATCCCTATTGTGTTGTAGAAGCAATGCCTATTTGGAATTACTGGGTAAATTACGTATTAATATTGTTAAGTTGTAATTAAGAAGATTGTTACTAACGTAATGTGTTCAGATTAATGTTAATCTACATTTTATCTGTGGTGCAAGTTCTTACGTAATTTAAAAGCAGTGACAAAAGTTACGACGGCAAGACATTATTCAAGTCTAAAATATTTTTCTATTAAATTGAATGAGAGATAATTACTTTAAGAATAAACTTTTCCACGAAAAATTGTGGCGACATAAACCCATAACAGGCTAGTTTTGTAAAGACTGAACCGAATTAGCCAGGCTTACCGCTTAATCTAGATCCAACCAAGACACTCCCGCACAGGAAAAACAATTTACTCAGTTAATGACAAAGGAACTCGGGCAAAATAAGGTTTTCCTTGTGACCGAAGGCATTTCTACCGACTACTACGTCAGATGCTCACGCCACGACAAGAAACGATTTCCCCTAAGGATGTTAGTTATGAGTTAATTAAGACTTGTAAGTGTGTGCCGTACGTGTGCCCTTTTCATTTTAAAAGACATTTTATTTTGTCAACAGACGAGAAAAAATATTTCGCAACAAAAATTGCATTACGTTTTTGAAACGAGAAAATGCAAGCATTTTTAGTTGCGAAACAAGTTTACGTTGAAATATGTTGAATTATTTTAATCCTATTCCATTCTTACGAAGATTCTTTGTTTCAAATGAAAATTGGATAAAAATGAGGTCTTTCCCACAATGTGATTGTTCCATTCACACAAGCCCGTGATTAACATTCAGCTCGGCGCAGTGGCGACGCTCTTTAATGGTTTCAATTGTGCAGAAAATTTTATTGCATTCAATGAATCTACGGAGGTATTTCGCCACGGGCGGGGCCCTTTCAAACCTCACCTTTATCGATTCGCAGCTCCGAATATAATTCTTGCATTCAAAGAAGGCCGTGACATTTCGATGGCCATTATTTTCTCTCAGGTTGTTTTTTACCTTTCATCCATTGTTTGGCTAGAAATTTGCCATAACTTGTAATATTTCAAAAAAGCAAGTTCTTGTGATTATATTTTAATGCTTACTGACCTACATGGCAAAAAAAAGATGAAAGAGATTAACCCTTTCTGACATTGACCTAAAATGTTGTAACATTGAAAAAGAACAAACGAATGTACAGCTTATTTGCTTTTAGTCGTATGATAAACTTCGTTTGATCAACGCGTCCTAAATCAAGGCTTATAAAAACTATACGATAAATAAAACTAAGCTAGAGATATATTTATAAGTTTTAGTTTCGTCCAAGTCCTTAAGAGGCACTTCAATTTATATTGAGATAAGCTGTCTTAAGATTCATGTGTAGGTGGTGGGGGTCATCAAATAAAATAAGCGTGTTAGCACAAATGTGAAGAAAAGTTTCAGGTAGAAATTCCAGCCTTATTTTTAGTTGAACCTACAGGCTAGCTGTTCGCACTGAGTAGGAGAGATTAGAGGTATTATTTTAAGCAAGCTGGCGCTCGTGGCTTTGTCGTCCGCCTTCTACTTTTGAGTCCAATTCTTAAAATGTTGAGTGTAAGTAAAAATAATTCAAATCCTCGGTTGTTGAGCCTTTAAAAATTTAGGTTATAAATAGCATGCAGTGGTATTTTGTATAGAAATATAAATGTCACATATTCATATCAAATAATTAGGTATATGTTTTCAAGTAAACTAAGACTGCAAAATAAATTAAATAAAAAAACAAAACTAAAACAGACTTAATTCCATCCGCTGTCTCACTACTGGCATTGTGTTATTTTTAATCAAATAGTAGTCACAATAAAAGCCGGATGACATGGACGATCAACAGGAAAGAAAAGAAAATGTCTGGAAGTTTCCGTCGTGTCGACGGTGGCGCCACCGCGTGGACCAACAGTGACCATTACTCTATTGTTCTAGAAACTTTAGTTTCATCGCCCCAAACAACGAGGACACTTCCCAACAACACAGACGGTCTGTTAAAAGCCTTACTTGTGATGTGCACCACGCTTTATTCTATTTTTACTTTAGACGCGCCGTCTTCTGAAGGGGAATCGCTTTTTTAGCGAGTTGAATGTAAACGAGCGCATTCAGACTTACTATTTTTTCAAAAGAATTGCGTAAATGAGGAGTTTTATATTAATGTCTTTTTTGTGTTCCATTCTTTTCTTTTAATGGAATGTTAAATTAACAAAAACAATGATTAACCTTCCATCTTTTGTTGTTAAAGAAAAAGTTAAACGGAGCTATGTCATATGACAGCACACTTAAAAGTCTCTACTGATACCGAAAAACTCATTTATATTTATCACTTTTATTGGTTTCTTACAAAATACTTGCATAAATGAAAATATTTAATCAATGTCTACAGAAATATTTACTTCGATAAAAGGAAAATCTCGATTTCAAGTTAAGCAAATAGAGCAGAGACGAGTCTTTTATTCAGTCAACTGAATACTTCGAATTAATAGTCGACTTCACTGACTATTTAGGGCATTTGCTTACTGCAAAAAGAAACAAAATTGAATTTTATGATAAATTCCATAAAGTTGAAAATGGAATATCAATCCGATGTTTCTCGGCGAAAATATTTTCATCTTTATCTCGCCCTTATTCCATTCTCCGCCACAATATTGTAAAAGAGTATTCAGCACTGCCGCAAAAATTCCGAAACTTGGCGAAGGTTATCAAAGAATGTAACTTAATAACATTCTTGGGTGAGCCACGTACGGAGGCTTCACTGGAACACTGTTTACGGTTCAATGTCAGCACGCGCCTCAGATCCCTTTCTCTCTATTATAAAGACGTGAATAGAAGTCCGGCTCAGTTATTTCTATCTCGGATCTAGGGTCTAGCCTTGTTAGAATTCGGTCACTCCATTTACTAAACAGAAGCAAATACCTAACCGTGTACAACCCTTATTTCATCGATAATAGGGTTTAGCTACTTCATCAATTCACTGTTTTATCTTAAAATTATATTCCAACCCCTTTATCGTCCAAATAAACAGTCCATAAATTGTTAGCGCTTTGAAATAACAACGTCATATCTATTGGATAGTTGGTAGAAGTTTCTGCTTTTGTGGAACAATAACGAGTTGGTATTATAAAACGTCACATAAATACTTCAGGCTGCGCGGTCGTCTGCCATGGCGATTCTTCATACGTAGTGACCGGCAAAAAGAGTCCCACAACGGATTTAAAAAATGCAACCGGCTCAAAATTCTTCCGGAGCCATTGCCCGGAAGCATCTCACTAGTATTAAAGGCCTGTTAATGAGGCTGGGAGCGGCTCTTGAATTTTTTTCCCACTTCCTTAACATCAAAAGTTCCCCTTTGCGAAACGCTAACGAGAATTTCCATGTTAATTGCCCCGCGTTTCCGGAATATATAATTGCATATATTGTTTCTCTTGTTTCAACGACAGGAAGTGGGAAGAGATTTTGCGATTATTTGTGTACTATAATTAGAGTGGAGATAAGAAAACTCTTCCGGAACTCGATTCCAGGAACTTAATTGAGCGTTACAGGAGACGCGGAAATGACCAAGACTTTAAAGTAGTCTGTTTGTCCCTTTTATATTGTCTGTCTGATACCTTGCACCCATATACATGTTAATGTCAAACCAGTCCATACAAAAGATACATAAAGAGCGATCAGTCGATCAATACATCAATCGACTCAGTTGGTTTTCGACAAAAAGTCCAGGACATTAATTTACGATATGTTCCATGGAGTTTTATATTCATTGTTAGATATAAATATTGGACCTTATTCTGTACCCTTCGGTTAAAAAAAAAATCTCAACATTATTAACCCACGATATGATTGGTTTTGATATTTCCCACACATATGGAATCCGATACAATCGACCTCTCGCCGTGATTTCTGCTACGACACTGAACTACACGTGTTTTAATACAGTAAACAATAAACCTTTGTAGAAACATGTGTATCTAATAATGGATGTCAACAATATATCAATATTGATGCCCTACTTGGGCTGTGTTTGTTAATTGATTCGATAATAAAGGACCACTTCAAAGAAGTTAATACTAACAATTCGAATTGTGGTATAAATGTCGTATTTCACCAAAAGTGTGTGACATGTGTACATCATGTATGACTACATATAAATATTGGAACAGGCTAATGTGTCCTGTGGTACACCGCTTGTACTGGATCTTCCGTTTTAAGATTCGCAAATTCTATGTGATTACTATTACTGGATTGTATAAGATTAATAGCACACAGTTAAACACAGTACTAATTCAGTTCACATACCTATACCTTCCCTCTTGGGGAAGTATGTCTAATGTAGTGATATATAACATCCATCAAAGGTGATCCTGCCGTGAGCAATTTGTTCGTTAGGTCAATGAACTCCCAAGGGTCGAGGTAAAGGTACCTAACAATATGAACGGTACGTGCAAATATTTGGATACAATTAAAACTGCAGTCAGACTCCTCTGTAGCCTGCCGAAAATGTTTTTCTCGTCTTTTCTTACACAACTGAACTGTAGTCAGACGGAAAAAATATTTTCATTCTTTTTCTTTAAAAATATAGTCAAAAAGGAAACAATAGATTCTTCTTCACGCCTAATAAATAATCACGACTATAAAACTACGAACTAGAGCTGTCCAAACAAAAATAAAGTATTCAACTTCAAGCCTTTTCATATAAAAATAAAATAAAAAACCTATCCTTTATATAAATCGTATTTCCCAGTATCAAAAACAACATTTTACAAAGGGAATTACTAAGAAGACTTCTATCTGGCATATTTACAAAAACAGCAACCTTGTCAAACGATTTATTATGTACCTCGGCTTTTTAGCTATTTGTATGACTTTGTCGAAGTTTTTTCTCTATTCGCTTTGGTCAATATCTTGTCGAAATGTTTGTATATTTTGGGAAAGGGACTCGTAGATATCTGTCTATCTCGAAGCCTTCTTTTTTTAGGGTAGACACAAGCTTTAATGTCTTGAATGAGGTTTTTCGCGAAATCAATAAAAATAAACGTTTGCTGATTAAATTACCAAATGTACTGTACATCCACCATCTTTGGCCGTTATTCAAATAAATATATAACACTAACATGAAAACAAAAAGGATGACGACACGTTTTTAAAATCTCGCCGTACTTCAAATTCGTAGAAACCACAAACTTAACCGCTTACAAAGGGCAAAAGGTAATTATAAAAATACTTTAAAGCCAGACTCCGGGGATAAAGTCATACCGATAAGTCGAAAACTTTAAATCGTTTGTCAAGACGACATTTGGAATTGTGGCGAAATTACATTTAATTTTACTCGAGTATTTCTAGACGAAATGTTCGCGGCCATTTCTGTTTATTGTTAGTAATTTCTAACATTTTATAGACCATTTTTAATATTAATAATAATTAATAGTAATATTTATTCTGCAATACACTTTTTTGAGCAGCGTGCTCAAACTGTTTGTAGGCCGATAGTTTGTTTGAGCTCATAAATTAATATGACGATGGATGGTAGTACAAAAATCAGGTATTTTGTCTGTTTCAGACTGTCTGTAAACTTTGATTGGAAACAAGATTTTCTTGAAAAAAAAAATAGCCAATGATCGGGTCGACAGTCATTCAATTGTTTAATCTGAAGTGTGTTGTTACTCCTGAAAAGGAACGGTTTTGTTCGATATTTAATTTACGAATGGGTTCAAAGAATTATATTTTGAAGCCTTTTGAACAGATGAAAATTATAGTAACTGACTGAATATACATCGTAGGTTATTGTTATTGTATTACCTATGCTTTATGCTACTGATATTTTTACTATTAATAGTATTTCTCAGAAGGTTGAATTTATTCTTACTGGATGGCAAAAAACTTACTTCCTATAAACGGTAAACTGTGGGTGTACTATTATACACCTCTGCCTAGTCCTTCCAGGAAAATATACTTGATATTATACTTACCTTTATTAGATGAAGCTTTTTCGAGCAAATATTAACGCGTTGCCTTGACACAGTACATATATTATTATGTTCATAAAAGTATTTGCACTTTATTAAGGCTATCGCTCACTTGACAACAACACAGCTGTTTCGTCCAGTGTGAGCTAGTTTTAGTACTAGATTCTCTACATATTATGATTCATACAAAGAATACATAGTATACTATTTATGCCATCTCGTTATTAATCTTGAAGTAATCCCTATTTCTACATGTCGGTGACGTGTGCCTCTATTGGAGATTTGTGTTGCCTTGTCTACAAAAGGGTCCTTAGCTTCCGTGTTGGGCAACTATCGAGTTATGAAGTGAGTATAGCCCTAATGCCAGCTATGGTCCAACAAGCACGGCAGGATTGTAGGACCGCCGAGGATAACGGAAATAAGATTAGATGGACGAACAACTCTCTTCTGTACTATGGTTCCTTGTTTAGCCTCTGTAGGTACTCTATAGGTTTCAAATGACTGATCTTTATTATAAGAATGTTGCCTAAAAATACAAGGGCAATCATCCTTCAAGTCTAGTTTAGCAATTTATGAATACAATTTATACATGTCTGTCTATTGTGATTGGTTTGATATCATTTCGAATTTGAATAGAGTTTGTAGTAAAGTTACCCGTACTTTGCAGTTTAGTGGTTACAGAACAGTCACAAACCAGCCATGCCTAGCCATTAGCGCCTTCAGCTATAATAGCTCAGATATTATGTACCATACTAAAAGTTCTCATTTCTTGGCCATAACTTTCAGTTAGGTATCAGAAGCAAAAGTATAATTCAAAAACTGAAGTTAAATTGATTCCTAGAATCTCTAAAGTATTCAATCAAGCTTAGGCATCTGGGCCAAGATCTGAAAACAACTTACATAAAGAACACAACTCTCAGAACTTTCGAAAGGATAGTAATGATGAATGAATAATGTTCCTTCTGAGAAAAAGGTAAAAGTTTTAATCAAAAGAAAATAGTACAATAAGACGTTGTACCGTCTTTAAAGAAATAGAAATGTATATAGTCATTTTACGCCTTTTCTTATTTTGCTACAGGGCACAGGACTAGATGAAATATAACATTATTTCATATATTAAGTATTCGTATTTTTATATGGTGCAACAACGTATCGTTAATAAGGAAACAGATCAGATGAATGAAATAAAACTCATCCATTTCGTTCAAACAAATACAGATTCATATACAACGTTATTTTTTGTTTGTGCGAAACCTGAATATAGTTTGTTCAGAATCAGTAACTGAATCGATTCCAATAGTTTTTACACCATGTTATATTTTTTCCCAAAATTATCTAAAAAACTTTGAATGTTGGACACCACAAATAAGTATTTATTCTCGCACAGCAAAGGTCACGGCGAGTTCATAGCGGGCGCGAGCGCACAGTGCTATCGCGTTGCGCGGCATGTGTGCGTTTTGTGGTGAATATGTATTTTTACGGACAGTCCCGTAACTTAACAAGCTTATAACTTTGTGATTTTTCATGATACGGTTTTGAAATTTCGTACATAGATTCTTTACATAAAAATACTGGATAGGTGTATCAGGTTTCGCATAAACAAAAAATAACGTTGTATACCTCTGAATAACATAAAAATTACCTTGTTTACACCCACGTTTTGAACGCTTAACCTAAATGATAATTGCCTACAACATTATTCCCTGTTATAAAAGTTTAAACTCCATCATATTATTCTCGGCTATAAATACCAATCTCATTAGATAATGACAGAAGCGTTCCCGGAATACATTGAATTCCTAGGATAGTGAAGTAGGTACATCTCAAACAGTTGATAATACTCAGAGCTACTTCAATTTCACACCTGTCTGGCATTAATCAAAATGTATTACATACCCGTCGATAACATTAGATAGATTACCCATTTACATATATATGGTATTTAGATATCGAATTAATGTTGCGTAGCTTACACATTTGAATGTAAACAAAGCTTGGTTTAAGCATTGTCTATTTTAAATACCTTAACAATAAGACAATTTAAACAAAAGTGAGGAGTAAACGATCAATCTATTCAAAGGGTTCGAAGGGTTAACAACGTAATTGTAATCTGTTAATAAAAGTTATTTAAAGTTTGTACAATTGAGTGATCTGGTGGAAATCTGCCGGAGCCCACCGGTGGAAGACAAATTGATAAGAAACCTCTCGTTGTAAAGTCTCACTAAAAGTTTGTTAATTAATTACTTTCCCTCGCCCACCTTCAACTAATAAACGTTGTTTTGGATTCAAGATGTGATGAATGACTTAAGTATAAATTAAACCAATTAGAGAATTTCCGAAACCTCTTGAAGTTGTCAAAGTGTTCGAATTAATTAATAAATCTTGAAATCTGATTAAGGAACGTTTGCCGATGGTGCTTAAGGCAAGACATTGATAAACAAACCTTTTATTAATTCGTTACGTTCAGCGGCGCTACTTATCTTGTTGACGCAATTTCGCGTTCTAATTAACAATAAATAATTATTTTGGCAGCATCCTCAATCTTGAACTGAGCAGGAGCACATATATTTATTATTGTAGATGATACTTAATCAAAATGTTAAAATTTCATTATTTGTTTTTAGACAATAATAAATTTGCAGACTTAAAGAGATTTTCTTAAGTTCTTTTTTTTACTGTTTCTTACGATTTTTATATCCGAGATATCCAAGCCTCAGAGGTCATTGCACCCAACGATTAAGTACTGCTTGAAGCGCTATTCTCGCTGAAGGAAAACTTGCCAAAATTTACTGTAGTGTCGGCGAAGCGGCTTTTGTGCTTACAGTGTTAGTGGCTACGTTTCCCGGATTACGAGAAATATTTGTAAGACATGAAACTGTAAATAAAGTTTTCTTACAATATATTTTACAGTAGTTCCCAACTCTCGCTCGTCGTTTTGTGACAAAATTTAATCCTGAAATTGTAGATTATTTATAGGAAGAAACAAGAAACTTTATGTCAAAATCAAAATCAAAATCAAATCAAAATCAAAAGTCATTTATTCAAACTTGGCTGCAAAACAGCACTTTTCGAACGTCAAAAAAAAAATTACAAAAGACAGCCCCCAAAACGCCCACCCTTCACCACTTCCTATGTGTTTTTGCTGGGAAGAAGAAGTGGCGCAACAAACTCCCCAGCAACACATGTCTGTCTGTTCGGTTAGAAGAACCTTAAACATTGTTTGATATGTACATTTGTATACAATTTAATTTGTATATTACAAAAGAGGACAATACAGTAAAAATAATGTATACACCACATGCTAGCTAGCACTCACCCTACATACCTTAACTAACTCAAGCATTGAATATGTTTGATGAACAGAAAATTATAGCCTCCAAATATTTACACTTAATAGAATATCAGGGAGTGCCCACCTACATGTGCTATTCTTTTGTAAACTAGTAAATTAGACCGCTCAGCCAGAACATATGTAAAATAAAAAGAGTTTACAAATAAAAACAAAAAAACTAATAGATAGTCAGTAAGACGACCTGGCACCACAAGCAGCACCCGTTCACGAGCATAACGCGAGGATCAGCCATCGCCCCCCTCGCACATTTTTGAGGGAGGGAGGCAACCCGACCGCCGACGCTACCGCAAGCAGTGCCGTCTAAGGGAGCATGACGTACTCACTGCTACACAACTCAATATCAAGATTAAATTATCAGTTCCCGCTAAGTAGTATTATTTACTAAAATCCAAAACAGAAAATTAATACAAAGAATGTATCTTGTCAATAATGTAAAAACATTAAAAAATAATAATTAAATAATAAATCAAAATAAAATAAATGTCATTGAGTCAAGAGATTTAATGGGAGAAATTTAAATTATCTAAATAATATAGCTAATATAGCTGTCTTGCGTTCATCATGGCGACCAACTATTTTTATCATTCAAATAATCATTGATGGTGTAATATGCCTTTTTTATAAGAACAGCCTTAATTTGTTCTTTGAATTTATTAAACGGCAGTTCTTGTAAGGTCAAAGGAAGCTTATTATAAAAACGAATACCTAAACCCAGAAATGTGTCATGCACTTTATGAAGCCGGTGATAGGGTACACACAGTTTATGCTTATTTCTAGTATTAATGCTATGGACTTCACTTTTTTTGGTATTTAAATGTAGGTTCTGTCTGATATACATAATGTTGGCAAAGATGAACTGTGATGCTACAGTGAGAATACCAATTTCTTTAAACAACTCTCTGAGGGAAGTTCTGGTACCTAATTTGTATATAGCACGAATAGCACGTTTTTGTATAATAAATATATTCTCTATATCAGCGGCTTTGCCCCACAACAAAATACCGTAGGACATGACGCAGTGAAAATAGCTGAAATACACTAATCGCGCAGTGTCGACGTCAGTGAACTGTCTAACTTTTCTGACGGCATAGGCAGCAGAACTAAGCCTTCCCGCGAGGCTAGAAATATGTGAACCCCACTGAAGTTTTGTATCAACTGTTATACCCAAAAACACGGTAGATGCAACGGTTTGAAGAACCTCGTTGTTTAGGATAACATTAGGACCTAGGTTTTTTACATTAGGCAAAGTGAACTTAATGCATTTTGTTTTTTTAGCATTTAGTACTAAATTGTTTGTTGTAAACCAGTGCGTAACTGTTGAGAGTGCACTGTTTACGTCGTCAAATTGCTCTCTATTTCTGTCAACTTTGAAGATAAGAGATGTGTCATCTGCAAATAATACAACATCGCAGATATTTTTGAGGTGGTAAGGTAAATCATTAATGTACACTAAGAATAAGAATGGACCTAATATTGAGCCTTGTGGCACACCTAGCTGAACTGGAAGGCCCGATGATTTAGCACCATTTACATCTACACATTGCAATCTATGTTGGAGATAAGATTCTATTACGTTTAGAGCTCCGTTTTGGACTCCGTAACAGCGTAATTTGCGTAAAAGTGTATCGTGATGGACGCAATCAAAAGCTTTGGAAAGGTCACAGAAGACCCCAATAGCATTTTGAGAATTTTCCCATGCATTATAAATGTGTTTTAAAAGGGCAACACCAGCATCTGAGGTTGAACGACCTTTTGTAAAGCCATATTGTTCTGTATGAAGGAGGCTATTTACATTGAAATATCGTAGCAGCTGCTTGAGTATCAACTTTTCAAAAATTTTACTAAACGCAGGTAAGATGGAAATAGGTCTGAAATTAGTAATGTCCGTCTTGTTTCCTGATTTAAATAGAGGTATGACTTTACTGTGTTTCATGAGGTCAGGAAAAACACCAGTGTCAATGCACTTGTTGAATGTAATCGCAAGGTAGGGAGCAATCACGTCAATTATATTACCTAACAGCTTGATCGAAATATCCCAAAAATCACCCGTATTTTTTAATTTAAGAGTTTTAAAAACATTTAGTACATCAATTGGAGTAACGTGTTCAAAACTAAACAAAGAATTACATTGAGGCACACTAGCACGCATAAGCTGTTCAGCGTCTGTCGAGGATGAGTTTAAGGAGCGAGTCGTGGTTACAGGTATATCCGCAAAGAACTCATTAAAAGCTTTAGCTACATCAGCCGCATTACTAACAAGTTTGTCATCTAATTTAATTTCCAACTTATTTCTATTGTTCACTGACTTGCCAGTTTCATTATTTATGATTCTCCAGGTTGTTTTAATTTTATTTGAGGAGTTTTTAATTGATTCACTTAAAAACGTTGATTTTGCAAAGTTACAGACCTTTTTAAATATTTTTGAATATTGTCTAACATAGTCTACAAAATTATCATCAAATTGACAAGTTTTCATACCGTATAACTCATATAGTCTCGCTCTACTTTTATAAATACCTGGAGTGGCCCATTGGTTGAATTTGGCCGAGGTACCTTTAATATTTAAGGTTTTGGTCTTGAACGTAGAATTGAACTCTTTCTGTATAACACCAAATAGAGATCCGTAAATGGCGTTAGGGTCATCGTTATCAAGAACAGAAGGTTCCAGATTTTTTGTTACGTTACTTTTAAATCTAACACAACGACTAGCTGAATAGGGTCTGCATTCTATTTTAAGTGGCTTAGTGTGAACTAACATGGGAAAACTAGCTTTTTGTCCACAGTGGTCAGACGAGAGATGGTTGATGACTAAATCATTGGAGGCCTCAGTGTCGCTAAATATGTTATCCAAACATGTAGAAGAAGTTGCGGTAATGCGAGTTGGTTCAAAAAATAAGTTAACCAGGTTAAACGACTTGAATAAGTTTAAAAGTCTTATAGTTAAAGGAGAATCTTCCAAAATGTTAACATTAAAATCTCCACATATAATTTTACCCTTGGTGCTTGATTTTAATTTATTAAGTAAATCATCAAAAACTGATTCGAATTTATTATAGTCACCTAAGGGGGGCCGGTAAACGCAAACAATAATATAGCGCTCAAGTTCCACGCAAGACAGCTCAATAGTGCGCTCGATAGAAAGATTATCTAAATCAGGGCGTTGTTTACATTTTAACAAGTTTGAAACTAAAACTAAAGACCCGCCTCGAATAGCATTCCTTCTTACAAACGCACTTTGCACAGTGTAATTATTATTATTAATAAATGAAACTTCATGTTCTTTTAGCCAGTGTTCAGTTAAGCATAGAACATGAACATTATGGTTCTCCAAGAATAAACTTAACTCTAATTCTTTGCCAGACAAGCCCTGCATATTTTGATGTACAACATTCAATAAATGAGGCCCATCCTTTGTCGCGCCTAATAGTTTAAACTACTGGGCGAATCAATAATTATGTTAGTATTACTACTAACAATATCCTTAGATACATTAGACATACCTGTGTCAGATTGTATAATATATGCTAAAAGATTAGCAATGAGTCTCCTACACCTAGCTGGTAAATACATTGAGTACTCTGTCAATTTAAAATCAAAGATATACTCGTTTATGTCAAAATATAAAATGGCGTTAACTAGTTGTAAAGTCCTATTATAAAGGAGCATATTCAAATCAAATGTGTGCCTACTTTGTTCAGTCGATAACCTATAAGAATAAGGTAGTGCACATAATATGAAATTAATTTCATTTAAATTTACTATCAAATTTACATAGTCTAATATGTCTTTTTTAGTTACTGCTAAGCTATCACCATAAATTAATATAACAGTTGAACCTGGGATAAGCTTAGACAACTTAATGTTTTGAACTAAGTGACTAAAACTGGCACCAGGTACACAGTGATTTAAAACATATTGCTGCGAACACTGATTGAAAATACTACCAATGCCTTGACCAAACTTATCTGAAAAAATATATGTTATATTGCTATTACTGCTATCACTCACACTTGTAACCTTGTCAGAAGATTCTTCACATTGAGTGGCCAGGGTTGTGACAGACTGGGGCTCTTGTGAGGGTGGCACACACTGTGACACTTTTGTGGGTGTCACACGGTGGGCCTCAGATGTTGGGAGGCAAGAACAGTTACAAGAGATATTTGTAAGCAAGTCATATTTCTCTGCATTATGTATGACTAAATCAACCAGCTCACAGGCCTCCTGCAAACGCTTTGTCAAGTCCTGCTGTGAAGCTTCATACTTATGGAAAATGTCCTTAATGGAATTTTCTTTAATACAAAGTTCTTCCTGCAAACGTTGGATGTCACTGTCATACAAGGTCCTACAAATGTCCAATTGATGTTCATAACTATTTAAGTCTTTAACTAAATTAATGTTCTTTCTTCTTAATATATTATTTGATTTAAAAACTGTGTACTTTCTCAAAGTTTTCTTAAGTTTTTTAACAACCTTACTCATTTTTAAATATTTTTTAATTTTGTTGTGTGTATTACATGTGATTTTATTCTTAATTAGAGTATCGTTGGTCAAGTCAATTGTTATCATAGGCTGATTACTATAAGAACCGGATGCACTACCAACAAGCTCATCGAACAGGCTGCAGGTGTTCGCAGACCGCTCACTGGACTTTGCAGACTCCAACTGTGTGATAGTGTTGTGGGCTCTGCTTAGCTCATGTTCAAGCTCAGAGATCCTTCTTAAAGCCAGTTCATGTGTGTCGCTGCACTCTTGCATGTTAGACACTAGTCGACTCAGATGTTGATTTTGGTCAAGTATATCCATATGTTCTATATGTAGTTCAGCTAACTGGTTCTTAAGTTCAGTGTTCTTGTCTACAATGACCTTAACTTCTACTTCGCTGTCATCCCGTTCTTGTAACAGCTGTTTGCACAGATCTTTGCTGGTTTCCAACTCTTTCAATGTATCCCTCAACTTTTCCTCAAAGAATGCAGCTCTACGGGTTATCATGATGAAAAGTTAACCCTGAGGCACCCTGGAATGTGAGAAGAAATAGCTAAGTGAAAGAACGAAGGAGGTTAAAAGTAAAGTTAGGTTTAGAAACAAAAGACTAGAGGATAATTGTTTAATGATTTAATACTTAATACAGAGTAAAAGATGCTAAAGATAATTATATGGACAAGAGTACTCTGTATTGTTGGATTATGAAGCAAGTTAATTATGTTTTAAGAAAAGAGAAAAATAAAAAAAATATATAATAATGAAAATAAAAAGTTGTTGAGGGTATATTTTTTTTTCTTAATATCAGTTGAAATTGAATGTATTGTTCAATTGTTCAATAAATTGTATTTGAAATAACTTTCTGAAAAGAATCTTTCACTGGATTTGAAATATAATCTCACAATGACCACAAAATACAGCTGATCTTGTTTAGTATAGACAATTAAACTTTTAACATATGAATTAATATGAATTATTTAGATAGCAGATGTGGTCATTTATCAATGTGCAGCGTATACAAAATTGATAAATGAGGGGACTGGGTATCTAACACATAGTAAATAAGCAAATACTCCCCGGGTTTTACGTTTATCTCGAACACTTTCAAAATTCGCCGTTGGGATGACAGCCTAACTGGCTTTCCGATTGATTTCTATCGTTGTTTCGCACCGAAATCACTCACAAACATTTGTCCTTATATCTAATCACTAAATGTACTGAATCTAAGGTCAATTACAATAATTAAAGCACTAAAACTATTTAATTTTAAAATAAAATCTAAGACATATGTTTTTGACAACCGGCCACCAGTGTTGCCTGTCGATTTCTTACTTGTGTTACGTACTTAAGTACCTTCGCCTATATAAGAATTTTGCTAAGAGACCACATATGTAGACCTATCAAAACCTTGATCTAGTGTAATACAATAAACAACTTCGCACACAAATAATAATCGAACATACTTTGTATTAAAAAACCTACACACACCTGGTAGTACCTAAATCCAGCAGGCCCACGCCACCTTACAAACAACGCGCAAATCTAAGTAAAGGCGCACAGTAATCGTCATGGCGCGTATTTAAATAAGCATGCGTTACTGAGTAAACACATTTTTCCTAATAAACGTTATTCTGGCTGCGGCTTACGAAGCAATGTTTTGTAAAGCCAGCGCTGGCTAAATGGCCCATTGCGGCCCAAATACGGATTTCTGCTGTATTAGCCTAATAGCATTCTACTTCTTCAATTCTCATTTATTGCTAGGTTCTTGGCAATTAATTTGAGTTTCGTTTCGTTGTCAGCTTAAGTATATTAAAATGATGATCTTGGTCAGGTGTAGGTTCTTAAAAAACTTTATTAATTTTGGAAGAAAAAAATCGCATGAAATTACCTCTTGTGTTATTTTTTTAAACCCACAAAAAAAAAAAATTTGTCCACTAACCAGATTTAAAATAATCTCAGTCACAATTGGTTTCTCTTCTACATTTCTGAACTACGCTTTCTTGAGTTGAGTTAATAGACCATACGTGTTCAAACTTGAATACAACATTAAGGTAACAGTGCTCATATGAAGCCTACATAAATAGACATTGTATACACAATACAATTGCAGAAGCCATCAAAGGGCGCGTCCCTTTACCGAAGTAAACATTGTACTCGAAGTGTACCTTCCTTGAACACCATGTTTTGTACAACACAATAAGAGTACTGACAGACTTCAAACTTTTAGTCGGCCGACAGTTTGTTCAGGCTTATAAATCAGTATGTAAATGAACAGTAATGAATGCAGTACACAAAAAATGATCAGGTATTTGGTTGGTATCAAGTTTTCGGATGGCACGTTAAACTGTAGGTCCCGGTTGTCATAGTAACGTGTCATAGTACGTAAAAGTTACGTGTAGTCAGAAGTAAGTAAGTCTGACACCAGTCTAACCAAGGGGTATCGGGTTACCCGGGTGACTGGGTTGAGGCGGTCAGATAGGGCATTCGCTCCTTGTAAAGCACTGGTACCCAGCTACATTCGGTTAGACTGGAAGCCGACCCCAACATAGTTGGGAAAAAAGGCTCGGAGGATAAGATTTGGTTGGTATCAGGCCGACTAAAAACTAACCGAATTCACGATTTTTTATAAAATCTTTTTACCAACCATCGGGCCAACTGTCGGTCGATTGTTTAGTATGCAGTGTGCAGGTACTCTAATACTTCACGCAACTCCTTTAAATATATTTCGCGAACAAACGTAACAGAAATAAAAGGAAAATGGAAGCGAAAATAAATGATTTATCGTAATGACGATACAATTGCTTACACACTCGCATTTCGTAAATATGAACAAAATGTTATGCTCATGCTGTTATTTTTTAATACGTGTCCAAACTCGTGAAATACGTTTAGGTTTTGTTTTCATTACTATACCGTTTAAGTTGGCAGCCATATTGAAAAGGTTTCGACAGCGAGAATAGAGAATAACAGGTTTTTTTTTCTGTTTTAGCAATATGCTAGAGGTATTTCAATAATTGCACACTGAAATTCGTTACGTTTTATTTAAAACATTCAATGAGTTTTTTATAAGAAAATTAAATACGTTGTAAGCTATTTTCACTTAAACATAATGAAACATTATGTTCATTTTATTTAAGTTCCAAATTAACTTCTTCTAATCCTTTGCGTAACGAAACAAAACATTTTCGAATGACACGTATCATACACTTCACACCACCTAAAAAAGGGCCCGACACGTCACAAAAGCATTACCGCCCTTCTTTCGTAGCTCTCCAATCTGATATGAAGGGGGGATACAAGTCACTAATTACACGATGACCGGCTCGTACTTGACCGTTTTTTTGTGCACGAGGCGCTACGACAAGACGGCTAACAAGCGAGCGCATCATTAGGCTCCAGTTCTTAATGAGCACTGCCTGACCTGAGCAGGGCACGACCGGTTTATGATGCAGCCATATGTTACGTACGTACTCACACAGACTAATTTGTCATTTTGTTCCTTAACAAGCGAAAAGGCGGTAAGTTCCTTTAACTAAACTTGGTTCTACGTAGTTAGTGCCCGGTGCATACGTTTGAACAAAGTTCTACGACGTAGCAAGACGTAATAATGTAGATGCTACGCTTGCTACGGTGTAGCTGTCACGAAAGCAAGAAAAGTCTTCGTTTTCTAATTAGAATCATTTTATATAACAATCGTAATTTCAAACTGAAATAATAAAAATATGTTAGTACATATGTTCGCACCTTTAACACTTTATAATAGTATATCGCCAACCAACATACGCAAAAAAAATATTTTTATTTCTATCTTATCTCCGTTAAGCTCATACGAAATAATATAAATTTTACACACTAAAATATATTCATTAATCGTACGTATTTAGAGCTGAAGCCAATTTTAGTATATTCATAAATCCTATTACAAAAAGTGTTACATGCCCCAAATATATTCGTATTAAAAATAAAACCTAATAAATGTGTAAAAGTCGCCGTGTGTGTGTCTGTGTGTGTGGGTGTGTGTTTATGTATGTGTGTATGCATGTATGTGTGTGTGCATGTAGTATAAATTACACGATTTGACCCCAGCAACTGAAGATCCTTGACAAACGATTTTCTATGTGGATATAATTAAAGAAGGTTGCTTCTGAAACATTTTTTGTTGGAACTTGAGAAGAGGGCTGCAGTAATTAACACCTCATCATTTAATGTCCGACGGGCTTTTCGTCTCAGATATTGATCGGGAGACATTTTTTGCTGACAAAATCCAGTGGAACTGAGAAAACTGTGATGCTGATAATGTGTAATGTTGATTCAAATGATAGTCACAATCGATCATATTAAGATAATTTATATAGGTAGGTAGCATTTATATTTGGCTTTTTAGTGCACCTACAGCTCAAGTGATGCAGATTATCCAAGCATTCAAAAAGATTATCTAAACTAAAAAGCCGACTTACAAACAGCTAAATAAACCTGAATAGGCTTAACACCTTATTAAGACTCCTTTGGTCTAGTCCTAAACACATTACGTTTGTCCATGTAATGTCTCCCAAACCGACTACTACAGCTCCATTTGTTGGACCGACTATAATCGTCGCCTTAATGCCTAGCCTAGCCTGGTAATTACATCTACAAATAAGACATAAAATTGTACTAGCGTCTTAACAAAAAACGTTTTAGCATTCCAAAATATTCGCAGCTGTGAGGGATTACTCCAAGCAAAGTCAGTTATTAATTAACATCATTTGGGGCACATTATGAAAGTTTGACACGAGGCGGGAACGGATGCTCGTATTAAAAAACTTTTTCTCTGCTTAAAACATGCAACAGCGTTGAATAATTCATGATTTGGCTCGTGTGTGAAAGGCCAAATTGGAAGAATAAAAATACTTGACAGCGTTCAGCTGTTGCGGCAGTTTTAATGCTGTGTTTATAAATTAGCTTTTCTAGGTTATTTTTATTGATTGTATTTTGAGATGGCATCTAATTATATCAAACTAAAACTGTAAAGTTTTACCTAAATATTGCGATCTGACTTTTAACCTTAAATTGAGGTTGAATGCCAAATGGCAGTTTAGATAAAATACAGACAGTACTTTGTACAAAAATACCACGATATGACAAATAATGGTCACATTCCACTTGCAACATTCAGGCACCCAGTGAAGCATAGTATCTCCGTTCTTTCTAAATATCTCTTCTGATCCACGGTTCTTTCTAAATAACTTATGTATCTAGTAATCTTACCTCAAGCAAGCCATTGTAACAGTGAATCTTCCATAAAATATATCAATAAAAACATACAAGATGTGTCACCCTTGACTTGTCATATTACAACGCATGTTACTCTGCCTACAACATCTATCGAACACTCCGTTCGCTTGTAACAGATGTAATGGCCGGCTCCACAGGGACATTAGGACAAACTAAGTGTTACACATTTTATATATGTACCTACATATATTGTATTAATAATGACTAATATACATACTTATCATGTAAGATCATTAGGTATTTAAATAAAGTGTCGGAAATGAACATCATTAGGTAATTTCTATCATATCACTAATTATATACATATGTATATCACTAATTATTTCATAGTCTTAATATTGAAACTCTAACTAAACTTTATAAAAAAACCTAATTTAAAACGCATGATAATCTTCATCATTCTATCACTAATCTTCCCACTGAAATACCAAGAACTACCTAGAAAGCCTACTGTAAACTTAACACATGTAACATACCAATTAACATTAATCACACCTTATTCACATATGAATGTTTGAAATGTTGTTCCAGTAAATTAGAACTCTGTTTGTATTACATATTTGAATGTGCTATCCGAACTTAGGGTCACATGTAAAGTGCGTACTTACCTGGTTAATTGGGACATCACTATGCTTCATGTTATTAAGTGCCCAAGGCGTTTGCCAACCTTTGTGTGGCCCACGACAACACGCTAATTCTACTATAAGTATATAACGTACTTACTGCCACCGCTTTGTGTGCGGTTACCAAGTTAATTTTGACGGGAACATAATTCATTATTATCGTTGTAAGTCGTAAACTTGGTTCTATCCGTGTTTTTCCGGAATTATAACACGACTTTCCCGCTGTTATCAAAGGCAACATAAACATAAATCTGAATAAATGTAAATGTAAATATTTATTAACATTTATATTATTGTTTCGAGAATTCTAGTTATCTTTGGTTACGGAATTCCTACTCTTTAAAGGTCAGCGCTTATTCTGTAAATATTTTTGTATAATATTGTGACATAACTGGAAAGACAATGTCTGAAAATGTTTCGTGAAAACTCCGAAGAATTCTTCATTATAAAGACTATTTAGTTGTTAAGAAAAATCCAATATTGTACACACGCCAGCCGGGAGTTAAGAGCAGGTTTTGTATTTCACAAGACCTCCCGCCGAAACTACCACTTTGGCAGGGGGTCGGCTCGAAATTTATGAAGTAGACCATTTTTTCCCCGAAATCATGTTATAATGAAAGACAAATGTCCATAATCTTGATAAACTATGTGCTCGGGCACCAGCTTAATTGAATTACAAATTTGGGCCGGAGGTAGGTGAGATATTATGCAAATTGCCAAGTCTTGCCGACTACAAACATGACATTACGGGACGTTGACGCAATGTTTACTGCGCCCACCAACTCACTGCTATAAGAAGTGGCGTTTATGCCAGGTTTGAGTTTTCTTCAGTTTCGTGTTCAAAGATATTGTGTTGGTTGAGCAAAATACTTGAGTAATCAATGCAATAGTTGCATTTGTACCTTTTTAAATAATCAATTATTATATCCGCAAAAGGCCAAACTGGTGCAAAAGTCTTACCACCTACAGATTTCTCAAAAGTCGTCAAGTTAAAATTAATGAGCAGTGTCTATAGTGCCCCTTAGACAGGACGAAGTACCATACCCGTGGAGTGTCCTTAATATTTAATAAGAACTGAAATATAAATTAATTGTGCACAATTATTAACCCACGCTACACACTGTAGCTGACAATAAATCATTTTAATGAAACGAGTAAAATTTTGTTCTTTCTCATAATATTTTGCGAAAATTCTTCTAATAAATATTAGGATCAGCGACGAAATATTACGTCCATAATCACTCGGCGCTAGTATAATATCTTTAGGTTGAATAACTAATGATAGGTGCATTTATCTTAGAGGGGCTGGCCGGGGTCACCGGGAAACGTTGGGCGCTCTTCAAATCGCCACAGATTAAGCGCCCCCAGAGGAGACGACAAATTCGTTAAATAAATTGTAAAGATTTCTTTTGTAAAAGTAGATTAATTATGCCATCCCTACGGAATATCAATTAATTAGAAGAATGTTAATTTATTCGTCAATCTGCTTCATCAGACATCATTTTTGTGTTGTGCAAGCTATTTTTTGTAAAGTTTAATGAACTTCCCAAAATAGTTAAATAAACACAAACGCTATGTTTACTGGACAAATACGTGTAATTAACGTGGGTTTATGTGTGATGCAAATATTTGTTAACTAACGCACCGCAGTCGGGAAACACGCTTGAATTAAAATGTGAATATCCTGAGTTGGTCACCGCATGCAGTTTCGTGTATCGATCACTGTTCGACCGCTATGTTAATACTTTAACACGTAATTACAGACATACGATCCATTAATTTGCGCTCATTATACGTTGCAAACATAATGCCAGTTGTGTATAATACTTGATGAATCGCTTACATTGCATCTCCAGGGATTGTTTATTTGTTCTCGCGTTAAGGAAAATATTTTTATATCGGTCGGCTATAATTTTGGTTATTGAACTCGAAATTGCACATTATTTGTTACAAAATTTCGGATAAAGAGGTTACGTATCAAAGTATGCGTGTCCTCCTTTCTGACTGAGACTGATTTTAATGCTTTAATTCTGTTCTCTTCTAGGTTTTTATTACGATGTCATTTTAACAAGAAAGCTATAAGTCTCAACCCTTGTAAACCTTTATAAAAACATTATTGAATAAATAAATGAATGAATGTACATAAATTCCAAGTTTATATCTAAAATGTGAGTACAAATGCATGTAATGTCGTGATTTACGACACTAAACAAACGTAAAATATTTCTATAGATAATTATTTGTATTCATGTTAAGCTTACGTTTGTTTACTACTAATTTTCCTAACTATATCAGTCACAATATAACAGTGATAAGACTAAGACTGTACTTTTGTATATCTAATTATCTACTAATTTACCTTATTCTATCTGTCACAATATTACAATGAAAAGGCAAAATCCAAAGAATAAAGCATTTTACGGACTTAAAATGAACCACAAAGTTGATTAAAGCTAAGTCAAGCGAGCGTTATTTGGGAGTTATATCTCATTATTTGCGTCCCAAAATTTCGTTTTATTTTTTATGATTTACGTGATGTTTCGCGTATAGGATGACCTAATTTTGAGATTTAAAAAAATATGGTATTTACTTACATGTGTCAATCTATTTAGATCCATAGAACATTCATACAGTGTTTCTAGCACGCGTTCTTCCCATGTATAGATACAAAAATATTTTTAATTCCTCTTCATTGAATCAAAGTACTCCTACTCATTCAACGCCACTCAAAGTAAGCCAAATAAAGCTGACTCCCTCATCCACTTAATTAAGTATAAATATGAAGTCCCACCATAATAAAGGTTAGAATTATGGGCAATATTGAAAGCGATTAATTTGACACGAGTCTGCCTCCCGGCCGTTTTGACCAATAAATTGAGGATAACCCCATTGATCTAGTGAATCCCGGCCCATTCACTACGCTTTAGATCCACCCTGTCCGTATGTCTTAGGACGATCGGGCTTGAATGGGAATTTGTAAAGCTGGAATATATGTGTGTGTTATGGTATCTTGAGAGGCTAAGTCTAAGCTATGATTGCGAGTCTGTTGCAGAATTTGTATGCAGGTACGGACAAAGGAATCGTTATACTTTTTAAAAAGACGTTCAAACCCGACGGACTTTAGGACTGCTCGCAAAACCCAAGTGTTGCGAGCAGTCAATCAAACAGCATAATAATCCAGCTACTTTTTACATGTAGCAGGTTCTACTTGAAATGCTACGCCGCTATTGTAGCTGAGGTACTACGCGCTACGATGATACTACGACTGTGCTACGTAATTTATAAACCTAAGTACCAAAACAACACAATTATGACGAATTTGTTAGATACAATACAACACTTACCACCGTTTATCTCAGCCATAGCTTGACTATCTCAATTAGCGTAGCATGTTCTACGTGAAGTGCTACGCCGCTATTGTAGCCGAGGTACTACGCGCTACGATTGTACTACGACTATGCTACGTAATTTAACCAACTACAGTTGAGGCGGGAATTGGCAACTTGAGGTTTCTGAGACATAAAATGACAAACTCCTTGGGGAAATAATTGCTATTTACCTGTTCATTAACTTAACACGTATGTATGTATAATCAGAACATTTAAAACAATGTCTAAAGTTTTGTCTGATTGTCTGTTCGCGATAAACTCGAAAACTTTTGTACGAATGATATAATGTAAATTCTCAATGTTACTAAAAGGTAAAATTTGAAAAAAACTGTATTAAGTCTAGAACCATTCAATTTTGCAGAAGTATCTCATTCATAAATGGTAGTTCTTTTAAAGCCACAAGAGCCACTTTTAGAGCCGTTTTCTATCAGACAACTACAATAACCTCCAAAAAAATTAACCTCCTTCAAATAAAAAGAGGTTCTGCACTCCCATATTCTATAGATGTGGAGTCCATACGTCTCCCTTACTATCAGATATGAATGTCGAAACGTCCCTGTTATCGGCCGCGAGTAATGTACGATATTTGTCTGGCTCGTCCCTCGAGGAGTTTCTTCTCTATATCAACTTCATTAGAAAATATATTAAGTAAGATGTTACTTAGTGGCTTTACGTTACTGAAAATAAACGACAAGTCTTCTTGTGGTTTGTGGCTTCTGGAAATCCCTGTGGAAATGAAAGGCTTTTAAAGATTCTTTAGACACTGTGATATTATGTCTGTTTTACTCAATTATATAACCAGTTGGAAACTAATTTGACTGATTAATACTCTTCTTCATTGCTAGTTGAATGTGATTAAGATATAGACGTGGATTTTTTTAAACTACAATCGCCTTTGTTTACCAAATCTTACGTCCACTAACAATTTAATAAAACCCAGATGATCTTATAACATCCACAACGGAACTATCACAAAACCGCAATGAAACAGAAGCCAACCGAATCACGACACTAAAACTAATTAATGCTCCGTTAACTACCTAAATTAGGTAATAAAATGCCTGTTATAATAACATTCCGTTTTATAGATACAATAACACTTAATCAAACTTTAAAGTAGGTATATAACACTTATATTACACCGCTAATTGCCATGAAAGACCACATAGACATAAAGCATTACATTTTGAGCATAATTACGCGTATTTCCAACATTAACTTGCCCATTATGAGTCTCCTTGTATCACCTTCAAATGTGTCCTCAAGATCGATTTAATTTATTTATGTGTGTAATAATAAGGTTGTAGTTACACAACGAAAGACATAAATAAAAGGAAAATGAAAAGCAAACGCTGCAAATAATTAGGATGACATTCATATGTGATATGTTTAAAAATCTTAAAAATGGGTCACTTAGGTTGAAAAATCAAATAGTAGAAACATACTGACAATATTCCCAGAATATTAGAGCAAAATAAAAATATGCATATAATATAAGTAATTTTCATATGACATATGACAACTTTTTTCATAGTTTTTCTATATCTTTGTTGGGCTCCTTAAACATAACATATGAAACAAATAAATGATAAGGAGCAACATGCACTCAACTTTACATAACTGTTTCGAAGATGGACGCTCATGCAGACATGTTCTCATTGAACTTTCAAAGTCAAACTCATATTCGTGGTTATAAAGACACTGCACGCGATATCGCGCTACCAAATGCTATGTATTGCTAATCAATAGCTTTGATACTGATTGTGAACGGAATATTAATTTTACATAATTATAATGACAGCTGTTACGAATATATAATTAAACTAATGATAATTAAAAGATACATGCGTTATATTTTAATATTATATTCATGTCTTAATGAGTAATTTGAGAAGTTATAGCTATGTTTATATACCTCTAGTTTGCGAACTCGACCCCCAATTATATTGGTCTCGGTGCAATGCCTGAATCATTTAATAGACTAACAACCGAACACGCGCGACGATGTGAGTGGATGCGCGTCGATGCGCGAAGACATGCATCGATGCACGAAGACGCGCGTTTAGAGTAGGTACAATACAGACTAAAGTCTAAATGGTCAGCCGACAGTCGACCCGATGCTTGGCAGTGCTGTTGTGCTGTGGTTTGGCTGTTTTTTTAAAGAAAATCTTGAATCCAATGACAGCTTTCAATCGGTCTGATGGCGACCAAATAGTGATCGTTGTAATGTGCGTTCTACCATCTATTCCGATACTGATTTATGTATCGGTCTACTACTAGTTAGCAGTGTGCGCGAGCCTTAGAGACATCACAGTACCACGCTTTTCCACACAATACTAAACTATAAGTCCAAATATTACAGTTCAATGATTTAAAGCAAAGTTTGGTCCGCAACGTGAACTACATTCAGTCTCAATATTAACCAATGAACAATATAATTCCAGTGCGGTAACAGAAACCGCTAGGATTACACTACGTGCAAGTAAACTGAGCAAACAAAGTTAACGTGCAACAGAACAAACCAACTTTGTTCACGTACTATTTCTTAATATTTAAGTATTAACGTTTGTTAACAGCGAAAAAGTTCGTATAGTTATAGACCAATTAAGTTAAAATATAATTAACTCCTACAAAGAAAGGCATTTTTACGAATTAGTTTTCAAGACCCAAAAACTATTGTTAATAAAAAAAAAGTCAAAAGAAACAGTGACTTGTTTTAAGCAGATTAAAAAGTAACATTGAATCAGCCCAGCAGGTGTATTAAGGTCAACGTGTCACACAAAAAATCTTAATCTTGGTCTTATTTTAATTACAAAATGCACAAGACATATAATCCCTACTAATATTATAAATGCGAAAGTAGCTCTCTGCGTCTGTCAATAAATCACTGAACTGATTTTAATAAAATTTGGTACAGAGATAGATTTGACCTTGAGAAAGAACATAGGATAGTTTTATCCCGGACTTTTGAAGAGTTCTCTTGGAAACGCGATAAAACCGAACACGACGCGTATGAAGCCGCGGGCGGCAGCTAGTAGCATATAATTAGATAATCACTTAGGAAGCAGCCACATACAGATGTATTATTAATCGCACAAATGCGTGTAACTCAAATACCTAGACATGTGAGTCGCAGTTACTGCAGTGTTAATTTACCTCTTGATCCTTGTTATTTCGCCGCAGTCATACATGCATAAGTGGCTCATGGGTTTAGCGTCGAATAGTATTACCTAAGTGGTTACTGAATTAGTAGCAAATGCGTTTCAAAGACAGCGGTCATATTCATTTGGTTAGAATTGGGGTTGCAAAAAAAAATATTTTTGCGACAAATTATGTAAAACTTAATTCGATTGGATTCTAATTATGAAAAAAACTATGTCCAAAACAAATAATAAAAGCCTCAAAGAGAAGTCAACGCTGAGGTTCATGTTCATCGGTAGCTCTAGCTTTACGATTCAGTAGATACTAAACGAAATGTTGCATTAAAATAAATCTACTCTATGCAGTACTGCGTATTTATTTTCAAAAAGACAGTTTCCACAATTGTCAGTCATAACAGACTCCCAGGAATTATTTCTACATGTGCACAACGGAACCAGAACAACACCTGAATATATTTTATTCTCCCAATTCCAAGATTACACTGAATAAATAAAACTTTAAAAGCTTCTCGGTCCCACAATGGCCACCATTGGTAAATAGAAATAAAGGTGAACAGGAAAACCGTTATGTAAATATAATGAAACCACCATACGTTTAGCTGGTACGCTGTTAACATTGGAAATAAGCATATAAAGACTGAACACTGGCAGTCCACGAATAAATGGTACATAATGAAAATATATTACAGGCTGCCCTCGTAAACGGGCGACGGACTTGAATGTTATTCAAATAAACATTACCCTGATCGAACGTCGTCACGGAGTTTCAGAAATCGTAAAATTTATAACTGTACTCATGCGAACATTTACATGTATGCGTAGGTAAAACCTCGCCTGGCTACACGAAATCAATGAGTTATATAAAAATCAATGGTGCGTTCTATAACGCCGTTAATTCTTCGTATATTTTTTTGCCTTTTTGTCGTTTTCGGGAAATTGCTTGTGCTGTGTTTCTTCAACATACATTCGTGATTTTATGAGATTCGTAACCTTTGTGTGTTTGTGCAAATCGATTTATGTAGACTGTAGAGGTATAAACATTAATATTGGTTTTTAGCGTTAAACGTTGGTTCATGAGTAACAAAATCATCGTTAAAAATATCAATTAACTTACTTACTATTATTATGTACTTTGGCGTTTATAAGATTTTGGAATTATCGCTCAAAACGAAATGGAATTTCGACTCTTAATCTCATTAATTTTAAGGGACTATTGTTTCAATCAACGCCCACATGCTGTAATATAACCTGCGATGTCAAGATACGTATTCATACTGTCTCCTATTCTCACACTGCTTTTATGAAGAGAAGAAACATTTTGGAAAAAATATTATTCTTCGCGTGACCAGAGGGCTGGTTTATTCTTTGGACAGAGAATTAGCATTGCCATTCAACGTGGCAATGCAGCCAGTCTTCTGGGCACGTTTCCGGAGGACAGTGATGCGGAGGAATACTTCGACGCCTGATCGATGCTCTTTTATATTATATTTTATGTTTATATAGATTTTGTATATAGTATTTTATTTTTAGTTTTGTATAAAGATAAGTAGTTTAAGTTTGTATATATGTATAGTGTGTACATTGTATAAAATATAATTAAGTTACCTATTAAATAAATAATTAATCTTGGAAAATAACGGGAACAAAATTGTTGGGACAAGAGCAAGAGCAACACGAAATAAATATCTCAGAAAACTCTGGCATTTCGAAACAAAGCGTTCTTTGATCTAAACGTTTAAAAAAATAAAATAAAGTAAAACTTGAAGCGATGAACTAGCGGTACGGTTCAGAGCGGTGGCAATCCGGGGAACATTCCGTCCAATTCTGTTGAACCACTCACAATCTAGATTTTTTTAATTCCATCCTCTTGGATTATACTAGCTTACGCCTTACACAAAGTAGGTTCTTTGTAGACAAAGCCTATGTGTTAGTCGAGGGTACCTATCACCTACATATCTACATACCAAATTTCAACCAAATTGGTCCAGTCGTTTTTGCGTGAAAGACAAACATACATCCATACATTCTCACAAACTTTCACATTTATAATATCAGTAGAAAGTAGGATATGTAGAATTTGAATTTTATAAGCTTTAAAAACGCAGCCATTATTTCAGTGCCTAAATGTCCCACAGCTTAGATAAAACTCTTCTGCAGATTATGCATCAGGATTTTGTTGTTCATTACTTGATAGGTTGCTCACAGATGAGCACTAAAGCAAATTTGGTCGCAGTCGGGAAAGAGGAAATGATTGATCGTGAGTATAGAGCTTGCGGTGATCCATCAGTTGGCCAGCCCAGTCCGCCCGATTATCGTTATAGCTATGTACATCAAATTTTACTAATTCATCGACGAAGCAGGAAAATAAAATGCTGCAACTTTAAAAGAATGAGTAAAAGTCTGATGCTGTATAATGTATAATGTAGTATAATGTAAACTTATCACAAAAAGCTAAGGCCTGAAGAAAATGCCATCCAAATGTTGTAAATCAACTTCAGGTGTATTATTGTTCAAGAAAAATATCTATATGTCGTGGTGGCCTAGTGGGCAAAGAACCAACCTCTCAAGTATGAGGGCACCGGTTCGATTCCAGGTCAGGCAAGTCAAGTACCAATGCAACTTTTCTAAGTTTGTATGTACTTTCTAAGTATATCTTAGACACCAATGACTGTGTTTCGGATGGCACGTTAAACTGTAGGTCCCGGCTGTCATTGAACATCCTTGGCAGTCGTTACGAGTAGTCAGAAGCCAGTAAGTCTGATACCAGTCTAACCAAGGGGTATCGGGTTGCCCGGGTAACTGGGTTGAGGAGGTCAGATAGGCAGTCGCTTCTTGTAAAGCACTGGTACTCAGCTGAATCCGGTTAGACTGGAAGAAAAGGCTCGGAGGATGATGATGAAAAATATCTATATGTTTTTTTACTTTCAAATCAATTAATGCTCGAACTACGTCTAGAAACTATCTAGACAGTTAAAATAAAAACGCAGCTCTAATAAAGTACGTCTCGCCACTTAAGAAATTACTCCATTATTTTAATAAAAAGATTTAATTTATTCGCGGCCGTTTACAGTTACGAGCACCTGATTTTGATATTCAAGATGATAAAGGTCGAGAGTTATGTACCTACATAGTCATTAAGTAGACTTTATTCGTTTATTCTTATCGTAACCATTAAATGACTCTTGTAGAAGTCAGAATTAAAATAGGTCATTCTGAATTAGTTATTGATTTTTTTGTTCATCTTTATAAGTACGGTCCGGAGTTCATTTTATATTGTAGCCAATGATGTGCGTTGACGACTACTGACGTTCTGATGACGGCTATTACAAGAATTTGGCTAACTCGTGGCCTTACCCCTTTATGAGACGTGACTGGACGCCCAAGTACCGCGTGAGCTGCATAACTCGACCCGAGACATTTACACTTACGTAGAAAAATGAGAGGTCCATCCTGCTTTTTGAACTATACCTAAATCCGTCCGTAACACGTAGTTAGGCTCAACTAGGTGGAGTTTGCGTCAGTTCAGTAGCGAGCCAACGGTTATGCTAAAATAGTTAGTGAGGCCGACATCACAAAGTGGTGTTGGGGCAAGGTGCCCAATTAGTTAGTCAACATCCGTTCAACATCCGAAGCTGCTGCAAAAGGAAATCTTCAACAACGTTGGCGGGAATTCGAGGGTTAATAAACTAGGTTTCCCTGACACCCCAATATTTATTCAGGGCTACATTTAAATAGACGTAAAACGTGATTGATCGGCAGTTAGAGAGGGTTACGTTTTAGAAGCGTATGGCTTAAATGGCTGGATCGGGTAGAACGGTCGAGCTGTAGTTGATACATCCCGATGGATGACCGATCACAGGCGCATCGGAATCCCTCCATTGCTCGCTTGGTATCCAAACTGATGTATTCAATGTTTTGAAGTCACCACACGTCAAAGATCTGACATCCATCTAGATAAAATTTATAGTTATTTTAGGTATCTATACTCCTTACCTTAAATGCATATGGCAAGAGCACACACAAAAAAAATATATTCTTAAGAATTTGTGTTTGCCTTATGGTCGCAAGGTTGAGCATGTCTAAGTTCTGATTGGGGCAACACAATCTAAGTGAACAACACTTAATGCCGCCAAAAATAGTAAGCTAAGGCACTTTCCACTACACATCCGCATAAGATATAAAGATAACTACGTACAGTACCGTGATCGTTATATAGCCGAGCTTGTTATTCAGGAAACATCGGTGTTCGCTACATAATTAGAAATTCGTTGACCTGTAAATTTCCGTTTTCCGTTGTGGATTATTCTGTTTACGATATGAGCAGCTGTGCCTACATTTGTTATAATTTCGTCATTAATTTCTATCGCTCGAGTGACCAAAGTAGAAATTGAGTACTTTATATTTCTTGCTGGGTCTGTTAAACACGTTTTAAATAGGCACACGATACTAATATTAGGTATTGTATATGAGCCCAATTAAGGAGAAATTAGCTTTTGTTAATTTTCATTGTCTAAATGTATAATAATACATTATTTATAGAGCTAATAACATTACTACGGCGGTCTTTTATACAGATTTTTCACTAGATATGGATACTTAAATCAACCCTAATTTTGTGTTATCCCATTTTATTATAAAAATAATGTTAAAACAAAAAGGCCATGGTACTTGTAAGGACACGAACGTTGCTCCTCCCGACCTGCTACCATCAGTCTTCTTCCAAAATGCCACTGAAAAGGATTATGCTCTTAATTGCGATAAAGATATAGCCCAAAACCCAATGAACCTTGTACCCAAAAACTTTTATTTCAATCAATCCTTTAAACCCTTAACCCTTGACAAGAATAAACCTTTTAAAGGACTTTTACAGTCCCCTCTTGTCAGAACGGCTGAAACTGAACCTATTAAATTAATTATCAATTTGAAATGTAGACGTTTTTAGTATTAATATTGAAGCTTAGCATACGTCAACATGTTATCGGATTAGCTGCCAATCCGAGCTTATCACGTTGAGATAACACACAAGTGGTAATTCCGCTTAAAACCACATTCAGTGGATTCTATGAAGAACAGGCTTCAAGAGTATTAAGTGAGCTGTAGTGCTTTACTTACATCTGACATCATTTTATTATACTCTGACTAATACCTGTCTGTTCTACGTGGCGCACGTGTTCTCTGAAAAGCGCGTTTTACGTTCTAGACTAGATCTTCAATTCTGTGAAGAAAAATACAATTATTATGTGAACTTTACACTTTACCATAAGTTAATTTACAACATTACCTGTATATGTACTATACACTACTGGACC
This sequence comes from Helicoverpa zea, assembly GCF_022581195.2. Taxonomy (NCBI): domain Eukaryota; kingdom Metazoa; phylum Arthropoda; class Insecta; order Lepidoptera; family Noctuidae; genus Helicoverpa; species Helicoverpa zea. Next base: position 6,782,503 of record NC_061466.1, on the reverse strand, counting down.
ATACACATGAACTGGACTATAGTCTGAAATCACCAACCCGCATTGAGCAAGCGTGGTGATTACTGCTCAATCCTTCTCCGTGTGAGAGGAGGCCTGTGCCCAGCAGTGGGACGATAAAAAGGCTGTAACAGTAACAGTAACCTGTATATGTGAAACTAATATAACGAATTGTTAATTTGTTTTAGCGTAGACGGGGTCCCAGGTTCGATTCTTTGGTCGGGTAGTTTGGTTGGTGTTAGAAATTTTCACATAGCAGCCCGAAGTCTGAATGTTTCACCCCATGACTCGGAGGGCACGTCACCGCGTCCCCGAATGCTACTTAGAAGTCGTTAGGTGATTTAACCTGCAGTGCATTCGCAAAGAAAATACTGTAGACTGTACAAGAAGTGACTTTTATTAGTCACCTAAACGCGCCGCATGTGATTGTATTAAACACAATCAAGATGTTTTAAGCTGCCTCAACCTTCCAGGTATTACGAACACAATATTTCGTCCTAAAATTCAAATTAATCGCAACATTAACACCATTTAATATACCTACTTCAATTATGATTCCCCGAACCTAAATCAGAAATTCCCAAACGCTTCCATTATATTTTTACGCTCAATTTATTAGATTCCAATGCAAATGGACGACATCAGAGAGCGGTACCCGCCGCACCTATATTGAACTTCGAATAAATTAATAGGATACTTCCACAAAAAATGCCCTGTTTTATTAAGCCTCAGTGAGTTCCCATCAAATCTGTTATAATGTGGAGTAAGTAGAATTGTACCTACTGTGCCGTTTGTTTCAAGTAGTGTCAGGACTTGCTCCTTTGCTTTATGTTCCGAATTCAAGTATCAATAGGGTTTATTGGGTGAGATGGCTGGTACAATTCAGCACAGTCCACTTTCAACTAAATATTTGCTTCACGTCATGTATGAACCAAAATTACAAAAGGTCAAAACCCTGCATTTCAGCACAGTTAATACATGAGGCTCCCTCTTTTAAATATGTGAAGATATTTATTTTGTTCTACAGATGTAGTACAGATGTAGTGCAGATGTATATCAGACGATATAAAACGAGCGGCGTTTGCATATGTTTAAGTGCAAGCATTATGTATTAGCAAGTTTATGTAGAAGCAAGATGAATAAATAGTTGAACACACACAAGCTATTGATCTATCACCGTCTCTCGTCTAGTCGAACGCTTTGTCCGCATTCTAGCGGTTGACGCGTCAACACCTTTTGAATTGCCTCGAGAAGGGACGAAACAAACCCCGACCCCACTTTCAGATTACATATCACTTTATTAACAAGTTTATTGTAATTTTTTTGTCACTGTATCCCTAATTCCCAACAGATTTGGCAAAAGTTTTTGAATTTTGTTATAATTTTTGTGCGCAGTAAACAACACACAACTTATTTGGACACTCAGTGTTTAAATTGTAAAACTCTATTATGTACAAAAAATTGCACCTATATTGTTTTTGTAAATAACAGTAATTTTTTAAAATGTTTACCATTAATTAAAACTTTATTCGTGAATGCTATTTTTGGTTTACAAAATGAAAGTGTAGTGGAGTGGCTATAGGTAAGCCCTGGTCTTCAACATTCCAAAAAGCATATTAATTAATTCAACATAAACTTCCACTTTTAAACCTACTTCGAAGTTCAGGAACTGAAAATAGAATTTAATCCATTTCCCCGTAATTTCATAATCTTCCGAAAAAAATATTTGTTCGTACGAGTATTGCCTTCTGGGTTTCCAAACAACAATAAAAGGTCATGTTTATTACAAGCTGGTAATAAATAAAAAATAGGATTAATGATTGTTATATGCCTTCTGAATAATTGTTTACTGCGGTTAAGAATAGAACAGCTAAGCGGGAAATTAGCGAATGATCACAGAGGAAATTAGAGGTTGATGACCTCTTATCTCAGTGTTCCAAGAATACTTACCGTATTTCTGGGAATGCTACGTACGGAAAGACTTCATTAGAAATGCCTTAATATCCGACGGTATTCGTTTCTCTGCACAGCAATTTATAACCTGAATTCATTTCTGCGAAGCGTACACAGTTCAAGCCTACGTCATAAACTCAAAATCAACAGAATTCACATAAACATCAATTGTGAGAGACCGCTAAATAAATTCTCGAAACTTGAGTCACGTACGACCATCACTCCTTACAACATAATGTAAAATCTGATGTTCTAAATGAAGTCGTTTAACTAAGTAACGCGTCGGGTAAGGTGGAGGGTAATAAAGTAACTACAAACAATTACAGAGCGCCACGTCACAGCTTTCACTCGCCGACTGTACGTCTGAACCCGTAATACATTACAATTTGTACAACTCGACTCATACAGAACACTCCCGTCAAAGTTAAACCACACAACTTCGTACTAATGAATGAAGACTTTGCAAACTAATTTGCCACCATGCCGCAATGACAGAGCTCCTTAAAACTATTAATATTGTCGTACGTACCTCAGGACCGAGCGTGTGAGTTCAGCGGAGCACCGACATGCTTGCCTGCATTTTAATACTAATAATATGGTTTTGTAAAAGGCACTCATCTGCAGAAATTACTTAAGTTCCCGGTAGTTTCATTTTATTAAGCTACTGTTCATTTACTAGTTTTTGAGTCTCAGTTCTCATGGGTTTTCAGCTAGTAGACGGATCAAATACACATTTGCATTCACATCATTGCCAGTTCTAACTACTAAAATTTTTAAGTCGTTATTCTTGGTTACCGAATACATATTTTTTACAATATTTGATATCTAAAAACTAATTAGGTACATTATGCCAACCACCAAAGATGGTCACGATAAATACCATTCGAAGAAGAGGTCGACTTGTAGCAAAGGATGACTTGACAACACAGAATTGACCTATAACATTTACATAAGCAATAAATAACAAGCATAATCGTTCGTAAGAACATGCACAAGTATAAATGAACGAAGGCCGGAGGGCGTCCCATATACGACTTATATCGGACTGATCTCAAAGGGTAACTCGATTCGATGTAGATAGAGTCTGTCACGGAGCCTGGGTCACATAACTTCACACTAATGAATGACAACTTCACGGTTGTCGCCTCGCGATGGAGCTCTTTGCGACTAATGAAATTGCGCTCCCACGAATACTCCGTGGAAGCGAAGTGTATTACGCCATGACAGTTTTAGAGGAACGAAGAAATCTCGTGTGACTGTCTCAGTGTTTGTACGGTCAAAGCTTGCTAATTTTGTGGTTTCTTTTGGTTGTGCTGTACATGAGGTATACATATATAAGGTACATTAAAGTATTTGTACTTAGTTGCTGGGTTTAACTGGACCTAAATGCAAAATACTATATTTTCAACATAAAAAACATTGCATAAACAACTTGGCATTTAAGCACATTTAGTGCTTATGATAATAAAAAATCGGTAAAAAAACTTTTAAGTTAAACGGTTTTATCTTATGTGCACTGAAAACTAGAAAATAAAAAAATAGTTACTTACCTGTCAACCTACGTAGGTGGTCCCGGTCATATTAAACTAAAATAAAAACGTGGGGCCCATTAACTATTGCTGTAGTACTTTCTTCTAGAGGTATAATAGGTGTGGATTGCATCGACTTACTATAATCGTAACTGGAGATTTTGACAATCAATAATCAGCCGTAGCGGCTTCACCAGCGAACGCCGAGCTCATGATCTACCAAAGTATAAAGATATGCTTTGCCATAGGTAGGATTTCACAGGGGCCCCACGTTTTTATTTTAGTTTAATATGACCGGGACCACCTACGTAGGTTGACAGGTAAGTAACTATTTTTTTATTTTCTAGTTTTCAGTGCACATAAGATAAAACCGTTTAACTTAAAAGTTTTTTTACCGATTTTTTATTTTCTAGTTTTTAGTATTTAATGAAAATGCGTACCGAATATTCCTCATTCTATCTAATTCATTTAGTGTATCATTATTACACGGTCTCTTACCTGACAATTTATTACAATCTAATTCCTCAATACATAGCCCTTCCAGATACTTTTTTTTTTAACAACCCCAAAAATCATCACATCCCACGACCTCTCCTGCTGTGGGTCAGCAGCGGTGAGGGAGTGTCAGACTCTTGACTAGAAACCGTTTTGTTCCGTCGTAGGCCTTTTATGTACCAGGGCCGCGGTAACTCTTTCGAACAATCTCGCAGCCCAGGCAGGCCTTGGCCCTGTTGGGCCCCGCTGGAGTTACTGACAGTTTTCTACTTGTGAAGCCCTTTCATTTGATACCCGTATTGGTGGGATTGATAAAAAATTGTTATCAGCCATTTGGTAGCGGCGGCCTTCTTAGATTTCAATTTTGCATAGTAAATTGTATTCTACTTGTTGAGACCTTTCATTTGATACCCATGTTGATGAGATTGATAAAACCTACGTTATCCGCCATTTTATAGCGGCCGCCATCTTGGATTTAATTTTTTATAGTATATTGTATTCTGTTTGTTGAGCCCTTTCATTTGATACCCATATTGATGGGATTGATAGAACCTACGTTATCCGCCATCTTAGATTTCAATTTTGCATAGTAAATTGTATTCTACTTGTTGAGACCTTTCATTTGATACCCATGTTGATGGGATTTATAAAACTTAAGTTATCCGCCATTTTGTAGAGGCCGCCATCTTGGATTTTAATTTTATATAGTACATTGTATTCTACTGGTTGAGAACTTTCATTTGATACCCATATTGATGGGATTGATAAAACCTACGTTATCCGCCATTTTGTAGCGGCCGCCATCTTGGATTTCATTTTTTATAGTAAATTGTATTCTACTTGTTGAGTCCTTTCATTTGATACCCATGTTGATGGGATTTATAAAACCTAAGTTATCCGCCATTTTGTAGAGGCCGCCATCTTGGATTTTAATTTTATATAGTACATTGTATTCTACTGGTTGAGAACTTTCATTTGATACCATATTGATGGGATTGATAAAACCTACGTTATCCGCCATTTTGTAGCGGCCGCCATCTTGGATTTCAATTTTTTATAGTATATTGTATTCTGCTTGTTGAGCCCTTTCATTTGATACCCATATTGATGGGATTGATAAAATCTACGTTATCCGCCATTTTGTGCCGGCGGCCATATTGGATTTACAATGTTATTGATATTACTATAGTGTATTGTCATCGGAATTAAAGGTGTATACAAAATTTCAGATTAATCGGTTGACAGGAAGAGGGTGAAATTTGAATTACTAAATTTGACCCAAGAATGAATAAATAAAACAAACGGGGTAAGCTAAATAAAACCGTTTAAAAACGCGGCCAATAACGCGATTTTTCACAGTTTTTTCATAGACTTTATATCCATCAATAACCCAATAAAGCTTATAAAAACCCACTTCAATCATATTAGCCTTTAAAAACAAACCACACGCGAAAGTCAATCGGGGAAAATCTCGCTCATCTATTTAAACCCGCTGCAAAGAGTGAATGGAACGGTTTAAATGAAAAATAAGGATTAGACCTCAAATTTGCATGCAGCACATCGATGGTAAATTATCGGGGTGTTTGGCGAACTGCCAGGCGACATTTACCAACGGTATTAAGGACACAGAATGCTCTGTTACCGAAGAGGGGGCGCGTGATCCTAATCTAAATTTTGTGAAACGATAATATAATCGAAAGGTCAGCACTGATCGCGGTGACGGCTCATTCCGTGAAAAGCTGAAAGATAAGACGCCCCATAATGAAAGAGGACAAAATTTTCTTATCTTGTTAGTCTAATAATCGTGCAAGTTTCCGTTTTGTCTAGAAGTATTTAATATCTTCTAAATTGAGTTTTGAAGTAACTTCAGACAAAAAAAAAAAACAAGATTGACAATAGAAGGATCTTAAATCTTTACATCAAAAACACGCACTTTGTTAAATCACATGAAGCTCTTACATGGCCTTTGTTTGTGGATTACTAAGGGACTTAAATCAATTATGTTTACCTGTAAGCCCCCTCTATCACAAGTACACAACAAACATCTAAAGACAATCTGAACAAGCCGTCCACTTTGCACGTCCTTACGTTTAAGGAGCGTAAAATTTATCTAGTTGAAATAATCGCGGCCAAACAGCCAAGTCGGCCCATTATGTCTGGCCAAGTGCCAGACACGGAGCAAGCGAACCACTGCCGACTATTAGTTATTGCGTTTATTTATTTAAAAATACTATTGCGCGCTGCACTAACGAAAAACGGAAAAAAACTGCGCTAAAATACGGTTCGCGGAAGTCTGTTGTCAATATGTACCTAGGTATAGCGATAGGGTTGTAAACATATTGCTGGTGCATGAATATTTAGGACTTGTGTTGAAAAATATTACTAAACTATTGGAAAATGTTTTAAAAGCCAACTGTGCGGTGCAGCTTAACAATACGATTATTTATTTGTTTTACATTAATTTCAAATTTCTTTAAAATCCACGCGTCATACCGTCGTAATTACTGGGAAAAAAACTATGTACTTTGTAACCTTCTTCTGTAAACACCTACACATTTCTTGTGAGGCAGCTAGTTCTCAAGACCCCTCACTATAATATCGCGTATTGTATTTTTAAATGCAACGAGCAGACAATGCGTCTACTAAGTTTCCTCGCAAACAAAAGCAGTCCAAGGGATATTGGATGTACTGAAAAACGTTTAAAATGTCTCGCCGGCTTTATCTTTCTTGTTGTACAAAGATTTGTAGCTGTTCACAATATATTGCTCGTTAAAACAAGTTACAATTGTTTTTCACAAAGATACTTGCATTTAAAATTCATTTCAGGTTTTAATATGATTAAGAAAAACACAAATCAGATTACATAAACATAATTAATAAAAAAAACAAGCGCTACACGAAACGTGCATATTTATTCAACATAGTATGTTTCTCCTGGAATTCGCAGTCCCAAGATAATTTACTTAATTGAAGTCGGAATCTAATGTAATTAGTCTAACACACTTATCGATATATACTCGTAACATTAATGGCTATTAATTGAATGATTTTGATTATGTTTATATGCATCGCGTGCTTCAGAGTAATATATAAGGAGTGTTTATGACGTGAATCGTTCGGTCAATTATTATCATAATTCAAAGTGTTTTGAATAAAGAATATGAAACGCCCTTTAGGTACATATTACGAAATTATCCATTGATATCCGTAAATGGTCATTTAATTGGATAAAAGCATGAAATATCCGATCAAGTATGAGGGCGGTAACCTTTCACCCGAAAAGCACTTTCGTCGCCCTATAGTAATGTGTGCGGTAACAAGAATCGACAGTACAAGTTAGAACTTAATTCAGTTATGTAGAAGTACGTACACACAAGTCATAGTGATGAAGCGGTCCCAATATTCCGACCAGTTACCCAATATTCCCCGCGTTGGATCGGAGCCAGTTAGCGTTACTTATTCCTACAAATTCCGGATTAACTACGACTTGGCCGCCACCTGCCGTTAATTTACTCTGTAGCTAATACAATATTACGCTTACTTCAATGTTTCACGTAAACAAAGTGGAAGTAGAAAACAGTAAATCAAAATTTTCATATTTTTTTTTAGGCTATGGTAAAATTTTGCTCGCTTGTTCTGGTTTCTAGTAACATTTTTAGTCTTGTTGCATACCTACGTCGTCTTGTAAATATTTACAGATTCGTGGGTAATTTAAGGAGTTTAAATTATATCAATACGGACATCGACACCACTCTTTAGAGAATTTATTTAAAAAAATATTTCTACAGATATTGTTCGATATTCTTAATTTAATAAAATTACTTTTTTCATGTTTACGCAGTAACACAGACATATCAATTCTAACCACGCCTAAAACTCTATCATACCCTAAAGTTATTGCCCAATTTCATGAACTAGGGATATTTCGGGCAGTTTAATCTTGAGTAAAAATGGGTTCGAAGAAAAATCCATTTGGGGGAAAAACGGTCCATTCTCTTTGTTGAAGTACTACATAGATAGACGAAATAAATTCAGTAAGTGTGGGATCGCCACTATCATCTCGTAACATTATATTGTCTAAATCGGTTTTCTCGTAAGTCCGAACTAAATGATGATTTATTAGTACCAAAAATGTTTTTGTGTGGGCCGAGAAAATAATGTAATATTGTGTTACAAGGATAATTACTTCAGCCGCTACCAAGTCTAATTAAGCTCCGACGATCATTTATTTGGACAAAAGAAATCTAGATTATGGTCACTGACTCATTACAATGATTGCAAGATTTGATAACATGATTACATTTTTTAATTTATATCATATAAGATCGATAAATTACGTGATGTATTATTAAAACCTTGTACCTACAGGTACTTACTAAGCCTCTTAAACTAAGCGATATACCTATTTAAAAGGCCGTCAAAGTCTATAACTAATTTAGACAAAACATAAACATACATTAATAATTCTGCATTAATTTATTAAATTCCAATATATTTACTAGTTGTATCATATTATACAGGTAATCTGAGATCTATCTTCAGAGAAATTCTGAGCCTAATATGTTCTCCGAGCGTAGCCTGAAATCTTGGCAGACTAATACAAACTAAGTATGGTACGCACTTTAGCAATTTCATACGGCTTTTCATAAAGATGAAAAGGATCTTTTCTGAATGTTACAAAAGTGACCGCTTGCTGATATTGTAGTTTATTTATTTTCAAGCATATAATTTACATTTTTAAATATTAAATATAAAAATAAAAAACATTTAAAAATATAAAAAATAAGTTGCCACCGATATCGGGCACAGGGTCCAAGGTACCGGTGGTTAGGGTCCCAGAGACAGAAACCTCCTCACAATACGTGCCGTATCAAGGAGTACTGCCTTCTGAATCAGTCCCTTGATCCAGCCGCCCAACGAGAGCCTCCTGAGGTGTTCGTCGAGGCTCTTGGCTATTAAACCATTGGCCGTAACGACAATCGGCACAACAACAGCCGTGTCGACACTCCACATGGCGACAACCTCGTGCGCTAAGTCGAGATACTTTATTTGTTTCTCTTTCTCAGCTTTCACAAGGTTCTCGTCATGCGGAACGGCGACATCGACTATCATCGCGCGGCGCGCTGATCGATCTATCACCACAATATCAGGCTTATTGGCTACAATAGTCCTGTCAGTGATGATAGATCGATCCCAGTACAACGTGATATGGTCCTTTTCGAGAACTGGGTCGGGCGCATACTTGTAGTACGGTACCTCAAGGTCTACAAGGTTGTATTGCAGAGCAAGCTGCTGGTGGATAATCTTGGCCACTTGGTTATGTCTGTGCAAATATTCACCATTAGCCAAACGAGAACAACCAGATATAATATGTCTGATAGACTCACCCGGATGGTGACATGCCCGACATATGTCAACCGTCCCGTCTTTCACGATATATCTCCGGTAGTTATTCGTAAGGATAACTTCGTCCATAATTGCACATACAAACCCTTCGGTTTCTCCAAACAAGTCACCGAAGCGTAGCCTAGATACGGACGCATTGAAGTCTACATCGGGACCATGAAGAGCCCCGAAGAAGCGTCCGTGTAGCTGTTTGCTCTGCCATACCTCCTTGCGATCATGGGTAGTTAGTACCACAGGTCTGCGCCAGTTCTCATTTGCCAACGATAGCGGGGTGAGTCCTTTGTCCACTGCTACCATATCACGATGCATACCCACGTCGCTTTTGAGAAGATATTCTCTGAGACTGCACACCTCACGGTTGTGGAGCGTCTTTGCATTTAAAAAGCCTCGGCCTCCACATTTCCGTGGGATGTACAGTCTCATCACCGACGATCGTGGGTGATGCATTCGTTCTGCGGTCAGCAGTGTGCGGACTCTCCTATCCAAGGTATCCAATTCAGTTTGAGTCCATTTGAGTATGCCGAAGGAGTACATCAGGACTGGCATGACCCAACCATTATAGGCGCGAACCTTGTTGCCGCCTGATAAGGAACTTTTTAGGACCTTATTCAGGCGGCCAAAGAAACGCTCCCGTAATGACTGTTTCATGACAGCCACATTGATGCCTAACCCCTCCGCCATACCCAAGTATTTATATGTATCGTTTGCGGAGAGTGATCTCAGGTTTATGGAATCTGAGAGTTGTACTCCCTCAGATTCCACAATTCCCCCTCGCTTTACATGCATGACTGCACATTTGTCCACACCGAACTCCATCCTGATGCAACTACTGAAATTTTCAGTGATCTTCAGTAGCTTCATCAGCTGCAGTTCTGTAGTGGCAAACAGTTTCAGATCATCCATATAAAGCAAATGGGATATAACCTGACCCCCTCTCCGCAAAGGATAGCCCAGCCCCGAACCCTCTAGCAATGTGCTCAAAGGGTTCAAGGCCAGGCAAAACCAAAGTGGACTCAAACTGTCACCCTGGAATATTCCCCGCTCGATCTTAATAGGATCGCCGGTCCCTTCAATTTGTCTACATCCTGGATAGTGAAGAACCGTTCTCCATTGCTCCATACATGACGCAAGAAAGGCGCGTAGAGTTGTATTTATTTTATACAACTCCAGTACCCTCCTAAGCCATGCATGGGGGACCGAGTCGTAGGCCTTCTTATAGTCTATCCAACATGTCGACAAATTCTTTCGGGATCGTCGAACCTGTTGGCTGATGACCATATCAGTGAGGAGCAGCTCCTTAGTAGCACGGGACCCCTTCTTACATCCATTTTGAGAAACTGACATAATTGAATATTTTTCAATATGTTGGTTTATTTTTAATCTCAAAATAGATGTAAGAAGTTTATAGACCGTCGGTAAACAAGTGATCGGTCTATAATTTTTGGGTTCCGCGGTACTGCCTGATTTGTGGAGCAGATGGGTAACTCCTGTTGTTAGAAACTGTGGGAGCGACCCGGCTTCTAAGGATGACTGAAACTGTGATGCTAAACAGGGGTGTGAACTTTGCAGCCACTTTAACCAGAAATTGTGCAGTCCATCCGGTCCTGGTGATTTCCAGTTTTGCATCGGACGAACTGCACAGGCTACGTCGGAGGAGGTAATATTGACCTCCTCCATTTCTGGTATTTGTTCACACTTCCGTTCAACATCACGTGTCCAGTCACCCTCCTCGTGAAATACGGGCGTCGACCAGAGGTTGCGCCAAAACGTGTTTGTGGCACCATCATCCGGCCGGCTCCCGTCCATCACGTATTGCTCAGGTCGCTCCCAAGTTCTATATACCCATCTTTGATCACTCTGGAACATACGATTCTGGGTGTAACGTTCTACCCGTCGTTTATACCTTCGAATACGGCTAGCCCATGCACAGACTTTTTGCTTCAGGAAGTCGATGCGCTCCGCGATACGCAGCATATATTCATGAGGACTGAGTCCAGTCCCCATGAATGCACGTCTCACAAAGCGCATCACCCGTGGTCGGGTATTACCCTCCCTGAAGCAATATAGTTTGCCGATGAGTACTCTGGCCCCCTCGATACGACGCTCAATCCTGCACTGCCAAGCTGGTACCGCTGATTTTGGTCGTGTAGCTCTGTTACTGTCAGGGAATTTGACATTAGCTACACGACATGCAGCAACAGCCGCGCAATACATAATTGAGTGTGTATCAAGGAGGTCTTCGCTGTTTTCAAAATATTTTTCCAACAGCGAATCCAGAGCACACACCAACGCCCTATTCTGTCTGTGCATAGGCAAGCGAGGTAGTCGCGGTCGGTTTTCGACGGGTGAGTACCTAAATTCCTGAATCGCATCCTCCAGAGCACTCCTCACACGTTCGTTGCACTGAGTACTTACCGTTACAACCCTATTGTCCTCATCCCGTTCAACGAGATTGGACCGCGGCGTGACTCCGCCTGAAGGTGGCGGTGGCACCGCGGCCTGTGACGAGGTGGTGACCATAGGGCTGCTCAGCATCTCTAAGCGCAGCCGATCAAGTGCGGCGTCGTCCAGTCTGTGATTGCGCTGGATAACCCGCACCTGATCCGACAGTCGTTGGGCCGATACGTTGACGGCTGGCTCAAGCACCTGGAACAGAGACAGCATCCTATCACGGTACGCAGTGAGGTTAGTTCCTCCCTCTGTGGACCCGTAGTATGCGCGCATGACGTTCTCATTCATTTTCTGAGTCCATCTCATGCGCTGCACACAACCACCGGTAGCGGGGACCCTGCTAGGGACCTGATGGTCCCCCGATCCCAAGCCCGTCGGTGGCCGGCGTCTCCCCTGCCGACGTACAGGTGGTGGCGACGTCGGCGGAGAGAAGTACTCGTCGCTCGAGCTCGACGCAGCTGCAGCCGCCGGTATCACTGGTGGTCCGGGGTCCGGCGGCGGCGAGGCGGAGCTGAGCGACGATCCCGGAGGTGGTAGTCGTGCGCGTAGGCGGGCCGCTCTCGTCAACATTATTAGTTTTCTCTCACATAGCCGATGCACATTGCTGATTTTTTAAAGAGTTTCTTGTCGTCTTTCTCGTTTCTCATTTTAGTCGTGTTACTATTTTCCTTTTTTTTATATTGTAGTTATTTTTAGATATACTCATACACTTAACTTTGTATCTTTGTTAAGCAAGTTGTTATTAAATAGGATTTCTTTCCACGCCAATACCTTATCAAGTAGCAATTTTTCTCATACCCTGTTTACCATAAGCATTAGTGTCAATCCAACTAATTTTACTGTACATTTTTTTATAATTTATTTTATAATTATGAAAGTGAAAGTTTTCCATGACTTTCTAACATAATTATTAGGGGTCGTCCATCCATTGTTTTCTCACGCACATAGTGATTCATTTCTAATGTGGACATTCGTGTATAACTATGGGTGTCCAGATGCTACAGTGGCTTGCAGAGAAACAGCTTGGCTTACTGCCAGCCTGGTCACGAGCCGGACAATGGACATACGCTGCAAAATTACAGCCCAATATTTTTATTCGTTTATTGCGTTGAACATTTTGTCTTATTGGTGCTGTAGTGTTAATGTTTTGTGCAGTCCTTGCAGTGTAGAGTCTTTTGAGTCCTTAGTCAGTATTTAACTACAGACACATCAGAGACCCATATGGGTGAATTTCAACAGGTCCAATAAAATCTTCATTTCCGTGGATTTTTTATTCTTCAACTTTAGAACAAGAAAAAATAGTGTTTATTTAAGTTTTAGATAAGATATCTATTCTTACTTAATATCTAGTAGATAGCTTAACAATCTAACGAGATATACAAGATTAAAATTTTCATGCCACGGCAATGAAACATGCATGCACGGCAATGAAACGTGCGTCCATGGCAATGAAAGAACTTTTGACGTCGTCGTTTTTTTTCAGACAGCCATAGGACGTCCACTGCTGAACATAGGCCTCCCCCTTTGATCTCAACAGATACCTGTTGGAACCGACTTGCATCCAGCGTCTTCAATCCATTATTATGTTTATAATTAGACTGTAGTAGGTATATGTGAGTGAGTGAGTGAGTAAGTGAGTGTGTGTGCGTGTGTTTGTCGAGGTGTGTACGTGTGTGTGTTTGTGTCAGTCCGTGTGCATGTGTAAGATGGTGTGTGTGTGCGTGTTTGAATGTCTATCGTGTGATGGAGTGTCAAATGACAGAGAGAGTGGAGTGGTGTGTGAGTAGTACAAATTGTTTTTTTTTCTTAATCATGCCGTGGCGATGAAAACATAAGTCATGGTAATGAAACATGTGGCCACGGCAATTAAACGAAATTGTTTTACAAGGCATGGCAATGATATTTTTTTCATTACCGTGTATTTTTTTTCATTGTCATAGCAAATTTTGACCACGGAAACCACGGAAATGAGAGCGCGGCGATGAATATCAAGGCTAAAACATCAAAAAACTAAAAATCTGTTAATAATTCACAGTAATTAACACATCACAAATAAACATAAGATAAATGGCATTGTACCGAATGATCAATTAAGAGGATAAACTTATTCAAACAGAATTTAGACCTATCCACGGCAATGAAAGAAAAAATGTCCAGTAATAAAAAAAAATAATACTTTCATTTATGGCGCGAAAACGCAGGCACGTGCACACGTCATTCCAAGTGGAACACTTGACGTCCACAAATATGCAACATTTAGCGCACAGCGGGAGGGAAGCAAACCCTTAGGAAAAGCAATATTCTCAAATATGTTTAGGACATGGCGATGAATGATAGTTCTGGGACAAACTATTTTTTATTTCCCATTTGTTGTATTGTTTAAATATTTGAATAAATGTATTCCGTAACAATACTTTAACTATTCACGAATCAAATAAAAGTAGGTTTTAATATAAATAACTAATACATTTTCATCAATAAGGTCTAGTACACATCAAGGTGACGTGTGGACAAACACGGCAATGAAAGATTTTGAGTTTTTTTTTTTTTGCAGAACCAATTAATCCTATTAACAAAATATTTAGTGTTACACATAGATTACTATTTTACCTACTTATAAAAAAATATAAGAATATTATAACAATGATTTTTAGTACCGATTTCATCGATGCCACGCAATTTTTGGTCCCGGGAAATTCACCCATATCATATATTAGTAGAAGTTCCACAATAACGTAAAAACCACTCTATTTCACAAAAACTATAATTTTTATTTTGATGCCATCAAAATACAAACCTCTGTAATCGACCTAAAAACAGCATGTGCTCTATTACCTACATGTTAATTATGAAGTTACATGATACAACATCCTCTGGTAATATAAAATTCCAACATTTCACAATACATTGTCACGCCAATCAAACAGAATTGTAATATAATGAGGGTATAGATGGGACAAATCAATATCAATTACAAATGATTACGTGACACATCCTACAAATAATTGTAGGTATGTTATTTCGATAATATAGATGTCCTTCTGACACATCAATTGACACGGAAACAAAGAATTATACTAATTTATTTAAAAAGGCGTCTACTTCATTCTATAAAAAAAAAAACTAATCATTCCAGAAAAACCCAACGACATATATTCCTACTCGCAAATCACATCTCATTCAATAATTAACTCCTATTTCCACTTTGCAAGCTCCATTCTATTACGAACAGTTAATTTCATTCACTCGTGAATAAACTAGTTTTAGACTCAGCGCTAATCATTGAACTGGGCATTCCATTCCAACATTATGTACGCAAACTAAAACACTAGAAATGCACAATTCAGGGCAGAAGCAATACATTGGTATGCCAAACTAATCTGCCGCACTAGTGGAACATTCGCGTCTGCCCGACTTTTCCTACTAGGCTACATTCAATTAGACTTGCACCAATTTGTTGGGACACGTTCGAACCGACTACGGCCAGAACACACTTTGTCCAGCCAGCGCAACAAAACTTTTGTTGTTCAATGAAAGCCAAAAAAATGCTCCACAAAAAAGGCCGCTTACCATCAGATCTGTTAGAAGTATTCCACTTTGAGTTCTGCTTTTTGAGTAGACAAGAACCGTTGAATCACGTTAATTAAAATGGCGGGCACAATGTTTCTGTACTTATATTTTCAGCTTTTATTTGAATTTGATCAATTTATCGACGCTCGAGTGTTGCCATAGTTCGTGACTTCGAAAACTAAAAATACATTTAGGCACGTGCTTCGAAAATTCGCAGTACTACAATTTTATAGCAATTAACAAAATTCAAATTTTAAACGACTTTAATTGCTAGGACTTTTTAATTCGAGAGGTTGAAAAGTAGTCATTGAACTTTAATAAAAACTTAAGAAACAATGAAAATACGATAAGCGATAAAAACTTTGCGAAAATTAATAATTTGAGTGTAGCTTAACATAACCATATCCAGCGTAGGTTGGATGGCGGCCAACTCGTTATGAAGCGAATTATCCACACGATCGGCTGCGAGCGGGGACAAGCCGAGCACACCCATCCCGCACACATGCCGCTTTCATTCCAATCCCACTAAATATCATGGACATCTCAGAAGCGCGAGTTAATTATCGCAATTAATGCCAGCCTGAATATCCAATACCATCATTATTACAACGGCTTTGATATCTGATATTATGGCTCTATTAACTGTATTCTCGGTTGAGTCTAAGTGGACTAATATCTCTGTGAAATACAAATAACCCACAACATGTGTCAGACGAGCCTAAACTTATATAAGTAGGATCGTAAACAATGATATGTAAATGATAGCTAAAGTATCTATATATCCCTTGGCAGAACCCAACCAATCCTTAAACATTCCGAAATTTATTATAACCACTGTTATATCCATCAAACAAACGTTCGTCAAAGCTCCCTGATCCATTCAGGGACCCATAGTTTGTTTAAATTAATGACATCCATATCTCACGATCCTTGGGAATTGTCCTTACTATTTATCACAAAGATTATCTACTTTTTCTGTTTACGACTCGTGATATATGTTATATTCATCTCCCTTGTCTTCTTCCCAAATATCGTAAAGTAAGGGTTATAAAAATGTCGGTACATCACCGCAGGTATGAAAAGATGAAAACAAAATTGATAAATTGGTGAAATACTTCAAAATGTTTGCACACAGTCATTTATTTCCACAGCGGGGACTTCCGATATTTTAAAACATATCGCTGTGGGGCAACGTAAAATGAGCTGTATGTCACGGAGATTAAGATGATTCGAGAATAATTTCACTTAATCGGAGCGTGGCGGGAGTTCGCGTGACGTCATGAAAAAAATTATTCCCGAATTATAGAGAGGTTAACGAGCGGTAGGTGTTCGACGCTAAAGCTGCCATAAACTGTGCTAATGTGACGTGAGGTCACACCTACAGGGATTTAGGTACGCATAAAAATGAGAAAACCTATTTTTGTTCGTATTGGAATTTGGAATATGAAAATTATTGATATTTATACTTATTGTGTGTCCGAACCAAACAAAATAATGTTTTTATTCAACTCGATATTCTGTGCGTCGACACTAATCAATTAACGGCCGCTGAATGTGAAATGTGTGCAAATAAATAAATTAATATCTGCTAATGGATAAAAATCATTACTTTTCACATAAAATGTGAAATTCATTTATTGAACAGCAAAAGTAATTATGAAAGTCATAGAAGATATATCACTAGAGGCTTTTAATTAGATTAACTATTCTGATTAACGTAAATTCCAAGAACTTTTTTTATTTCAGTGATAAAATAGATAATTGCATAAAAGTAACATACCTAATCTACTTAAAATGTTTCGTATCAGACGAAACTATTTCTAATCTAAATATCGGGTTTCGTAAATCTGCTCGAGTATTTTGCTAGCGACATGCATTCTCTCGCGCAACAAACATAAAGTCCCGGTGTCAAGGCCTCGAGCTAATTAATTTTAAGCGCAGCACTTCCCAAGTAGAAAATTATCTCCAGAATAAAATTTTAAAGTAACAATATAAACACAAAACGCTCATAAACTCACTTGGATGGAACTAAAATTCCGGGTGGCGTTCGTAAACTGCTTTGCCACCGTCAGTATTAATCCCGCAGGGGACGCAACTTTTTAATAGGTTTAAGACCAAAAATCCCCGGATAAATTGTACGAAACAAGCTTTAGATTCACCTGAGTAATTAGTTTGGAGCGTAATGAGTTTATTTTTAATGGTAACCTACGCAAGTTGTAAATATTTGTCGCCCCCGGTGTAATGGGATTTGAAACAAATATTACTCGTGCGTTAATGAGAATTTGTATTATTCCAACATGAATGGTTAACAAAATAGTTCGTCGTAAATGTTTACGTTATTCGCGTTGCCATTCAATCTGCTGATGTGTGTTTGTTTATGTTTCTGTCTGAGGACTTCTAATTAATTATCGTCTGTTCGTCTTAGAAAAAAAAGGCTTTGTGATAGATAAACGCGTAAGACAATTTTTCGCGTTTCAGAAACTGTATGTTACAAAAATGCGTGATCGCTTATAAAGTGGTGAGTAAAAAAGATAAATAAATCTTTGATTTTAACAATTTGGAGAAAAAGATTGTCTACAAAAACAAGAGGACAATTGATACTAAGAATAATAGTAGCAGCATCTCAAACAGATGCGTTGGTGCGAAATTTTGAGTAGATATTTACGATGTAACTTGAAATATATACGAAATACGCGGATATACAGTAGCGAGCGGACAGACTAGCAATATTGCAAGGCCGAACGGACGACGCCGGGGAAAGCCATCCTATCGTTATGAACGAAACATTCCACAAAAAATGCGTAACCTAGACTGCTTTTAACACATAGCCATGTGATGAAGCTTTTTGTACATGCAGTTACAAGGTTTTTTTTTTCAAAATGTTTCTAAAAATATCCAAAAATACACCAACTTTACAGGTATACCAAATACAACAATGTGTGCATCTCTTTACAATAACGTTTATGATAATAAGTTTTGCTTTTTCATTGTTACTTATATCAAGCATATTCAAATCAAAACAATAATTACGTTTGTAACCAAATGTTGACTTCGTTAAATTATTTCCAAGAACACAAAGTACAAAACGTTTGCAGAGCTGAAGTAAAAATATTGTTACTCGCGAAGCAAGTCAGTCCTAATGTATCTTAATAACCCTTAAGCTAGAAAAAGGAGCCAAAATGAAGAAGAATTTACCTTCGCAACATGTCTTTTTATTACTTAGCCACAAAGCCTTTATTTCTACTAAGAGTTATCTAATAAACCATTTGTTTGGCTTTCCTGAGCTGAGTTACAGCCAAAAGATAACTGGGTAGACATTTTGTTGCTTTAATACTAATAAAAACAAAACTCTAGTGCGCGAGTTGCTATTCATCATTCTAAAGATTTGGTGAAGGCGATCCATCAATTAGGCGTGTTCAAAACGCAAACCTGAAAAAATACAACCATCTATCATTCTTTGTCTCTGGTTGGTTTTATCTATACTTGTTGCTATACGTTAAGCAGAACTGCCAAGCTTCGGTGCCAAATTTGCCAACAGCCAACGCGATCCAAAGCCCGTGGGGTTTGACCAAAGTATACATTCAATGCGGCGCAATAACAGTCGATATAATGATATTCATTGGTAGTTCCGATCTCCCAATTTGTTGACAAGTACTTTTGAACAGTTTCAGGCGACCATTGAATCATTGCCAGAATCCAACTTGACCAAAACATTGTTTTGGACTGAAAATTATGTCAAAGGACTGATTAAAATTGTATCAATTGGATTGTTTACGGACTTTAATGATATTTGCTTACCTAATTTGTTGCTTAGCCAATTTAATACATATTAAAACATGTGTATAAATGCAGATATACATAGAATCATCTGGGGGCACGGCAGTGCCCCTGCCAAGTCTCGAGCAAAACGGGCACGGCCGTACCATCTTTTCTCGAAGCGGTTCGCGGCTGTTTCGCCCCCCCTATATCTTCGACGTGGACAAAGCTAGGAGTTTAGGTTTTCGGTGAATAATAGTAGGCATTAGAACAAGCTTAAGTTCGAAATTACACGCCAAATGAATTAATAGTTTAGGAGTTACGGTCGATCAAAGTTACACCATTTTGTCACTCACTGACTCACTGATTCACTGACAGATCATCAAAAATCTAAGGTACTTCTAGCAGACTTAGAAACTTCAAATTTTGCACCAAGATAGGTCATTAGCCACATATAAAGGAAAAATTATAAAAACATTAAAAAATTATATGCCATAGAAAACAATTTTATATTTGCGGTTTGGCAAGAACATTATGTATGGATTTTGACTGCATTGTTAACTTTGTTCGTTGTTCAAGTACCTATTCAATTGGATGAATACATACATAGAATAGAAAAGAATAATATAAATGTAATACATAGACTATCATTAATACAAATTAATACATAAAGTTCATTAAATTAATAAAGCTAAAACTCCATTGTATTGCGATAAATATTGTATGCGCGCTCGATAGATGGCGTTGTACCTGTCTGAATCGCGCTATGGTTTCGTTACAAAGCGCAGTGTAAGTAGTACTTCAAAATAATTCGATAATTTTCATTTGATAGCGCCATCTGTCTATGAAAACCCATTTCGAAACTAAATAATATTGTAGTGATAATTGATATTCGGAGAACTTTACGTGTTATTTAGTTTAGTTATAGTTTGTAAGTTAGTAGATATATATTTATTTAGTTAGTTATTTGTTAGTTAGTTTAGTTCTATTTAGTTTGCATATATATATAAGTTTAAGCCCTATTGTTATAGAAGTAATTGTAAATATAGTGTAATGGAACGTGAAATATTGTACATAAATGGCGACCTTTGTCCACACAGAGTCATCTCTATTCCTGGAGATGGGTCGTGTTTATTTCATTCGTTGTCATACAGCATGTATGGGAGTTTTCAGTCGTCAAACGATATTAGGCGTGCTGTCGTCCATTATGTAGTGGAGAATTGGGATGACATGCAAGTCTATACCTGCGACGAACGTGGAGACGTTTATATCAATGCAGATATGTATTCAGCTGCAATGCTGAAAACAACCACCTATGGATCCGTATCCGAACTTAAAGCGGCCGCTGCATTGTATCCCTTTATTTTCCAAGTTTACCAAAATGGTCGTTTGCAGGGATCATTCGGTGATGATCCTAGGAAACCAGTGAAACGTTTACGATTTACTGGGAATTTTTTAGGAGGTCATTACGAAGTACTCGTTCCCGATAATTACTCCATAGTATCAGATCTTCAGGTAGATGAAAATACTTCTGATTCTCCTAGCTCGACCCAAGCTAGTGAAAAAAATCGTAAAAGTGCGGGAAGGCCTAAAAAACTTAAACGTGGCAGGCCAAAAACCTCAAATATCTCTCGTTCTCAACAATTGACAGAAGCAGCTGCCCGTTATCGCCAGAACAATCCAGAAAAACGGAAGGAATCGTTGGTCCGGTACAGCCGTTCCCAACCGGAAATGCATCGGGCTGCTGTAGCTCGTTATAGTGCCTTGAATCCGGAAGTGAATCGAGATGCTGTAGCTCGCTATACTGCCTCGAATCCAGAAGTGCATCGGGCTGCTGTAGCTCGTTATACTGCCTTGAATCCGGAAGTGAATCGAGATGCTGTAGCTCGCTATACTGCCTCGAATCCAGAAGTGCATCGAGCTGCTGTAGCTCGTTATACTGGCTTGCATCCCGAAGTTAATCAGGCAGCTGTAGCTCGTTACAAAGATTTAAATCCTCAATTGAGTCTTGAATCAGTTCGAAGGAAAAGATCAAACGATAAACTAAAATTAAAACTGTATAATTTAGAAAAATATACTCAAGCACTATCCAAAATACTTAATGATAGATTAGAGGCAGAGAAAATAATAAAATGGACAGTGCATAGTAGACAACAAGCTTTAGGGAATTTTACTAAAAACGTAGACAAGTTAAAAGAAAAAATTAAAATATCATTAGAAAAACTCAGTGTATGCCCCCCAAATAGTACTTTGACAGACAAATTAGAAGCTTTTCTGGGAAAATCAGAGCACCGAGATAATCAAGAGCCATATTACGGAGAAAAAACCTACAAAGTATACGGTACCAAGGAAAAAGCTATTAAAATAAACGATGCTGGAAAAGCTGTCTTTGGAGATATAGGAAAACAAGGTAAAAGTCTAGTTTGGTCTTGTTGTGATGATATATGCTCGCTAGATAAGAATATTATCGGAAAACTAACAAAAATATTTGAACACTTAGCGGACAAAACTATAATCCAATACTACGCGTTAATCGAACAAAAGGTAATATTTGAATACCTAACTTACATAAATACTGTAAAATCGCATTTTCCACGATTGAGAACTATTTCAAGATATATTTATCAAGTGTTAAGTATTTGTAAACTTTTGAATGATATAGATGAATCATTAGAAACAACAGATTTGAAAAAGTTAAAAGAATACGGAATACCAAAAACAATCGGCAGTACGATTCTGGACAATGAAGAATCGACTGAAATTGTTGAAGATGACATTATTAATAAATATAAGGTCGCATTCAAATCCCTAAAACTAAAAAGTCTTGATACTCCTAACCATGAATGCATGTCTTGTACGAAACTTTGTTTCATAAGAGACGTTTCTTCTCTGAACCGCTTAAGAAATCCTATCAACACTACTGTTTGGAGTAATCTAGTTGAATATTATAACAAACATAATTTAACTCATAGTCCACAGATTTGCCATTTATGTTTACAAAAGATTAGAGCAAATCAACTGCCAGCAACCTGTATTTTAAACGATCTTTACATTAGTACTGTTCCACAAGGGATAAGCCAGTTAAATGACTTTGAAAAGATATTGATTCAACGTGCTAAAGCATTTCAAGTAGTGATGTCAATGAACCCCGTTGCAAACAAACATTTACCTCATCACCATATGGTGAAGAAAGTAAAAGGCCGAACTTTCCATCTGCCGTTGCCTCTTGAAGAAACAATAAAAAAGCTACCTACACCAGAAAATCCGCTTGCCAACCCGGAACTCTTTATCATGGTACGAGGTATGCCAACAAAATCAAAAATAGTGTGGGAAGATATAGTAGATGTAAATAAGGTTTACCGAGCATTGCAATATCTTAAATGTAAAAATGCTCTATATTCCCAAATAAATCTACCCGATTCTCCCCAACAATTAATTAGCCATTTAAATGACAATGTGCAACATATAGTTGATCGATCAGAATCTCCGGCAGATGACATGACTGTAGAAGGCAACAGTGCACTTCTTACTCAAATTACTTCTCAAAAAGAAATTGATAACTTTGAACAGTACACAATTTACCCTTTGAACGAAAGGAGAAGAAACGCTCCCATTTCGGAACTATACCAGATGCTCAAGGTAAACGCTGCTCCAATAGATTCACGAGATAAAGATTTAGATGTAAAATGCTTCCCTGACCTCTATGTAGAAGGCAAATATGGGCAGTCTCATGTCCGTCAGCAAAAGTTAACATCTAGTGAATTTATCAAAGCCAGACTAAAGTCGAAGCATTCTCAGTTTCGCCTAAATCAGCAATACCTTTTCTTTTTATTAAATGATGCAAATCTGCGTCAAATTAACTCAGGGATATTTTATAAAATGAACTGTGTCAATCAAAAGCACAAACTGACCGTAGAACAGTATTTTGATATGCTGAATAAAGAAGAGTTGGAAGGTGACCTGACAGCAATATTTGGCAGATTACGAAACACTGAACAATTTTGGAAAAAACCAAGAAACGATGTTAACTGCATGACACAAAATTACGGGCCTGCAACTTGGTTTCTAACCATAAGTCCTTCGGAATGGATGTGGGAAGATTTAGGTGAATATCTTAAGGAGGTCAATGGTCCTGAAATGGCGAACAAAAGCATTAGTGAGTTAGTTGCGCTAGATCCCGTTTCCACTTCCCGATTCATTGATAACAAGTTTAAAGCCATGTTGGATTTTATAATGTCATCCGATGAGCCACTTGGAAAGGTTATACATTACTTTTGGAGACGTGAATATCAGTCTCGTGGAGCGCAACATTTTCATTTAATGTTATGGGTTAAAGATGCCCCTATTATCCACGAGTCCTCACTTGAAGATGTTGCCTCATTCATAACAAAGTACATTACTTGTGCTATACCGGATAGAAACATTTCACCTACTTTGTACAAAAGAGTCACATCATATCAAATACATAAACACAATAGCTACTGCATGCGAAAAAAAAAGACTAGAAAAGGGTTTGTGTCAGTCTGTCGATTTGGGTTTCCGCGCCCAATCACAGAAGCCATTAGCATTAGAGACATCGTTGAATCAATAGCTGCAAGAAAAACACTATCCCCTAATAATCGACTTTACAATATCGTCCGGAAGAAAGAGTGGTCAATGGTTAATGATTACAATCCTGCAATTTTGCTAGCATGGAATGGCAATACCGACATTCAATACGTTGGCGAAAAAACAGCTATCTTGAATTATTACGTCACAAAATATACAACCAAAAGTGAAAAAACCCACACAACTGATTTATTCGAAGATTTGAACTCAACAAAATCCTTAAGAAGCCGCTTATTTAATATTGGACTTAGAGGGTTGTCTAATAGAGAGTGTGGAGCCCTTGAAGCAAGTGATACATTGCTTGGCATTCCTCTGTACGGCACTGACCCAAATACAACAATTCGATGGCTTGACGTAAATATTTATCGAAACCGACGCGTTAAATCTAAGACTGACATGATGATGCTTGAACCAGAGTCTACTGATATATATTATGAGTCTTGGATTGATGACTATTACCCAAATAGGCCTAAAGAGTTAGAGCCAATTAATTTATACAGTTTTGCCCAAAATTACGACATTGTTAGATCACGTCCAGTTTCTACCAAAGTTGAGTATTATGAGTTACATGACGGTAAAAAATTCTTAAAAAGGAGGAATAGACCATATTTGATTAATCACTATTTGTACGACGTAGAGCAGACACCAGAAAAATACTTTTTCTCATTGCTTCTCTTGTTTAAACCATGGCGCTCCCTGGATGAACTTAAGATGGGATGTGAAACTTATACGGAGGCTTTTAACGTATCAAAAGATGATCTCAAAGAGGGAGTCGACTATGGTAACGCAAGATTAGAATCGAGGTACAAGATGGAGAAAGCTTTTGAAATGATAGAAGTAAAAGTTGCCGAAATAAACCAGCACAAAGAAAACGTTGATGATGACGAGGGCCCCGAAAACCCATTACATTTTGAAGCTTTAGAGGCAGTTAATGCAATGGATGACTTTCAACGAATCAACCTAGTAGAAGATAAGCAGTCTGATGAAAATATTGAAAGTATGATCGCAAAGCTTAACGTTGATCAAAAGAGAGTATTCGACATGGTAACAAAAACAATAAATAACGCTAATGATAACGGTAATATTCTACGTTGCTTTGTAAGTGGAACTGGTGGCACTGGCAAAAGCTTTTTAATAAAAACTTTAAAAGCCTGGGTACAAAGCTTCTTAAATAAAAAAGTCGCTATTAGTGCTCCTACAGGAATAGCTGCATTCAATGTGAATGGCTTGACTATACATCGTCTCTTGCAGCTGCCTGTAGAGCACAAGCAAACCCCTCAATATAAACCACTTTCTGACGAAGTCCTTCAGGTGTTGAGATCAGATTTGAAAGATGTAGTGTTGTTTATAATAGATGAAGTGTCAATGATATCAAATGTTACACTAACGTATATTCATTTACGCTTGTCTGAAATATTTGATAGCGGGGAAGACGAAAATGGGTGGTTTGGAAAAAAACACATGTTAGTTTTCGGAGATCTCTTACAACTGCCTCCAGTAAGAGAAAGTTCTCCTTTTACAAAACTGACTGTCGCCGAAACTCATAAACTCTTAGGTTCTCTGAGTATGCCTAATCTCTGGGCTGAGTTATTTAACTATGACGAACTCACTATCAACATGAGACAGCTCAATGACTCTAACTTCGTTGAAATGTTAAATAGAATAAGATTAGGTGTTACTTTACAAAAAGACCGTGATTTATTAACTAGTCGATTAATTACTCTTAATTCTCATTCCAATGAAAACAGATTACGTGAAATTATCCAATATTTATCGAATCTTCCTGATGATACAGTTTGCTTATTACCTACCAAAAATATGTGCCAACAATTAAACAGTGCTATGCTTAATTCCCTTCCCACCCCCGAAATACAACTTACTGCCAGAGATAGTATAGATTGTCCGAAACATCTATTGAAAAGGGCTCGCGAATGCATAAGAAAATATGAAGATGATGCCTCTATGACAGCAGGCCTAGAGGAGAATATAGTTATAAAAATAGGAGCAAAAGTGATGCTAAGAAGAAATATTGACGTTAGTTTAGGTTTAGTAAATGGTTCCATCGGTATAGTACAAAGTGTAAAGTATGATCCTGAGGACCTAAAGAAAGTAAAAACAATAGTAATCAAATTTAGTAATGACCACTCATATGAACTTTGTGCTGTTAAAACCAAATTTGAAATTATATCTAGAGCGTATGTTCATCGGGAACAATTCCCCATATGCATAGCTTATGCTATAACCATACATAAGAGTCAGGGGCTAAGCCTAAACAATGCAATGATGGATATAGGTTCTTCAGTTTTTACCTGCGGTCAAGCATACGTGGCCCTTTCAAGAGTGACTAGTTTGGGTGGATTACATTTAATAAATGTGAATTTTAGTAGTGTCAAAGCTCAGGAGACAGCAATAGCTGAATATAATCGACTCCGAAGTATATATCGCCCAGACTTGTCTACCTTAGAAGTAACGAAGCCTCAGAGAAGAAACAAAAGAGATAGAGATAGAGAATGGGTTCTAAGCAAAGCAGTAGCTGACGTCCAAGAAATTGTGAGGTCACCTAAAAGTAAAAGAAAGAAACACACTTACAAAAAATAAATGAGATCCCACCAAAAACATTAAATGTAAAAAAATGCCAAGTCTCTCGATGCAGTCTTTCCATCGTAAAAAGTTTTGAGATCTCATAGAAGCCAAGTCCTATTCAAAATATTTTGTAGTTATAAATCAACATTTAGTAATTGTATCAATAGTTTTCTTTATATTATAATTATAGTGACTTGGCAATGAGCACAAATTAAAAGCTGCTTGCTGCCTGGAATTATGTGCAAATGTTACTGACGAGACCAGTGATCAGATTATTTGTTATGTGTGAATCATGATGGTCACTACCGACTACATGCTCCAATACAATAATTAAGAATACCTTATGCCATCGCTTTATGAAAGTAAATGAATCGAGAGTGCACTAAGAATGACTGCCGTTGCCGAAATTCGGTTGGGACGACACGGATAAACCAAAAGAAAATTAATTTTGTGATATTAATGTTTACGCATGCGGTGTGTGTAACTTTCAACTCCTCCAAATATGCCGTTTTATTTGTTTCTTCTTGTGCTCATTGCCAAGTCACTATAATTATAATATAAAGAAAACTATTGATACAATTACTAAATGTTGATTTATAACTACAAAATATTTTGAATAGGACTTGGCTTCTATGAGATCTCAAAACTTTTTACGATGGAAAGACTGCATCGAGAGACTTGGCATTTTTTTACATTTAATGTTTTTGGTGGGATTAATTTTACCATGATCATAAATTATTATTGAAGTTCTGTTAGTCAAAATTACATTTTCCTCCTCCGTATGTGCAACTCTGTGTCGCGGTACACCGTAAGTCTTGACAAAAATAAAATTGGAACTTCATTAATATTCATAAAAATCAGCGCAAGGGTAAAGCAAAAAAAAATACTGAAAAAATAAAACTGCTCTCATGATTTTAATCAAAATATATTTTGGCCGTATTTACGATAAAAAATGTGCAATAAAAATACACTCACGAAAAACGCGTATACATTTTTCAAGTAATACCGGTGCTGATTTTCGCCCGCGCTCGACGGTCGTGGTCGCCCAATTTTCAGCGCTGTAACCATACGCCCATACAGCGTAAAAGCGCCTAAAGGTAAGCAATAAACAGAACATTTCGACTTGGTCGTTAATCACAGTAACAAACGCGATGTCTGTCAACGTAATCACATATTTTTCGGAGTACGCACTTATATAGGAATCGGTCTCAATCATTTATAACTCAGCTTAACCACTTATGAGGTTTTCCATTTTAAGAAACAACAAGGGCAATTAATAAATGGCTTGTCTTCAAGTTGTAAGGATAGCGTAGACTTGCATATTGCGTTACAGAAGGGAATGTAAGGACTATCTAAAATGAATGGCAAATAAGACAAGATCTGTACTTAAGTAGGTAGGTACTTATTTTTTTTTTTACTTTCAAAATATTTGGACGAAAATTACTCCACAAATTAATAGCCTAACTACAAAGATTTTATATAAGAAGTCTCCAAACATAAAGTTGTGATGTAAATTCAGGCGGCAACAATCTGAATGGTATTGTTCGCTCAAAGCATATTGATTTAGGTGGAAAGTGGTACTCAATAACCGCTCTATCTAAAACTGAGGTTCCAATGAGGCGAAGTTAGCTATCTATTGCAAAAGTTTAGCGTAAAATTACATCTTTACCGGCGATATTAAATTTCTGTTGTCTCATATGATTTACGATGTCATTGTTCGCTTATTAACGAGTCCCTCTATAACATATTGATTTTAGAAAATTTTATATTCATTAGATGCTCGAGGCCTTCGCTACCCTCTAAAATGAATTAATTTGTCACTAATTAAGAGAGCCCTTACAGACCTTATATGCCCAGCTTTTAATAGGAAATCGAAGCGTTAGGGTACTCATTTCTGTGAACAAAATAAACTAGAGGAATACTTCACTTTGAGATTCATCATAAAGATATTGCTAAATATACCCTTAGCCATTAATTTCAACGTTGAATATCAAATATGTATATCTTCTTGTATATATCTTCCAGGAATTAATAAATAACTTTTTAACTGTTTACGGTATCTTCGACAGGTGCCTGAGAACTTTATTAATAAAACTCATTGTGAGCGTCAGTCAAGGCTTGCATTTGATTTATAGACAACAGATGAAATCTTATTTATTTCGATTACTTTGCAGTTTTAACTATTTTATTTATAGATTTTTATTTATTTTTAAAATACAATAACACTGTCGTCGCTCTCAGAGGATAAAGAAAAGTTATTGGAAAAATAATATTATCTCTGAAAAAATCACACATATTTAACTTATGCCTACATTTATTTTGCAATAAATTATATACATACTTGAAATTGCGTAATTTATAATAGTTATCTCCTTTACAAACCGTGCAACTTTCATAATTCAACCTGTTTGATAAATTCCGGATATTTTCATTTCACATCAGTTCCACATGGAAATGATTTGTGTTACGCCAAACGCATAAACGGCCATTTATTAATTTAATGACAATTTGGATTCAATGTAATATGGCGCGCCCGTAATTTAATTGCGATTATAAAACATTTGTCACTATAGCGTGTCAAGTTAATTTTGCTACCACTTCAGCTTACATTTATTCTGTAATTTCCAATACATTACTGTTACAGTCTTTTTATTGCTGGGCACAGGCCTCCTCTCACACGGAGAAGGATTGAGCATTTATCACCACGCTTGCTCAATGCGGGTTGGTGATTTCAGACTTTATAGTCCAGGTTTCCTCAAGATGTTTTCCTTCACATTTTTTATCAGCAATTGGTGTCCAAGATATACTTAGAAAGTACATACAAACTAAGAAAAGTTTGCATTGGTACTTGCCTGACCTGGAATCGAACCCACACCCTCATACTCGAGAAGTTGGTTTCAATACGTTATTGAAGTTCAAATACCTAAAAAAGTAAAAAAAAAAAAAACAAATAGAATTTTAAGTATTTTAAATAAATTGGGCACGTGACCTTTTCGTACCTACCCAAGTCCACTGTCGTTAGAAACGCCTAAAGGTCCATGTGAGGATTTATCAAAACTTTCTACGACGCATAATGTGGACCCTTTGAGAAGGGAATACTAATTTTCAGGCTCCGTAACGCCCTCCCTCTAACATGTTTAATAGTCAGTTTAAGGCCGTTACTATTTGTTTCCATTACGTAATGAACAGAATAGTGTTAACAACTGCTTGTTTCGGAGTTATTTCACTTTCACGAAGTCTTAATTAAAATAATCAAAAAGCACTCGAAATACCTAAATAAACTTTATTTTACTAAAAAATCCCTAATAGCACTTCAACGTATTTTAAAAGGAATGTGTACGAAAATAAGGACAAAGCGCATGTTTTCCAATGGTTCCATTTAATTTCCGAGTGCTTAAAATAATATTACTCGCCTCTTTGGTAAAACACAGCGAATATTGAGTACGTCATTCTTGCTACCTGCAATTTGAAAATGTGAAATTTTGAAACGATTTCTACGAAATATCTCATAATTTACTCCTCTGTTGAACCTTAAAATAATATATCATAATATATTTCAACGTGAGATTTATCTTTCAATAGCTCGGCTAATATTACCTAAATACATACGGTTTTCCATGGTTGCATCCACTAGTTATATAAAAAGTAGCCCTTTCATCCTCATCAGTAAAGTCGTTCTATACCCGAAGCGTAGCAAACATTAATAATATTAAACGGAAATATATTCCATATAGAATGCTGTGTTTTCTAACTATTAATTATACAGCTAGCTTACTTACAGACACGAATGTTTCGTACGACAAATCCTGGATTCCAAAAGCTTTGAGTATAAGTGGTTTCTGCGCCTGCGTGCAACCGATTAGGACCAGTCTTCGAATATCGCGATGGTTGTCCTTCTCCAACTCGCAAAGATGCCAGCCACATTGAAACATGGCATTTGATAGCAGGGATGCCTAGACGATGAACGAGGATATTGTAAATATACCATATAAGAAATGCAAGTCATGTGGTGAGGAAGGTTTTTAGCATAAACATGGATAGTCGTAGAGAACGACCAAAGAAACGATGGATAGATTGTGAGATACCGGAAGATAGAAGAGTATGGAAGGCAAAGACATGCTGCGCTGACCCCAAATAAAATTGGAATAAAGACAGGATTATGATGACCTTGGCACACATCATCAGTGCATTTGACGAGACGGGATAAGCAAAAGTATGTAGCTCACGTGCAGCGCCAAGAGAGACAACGTGTGGGCCACACGTTCGCGAGATGTTAACACTACATTGCTTTGGATATTTGAAACGAGTGAACCTTCCCCAGACTCGAAAATGCAGCACAATTTTATGAAAAATATAAATATAAAAAGAGGCACACACAGGCACAATTTAGATGACTAAATTATTATTTTTTTAATTAATACTCAAGCCCGGAGACACAGTGTTATGGGCTAGAATATTCTTATTTTTTTTTTTT
Organism: Helicoverpa zea; assembly: GCF_022581195.2. Classification (NCBI taxonomy): domain Eukaryota; kingdom Metazoa; phylum Arthropoda; class Insecta; order Lepidoptera; family Noctuidae; genus Helicoverpa; species Helicoverpa zea. Next base: position 6,751,681 of record NC_061466.1, on the reverse strand, counting down.
GACAAATAGAATAAAAATATATCTTTATTAAATATCTGTAGTTCTGTACCTAATGGAATGTAAATGCACCCACACATATTTTAATGAAGAATATCTTTATATGAGACCACTTCAGACTCATTTCAACGAAACTTCTATTCCAAAAGCTGTTTCTAATACTTACATGTAATATTCAAGACATGTATTCACTTGCCCATTTCGTAAAGAGTCAATAGCCTGGCTAAAAACGACAGGATTAAATCTTTGCAAGCTTGAAAATAAATCTTTTTGTGTGTTGAATTTAGTGGTACCCAATATAGGACCCTGGGGAACGCCTTGATATAGTGAATTTATTTTAGGATCGACAGCAGTCTAATTTGTTTCTTTTGTAGAATTAATTTAAAGATTAATATTTACCTGATAAGTAACTTCTCCGGCGTTCCATAAATTCAAGGCCAGCAGTAGGAATAGTGAACAGACAAACGTATACGTCATGAACGCATTAGTTAGATCAAGATGAGGTGACAGCTGAAATTAACAACATGTATTATAGCGAAGCTCAGAGTAAGTGATTAGTATGTACACTAGCAAAGATTAATTGCTATCAAATAGGCATAATTTGAAGGCTAAGTAGTTACATTTGTATCAAAATTTTGAATTAATCCTCTGTCAGAATCAACAAACAAGATAATTAAATAATCATTTATTAAGTGATCATTAAGACTGTAACAAATACGAAACATTCTGACTACCGTAAAAAATAAACTTGTAAAAAATTTATACTATAAAAATACACACTAACAGCCAGTTTCTTCATCAAAACTTAAAGCCAAAGTAAAAGTCAAAGTAATGTCTAAAGTAAAAGTAACGGTCAAATTCAATTTTTCTATTAGATTTGCTGTCACCAAGGCCTTGAAAAAACGTATTTGACCGTTACTTTTACTTTAGACATTACTTTGACTTTTACTTTGGCTTTTGATGAAGAAACTGGCCGTAAAAGGGATTTACGTACCGCTAAACGCAGCAAAAGTAACACAGCGACGGCGGAACTTTCGCACACTTGGAGTGACATTATTATTCCGAAAACACGATGTATCTCGTCTGCTAAACTAAACAAAGTACATTAACATGAACGTCTCTGCTTTGTAAAGAGCACCAAAATAAAAATCCTATTTATGTAAACAGAAAGCTAAAAAGATTGAAACACATTTATAAAGGCATTATCCAAGAATTTTTGAAAATCGACGTTATACGTTTATACAACGTCGAAGTAACAAAAAAAAAAACAAAATATGATATGTAACAAGTTCGCTTTTATTTTGGCCTTTTCACTTATTTACTTTGTCAATAAAATCTACGCTCGAGAACATAAAAACAACGATACAATCTTTCCCTTGAATCACATTCATTACGTCGCCGGTAAATCCTGTTTATTTCTTGTTGGCTAACACAATACAATAGTGCAAACAAAAGCAAATAAAAGAACTTACCACAAAAGTTTCTGATGCATCCTAATACCTTCCAAACATCCAGCTCTAAGTTTATCGATAGCTTCTCTTTTGTTCATTATTTTCGTATCCTCATCAAATTCAGTCCGTATTCGTTCGAAATGATGGCAAAGAGTAATAAACTTGTAAGTCATGGTGATCAAATGCGTGATTGGCATGCAGTCAGCAGACATCATCGGTAACATCATGTAAAGCCATGTTATGTAGAAAAATATTCGGAAAATCAATGCCACGACTGAATTGTCATCGTAAAACGGTAAATATGTGACCACCGTATAAAAAGGGGCCCCTGGAAGGAACAGATAAAATGAAGAATTTATGATTATTGCTGATCTAGTAACCCGGATGATATCATGAACATGGCTTTAAGCCGGTTGCATAGTAGTAATAATAAAGATGATGAAATGCATCGACTACTATATTGTATCCATATCTTACAAAACTTAACATAAACGGAAATTGTAATAGTAAAATAAATGTATATGATATTTTGTACACAACCTGATAAAATAAGGAAACAAAGGACAATGCTCATGAAGTATGAGAAAAAAACCCAGGCCCGGCGCAAAAGAAATGTAACTCAAAATATAGGTAAAAATAAGTAATTAAATATTACATAGGGGGCATTATCGAAATCAGTGGCTATATGCGTGAAATTGCTATTCGAATTTTAACATCTGCGGTACATTGCTACTCAAGATTTTAGAGGTAACATAATGTATTAGTAAAAGGAACAGCAAACAGATACAGTTGTGGTTTAAGAGCAACATAATGACATGTTTATAGCAACTTCTCCACTATTCTACCTACTTTTACAAAATAATAGGATGATAGAACTAAAACAGGATATGAATGCACTTTTCATTTTAATATCTAATAACGCTTAAAAGTCATCGATTCTTTATTTCTAACACGACGAGATCCAAAAATGTTGCGGGATGCGCGAACTGTTCCTCATGTCTAGCCCACCCTAAGTAATGTAAAACGCTCATGACGCGATGACGTGGGCGCTGCAGCCTGTATTTCGGTATTGATTTATCTTTTTGGAGAAGCTTATTAACTACTTGCCATATTACTTGTTTGTTGTTTCAGATAGCACTTTAATTAAACTATAAGCCCCAGCTGCTCATGTTATCCCTTTAAAAAATCAAATAGCAATTTCATACATTTAGCCATTGATTTCGATGATGCCTCCTATGCAGTATTTCATTACTTATTATTACCTATAATTTGAGTTACTTTTCGTTTGCGCCGGGCTTGGGTTTTTTTTGAGCATTGTCCTTTGTGTATGTATTGTTGAGCCGTATTCTACGTACTAACCTTCGACGATCGACCTCCTCGCGCTCTCGACCCCATACGCTCCGAGAGACAGGTAAACGGAGATGACATACAACCATATACCTACTGTCGTTTTCAGATATTGTTTCCTCATGACATGATCTTCTTCGAAACTCGAGCCGACAGTAGACATTTCGTAGTTTAATTTCCTTATAGATTGCTTATGGTATAAAAGAAGAAACATTTTCGTGAGCACAATGTCGTGTATGGCCGAGAACATGACGGCTGAATTCTTTTCGACTTCAGGGAATTTCCCGAACAATGCGGCTACGTTCTCCAGGAAAATCATGATGGTATAGATGGAGAATGTTACTATACTGTATAGTTTGTAAGGTTTCGTTTCATGGTAAATGTCTTCGTACCAACAATTGCCGGCACCAGCATAGTATACATACCGACAAATCTTTCTGAGTAAAGATCGAGTATTTGGTGGCATAGCTTTAAACGAAACTGTACTTTATTCAATGCTAGGTAAAATACTCGCCTTTTATTCAACGCAAGTTCATCAGTTGAAGTTCAAACGTTAAATGAAAAAAATGTTATATCTAAACTCGTTAATTAATTCGACCTCTCAAAGAAATAATTAAATTAAAAAGGTGTAATAAAGAAGCGAAAAATATTGAACTGAAGTAATATTTTATATGAAAACAATAGAAACGAAACTGTTAAAGTTACCTTTAATTAGTATCGTCACGCTATATTGAATAAAAATATTAAAATATTCATTGTTATTAATGAGCTTTCGCATAAGCTGAAAATTGAGAAAGTTCGCCGACATTAATAACATATTGTGTATGTATTAATTAACCCACCCAAAACAAAAATGTGAAAAACTGCCAAGTTCGATAATATGGGAATGCTTCGCCTATAAAAGAAGTGAGATCTGAATAAGTATCAAGTTCCATACACATACCTCAGTTAAAAATAGTTACTTTTTAATGATGTTACTTGGAAAGTTTTCATACACCTTGTTATAAACCTACTAAACGCAATGAATCAAGTATTTAATTTTCTATTAAAACTTGCCAAGTAACATCATTAAAAAGTAACTATTTTTAACTGAGGTATGTGTATGGAACTTGATACTTATTCAGATCTCACTTCTTTTATAGGCGAAGCATTCCCATATTATCGAACTTGGCAGTCTTTCACATTTTTGTTTTGGGTGGGATTTCATTTATTTTTGTAAGGTTGTTTATTTTATTTTTTTCTTATGATGAAGTTAGTTAAAGGAATGTCTCATTTATACTATCTTTTAGATTTTTTAATATGCACTATGTTTCTTACAAAGAAATGAACTAGATTAACTAAATGGACTAGATTTACCAACTGACTGACATGACATGTTATCATATATTATGTTCGTGGATCAAAGTTACACATTCGTTATTTTCGAAAGTGATTCACACTTGGCCGTTTTCAGATTTTTATTTTACTTCTAACTACACTATTTTACTTCTAACTAAACTAAATACAAACCATTCGAAGATATATTATATAAATACAGATAAATTTAGTTCGTTTTAGTTCCTTAGGGGTATAAATTTACACCGGGTATAAAACACCTTCATTATTTTGAAACCGACTCACACTTGGCCATTTTCAGATTTTTCCTTTTACCTTGACATAAAGACCTACCTCTATGCCAAATTTCAAGTCAATACGACCATTGGAAGTGGTCTAGGTTTTTGATGAGTGAGTCAGTGAATCAGTCAGTCAGTGAGTGTATAGTAAAAATAGCGATTTTCTGACGTCAATATCTCAAGACCTACAATAGGTATATTAATGAAATTTTGTATTTTAGATAAGTGAGGGGGTCTCAATAGATACTAGAAATTTGATACGCGTAAATAAAATAGATTTTGAGTTACAGGGGGGTCGAATTTGGCCCGAAATGGTTCGTGTAATATAACCCACGGCCGGTGTGTCGCTTTTTTTGCTCGAACTTGGCGGACACACTGCCGTGTGTCTAGATTACCAAGGTAATTAATATGAAGAGTGTTGTAGTTGTATCTTTTATTCATGGCTTATGATACAATAAACGTCAATTAGGTGGAATAAAAAAGAAACCTATCCTTTGTGCTTTCGAAAATTATGATAGAACTGCCTCACAAAATGCTGAATCTATAAAGATTTTTTCTTAATCTGATAAAGATACAACATTTTGCAATATAAACGTGTATTTACGTAATTTATTCTTCTATCAATACCAGATAGAAGATCGTGTTTTGTACGTATATTCAGTGGAGATCAAAAATTCAGAATGTCAGCTGTCTTGTTAACACGACAGTCGGCAAAGGAAAAAAATATATCATTTGCGTACGATAACACTTTTACAAAATGTAGGTTACATAAATAAATGTGTATTTCTTTAGGGTTCGTATTGTATCCATTGTTTTCTTATACTCAATTGAATCCATTTTAGGTTGACTTTATTTCATAACTTGTTTCAGTCTGATGCGTCTTTTGTGTGAAATATGATGTCTGAATGTAACAACATTTCTATATAATCTATTTCATTTACAAATTCTGTGAATTTATTGGGACAACAAAGGGGAATACTTTTTGATTTGTTTTCAATATCATTGCCTTCAATATCGAACAACGTGTGTTGGGTAACTGGAATCAATCCAACTCATGATTCAGGACCGTATTTAAATTCAGAATAGTATCAAACCAGTTCTAGGGCAATTGTTAAACCGCTAGCAACTTGTAGGCACACTTACCTTAATTTAATTTCCTTTCGCTAGCATTAAACACTTTAATGTGCATATAATATCAGCTTTGCGATTACAATGTGCTCACTATTAGGCTCAAGACGCACCGGCACTTTGTAGACTGTTGGAACTTTAAATAATTTTACGTAACATTAAACTCTGGATTAATCGCAGCACGAGCAACAGAACCTAAATTATTTGAAATTCAAAAAATATAAACGTTGTCTTTTATATCCTACGATTCACGCGATAAAACAAAAGTACAAGATATTCTTTATCATTCAAAATTTTCTTACACGTGTACCCTCTTTACGAAAATGTAATACCCAAATCGGTCAAGCGGATACTTTGATCGTAAATTCTTAACAAATCAATAGATTGGGAAACTGTGTGGAGAGCCAAACAATACGCGTGTAACAAATAATAAAAAATTCCGTGAATCAACGCTATCGTAGTCCAACTAATATAAACATGAGGTAACATCTAAAAGTCACATACGGGAGAAAGTCTCTATCTGGCAGGATGACGGCACTGAGTATCCCAGTGTTAGTCCAACTTTAATATAATCACGCATATAGCTCTTGAATTCCAACGTTCAGCACACGGCCTCATTACGTCCTAACTCTACCTGAGTGTGCCTAAAGCCTAAGGGTAATTCAACTAAACAGAAAATGTAAAACGACCCTTTAAATACAACGAGATGTTTTCCTACTGTAAAATGAATTTATCCACTTAAATAAAGCAAGTAACGACCTTCGCAAGCGACCTTCACTTAACATTTGCAGTAAAGGGTCTTTTAATTAACCCGTTACGAAACCTCTAAGTATCCCTATTATAATACGCTCACATGGAAAAACACTTAGTATTCGACACTATATTAAGGTACCTGATCACGTAGGCGGAAATCTGCCTGACCAATAATACACCTTTACCCTTTACCTAATTTGTATTCAGGGCGAGCACACGAACCCGGCAAGGATTACAAAACTGTGTTCGGGAAGAGACTGTAAACAGCTTCGGCGCCTTTATTGGTGTTAGGCCCAGTTTTCGAGTGGTGCTATATTGAAAACTATGTACGCCTTCAACGAGACTTGCCTTTATAAGGATAATAATCTTGAGGTGGATGTTCACAGCTAAGCAGGATCTTCATAATGTAGTTGGTCTAGTAGTTGTAAAGAGCGAGTCTCAGTTTTGATTCCCGGGTCGTCCCGAAATCGCTTTCTGGGTTTTAAGAAAATCAACATTTTTACGTTATCAACGGAGCTATGAACAAAAACAAAATGATCCTTTAAGTAATTGTTATCAACGCCTACGCTTTATCTGTAGTCAAATATTGTTTTCAATTTACGTCGAACCCTGAAAATATCATTATTTTTAAATAATTGTTTCGAGGTAAACACTATCTCATTCTTGGTAGCGTTATTTTCTTTAATAATGTAAACAAATTAATTTTAAAGCAAACATTCCAGCTGTCGATGACAGAAGCATAATATTTCATATTTAAAAAACTTTTTTACAAAAAAAGTAAACCGACTTCCAAAAACACTAAAAAGTAAAAAAAAAAACTAATTTTAGGTGCATTGGCCTAGAAGTCGGTGTCTAATGGATGTTACTAAGTTAATTTTGCCACCGACTTCTAGGCCGATGCACCTAAAACATTTTTTTTTTCACTTTTTAGTGTTTATTGAAGTCGGTTTAATTTTTTTGTAAAAAAGTTTTTTATTTACAACTTTTCAGTGATACGAATAGTTGTTACTATCCATATAAGTGGAAAGTTCTCATCAATACAAAGAATATAAGCCCAAATACGAGGTATTTTACATATTCAGTTGTCGAATTCCCTCGACCTTCTCTGGTCTCCATCATCAGGTCAGCTCCAAACCTTCACTGTTGCAAAGGTCTCGTCAATACAAATAATATAATCACGAACACGAGATAGTTTACATATTCAGTTGTCGAGTTCCCTCGACCCTCTCTGGTCTCCATCATCAGGCCAGCTCCAAACTTTCACTGTTAAATAGTGCTTTCAGTGTCAAGTTTTTACCCTATGTATGCCTACATCTTTCGAAGGTTGCCCTCGATTTCTCAGGGTTTCCATCCTGACCTGATGACTATGGGACCAAATGGCAGCTATTCCGCGTCGAACAAAAAAAGAATCATGTAAATCGGTCCATAAATCTCGGAGTAATCGATGTACATACATAGAAAACAAATATATGTATGTTACCGTAAGATTACAATCTATCTCGAGAGATTGTAAACTGTCGAATTATTGTGAACCGTAACATCTGATTGCAATTTAACGCATTATTTTTCGCTATATTATAATCTATCGATGAGAAATTGTCAAATTGTCAACTGTCCGAAAGCTCTCTCTGATTGGTCAGTCTTTTTGTAAGATCGACCAATCACGACCAGCCGTTCTGTTCCCATGGAGTTCCCGTAGAGTTAGGAATGAAATAGAGGTGTCAGTTAAATCAAATAAATGCTCTTCAAAAATTCTTCAAGTATTAAATTTATATAAAAATCACTCTTATAAAAATACAGTTAGGTATTTTGTCTTCAAATACAAACTAATATTTAAAAATAAAATAAAAGGGGTGCTTTTTAATATCATTATTCGCCCCCAAAAATGTATGTTGCCTTCTAAATTACTAAGTCAGCCACAATTAATAAAGCGTCGAGCATCCAAATAATACTATCTTAGCCACGAGTTATCTTCCACTCTAAATACAACTCAGCATGATGGTTATTTTTTTGCATCTAAATTTATAGCATGCATTCTAACAGTAAACTTCTTAAATACTATTAAATGACATCATAAAAATATTTATTTACCTTCTAATTTTTTAACTCGTACCTACTGAGTTTTTTGTTTAAAATATAACACTTCCCATATTAATTGACCCAGCATGGAAGTAAGCATGCAACATGCAGCAAGCATGACTTCTGTCACGGCTCCGGCGCTGCGGGGCTCCGGCGGTCCCATGCGAGCTTATCGTCGCAGATGGTTTTCACGCTCACCACCGCAGCTTCGGCTTGCTGGCCGGCAGAGCCGGCCAGCCTCAGCCGCGGCGGCGAGCGAAACTACCTGCGCCTCAGCTCGCAGGCCGCCTCGCCCCTCCGCGCCTACGCGGTTTTGAATTGCACTCTAGGGGTAGGGCAGACAAGACTACGTGGAGTCGGTTTTGCAGCGATTCGTTTTCGTCACTAACTTCAATTTTTAATACAATGTTTTTAATTGAAGGTTATAAATGGCAATATGCTAAATGTGTTAGAAGATGTGTTACACACACACAGATGTGTTAAAAATTAAATTCTACCAAAAAAAAAAACGAGCCAAGAAAAACACTGATCTCGTTTTTCTTGGCTCGTTTTTGGAAAAATGAGGCCGAGTTAGTAATATAGATGACAATGTATAAATAAGAAGGACAAGTTACAATAATTGATGATCTTTTATTGAAGCTTTCTAGTAGTTGGCGTTATAAAAAAGACGAATTAGTTTATTAGAGGCTATGTCATTTCCCCGTTGCTTAGTTATAAAATTAGAAGTTTAATCATGTGTCCAATAAATAATTTTGTGGCTACACTTATTATTTCCCAAATAAAAGCCTCTTATGTAAAAAAGGTAATTTTGGCCTCAGGCAATTTAAATTGGACAATTATAAAAAAAAAGTTAAAAAAAAAAACAATTATTTTTTCTTGTAACACAAATTAAAATTAAAAACATAAAAACCTCAAACGCAAATTAAAATAATGTTACAAATTTGAGTCTTAAAAATTAAGTACAATTATTTTTATAAAAAATTGAACCGTCACTTATTTTTGCACGTCAAAGAGCTGTGGCACCGGGAGTTGCAAAGAACATTGGCTTTTTTGACGTTCTACCAATCAGCGCGCAAGATGCATTCCGTTCTACGCCAGTTGACAATTTGACCGCTTTACATTGATAGATTATAATATAGCGAAAAATAATACGTTAAATTGCAATCAGATGTTACGGTTCACAATAATTCGACAGTTTACAATCTCTCGAGATAGATTGTAATCTAACGATGTTTGTAATCTTACGGTGACATATATACCGGCCGAATTGAGAACCTCCTTTTTGGGAAGTCGGTTAAAAAATGCGTAATAAATAACATCAAGAAATGTTGTAATCGAATAGTTTTGCACCGATTCTGCCCTCGTATCGCTAGTACACATTGCTCTATTGAGCAATAACAAAGAGGTTAAAAAAACTGCATTTAAAATTCACTAACTAAACCACGCACCGAAATTCTATTGGGACTATTGGAATTCCTCTATATTTTATCTATTACTGCGACTATCGAACGAGGCTAAGCCGACTACCCACGCCATGTGCACTGGCACTATTTGAAGCTGTGCGAATCAAACAGGACGGAAAATAAACCTATTTGGATATTTATACCAACATGCGTTTGCAATGGATTCTACTGCATATGTGTGGGAAGCCTAATTGATCGAAACTAAGTATTCGAGTTGATCTTTCATTACCAAATTCGTAGTGTGGATTTATATTTCTCGTTCTTTGATCTCGCAGATGTTTATGAATTTGTGAGTTCCCCATATTGAAATGTTATTAGATCAGAATGATGAATAGGTATGTATCTTGAATTTTAGCTGTATTATTCTGTTTTCACTTTTGTGTGGATACGGCTTATATGACGCTGGACGAATACCTATCTGACAAAGACAACCCTTTTTAACCAACTTCCCAAAAAGGAGGAGGTTATCAATTCGGCCGGTATGTTTTTTTTTATATGTATGTACATCGATTACGCCGAGGTTTATAGACCGATTTAGGTGATTCTTTTTTTGTTCGACTCGATATAGCTGCCAGTTGGTCCCATAGTCATCAGGTCAGGATCTGATGATGGAAACCCTGAGAAATCGAGGGCAACCTTCGAAAGTTGTAGACATACATAGAGTAAAAACTTGACACTCAGGTGTATGCTTGAAAGTACTATTCAACAGTGAAGATTTGAAGCTGACCTGATGATGGAGACCAGAGAGGGTCGAGGGAACTCGACAACTGAATATGTAAACTACCTCGTGTTTGGGCTTATATTATTTGTATTGACGAGATCTTTGTAACAGTGAAGGTTTGCAGCTGACCTGATGATGAAGACCATCAGAGAAGGTCGAGGGAACTCGACAACTGTATATGTAAAATACCTACCTCGTATTTGAGCTTAAATTATTTGTATTGATGAGAACTGTAAATCACTGAAAAGCTGTAAATAAAAAACTTTTTTACAAAAAAATTTAACCGACTTCCAAAAACACTAAAATGCCAAAAAAAAACTAATTTTAGGTGCATCTGTCTAGAAGTCGGTTTTTTTTGGCTTTTCAGTGTTTTTGGAAGTCGGTTAAATTTTTTGTAAAAAAGTTTTTTACCTTTTGAAAACTACCAACGTTAAATCCTAAACCAAAAATCTATACAAAAGCAAGTACTTAGAAATAATAATGAATAATATTTTGGAACCATAATACTGAATTTCTGCGAACACACCACGTAAACAAGTTTGACAAAGACTAAGCCCCAGCCAAATTTGCTTCGCCGACTTGTTGTTTCAATAAGATCATCTACATTTTTATTCGTCTATTTTGTATACAATTTACTCTGTTGTTTGTATAAGATCTAAGTACATAGAGGGGTATAGTGTTCGAATTCGAGCGTTGTCGGCTAGGGATTTCAATTGCGAGATATTTAGCGGTGCTCCGTCGACATATCCCAGTCGGGCGCCTATTCATTGTAAAGTTATAAATCACCGCGCACCTACGGGATACAGGTTTAATTCTACCGGTGTCCGTGGAGCTACTACCTATTGGTCAGACGATTGATTGCGAAATGTACCACAAAAGAAAATATTTATCACGCCTGAAAGGAACAACTATACAATGTAGCTAGCCAGCATTATTTGTTACCCATTTTTCTTTTCAAAAAAAGTCTCACAGATTTAATAATAGAAAGCTGGTTATTTTTTTACAAACAAATTAACTGTAGATGTTCAAAATGAGATTACAAGATTTAGCAGGCACTTAAAATAAAATTAAAGGCTTTAAAAACAATTTATTTAAATAACATTTGAAACACATAAATTAGCATTATTGCCAGCGCGAATACTTAAGGACTAAAGTCGTTTGTTTAGCATATTAGACTTTCAATGTAATCCCTAAGTTAAGTGGGTATTTATTTTGTAAAATATTTAAACGACTCACCGTAGAGTGTATGATTAAGTTTCAGAGATGGAATTTTAATTGAATTTGTAGATTCCTTTTCATTGGGCAGTGATAACTGTCACAACACTGAATTATAAAATGAATAAAGTATCTACATGCTTCAGGACAGCAAAACAAAAGAAGGTACAACCACAACACAGCCATCAAAAACCCAGGAACGAGCAAAACAAGCCCTTAAAACCTTCCAAATAGGTTTAATGAGCGATAATTCTCCGTACCACTAAGATTTACACACTCCGCAAGAATAGTTAGGTGAGATAGGCCCCGCTCCATCCGATACTATACAAAACATATATCAATGTGAGGTTCCCGAAGGATACAGTGTTGGGTCACGTATCAGAAGTGTTTTTCTACGAACCCAGCATTATCTCGAGGTGAGAAAAGTTCAACGTGTGAAACTTATAGCGATATATTCGACATTATTAGGATTAGATGATGTTTTGGGTTCTTAGCGGTTTATGGTGAGGGGTTGCGTGATCTCTTTTTTATACGCTTGTTACAACAATTCTAAACTTAATCTAACTAAAAATAGTACCAATTACTATTTTTAGTTATAATAAGACAATACTTACAGTACACTATCGCGGTTTTGTTAATACTTCTGGAAATTAAGAAAAATATATTTAAAAATGTATCAGTTCTTAAGTGTAGAAAATACAAAAATTGAACAGAAAAATATCTCAATAAATCAAACCCAAGAACTCCAATCGCACTTTAATAAATACTGATATTACACAGAAGCCATTTATTACCATGATGGAAATTAATATCGATTAGCCTGAGCAAACGGCATGGAAAATTAACAGATATTGGTTCTAATTGCATTACTATTGAATGAACGAGACAAAGCAAACAATACGATGTGGTGAACCGGACGGGATTCCAGGAACGACTTGCTTTAATAAAACTACAACTGTTGGCATTCCTGACAGCAATCATGCCAATTGAATATTAATTGAATACGATTAATCACTAAATTGAAGTTATTAATGAATTATGCGGTGTTAAGTTGAAGCATTTATAATCGTTTTGCCCTCTTACTTTCAACAACTTAAGGTGATACTGACACCGCTTGTTATATCTATAGATATCGATGTTAATCGGGTTGTTTTCAATGCTAATTCGATTTTGGAAAAAATCTTTTTAGGCCCTTCTGTTACTCTATAATTCTTTCAAGCTGTTTCTCAGCGTTTTGGTTACTGCTAGCTATAAACCAGACATCAAAGGAAAATGACGTAGACGTCATTAGCCGTCAAACGTAGATTCTCTTTTCCCGTGGCAACAACTAACAACTTCTTCAATAAACGATTTCAACCTAGCATCGGCAAGATATGTTGAAAACAAAACAAACACAAAAGTTGCGTTAAACTATATCTAGAACGGGAACTTTTTCCCAGTTCATTCAAACTTACACAATTATACTTGTTATTGTAGAAGTTTGGGGAATGAATAACACCTACTTACTTTAGATTTTACAAACTCAATAGTTCTGTTGTCGGTGTTTCGGGTGCTGTAAAGTGAGGCCATGACGTCATATGCACTTTCTATTGCAGTAAACTTAATATTGCAGTAAATGTTACTGCTGCATTGAACAATAGTGATATTATGGAAGTTTTTGGTCATAGCTTTTACCTTTTTGTCTTTGGTATTGTTTAAGTGAAAAATAAACAAAAGAATCCCATCTTGATACATAAGCCATATCACGTAGGTATATAGGTACCTTTCTGGTTAATATATGTAGCTAACGGCCGGTTCACACATGTCTCCGTTTTACTGTTCCGTTTTATCGTGTACGTTTTTTTTTCGTCGATGGCGTATGTAGTTGTATGAGTGACTTCACACATGGCACAGTATTCTGTATACAACTACATACGCCATCGACGAAAAAAAAACGTACACGATAAAACGGGACAGTAAAACGGAGACATGTGTGAACCGGCCGTAATTCAAATCAAGAACTTGTCTCTTCAAATCAATTAATTAATGCTTTCAAACATATCCAAAAAGTGCTTATGAAAAATTTAAATTGTTTTCCCCTTTTTTTCGTATGAAAAATCAACGGTAACATAATGTGTATTTTCTCAACACAATACCATATGTCTTATATGGCTATAAGTAGGAATGACACATCAAGCTTAATAGATCATTCTCCACTCCTGTTTCCACTGAAAGAAACGTCGATACCTAAACATGTTTCTAAGTGAAAGGAATCATATGTATAAAAATACAAAATGCAAATTCAAAATGTTAGTCTTATGAACTGTATTTAATATGTAAATCTAGTTTAAATTATACCTTACATGTTCAGAGGTAAAATCCTTTATGTCTGTTTGATGAGGCTTCATGCCAAAACTACCAATTTAAATGTGTGTACATGTTACCGGCCGAACCCGATTTTAGGACAAACCAGTTTTGCCTAGGCTCAACTAGTTCTTCCTATAGGCGTTAGGATTAACTAGTATAGCCTAGTCCAAACTAATTTGTCCTAAGCCCGATAGGACGGACCAGTTTAGGCTAGGCAAAACTAGTTGATCCTGATATCAATACGCACACTCTAGGATAAACTGGTATAGCCTAGTCAAAACATATACATATCTAAAAGTGTAAATAAATAGATGAACTAAATAAACTACTCCGTGTTTAGAAAAATAATCATCTTTATTAAACTACTAGCTTCTGCCCGCGACTTCGTACGCGGATCCTGTCCCTTATGCCAGCGACTACGGGATCAGCAAAATCAAAGATCTGAATCGTCTGATATTGAATTTTAAGGGCCCGTTGACTTGAAAACAACGGAATACGCATAATCATTAGAAACGTTCCATATATTTAATTTTTGTACTTACTTCAACGGCAAAAGCACAGCAGACTAAATAAAACGCTGAGAACTGAACCGCAATAGACGTGACCATAGGGACAAAAGTAGTGATTCTAATTAGTCCGCATTTACCTAAGTTGTGTGTGGCAAAAATATTACACGTATTATTACGTAAAAAAACATTAAATATTACTGAGATGACAAAGTCGTGGTGACTTAGTGGAAGTCGTGGTGGTTTAGTGGGTAGAGAACCAATCTCTCAAGTATGAGCGTGCGTCTTTGATTCCAGGTCTGGCAATTACCTGTCAATGCAATTTTTCTAAGTTCGTATGCACCTACTTTCTACGTATATTTTGGATACCAATGACCGTTATTTGGAGGGGATGTTAAACTGTAGGTTCCGGCTGTCATTGAACATTCTTGGCAGTCGTTATGGGTAGTCAGAAGCCAGTAAGTCTTACCAAGGGGTGTTGGGTTGAGCGGGTAACCGGGTTGTGGAGGTCAGATAGGCAGTCGCTCCTTGTCAAACACTGGTACTCATTTGCATCGTGACTGGAAGTCGACCCTAACATAATTGTCACAAAGGCTCTTGAGATAATAACGACAATAATAAAATGAAATATAAGCACCGCAGGACATCTGAGGCTGATGACGGGAAGTAGCGACCCCGCGGGGCTGTATATACTGAGTTCTCCAGGGAGAGTATACTGTCCCCCATGTTGCTATTCAGTGACTGATTCCCGGGGGCCCAGTAAGTGAGCTGGCGAGTTTCCACCTGCCATTTTTACATGTATCTAATACATTGTCATCGGCAGGTGCCATAGTTCCCGTAGTTTCCCCATTCCTAGTCCATTAGCATCCCATCACAATAGCCCAAGTAGTTTTCATCCACAGTTAGCAATAGTATAGCACAGAACCGGGGATTGTCTTTTTTTTAATGACGTTCACCGGGGATTGTCCTTGGGTTCATTTCTATATTGTATAAAGGGATCGATCGTCGGTTTTGTGTCACCATTTCATTAAAGTTGTCTCAAAAGGGCTTCAGCGTTTTGGCTTCGGCCCCACGTTTACCTCCCAAAAATTCGGAACTCTGTAGTCCCGAGGTCCGGAAGAGACATAAGTAAAAAATAATAATGAGATAAAACGCAACAAATTCGGAGAGTGGGGGCTCGTGACGCCACATCTAGGTATGTAAAATTTGTACTAAGCAGTGATTTAACACAAAATTCAAGCGTGTTATATCTTCGTTATTATTTGTTTGTGAGAAGGAGAAAAGAAAAAATACGTGTCCATTATTTTAGGGTTATCTAAAAGAGGAACCGATTACTTTTTTTGATTCACCATACTTATTTAATAACATTCATTTCTATACATTTCAAGTGTAGTATTGCTCTTGAAGTTCCACATCAGGTGTTCCAGATCTTCGATTTTTATACGTCAACAGAGAGTGCTTATCAGATTGAACAACTTTTGCTAAAAAGTCATACCTCTATATGCTATAGTCTAGCTGGGCCCCTGGAGTTCCACATCAGGTGTTTTAGATCTTCAATTTGTATAAGTCAATAGAAAGTGCTTATGAAATTGAATAACTTTTGCTAAAACGTCATACCTGTATATGGTACAGAGAAGCTGGGCTCTTGGGGTTTCACATCAGGTGCTCCAGATCTTCAAATTTATTATTTCAGCAGAAAATGCTCATCACAAGAAACAATTTTTGCCATGGCACCATTTTTGTATCTCTTATAGTTTTGTTGGTCTGTTGGAGTTCTGCATCAGGTCTTCAAGTTTCGAAGATAAATTATAGCCTATATGTTGACCAGGCTTAATACTGATACAACAAAGAAAAAATTATTGAAATCCGTTCAGTAGTTCGGAAGATTAGCGTGTACAAACAAACAGACATACAGACATACAGACATACAGACATACAGACATACAGACATACAGACAAACAGACAGAATTTTTTTTTTGGATTTGTGCTCCACTACTGTTTCTAAACCCCACCCAATTATTATTTTTTTAATATACTCAATGTACAGACACAGTTTTTTTACAGATTTATTATATGTATATAGATAATGATTCGTCGTTATGGATAAATTGATAATACGAACAATCATACGTGTGCGTACTTATATCAGGATCAACTAGTTTTGCCTAGCCTAAACTGGTCCGTCCTATCGGGCTTAGGACAAATTAGTTTGGACTAGGCTCTACTAGTTAATCCTAACGCCTATAGGAAGAACTAGTTGAGCCTAGGCAAAACTGGTTTGTCCTAAAATCGGGTTCGGCCGGTAACCAAATAATAGGTAAGTATTTTTTTAAATTAACTAAATACGTTATTAGGCGCGAGGCGTTCGGGGCGTGTACGTTATGCACGGCTAGCAACTAGACGCTAAATGCGTTTAAAACCACGCGACAAATGACGAACGGGGAGCGAGCGGCGTGGGACGTTCGGAGCATTCCCGCATGAACATGTTGTTTAGACTAGGCCATACCAGTTTATCCTAGAGTGTGCGTATTGATATCAGGATCAACTAGTTTTGCCTAGCCTAAACTGGTCCGTCCTATCGGGCTTAGGACAAATTAGTTTGGACTAGGCTCTACTAGTTAATCCTAACGCCTACAGGAAGAACTAGTTGAGCCTAGGCAAAACTGGTTTGTCCTAAAATCGGGTTCGGCCGGTAACATACACATGTATATTCTACAGCCTAAGAAAGGATAAGAGGTACTATTTATTTAGTTATAGAAAGCATCCACAGTAGTCTTTAAAAAGATCTTTCTGATTATGAAAAAGTCTTTAATTTTTTATACAAAAACTAAAGTACATATATTCCGTATGAGCTTTATATGTACCTACTAAAATAGAGCGTGATTAAGATTCATTTTTCAAATAGCATTACAAATATTCACAAGAGAGCAAAAGGCGCCATGACCAAAAGGGCTACTAACATATCCCAGCTCGGGCTCTGGCCAAATGTGAAGTATCACGGTGGGCCCCAAACTGACTGATTGCTCTAGTGATTGCGAATGGTTGTCTGAGTAATTGCAAAGTTAATGAACATGCTCAATATTGCTCAACTCATCTGCCGAACGCAGTTATTGCTAATGGTACTGCTGGCAGCATAATGTAGAATTCTCATCATTAGTTTACAACCTTTGAATTCATACTTTTAAACTAAATATTCTTAAAAAAAAAAATAACTACTTACAGTTTAGGAAAGGACTCGTTATAGGTCCAAGTATAATCTCGCGTAAAATATGCAAGCCATTTGACATTTTGCGGTACGATGTGTCGCCCCGACAGAACGGCAGCTTGCAATCGAAATGTGCAAACTTTCAACTAATTTAACTTTAAAATAGCTTTTTCCAAACTCCAACGAAAATATGTTGACACACAATACTTACACTATTTGTGTTTCTAATATTACAACGTACAACATTTGTTTAGAAAAATAGGTTGTAATTTATTTCTAAACATTAACTGCGTTTTTGTAATAAGATTGTTTTTAAACAAAGGCAGCGTTCAAAAATAATCATTTTTTCATTGAAATGTGAAGGTAATTTCGCATGTTTGCTGAGAGTCGTCCGCCACCAGCCAGTCAGACTATAACTCAATAGCAGTGTACGAGCATTTCGGTTTATGTTTCGGCCACACATTCGGCTCCGGGTGATATACGGCCGAAGCTTTGGCCAAATCCCCTGTCATACAAAACACGATCGCGGAAGTACGTCGACTGAAAACAATGAAAGTCGGATTTGTGTGATCAAGAAAAATACTTCTGACAAAATATTAAGGCGCTTCTAAACTAGCCGTATTTTACCTTTTATTTCTAGAGTCCAGAGTATGAGAGCTACGAAATGCTACGACGTTTGACATTCGTAGCATTTGTAGCGTTAACGCTACGACAATGCTACGCACATTGGACGTCAGTTTGTTAAAATAGAATTTTGCTGAATTCTTCTACAGCAGCGAGTGATATAACTTTGTAATAAAACAATTCTTTATGTTACTAACGTCTTTCTCTTGTCAATAATTAACCTGCGTTTCTTCTGTTTTCATATACCAAATTCGCGATGAAATATTTTAAACCTCATATTATTATAGTGTTACGGAAACAAGACATTCAAGGAACCAATATATTAACGGAAAGGGTAGGTTAAATGTGTTGATCATAACTTTTGGAATTCGGAAGCTCTTACCATCACTTAATCGGTACCACGAGTACCAGAAGATAGGTAAATTTATTCCTTACGATACCGTAAAGATCGTCGCTTACGATTACGATATTTATTCGGGTAGCCATTTCGTCCATCATGCTTTCATCCCTATCTACAAACCTTATACGGGCTTTATAGTAAGTGTAGTAACTGCCTATTGTGTACATATACAACCGCAGAACAAGTTGGTGTATTTAATTTTTGTTGCTGTTAACTTTAAGACGTGGAGGCGCCATGACTTAGTACATATATTATTGCTCATCATTATCATCAGACTTTATATCATTCCACTGCTGGGTGCAGGCCTGCTCTGTCACAGAGAAGGTTTAAGTTATAATCAAGACCAGGTCATCAAAGACGCTTTCCTTCACCTTTTGTCAGCCAATAGTGTCCAACACAAACTTAAAAAGTACACACAACCTTCTATTAAATATTATAGCTGTCAATATAAATCAAAGTATTACTATTCATTTGTGCTCGTAAATTGGATCTGTATAAACAAATGTGGGAATTACTTTACAGAGTGGAAGCTGCGAATGCGGAATGGGCTCGGTATTGGATAGCCGACGCCAATCCACTGCCGAAAGCAAGAACGGCGCAGATTTATTCCGCCAGTTATTGCACATTCCCAGCAAATGTGCATTGAATATGCACTCGGCCTGAATATTTCACGCCTTCAAGCGCGCTTAAGGTAGAATTCCGTCCATCGCGACATCGTAGGACGCGCGTGGCTTACGACTATCGTCGGCCGCGCGCGACAATAGTCAACCTATGAAAATGTATGGCACCGTTGCCGAGGTCCGCGACAGTCGCGCGCGGCCGACGAATTTCGTCAGCCGCGCGCGGCATTGTCTTGAAATAAGTAGATTTTGTTCGTCCGTTCCCTCTAGTCAAAGTGCTAATCGATATCCTTGAAGAAGAGGAGGATGAAGTGCTGCTGTGTCCTTTTTATGTAAATAGATTACCAATCGACCCTATCCTTAAAAAGTAGAAATGAAGAAGGATACTACCAAATACTGATTCAAAAGCATTTGTATTGTAATGAAAACAAAAAGAAGTTTTGCCGACTAAATAAAAAACAATTAAATTCTGGTTTTACTAAGATTCTATAGATGTTATTAAGCGCTAGACCATGTTGAGAAGCGTACGGCCGCGCGCGGCTCACGAAATTCGTCGGCCGCGCGCGACTGTCGCGGACCTCGGCAGCGGCGCCATACATTTTCATAGGTTGACTATTGTCGCGCGCGGCCGACGACTGTCGTAGGCCGCGCGCGGCTGCGTCAGCCGCGACCCACGGAATTCTACCTTTAGCGCCAAATAAAAACTTCGGCCTCGTTTGTGTTCTCTAATTCTCGACTAAACTATCCGCCAATTATTTTATTTTGGTACATTTGCTTTTAAATATTATCTGTAACATTATATGGTACGTGTAATTTTTATTGCCGTCGGCGTTTTAGTCATCAAAAACAGTTAACGTTTGCGTATAAACGAAATCAAAGAGAATAAAATAAACGAAAAATAGTACATCATCATCCTCCGAGCCTTTTTCCCAACTATGTTGGGGTCGGCTTCCAGTCTAACCGGATTCAGCTGAGTACCAGTGCTTTACAAGAAGCGACTGCCTATCTGATCTCCTCAACCCAGCTACCCGGGCAACCCGATACCATTTGGTTAGACTGGTGTCAGACTTACTGGCTTCTGACTACAATGACAGCCGGGACCTACAGTTTAACGTGCCATTCGAAACACAGTCATTGGTGTCTAAGATATACTTAGAAAGTACATACAATCTTAGAAAAGTTGCCTTGGTACTTGCCTGACCTGGGATCCAACCCGCGCCCGCACACTTGAGAGGTTGGTCCTTTACCCACTAGGCCACTACGACTTTTAACGAAAAATAGTACAACAAATAAAAATATAACGTGTACGTTCAATATGTTTATTAGTTCAGTGAATAAATACAGTATGTACAAACGTCGATACCTACAATAGCAAACGATATGCATCACCACAACGCTAAAATAAATACATACGCACGTAAATCCAGATAAACAGTTTATTATGTTATTACATTATTTGTTCTAAAATCCACACACACATATAAAACTAAATTAAGCAATGTTTGTGCATGACTGTTTCTCCGATAGAACAATATTTATTTTATCGAAACCTGTATTCATTTTTATTTTCTGTTTATTCCATTTTAAGTACTATTTAGAATTTAGCGTATCTAAATTGTAAAATATTTGTTTGAATCACGAACATTTAATATTTCAATGCTTTACCTACTAATCCTCACCAATACCTTGTTGAAAAGTTACACAAAGTTTGCAGACATTATATACCTAATAACAATACACAGTAAATGGTAAACATAGGATTAATCCCTCAGTTTCTTAGAAGAACCATGACTTGACTAAACAATGAATAGAATTGTACGTAAAGAAATAATTCCAAAACACACATAAGTGTCTCGCGTCTTTGCAAACACATTGTTGAAGGTTTTGCATCACTGGCACAAATCTGAAATCCAAATAAACACGAACAAACATTTTAGTGACATCAGGGTGACTTTGAATAGAGCCTTCAATCGGCTGTCGAATAAAAAAGTACACGTCAAAAGCCGCAATCAGTTTATAGATCCGAATGATTCCAAACAAAATATATACTACACATATTTACATTGGTGTTCACCTAAATATTGAAACGAGGTGTCAGGAATACTCGGTCCGGAAATTGAACGTGAGTGCCTCAAATATTTACCCATCACATAACTGTTTTATTTACAAAAATGTTTATTTACCATTCCAATAAAATTATTATGTATGTTTTACATTTACATAGGCTTAATTTAATATTTATTTGGCAAGAAATCTGAATAAAACTATTAATTGTTAAGCTACAAGCAATCTTTAACATGATAAAATAAAGGTGAGCTTCGACTGTTTCAATTAGGCGGTAAATCAACATTAATTAAAACAACGAGGGTGTTATCCGAGGACCTATCGACGGAGGTAGTTTAATTACAGCCAGTAAACAAGGTCACGTGTATTGATTGTCGAGATTCCAATAGCGTGAGCTATGGAAGTTTGCACCTTGCCGCGACTGAGGTGGTAACTGATTCCTAATTTAATCGAATTTTCGAGTTAAAACCTCATTTGTATAGCTCTTGGCTTGTGGGTATAGATTATAGAACAGATTCCACTTATAAATAATTGCACATAAAAAAAGGGAGCTTACTTTATTTGTTCTAGTAAATGCTCTTATCGCTTTCGAATATACAGAACAACTTAGGATGTAATGTTCAAAGGAATTAGTATGATATCGTATCTTTAAATAACAAAAATCTTCTAACAATATCCGACAAACTGTCAATTTAGATGAAGGGATAAACCTCTTCAAATATTTTAAACACAACTTTAGTACTAAAACGTCCTTTCACTGCTAATTAACAAGTCTATCAGCCGCTTTGATACAAATCAAGTAAGCTGTAAATGTGACCCCAACAGATATGTTTTCACTTCATAAACTATACATGATACAAGCAAATTACTGTTAAAGCGATAGCCTCACACGCAATGCTGACAACACACAAATCCCTAGTAATCTGGGATCCAATTACATAAAACGAATCCCTTTAGAGGTTTTAACACTCAATGTAACGCCCAAATGCAAATCAGTTAGTTGCCATCTGTTCTAAATTAATTCATTCAATTTATAAATGTACCCCAACACGAGAATGTTAAGGGTCAGAGATGGGTGATCTTGTAAACAGCTTCCAATAAATAAATTGCTAATTTCTTTCTGAATAGGCCTTTGAAATATGTCGTGGGCTGAAAATAATTTATGAAATAACATTGGAGTTTATTGAATAGGATTAATTGAGTAATACTCCTCGTTTTACCTTCCGCAAAGTCGTTGGTATTCAAAAGGTTGTATTATCTTCGGTTTGTTTCACATGTGAACATGTAAATGAGCTTTGTTTGCTTTTGTCTGTTAGCGAAAGCAAACAAACCAAGTCTTATTTGAGATCCTCTCAAACAGAAATGTGTAAACTTACCTCAATTAAGTAAATATTACTTTCTTCAGTCATAATGAACGAAATATATCAGACAGTACCTATGTTTTCTTTGTGCATTGAAAATGTTCAACCGCAAAATAAGGTCATATTTTCATTTTATCTCAACCATTTATTTTATCGTAAAAGATCTAAAGGATCACCCAACTTGGTAACTGGCTGCTTAAATGTATGATTTGAAATAACAATCAGTTTTATCTACTTTCAGATAAAAATCTACCTATAAATTCAAAACTGCAAGTATAGAAGTTAAAAGTGGCCTGCCAAGCAAATACTATTTTGATAAAATTTCGTGCTTGCCAAAGCTCTTTTCAACCGCGAAACTTAGTAAAAACTTCATCTTCTTTCTTCAGTAAATTCTGAGCACGTTATAGCTGGCTCTTCAGGTTTTTCTCAATCCTAGCACAATTATAGGTAGGTATATTTTTTGCAATACTGTGAGCTTCATGCCTATTATAACCTATACATTTCATAAAAAAACGCAACTAAAGGATAAGAAACGTAAATCCAGAGGAAATTACCCTAAACCCAGCTATTTAATTTGAAATGACATCACCATTTCCAAACGTAATCAACAATCTTGACTAACAGTCTGCATATCAGGACGGAGCCTACTAACAGTTGCTGGCAATTCTTATTTAAGTTTAAATAGGTTTCGCGATGCAGCGATCCACGTTAATGCTAGAGACCGGAGATTGAGCGCGGGATCGCGGTGAGCGACCGGCCAAGTTTGACAATGAGTAATGATCCGACACGATCGGACCGACACCTCCTGCCGTAACTATGCTCAGGCTCACGATTTTACCACAAAAGTAATGTTTTCTTAATAATATTTGACCTGTCTTTTGTACTTGGTTCCTCAATCATTCTAGTGGGTAAATATCTAAATAAAATATCCTATAAATTGGTCTCTCCACTTTTGGAGAAATGCTGATCTTCGCAGAAGAGAAGCTTCGTAGAAATTCTTATATTGTGAAGATAGCAATTCTAAAAGTAATGTTTATTCTCTAGTCGAAGACTTAAGTTATTGTGTACGCAGAACGAAGGACGGTGCCATTTTATCGTTCGATAGCGTACCATTGTATCGACGATCTTCGAAACGAAGTTGTTATCTTGGCGGCTCTCACGTTTTGTTGAATTAGTAAGAGGGTACAGACAAATGGCCATGTAAGAAACACGGAACGATCTCCAACTCGGGCCGAAAGCGATAGTGCTCCACTAGTTACGATAATAAATAGGGGCTTAACGCTAGCAAATGGCCGATTAGGGCATTCTTGACTACAACACGGGCATTCTGATAAAGTTAGCGTTTGCTTAGCAACGAGTCTCGTGGGTTTTATGGCTAACAAATAGATTGCTCTGCCATTAAATCACTCACATGCCACGCTCTATAACATAAGTGCAAGTAGGTACAGCGGAATTTAAAATTCACTTTTTATATTTTTTGGAGCTGTTAAAAATAAAAGATAACTCTTCGTTAATTAATTCTCCCTTCCATAATATATACCGTACCTACCTCATTAAACCACCGTACTTCAAACAGAATAAACAGTTAATAAATACTAATGCAAATCATTCAATTGTTTAAATAAGGCTAGGTACAACATGAAATACGTTTTTGCTAAAATTAATTCAACCTCATTTTAACGAGATTCAACCATTTATACCTTTTATTAAGGCCAATTCGACAAATTGAACGCTTAAGGTTTAATTAAGTTAATTTCTAAGTCCATTATGGTCTCGTCGCTTATTTCGATCGCTGTGTTTGATATTTTATTTAACATTTCACACTGTACCAAGTTTTCAAACATAACGAGACAGGAAAAACGTAGCTTGTCGCTTTTTTTCCCTTTGAAACATTTTAGTAGATTTTCCTTAATGTCAACAGTAAACAATAATGGCCCAACCATTATTAGGATTAGTATCTCAATTGGCTATTATATTATAAATTATGTTCAACGCCATTGTAAGGACTATTATACAGGATCACTACAATAGACCTATTCTTTGGTTTACAAAGAATACAATTTGTACCAACACAACAAGTTACTAACAACACTGTAACATAATAAAAGTACTTGTAATCAACTGATAATACAATATTTAAAAGTAATTTTATGATATACATATTAAAATAAACACATAGTAGATACACTATACAGTAGGCAGGTACAAAAATTGTAACTCTATCTTGAAATCTTCAAAAACAACAAACTTTATACTAGCTAACCAACTTCTAAATTAACATATCACACAGATTCATGATTAAATTAATCTCAACAAAGAAAATCTTCTGACTGGTTAAGAAAAAAATTAAACTGACTTCCAAAAACACTAAAAAGCAAAAAAAAAAAAACTAATTTTAGGTGCATCGGCCTAGAAGTCGGTGTCTAATGGATGTTACTAAGTTAATTTTGCCACCGACTTCTAGGCCGATGGACCTAAAATTAGTTTTTTTTTTTTGCATTTTAGTGTTTATGGAAGTCGGTTTAATTTTTTTGTTATAAAGTTTTTTATTAAAAGCTTTTCAGTGACACGAATAGTTGTCACTATCCATATAAGTGGAAAGTTCTCATCAATACAAATAATATAAATATTCAGTTGTCGAGTTCTCTCGACCTTCTCTGGTCTCCATCATCAGGTCAGCTCCAAACCTTCACTGTTGCAAAGGTCTCGTCAATACACATAATATAAGCCCAAACACGAGGTAGTTTACATGTTCAGTTGTCGAGTTCCCTCGACCCTCTCTGGTCTCCATCATCAAGTCAGCTCAAAACCTTCACTGTTGAATAGTGCTTTCAGGCATACACCTGAGTGTCAAGTTTTTACCCTATGTATACCTACAACTTTTGAAGGTTGCCTTCGATTTCTCAGGGTTTCCATCATCAGATCCTGACCTGATGACTATGGGACCAACTGGCAGCTATTCCGCGTCGAACAAAAAAGAATCACGTAAATCGGTCTATAAACCTCGGAGTAATCGATGTACATACATAGAAAAAAAAAACATAGCGGCCGAATTGAGAACCTCCTCCTTTTTGGGAAGTCGGTTAAAAATCATGAACCACATAAATTGACTAGCCAGTACCTACATACAAGCAGTTTCCACAAAATCTTACATTTGTTACTGGTGAGTGTAATCCGTAAACAATGTGAGCTTGATCCTCTTTTAAAAGCATCTTAAGATTTGTTCCAAATCTTCTAGTATGAGAGTCGAAGCCGGCCTTATTTGTGGAAGCTCCTCAGAAAATCACTGTTTTCTACTGACAGGATTACAAACAGCTAATACTTTGTGTACACAATTTTTGTTTGTGTGTACATACATGATTAACTAAAGACATGTTTTTATTCCTTAATTTCTTGCCTCTACGACGAAACTAAATGTATATGTATTTATAAATATGTATATATGTAGCTATATATAGTTTATCAGTTGTGTTAGCACCCATAACACAAGTTAATAAATAACTTACCATGGGGCTAACCGACCGTGTGTGAAAAGGTGTCGCGACATTTATTTATTTAAAAGGGTAGGTAAAATATGATTCATTGTTGCATACTCGTATTTAATAAAACTACTGAGTTTTAGTAATAAGATACGTACAGTCAGCACCAAAAGTCGATGAACAGAATCAACATGACAAAACACCTGTTCACAATAAAATGCCATAAGTTATAGTCGCAACTAGGAAACAAAATAGACTGTACACCAGAAACTTACAAAAGTCGTTAAACACGAGTATTTCAAAAGTATCTGTGCACTAGTATTCCTAAAGTCGCTGTACACCATCAATCCAAATGTCGCTGAACATCATTGTATCAAAAGTCACTAAACAGCAGTAAATACAAAATTAGGTTAACAAAGTATATTTTTAATGTTGCCGTGTGTTAATGTACTTTTGACGCTTATGTTGTTCAGCTACTTTTGGGACAGTACTTGCATGACCTTAATAATGTATGTTAACACGTTAGTATCTATTTCAATAATTTTAATAATTATTTTGGAAATACACTCTTTTGCAAAAAAAGCGGGCACCTAGTTGCGAAATCTTAGTTTTAAGGACTTTACGTGTATTTTAAAGGGTTTTAATGATTGTAGTATGTTTCTAGCATCAAAAGGGTTAGCCAAGCATGCGTGAGAGTGTATTCTAAATTTGAATTTTGTACAATTGCTAAGAAATTGGTTAAACCTTGTTTTGGACTAATTGCTGGCAGAAAGTTCGTCGGTGTTTTGAAAAGTTTTTGAAGTGATTTTCAGAAAACTGATAATGCAGTTTTAATTAATGATTAATGTACCTTTTTGTTAGATAAAACATTTTTGAAAAACTATGCGTATTTGATAAAATTTTCACCTTCTCTAAATGGGCTATACTGATGATTGAGGGCAATGTTAAGAGTTTCGGTATTTTAGTGTAAAGCGTTCTTCTGTTTAGATATTATACCCACGTGTTTTAAAATATCGCTTTTTCGTAATTAAACACTATTTAGAGGAGTATCAGTACATAGGGCTGCGACAAAACCAATTTAAAGTAAGCAGTGCCGATCACAACTCGTCTCCTTTCGGACTTTAACATTTTTAAAAATCTTGAAATTCTACAAAATACAGAAAATAGCGCATAGACTGTGAGCACGAGGTTTTAAGGTCTCGTAATCACTGATTTTCAAACAACCTCGTCTCTTGGGAAACTCCGTAGACCTCCGAAGATCTATGAGTCTGAGCGTTCAAATAGCGTGTTTTCATCCCACTGACATTTTATTAAATAAACTTGCCTGCACCGAGATTTCCTAGCATCTACAGCACTTTACTGCTTAAATCATAACAATAATTGGTTATCTGCTCATTTCTTAAGAAACATACGTTTGGTCAATACTTTTGAATTCTTGACTCCCTTTCAGCGAAATCATCGTTTAGTAACCCGATACCTATGGAGTTATAGAGAGCTTCAACGCAGCGATAATTAGACTTTTTAGAAGCTTAAACCCTCCTCATCATTTTTCAAGTGGTTAATTGTAACATTTATCACAAAATTTGGTATTTTTTAATGTCAAAGTACGATAGGAGACGAGTTGCGATCGGCACTGCTTACTTTAAATTGGTTTTGTCGCAGCCCAATGTACTGATACTCCTCTAAATAGTATTTAATTATGAAAAAGTGATATTTTAAAACACGTGGGTACAATATTTAAACAGTAGAACGCTTTGCACTAAAATACCGAAACTCTTAACATTGCCATCAATCATCAGTATAGCCCATTTAGAGCAGGTGAAAATTTTATCAAATACGCATAGTTTTTCAAAAATGTTTTATCTAACAAAAAGGTACATTATAGTTCGGCCGCTCAGAGAATGCGTTTCTGACACATCGCGATTGAACTGACGACGTAACTTTGTAATGGCGTTGCAGTACGATAAAAATATTTTTGCTGGTTGTTTATCGTTTTAACAATTGTTGAGCATTAAAACAACATTATTATATCAATAATAATCAATGAATGTTGTAATTTTGTGCCAAATTGAGTGTCAAATAACTTGGTAAACAATATTTTTCTAAATCTATACTGCGCTATTACAAGGTTATGTCAGCGCTTTATATTTGTAGTGCTGTGCTAAAAATAACAGGCAAGTATCGTAATCTGTTCTGGTTGATGGTTCTTATACAGTTATACTTATAATATAAAATAATACTTTTTGTTTTTCTTTTTAAGAATTTGAAAATAATGGACTATAGGATAACTTTTATGAAATATAAAAATAAAAGTATGATCAAACTGAACGCGCGAAAGAAAGTAGCATTTTTATATTTAGGTTGAAATTGGTAACCCCAAATGGCATCATGGGCCGTCATTTTGTGACGCTAAATAGTCGTTTGTTGTCGTTTCGTGCGCTAAGACTAAGTGCCCTGCCTCATTAGGACGCCAATGACGACGTCGCCGGCTACGTATCCAAGCAGTTAGTATTGAAATGTATGGAACGTCGCAACGTCGCCAAATTGGAGGCGTGGCCACGAGCTACAGTTCCCTATGTGGCTTCTGGCTACCGTGGCAACTTGGCGACGCGACGTGGCCACAGTAGCCACTATAATGTACACGGTAAAGCGCACCTCCCTCACACAGTCGCCAATGTGGTCGCCAATTAGCTTGCAATTTCTTGAGCGACGACGTAAACAATTGACTGTCGAGACGCCATGGCCACTCGACTTGGCGACATTTGGATGCCAGAAGTAGCCAGACCTGTGCCGCTTGCGACGTCGCCATGGCGTCCCAGTGAGGTAGAGCTCTAAAAACCTGATTTTGGAAGGTTTTGACCGAGATATCAGGATTGATTCTGTTATTGATAATACCTAATATAATTATACACGTAGGCGAAGATGATGATGAAGACACCACCTCCTCAAGCGAATCGGAGTCTGATTAATATTCTGTACGCACATTCAATTCAATGTACTTACTTTATTGCATAGAAATACAGATTGTAACTTTGTAACAAAGAATAAATAAAACGATTTTATTATATGAATATTACCTTTTTTTGGTTTCCACTTAAATAACTAAAATATAAATTTTAAATGATTCCGCCAATTTAAAACGAAAATAATCTTAAAATAATGCGGCGGTTTATTTTGGGGGAACGGTAACGAACTCAGTGTTATGTTGTGCCCATCACTAGTCCTGACTAACTGATAGGTGTCAGGAACGCATTCTCTGAACGGCCGAACTATAATCATTAATTAAAACTGCATTATCAGTTTTCTGAAAATCACTTCAAAAACTTTTCAAAACACCGACGAACTTTCTGCCAGCAATTAGTCCAAAACAAGGTTTAACCAATTTCTTAGCAATTGTACAAAATTCAAATTTAGAATACACTCTCTCGCATGCTTGGCTAACCCTTTTGATGCTAGAAACATACTACAATCATTAAAACCCTTTAAAATACACGTAAAGTCCTTAAAACTAAGATTTCGCAACTAGGTGCCCGCTTTTTTTGCAAAAGAGTGTATTTCCAAAATAATTATTAAAATTATTGAAATAGATACTAACGTGTTAACATACATTATTAAGGTCATGCAAGTACTGTCCCAAAAGTAGCTGAACAACATAAGCGTCAAAAGTACATTAACACACGGCAACATTAAAAATATACTTTGTTAACCTAATTTTGTATTTACTGCTGTTTAGTGACTTTTGATACAATGATGTTCAGCGACATTTGGATTGATGGTGTACAGCGACTTTAGGAATACTAGTGCACAGATACTTTTGAAATACTCGTGTTTAACGACTTTTGTAAGTTTCTGGTGTACAGTCTATTTTGTTTCCTAGTTGCGACTATAACTTATGGCATTTTATTGTGAACAGGTGTTTTGTCATGTTGATTCTGTTCATCGACTTTTGGTGCTGACTGTACCTAAGGTAAAACAGATCAAGTGAAATATGATACTTATGTACATAGGTAGTCCATAGACAACACGGAAAAAAGAACGACTATGGTAAATAATAAAGCCATCATTATAATCACATTAAACCTAATAATCAACACGCACGACATTATTACCGAATAGGTAATCTAAATTATATTTGAGTGTGTACTTCGGCAAAGCTTTGTAAAGCAAGCACTATACCAGTGAGCATACCGAAGTTTCTAATAAAATACTCGTAAATTGTACAGAAATAATCTCATTCTTACTTAACATGTTAAAAATAACAGTGAAAGAAAAACCCACGTTTAAGAGGAAACGTGATAATTACGCGCGAAAGTTGAAGACTCAGAAACTAATCAACTATTTACAAAGCGAGTTACGGAGTTCCACTACTCATGGCCTGCCTTACATTGCTAACACTGAAATACATTGGTTTGAGAGGTAGGTCTTTCATTTCTTATACAAATATGAGAGGCAGCTTAAATAATTCAGCGGTAGAACCTACCCTTTTATTTGATGGCACCTTTTTATAAAATTTTTGAAAAGGAATTTGTACCTAACTCCATAGTCCACAGCTATGTATAGCTTAAGCTTTTCGTTTGTTCTCTTCCCAATACCCTAAGAAACTGACACTATTTTCTACCTTCGTGATGAGAGCTAAACAGAGTCTGGTTAGTTTACATTCTCCAAATATTATGCCTTGATAACACGAGTGCAAATAAATGAACTTTTGATGGATTTTGTGACCTACCTATGTTCTAGATTTAAATTCTAGAAAGCCAAATTAAAATTCTCTTAACTTTATTTTGCAGATTATTTTGGGCTGCTTGCTTCATCTTATCCTGCGCAATCATCTTCGTTCTTTTAACTTCTCAGTACACCAGACTAGTGGTACCTAAGTTAATAATTTGCCTACCTTCTGCTGCGATAATTTCTTTTTAATGTTAACGCTGATATAATTTCCAGGAGGCACCGATTGTCAACAGCGTTGAGAAAGACTATTTGAACTGGAACGTCTCGTATCCCGCAATAGTTTTGTGTCCAGTTACCAAAATTGACGATGAAGTATTTGCTTATTATATCAAGTACGTATAGCTACGTTTTACTTCCTAAGTAATAATGATGTATTTATTTATTTGATTAGCTAATTTTAACACGAATATAATTATATTTTTTAGCGAAACCCTCAACAGAACCGGGTACAATTTGGAGGCATACTACTCTGCGATTATGTCAGTGTCTTTGGAAGCATTAAATGTTTTGGATCTACCACCTCCAGAAATATTAGAGGTACGTTATGAACAAATAATAGGTAAGAATGGAAAAGATGTCGGCTTTGGAAATAACTTTTCCTATAATGAACGGACAGCCGGGTTCGACTATGAATGGGAAAGAATTGCGAATGAATGCAGAAATACATAATTCAATTCTTCGTTCATTTTTAGGAGGACACTGTTAGTGTTGCCCCACAACCTACCAGGAATTTTTATGCAATACTATATTTTACCACTGTCTACATACATACGTTCTCTTAAATAAGTATTTTAATTGTCCACAGCTTATAAAACCTGAAGAGTACGCGACTATCGCAGTGGATTTGTTCAAAAAGTTCAAGAACACCACGCTACAGCTACTCCTCAATTGGCCCATCACTGTAGACACCACTATGACGGAAATGGGATTGTGCCATATTATAAACTCTAATGTTGCTATACTCGATGACCCTACGTAAGTATAGTGGCCTATCCATATAGGTTGGGCCTCCCGTGGTAAATTTATTCCGCGAAACTCCGCCAAGCAGATATGTCTAACTATGTAATAAGCGCCAGAAATACTTTTTTAAAATTTTTACATCGAAAAAGACTTCATTTCGCAACAAAGCTTAAAATTGCGCTAATATCCTCGCAAATCAATATTAATTTCCCAACCTAACCAACCTAAATCGAATCCAATTTTAACATTCGCATTCCAACAGCTTTTTCATTTGTAGGCAATGCACTTACATTTGCATGACGAAGCACCACACGAACCGTGTTCCATTAGGTAACATTCTCGTTTTGTATTGCAGCAAATGGAGTGACAGCAGTGTGGCATACGCCAAAAACAACATTGAGCTCTCTGTACACGACATTGACTTTTTTGTTCAGTTACTCAACTACACCGACGTATTTAAGGTTGGTACAATTTAAAAGTAGAATCCATAAAATATGCTGTGATGGGTATTCGTTATTTTCTTTGCATGAAACGCATAAAGAATAAGTAGGTAGAACTCCCTCTCTACTTGCAATCTAGAAAGATACGGTCATACGATCTTACGATGTACGGTCAGCATAAAATCTATTAACACATAAAAGCCAAAGTCCTCCAATTCATACGATATATCGCTAATGTCGCTGTAACGGATAATGTTATATTCTTTCTATTTTTGAATTCCCTTTATAGATTTACACCGTGAGCCCAGACGAAGTAATTCTGATTGGCACGCCGGCGTTAACTTTTGAAACCGAAGGGTTCTTGTCTTTTGGAGTGCAAATTACGAGCACTAGAGCTTCAGAGGATATCAAGGATATTCCTTTGCAACTTCGTAAGTGCAGGTAAGGATGACGTCATTATTTTTCGAATACGCTCACGTTTTGATTGATCTTTGTTTTTTTGCTGCTCTCTCCACCTTTCTGTGAAGGTTCTTCTTACATCGCTATTGAATGAAGCCTGCTTTATAAGATGAAAAACTCACGTCTTCGTTGTAAGCGAACAGGAAAATCAACGTTAAATTAACCTTTGTAATGAAAATTACAGATTCAGGAACGAAGTTACGAGTAATAGGTACCCAATCTACTCGTATAATCGCTGTTTAATAGACTGTCGAATTAAAATGATATTTAAATTGTGCGATTGTATACCACATTTTTATAAACCATTGGGTAAGTCAATAAAATTCTGTTAAGTAGGTACCTTGCCTGTACACTATTAGATATGTATACAGTGAGTGCGTGGCATGATAAACTAGATCCGCACGTATTGAGCGTACGTAGTTACATGTGCTTATGTCTGTAATTAGGTACTTGACGAAGTAACTGTAATATTTATAATTTCAGCTCACGAAAGGATTTGTAACTTAGCCGAACTGGAGTGCCTTCTTGAACACAAAAAACAAATCACGACACTATCTACTTACAATGAAACTATGGGCAGATATGAAAATATAGACGACTTGCCGAGATCCTTCCGTGATTGCGGTTGTTTGGGAAACTGTGAGGAAGATGTGTTTAAGAATGACCGTGAGACGTACTTACCTCAGGAAGCTATGAACAGAGTGAGAGTTAGCGTATCTGCGTTTCCGAAGGTGCGGGTCATGAGAGAAATTATATTTAGTTTCTATGACCTCTTCTGTAAGTATTCCAGATTTCAGCTTTGCTAGTCCTTTGAGTCGGACTAAGATTAGTAATGGCCGCTGACGCTTTGAATTCTTGAGCTAAGGCGTAAAGGGGCGCAGTTGGTGCCGAATTTTTTAGGCAGTTTGCCATTTGGAGTTTAGGGGTGCCGCCCAAAATTTTGCAACTCCTGGCACCATGCTTGCTTTTAATTATGGTGCAAATTTTTCATATCTGACTGATGTATTGTGTAATGTTAATCTATTTTTTCGCAGTGCGAAGTGGAGGTGTAGTGAATCTATGTATCGGTGCATCAGTCATTTCAATAATGGAGCTATTATTAATTGCATTGAGGATCCCCATATACGAGATAATGCAAATTGTAAAAGGAATTTGGCGTCGGTACAAAAAGTCACAATTACCAAGGCTGTCAAACAATAAAAAACAAATGTAAATAAAACACGATTTATTTAATATCTCCAGATACATCGCTTTCTTAAAAATATTATTTTTACTTTCTCGAAAGTACCTGTAACAAAAACATAGAAGTTACACCTTGAAAGACTCCAAGTAAATTACAGATAAATCTTTCTTAGAAAACATCTGAATAAATATCTTTAGGGAAAGAGATATAAAATATACATTAAACTTAGAATGCATTCCCTTTGTCTATGTAATGCTTACCTCTTCAACCGAAGCCTTTTCGCTTAGTACTGTCTCTCAAGTGCGCCGTCCTAGTTGTCGTTCTGACTGTATTTGCGTTACCTAAAAGTTAGTTTAAAGTGCATTAGAATTAAAGACGTTGTTACTTTACCCTGTATGTAACTACCTAAATGTTGAGTAATTATTAGGCAAAGTAAATGTTAGTCTTTTCCTTTTTTAGAAAAAATAATCAAATGTTTATAGCATTCCCCGTTTTTGATTTTCTTACTTCCTTCACCCATCGGTTTGACCCACGTCGCATAGAAACTAAATAATATATCAATAACCTTCGTCTTCAAAATTCCACTCTCATTCTGCACTAATTTTAAGACTAAAGAGCAAATATAAATCCAGTAATTGCAATAATTATTCGCAACACCCGATGGTAGAAACGGAATTAATGCTAATTACAAATAAAACGTACCTTGCATCACTGACACCTCTTTGTGATAGACGCTTCCAAAGCGGCAGGTAGCGCAGCAAGAATATTTTATTTTAGGAATTTGATCCTTTCATCATATCATGTATTCTCATAGCATCATAGCTTGATTTTTGTCACCTGAAATAGACTTATATTATAACAAAAGATTTCAAACACATTTTGAGGAAAACTTAGCATTTACGGAAAGATCCAAATATCAAATAGATATCCAACATGTCATGAATCACGCAACCTTCGAATACCTACGGAGTACCAACGTCCAAATAGTAATTAGAAAGCCGAGTCGATTAGATTTCGCCCGCTAATGTAGAAAGTACAAACACTTTGGGCAGCGGACAGTACACGGACCGACCAAACCAATCTTCCCGAGTTCACCGATCACCAACATGAGTGTTCTAAAGTCGATCCTTGAAACGCTGGATACGCCGAGACTTGTAGAAAAGTTAATGATAGTGTTTAAAAATTTAGGGACCGGGTCCGACAATATAAAAAATACCTGTAAGTTGTAATGCAGAGTGATTCAAGTATAGACATTTTTCTAAGTAGCACTGTTCTATAAAACCCCATGCACACCCGAAACAAATAACAAAATTCCAAGTTCGATGAGAGAAAACTTACCATTCGAGTCGAAGAAGTCTGAAGACGTATTTCATAGCAATTGCGACGCATCACAGACCCAACTTTTGCAATCTTCGAAAACTTTTCTTGGTGAGTGAGACAGCTCAATGTGCAATATTTAGCTACTTTTTGCGAAGTTAAATACAGAGATTACTATATGTCTACGACTCCAATATTAACAAACAGTGGTCAAGAGATAATTATTAGATAAAATAAATTGTTTGTGATCATAAGAACTTATAGCTCATTGAACCATGTTAATAATACGATGAAATATTTACCTCTCTTTCACGTAACCAAATGACGAGCATGTTACGGCAGCATAAGCAAATACCGAAAAAATTTCAAATGTTAAACAGCACTAAATAAAATGAGTCCATGTAAATTCATTACCAGAGCTAGATACATTAACATGTGTAACCAGCAAACAGTGAATATTATCAAAAAAAGTCATTCGTTCTCGACTACAAGATAATTCGTAAGTGACTGAACCAAGAAATCAAAAGAAATTCAATATTCGGGCTCCGTCGTATGCAGATGCTGTGGGATTATTCAAGACTTGTTCATAAATGAGTGCCTTCTGATTTCTTACTCTGTATTTTCGGAGATGAGGTCGGTTAACCGGAGGCAAAAGCGTCCCGTTACCTGTTTACTTGTAACACACGTAGATGAACAGAACCTAAAGGTGACTTACAAAATTTAACAAATTGCTTCGCCGATCCACGATCACACGCCTCAACGACTAAGCGTTTGTTTACATACGCACTTAGCGACATCACTACTTGCACAATGACACCATTTGCCTGACACCTCGAAAGAGCATGAGACGTAAACTATTTAAAAATTAAGAAGGAACCGATGCAGTATCAATATTTCAAAATTGGATCAGTCAAAGATTGTGAAGCATAACATAACAATATTTTTCCTCAAATGAAATTTATTAAGTTTTAATTCATAAGGGCTACATAAAACATTCAGACGCTTACATTAACTTAACCTAAAATACAAATTTTTCATCGATAAAAGTGAACGTCAATCGAGACAAAGTTTTGAGAACACACCACCGAACAGAATTCAAGACGAGGATGGGAAAGCATTTCATTTCCAGGCAGCAGAGTGTATACAAACCCCAAATCAGACCGACTTCAAGACTTTCCTGAAATCACAAAAATTACAACATTTAGATGTTTTTTCGAGACATTCGTGTGCAATTAATTGCATCTTTAAGGCGCCAAAGTATTACGATGAGTAGATTTTTCAGTATATATCCTAACACTGTGTTTTTAGAATTTCAAGACAAATAGAAACGGGGAGCAGGTATCCACATATCCAGTTCCTAGGTAGGACAAAAAGTGCAGGCCGGACGAACGACTTTCGCAGGAAAAACATGCTTATTGCTAATGACGGAACCCAGAAGCAGATAGTGCACATGTCACGAAATGCACACTAAACTAATGTGCATTTCATTTCATCTGGCAACACGGCGATAAGTACATAGTTATGAAAAGCTAAAGATAAATACTAAGGTCTTCCAAAAAGGCAAAGAAGTAGAATCACACGATGTAGGCGCGGAAATCTGGGCATTGTTAGAAAAATCTACTCATTGACTGTTAAGCCCTAAGGCATGACTTGAACATTTTAGTCTTAAGGAAGGACATAGCAAGATTATGCCTAAAAGCAAGGATATCAATTTTCTCTGGAATAAGTCCGACGCATTGACAGTACGACGCAGGAAAATGACCGTAAGTAACAAAAAAAACTCACTCTTCTTGTTTCAACTGCTAGAAGAAGCGAACATCTATTGTTCTACCATCGATGCGGGTCCGGTCAAACATTTCTGAATACTGTGCTAAGAAAATTTACCTGCACTGAGCTTACAATAAAAACATTACAAAATTCATAAACTTCCTCAACAAGTAGCTGTCTGAGGAGTGATTAATTTGATGATTTGTCGTATTTTAAAAAGGATACTTATTGCCCTTTCTGCATCCCATTCTTTGTGGAAGCGTACGACCGCTGTGTCAGGCGCGGTCATTTCAGCGAACTTCACATCGCCGCATTCACTGAACTTCTCACGAATCAATTGCCATGTCACTGTTTGTGGCAGCTAAATGAGAAAAAAATACCTATTAAATTAAATGCCGCTTGATGAACGGCCTAGAGAAATTTGCCTAGACTCTGGCTAATAATGAAAGTGGCTAAAATATGTATGCTGTAATATATGTATAAAGGTGAATAAGTATGCTGTTATATACGTATACCACTATACATTGTAACATTAATTGTTACATGTCTTAATTCTTTTTAATAAAATGTTGAGTAAAATAAAATTAACAAAACTATTTACAAAACTAAAACTATTTACAAAAACTAAACTATTTACAGTAGCAAACTAAACGCATCAAAATTTCTGGCCAGCTACATTTTATCACCACGCACGTATTTAAACGAGCGACATATTAGGCACCCGGACCGCACCAGCGACTCCTCGCTTCCACGTCGCCGCTGTCACGGCTGCTGCCAGTGCGAATCTGGATATCGAGGCGAACGCACGCCGGTTTTTTGAACACTAACTTTAAGTTATTATAACCGCCATAGCGATTAAACTTTTTAAGGGCGTCATTACCGTTCCCTCGACTATATATCTCGACATATAATAATACTCAGCATATTCAGTGTGTGTGATTTAAACCCCGATTGGGTAAGTGCTATACAATTTTAAATTAGCCAGAAGCTAAGCAAACCATAACGGTTTCTTTCGCTTTGCTTTAGCTGGGTAATCTCTTTATTTGTGTTATCGCTTAACTTTATTTCTATTGCAAGCTTATTATGTGTTTTTGCATAGTAGTTTACCCCACACTTTCTTAATAATGTAATTTTTGCCTACTTGCGTTTTAGTTACCGTTAAAATTTTCAAATTTTGAATTGGCTAAGTAACCGACTTATTGTTATCTCCGTATCTGATAGTGAACATCCACAGCAACACATCTACACTTTTAGCGCTTCCCTATTAAGCGTTGCTGTGGGTGCTCACCGTCTACGGCCAGTGTGTAATGCCTTCGCTTATTGCGCATTACAGGGTTTCACGTACACCTTAAATCTCCTGCTTCCCCGCGGTGGACTGTAGCGGGTTGACCTTCGAACCCTACACCAGCACCTGAACCTGATCTCGGCGCGCGGCCACT
Source organism: Helicoverpa zea (assembly GCF_022581195.2). Classification (NCBI taxonomy): domain Eukaryota; kingdom Metazoa; phylum Arthropoda; class Insecta; order Lepidoptera; family Noctuidae; genus Helicoverpa; species Helicoverpa zea. Next base: position 6,713,015 of record NC_061466.1, on the reverse strand, counting down.
TGTTCCTGCAGCGACCAGTGACGTCAGGGAAGTGCTAGGCTAGTGAGGAGGTTAATCACTGTAAACTTGTATGTATGGGCTCTAACCCATTGTTATTTCTGCCGACCGAGCTATACTGTATTTTGTGTGCGGTAAATAAATTGTCCATCTTGCTACCTACCTTTTTTTATTTAATAACCCCTGGGAGGGACAAAGTAGCGTAGCAGAGGATAAGACCGGGACACTGGCGCCCTTAAACGTGGTAGAAATACAGTTGATTACTCCTCCTCCTTTGGTTGTGGGTTGTGTATGTTAGTGGTTGTCTGTGTAAACGTCTTTTATATTTTTTGGTTTTTTCCGTTACTAATGTGTACGTCACAAGCTTTCAATTTCTTTGAGCAGTTAATGTTGGTCATAATTTATTAATCTACCCTACATTAATTTTTATTAATTTAAAGTCGTTTAGTTGCATAGTTTGTGCAAATATTTCTTGCTAATGTTTTTGTCTCGGGCACCTAAAACGACGCTTTCTTAAAATTGTTTTTTTTTTTTTTCATTATAATTTTTTTATTGTGTTCACATTTAAATAAATATCATACTAGTATTGTATTATTAGTTAATTAAGGTACAGTACACATTAGTAGCATTTTTTTTTATTTCTTCTGCTTCTTTCTTTTATGATTTTGTTTTTTTTTATAATTTGATTTTTTTTTTTTCGTTAAAAAAAAACCAGACGTTCTTAAATTTTAATTGTAACAGAACGGAGAACGTGTTGTTTTTTTTCTCTTTTAATTATTGTTTTTTTTTCTCTTTTAAGCTTTGTTTTTTTTTAGTTTTGTCATTGTTTTTTTTCTTTTAAATTTTTTGTTTTGTGTTGTGAGTAGTAGCGCATGCGTCATTTATCCTTCTGTTTTTAATTGATCTTCAATATGCTTCCTATTAAGTTCCTGTCTCTTCAAAAATCTGAGTTGGAATATGAAGTTCGTATTAGAGGCGCGACTCCTGCACCTTCTGTTGAGGAGTTACGAAAACAAATTATAAAATTATCCCCTGATTTACCTTCAGAATATATATTAGAGTCACCTCTTGACGCAAGACAGGACCTTAAGGGTTGTTTAGAAGTTTTAACGAAAATTCAATTAAATCTTGACGCTAGCGATCCTAGCGTTGCTTCACTATTGCGGACACAGAATATGTTGAATCATTTATACAATCGTGTCGAGAGGATAACGCGTAGTGACGACATTAAAAAGGAATATGATGATATTGTTAGCGGTTATAAAATGTTCTCACAAAAACTTTCTACTTTGTTAGCCAAGAAGCCTTCTACTAGTACTTCTTCGAATGCGGCTAGTGCTAGTTCTGTCAAAGACTCAGTATCTACTGTACCGGAACTACAGAACATGATTTCTGTATCTTGCGATCGTACATCATCCAATTTAAGTAAATTAAAATTTACTGGCAAAACTTGTGTTCGCTCGTTTATACAGCGTGTTGATGAATTTATACTGGCTAGGAATATTTCTCAACAAAAAGTCCTAAGTTTTGCATCTGAAATTTTTCAAGACGATGCCCTTCATTGGTATCGTGCTGTAAAGGACAAAGTTAGTTCTTGGCCTGAATTAGCGCGGTTATTAAAAGAGGACTTTAGTCAAACTGATTATGATTATAGACTCATTTCGGAAATCCGTTCTCGTACTCAGGGAGAACGTGAGAATATTACCATTTACTTGGCAGTTATGAGTGGAATGTTCTCGCGTTTATCCAGCCCTCTTTCGGAAGTAGAACAATTAGAAATTCTCTTGCATAACATCAGACCTTGCTATGCTAGTACATTAGCGGCTGCACCTCAAATCACAACTATAGACACTTTGCGTTCGTTATGTCGTAACTACGAGGCATTTCAGACTCGACTGTCACAATTTCAGGAGCCTCCTAAGGTTACTTCCGACACGCTTGCTCCTGAATTTGCGTACACTAAGGATGTCCATAAATCTATAAATAAAACTAATAATAGTAATTACAATAAATATAATCATAACAATTCAAATAATAATTACATTAATAACAATCAGTATAGGAATAATAATTTTAGTAATAACAATAAATATGTACATGCAATTAACGTGGCTAAAAAGGAACCTTACTGTCCTAGGTGTCGTAATAACACCCACCACATTCGTCAATGCAAGGCTCCACGGGATATCGTTTGTTTTAAATGTGGTATGAAGGATGTGAAGACACCCGACTGCCCTAACTGTAGTAAGACAAAAAATCAAAAAAACTAATTAAGCAGAGTTGTAACAATTTTAGCAAGCAAGACTGGGATGCTTGGCTTGATTTTATAAGAAAATTTTCCTCGTCATACAGAGTTGCTACAATTCTGCTATCAAAACCACTAAATGATTCTAGGCCTTATGTAAATATTAAAATAAATAACATTAATGCTGTTGGGTTACTTGATTCTGGAGCTGCAGTTTCAATTCTGGGAAACAATTCTCATTTACAACTAGTAGACTGCACTTTAAACCAGGATGACCACACTAAAATAATAGCTGCTGGCGGTCAGTCATTAAACACCTTAGGTTCGGTTAATTTGCCAGTTACTTTTGAGGGCCAGTTTCACATTATTAAGGCATATGTTGTTCCCGAAATTGAGACATCAATTGTATTAGGAGTGGATTTTTGGCGCGCTTTTCGGATTTGCCCGAACTATATAGGTAGCATCACGATGTCGAACGTCCCATTAGCGGAAATAAAAGATAGTAGCGGTGAACCTTTCATCAACTCCTACGATAATTTGTCGGTGTCACAGAAAGCGATAGCTGATAATGTGATTGCGCAGTTTCGGACTATTTCTACAGAGGAAAAGGGTCTCGGTAGAACAAATTTAATATGCCATCGCATTGACACTGGTGACGTACAACCGATTAGACAGCGTTATTATAGGATGTCCCCCGAAAAGCAGCGCATCTTAATTGAGCAGGTGGACGAAATGCTGTCACTTGACGTTGTCGAACCTTGCGAAAGCGCCTGGTCTTCACCCGTGCTCATTGTCAATAAAAGGAACGGACAGCCGAGGTTCTGTTTAGACAGCAGGAAATTGAATGCAGTGACTAAGCGTGATGCTTACAATTTGCCTTATGTTTCGGAGATATTAGATAACCTTCGCGATGCTAAGTACCTGAGCAGTATCGATTTGTCCAAAGCTTTTTGGCAACTGCCTATAGCGCCAGAAGACCGCGATAAAACCGCATTTTACGTTCCGGGCCGTGGCACTTTTCGTTTTAAAACCACTCCGTTTGGGTTAACGAATGCCCCCGCAACGCAACAACGTCTCATGGATTTATTATTTAGCGACATGGAGTCTAAGACCTTCGCTTATTTGGATGACGTCATCGTAATAAGCTCTAGCTTTGATGAGCATGTTTCTCGTTTGTTGCGGGTTTTGGACAAATTGAGACAGGCAAATTTAACCGTAAACTTCGAAAAGTGTAACTTTTTTCGAAGCGAACTAAAATATCTAGGTTACGTGGTAGATTCTCGTGGTTTACGCACTGATCCGGACAAGGTGGAAGCCATTATTAACTTTCCGACCCCTACCAATAGAAAGGAGTTAAAACGCTTTCTCGGCACTGCTACGTGGTACCGACGTTTCGTCCCTAACTTTAGCACAGTGGCTGGTCCACTTAATAAGCTCACTGCTAACGGGAAAAACGCTCCTTCTTTCAAGTGGTCATCGGAAGCTGACGCGGCTTTTAATTCGTTGAAGGAATGTTTGGTTTCCGCTCCTGTTCTTTCTTGTCCGGACTATTCCAAGCCCTTCGAAGTGCACACCGACGCGAGTAGTTACGGTATTGGTGCTATGCTAACGCAGACTATAGACGGTAAGGAACATCCGATTGCGTACATGAGTAGATCTTTCACCAGTCCTGAGAAGAACTACAGCATAACTGAAAGGGAGACCCTTGCCGTGTTAGCTGCTCTCGAACATTGGCGGTGTTATATAGAAAACGGACAAACATTTACGGTGTACACTGACCACTCCGCGTTAAAATGGTTTCTGTCGTTAGAAAATCCCACAGGACGATTAGCTCGATGGGGGGTAAGACTGTCCTCATTTAATTTTGTTATCAAACACCGTCGAGGTGTCGACAATGTTATTCCTGATGCCTTGTCTAGAGCTTTTCCGGTAAATGCAATATCTCTGGCTAATGCCAACACAGACGACATCTGGTTTAAAAAGATATACAACGGCTGTCTGACTACTCCTTCAAATTATCCTAATTTCACCATTAAAAATAATTCATTATTCCGACTCACAAAAAATATTAACACCCAATTAACTTCAGAATTTGACTGGAAGGAAGTCGTACCTAGCGAGTTCCGTGAAAGCATCATCGCCGAAAACCATTCCGAGCCAACTGGTGGACATCTTGGTATTTTTAAGACTTATCGGCGCTTATTATTAAATTACTACTGGCCAAATATGCACCAGGATGTCGTTAAATATGTAGGTTCCTGCTCGGTTTGCTTATCTTATAAGGCGCAAAATCACACTACATTGGGAGAAATGGGTCGTCCGAAGCAATGTTCGAGACCTTTCCAGATGATCTCAATCGATTTTGTGGGTCCTCTTCCCACTAGTCGGAAGCAAAATTCTTATATATTAGTTATAATGTGCATTTTTTCAAAATTTTGTCTTATTTTCCCAGTGCGTCGCGCTACTGCGGACATAGTTATTAAGATTTTAGAGGATTCTATATTTTTGGTTCACGGAGTTCCACAAACAATCTTCTTGGACAATGGGACACAGTTTATAAGTTCAGCTACTGACGCGCTATTTAAAAAATACAAAATCCCTAACGTTTTTTTCACGCCGAAGTATACACCACAAGTTAACACGGTAGAACGCTACAACAAAACTATTGTAACTAGTTTGTCTACGTTTGTTGGAAACGATCATAGATCCTGGGACACCTCCATCCCCAAGGTTCAGTTCGCGATAAACAATTCCGTAAATGAAGCTACCGGTTATACCCCGTCATTTTTAGTTTACGGTAGGGAAGTAGTTTTATGCGGATCGCACTATACGGACAATGACCTGGGCGATGAAGTGTTATTCCTTCCTCGCGATTTATACGCTGAAAACTTAGGGTGTCTGCGTTCAGTTTTCAATGATGTGCAGGCTTCGTTATGGCATGCACATGAGAAGAATACTGCACACTACAACCTACGTAGGAAGCCGGCGGAGTTTAATGTGGGAGACATAGTTTATAAGCGCGCATTTGTCCTAAGTAACAAGGACAAATATTTTAGTAAAAAGCTTGCACCTAAATTTGTCAAATGCCGTGTAATTGAAAAACGGTCTCCACTTATCTATGTGTTGGAAGATATGTCAGGGAAAAATATAGGTGTCTGGCATATCAAAGATTTTAAAAACACTAAGTCTAGTGGTTAACAGATTTTTTTTACATTTTTTTAAAATGAGTTGAGACAAGTCACCTTAAATTAACATCTTACGACTAGCATTGGTTTTCTGTGCGATAATCACAGATAACTTGTTATAGAAGGTCGCGTCAACATGATTTTATATTGTTGAAGCTATTGTGTAAGAGAGTTTGTTTGATATTATGAAAGGATTTTGATAGTTGATAGTATGAATGTGTAGTGTTAGTAGTAAACTATAGACGAGTTTTTTTTTGAGAAAAAAACTCTTTCTGAAACGAGGGGGGTAATGTAACATTAATTGTTACATGTCTTAATTCTTTTTAATAAAATGTTGAGTAAAATAAAATTAACAAAACTATTTACAAAACTAAAACTATTTACAAAAACTAAACTATTTACAGTAGCAAACTAAACGCATCAAAATTTCTGGCCAGCTACATTTTATCACCACGCACGTATTTAAACGAGCGACATATTAGGCACCCGGACCGCACCAGCGACTCCTCGCTTCCACGTCGCCGCTGTCACGGCTGCTGCCAGTGCGAATCTGGATATCGAGGCGAACGCACGCCGGTTTTTTGAACACTAACTTTAAGTTATTATAACCGCCATAGCGATTAAACTTTTTAAGGGCGTCATTACCGTTCCCTCGACTATATATCTCGACATATAATAATACTCAGCATATTCAGTGTGTGTGATTTAAACCCCGATTGGGTAAGTGCTATACAATTTTAAATTAGCCAGAAGCTAAGCAAACCATAACGGTTTCTTTCGCTTTGCTTTAGCTGGGTAATCTCTTTATTTGTGTTATCGCTTAACTTTATTTCTATTGCAAGCTTATTATGTGTTTTTGCATAGTAGTTTACCCCACACTTTCTTAATAATGTAATTTTTGCCTACTTGCGTTTTAGTTACCGTTAAAATTTTCAAATTTTGAATTGGCTAAGTAACCGACTTATTGTTATCTCCGTATCTGATAGTGAACATCCACAGCAACACATCTACACTTTTAGCGCTTCCCTATTAAGCGTTGCTGTGGGTGCTCACCGTCTACGGCCAGTGTGTAATGCCTTCGCTTATTGCGCATTACAGGGTTTCACGTACACCTTAAATCTCCTGCTTCCCCGCGGTGGACTGTAGCGGGTTGACCTTCGAACCCTACACCAGCACCTGAACCTGATCTCGGCGCGCGGCCACTTGTTCCTGCAGCGACCAGTGACGTCAGGGAAGTGCTAGGCTAGTGAGGAGGTTAATCACTGTAAACTTGTATGTATGGGCTCTAACCCATTGTTATTTCTGCCGACCGAGCTATACTGTATTTTGTGTGCGGTAAATAAATTGTCCATCTTGCTACCTACCTTTTTTTATTTAATAACCCCTGGGAGGGACAAAGTAGCGTAGCAGAGGATAAGACCGGGACAACATATAGCATTCTGTAATATATGTACCTATAGTGGCGATTAAGTATGCTGTAATTGGATGCACTTACGTTAGTTATGATGACCATATCAGAAGACTTGTCACGGCTTGATTGTTGCACGCCCGGGTCCCGCCCGTATTGGGCTGACACTGTCACACCTCCCATTTGTCTGTTAGTGCCTAAAAATGTACACAAGTCAATAAAAATAATTAGGAATGTTTCTTGTCAGATTAGGAAGTATGTATCTCAGAAATGGGCAGATGTCACCCCATATCTGAGATATTTCCAATACAAGTTGTTATAGACTGTGAGAGTCTGATCTATGTTATCTAACCCTTAGAGTTTTTACCAACCTGACAGAGGTCCAGAACTGAGTGAGTTATTTCCCATCACACTGTTGGTCAAGCCAGAGTTGCTCAGATTGAGACCTGATCCCAAATCTGTGTTGCCAAGTGCCAAGTTATTCTGATTGGCATTTGCTTGTGCTGTGAGCACTGTTGCCAAGTCATTAGCAGTTAATCCTTGCTGCAGCAACTGATTTTGCAGAGCCCCTAATCCTGTTAAACTTAATGCCTGAAAACAATGATACATTTTATGTATGCAATATTTGAATTTCAAAGTCAAACAAATTGATGTATGATTAATTAAATGTTCAGGTAAGTATAGAGCAAAGATAATTATTTGATAGTCTTACCTGAAGGCCTAGATTCCCTCCCAAAGCTGTGTTGGTATTCAGAGTATTTGCTGATAATCCTGCTCCCAGACCATTCAAGGTGACACCAGCAGTTGGCACAGCTCCCAAAACTCCAGCACCTAAAGCCGTGCCAGTGTTTGCAAGGTTCAAGTTAGTGGTAGCCGGAGTCTGAGGTGGTAGGTTCCTTGCTACATCTCTCAATGGTTCCCCATTTGGTCCTAGACCAAGACCAATGCTCTTAAGTCCTTCTGGGAGCCTTACTTCACTCTTGTCTGTGACACCCCTGTCCATGCGAACTGTCATTCTTCTGTCATACAGCATTTGTTTATCAAACATTGAAATGGCCTGTGGATGGGAGAGAATGATTATTATTATATAACAAGTTATTTACATAAGCATTATTTGTTAAATAAGTTACGATTATGGTATTTACCTGAACAGCTTCAACAGGATGATCATATTCAATGACAGCAAATCCTCTGCTGTTACCATCCTTGTCTACTGCCAGATCAATGTTGCGCACTTTACCCGCCATTTTGAAAACCTCTTTTATTTTAGCCCTGTCTGCTTTGTAATCAAGCTAAAAATCACAACAAATAATAAAATATGTAATCTGAAGGCTAAAATTAATGATTACATAAATTCATAACACTAGTATGTTATACAATTTATGTGTCTTTAGTTATGTAAATACTTACATTGGCAACAAAAACTTTTTTGACTAGAGGTGGCTGTACATTGATAGATTCAAGGAACTGTAGACTGAGTCCATAGGTATTATAATTCTCTGGTTCCCTTGGTTTGTTGATGCCCCAACTGAAACTACTTAGAAATAAAACAGAAAGTTATATTAATAACTATGGGTCAAACAAAAATTAATGAAGTCAAGGTGATTAGTGTTTTATCAGATGATTAAAGTTTTAAACCTCAGATAGCATACTTGAGTGCAAAAATTGCATAAAATGGAAAATATATTGCTACTGCAAACTGCAAATTCAGCAGTTACTATTTCTTTTATATGAATAATAAAGCTTAAAGGTATCTTCAATGATAATAATATGCATAGGTTATCAAGCACTTATAAACAAATTAATTCTGATCTGTGTACTAAACATACTCTTTATCATCCCTGTTGTTTCGGTTACCACCGCCGCCGCCGCCACCGCCTGACCTTGAAGAATTCATTCTGTTCCTATCATTCCCTGAAACTTAACACAAAATAATTGTAATACACTCAATTTATTCAACACACAAGTCAAATGTGATGTAAAATACAAGTTTTAAAACAGAAGAGGATAGTGTAGGTAATTTACCTGTTTCTTCCTTCAAAACAAGTTTGCGACCATTCAGCTCATATCGGTGCATAACAAAAAGAGCTTTCTTCATTGCTTCAGAGTTAGTGAATTCGACAACACCACATCCTCTAGGTTTCCCGTTCTCGTCATTGAATAACTCAACATAGGCCACATCTCCAACCTACAAAACCGGGTAACAAGTAGTGAGCTAATTAACTTAGGTTATTGAACTTATAACTTCTGCAGTTTTAGGATAACATGATAACGTACCTTCTCTTTGAACAAATCTTTTAGCTCTGTCCAGCGGAACTCATACGGAATGTTAGATACAAACAATCTTTTCCCTTCGGTTCGGTCGCGGTCGCTAGATCGGTCTCTGGTTGCATCAGAGAATCTAGATGGCCGATCTCCGCGCCGCGATCGATCACGCTCTTTTTCACGCTGATTATCCATTGCAGGTTACACCTGATAAGAGTTATAATGCAATTAAAATGAAACCTAAGCCGGAACCGGCTAGAAATTATAAATTAGATTTTCAATCATGTAGGTCAACATCAAACTTGTCAAGTGTCAAAACTTACCAGAACTTGGGTGCTTTATAACAAAATCACAAATGGTATATAACTGGTGATGTTATTGATCAAATACAGAAAACACCGCAATCGCAAATCACAATTCACCGAACATAATTACAAAATGGCGCTAGCTAAAGTAAAAAAAACGCACGCATGACGCAAGTGAAAGCCAGCAAGGTAATGTAGTTGCCAGTAACAAAAATTCCACAACATGATTTTTAGTAAGGCTCTCTCTAGACGATCTATAAAATGCGTAATTGTTATAAAAGCAAATATATAAGTTTATTGTTGTAGCGACCGTCTTATTAGCAAAGGAAATATCTCACAACTTATCTATGTCACTACTTATGTTTTTATGACCATAATTCACGTTCCCATTTTTGATTCTCGAGATGTAATCCCTATCCAAACGGTCTCAATAGCGCTTTTGGTTATTCCATCTTTACTAAACTTTCCTTACAGATAAAGAAGTATACATCATTTTATTTCTGTTACATACATTAATAAAGGTTTGGAAATACTGTTTCCAATGCAAAATATATTTTTTTTCATATATGTTACTAGTTTAATATAGTAGATATCGTATTACATTTATGGCAAACAATGAAGCAAATGGCGAACGTAGTCTTAATCGTCCAATCAGGGACTAGAGCAACGTCAAAACAACTTTATGCAAACCAATCAGAGATAAGATCTTTTTTATTCTCTTTAAATGTTACCAGCATCGTGGTAGTAATACTTTGCGTTTTTGGCATTCGTACCGAAAGATTCTGAATTTTTTAGTCGACTCATCAAATAACTACAGAAGCGCTATCTGGCGGCGTTTTCTAACTTTTGTTTGTTCCTCACGGTCGGTGACATATACACGCACACATTCATGTTTGTGATTGTATTGCTTCATAAATATTTTTCGCTTACGATAGCCATGCAGGAGGCAACCTGCGCTAAATTTTTATTAAAATAAGTAGTTTTAATAATCTCCAAATTATGGAGCAGAGCAAATCTATTTCACCTAGACTATTTGTGTGCACCGCCATAGAAAACAAGGACGAAGTTGAGGAGGTACTGTGTAAAATTTCGCAGTTTCCCAACAAAGAATATCTATATAGTCGGCCATGTACAATCGTATTTTCTAACACTAGTAGTGGTGGCGCTGCAGTGTGCGTGGCGCGAAATTCAATTTCTAGTGAATGGTTTCAGTTATCTTATAAGATTTTATCGTTTTCAGAGGTACGAGAGGGCTTACAACTACTTCCAATCACTTGTGGCCGACTGCAGCGAGAAAGAAGCTCACGATGCACTCAACAATGCCGTATGTAAGAACCATGAGGACGTATCTTTGGGAATGCTCATGTCCATCCTCACAGAACCTCACAATGCAACCAAGTGCTACAGGGATCTTACTCTGGTGACGAGGGATGGCCTGACGTGCGTGCTCAATAACCTATCCACCCTGATCCTAGAGAGGTACTTGAAGTTTCATGATACTACTCGTAACCAACTACTGTGGTTGATAAAGGAAATGATAAGAAATGCAGTCACTGGTGTGGACAGTGTTTGTTGGAACTTAATGCGATATGCATCTGGAGGAGATATTACTCCCAAAAACATAATACTGGTAGAATCTCTTTTAGATATTTATATTGAAAATCGGGCATGGTTAGACAAGTTTCCTGTACTTATTTGTATGGTGGTGTATACGTATTTGAGATTGATAGAAGATCACAATATTCCACAGTTGATGGGCTTGAGACAGAAGGAAGTCAATTTTGTGATCACTCTCATAAGAGAACGCTTTTCAGACGTGTTAACCCTCGGTAGAGATCTGGTACGATTACTACAGAATGTTGCTCGTATTCCTGAGTTCAACCAGCTGTGGCAAGATATTTTGTCAAATCCCAAGACATTATGCCCTACTTTTACAAATGTATCACAATTACTGCAAACAAGGACATCCCGCAGATACCTGCAGTCAAGACTTACTCCTGACATGGAAAGAAAACTTGTATTTCTGACATCTCAAGTTAGGTTCGGTCATCATAAGAAGTATCAAGAATGGTTTCAAAGACAATACCTGGCTACTCCAGAGTCTCAGTCACTTAGAAGTGATATGATTCGCTTTATTGTTGGTGTAATACACCCTACCAATGAACTCCTTTGTTCTGATATCATTCCACGGTGGGCAGTCATTGGATGGCTACTTACTACTTGTACTTCCAACGTAGCTGCATCAAATGCAAAACTAGCACTCTTCTATGACTGGTTGTTTTATGACTCCGAAAAAGATAACATAATGAATATTGAACCAGCAATCCTTGTCATGCACCACTCAATGAGATCACATCCTGCTGTAACTGCAACATTGCTCGATTTTCTGTGTCGAATCATTCCAAACTTTTATCCACCATTTGCGGATAAAGTCAGGCAAGGCATTTTCAATTCACTTCAACAGATCATAGAGAAGAGAGTCCTTCCAAATTTACACCCTCTCTTTGACTCTCCTAAGTTGGACCGAGAACTTAGAACAACTGTGAGGGAAACTTTTAAAGAGTTTTGTACCAATGGAAATGGTGAAGGTGTTTCAGGGATTCGTGAAGAAGGAACTGATGACTTACCAAGAGGTGGTCCTGATGAGCCTGCATTTTCTGATGATGAGGAGGAAAATACTCCTAATATTGCTGAAGACACAGATGATGACGATTTGCCATTGTCAGAGGTCCGTGCGAGAGAGCGACCCGAACTGGCAGCTGCTATGCCTCTCATGTTGCGACCTCTTGCAGAGACTTTATTAGATGACCGCACTTCCGCGGCAGCCACTGCTCTCATTAACGCGTGTAGCTCGCCGATGCCGACTCCTACTGCTCTGGCTGATCTATTTACCGCTGCCGTGCAAGAAGTTCCGCCTTTAAAAATAAGCCGAACTCCAACTCAAGCAGAGATCGATGTTGCTCTAAATTCACCAATCTTTTCCATGTTCACTTTTCTAACGAGCAGTGACGAAGCCAAGCGTAAACTTGTATTAGAAACATTTAAAGAAATCCAAGCTCAAAATACCCTTCGTACTGTTGGTTTCTGTTTGTTGTTTTATTTAAAAGTTTGTTATGAGCGGGATAGGCGCGGCGAACGCGACGCAGCCAAAAGGAGAAACGTTAAATTCAAAGCAGATGTATATAAAGAGTATTGTAGCTATTTAGAGATAAAGCTGTCTGAAAGTTTAGCTGATGACTTCGAGAGGTGTCAAGAATGTGATGCTAATGTTTTGGTGTGGTTGATCCCTGATGTGTACAGAGAGTTCAAAGATCAGGCTCAAAACCACATACGACTGTTACATTCTATTGTTTCAACATTGGACGCTGGTCAGCTACAGCGGCTCGTATGCTTGACCCTACAGGGCACTCTGATGATGTTCAAGTCAGATGACATAACATTAATGCTGTCGACAAGCTTGGGGTGGGAGACCTTTGAGCAATATTGCCTTTGGCAACTTTTAACAGCGCATGATATATCTGTTGAGGACGTTTTGCCGATCATACCCAAATTACAGTATAAAGAACATGCTGAAGCACTTACATCCGTGCTTTTGATGTTAAAACAGGAGAAACCCACTGCTGATGTAGTGCGACAGTTATTCTGCCGAGCTGTAGATGACGAAGATACATTTGTTGTATCAACTTTAATGTATTGGTGCCAAGACTATGAGGACAAAGTCGGCGATTTACTTTCAGTTCTTTTAAGCACAAGATATCCGGGTACCAGTCCCAACAAGAGAAAACGTCCTGGGAAACATAGCATTCCACCTAACGCTCCGCCTTCTGCAGAACTGGTAAATATTTTCACTTCATGATTAACTAACATTTTCTTCTTTAAAAAATATTTTATGTTATCGTCTTAAGTTTCGTCATAATTCATATTTATGCTAACTCTACTTCACTTACGGGACTAGAACTGCAATGCAGAAAACCACATGTCGCAGGCTCGTGTGAGTTTCAAAGATAATATTAGCCTATGAGCCTCCATAGAAACCAACCTCCTTGATTGCTTTATCAACATGCACAGGAGCAAGCTGAGAACCTCTTGACCACCAATGTGACCCACTTTAGTTCACTTCAAAACTTGTAGCACTCCTCCCTAAGAAATTGACGCACCGGAGACTTGATGAATTCGAAAAAAATACTCTGTTATATATATATATAGATACACTTGACGCAGCATGCAATGATGAGCAGCTAAAACACTCAGCTTTTATCATAATTTAAGGTGAACCTTACTAAATATACCTTTGCCTTTTACCTCATCACTAATTACTGCAAAAAGAAAATGAGACTATTTGTTTACTTTTGCTAACTCCAAAATAAGGACCTAACGTCTCAGACTGGTGGCTATCCTAATATAAATGTATGAGAAACTGCAACCTATAAGTATGCATAATAAAATATGGTGACCACATGTTCCTTACATCTGGTGCAATATAGGTACTTAGGGAACGCAATGTATTTTTTTCTTGTACCAATTTAATCGCTAATTTGTGTCCAATGTTTTATAGGTGCTTGGCCACTTGGAGCAAATGAGAGTGTGCTGTGTGGAACAAAACGACATGTCAATTTTTAATATGGAGTGTATGCAGAAAGCACTTCAACAAGCGCAGTCGAATAGTAGTGATAGTTTAAGGGTAAGTTCTATCCAGTTTTATTTTCTGCTTTATGTGTCTTCCAAAGTTGTTTCTACGATTGTAGCAAAAGTAGGTCCCTAAACCCACTTCGCACAGAGGTCGTTAGCATAGTATCGTTACGACGAAACAAATCGTCGCGTATTATGTAAGTATTGTTCGAGTCTACTGCTACCCGAAGCCTTAGGTCGTATAAAGAGAGAAAGCTAGTAGCCGGCACCGCTCTAACAGCGCTTATCGGCGCTGCCTTTTCCACTCTGGTATGTTATTGCTTCAACCTGCTTACTTAACTGTGACCAGAATGGACCACCTATAAGTGCTGCTAAATCGGCGCTGGCTACCACCATTCCTGTATACAGACTTACACCTCTGCGGATCCTTCGGCTAGCTAGCGATCGATATAGTAACAGCATAAAGTAAATAACCACTAGAGAGCGCACTCGCCAATTTCTGCTAAGAACACGACTCACCACTGCGGGCCGGGGGACGCGGCATAATTCGCGGCTACTATTGGTCAGTTCAAGGTCGAGTTGTACGAGTACGCTCAGCAAGGGATTGCTCTCTCTCAATTAAAAAATATCGATGAAATTTATTTCATCGTAGTAATAAATACTCAAAAAAATCGTATAAGAACATTTAATAAAAATCAGCCTATTACAAAAAAGAAAAAGAACTCGAACTCGAAGAAAATTATTGATTCTCCAAATGTATTAATTTAGTATAAGTTTTTCGAATTAATGTTTTAGGGTCCTGATTGTTTTTGGTAAAAAAACGATAATCGAGCGTCTACATATATTTTACTTGTTGGGGACCAATTTTCCCCGTTGATAACATATCCACTTCTCTTTTATTTCTGGAATCTTCAAAAATCTTCTTTCGATTTCATTAAAAGTAATTTGTGGAGGCTTCAGGAACAGCTGCCTCTAACGTCGCTATGGTCAGTTAATTAACTCATTAGCCAAAATAAAACATATTTTTTAATTAATGTAAATGTACTATTATCGATATCCACTTCATCTTTAAAGGTAACAGCCCAAATTTCATCGATAGGAATACAAAGGGTAAGAAAGAGATGGACATATTAGAATTTCTTAATGACAGAAAGGGACTTTCCCAAAAGACATCAACGAGCGTGAGCGCGGTTCACCAACCACCAATTTAAATAGACCCTTGTAGTATTTCGTAATATAATTAAATCAAAGCCAAATTTTGGTATTGATACTTGCCAATGCCATCCTTTTTGTAACTAGATATCCTGGATTGTTTCCCGCACCATTTCATCGCGCATGTAGGCATTTTTTTTATTTTTTACTAAATAAAATCCTCAATAATTTAGCGTGTTCGAAGGTCATAGACTTGGTCTCTACTAAAGGATTGTACTGATCGTAGCCTTATAGTACGCGCAAAATCCCTAACGTTTGGCGAGCGTCGGGGCACTGTATGCGCAATCAAGTGGTTTTATAGTCTTTGAGTAACAGACATATATGTTTTCTCTGACTTAATTCAGTAAAGGAAGGTCGTTACCGTTAGGACTTTATCGTAACGAATTGCAAGTGCAAATGAAGACTTATTTACTGGATAACATACCTACAAATAAACATTTAGTTGAGGAAAATCGATTTCATATTATTATTAGAACAGGATAAATCGACACGTACGTGATAAACTCGTTTTAACATCTGGGTTATCTCATTAGTAGTGCCTATGTCAAGATATCAGATTGTTATATTTTGTGCATTTAATTTGTCCAGCGCTATTAAATGTTAGGGATAAAAGGAGTTGAATAAAAAAAAACTACTTTCATACAGTCCGGTCATTCAACCCTTTCCTTGAACAAAACATTCACGGATCTGATTTCCGTTCATTTGTTTTGATAATCATGTTTAAATTATGTATTTTTCTCTATCTTTACAGAGACAATATAGTGATTTACTTGCTTTGGCGTGGGAGGACGAGTTGCCTATATCAAGACGAGCCCGGAAATTAGTTTCAAATTCATTACCATTAAACCAGAATCTGCATTCATCTAATGAAGATAGTGAGGTAAATATTTGAACATCATGTATTTATACACTCAACTGTTTTTCGTTCAGATAGGAACTTGAATAAATCATGCCCTCATGTAGTACTGTGTAATTTATCCTTTCAGCTGTAGAAATGATTCTAACTACCTATTGTATGATGTGATAACTGTTATTTTTTTTATTCTGGCTTTCCTGCTAATATTGCGTGTTTTTTACATTATGAATGGAACCCGTGTACATGCAACTGAATAACTAAATGTTTTTTTTTTTTATCTGGTTTTGTTTTCTAGGAGGAAGAGATAGTAAAACCGAAGCAGGCTAAGCGAAGAAAGAAGGCAATCTCGGATAGTGATTGACATATCTTTTGTAGAAAGAACGGTAATTTTAAACACCAAAGTGCAACTCTACAATACAATAAATATTAGTAGTATGTGTAATACATTGTTTGTTACCTTATGTTATTACACAGGTGCAATTCCAAGAATGGTACCTAGTTCACTGTCGCATAATTTTGCCTTGGTACTGTGTAAAAGTAATTTATCGTGAGTTAAATTCATGGTTTATCAGATATTTTTTGGTGAAATTGTTTTTTTTTTATTTTGAATTCTTATTTTTTTATTCCCAACGGCTATGGTAGTAGCATGTTGTGACTCAACAGAACAAGCTCATTTACAATATTGTAACTGATCAAACCACCATGGACAGATTCTTCCAATAGCCACATACTTCAGAGCAAACTTAGGAAGTATCTAGGTCAAACATGCACTGTAAATTTTGCCACAGTAGTCATTTATTGTAAATGTAGGTACCCTATTGTTGTACAGATTTTTTTATTCCCCGTACATGTTGAACTTATTTTAAGTATAAGGTATGAGACCAAGAATTTTATTCAAAGGATATATTGTATTCTGGAATTTTCGAAATACATTTTACACTAGGATCAATAAAGTATTTCCCCTTTATTTTATGTTTTAATTGACCTAATTGTGTGTTTGATTAAAACAAAATCTTGTATTTTCGTCTTATATTTTTCTTTTAAAACATCCAGAATATAGGGATACTGATTGTGAACAGATTGTTTAAATATTTCAGTATTTAACATAAATTCAAATATGTTCTAAGTACAAAACTAACATAACTATATAAATATACTAAACATGGATTAAATTTTTAGGAAATGGTAAATATTTTATTATAAACCTTAATTGTTATTCCAACAATGATTGATGAATAATTGTAGTTTAAAAAATGTCTTTTTGTTAAGTCTTTGAAAAAAGGATATCTATCATTATTTCATTGGACTAGCAGAACCTTTAACAACACAACACCCTAACACCCTCACCAAGCCACTGATACATGCTTACAACCTAATAAATCTTATAAAAATTGTATCCTCAAATATAAAGAATATTCTTAAAACTAAAGTTTTCCTTGCTTATATCTTTGTCTAGCTTGGGCCTTACTGTACTTCGTTTTCTTCTCAGGTACTGTTGTATCTTTTTCATTTGAATTGTCATTTACACCTGAAAAACGCAAACACATTTATAAGAGAGTGCATTAAAAAGATTAAAGTGCACAGATAATGCCCTAAAAATAAAGAACAGCTTCTACGTTCCACCGGAGCTGAACATGAGAAGAACAAGATAGAGGGACACTATCACTGATTTCTCACAATATTATCATGTAAAATTATTATCATCTGTAATCAGCTAACAGGCCAAACTCTTTTTAAGTCAAAGTTATCTGTTGAGATTTTGTATGAATGATACATTTGTGCTGTGTAATGATGATGATATTTTATAACTCAAGATAAATCAGTTTATTCAATGATGAGCAATCTTAATGTAAATGTTGATTTTTAGAGTTAAATCTATTAAACTATTTTAAAAAAAGAATAACATTCTACATAGTCATATTATTTTTGTGATCTTTCCACAAGTTTCAGAACTTCTATCACCTTATTTGTACAAAAAAGCCTGGGAGTAGTTGGACAGTATATTCATACATGAGTTAAATTAGTCCTATTATTTCATAAGTAATCCATTACAGAAAAGGATTGCACAGAATAAGTACTACTATGTGTTCATATTTATGTATTTCACATTTTTTTTTTAATCTTACCTAAATCATCTGGAGGTTGTAGAGATTTGCCAGCACTCCATGTACTCATCAGAGTAACACTCTTTCCTATTGCCCAGCCCATTCCTGCCAGAGCTAAGGAAAATGCTAACATGCTAAAGGGATGCTGAAAAGGAACACAAAAATATTAATTTTATAAAACAAATGAAACTAACGATGGATAGACACCTATTATTAGAGGTGTACTTACTGCTAATGTTGGATTGGTAGTTAAACTATAATCCAACACCACGATGCCTATTCCGAAGATAAGCCCCACACAAGTACAGATCCATATTATATTCTGGCTATCTGTAAATAGACATTTAGATATTTATTTTTCAGCTGCTAAGTGCTGATATGCTAAAAAGAAACAGCATTATTTAACTCAAAGTAGGTACTCATAATTTACCTCTAATTTTCTTTTTCTGCATGTCTGTGATATTTTTGATAGATTCCATTAGTTTCACATTGTGAGGGTCTAACTGCAGTGCTCTTGTGTATGATATTATAGCTTCGTCAAAAAGTTCGCTAGCTGCTTCCACCTCCGCGCGGCGAAAGTATCCCTAAGTAAAAACAAGAGTTCAATTTATTTTATTATTACTTGACAATAAATTTAGAATAACAACGCCGAATGCCTGAACTTACCTTAGCCCACTGAGGTTGCAACCTAACTGTTTCATTTGCATCTTGCAGTGAGAGGTAATGCTGATCCAACTTCAGAAATGCAAACGATCTATTGCTGTATAAGAGGTAGTTATTAGGGTCCATCTTAATTGCTTGAGTATAATGTAGGACAGCTTCAATATATTTTCCTTCTTTAACACATTCATTGCCCTTAATTTTAAGATCTTCCACACTTGTTGTTTGAGTACCTTTCTTATTTTCCTCCATGGTGATGTGTGTTAATTAGTTTGTAATGACAATTAATTAAATTGTATTATGACTTGTTTACTGTACCGCAATCTTAGTATTTAACTAAAAAATATTATTTTTATAAATATTTTTTCGTAATAGAACTCGTCTCACATCTCAATGACAGTGACAAAACGTGACTGACGAAAAATGACAATAAATTAATGAAATGGAACACAGACAAAAAAGGTAATGTATTACACCGGTAATCATCGGTTTTTCCTGTTTTGTATCAGCGTCGAATATATTCTGAGCTTGAAAACTTATGCCTAAACAGAGACAAAATCTTCACTATTGAGTATTCTATTAAGGACCAGATGGAGTTTAAAAAGAATTGAAAAGACCTGGAAGTAGAAGCCGAACCCACTGGTCTGACAAACGACACAAGAAGGAAGAGGTGCATACAAGCAACATGATGGTATACCCACTTTTTGGATGAGATTCTATAAACAATACAGTGTACAAACTAAATTGGTGATCTACTTTTCATCCTGCGCTTTTAGAAGCACGTTACCAATCTAGCATGTGCAAGCTACCAATCTAGTGGCATTCCCGTGCCGTGAATAATGTAAACCGGCCATAAAAACGTCCACGCCTCTGTAGTTCAACAAACCTTTTCATTCATTCACGCTTCCGTAACATTCACTCACTCGGGGATTTGTAATTATTGTAGCGATTTATATTTTATTTTGTAGTGTTAATTTAAATTTTGGAAGATTTTAAAGGGAACCGAGGCATGGCATAGTTATATTACCTGGGCTGTATAACAGCAGCTACAGCAGTGCTAAAACTGACTGGGAATAAGCGTTACAAGGTATATTTATTTACAGTATAGTATTCAGTATCTGTAATTCATTATTTTCATCAATAATTTAAACCTGCAATTCTAATTAATTAAACTAGTTCCGTCATCTATTTCTTTGATTGAAAATCTACATTCATCTCAATCTACAGCTGTCGTATTCAATTATGTCCAATGAGCGCAATAAGCCGAAATATTTATAAAAATTAAATGAATATAGCTTGGATCAAATATCCATATCAGTCCCAATTTTAACATCTATTCAACAATAAGTGTATGAATTTTATTGCCACAGTTTGTGTATATTTAATAAGATCTTTTTTGATAACAAATTATGTGATTAAAACGTATAATAAACTAGAAAAATCATAAAAACTCTCACTTACTTATTAGAAAAAAGCAAAGTAATATTTTAATTTCTTTTTAGTGTTCACAAGACTATTGGAATTGGTATCAAACAAAGATCTGCAAAAATGTCTCGAGTAGCTAATACTTTGGATATGCAGCAGATTGAATTTCGTGCTGTCATCAAATTCCTTACAAAACAAGGAAAAGGACCTTCAGTCATTTTAAGTGAAATGAAAGCAGTATATGGTGATAAATGTCCTGGCAAAACTATGGTATACAAATGGATTAGCATGTTTCAAGAGGGAAGGGAAATGATTGAAGATAAACCTAGGGCCTTGACTTTTAAGCGCCGTCGCACAGAACCTACCCCTCTATTCAAAGAGATCCCACCACCAAAAGACTATAAGGAAATTGATGTTATGGACAGCGCTTTTGATGATGAAGCTTTCATAGATGAGCTACAGAATGAATACCTTGATTCTGAGCCTTAAATGGCAGCATAGCACAGGTTTTAGAGTAGTATCTTGACCAAATTTGTAAATAAAAACTGCACCTCAATATGCTGGACATGTAAAATGATGGTAACAGATTGAAAAATGTAATGGAGAAAATGAGTGATGATTGAGGTGCATACAATGCACAAAAATCCAGAAAAAAAGGCCTAGGCCAAAGGATGATCTTTAGAATTTAACAAAAGGCTCAAAGCATTGAATATCTGAAATTCTAAATCTTTAATTTGGAGACATAATATGACTTCAAACATTATTTGATTCAGTGTTGATGTGTGGTGATTATATTAAAATTACTCTTGTAACAAACAGCACGAAAATAACATTTGTGTGTCTTTATAAGTAGTTTTAATAGGTACTTCTATGATGCAAAATAATGAAATGCTTTTTTCAACAGTAATACAGTTTTAATATATTATATGTAATACATTGTCAAATCTACATTGTAAAATATCAACTGAATAAAACATAATCATTTCCTTCAACGAGATTCAATGATTCGAGATTTTTTTCAAATTCCCCCTTACTTAGATCTAGTTTAATACATATTAATAAAGGCGGTTTTGCCTCAGTAAAATGAATTACAGGCAGTTTTATAATTACTTTTCTTTCAATAGGACAATACAGCTCAACACAATGACCTATTTTATTTTTGTCTACATCACAGAAGGCAACAACTTTATTCAAGTTATTAGGGCTCAATGAGCGAACTAATCTTCTCCCAGCCTTTCCTGCATTCCATACTGTAAAATGATCCCAATCTGGTAAAACATGCTTTTGTATTCTGTCAAGTTGTATTTTCCAGATCTGTTCTCTTTTAACAGAAAATGTAGCTGCACCTTCATGGTAAACATAAACTAAAAGTTCTTTATCCACCCTTTGTAAATCTCCACCAGCATCTAAATGTTCATAAAAAAATATCAGATCTTCGGGTGTTCCACGTCCAGTTTCAACAAAACCTCCAACCTTATCATAAACTGATCTATGGCAGAACCAAGTTGGCATTAGGAGAGTAGGCCCATTAGAAGTATATATTTGTTTCTTCAGCTGAGTTTTGGTAAGACTATTAGCCCAATGAGAATAGCGAGGAGTTGAATTTATAGGTAATCTAGATATTCTGCTTCCAATAAGCGCATTATGATTAGATTTTGCAGCTTTCCACTGTAAATATATTCTGTGTGGATGCATAATATCATCAATATCTTGAAAGCATAGGAATTTACCAGAACTTATTTTAACAGCACCATTTTTTGCAGCTCCAACTCCTTTTGATGTTATGCCTCCTGCTATCATAAAGCCTACACCCCGTAATGTAAAGTAATCTTGCCATTTCTCTAATAGTTCTTGAGTTCTATCAGTACTGCCGTCATTGTATACAGCAATTTCCAGTCTCTTTGTAGTGTTAAGAACAGATTGGCTAGCTATTGACTTCATGCAATCATCGATCCATTTCTCACCATTATGGATAGGTATGATTACAGAAATATCAGCCATTTTCATAATTAAAATCTATATATGAATCCATTGAAGCTATCAAATCCTAATTTTAAACAGCTGCAGTTAATAAGGCTCATTTTGGTTGTTTTGGTGTAGCTTAATCGTCAGATCATTACTAAAACAATAAGGACAAGAATTAATGTCGCATAATTCAAAAAATCTATCTTATAACTAAATAAATTATTTTTTTGTTGATGAAAAGGTAAACCCTGGATTCATTTAAAATTTGTTTTAAAAAGTTTTGTATCTATGAATTTTCAAGTATCACACCTAACAAAAGACTTCTGTTAGTAACTAATAAATAAGACTGTTTTAATGAATACTTACTAATTAATATAATTCAAAGATTCTAGATTTTATTCGAAGATCTAACATATCATAACCTTAAACAACAGCTGACATGAGCTGACATTTGTCATGCATCGTGGTGTCAAAAGTTCGATAAAGTGCGTTCCAGTGCGTTCGAATATGGTTCGAATACTTGGGAATGATGGGTTAGTGAAGTTTATTTTCTCACTCGCAGGGGTTATATATTATGTACGATACAAAGCTCTCTTTGTTACGTTTAAAATAATTTCAAATCAAACACGTAGTGCCATAAGCCGTTATCCCCTCTAGCAACATCTCCATTATCGAGACGGCAAGAAATCAAAGGCCAAAGGTTTATCATGTTAAATCAGTTGAAATACATTTAATTGCCGTCGATTCTGGGTTTTCATTGCATGAAAAAGTATTCCATTTTATTTTATTATTTAGTAGATTACTATTTCTACCTTTTCTTTTTCTCGTTGACAAAAACAAATTGACAGGACAGACAGGTGACTGACAATGACAGCAAATTAATTTAGTGACATGTTTGTTACTGTGCTGTACGGTACGGCTTCGAGTTTTTTTATTTAATATTTCTTAATAGTATCTTAAAATGGGAATCAAAGAAGCGAATATTTATTTGGATAACCAATGGAACACGTACTACGCCGGGCAAACTATTAATGGAAGAATAGAATATGTGTTCGATAGCCCTAAGAAAGTTCGAGGTATGTAATAGTGATACAATTCGTTTTTAAAGTCGTCTCTGACTCATCCACAATAAGAGCACAGCAAAGCGGAAATATTAAACTTCTAGAAAGACTTAAATAAAATAGTCTGGTTTTTGGTAAACATCTTGTTCTTGTATGATTTAAGAAAGTTTCATTTCTCAGGTATTCATGTCAAGATCAAAGGAGAAGCGCACACTGAGTGGCGTGAGAGTAGAAATGAAGAAAATTCCGAAGGGAAGACAGAATCTACTGATACCATGCACACAGGTCATGAGGAGTACTTCCAGGTCTCCTACTATTTGCTGGGCAGCAATTCAGGTAAATATGAATCTAAATTGAAGAATACACTATGATACATTTGAGGGATAGTGACCTATGAATAAATATTTTACCAAGACATAACATCAACATTGAGGTTGGGAGCCTTATTTACTACTAGCTTCTCCCAGTGGTTTCACCTGTATCATGTATTTCACCAAAGCCTTCTTTGGTAAATGGGTTATCTAACAGTGAAAGAATTTTTCAAATTGGATCAGCATTTCCTGAGATTAGTGCATTCAAGCAAACTTCAGCTTTATAATTAGCATTAGGCTTATTTAACATTAGGCTTGCATTATTAGCTTTATACACTAATAATGAATCATAGCACACTAATATAATCCTGTACCTCAGAATAAAAAATATTAATTTAAAAACCTAAAGGCATTTTTCCTATAATGTAAAGTTATACAGATGAATTCATTTTGAAAGCAATACCTAAAAAATCTTTCTGAGAAATGAGAAAAAGGTTTTTCTAAGTTTTTAGAAGATGACTAATACTTTTTTATAACTGCTGCATCAAGTGTAAAGGCAAACATGTATGTTTATAATTTTATTAGACAGATAAGTGTATAAGCAGCATATTCATCAAAACAAACAATGTGTTATAAAGTTATTTTAATAATACATAATTGGATAAATGAAGGTCATTTTACACAGGTATATTTTATTGATATTTTCCTGCAAATCTCAGTAGACATTACTCAATCATCAGTGTGAATAATGCATTATGCATCTATTCAAAACAAACCTAGAAATTTTAAGAATAAATTGTGACTGTATGAGCTATCTACCATGTAGGTAGGTACAGTAGACTGCACATCAGTGGTAACTGTCATGCACCTTAACTCAATAGAGATATTTTACTTTATAACTTCTAGACCATGGAACCGGATGATTTATTAAGTAAAAGATCCATCTTAAAAGTGATAAACTCAATAATTGCCCACTTTATCACTTGACTATTACTGTACCAGTCAATTAGTATTGTACATTTATTTATGTCTGTTATATAACAACTGTGTACTGTAAATCTTTTAAGTTAAGCCATTATCATTGGCTGGTCAATTTTTAGCAGTAGATGTCACAATTTCATGCCAAGGGTTGCCAAGCTCATAAGCCTAAGGCCTATTGAGCTAAAGAACTACAGCATACCTGATAAAAGTCAGGACTTTATTGCCAATGTATTTTCACAACAAAATACTAAGTAAAATATTAATTCCCTAGGCAATGAAATAGAAATTCCCGCTGGGAAACAAGTCTACAACTTTACTTGTACTCTGCCTCCCGTGCTGCCTTCGTCATTCGAAGGTCAATATGGCTACATCCGGTATACAGTCAAGGTCACCCTGGATAGGCCTTGGAAGTTTGACCAAGAGACTAAGATGGCTTTCACTGTGCTTAATGCATTTGATTTGAATCTCAACCCGTCTTATAAGGTAAGAAAGGATAGATGGTTTCTACTTTTTTTTTCAGCTTAAATTGACCTTGGATTTGTTATTACTTATTACATACAACCTGCTTCCCACACAATTGTTAACTTAGAAAATGTCAATATTGTAATTCACATGAGTAAAAACTTTGAAAACATTTCAATGATCCTGGGTGGTCTCTTTACTCTTTTAATTCACGTAACTTAACTATTTTACCAAAACACTGGTCCTGCATCCAGTTAGACTGGAAACTGAACCTCAGCATAGTTGGGTCTAAGCAGATGATGATGACCAGTATAGAATCACATTGATAATTGAGTTCATATCTTGCAAGTACATTTATCCAATAACCACCTTTATACAGGAACCAATCCATATTCAACTAGAGAAGACATTCTGTTGCTTCTGTTGTGCGTCGCCGCCGCTGTCGGTAGACGTGCGAGCACCAGTGTCCGGCTATGTCCCCGGTCAGAAGATACCTATCAGAGTAGAGATTGATAACAAGAGTAATGTGCAGCTGCATCTTGTTAAGATGTTCTTGAGGAAGGTGAGATTTCTTTTAGTATTTATGTAATATTTGTACCTACTAATATTATTAATGCGAAAGTACCTAACTCTGTCTGTCTGTCTGTTACGCTTTCACGTCTAAACCACTGAATTGATTTTAATAACATTTGGTACAGAGATAGAGTTGCCTTTGAGAAAGAACATAGGATAGTTTTTATCCCGGACTTTTGAAGAATTCTCTTGGAAACGCGATATAACCGAACTCAACGCGGGGGAAGCCGTGAGCGGAAGCTAGTATTTGTAGTATTATATATTTAAAGCTACAAATCCAATTTAAAAACGATTTGTTAAAAAAATAAGCTACATTTTTATTTTGTTCCACAAATAAACTTGCGAAAAGAACGCAGATGGAACAGCAGGAAATAGGGTAGAAGATAATCTTAAAAAGTTTATTAGCATAGTGGCAGACACATAAAAACTAATAGGTATAATATAATTCTGTAATTGCAGCATAAAATACAAACACAATGTAGGTAAATGCCAATTGAAAACAATAGTTTACTCGAGTTAATTGAGTTCTCATGCCCCAAACCACTATGGCAATGAAACTTGTTTTTATATTAGACCTTCATTTACGGACCTTTTTCGTTATTTAGCGTTGTTATATCAATATTTATGTACTTACAATAGCTTCAGAAATAAATAATTTGTTTAACATGTTTCTAAACCAAATTCCTCAACTTAATTTATGCTCATTATCATATTTTATCATAATTATTTTAGGTGGTGACATACAGGGCTACATCACCAACAAACCAGACGAAGAAAATCAAAGATATAGTTCTAACAATACAAGAAGGTCCCGCTCCAGCAGGCACCACAAAGAGCTGGGACTTAGTTATGGAAGTGCCCCCCATTCCGCCTTCCGATCTCGTCAACTGTAACATTATCGATTTGGATTACGACTTCAAGGTAAGACCCGTCACACCAAGGTCTGACATATCGAATTACTATAATAATGTCTGCTTTGCGCAATTAAGCATTATTTTCAGGGTCGTCATAACCGCACGCATACCATGTAAAAAATAACGGCTTCCTCATTTGTCGAAACTGCGCGAAATCAGTATAGGATATCGAAATTTTATATCTCTGCATGCGGTGCGATTGTTTAGCGGCGAAAGTAGTTAGCGGTACATATATGTCAAATAGAAGTGCGCTGCACTGAAATGTCAACTTTAACACTATTGACATAAGGTTGATCTTACTATGGCAGCAGTATCAAAACATATTTTAGCTGCAATGGAAAGTAAATACCTCTCATACGTGTGCATAATGTAATGGAGGTTTCGAAACCATGCACCGAACGTGATAATTCTAGAAATCTCTAAAGTCGGTTATCAGTCAAATCTGAGTAAAAATATTTGTATAATTCGCTTCAGAATTAACACAGAGAAGTGTATCATAATGGTTTATTTGAATGTACTCAATTTGTGAGGTAGTGCCAAGGTAATTTTGCTATGTAATAGATCGGCTTATCTCGCGCCACTTTTGGTATGATGTCACGATGATGTCATACTTGAGCCCAAACATAAATTCATTTGGCAGGTGAATGAAATTAGATTTGGTGATGATGAATTTTTAAACGGAAATGATCTTAAGTTTTTAATTAATTCTGTAAACCCGTTTTAGTGTCTTGCTCACTTTCTTATCAAGATCTTTGATCTGAATTATAGTTTTTTTGCCATAAGAAGAGTTCCCTGTCACTTCATTTTACATTAAATTTATGAATTGTAAAATGACTTCAAATGATAATAATTTGAATAATAATAATATATATAATGAATTGTCAGATGAGTATGAATATCGATTAAATTTCGTAAGGTCACATCACTACATTTGTCAAACAAGAACTGTCAAGGAACTCTTCTTACGGCAAAAAAACTATAGATGACTTGTTTATTCTTAGATCAACATTAGAGGGTAACCTAGGATTTTTTACAGACTCACCTATAGAGTAGCATTTTGTTGAAATCACAGGAATACTCGTAATTTTTTTTTTAATTCTATGTATCTGAAAATGCTAACGAGAAACACGTTTTAGTACTTCAGTCTTTCTTATCAGTGGCACACTTATCCACGGGAGACACAGCAATCTTTTAACTAAAATATTGAATCTTTTAAAAATAAAAGAGCCCTCATATCATCATTCAGGCACGAAAAATCTCGATTGAAAAGACAGAAAAGACAGACAAGTTGAACAATTGCTAGGACGGGGGACTGTTCTATGAAACTTCTGCTTATCGCGCTATCAACCCAACTGCGAAAATTAATTTCCTTTTTTTACATTTATTTTATTCTAATCAAAGACCCTTTCTGCAGGTGGAATGTGTAGTATCAGGCATGCATTTGAACATGAGCGGCAAGAAGTACATTGCCATCGGTACGGTACCACTAGTCGGCATGGTGGGACAAGCCGTGCCATCCGCCCCGGTGGCTGATGCCGTGGCGAATGGAGACTCGGGACCTTATTCGCCGAGCCAACCAGCTGTGCTGCCCGTTAGTCCTGGACAGCCTTACGTAAGTAGATAAATTGGATGTTGATTTAAAATGTGATGATTAAAAACTTTTTGGATGTTGCACCTTTATTGACACAATGTAAACACTGCCACGTTGGTATTAGTCGCATAGCGCGACTGCTCGCATAGGTAGCATCTCGAGGTCTCGGGTTCGATACTCGGGTCGGGCCAATTCGTTTTATGGGTTAAAGAAACTTACACAAAGTAGTCCAGGTTCTGGTCAGGTGGTCAGTGATTGATACCTACACCCGTGCAGAATTATAGGGATGATTATACCATTAGGACTTTTACTAAAATATCTAATTAATATTACCTACCGATAGCTCAATAAATCATGTTCTCATTTCCAGGCACCCTCAGCCCCGGGCGCTCCAGGCGGTGATGCGGGTGCACCGGGAGGGTGGGTCGTGCCCGGCGCCCCGCCGGAACAGCCGCCGTACCAGTCATTGTACCCGACTTTATGTGAGTAATACCTGAGCTTGAGTCTTAGTGCATCTTTCATTTACTGATGACGCATAGGGTGTTCGTCAATATTATAAAAACCCTCCAAAGTTGGCTAACAGTAAAATAAAATATAGTAGATAAAATGTACAACTACATCAAATTGCTGACTTCAGAGAGGCAAAGTTATTTGATGTGAGCTGTACTTTCATAGAGGCAGAAGCTTTTTTTTTTACTTTAAATTAGGTAATAAAGTATGTTTTCTTTACCACATTTCAATGGACTAATAGCCACAATCTAGCGGTTGATCACCTCTGCTACAGTCGTTTAATTACATTCTAGTTGTATGGAAGCCAAAGCACTCATAATTAATGACTTGATAGTAGCGCCAAGTGCAATGAAAGATGATATCATTGATCACGGCAATTACATTCTATTATACAGGGTGTTTGGCGCATGGACCGACACAATTTTTTGGGGGATTCGTGAGGCCATGTACTAGTTTTCACTCATAGACCCAATGTCCTATATGTCACTGTATTCGAGATACGATTTTTTTTGTTTGTTTTTAAAAATTACCGGAACTATCACCTTTAAAACGCTATAACTTTTCAGTCTGTTGTCGAATTTACACCAAATCACTTTCATTGCGTTCTCTGATGTATTATTATTCCAAATAAAACATAAATTCATAGCACTAGATGGAAAAAAAATACTTGTTGAGCTTCCAAAGTCTTAAAAATGAAAAAACGTATGAAAAATGTCAAATTCAAAATTAATTATAAAAAAAAGTAAAAGCTTTTATGAACTTCATTTAATAAAAAAAAAATGCCTACTTAATACCCTTTCCAACGATATGCCACATGGGTGTGAAATCATTAATAATGTCGTCACAAACCTAAAGGTACACATTAACCAGTGCCAGGGTAATGAAAACACAAAAATGTTTTAAAATGTTTTAATTAAATTTAAGTTATAAATTATGTTCAAAATGACTGCCTCTGTTGCGAATGCATGCACGGCATCTTTTTCTAATTTCTACAGTCGTCGTCCTCAGTCGCATTTCTGCTTTCATAATTTCAAAGGCGCAATTTATTCTTTCGATTAAAATTTCTCTTGTGGGTACTTCAGTCGCATACACAATTTCTTTTGCACGGCCCCAGACATAAAAATCCAAGGGCGTCAGGTCTGGTGAACGTGCAGGCCAAGGAATTGGGCCGCCTCTTCCGATCCATGAATTTGGAAAACAGTTGTCCAAATGTTCTCGCACGTCTCGCTGGTAATGTGCTGGACAGCCATCATTTTGGAAAATAATTGGTTCTCCATCTAATACTGGTAATACCAATTCAGGTAAATCTTCGAGTAAAAAATTCAAATAATTTTCTCCGGTCAGGCGCTCTGGTAAGAAATGTGGACCGATCAGGTGTCTTCCAATAACCCCCGCCCAAACGTTTACACTAAACTTAGTTTGAAAGGAACTTTGTCTTTTCTTGCGGGGATTTTGTCTTTTTTGCGCCCAATGGTGAAGGTTGTGGAGATTCACAATTCCCTCGTGATTAAAATTGGATTCATCAGTCCACAAAATTCTTTTTAAAAAATTTGTATCATCTACGTCCGTATGCATCATAAATCGGCAAAAATCGAGCCGTCTCCTGTGATCATCATCTATGAGACCTAGAACAATCCATTAAAGACTGGTAAAAATTCACTTTTTGAATGGCAAAAACTAACATAAATTTAAAAGATAAAATTAGAAAAAATAAAAGTTACTAGGTATTTATTTGAAAAACGAACCAGTAAAGCTACAAGGATATTTGTAAACGTTTAAAATAAGTGTATGGTTAAAACCATTTTAAAATACAAGTTTTTTGGGTGCAAAATTTCAGCACAATAAGGTCGAAGATAACTGGTTCAAAATTTAGTTTTACGATTTCGCCTGATAAAATAAATAAAGTACTTAACGTACCTTGAACAGAAGTGTAGTGATACGCATGCTTTCCATTTTCCCGAAGAACTGACCAAACTTTCCAAACCGACAAGTGAAGTCTTTCAGCTACAACTCGAATACTTGTCGTTGGATCCTCATCAAAAGCTTGCAAAATGCTTTCATCAATTACAACATTATGTTGCCTCACATTAACGCGAGGCTCTTGGAAATTTATGTTTCCAGTCTCCCTCAGACGTCGATAGGTTGTAGCAAACGTCTCGTGGTGTGGTATACGCCGGTTAGGATAACGCTGCTGGTAAATTCTACGCGCTTCACGAGCGTTACAATTAGCGCTGCCATATGCCAACAACATGTCAGCATACTCTTCGTTGCTGAAGTTAGGCATTGTAACAAGCACGGTGAATACACCAACAGTTTAACAGAAAAGTTCAACAAACAAAACTTAACAAAAACAAACTTTAACAAAAAACAACGAAATAGGAAAACGTGAAATACACGGACACTTCCGATAGCAGAGATAGTCAAATCTCGACTAAACAAGGATCACATAACAAACTCCAACCCAATGATAGACAAAGACAAGAGATATTTTTCATGCGTAAGAAAGAGACAGGCAGTTTACCTGCCAATTACCTGCTTACCATTGTTCTATCAAACGGGTTCGTTGTTAGAGACGTTAGAGTGCGTGTTCGTTCCTGCTCTGATTTTGACGACATTATTAATGATTTCACACCCATGTGGCATATCGTTGGAAAGGGTATTAAGTAGGCAATTTTTTTTTATTAAACGAAGTTCATAAAAGCTTTTACTTTTTTTTATAATTAATTTTGAATTTGACATTTTTCATACGTTTTTTCATTTTTAAGAGTTTGGAAGCTCAACAAGTATTTTTTTTCCATCTAGTGCTATGAATTTATGTTTTATTTGGAATAATAATACATCAGAGAACGCAATGAAAGTGATTTGGTGTAAATTCGACAACAGACTGAAAAGTTATAGCGTTTTAAAGGTGATAGTTCCGGTAATTTTTAAAAACAAACAAAAAAAATCGTATCTCGAATACAGTGACATATAGGACATTGGGTCTATGAGTGAAAACTAGTACATGGCCTCACGAATCCCCCAAAAATTTTTGTCGGTCCATGCGCCAAACACCCTGTATAATGAAAGTAACAGTTTTATATATACTTTAAACCACAAACCTATTTAAGCTTGATTTCGACTCTATAATTGTATGGATTATTTCATGTTTTGGTATAATTAGATATACTGATTTTATATCTTTGCTATGCAAAGTGAATGTTGCCACCGGTATTAGACGAATTGAATTAAAAATATCTATTCAATATGTCATAAAGTAAATAACCACTAGAGAGCGCACTCGCCAATGTCTTCTAAGAACACGACTCACCACTGCGGGCCGGGGGACGCGGCAAAATCCGCGGCTACTATTGGTCAGTTCAAGGTCGAGTTGCATGAGTACGCTCAGCAAGGGATTGCTCTCTTTCAATTAAAAAATATCGATAAAATGTATTTCATCGTAGTAATAAATACTCAATAAAAATCGTATAAGAATATTTAATAAAAATCAGTCTATTACAAAAAAGAACTCCGTACAAGAAAATAATTGATTCTTAAAATGTATTAATTTAGTATAAGTTTTTCGAATTAATGTTTTAGGGTCTTGATTGTTTTTGGTAAAAAACGATAATCGAACGTCTCATATTTCTTGATATATTATAAATAGGTACACGATGTAATTATTCCAAAATTATGAAGTTTATAAAAACTTACTAAGATAGGCAAAAACATTGTTGGAATCGCTGAACTAAATAAACGTCGGCATTGTTTTAAATATTCAAAACAATTGGGAGTGAAGTGCCTCGAGCAAACAACATTGTATTTTGTTGGGGACCAATTTTCCATATTTCTGGAATCTTAAAAAATCTAAAATGATTTTTTTTTTTAATTACATTAAAAGTAATTTGTGGAGGCACCAGGAACAGCTGCCTCTAACGTCGCTATGGTCAGTTAATTAACTCATTTGCCAAAATAAAACATATTTTTTTATTAATATAAATTTACTATTATCGATATCCACTTCATCCTTAAAGGTAACAGCCCAAATTTCATCGATAGGAATACAAAGGGCAAGAAAGAGATGGACGTATTAGAATTTCTTAATGAAAGAAAGGGACTTTTCCAAAAGACATCAACGAGCGTGAGCGCGGTTCACGAACCACCAATTTAAATAGACCCCTGTGGTATTTCGTAATATAATTAAATCAAAGCCAAAGGAGATGGCCAAATTTTCATAGAAAAAAAAACCCAGAATCGACAGCAATGAAATGGTTACCAATAGGTTCTTTATGATAGACCTTTGATGGTGCCAAAAAATCCAGACTGAAATCCATGGGGTATAGGAGCTATTTCATATTATCGCAAAAATAGGTTATGTTGAATATATGTTGATTTTAAAGATTATTAACATCAAGGGACATAAAAAAGCAAAGTAAACTAACATTATACAAGCCACTAGTAACAACCCCATAGTTTCAGAGTTGGCCTGGTGATTAAAAGGTCTTGTATTTAACCACTCCAGATACGATTAAGCACCGACCTTACCTACTTGGAGAGGTTTCGCAGTTACATGCAACCTTCACAACTGGCTATGAAATGTTTTTGGAGAAATTGTCTTTGAAAATCGCGCCATGTGACATTGTCAAATATAACAAATGACTTAGCAATGTAAAACGGTCCAATCACGAGTCTGCATTCAACTTCTAACGAACATCAAACAGTAAAAGTAAACTTTTTTGTGAACTAAAATCTTGATCGAAAAAACGTTATAAAAAGAGAACCCCATGGTTTTTAGATGTTTTGAAATACTTTTTAAAATCCACAAATTATACTGAATCCAATCATACATATGAAGTTCCTGTCGACTCTGGGTTTTTTTTTGGCCATCTCCTTTTGGTATTGATACTTGTCGATGCCATCCTTTTTGGTACTAGATATCCTGGATGTTTCCCGCACCATTTCATCGCACATGTAGGCATTTTTTTTAGTTTTTACTAAATAAAATCCTCAATAATTTAGCGTGTTCGCAGGTCATAGACTTGGTTGCTACTAAAGGATCGTACTGATCGTAGCCTTGTAGTACGCGCAAAATCACTAACGTTTGGCGAGCGTCGGGGCACTGTATGCGCAGTCAAGTGGTTTTATAGTCTTTGCAATATGTATAGAGGCTGATTTGCCATTGGTTTGGCTTTTTGTGATTTTACATTTAATTTATCGTACTTTTGGAGCGTTTTAAACTAATATCCATTTTAATTTCCAGCCAACCCAGTTTACAAAGAATCTCCATACACTGCTCGCACAATTCAGGAACGGGGTGAATCTAACCACATGATGATAAGAGGGCCGACCAACTTCGCTCCGTACTATCCTACTTACGCAGCCGTCCAGCCTCCGCCATTACCTCAGTAATCAGTTCAAACTCTCGAATATAACAGCAGAGCTTAGCATTTTTATACATATTTAATTTTGAATTCATTTACAAATATTTATATAATATATTCCTTATTAAATTAGGCCTACAGCCTTTTGGCAACACACTAGTTAAGTTGTGAAACTAACATTGATATTTTATGCAGAGGGAATGTATGCAATTTATATTTATGAACTAATAAAATATGTGCTATATTTGATAAGCTATAAATGTGCACAGCCCTACAATATATTGTGTCTCAGTATGCATAAGAACAATGTAATCTCAATCGATGTAACGATAGCACAAGCCGAATTCGCTCAAGTTTATTACTTTTTGCCGCAAAGTAGAAAATTAAAATGAATAAAATAATAAAAGGACTGTTTTATTGTTCAATAGGTAGGTACGCCAAGATTGAAAAACATTGTAAAGTACCAGCATGCTCTGGTTTCTGATAAGCCACATTTTATAGATGGCTACTGCATGTTAACAGTCATTCGATCCTAAGCTTTGGTAGTATGAAATAAATTATTAAAATGAGTATTATTATCTTGTATGTCTCTACCAGACCTCGGGACTATAGAGTCCCGGATTTTTGGGAGGCGAACGTGGGGCCGAAGCCAACACGCTGAAGCCCTTTTGAGACAACTTAAATGAAATGGTGACACAAAACCGACGATTATCCCTGTATACACTATAGAAATGTACCCAAGGACAATCCCCGGTTCTGTGCTAAACTATTGCTAACTATGGATGAAAACTACTTGGGCTATTGTGATGGGATGCTAGTGGACTAGGAATGGGGAAACTACGGGAACTATGGCACCTGCCGATAACAATGTAATAAATACACGTAAAAATGGCAGGTGGAGACTCGCCAACTCACTTACTGGGCCCCCGGGAATCAGTCGCTAAATCGCAACAAGGGGGCAACAGGTACATGAGCGGCTGAAGGGTGAGGATACCTCGGCGAACTTTAAACGCAGATCACGCGCTCCCTGTGGGTCCAGCATCACCGGCCCACTCGCCACTTACCATTCCCGACCGAGACCGTTATTATTATAGTCGATTTACTGATTGGAATGTTTCTTCAGACTGATAAAAAAATGTATTCTGTTGTCACACATAACCAGTCATTATTATGTACAGGTATTATTAGGCATAACCTTATTGGGTGTGTCGCAAAAATAAATACTTATTTTGCCTTTGTGATATTTGTTTTGGTAGCTTGATTCTCATTATTGGATTTACATATTTAGCTTGTTTTCAAATTGATATTGTGAAAGGTGAATAAAATAAGCAGCCAGTTAGAAAGCTTTAAAGGTCGTGCCAATATTCCTGGTCAATATTTTGTTACCACTGTGCCACTCAATAAAAACTGTTCAAACTTATCGCTGAAATAGCAATTTTTTTGTTTAAATTTATAAAAGTTTAATTTTGTTAACTTAATATTGCTACACAAGTTATCGTCATCTTTATTGCATTGATTAAATAGAATGAGGTACCTAATATTTTGGTTTTGTATTTGATATTATTATATTTTATAAATAAAACTGCATTATACTTATGGCATTCTTTATTGATTTTCCTTCACAAACAAAAATGTGTAAAAACCATCTAAGACAGTTCATTATAAACATAACAACATGAAATGGATTTAACAGACTAATATCCACGAAGAAGCTTTTATGATCACATTTTTACGGATTACAAACAGTTTTGTCAGGTAACACTAGTTTGATATCCTATTTATAACAAAGAAATACGAGGTAAAAATAAGAAGTTTCAAAAAGTACCACAAGGAATGTTTAGAGCGCATATTCACAGGAAACTAAGAATTTTGACTTAGTATTTCATAGTTGAAACAAAAGGAAAAATATAAAATCATATAATTTGTACATGTAGCACAATAAATATATTTTTGGTAAAGTCGCCAAACATGGTCGATACCATTCTTTAAGTTCATCGTGTAAAAGTTGGATGAGAAGGAAAAACAATATAGACCCGTTTAACATTGATACTGGTTGTCTAACATGTAGATCTGACACTGTTTGATATCGTCAATGATAATGAAGTTAAATATGAACATTGTGAATTTCCCCATGACGAAAACAAACCATTACTAGAATTACAATGTGTCGCCTAATAAATTATAAACTGACTAAATGGCTTAACATTTTCTTTTTTTTTAATGATAAAGTAAAATATAATTTAAAAGTCTACTATGCGAACTGAGGTGGTATGCGTTCGCGTACCCGCATTTTTATGGTACATTGAGATTTGCTAATACACCTAGAAACGAGAAAACAAGTCTTGTCTTTAAAACTGAAATAAAAATTTAAGAATGATTTTAATAATACATCTATATACTATTTTATTGATTTTTCGGTATAATAAATTGACCCGCATAATCCTTCCAAAATAGGAATTATAGTTACCTCATAATTTCATGAAGTGTTGTTATAACATACGTTTTTTTTTATAAAATTTATACATAATTCATCCATCCTTGTTCCTTCGTAAATTTGCATCCTCCAAGCCTTCGAAACCCGTTCCGAGCCATCTTGATTCTTCCCTTAGACATGTCATTGTCTACTCGTTTCTAATTGTTTCATAGTAACGCGTGTAGTTATAGAGGACAGCAACAAGTTTATAGCAATGTCGATTTGGTGCATGTTTCTAATGGAATTACATTTAACATTTACAACCAATTTGCTCATTGAGCCTGTATTATTTTAGTTAGCCCTTGCAGTTGAGTAACATCAGTTTTATTTCAACATCCTATACAAAAATTCTATCCCTGTAATGGAACGGTTACATTTAACTGTAGGCAACGAAACTTGCTGCTCAAGTATGCTCCGCGCGTGACACAATTTCTAAGTTTGAGTTTTCACTCTTCAATACGGTCGATGGGCGAAGACTAACAAAGTCGCGGTCGGATCCCGCCGCCGGCGCAACCGATTCAACCCGCGGTAGTAACGCACCGCGGGGAATCCTCCGTCTGAACACCCGGCTGAAGGTCGTCGCAGCGGGCGTGCGGTGCGCATCGGCGTCTGTCGTCAGTACCGTGGACCCGTCCCTCGGGACAGGTCGGCTGTTGCGGCGCGGCCCCGCGGCGGTCCGCCCGGCGCTCTCAGTACTGGCTGCAGCGCGCTCGGAACCCGCCCTGGTACGTGGAGTCCTGCGACAGCAGCCCGTCGGGCTGCGACGGGCAATCGGGCGCCGCCGACTCCTGGCTGAAGTCCGGCTGCGACGCGCCCTGCGACAGCGACAGCGGCGGCTGCTGCGACAGCGGCTCCTGCGACAGGCGCGGCGGGCGGCGGCGGGCGGCGCGGGCGGGCCCGAGCGGCGGGCGCGGCAGGCCGCGGTGCGCGGCGAAGGCGGCGGGCGGCACGGGCGCGTGCAGCAGCGCGGCGCGCTCGGGGCCCACGTAGGCCAGCGGGTCGCGCAGCGGCCGCGCGCGGTCGTACACCGAGCCCGGCACCATCGCCTCGCGCGCGTCGAACATCGACGTCGACATGAAGTGTGAACCCGGGTTTTGAGCATTCACCAACTTCTTTGGTTTCGCGAATTGAATCGCAGACTCTTTTAGGTTGGAAAGTGGTCCCTCGGTGAGAACTCTACGTTCTTTGTAGAAAGCTAGCAAGTGGTTCCACAATGGCTGTTTACTTAATACCTTAGGGTTGCCGACCACGATAAGCCCATACTTGGCGCGGGTGAGGGCTACGTTGAGACGACGTGGGTCGCTCAAAAATCCGATTCCTTGATGTTCATTGGATCGTACACAGGACATGATGATTATATCCTTTTCTCTGCCCTGGAAGGCATCTACACTGGCTACTTCTATCTCTTGGTAAAGTTTAGCATGTAAGCTACCTTGGTACTGCATGTGCTGTACGAGATACGATCGTTGTCCCTCGTAAGGTGTTATGATTCCGATCTGCTCGGGACGCACGCCCGCTTTCAAAAATCTTGTTGTTAGCTTTTCCACATTAGCGGCTTCAGTTCTATTCAAATAAGATGTACCTGATCCAGCAATCTCCTCTTGTCCTTGCGTTACATAGAAGAACATAGGGCGGTCAGGTCTTGGCCAGGGGAAGTCAATTTTATGCAAACGACGTTCCTCTGCACTCACTCCGTTTTGCAGAGACCCCTCATAGAAGAAATCAGAAGGGAAACGAGATAGTTCAGGGTGCATACGATATTGGACTTCAAGGCGGAATGGACGGATGCCAAGGACAACCAAACGCTCGAAAAGACTCTGGCTGAGTCCGGCCTTAGCCGCTTTCTTGCACATGACTACCGGGCCAAGCTGGCAGTGATCTCCGACGAGGATCAGCTGTCTGGCGCCCAGCACAACCGGCACCATGCACTCAGGTTCAGTAGACTGCATGCCTTCGTCGATGAGGATGGACTGGAAGCGCATGCGGGCGACGCGCGGGTCCCCGGCGCCGACGCACGTGGTGCACACGACGTCAGCCGCGTCGAGCAGACGTCGCTCAGCGGCGCGACGTAACGCACGGTACCTCCTCTCATCAGCGGCGGATAATTCTCCAGCTTCTTCCTTCAATCTGGTCAGTTTCCTCAGCTCGCTGTCTGCAGATCCTAAAGCTCTAGCTTGCTCGTGCAGAGCCAAGAACGAAACAGAAGATTCCATGGCTTCACGAGATTTGGCGCAAAGTCTGACGACTTTCAGGCCGGTTCTATGAATCTTTTCCGTGAGTTGGTCGACAGCAGTGTTTGATGGAGCACAGACGAGTACCGGGCCACTATTCTGCCTAACGAGTTGGTACACAATCGTAGCTGAGGTCACAGTTTTACCTGTCCCCGGCGGGCCTTGGATGAGCGAAAGAGGACGCTGCAGAGCGTGCTTTACGGCGTATACCTGAAAGAATACATAAAAATAGATTGGTGGGCTCGCCCTTTTTACGAAGGGGGTAAGTGTACCGACACACCTATCTAAATTAACTAATTGACATGTACATTGCTTTATATTAATTAGATGTAAGTGGTAAAGTGGTAATTTATAATTATAATAGCATGATAATTTAGAGGTCAGTTTACCTGAGATCGGTTGAGGTCAGGCAAGTTAGGAGCGCTGAAGTGCTTCGGCAGATGAACACGGAATAGGACCTCTTCAACTTCATGGCCTAGCAGACGGCGGTAAATGTAGCCTGACACTGATGAATCATCTACGGCAAACTTGCGCAGAGCTAGTTGCATCCTAAAACAAATAATTAGTAAAGTCAAACTAGCAATAATTTTCAAATGTTCAAGATTAGGATTTCCAATTACCAACATAACAATAGTAACAGTATGTTAACGTTATCGCGCAAGTAAGTTTTGCACCTACTTTGATTTTTATCGAAATTCTACTATAGCGCAACTATTTCTTGACAAGTATATATAGACAATTTCAGGTAGATATGTATTTTAATAATCAGGCTAATCTATTGGTGCAAAGTGGATTATTTCGTTCTTGATTTACTGAACATTTAATTTCAGACTTGCCAAGAAAGGTGTCTACCAGTTAATCTATGTAAACAATTTCCATCTCCCAAACCTGTCAAAGGAAGTGCTCTTCCATATAAAATCTACTACGAAGTTGGAGGTGCAGTCTAGAGGTGCGCCGGCGCCGCTCTTGAGTTCTAACCCGACGTCATCGCCGTAGTTATCCGGCACCTTGATCACGTGACCGACGCCCGACCACGCTTTATGCAGCTCGCCTACGTATCTGTAAAAGATTTCAATATTTTATAATAAATAATAATAAACATGTAGGTACATTTTTGCCATACGATGTAATATTAGACATAATGATGGCTGCATTTTTACTTGAAATTACGACGTGCCGTTCATCATTATGCTATTGTTTTCCGATGTCGTTTCAGCTAGTAGGTACATTATGGGCGGATGGTAACCAGTTTTAACCTCGCCAACCATTGATCGAATTGGGGATTTCATTGCTGAAAATGCACCCTTGAAAATGCACTTAATTTTTTTGCATAATTCAAAGATTTAAAAGCCAAAGTAGGTAAGTATTTTGTTAAAAAAATGAAAGTTTGATATAGTTACCTCAATCTCAGCTCATCACCATGCATCAGTTTCATATCGCTATCAGTTTTAGCGAGCGTAAAGTATGCAATGGTCTTCTTGTTTAGCCCCACGTCCCAGCGAACTTCAATGCCCTCCTGAGTTTGAGACTCTTTCAGCCTCTTGTCATAATCAGCTTCAAGCTTCACTAGAGGGCCGAAGATGTTTTGGTATTGGTAACCATCTTCGTATCTGAAAATAAAAATAAATAAATTAATGGTAGTCAATATTTATGATTTTATACTACAGTTAAATATCATTGAACTGAACTGAACATTTATCTTCAAATATGCTAGGTACGATTTGTCTCGAAATTCACGCTACATATTATTTACATTTTATGTCACCAATTTACGCAAATTAACGCCTGATCTGGTAATCCCTTGGCAAAACTAGTAGACTATTTGGTTTCTAAACAACCTTTTAAGACTGCTAAAGACATTCTAAAGTTACCGGGACCTACCAATTTAATGTGCTTTCCGAAACACGGAAATTTAGTAACTCATAATTAATAACTAACCTCAACAACACTTGATGAGGTTCCTCATCGACGCCAGGTTTCTCCAAATCTTGGAAGGTAGCATCTACATTGTCACGCCACAATTCTTCCAGGCGGCCAATTTGCTGCGGAGTCACCTACAAAGAACAATAGTACAACTTCTTGAAGCTATCTCTTACATATGAATTAAAAAATATATGTCAATATCTTGGGTATTGTATTTGTGACCAGAAAAAATGCAATAGGAAGCAGAAGTATGTCTTGTTACATTCAATTTATATTACTATTTACATTTTTGTTGTACTATGAGTAGAACTATGGTCAAAAAGGTACTTTTCATTTATTAAACTTGCATAGGTCTGCAGTAAGGGTCTTACCTGACGAGCTCTCATCTGCTCAGCCTCAGAAGGTACTTTCACCAGCCAGGATAGAAAGGCTCGGTCAGCTGCAAAATAAACATTTCCATTATTATGTAATAATTATGTCGCTCTAAAATCACCTTTCGTAATAAAGTGATAACATAGATATTATGTCATAACTTATTTGACTAATCAAAATCAACAAGCTTTTAATATAAAAATAAATATGAAACCTACATATCAATGGTTTCCATTGCTCCTGATCCCAGTTCATATCCTTCAAGGAGCTTTGAGCCGCACAGGGTTGTCTGAAAAGAGAACATTTTACTATATGTACATCTGTACACAAAAACAATGCTTCTATCTAATATTAAATGGTTGAAGATAAGTATTTGTGCCAGTTTCACTGATTCAGGCATTACGTATACAGCAGATGACATTTTACTATGCTAATTAGCTTAATTAGGATGTTAATTATTAGGAGTGGTAAAATATAAGTATCTTTCTATTTTGCTGTCAATTTGCCAGCGTATGATAAACCAAAGTTTTTGCATGATACAGTCAATATAATGCAAGACACTCAACAAGATTAAGCTGTCATTTGGAAATGTTTATAACAATAAATGATAGGTTTTCTTACCTGCATAGCAACACAACAACAGAGTCCGCCTTAGCTGGTATGAAGCCAAGAACGAACACATTCCTGGCACCGCAAGAGTAGCATTCAAGCAATGTCTCTCCGAGTGGACCATCTCTGTGCAAGGCGGCTTCCTTGTGCTTGGCACGCACTAAATGGTTGATAATGTGCGAGCCTGACGTGTTGCCTCGTCCATTGCAGAACCTATAAAGATACAATCTTAGTATAAGTATGTTTGAATAAATCAAGCTATAATTTATCTGTTTTTTTTTAGTACCTTAATTAATATAATTAGTGGTTGAGTAGAATTTTATATTAAATTGCACAGTCACTGCATTACAAGGTCACAAGATTGTACCAGAATTATCTAATTGACTTGCAACCTGAATTGTGTTTGATTTCGAATCCTATAATGACAGCATTTAAAGCTACTTGCATGAATGAAGCAATGTTATTTACAAAAGTATTGTGGAAATATTACTAAAACTTGGATGCATACATTTTGTTAGATATTGCAGAT
Source organism: Helicoverpa zea (assembly GCF_022581195.2). Taxonomy (NCBI): domain Eukaryota; kingdom Metazoa; phylum Arthropoda; class Insecta; order Lepidoptera; family Noctuidae; genus Helicoverpa; species Helicoverpa zea. The sequence goes on along the minus strand of NC_061466.1, from coordinate 6,670,858 downwards.
GTTTTATGATAAACAATACATAAATAGTGATAAATTGCATATTGACCTTCAGGTGTGAGTAAGTTCATGTTATGCAGAATACCATAACAAATATGTGTAGGCTGTTAAATGGGAAATGACTAAGGTTGTGTATGTTATCACTTTATTCAAGTACCTCTTCAATCTAACAGGTAACTGAGGAGTGTGTAGGAAACCCCAAAAAATAATGACGTGACACTTATCATACAGTATTCTTATATGTAACAAATGTGGGAAAGTGACTCACCACTTGTTGCAAATATTACACATGACAACAGTGGCCGGATCATGTATGCCACAGTACTTGCACGCGTGGTCAGGCAACTCCTTGCTGTACAAGGCCTCATCTTCTTCCTCAAATTGCAATTCCGCGATGGCATTAGTCACATTAGAAATTTTGGATGATAAATCGGAACGACCCAAACCATTCACCTGAAATCAAAACAAAGCACAATAAACTACTATCCTAGACACTTTACGCAGTTACGTATTCATCAAAATAAGGTTAGAGGGAAAACAAAAATATTGTACTATGTTTTCACTAACCTGATTTGAAGATGTCAACCCATGGTCATGTTGGGAAGCCTGTGTTTGGCTTTGCGAAGGAAGGGTGAAGTCAGTAAATTCGAATTCGGAGCCCTGAGTATCAGCCCCAATAAGATCCGCTTCCTCAGTGTCCAAAAACGTGAGTGTTTGTGAGCTCGGGCCATAAGCGTCCACACTCATTTTTTACTCGATATAATTATATTGAACAAAACAAAGAAAATGTGTCAAAAAGATAAAATATTGCACGATTAAACCAAATTCCCATAACAGCCACGCAATAATTATCAAACGACATGCGAAGAATGATGAAAAATCGCCATGTTAGCACATGGTTTGTTTCCGTTTACAAACTAAATGATTATTGGTTCAATTAAGGTTGTAGAACGATAACACCAATCAGCACCTCGCATTGTTGCAGGTAATAAAATGTAACCAATCGAAACGAAAGAAAACAAGGATAATAGACAAGTGTATATTTTTTTTACAAATGTTTTGAAAGATATTTGCTTAGACACTTGCGTATTAATCTATTATGCAGATAATTTGATAATATACAGCGAGGGAATGACTGTATATATAAGAATACCCAAAAAATATTGTAAACATTTCTTTTTCATGTTATTATCGTATGTATCAATACATACAAATTGTAACACCTATTATGTTTTTAAAAAGAGTAACCATGGAGTTTCTTGCCCGTTCTTCTCCATAGGAAGCTACTTTTGGAATGGGCAACTAGAAGCAAACTTATTTATAATTTTGACGTTCATAAGTGCTTGTAAAGGCCTACATGAAATAAATGATTTGATTTGATTTGAATAGAAAATGTTAAAAATACTTTATTTTATTTAGTAAAACTCATTGCCATTTCATTATAATACAGCACCGCACTTAATTTGGTTAGAGAGCCATGGGCATTACTGAGTAATTTACAATGAAGTATGTACTTAAGTTTTGTATAACTTACGTTAAGGTACATAGTTGAATTCTAAAATAGAAAATAGTCGACTTTCTTGGACCCTTGTACAAATGTGGGGTTAGTATTTGTGCCATCTCAGTAAAAGAAGTTCCGCAATTTTCCGCAGGCTTTTTCGTGGTGCGCAATCGCGGATTTTAAGAAGTATGAGTTTCAAGTAGACTTCATAATCAAGCTCTAAGCTTAATGGGTATCTCATAAGTTACTGATAAGCCCAGAGTAGTACGAAAATAAAATGTTTACTGAGTACATACCTAAAGAAGGAAGGAAGCCGACCCTAACATAGTTGGGAAAAAGGCTCGGAGGATGATACCTAAAGAACTTATACTATATTCGTCATTCGTGGGTCTCATATCATTCGATATTAGAAAGTGTGGTTGATATGGCCCTAGATCCAAACCAGAGTTTTCTCAGATCCGCCCTGACGTGGAATTTTAACGTCGTCCGCTCCGTTAGGTACCGGGGCTAGTACCTATCACAGAATACATTTGATGCAACGCTAGGTGACGCTAGTACCTACCTATCAAGTTGAATCAGTGATACTGTAATAACTTTGGCAAAAGTTAAAGAAGACGGCCCTAGTCTGGCATGTATCGTTGTTATGGTCACCAAATTCCTATCCACGTGAAATGGACTATATTAAAAACAAAAAGTATTATATAAAATGATGTTACTATAAATGTGTACGTTTGTATTGTAGTGAGTAATACCGGCTAGTAATAAATAACAAAAGTTTTGATATTCAAGAGCGAACCCGGCAAGCGGAATAGGCACTTGAGTACCTTCACACAGATGATTTGTCGAGTCTGGCTGTCTGGTTCTAGTTTTGTTATTCTATTTTCGATTATATGAGTAAGTCGGAGCCTGCGAGAATACGAAACATAAAATGATATTATGAATCCGTTAAGACAAATAGCTTTATAACTAAGGTTTTTATTGGTAAGACCTACATTCTAGTTAGACCATAGAATAGTTTTAGAAAGGTTCAATCAATTTCAGAAAGGTTGACGAACTCGTTTTTTCCAAAATATCACATTATTTCTAAGACCTATTTCATCAAAAACTTAATTTTGTTGTTTGTAGGAATCGCAATTGAATTTTTGATTGGTTTGTTCATTAGGTTTCTTTCCTCTTGTTAATTTACGAACATAGCTGTTATTGATAGGTTTATAATTGGATTAGGAACCTATCAGTTAGTCATTTTATTATGACCATGAAATCGATTAATTTGCTGGAATATCGGCTCCTTTGTTTCTATAAAACTTATAATTAATAGGTACTAGTCTTAAAATAAGATAAAAACAGTTCATCAAACATTCCTTTTTAGGTATTTGCGAGCCACATTATAGATAGGTCTTTATTTTATATTTCAATGGTATTTTACCTCCTTATCGGCAACTCGATTTCTTTTTGTTTTGGGTGCCTATACGTATTTGGGTAAACCAAATGTTTTATTTACTTCTGAGTATTAATATTATCGTTTGTGAGTATTATAATAACGATGTAATAAAATCACGATATCTTCCGCTTGAACGATCGCGGCTACTGGAGCATAGACCGCAAACTATCTACATGTTGGTTATTTTTGACTGATCTCAAAACGTCGGTCGACACCGTCGACACTGAATTTAGAAAAAATAGACCATACTGCCGCAATGTATCGACATCCGAATGATGTGGGATCTCTTTGACAACACGCCAATATTTTTAATTGCATTTCCAGTGAATTTTGCGGTGACAAAGATGTGGAGTGCCTACGCGTCTCGGAGCGTTGACTCTAAGATGTGAATATTTGCTCAGACAATTTTTGCCAGCAAGAGGGCCGATTCGGACGTGCACTTTTGTTGTTTGATAATGTTAATGTTTGTTTTCATTTAGATAATTTAACATTAGATATAACTATAATTTCCTAGACGTAGAAGATTATTCCTGACTTGGTTCTTCTAGTACGTAGTTGCTGTGACTGGTCTATTCAATACATCTCTCTCTCTCTCTGTAATAGTTGCCCACCCAGAAACATTTCAGCGTATTGAAACGCTTGGTAAGTAGGTATTAGCCGTGTACCTATTGGCATTGTGTATCCTTTTTGGAAGTCGACTGTATTTTTCCTTGTAATTAGGAACTTTGTTTCTATATTTGGAAATAGCATAATATGATTGGTATCTCTACCTTTATTAGTTTTATTTTGAGGATATCGACGTTAAATCGAGGAAAATCTGACCTACGAAATCAAAAGAAAACGACCTAAACAGTGTTTTTTCCTCGAAGTACCATGAAGATCTTGATGCGTTTTTAATATCTCGCTAATATTATTATGTGACCATTTACCTTATTAGTTATTAAATTACATAAAATTGGTTGAGTGAAGGCTAAAAATAATAAGACATGGAAGTTTTAGCGTGCAGACAGAACTCTGGGAACATCAGAATCTGCTTAGTAACAACTATAAACATGCTCAAATGTGGGTATCTACATAGCAGTTTTATTAATGCAAATAGATACAGTGCATTTTCGTCTAATTTAGAAGCCCGTTTCTTTGGCGCCTGTCCAAGTCTAGATTATCAACAGTTTTAGTTTTACTAACGCGAATTTGCATTTCTCGAGACATGGTGGCTCTGTGTCTATAACCTCTAGTGATGTATTAGGTCAATATTTTTCCCATTTACACCATCAATTTTCCTTTTTGGTTTTTCACCTCGCAATACATTGCTGTCCAGGGGTGGATTCACATATATTAAATTCTGGTACATATATGGAAGGTAGAAAATAGGAGATTACACCAGGGAGAGTACATAAGAAACTGTATAAGAGCATACGTAAGAATTACATAGGTAAGAACTTCTTGTACAAATGATCACGATAAAATAATTGAATTTAAGTCCATGATGGTACGTAATTTAACCCTAATGAGAATGAAAAAAAACTCCTTACATTAGGTAATACATAGGTATATGAATTAGACATAATAACTTTCTATTTGATAAGAGTCTCGTGAATCTTGCTAAACAGTACCCAAAGCTGAGTCACAAAAGAGGCGCCTGAGTTCACATAAAACAAATATTAAACGTTAGGCATTCACACAAACGTCTGAAAAGGTCTGTAATGATATTTTTATTGGACGTTGATGCATCCTAAATTTCAAAATAATGTTTATGAGGAGTGCCTGAGTGTTTGTGTATCAGTTTGCTGGTGCTAATGGAAATAAGATGCTCCTAAAACTGCTTGCACCATTCCCATTATGGTGAATGTGCTTTGATGTGCTTCCTTATGCAAAGTGCTGTTCAACGCAATTATTGTTTTGGAGACAAAACGATTTTGTAGCGACGAGATAATGTAGCTTCTAAGGGTTATTTTATTCCGAAACTGGAGTGTTAGTTGTTGGATACGGTATGGTACTTAGGTTCTTGATCGCAGATAATTTGCTTGTAATAACAACTTTTTTTACTTTTTTGCAAAGGCGGTAGCTAGCTAATATTTAATAATAAGTACTTAAAATTAGGTATTAATATCTGTGAATACGTAAATGTCATATGTTAATTTTCTCTCACGAGCAAATTATATGCATACTTATATTATGTTTATTCTTCAGATTATATTCGACCCATTTCGACTGAAGGTCGTCTGGATCCTTTCCGTCTACAATCTCTCATTTTATGCTTTATTACACCTTTAGTCAGTTCGCGTGACGACAATTATCCATCCGAGAAATTCTCGTTCGTTTGACCACCCGCGTAATCAAATCGAGGCCCATAAAGTTCTTTATCTCCATTAGAATAAAAACAAAACTTCAATAGCCTCTCAAAATGTCATGTACATACATCCAATTAAGGGCCCGCAAGTGGGTAATGTTCAACAATATGGGAGCATATCAGATTACGCTGCAGTCTTGCAGTTAACTCTCAAAAGCTAATTGATGCAAACGTCTTGATTGATGAGAGCGACGACCTTCAGTCGTATTTATTTATAAATAAAAACACAAGGCGACCGGTTATGTCAATTAACGTTTTACAACGCCCTTATACAATGGGAGTAAATATAATTATTACTGTGCAATGATTTCATTAGGTCGTTTAGCAAATTGTATGTGCGACATGCTCTAGTAGGACTAGCACGAGACAATTGCCGACAATTGGTGCGCAGCGGCGCCACTCGTGATGTCACCAGCACTTCACAACCACTCTAAATCTTAATGTAATAACATTTCAAACTGTTACTCATATGTATTGTCCGTATAGTTCTAAAGTCCTTACATTTCCGCAATATGAAACGAGCAATCTAGCGCGTTCATTTTGTAAGGTTCGTGAATGTTATGGCCCTTCCACTCCAGTCCTTAATTGGAAGGTATTATGGATATAGCTGTGCTTTCGTGAATTCAAGCGACGTTAAGGGTCTACATATCATGTTTGGAGCATTAATGTCCATTACTATCGTCGTAAAATAGTGTAACATGAGTAGTAAATGATGTCGTATAAGTCGGAACATTATTATTGAATGATTGTAATGATTAGCTGCTGATTAATGACCACATTTGACTTCCTGCTTGCTGTCTAATGACATTCATATGCAAATCTGTAGTGAAATCGCTCCAGAACGTCGTTTTACTATGTCAGGTATAAAACATAATGACGTGATGGCGACATAGCCGGTGTTCTAACTTCTTAGTTGTAAATCTAGACGTGTGGCAGGACGATGAATTTGTCGCGGTAAAATATACTAGTACTCAGTATGAGAATAGATCTTGATTGATGGCGGAAAGTTTCACTTTCTCATGTTGGCAGCTTATGTATTCACTTATGAATACTGAAACATACTTTTTAGTGGTCATAAAACAAGTAAAAGTGGCGTGATTTAAGATAACGTAGAACATAATACAGACTTTTTTTTAACAAAAAAGCAATTTATAGAGGTTGAGATTGTAAAGAAAACTTCAAAAATTCCGATAAGTAACTGTTCATTAAATTGATTTTGTTATATCTTCTTAGAACATATTGACATAGAGTTTGCGCGGAATAAGCAAGTACCTACATGGAAGGATGAACTACACGGCACGTTTTAAATAATTAGCTATGCCTGCTTCATACTAATATGCAAAAGTGGCGCCTCGTCTCATCGGGATTCATGGCGCGCGCTGACTCTAGTTCGTCTCTCAAACTTTATAGGCTTATGACCACGTGAAGTGTGCTGTCCTATCAATAAAATATTTACTACTAATGCATACCGGTAATGTGAAAATAGGTATTTGTTTGTGATTCGGAATCTGCGAATGTTTCTATTTGATGGCACACTGGTTGAGCATTCCTAGTTTAGAACTAAGTTACTTTTATTGATAACTGACGAAACTGTTGTTAAACACATGTTTCACTTACACATGCAAATCGCAAAGCAGGAAAGCTTAGATAAAATAACTTCATCTTCTGATTACCTGTTATTCGAATAATTAATCCGATTCTTTAATAAAAATAATAACTATCAGTTTCACAAAAAACCGGCAGGTAAATTCCAATATGCATAATTTAATGAATGACGCAGAACTTAATTCTGTGAATTATCATTTGTCCTATCAGGGGATTTGTTGCACTGGTTGCACGTATACCTACCAGTTTCTCTAAAAGTCATTTTATTTAGGAACCTTTCCTCTTTATATTAAGATTTTCCTTAACCGTCCAATGGCTGGTTACTGAACACCTTTGTCGGAGAATTTGCAAAGTTAGAAGACGCTAAGTAGAATTTTGTGTCGCTAAAACTGAACTAATGAAAAGAGTATGACCCGATTCAATTTCTAAACTTAAGAAAACTTCACCGCGGAATGCAATATATTATATAGTATTACGCAAACTATCAGACGTTAACGAGTAGTGTAGAACTCGGTCTAGACACTAGACAGTACATTCGTATTTACCTAGACTGAATTAAGAACAATTTACGATATGGTTGTTTTATGTATCCAGACAATTTGGTTCACGGCTCATTCGCAACTCTATTGCAACAACTAACTCTGCATTCTTAAATGCAACCTAAATACCGTGCTGTGGTTAATTTTGCTTACCGACGAATAATCTCAAATCTAAATCTAAAATGTTATGACAATAATAAAATTGCATCTGTTTGATGCAGCTTCTGTGCGTCGCGTCGTCTCCCAGTAACTAACTACTTACTTATTTGATTTTTTACGATGCATTTATATATTTTTATAATCTTCTTAGTTTAATGTGTCTATATTGGCGAAAAACCTTTCAATACATAAGTAGATAAAAAAGCTATTGAGAGTATGTAAACGATCCTGAAAAGGTGCTGAAGTTCAGGCCAAAGATCATGCCAAAGATACGAGTACCTAATCAAGAATTGTAGATTCCGAGTTACGATTCGGTCTGGTTCGAATTTTCGATAATACCGTAAGTAGGTAGGTATTATTACATACCAATAAGAAACAATGTTGCTCGCAGAGCAGATGGCCGATGGGGTCGAAAAGTGCTGGAGACCACGGACAAGCAAGCGCAGCGTAGGACGACCTCCAACAAGATGGACAAACGATCTTATAAAGGTCGCCGGAAGACGCTGGATGCAGGTCGCCTAACAGGTATCTGTGGAGATCTAAGGGGGAGGCCTATGTTCAGCAGTGGACGTCCTATGGCTGAGATGATGATGATGATGATGAAGAAGTAATGTTGACCAGAAATTGTTTTTAATGAAAATCGTTTCACACGTGTTTCTGATTTAACAAATCGCTGTCAGCACCCATTTGTTTGGTAATTCAATAACTTTATTAGATCAATTGGTAGACATCGATTAAGAATAATTGTAACACACATTGTGTTCCAATTATTTGATTCTGGCTGTTCATAGTTGAAGTTATGATTAAACTGTTTTCCGATGTCACTTTAAAAAATTGCGGTATTGGATTAAGGATTTGTAAATTATTTTGATTAAATTATTATATTGAATTCAATTTAATTGATCAACCACAATCATTCAAAAATTAAAAATAAAAGTTAGACACGAAAACTGAAAAGCTTATTAAAAAAATAATTCTAATGGAATTTTGAAATAAAAAATAGTATACATACTTAGTGCATAAATTTGTAATACTGCCATTTAAATAAAATAGTTTAAGTTCAAGGAATGCTTACTATCCTTTAAATAGTTACGATGATCATCAACTGGAACTATGGAATTTTTATTTACTTAACATACCAGCACACATGTGGGATTAAAGAATTAAAGTACCTATAATACAGTCCGCCCAACGCAAAACAAAGGCGCCAAGCATTTTGTAACCACTCGCCGTCTTTATTTCATCAGATAACTTACATTTTTTAACCCACGGGCTTTGAGAACTATGACCATTGTTTCAACTTTAATCACGATTGCATTCGGCGAGCAAGCGAGAATAAACTCCTTACAGGAATGCGTTTAGTCGCGTACCTCAACGCGTTTCTATTTGAAATACACTTATACCTACTTCAATTCGATTCACATATACTTTGAACGCTACCGCACTTTAATTTTAAATGTCAAATTAGTCGGGGTTCTTACTCGTATAATGGTAAATTAATTGCGACCATTTGGTCGTCATTTTTCTCGAGCGCCACTCATTTATTTTCTCGGTTAGCCGTATAAGAACTCGCTCAATTCTATACCATTTTAGTTTAACGAGACCTTGACTGCCCTTAGTGGATAATAATACAATTATGTTTTGTAAACCATTAAAACGTGACGTGTGGGCCCAAATTTATACATATGACGTCTCTGGAGTCAGTTTGGATACCATAAAGTACATTTTAGATCCCAAAGTAGAAGGAACTGAAATAGATAATTGCGTGACGACAATTTGAAGATCGATTTAAAGTTTACCGGACATGCATTGCCTTTCATAGCATATTGTATTGCAACAATGTATCTCCGAGGTACATTTAAGTAGACAAGTGCTATCTTAAAAATAATTAGCACATAGTAATGCAAATCAAGCACTTAAAAGCATAGTGCATAGGCAAGATTGGTTAACGACGTTGTAGGAAGTGCGTCACGGCGCCACTGGACATAAATGTGCCTGTATACGTCAAAAAGCTTAATGCAGTATTATCTTGGTTGGCATTGGGTAAGTAAATTTTACAGCTTTATTCGTATTCGAGTGTGGTACACTTTGCTATACGTGACGTATGGGTGTAGCATAGCCATAGGTAGGCACTGACGCCCATCGGTTATGGTGGCCTTAAAATTGATTCGTCACTGGATGTCCGCTGGTCGGCCTTCACCGTCTGCGAGGCGCGTCGGTCGTTCACGCATCTCCCTAGCTAATTATAGAAACATTGAATGGGTCGTGACATATTCTCTTTCGGACTTCTTTGAAATTGTTACCTGGGTATGCATTGTTGTCATTCCTTCACACTTTGAATCCTAATCTTAAATCTTAAAATTCGGGATCGATTATTTGTTAGCCTGTCATGACATAGCGATTATAAAATTAAATCTTTAAAGGATTAACCCACATCATTTTATGGTGCTTAATTTAATTTACACACCGCAAGTACCTAAGCTCGTTAAGCACCGTGCCAAATCATTTAGTCAAGGAAAACTGTGAACTTTTCACGTAGGCAAACCCATGGGCGTAACTAATTTTGTAAGGTACCTATTACATTGTAATACGACCATTGTTTCAGGCCTATTAAATGTCGTTAAACTTGGTAAAACCAATGATGTTGATAGACGTTAATAAGTGTCACGTACATTAAATCTGTATCGAAGAAGGTGCTTAATAAATGACGTCTTAGGAAAATATCAAATACTAGCTGTTGCCCGCGACTTCGTCTGCGTGGGCAATTTGGAATTGTCAAAATACTACTTATGCCGTAGCGTAGGTGTATTCTTTTACATAACAATATAATTAGGATTACCACTTAGCAGCAGCACGGGTTGATCAATCAAGGTGGTGTCGACGGTGTGTGACTATTTATCTAAACAAAAGAAGTAAAGTTTGTGACGTTGAGGAAATCTCTGGATCTAGTCAACCGATTTGGAAAATTATTACGTAATTCTCACATAAAACAAAGGTCTGACAAAGTTGTCATTTGTACATTTTCTGCAGCAGCTGCGACAAATCAGGAGCCAGAAAGTCTGTCAAACAGTTTTACTTACCACGGATAACGCGGTGTCTAGTTCACTGGGTTGAAGAGATCAGATAGGCACTCCAAGTAAACATTGGTACTCAAAAAGATTCGGTTTGACTGGAAGCCAACACCCACACAATTGAGGAATAGCTGGGTGGTTGATGACTGAGTCATCAGGCAAGCGCATAGTTTCACTACTTGTATTTTGGGGATTTTCTGTGCACTCACTCACTATGTTATGTTGGAATTCCACCGAAATGTTTGCATTAGTTCACGATCAGGTAAAGTATACGTCCGAGAGAGTAAGTCCAATTCGTGTGTTGGCACTTGAAGCCTGCAGTTCTTCCAAGATTTTCAAAATGTACGCTCGCAATTTGTCATTTCTTGGTGGAGCCAGCAGATCAGAAGAAACATAAGTGCTGTGTATACTGTGCGTCACTACTGCACAACGGTAAAATTTCGTCTTTATAAATAGCACAAACGTTCGCTCTCTTGCGGAGGACGTTTAAATACCATATTATGTGTCACACGTAGGTAAACAGGACAACAGTATATTATCATCGAACCGCTTTCAAAGATCTGATGAGCGAACAGACCAGAACCAGAAGAAAAAAAAAGACACATATATTTGCAAACAAATTGAAAAAACTTCTCCTAAGCAAATGCTACTATAGCGTCAAAGAATACCTTGACGATAAAAAGATAGTCGAATGAATAACTTGTGTTTTCCTAATCTACTATTGCATCTACTACTGTAATTAGACTTTCTAGCCTTCTTTTGCTGTACCCTAACAGGGTCCATAATATGTACCTAGCTTTAAGCCCCTTGTAACATCTTTATAACTTTATGGTATGCAAATAAATATGAATATGAATATGAATATGAACTGACTTGATCGCCTCGAGAAAATCAGAGCTCTATGAAGCGATCATTCGCTTTGATTCCTACTGCTATTGTGGTTTCTGAAAATGTATTCAATTAACCAACGATGAATATAATTCTTAGCCAGCCGACTCTTTTGACTTCTCGAAAATCATAACGATGGTTTTTGTGCAATGCACAAACGGAAATTCGATATACTACACATTCGATATTCACACTTCTACAGAATTGATATTAAAAGGTTTGACAACGGGCTATAGTAGCGTAGTTAAACTAACTGAAACAATTTTAGTGATCCTTCAATAAAGTTAGAGAAGCGGGTGTGCATGATGAACATTAAGAGTTGGTAAATACGTGATGATGATGACCTAATTCATTACTATTCTAATTTGTTCATGTACCACAAAACTCAAGTTAAGGTGGAGAAAAGGATTACCAAGCTCCCAAAGGCCTGGGCATTTGAAACACGTTGCATGGCATCCTGGAAAGTTACGTAATTCTCAGCCATCAGTTTGAGCAGCGTGAGGGAGTGTCAGGCTTTGGCCCTAGTGGGCCTCACAGGGGTTTGCTGAATCTCCTCGAGGGGCGCGTGAAATAACGGGTCTCCCAGAAGCCGGAAGGTCGATGACCCACTCAAAACTAATCGCTCACGCCTACGGTGGCCGGGAGTCGTCTCTCGACATCCGGCTTTCGTGGTGTCTTACCGCAGTGGCTGGAATGAGAGTTGGGAATTTTCAGTCGCTCCGCCGCCTCATTCTTTGTCATCCCATTTCTTCTCGCTCCAGATCATAGTTTAAACCGGGGCCGGGTGCGATAGGTCGCACAGTCCGCACAGTGGTGAGATCCGGGCGCCACCTCCATGAGATCAGAGTTGGGAATGTATGTTTGCAAAAACTAATAGAACATTTAGCAAAAACACGTTTGATAGTAATTCTGTCTTAGTAACTGAATAATATAAATGATATAAACGTAGCTATATAAAAGATGTTTTTTTAGACTCAGTCCGTGGGTCTGACTGTGACTGTTCGTAATTGTAAACGGTGTATTTGTGATATAATTCTTAGCTCGATGATTTGTGATCAGGAGTTGAAAGCAAGTATGTCTCTGGCCTGCGACGCGTAATTTGTACGTTTTCAGAACGAACGAACTCTTGTCTTCTGTTGACATCTTGTTGACGTATTGTGACAGGTAGTTATTCCCATTGATGTTAATTTTAGAAGTGACACAATGTTTTCGGTCGTATTTTGCCTACATTCTTTATTACTCAAAAAGTATATTAATAAGGACCTTCTATTTATATGTAAGTGAATTCAAAATAATGTAATATATTAAAACCAGGAACTTATTTTTAAGGATGTTTGAATATTAATTACAATGTTTTTTTTTTTATAATAATAAAATCTTAGACTCGCAATGCACTTTCAGTGTGATGCATGTTTGTTATTGGATGAAATGAATGGATATTCATGTTTATGAGAGGTATAGCTTATATTATGTCAGAACAACATATGTAGACTTTTTAAGAATGTGGGGAAGTTCATAATTTCTTCGGGACGTGGGTACCGCTTCCCATGGGAACTACTGCCCGCACCGGGATAAAATATACCCTATGTTACTCGCAGATAATGTAGCTTTCTAATGGTGAAAGAATTATAAAAATGTCCCTGATGATGCGCTGATATTTCTTGTAGTGTTTTTATAGTAGCAAAATACACAAGTAGTCATATATTTTTTTCTTGAAAGTAAGAACATACCATGACAAAGTGAAGTCTGTTTTCATTGATATTTTACCTACTACCAGTTTTATGGCACATCTGTTTCTGCATGATTTTCTTCATCTATAATTTTAGGATATCATTTCTTTAAATTCAGTTTTTTGCTCAAGTTACTTATAAAAGCGTTATTTTCTATGTAAAGATAGATAATAGGCCGATAAACTTACAAAGTTCAACATTCAAATATGTGTCATTATTGCACCCGCTGTTGCAGAAACGTTAACAGAAATTATCGTTCATTGCTCATCCCCCGTAGGTGATAGCGTGATAATATATATCCTATATGTTGAACAGGCTCCCAGGTAATATTCATGCAAAATTTGATTTAAATCTATGCAGTACTTTTCGAGTTCAGTGAGACCAAACATACAGACAAACAGACAAACAGACAAACAGACAAAAATTCTAAAAACTATATATTTGGGTTCAGAATCGATAATAGATCACCCCCCAAGTATTCTTTTTAAAAAATATTCAATGTACAGTTTTGACTTTCCTATCATTTTATTATATGTATAGATAAAATACCAAGAAACCGGAGTCTACAAATATCTTTTGACATTAAAAATTCAGAAAATACGAGGAACTCCTTTTTTAAGCATTAGTGTTTTCCTTTTTCCTTTAAGTCAGCCTGAGAGACTTCTGTCTGTGGGAGACTAACATTTCAGCATTAAGAGGACGAATTGGAATTTTTGGCGCCAAGGATGTCAATTTTTCTCAGTAAATACAAAACGGATCAAAATACAACTTGGTTACCTGAAAGTTCATGATATAAGCCTTATTTTGTTAGTTGTAGAAACATGATTAGGTAACTTTTATAACAGAGAAAAATATATCAAACATACCTCTTTTTAAAAAGAGATTCACATATTATGGGCAAACGGGACCGATTTAAGCCTCTTAACTTTTTTAGTAGTTGAGTATATACATACTCTTTAAAATGGTAGTAGGAATTTTTATTAAATTATCATTTCTAAATATTAAAATTACAAAACCATTTTGTCGCTTACGACTTTTAGTTATCCTCGCCCCGCTCAGACGCTCCGACCCCTTTTGGCGCCTTAGATGCGCGTGCCGGTTATGGAATTATTGTTGACCACTTCCTCGCCTTAAGAATAAAGTTAAGGGAAGGACTAGGTTATATACTTTGCATTAGCTGGAAGCAGATACTGGCACTGATTTCCGAATTTTGCCGAAACAAAAACCCATGTTAAAGGGATCGGAATCGGACAAAAGGATGTCACTCATCTAGGAACCTATTATATTCGTCCTGAAGAAGCCATTATCAGCAAGGATCAATTATTAGTTGTTAACACGATATAATGAAAGCCACTTCGAATAGTTTATCAACAGTTAGCGCCATTCTAGCAATGAATCCTTCAGTTGTTTTATCGCGATAGTATCACCTATCGACCCATTTGGCGATCAAAGCTAGTTGTTATGTATGATTATGGCACAAGTTATCTTTAACAGGATGAACAGGGTTGTAGGGTCTTCTACATTGATCCAAGCAACAGCAGAAGGAGGAACGATAATTTTTATTAACTAGTTTTTCATACATTGTCAAAAAAAAAAAACCGGCCAAGTGCGAGTCGGACTCGTGCACGAAGGGTTCCGTAAATTACAGTTAAATCAACCTATCTCAAAAACTATAAGAGATACTTTGATCAAACCAAAAATCGTTGAAAGAGTTAATTAGCATGCATCACCTCTATTTTTTTTTAGAATTTTATACCCCGTAGTTATAAAAATAGAGGGGGGGGGACATACTTTTTACGACTTTGAGAGCTGATATCTCAAAAACCGTTCACTTTAAGAAAAATGTTTTTTAGAAAACTTTATATCATTTTAAAAGACCTTTCCATTGATACCCCACACGGGTATGTACATCGAAAAAAAAAATTTCATCCCTCAGTTACATGTATGGGGGGCCCCACCCCCAATTCTTTTTTTTACTATTTAGTGTCATATTTTTGTAGCGGTTCATACAACACATATTCCCATCAAATTTCATCACTGTAGTACTTATAGTTTCCGAGTAAATCGGCTGTGACAGACGGACAGACGGACAGACGGACATGACGAAACTATAAGGGTTCCGTTTTTGCCATTTTGGCTACGGAACCCTAAAAAAAAAGAAAAAGTCGTGGTGGCCTAGTGGGCAAAGAACCAATCTTTCGAGTATGAGGGCGCGAGTTCGATTCCAGGTCAGGCAAGTACCAATGCAACTTTTCTAAGTTTGTATGTACTTTCTAAGTATATCTTAGACACCAATGACTGTGTTTCGGATGGCACGTTATACTGTAGTTCCCGGCTGTCAAACATCCTTGGCAGTCGTTACGGGTAGTCAGAAGCCACTAAGTCTGACACCAGTCTAACCAAGGGGTATCGGGTTGTCCGGGTAACTGGGTTGAGGAGGTCAGATAGGCAGTCGCTTCTTGTAAAGCACTGGTACTCAGCTGAATCCGGTTAGACTGGAAGCCGACCCCAACATAGTTGGGAAAAAGGCTCGGAGGATGATGAGTTTTTCATACATCTCGACGGAACAGATTCGAGTAAAGTTATAAAACGTTGAAGGTGTCAAATGATAGATGATGGAAATGGAAAGTTTCAAGACTTTACGCAAGCGGAAACATGAATGAAATTCATTGTTAATTTTTATTAATAGCTATTTAAAATTAATGTTCACTTCGATTGTTTCCCACGAGATTAATTGATGCACAAACCAACAATAATATACCGCTTTACATGCATCGTGTCCTCCTTTTTAAATACAACAAAGAGTCATTAATTTCCCTAGGTTTGCTCAATGAAGTATGTCTTGCTTTGTCGAGTCGTTGATCGAGCTTCTCAGCCCACACCCAATGATACTACCATTACACGCGCCATTACTTCCAAATTATGTTCCAGAGGTTGTCTCGATTCCACATGAGCATCATTCAACATCAGCTAACGGATTCTATTAATTTATATTTTTCTGTTTCTTTGTTCGTTAAATTCTAGGATGCCATTATTAACTCAATTATGCGAATCGAGTATTTCGAACGTTAGAACATGTAATTCGAATTCACACGCCGCGCTTAGAAGTCGCGGATTTTTCGTCCTTCCCATTAAATATAGCCTCTCGCATATTGAATTCAAACGGTTTTTAAATAGACACGTGCCGTGGACCACACAAGAATGCAACCCTAATACCCGAATACCTGGTGCCTTACATTCCACAAGGAATGTTATCGTACCTTATCTGTCATCCGTGGAAGAACTTGTGAAACGCTCACATAAATGTTTGCCTTATGCAATTCTTAATGAATGACATGGTTGCATCAGAGTGCATTGAATCGTATACATTAGCATGGACACAATGAGCCGCTCCATACAATGCTTCGCGTACTGAAGAACCTCTGAAATCAATGTACATGTATTAATACGCGAATGAGCTTACACAATAAGCTTTCGCATTCAGAAACAATCGCATTAATAGCCAACGTAATTCTTAATGATACGCTGAGCTGCATCGGTAAAACTTTAATATGCACGAAAGGATCTGAGAGATTGTTTGTAATCTCGTCGACGTCCTTACAGTCGAGTAGGAAAAATAAAGTGAAAGGAGTAGTTTGCAAAAAGGTTAATCAGTTCAATTGTTTCAAATGTCAATCCGATGAATTAATTCGGAGCACAATGGATGATTGACATATCAGTATCGTTAATCGATAATTGTATCTGAAAATATAGAATCTGTAGTTAGTGGGTGTCGGTGCGTCTCCTACGCTCTCAGGCGAAGGAAGTTGAGTCACGCATTAGGTAGTTCCTAAACGATAAATTTCAATTTACTTAATATTCTGGAGAGGAACCTGCGCAAATCATTCTGCGGAAAGGCGGTCACCGTACCGGGGGAATTTGATGCGACTGTCATACTAAATACATAAGGTAACAAAATATTTAAGTCTTAATAAGATTTAAAATTTATACTGTAATAAACGTAAGCATAAATTTATTCAACAACGATCGGATCATGTGGCATTATTGGTAATTGTAATCGATCCCATCTGATGATCTCTGACTCGAATGTTGAATGATATCGATATTATCTGCGACGAGCTTTATCAAAACCTATGAAACCATTCTTAAGTATTCTAATTTCTAAAGCACGAGGTTTTAAAGATATGTGAATATAACCAGAACTGGAAGTTTTATTTCGATATGTCCCGAGAGCTCCGAGAGCTTCGAGAGCCATGCTCTAGAAGTCGTGGCAACACAGCCTCGCACGGGACACTACCCTGGAAGTGATATTCTATTGGGATTTTTTAAAATACATAGAAGTCGTTAGGTATAAATACAAACAAAGAAAAAACCATAGCGTTTGGCATTGGCATTCCTATGGCTATTGAGAGAAGGACAGGCAAAGATGGTGCAATAAAGATAGTGGAAGCATATGACCGGAAAATGTAACAAGAAAAGAGGAACTATGTTTTATTCTGAGCTTGCGCTGGCTATTGTATATGCGCACTGAATACTTTACATAAAACTGAACAGATGGACAAGAGTAATAGACGAGAACTCGCATGAAAGTGTTCAATGCGGACCACGTCTGTCGACTATTCACTCGCATTGCAAACACAAATCCATATTTAGCTTTAAAATTAAACAAACAGCTAAAGGACTCGTTGTAAGTTGTATGCAGGTCTTACGTAACAGGTGGTAATTGGTAATTTGTGGACAGCATTATGCATGCAACGAGCCTACGTCGCCTGCGCAGGTTCGTTGCACAACCAGCACCTCGTCCCTCACACCTAACTCGCCAACATAATTATTTGCAAACTATCTTACTAACATAAACTGTCAAAACGTAGTGATTACCTCAAATTAAGACGGTTTTAAAGCAAATTACTTGAAACCGAGTCGATCGAGAAAAGGTGGTATACTGTAATTACTCAAGCGTTAATAGTTGGTAATTTGTCGGTTTAAATTAAGAACTAAGTGGTCAACAACCTATAGTCTTGTTCATTTGAATAGTTTTAACTATTCATTTCTGATTGCTTGAGAGTTGATTACGAGTTAATAGATACGGTAGCGAATTGGCAGCGTTTTAATTAGTAAAATACGATCGACTACGTAAGGCACATGGTTCAGACTTAAATGAATGTAGAGTAGGAGAAAACCGAGTATTGATAGAAGGCTGCAATAAACTAGCAAAGCTTTAAAGAGTTTAGGCACATATGAGAGTATTTTTTATTGCAGTTTTGTATCTTTGGAGGAGTAGAACGTCCGGACACAGTACGAAATCAACTAATATGTCTAAAGTACTTCTAATATAATGTTTCAATATAAAATCTTATATATCTACAGAAAGCACACTGGATATCAAAAGTATTAAAGCTCACGATGCTTCAAGATTATCGCTGTAAGTATATGATGAACGAACGCTGAATTGATTTCCGAGAAAAGCATAACAGTGCATCTTGTTTTAGTTTCAGTTAGAGCAAAACATTTTCCATGTGTTCGTCGAACTTGACCTTCTAACAGTATGTGTAAACTTATATACCTAGTGTTAGATTATTTTGAACTGGGGATTTTGAATTTAGAAAGGAACCATTGATAGTCAGTGATTTTTCTAGAAGCTTATGACGATCGCTTTTTGTTTTTGTGCAGTCATCAATTTGGCTTGCAAAAAAACGAATTTTAAGTGTAAATTCATGCACATTTTCGCAAACAACATTTTTTAAACTGGTCCGATGGTATCGTCATTTGTTTTGAATTGCCGTGTAAGAATTTTCCTTGTAGGTACATCTAAAGCGAAATATAGACTTTTCATGTTTGTTTCTTGGAAAAGTTTAGGATGAACATCTAGTGTGCATCTTGTAAAGCTTAGAATATTTATGTCGTCCATTTCCTAGCATTAGTGAGTCATGCTGTGTTTCTGGACGCTGTTTATGAACACATCACATTTCCTTCATGTTATGGAGAGAAGCAAAAAAAATATAAATGGAAATCTCATACAAACAGCTCTTTGTTAGTGAATCAACGGAAGTTAATGCACTGATTTAATAAATAGTTGCCTTAAATATTTTGTTCTGATAATTTTAGTGACTACTAATGTTAAGCGTTGGGTTTTCACTTTAAAACCTGTTTATAGATATATTTGCTTATAGTGAGTCAATAAATTGTTAATTATAATTTTCCTCCAAAAAATGTTACGCTAATAATGTTCGTTACCTAAATGACCACCAAATACAACATTATTGATGTAGAATCCTTTCACAGGAAATGTGAAAATAATTGTACTGTGAGATTTTTACGAACTTTGCTTTCACAAAAGCCACAACGCTTTCTCCGTAGAGTGCAAAGTATCCTCATCATAAGTAAGTAACGACTTTAATGCTGGTTATGGCAATTTTCCACATCTTATTACTTTAGTAAATAGCTGTGACTATGTTTGGGCAGGTACCTAGGTATCCATTCATCTTAAGTTATGATCATAATCCTCTTGCTTTTATCCCAATTTTATTTGAGGTCAGCTCACGTTTTATTTTTCCATGCTCTCATTTTACTCAACTAAGAATTTATAAATCTGAAGGTCTAGCCTTTGTTAAGATTTATAAGCAAAGAAAAACAATAAAAAACTGGTTGCTTTGACAACAAACGTAAACGCAAAAGTTTATCTAAAAAGACATAGGAGACTTACTCGTATCGGTGCGTGTAGTGCGTGCCTCAAGCGTAAACATGAAAATTCACAACAAAGTTTCCATAAACACGTTTATTGGGAATATGTTAAGCTTACATAGTTTCGGGCTTGTAGTACAAGGCGAAGGTTAATTTTCATTGCTAATATTCTCCTGTAAGTAAATTCTGCGTGGAGGTACAATGTATGTAGTATTTATATTAGCGGCGCTGAGTATTGGGTCAATGACGGCCGACACAGACAGATTAATCGTCTTTGGTTAACAGGCTCCCATACAGCGTGAACTTAGTGACATCACGTTATGATTTCTATAAAAATTAATTATACTTAGGTACATTTATTTTTTCAGCTCCATGAAATCAGATGGCTTTTCGTACTCCAACGCCATGAGAGTCTTTAGGCGGAAGCTTTGTGGTGAGTCACGAATTTATTTATATTCGTATGTAGTCGATTTTTGATGACCTAAATGGGGTACCGATAGAGCGTTTTCCTCATTGCTCCTTGTTATTTACGAATCATCCATAGAAACAATGAAAATAGCGAAATGACCTTAATTCATTTGTAGTCATATGTATTGTTTCCATATAATGAACAATTAATTAAATGTTTATTCCTGGCAAATTGGCCCTATCTGGGAGTATGACGGTATTGGGAAACCGTAATGATTTAGGTACCAATTTTCTGGTTCAATTTTCCCAATTCTCAATTTTCTCAATTCCCAATCTCAATTTTTACTCGTATATACAAACTCCAAATTGGGGCCTTTGTTCGCGTAATTATGACGCAGGTACCAGCAATAAACTCGAAAGTTTCCCTCTGAAATGAAGTGTGAACCTCATGATATCACTGGCAGTAACTAATTTGAGCAATTATCTAAATTAATACCTGTAATTAACGTGTTGAAAGAACAGACTGCGGGTGTGTGTCTAGCAAGTATTGCCGATGTACACTCATCTCTATAATTTTACAATCTGCTAAAAGCCTAGGTGTTAGTGTTTTGATAGGCTACTATATGTACATTAGGTGTTTGCTGGTTTCTATGAACTTAGGTAGTAATTGGTAACCTCATGTTTCAGACTGCGAGGCGCTTATTGCATTGTAATAATTATTTTGCGGTTTTGCTGAAGTGGGAGGATTTTTATGTAGGTGGATATCAATTTGTTCCTTTTGAAGGAGTATCAGGTTTTTGAAAGTAACGTCAAGGATAGAGCTAAGAGGAGAAGAAGGAATAAGAAAGTTGGCCATGTGGGAAACATATAGGTAGCAGGAAAGGGAGATAGAAATTTGATGTTCATGATAGTTTCCTTACAGATTTCGAGTAAAGGATATGCTATTATAGCTTGATATCATGTTAGAGAAAGTACTTATGTGATTTGAAAAAAGTGATTCCTGTCCTAGATGTTGTATGTGTACTGATCTGCAGTTTTTGTTCAATTTTATAAGTATGTAACCAAATACCGATTGTATCATACACAATATCCAAAAATAATATTCGTTACTGTCATCGATTACCGAAATGCATATTTCATAAGAAAATCAGCCTATCAAAATTCATTCGTTCATTGTTATCCATGGGAAACAATGGGACGTTCAAAAGTTTTGGCAATGCGAATGAATTTTAGCCCACGCTGCGAGCCTTATTGAACAGCATATTTAAGTTCGATGAAAGGCGCCGACCGAAGTGTTAAATCGTACAGGGAAGGAATATCTAACCATCTTCGATAGTTCTTGTTTCTATTCCAAGATTTTAGCATAATATTTCCTAAAATGCTTGCCAATTTTATGGTTATGCGTCGATCGATAGTATTCAGAATTTATAACTTTTGCGTGAAATCAAGTTTAATAATAAGTCTTTGTTTATCCTGCATAATTAAACCTCATGATTGAGGATATCTACATTAATTTGAATGCAACGGATACTGCTACTGACGGTATTACTCAGGGATACCATGCACTGATCATCTTTGCCATAAAAAAGTACAACGAGGACCGAAGTAGTAGTACAAAAACTGTAAGATTTCCTGGTGCCTCGTCGAACCATATTTTACTGCACGCTCGAATTAAAACATACGCGGAAGGATTTCATACGTGAATGTTACCTAAACAAAATTGGAGCAACTAGTTTCGCCTGAGAAAGTGTTCCATAAACAAAGTCAATTGGTCTAAACGAGTGAATTTTTATTCTGGGGCGATGAGATCATTAGGTGAACGCCCGATGGTTGAGCGGTTTTTGTGAAAATGGGCCGCGGGGACTCCACCATGACATTGATGGGTTGAGCTCAGGCCTCCACTAAGAAAGCAGTCACTTGTTTTATAATTGAATCCGATATAAAAAGGAGGGAGCAACAACTACGTCTTTGCGCATATTTCTGCACGCTAACTTCCTACCTTCCTCTCAATATTTACTAGCTCTAACTGGGTTGCATTTTATGCCAAAGCACTGGTATTTAAATTCGATCAAGTTAATAATCAAACAAAAACTATCAAAATAAATTTCGGAATTAACCATTTAGTTATTTAGGGGCTTTGTGATACACATTTATGCCACAACATTTGTTTTGTATATAAATTCTTTGGCGGCATGTTTTTACATGAGAACGGAAATTAAATTTCATTCTACGCGGCGACAGAAGTAATTTACTTTGAAAATACGAAATTGTGATATAAATACTTAACTATTCCGTACTAAAATTATTTTATTACATGCGGCGCCTAGACAGGAGATTATTTAAACGGCCTACCTAGATTTGAAATAATATATTTTTATGAATTGATACTTCATCTTTAGTACACATAAAACTTTTTGGTTTTAAACTACATCGTTAATATTGGCATAAGTCATAAATCATTCAGCCAGGATGCCTTTTTTTTCAGGGTTTTCACGACGACCCGTATTTCGTGGATTTCACGGTTTACATAGGTGCTTTTGTTACGATTTCTTGGGTTCAATTAGCACAATTTGTGCTAAACTTAAAGTATATTGACAGATTGATTCATCATAACAAAGGACAGGTGAGCGAAGTGTGTTATTCGATGATTAAGAGTACGGAAGAACTAAGGAAAACTTAAATATCAGCCTCATTGGTTTGCCAGATCATTGTTTTTTGCGGTAGGTATTACAGTCGTATGTTTTGATATGTAATCGTACGACAATCGTATGACACCTTTTAGAGGGAAACAACTAGGAAAACAAATCTTCCTTGTATAAAATGTGCATAAAATTAGAACTGAAGTGATGCATATTTTTTAAAACCTTTTGATATTTTAATCCTGAAACAACCAATCAGTACTTTTGGGCGATTTCTTAAATTAAAAAGAAATTTAAATTATTTATTCGTCGATATTACAATACCATTTTGGCAGTGATACTCAAACTATGTTCTGGTTTGTAAGTACCTTGGGGATGTTAGTAGCAACAGTCAGGTTAAAATGGTGCAAATAGTCTAAAAACCCTTTCGAAATTTCATGTTTAACTCATCAAACTTGGATAAACCCGGGCTAATAAATTAGATAGGTTATTAATATTGGTAGTTGATGGAGTGAACATGTCATTTTGCATCCCAGAATTGATGACACTTTTTGATGTTTCCGTCCTAATTGAAATCTAGACATGTTTTTCGCAAATTAATACACATGGACACTGGACAATATTTTTTCAAAAATAATCTTTTCAAAAGCAAAATCTCAGAAGGTGAATACTCTATCAGAATTAAACATCACAGTCGATTTCATTTCTTTGTGTATGTATCATCTTGCTTACTCAGCAACCCCTTCTCGTTTACGGTTGCTAGCAAACCTAATTCAATAAAAAAACAAGTAAGCGTAGTTATGGTTCAGTGAAAATAATAAGAGCTTTTTTTATTCTCAATGCCTTTTTCCATTGAACATTTTAGAATTTGAATTATTTCGAAAAATAACATCACTATCCTAAAAACCCGCACCGATTAATTCAGATTGGTTTATGTATTTTTTTTTTGATTAGTGCTCCATTTCTCGTGTCGACATGAGATCCCGTTGATAGATCGCGCGCCATCAATCTGACTGATTGGTGAAATTGATAGGCGCCGTCTGCTACGCTAACAACTAGATGCAGCGAGAACATAAACTAAACTTACAGAAGCCTAACTTCATAGAACTAGGCCTTAAATTGTAGGCATCCACAGGGAAAAGACCGGTTAAGCCGTACACGGCCTCCTAGGTTGAACTGCGAGATATCATATAAAAAAAAACTGCGACATTCAAGATTTTTTTCTCGATTTCAATAAGCCACTCGATAAATCTGTCAGCGTACCGATTGCTTTGATTTCATTGCTAACTCAATAGTATATCAATCAACGTGTTGGGTTTAACGATGTCCAGCTGGTAAATGCGTAGGAAGACAATTATGGCGACTGAGCATCAGTAATTGGTCTGTTGTAATATGTAAAATTCTTTACACTACTGCCAGATTTGGAAGTGGTAATTAGTAGTTGGCTAGTGATCAGCTCGAAGGCGGTAAAAAAGATGGATGTGTGCTTTTGGTCAGTAAAATCAAGTAGCATTTTTGAAAGGGATTAGAGTGATTGAATTTATGTAACCAGTGCTACTGATGTTGACTTGCTTTGTGATCCGTTGTCTCGTTGAGTGGACTGACTCATTGTTACCACGTGACTGCCCCATTTGTAATGGAAATCATCTAGGATACTGCCTTTAGTCGCAGTTAGCAAAATAAGTCGTTTCTAGACTTTTACGTGATCTGTGTGAGGATCGTCTGATTTACTGAATAATTTATCATTCCTTCTTCACGAATACTTTCGTTGCAAAAGTTGCAAAAATAAACGAAATGCTTCGGTACGGGTTACTAGAAATAAAGCAAAAGCTTAAACTAAATGCAAATGAGCTCGTATTTTTAACATTCTTTTTTTAATGTTCTAACGTTATGTTAACCCAAGAGTCTCTAGGTGTCTGGCGCCAACTGCAGGTGTTCCAATATACTGCCTGGCCTATATTTTAAGAAAAGACTGGTAGACAAGTTAGCTAAATATTTGAAGTAAGAAAATTCATTTCAGCCAAACATTGTTTATTCATGTCTCAATGCGCCTAGTGTATTTTTACATCCAAGTACCTAAACAACTATTTGTTGTCCAGAGCGCAGGCTTTATAATAATAGCATTTGACACACTTTGAAAAACGTTGGCGTTCTCGGTTTATGAAAGTGGCGCCTGTTGATCCAAATCTGTAAATCATACAATTTGGCATTGCGCCGGACAAAGATTAGCTACTAGAGCAACGCGCACACTGGGACAAAAAATATCTTATGAGACAACACCAACATTTACTATTTTAGATTCGTATATCTTTGATGGTATCGGCTCAGGGCATTTTCAAGGAAACAGATATCTAATAAGTAAAATTATTGGTAAACCTTAAAGCTGAAATATGACCATTAAATAGAACACATCATAACGTGTCCTACATTTAGCGGAACATATTGCGAACTACCGGATGTAAGTAAAACCGCATCCCGGGATTAATGTGTGGTACGCATCTACTAACGTGAATGAACTGCCCATTGATCTTATTTACAGTACTTATAAAACATTTAAGCGTGTCTTCACGATGCTCTAGATTATCTAGAAAGCTGTATTTTTTCTTTGAAATGTATTATTTACGCCCGTACGGACGGTTACAAAAGTTGCGCCTACAAGTTTGTTTACAAAACAACAGAGGTGAATGAATTTGCCGAGTGTATCGTAAACACGAGCAGAATTATAACTATTTTGGAACATGTTAACAGTGTACAATCTGCTTTTATTACGAGAGGAGCGACTAATAACAGCCAGACGGCTCAGATACAAGGATGAAACGTTAGAGCAAAATTAGCGGTGCAATAACCGACGGGTATATTTCAAGCACTTTACGCTGACAAGAGACATGTCGAGCCAGAACGCACAATTTTTAATAGTAACGGATATCTTGTTTATTGTTTTAATAGACTTACATCGCGGAAGTAGTTGAGTGATGAATGTGATGATGCTATGTGGTAACTCAATCTTTCTTTTGGGTGATTTAAAACAAGTGCTAGGTGTCTGAACAGAACATGATACGTGACATGATTTAGTGAAGACGTATGATAAGAAATCTAGGTCGCAAAAATAATGTGAAAATCTTTAGATTAAATTTTCAAAATCGCAACATGAAACTGAGCAATATGTCGTGAATGTGATGATATTAGCAGTAACTATTTTATTATTTCATGCAGTGTGCCAGCTGTCTGATGATATATTCAATATTTTTCTTACATCTCTCTTTGATTTTAATAATTTGTAATTTTGCGTGACAGCTTAATCTGTTATAATGGCCATTGTGCGTGATTGTCCGAAAAGGCTAATGCAAACATTTATTTAGTCTGTTTTACTTTACAAATGCTTGGTAACAGTTATGTTGTCGAGTCGGGAGTATTTCTGGAGCTAGCAACGGGTCGTGGGCTTGTTTAAGATGTCTTGTTTGAAGTGCTCGTGGTTGCTAAATGAGTACGATGTTATGACAGACAATCGTCTCCGCAAACGACTGCGCCGCTTTGAGACTCCACATAACATTATAGAAGAGCGCAAATTAGCAAATTAAATGTACTTATTACGACGACTGTTATTTCAAATTATTTGACGGTTCGACTTAAGTTCTAAGGCTGGATTTAACTCGATCGTAAGTATATCAAATTATGCAACGCGGAGTCTATTAATTATATTCTAACACGCATTATTAACACATAAGGAGGGATTATAGAGTATTAGGAATACGTGGTCGGTTGACGTGTTGATACGATCAATGACAAGGAGTGAATGCTATTGTACATCAGAGGTGACAATTGATATTATCTGACAACTGGTTGATGGCTGAGCGGGCCACACACCTCCAAGTGTGTTTGAATATACTGTTGATTATAGTGAAATATTTTATAGAACTTTTGTCACTTTTATAACTTTTGCATTACCATTAACATTGTAGATAGAAATTGACTCAATATTCAGACGGAACTTAAAAAAAGAACTTTTAATAAAACTAAGTTTTCTCAAGTACCTACGAGTCTTATTTTCTGAAAAACAATTAAAAGTTGGTAGTACATAAAAAAACCCTAGACGTAAAGTTGCACAGAGACATTCAATACATCCAATTTTTAGGTAATTTTTCGCTTGTAAACCTAACCTAACATTCAAATATCCAGCTGGAATATTGCCATCACCTTAACAACTAAGACCCGTAGTTGCCGTAAATACTAGAAACAAGTCGTTTCAACAGCTGACAATTATCATTATTAATCGTAAACAAATACTAAAACAGTGTTAGTTTTGGACAAGTTCCTGATTCATTTGTGAAACTTGATTGAAGGAATTGGGTTAAACTACATTGTTTATAGGTGAATTACTCTATGAGTAGTCGGATTATAATGTTGTCTATTTCAACCTTTAGAATAGTAAGAATTTATTAGTAAGTAGGTAATAATATTAATCCCTCTCTTTATTAAAGCAGTGAGGTTCCATCTAGTATTAATATATTCATATATGTTGTTCCATATGCTTTCACGTTTTTTTGTTGAATATTGTAAGTATTAATGAAGGATACGCAATTTAGTGTTAAAAATAAAAATCATTATACATTATTAAATAGGTATTTTTATGTATTTCTAATCGGCCTCATTATCTCTTTAAATGCCAAGTTATGCAGTTTATTCATTTAGATGTAAATGAAAACGCCGAAATTGTGTAATTTCAATAATTTACAGCAAATTATGTTATTTGGCGCCGTTATTATTTTTCTTGTATGTATTATGTATGCCTGGTTCATGTTTAATGCCAACTTAGTCTTCGTATAATTTGTAGCGGATTAGAGCTATACCTACATACGTAAAAGTCAGTATGCCACGGGTAAATGACTAAACCTACTTGTGTATGTACTCCTTAGAATACCTAAGGTGTATTAATTACTACTAAGTAGCTTCCTAACTCACGACAGTCATACAAATTAGAAGTTGGTTCATTGACAAGAAATACAGATTGCCCAATGTACTTTACGAACCTACATATTGTTAAAGGCAGTATGGCATGCAAAAAGCTACACATGTATGTATTTAAAGTTTTAATCCAACAATAACATTCTAAATCTTCTGTAAAATATTTGGTTATGTATTTCAGATTTACACTAAACATCTGTTTATATAGTGGCAACAGTTTTTATTTATTGCAACGCCACATTAAATTTTATCTTCGCGTAGTAAAAGTGAAATATATGTTACGATAGTTCGGGTGTTTACGTTGGATCCAAGGGCCGTTTGGATGGCAAACCGAGTTTGGGGAGCGAGCGAAGCGACTCATACGCAGGCACCATGGAGAACAAAATGACTAGTGGAGATGTCAGAACGCAAGATCTCTTAAGAAAGTAGCTCGCTAAAATGCGGGTGTTCTGGGAGCCCGGAACATTATTAGCTCCGCCTTCATACGGCTTCTTTTGAATCTCCAATCAATCAAGACCAATCTTTGAGAGAAGTCTCAAGAAATCCGAAAGCCTCGTTAGTTTAATAGTTACTGATGGGTCACGTCTACCGTACGTTACTTTACCTACAAGAAGGCGCAGCATTTACTTACATCGCATCTCCGCTCTTTTCTTCCTCCGTGGCAGGGGCCCTAATCCAAGTGGTGCCGATAAATCAGTCGCAATGGTGATTGGTGACATCATCGTCTACTGCTCGACCTTCCGACTAATATTCTCATACATTTTCATGGTAAACAGACACATGTAGGTCGGGTGCCTTCAGTGATTGTTAATGCTTTATGAAAATTTACGCACTTTATTTTGGTAATGAGTCCTGTGTCGTAAAGTACAGATATTAGATTGTTCTAATCAATTGATTTAGTGCCACATTGTGCTTTACTATTGCAAAACATGCGTACAAATCACTTTTACGGTGACATTGTTTGCATACTGTTATTGTCAATTGTCTTAAAGAGTGGTGATTCTCATGAAGCAATTCCTATAAATTTTGTTTCGAAAACGTAAATGTTGCTTCTCTGAAGAAGTATTTATGTTATCATTATCGTTGAACCAAAATAAATGGAATAATTGAGATTGAGGTGACTCTTTGTTTTTACGCGTTGTAAAGTCATTGTGTCCTAAAGTCACACTGGTGACAATTTTTTGTTCCTTTTCGACATTTCGTGTTGTTTTCTTACAAGTAGGTACTGTCACTGTTTTTATGTTACGTGAGTCTTGAAAAACATTTCGGCCAGCCCGATTTTGTGAATTAAATAATCATATTTATTTACAATCACATGTACATAAAAAAATAAAATGTATACGCTTTTTGCCGTATAAATGTATTACTGACTTTTTATAAAAGACTGAACCTATACAATGTTATGGGGTGATGCTAAAACTCAACTATAAGGCCAGCATCACACAAGATGAGAATGCATAGGCTTGCCTGTTTCGTGGCCCCACATCGTTAGACATAGGCTGCCGAAAGTGTATTCGGAAAAGCGTGCAGACGCCGGCGGCCGCCCGTTTCGATATTTAAAATTGGAAGAGTTGAAGATCGACAGCAAACGGGCGCTCGCGCAGTCAGTGGCCCGCAAGACGCCGCGACGCGCGCTCCGCTCCACGAGCCGCTCGATCCCACGACGCACCCGACTCATTTTCCGAACGCACTTAACTCACTCTATTACAGATGCGAACGAAAATACCAATTTATTGAATTAAAATAAAGAGGATTATTTATAAAATCGTCTCTAATAGAGGAATCGAAATTCAAATAATAAAACACGTGTTTATATATAGTTGGCGCGAACAGAATACGGTGTTTTCTGAACCATTTTTTTTTCACTTACGAGTGAATAAATAATTAGCGGGCGACAACGTCGCGATAAATTTCACTTTTTACCGGCAAATATCTTCGCGTCTACGGACTGTCTATACTTAATGGAACGGAGATTACACCAATAATCCAAGTGAGTAGTCACCCTTACTTTTTCTAACATAATGTCATTAATTATATTCTCATGTTCACATTTTAATTATATTTATCTATGTAAAAATTATGTAAAGATTATCTCGTAACCGCTTATCTTAATAAATATTATCTCCTGTTTAGGGATTTGTTTTTATGGCTATCTGTGTTTATAGAGTTTTGACAGTTTTATCATTGAAGTTGCAAATGTAGGTAAGAGCCATTATGAGAACACGTAAATTGGCAATGGCCAGGAAAAATAGTCCTGAGTATACGTATAGAAATCACCTAGGTAATTCATGCAATTTCATTTTTCCTCTTAACATGTCTGCAATTAGTTCAATCCCTAATATAAAAGCCTAATAAATTCATGGGAGATTTTCAATACGCTTCAATAATAATTTTCAAATCGAACTGTAATACCCTGACACAGCACACAGTTACCAACACACAGTTCTGCAAATATTGTGTAACGTGTTTAATATTTGTACGCAGACATTATCTATTGAGCAGAGGCGTTAGATAATCGGAACAGGACGGCCATTTAATTGACCATAAGTGCTTTCTATTTGCCCAAGTACTCGATGACTACAATCAATACACGAGTAGAAACAATTTTATATCACCTGAACAAACTCTCGTTATCACATAGTACCTGCCATGTCCCTATTGTCAAGTATTCTTGTTTTCATTCTTTCTCGTAAAATCGACTGTATTCTTAAAAATTTCAACATAATTATGCATACATTAGACGTGATAAAGACACGAAAAATTTACATCAAAATAAAATAAAAGTTTAAATTGCGTTGATATAATTAATTGGGTATTCTAAAATTATTCAACGGAGGCGTTTCTGAATACGTTTTGTTACTAAGTGTAGAATTAATTGAGTAGAATCCAGCTAATTGTGTTGTTATACGTATCAATAACCTCGACGTGCGAATGAACCAATTTAAATTGGGACTAATATATTTTAAGATGGAACGTGTATGCAACAATTTGAGTCGATATGCATAATAAAATATTAATGTTTTAAGTGACCAAATCGATTTTATCATACAGGTGCATGACCTATGGCATTTGACACCGGCCGAGTGACTTCGCGTAAAAATATCCAAGCATGAATGAAATAGTTGTTCCACCGTGTTTTTACAATTTTACTGATTTATTTTTCTGTTCACTTGTGTCACCGCTTGTCTGGCTTTTATGCACACAAGTGTTATGTTATAACTTTGTATTAATTTTGTATGTGATGCTTTCATTTGAATATTGCCCTTATTTTGCTCTATTTTGCAAGACAGTAACTTTGTTTTACTTTGGTATCGAACGCAGACGTACTCCAGTCACATAAATTATCTAAATGTCGAGGATGAATGATTTTTATAAGAGTTCGTATTGAAGTAAACAGATAACCATATCGGTGTTCTAGCAGGTGAATGAACAGTATTTCACATGTGCTAATTTTCTGTCATTGGTTAGCGGTAATGTTTTCCACCATTTCTGAAAGAAACCTTGTGGAGTGGACTTGCTAATTGCTTTAGGCATTTGCAGATATGACGTTTATGCAATATAATACTGAAGTTCTATCGAACATTTTTTTTTCCTTATTTTACACACGCACTCTAAAGACGTCATCAGTTATGAAATGTGCACCCATTTCAATTCGATATCGATTATTCTAAATTCAGAACTTGAATCGTAAATTGAAATTTTATGTCTTTATCAATTCGGCCAAAGTTTTTGGTGTTCTACATGAGCCGGGAAGCATTTTATTCTATTAGTGTTTATAGGCCTATGGGCAACACTCATGGGGCCATTTAATGCTGTCAGGCCGTGGTCACCTCGCAAGCAGTTTGTATCAATTAAATCGTCGTTGTTAATTTTCGCGATAGGCTCGTGAGAACGGCTGAGGGTCGCGCGGTCAATGCTGTGGTGACGAAGCCCACAGACGATCTGTAATTGTGCCAGGATAGATAACACTCATTACTTCATTAGATGTATAGATTGTGTGTTTTTTGCGTGGTGTTTGTGACTTGGTCATGAAACGTGACGGAACCTATATTAGTGTTGGTTGTATTTTTTTTTATGTTCAGAACGCGTAGGTGATTTTTGTATGTACAAATAGACTGAATGGTGTGAATTTGAACTTGTGGGAGAGGTATTGTCACTGTTGCATGTTCTTAGAATAAGGTACCTATCTATATGAACAACTCAGTCACAATATTAATGGACCCCATTAATAAAAGTAAAGTTAAGACTTAGAAACTGTCTTGACATAGAAATTGTAAAAATAAATTGTTCAGTTTCTCGTTGTTTATACAATCATCGCATTGTATGTAAGTAGTACAATCACGTCTAGTAAGAAACATTTGCGTTCTAAAAATGAAATAAAGTTGAAAGTGGTTGTGATTGATGATAAAAGTGAGCCTCAACAAATCAACCTAACAAATACATAAACGTCCTCTTCTGTAGGTCACAGACTTTTGAACGAATACTGTTCAATGAACCATAAATTCTGCTGAACATAAATCCGCTTTACATGCAATGGTATGAGTGCAATACAGAAATATTTTATTCGAAATAAACAGTGATAGTTTACATTAGAATCGCAAAAACATATGCTTTTTATATAAGATGCTGATGACTGAAGTTGATATCTTCACTGAGTGATATCTTAAGTAGGTACATTTGTAATCTCTTACGGATGCCAAAAAACACATCTGCATTATCTTTGAGTTTTAAACCAACGTTTATGAGTTATGTTTATGCAATTAAATCTATCCGATAGCGCGATATGTGGACCAATAATTTAGGCGATTCTACAGACCATTTTGCAAACTATTACTGGCACAGTTTAGCATGTACTTTCCTATCGCTCTATACCCCAGCAACCGACGCCGTCCGATAAAAACGCCGGCTGGATTACGTCAAATGAAATGGGTTAAATGGACTGAAGCAATAAAAGTAGCCCTCGCCATGAACTCGGCACTGCGGTCGCCGCGGCCTCAATGAAGGCCACGGAACATCAGCGAAACTCTTTTGTAAATATTGACCTATTGGCTGATATATCGCCTGAATTAAAATAAAAAAGTATTTTATATTTTTTATTCCAAATTCAAAGTTTAAATTCAATGCTCGCTTGGCCTAGTCGCGGATAACTAAGCATGAAGTTCTGGGTGTTAAATTGGGCAGTACAAAGTGGTATTGTGTTTTTGACTAAGACTTTCTTACATGGCTTACAAAATCCGTGCGAGATTTGTCAGCTAATAATGTAGGAACTGTCTTGAACTTCCTCGTCATGCCTTTGCCCACCCTGTTAAGGAAAAATTAAATGTGATTTTATGTGGGTAAGTATTTGAAAAAAATAACAAATAGAGGATGATCGTAAACAATTTTAAATTGAACCGAATGCAAAAATCGCGGACTTGCAAATTAAAGAACTTCAATAAGATATGGTTTGTCTGAAAAACCCATTCGCGTGTAAAATTGATCTCCACATTTGCAATGAAATCTATGTACATTCGTTTCTATGTTAGAAATATTTTACTATTTTTATCAAACAAACATTGGAAAGTAGGTGAAGCACATTGCAAACACTAGAGTAAGCATTTTTGCGCAATTAAAGAATAAAGCATGCTTGTCAGCAATTGAGTGTCTCGATTTACAATCAAGATTTTTTGGCACAACTATTGTGTTTGATAAAACGTGTCTCTCTATCATTTGAAGAGCATCGGACTAAACAAATGCGTGTATTTTACTTATATTATAATCCAAAAAGTCACTCAGTCTATCACACTTTCAATGTAAAACGACTGAAGCAATCTTAAAAGTAAAGGGCTAGATCCGTAAAGTTTCTTTGTACGGGGAAACGTGAAGTTGTTCCTTCAAAATCCAGAAGACTCGGTACAGATCTATCTAAAAAGTGTTAATATGCAGATTGATTTACTAAGACAGCGATTCCCAAATGGGGTTCCGCGGAACCCTGAGGTTCCGTGACAGGCCCTCAGGGGTTCCGTGAAAAATTCAAGATTTCCATATGGTAAATCGTTTCACTTTTGACAATATTAAATTATTATACATTCTCAATTAAATTGTTTTAAATATTGCATTCTAAAATTCCATTTAGGCACCAGGTAGGTGGGTACCACTCGGGAGTGTAATGCCCATTTTCACCAACAAATACCTAAATTAAGGGATCCCCTAAGAGCATTTACGGAACACTTAATAAGAATTTCGTTTTCACCAAAGTTTAGGTATCCCTTATCCATAGTTATTTATGTCGAAATTGGGAGAGCCCTTATTCTAAGTGGCACTTAGATTAAGAGATTGTTGGTGAAAATGGGCATTAGTCTCGTACTTTCACCGCATTTTTTGGGCTTATTTCATCGCCAGGATTATACGTTTTGATACATTTGACAGGACGTGAAATGACACGGCATACGAGTATTTCCAGTGGCTATTTTTACCATGAATCAAAGTGTGACATTATTTCCAATTTTTGCACCTCAGCGAATCCGAAAATTTCGCGCTCGCTTCGCTCGCGACTCCATGTTACGTATGTTGGTTTTATGTTCGTTTAATTGTTCAAGTATCCAACACCAAAAAAATTTCGCGCTCTACCGTCGAGATTTCTTTGATGTTTATGTTTTATTCCTTTGGTTCAGAAAAAGCAATATAGCGCTTTCTTCGCTAGCTGCTTATTCATTTGCATTTGCTTTTTTGTGTGGATAATGTACTTTTTGAGACCTTATTAATTTACAGTGGTTTTATTTATTTTGTGTAGGTACTTAAACTAAAAAAAATCGCGCTCGCTTCGCTCGCGATACCGGCTACCATTGAATGTCTTTCAATGCTAGCGGGTGCTTGGAACTTCTTCTTTTAGTTAAAAAAAATCGCGCTCGCTCGCCTCGCACCTGTACAAACCCAATCTATTTCTTTTTGCGTTTACTTTGTCAGTCTTCAAACTGAAAACTATTCACATAATACACAAATTCAAGGGCGGTTAAATTGTTTTCTGGCCCGTGCGGCAGATAGGCATGCTACGCCTGAGTATAATACATTTATTTTTTCAGCTCCATGAAATCAGATGGCTTTTCGTACTCCAACGCCATGAGAGTCTTTAGGCGGAAGCTTTGTGGTGAGTCACGAATTTATTTATATTCGTATGTAGTCGATTTTTGATGACCTAAATGGGGTACCGATAGAGCGTTTTCCTCATTGCTCCTTGTTATTTACGAATCATCCATAGAAACAATGAAAATAGCGAAATGACCTTAATTCATTTGTAGTCATATGTATTGTTTCCATATAATGAACAATTAATTAAATGTTTATTCCTGGCAAATTGGCCCTATCTGGGAGTATGACGGTATTGGGAAACCGTAATGATTTAGGTACCAATTTTCTGGTTCAATTTTCCCAATTCTCAATTTTCTCAATTCCCAATCTCAATTTTTACTCGTATATACAAACTCCAAATTGGGGCCTTTGTTCGCGTAATTATGACGCAGGTACCAGCAATAAACTCGAAAGTTTCCCTCTGAAATGAAGTGTGAACCTCATGATATCACTGGCAGTAACTAATTTGAGCAATTATCTAAATTAATACCTGTAATTAACGTGTTGAAAGAACAGACTGCGGGTGTGTGTCTAGCAAGTATTGCCGATGTACACTCATCTCTATAATTTTACAATCTGCTAAAAGCCTAGGTGTTAGTGTTTTGATAGGCTACTATATGTACATTAGGTGTTTGCTGGTTTCTATGAACTTAGGTAGTAATTGGTAACCTCATGTTTCAGACTGCGAGGCGCTTATTGCATTGTAATAATTATTTTGCGGTTTTGCTGAAGTGGGAGGATTTTTATGTAGGTGGATATCAATTTGTTCCTTTTGAAGGAGTATCAGGTTTTTGAAAGTAACGTCAAGGATAGAGCTAAGAGGAGAAGAAGGAATAAGAAAGTTGGCCATGTGGGAAACATATAGGTAGCAGGAAAGGGAGATAGAAATTTGATGTTCATGATAGTTTCCTTACAGATTTCGAGTAAAGGATATGCTATTATAGCTTGATATCATGTTAGAGAAAGTACTTATGTGATTTGAAAAAAGTGATTCCTGTCCTAGATGTTGTATGTGTACTGATCTGCAGTTTTTGTTCAATTTTATAAGTATGTAACCAAATACCGATTGTATCATACACAATATCCAAAAATAATATTCGTTACTGTCATCGATTACCGAAATGCATATTTCATAAGAAAATCAGCCTATCAAAATTCATTCGTTCATTGTTATCCATGGGAAACAATGGGACGTTCAAAAGTTTTGGCAATGCGAATGAATTTTAGCCCACGCTGCGAGCCTTATTGAACAGCATATTTAAGTTCGATGAAAGGCGCCGACCGAAGTGTTAAATCGTACAGGGAAGGAATATCTAACCATCTTCGATAGTTCTTGTTTCTATTCCAAGATTTTAGCATAATATTTCCTAAAATGCTTGCCAATTTTATGGTTATGCGTCGATCGATAGTATTCAGAATTTATAACTTTTGCGTGAAATCAAGTTTAATAATAAGTCTTTGTTTATCCTGCATAATTAAACCTCATGATTGAGGATATCTACATTAATTTGAATGCAACGGATACTGCTACTGACGGTATTACTCAGGGATACCATGCACTGATCATCTTTGCCATAAAAAAGTACAACGAGGACCGAAGTAGTAGTACAAAAACTGTAAGATTTCCTGGTGCCTCGTCGAACCATATTTTACTGCACGCTCGAATTAAAACATACGCGGAAGGATTTCATACGTGAATGTTACCTAAACAAAATTGGAGCAACTAGTTTCGCCTGAGAAAGTGTTCCATAAACAAAGTCAATTGGTCTAAACGAGTGAATTTTTATTCTGGGGCGATGAGATCATTAGGTGAACGCCCGATGGTTGAGCGGTTTTTGTGAAAATGGGCCGCGGGGACTCCACCATGACATTGATGGGTTGAGCTCAGGCCTCCACTAAGAAAGCAGTCACTTGTTTTATAATTGAATCCGATATAAAAAGGAGGGAGCAACAACTACGTCTTTGCGCATATTTCTGCACGCTAACTTCCTACCTTCCTCTCAATATTTACTAGCTCTAACTGGGTTGCATTTTATGCCAAAGCACTGGTATTTAAATTCGATCAAGTTAATAATCAAACAAAAACTATCAAAATAAATTTCGGAATTAACCATTTAGTTATTTAGGGGCTTTGTGATACACATTTATGCCACAACATTTGTTTTGTATATAAATTCTTTGGCGGCATGTTTTTACATGAGAACGGAAATTAAATTTCATTCTACGCGGCGACAGAAGTAATTTACTTTGAAAATACGAAATTGTGATATAAATACTTAACTATTCCGTACTAAAATTATTTTATTACATGCGGCGCCTAGACAGGAGATTATTTAAACGGCCTACCTAGATTTGAAATAATATATTTTTATGAATTGATACTTCATCTTTAGTACACATAAAACTTTTTGGTTTTAAACTACATCGTTAATATTGGCATAAGTCATAAATCATTCAGCCAGGATGCCTTTTTTTTCAGGGTTTTCACGACGACCCGTATTTCGTGGATTTCACGGTTTACATAGGTGCTTTTGTTACGATTTCTTGGGTTCAATTAGCACAATTTGTGCTAAACTTAAAGTATATTGACAGAT
This sequence comes from Helicoverpa zea, assembly GCF_022581195.2. NCBI lineage: Eukaryota > Metazoa > Arthropoda > Insecta > Lepidoptera > Noctuidae > Helicoverpa > Helicoverpa zea. The sequence continues at coordinate 6,633,186 of NC_061466.1, read as the reverse complement.
TGATTCATCATAACAAAGGACAGGTGAGCGAAGTGTGTTATTCGATGATTAAGAGTACGGAAGAACTAAGGAAAACTTAAATATCAGCCTCATTGGTTTGCCAGATCATTGTTTTTTGCGGTAGGTATTACAGTCGTATGTTTTGATATGTAATCGTACGACAATCGTATGACACCTTTTAGAGGGAAACAACTAGGAAAACAAATCTTCCTTGTATAAAATGTGCATAAAATTAGAACTGAAGTGATGCATATTTTTTAAAACCTTTTGATATTTTAATCCTGAAACAACCAATCAGTACTTTTGGGCGATTTCTTAAATTAAAAAGAAATTTAAATTATTTATTCGTCGATATTACAATACCATTTTGGCAGTGATACTCAAACTATGTTCTGGTTTGTAAGTACCTTGGGGATGTTAGTAGCAACAGTCAGGTTAAAATGGTGCAAATAGTCTAAAAACCCTTTCGAAATTTCATGTTTAACTCATCAAACTTGGATAAACCCGGGCTAATAAATTAGATAGGTTATTAATATTGGTAGTTGATGGAGTGAACATGTCATTTTGCATCCCAGAATTGATGACACTTTTTGATGTTTCCGTCCTAATTGAAATCTAGACATGTTTTTCGCAAATTAATACACATGGACACTGGACAATATTTTTTCAAAAATAATCTTTTCAAAAGCAAAATCTCAGAAGGTGAATACTCTATCAGAATTAAACATCACAGTCGATTTCATTTCTTTGTGTATGTATCATCTTGCTTACTCAGCAACCCCTTCTCGTTTACGGTTGCTAGCAAACCTAATTCAATAAAAAAACAAGTAAGCGTAGTTATGGTTCAGTGAAAATAATAAGAGCTTTTTTTATTCTCAATGCCTTTTTCCATTGAACATTTTAGAATTTGAATTATTTCGAAAAATAACATCACTATCCTAAAAACCCGCACCGATTAATTCAGATTGGTTTATGTATTTTTTTTTTGATTAGTGCTCCATTTCTCGTGTCGACATGAGATCCCGTTGATAGATCGCGCGCCATCAATCTGACTGATTGGTGAAATTGATAGGCGCCGTCTGCTACGCTAACAACTAGATGCAGCGAGAACATAAACTAAACTTACAGAAGCCTAACTTCATAGAACTAGGCCTTAAATTGTAGGCATCCACAGGGAAAAGACCGGTTAAGCCGTACACGGCCTCCTAGGTTGAACTGCGAGATATCATATAAAAAAAAACTGCGACATTCAAGATTTTTTTCTCGATTTCAATAAGCCACTCGATAAATCTGTCAGCGTACCGATTGCTTTGATTTCATTGCTAACTCAATAGTATATCAATCAACGTGTTGGGTTTAACGATGTCCAGCTGGTAAATGCGTAGGAAGACAATTATGGCGACTGAGCATCAGTAATTGGTCTGTTGTAATATGTAAAATTCTTTACACTACTGCCAGATTTGGAAGTGGTAATTAGTAGTTGGCTAGTGATCAGCTCGAAGGCGGTAAAAAAGATGGATGTGTGCTTTTGGTCAGTAAAATCAAGTAGCATTTTTGAAAGGGATTAGAGTGATTGAATTTATGTAACCAGTGCTACTGATGTTGACTTGCTTTGTGATCCGTTGTCTCGTTGAGTGGACTGACTCATTGTTACCACGTGACTGCCCCATTTGTAATGGAAATCATCTAGGATACTGCCTTTAGTCGCAGTTAGCAAAATAAGTCGTTTCTAGACTTTTACGTGATCTGTGTGAGGATCGTCTGATTTACTGAATAATTTATCATTCCTTCTTCACGAATACTTTCGTTGCAAAAGTTGCAAAAATAAACGAAATGCTTCGGTACGGGTTACTAGAAATAAAGCAAAAGCTTAAACTAAATGCAAATGAGCTCGTATTTTTAACATTCTTTTTTTAATGTTCTAACGTTATGTTAACCCAAGAGTCTCTAGGTGTCTGGCGCCAACTGCAGGTGTTCCAATATACTGCCTGGCCTATATTTTAAGAAAAGACTGGTAGACAAGTTAGCTAAATATTTGAAGTAAGAAAATTCATTTCAGCCAAACATTGTTTATTCATGTCTCAATGCGCCTAGTGTATTTTTACATCCAAGTACCTAAACAACTATTTGTTGTCCAGAGCGCAGGCTTTATAATAATAGCATTTGACACACTTTGAAAAACGTTGGCGTTCTCGGTTTATGAAAGTGGCGCCTGTTGATCCAAATCTGTAAATCATACAATTTGGCATTGCGCCGGACAAAGATTAGCTACTAGAGCAACGCGCACACTGGGACAAAAAATATCTTATGAGACAACACCAACATTTACTATTTTAGATTCGTATATCTTTGATGGTATCGGCTCAGGGCATTTTCAAGGAAACAGATATCTAATAAGTAAAATTATTGGTAAACCTTAAAGCTGAAATATGACCATTAAATAGAACACATCATAACGTGTCCTACATTTAGCGGAACATATTGCGAACTACCGGATGTAAGTAAAACCGCATCCCGGGATTAATGTGTGGTACGCATCTACTAACGTGAATGAACTGCCCATTGATCTTATTTACAGTACTTATAAAACATTTAAGCGTGTCTTCACGATGCTCTAGATTATCTAGAAAGCTGTATTTTTTCTTTGAAATGTATTATTTACGCCCGTACGGACGGTTACAAAAGTTGCGCCTACAAGTTTGTTTACAAAACAACAGAGGTGAATGAATTTGCCGAGTGTATCGTAAACACGAGCAGAATTATAACTATTTTGGAACATGTTAACAGTGTACAATCTGCTTTTATTACGAGAGGAGCGACTAATAACAGCCAGACGGCTCAGATACAAGGATGAAACGTTAGAGCAAAATTAGCGGTGCAATAACCGACGGGTATATTTCAAGCACTTTACGCTGACAAGAGACATGTCGAGCCAGAACGCACAATTTTTAATAGTAACGGATATCTTGTTTATTGTTTTAATAGACTTACATCGCGGAAGTAGTTGAGTGATGAATGTGATGATGCTATGTGGTAACTCAATCTTTCTTTTGGGTGATTTAAAACAAGTGCTAGGTGTCTGAACAGAACATGATACGTGACATGATTTAGTGAAGACGTATGATAAGAAATCTAGGTCGCAAAAATAATGTGAAAATCTTTAGATTAAATTTTCAAAATCGCAACATGAAACTGAGCAATATGTCGTGAATGTGATGATATTAGCAGTAACTATTTTATTATTTCATGCAGTGTGCCAGCTGTCTGATGATATATTCAATATTTTTCTTACATCTCTCTTTGATTTTAATAATTTGTAATTTTGCGTGACAGCTTAATCTGTTATAATGGCCATTGTGCGTGATTGTCCGAAAAGGCTAATGCAAACATTTATTTAGTCTGTTTTACTTTACAAATGCTTGGTAACAGTTATGTTGTCGAGTCGGGAGTATTTCTGGAGCTAGCAACGGGTCGTGGGCTTGTTTAAGATGTCTTGTTTGAAGTGCTCGTGGTTGCTAAATGAGTACGATGTTATGACAGACAATCGTCTCCGCAAACGACTGCGCCGCTTTGAGACTCCACATAACATTATAGAAGAGCGCAAATTAGCAAATTAAATGTACTTATTACGACGACTGTTATTTCAAATTATTTGACGGTTCGACTTAAGTTCTAAGGCTGGATTTAACTCGATCGTAAGTATATCAAATTATGCAACGCGGAGTCTATTAATTATATTCTAACACGCATTATTAACACATAAGGAGGGATTATAGAGTATTAGGAATACGTGGTCGGTTGACGTGTTGATACGATCAATGACAAGGAGTGAATGCTATTGTACATCAGAGGTGACAATTGATATTATCTGACAACTGGTTGATGGCTGAGCGGGCCACACACCTCCAAGTGTGTTTGAATATACTGTTGATTATAGTGAAATATTTTATAGAACTTTTGTCACTTTTATAACTTTTGCATTACCATTAACATTGTAGATAGAAATTGACTCAATATTCAGACGGAACTTAAAAAAAGAACTTTTAATAAAACTAAGTTTTCTCAAGTACCTACGAGTCTTATTTTCTGAAAAACAATTAAAAGTTGGTAGTACATAAAAAAACCCTAGACGTAAAGTTGCACAGAGACATTCAATACATCCAATTTTTAGGTAATTTTTCGCTTGTAAACCTAACCTAACATTCAAATATCCAGCTGGAATATTGCCATCACCTTAACAACTAAGACCCGTAGTTGCCGTAAATACTAGAAACAAGTCGTTTCAACAGCTGACAATTATCATTATTAATCGTAAACAAATACTAAAACAGTGTTAGTTTTGGACAAGTTCCTGATTCATTTGTGAAACTTGATTGAAGGAATTGGGTTAAACTACATTGTTTATAGGTGAATTACTCTATGAGTAGTCGGATTATAATGTTGTCTATTTCAACCTTTAGAATAGTAAGAATTTATTAGTAAGTAGGTAATAATATTAATCCCTCTCTTTATTAAAGCAGTGAGGTTCCATCTAGTATTAATATATTCATATATGTTGTTCCATATGCTTTCACGTTTTTTTGTTGAATATTGTAAGTATTAATGAAGGATACGCAATTTAGTGTTAAAAATAAAAATCATTATACATTATTAAATAGGTATTTTTATGTATTTCTAATCGGCCTCATTATCTCTTTAAATGCCAAGTTATGCAGTTTATTCATTTAGATGTAAATGAAAACGCCGAAATTGTGTAATTTCAATAATTTACAGCAAATTATGTTATTTGGCGCCGTTATTATTTTTCTTGTATGTATTATGTATGCCTGGTTCATGTTTAATGCCAACTTAGTCTTCGTATAATTTGTAGCGGATTAGAGCTATACCTACATACGTAAAAGTCAGTATGCCACGGGTAAATGACTAAACCTACTTGTGTATGTACTCCTTAGAATACCTAAGGTGTATTAATTACTACTAAGTAGCTTCCTAACTCACGACAGTCATACAAATTAGAAGTTGGTTCATTGACAAGAAATACAGATTGCCCAATGTACTTTACGAACCTACATATTGTTAAAGGCAGTATGGCATGCAAAAAGCTACACATGTATGTATTTAAAGTTTTAATCCAACAATAACATTCTAAATCTTCTGTAAAATATTTGGTTATGTATTTCAGATTTACACTAAACATCTGTTTATATAGTGGCAACAGTTTTTATTTATTGCAACGCCACATTAAATTTTATCTTCGCGTAGTAAAAGTGAAATATATGTTACGATAGTTCGGGTGTTTACGTTGGATCCAAGGGCCGTTTGGATGGCAAACCGAGTTTGGGGAGCGAGCGAAGCGACTCATACGCAGGCACCATGGAGAACAAAATGACTAGTGGAGATGTCAGAACGCAAGATCTCTTAAGAAAGTAGCTCGCTAAAATGCGGGTGTTCTGGGAGCCCGGAACATTATTAGCTCCGCCTTCATACGGCTTCTTTTGAATCTCCAATCAATCAAGACCAATCTTTGAGAGAAGTCTCAAGAAATCCGAAAGCCTCGTTAGTTTAATAGTTACTGATGGGTCACGTCTACCGTACGTTACTTTACCTACAAGAAGGCGCAGCATTTACTTACATCGCATCTCCGCTCTTTTCTTCCTCCGTGGCAGGGGCCCTAATCCAAGTGGTGCCGATAAATCAGTCGCAATGGTGATTGGTGACATCATCGTCTACTGCTCGACCTTCCGACTAATATTCTCATACATTTTCATGGTAAACAGACACATGTAGGTCGGGTGCCTTCAGTGATTGTTAATGCTTTATGAAAATTTACGCACTTTATTTTGGTAATGAGTCCTGTGTCGTAAAGTACAGATATTAGATTGTTCTAATCAATTGATTTAGTGCCACATTGTGCTTTACTATTGCAAAACATGCGTACAAATCACTTTTACGGTGACATTGTTTGCATACTGTTATTGTCAATTGTCTTAAAGAGTGGTGATTCTCATGAAGCAATTCCTATAAATTTTGTTTCGAAAACGTAAATGTTGCTTCTCTGAAGAAGTATTTATGTTATCATTATCGTTGAACCAAAATAAATGGAATAATTGAGATTGAGGTGACTCTTTGTTTTTACGCGTTGTAAAGTCATTGTGTCCTAAAGTCACACTGGTGACAATTTTTTGTTCCTTTTCGACATTTCGTGTTGTTTTCTTACAAGTAGGTACTGTCACTGTTTTTATGTTACGTGAGTCTTGAAAAACATTTCGGCCAGCCCGATTTTGTGAATTAAATAATCATATTTATTTACAATCACATGTACATAAAAAAATAAAATGTATACGCTTTTTGCCGTATAAATGTATTACTGACTTTTTATAAAAGACTGAACCTATACAATGTTATGGGGTGATGCTAAAACTCAACTATAAGGCCAGCATCACACAAGATGAGAATGCATAGGCTTGCCTGTTTCGTGGCCCCACATCGTTAGACATAGGCTGCCGAAAGTGTATTCGGAAAAGCGTGCAGACGCCGGCGGCCGCCCGTTTCGATATTTAAAATTGGAAGAGTTGAAGATCGACAGCAAACGGGCGCTCGCGCAGTCAGTGGCCCGCAAGACGCCGCGACGCGCGCTCCGCTCCACGAGCCGCTCGATCCCACGACGCACCCGACTCATTTTCCGAACGCACTTAACTCACTCTATTACAGATGCGAACGAAAATACCAATTTATTGAATTAAAATAAAGAGGATTATTTATAAAATCGTCTCTAATAGAGGAATCGAAATTCAAATAATAAAACACGTGTTTATATATAGTTGGCGCGAACAGAATACGGTGTTTTCTGAACCATTTTTTTTTCACTTACGAGTGAATAAATAATTAGCGGGCGACAACGTCGCGATAAATTTCACTTTTTACCGGCAAATATCTTCGCGTCTACGGACTGTCTATACTTAATGGAACGGAGATTACACCAATAATCCAAGTGAGTAGTCACCCTTACTTTTTCTAACATAATGTCATTAATTATATTCTCATGTTCACATTTTAATTATATTTATCTATGTAAAAATTATGTAAAGATTATCTCGTAACCGCTTATCTTAATAAATATTATCTCCTGTTTAGGGATTTGTTTTTATGGCTATCTGTGTTTATAGAGTTTTGACAGTTTTATCATTGAAGTTGCAAATGTAGGTAAGAGCCATTATGAGAACACGTAAATTGGCAATGGCCAGGAAAAATAGTCCTGAGTATACGTATAGAAATCACCTAGGTAATTCATGCAATTTCATTTTTCCTCTTAACATGTCTGCAATTAGTTCAATCCCTAATATAAAAGCCTAATAAATTCATGGGAGATTTTCAATACGCTTCAATAATAATTTTCAAATCGAACTGTAATACCCTGACACAGCACACAGTTACCAACACACAGTTCTGCAAATATTGTGTAACGTGTTTAATATTTGTACGCAGACATTATCTATTGAGCAGAGGCGTTAGATAATCGGAACAGGACGGCCATTTAATTGACCATAAGTGCTTTCTATTTGCCCAAGTACTCGATGACTACAATCAATACACGAGTAGAAACAATTTTATATCACCTGAACAAACTCTCGTTATCACATAGTACCTGCCATGTCCCTATTGTCAAGTATTCTTGTTTTCATTCTTTCTCGTAAAATCGACTGTATTCTTAAAAATTTCAACATAATTATGCATACATTAGACGTGATAAAGACACGAAAAATTTACATCAAAATAAAATAAAAGTTTAAATTGCGTTGATATAATTAATTGGGTATTCTAAAATTATTCAACGGAGGCGTTTCTGAATACGTTTTGTTACTAAGTGTAGAATTAATTGAGTAGAATCCAGCTAATTGTGTTGTTATACGTATCAATAACCTCGACGTGCGAATGAACCAATTTAAATTGGGACTAATATATTTTAAGATGGAACGTGTATGCAACAATTTGAGTCGATATGCATAATAAAATATTAATGTTTTAAGTGACCAAATCGATTTTATCATACAGGTGCATGACCTATGGCATTTGACACCGGCCGAGTGACTTCGCGTAAAAATATCCAAGCATGAATGAAATAGTTGTTCCACCGTGTTTTTACAATTTTACTGATTTATTTTTCTGTTCACTTGTGTCACCGCTTGTCTGGCTTTTATGCACACAAGTGTTATGTTATAACTTTGTATTAATTTTGTATGTGATGCTTTCATTTGAATATTGCCCTTATTTTGCTCTATTTTGCAAGACAGTAACTTTGTTTTACTTTGGTATCGAACGCAGACGTACTCCAGTCACATAAATTATCTAAATGTCGAGGATGAATGATTTTTATAAGAGTTCGTATTGAAGTAAACAGATAACCATATCGGTGTTCTAGCAGGTGAATGAACAGTATTTCACATGTGCTAATTTTCTGTCATTGGTTAGCGGTAATGTTTTCCACCATTTCTGAAAGAAACCTTGTGGAGTGGACTTGCTAATTGCTTTAGGCATTTGCAGATATGACGTTTATGCAATATAATACTGAAGTTCTATCGAACATTTTTTTTTCCTTATTTTACACACGCACTCTAAAGACGTCATCAGTTATGAAATGTGCACCCATTTCAATTCGATATCGATTATTCTAAATTCAGAACTTGAATCGTAAATTGAAATTTTATGTCTTTATCAATTCGGCCAAAGTTTTTGGTGTTCTACATGAGCCGGGAAGCATTTTATTCTATTAGTGTTTATAGGCCTATGGGCAACACTCATGGGGCCATTTAATGCTGTCAGGCCGTGGTCACCTCGCAAGCAGTTTGTATCAATTAAATCGTCGTTGTTAATTTTCGCGATAGGCTCGTGAGAACGGCTGAGGGTCGCGCGGTCAATGCTGTGGTGACGAAGCCCACAGACGATCTGTAATTGTGCCAGGATAGATAACACTCATTACTTCATTAGATGTATAGATTGTGTGTTTTTTGCGTGGTGTTTGTGACTTGGTCATGAAACGTGACGGAACCTATATTAGTGTTGGTTGTATTTTTTTTTATGTTCAGAACGCGTAGGTGATTTTTGTATGTACAAATAGACTGAATGGTGTGAATTTGAACTTGTGGGAGAGGTATTGTCACTGTTGCATGTTCTTAGAATAAGGTACCTATCTATATGAACAACTCAGTCACAATATTAATGGACCCCATTAATAAAAGTAAAGTTAAGACTTAGAAACTGTCTTGACATAGAAATTGTAAAAATAAATTGTTCAGTTTCTCGTTGTTTATACAATCATCGCATTGTATGTAAGTAGTACAATCACGTCTAGTAAGAAACATTTGCGTTCTAAAAATGAAATAAAGTTGAAAGTGGTTGTGATTGATGATAAAAGTGAGCCTCAACAAATCAACCTAACAAATACATAAACGTCCTCTTCTGTAGGTCACAGACTTTTGAACGAATACTGTTCAATGAACCATAAATTCTGCTGAACATAAATCCGCTTTACATGCAATGGTATGAGTGCAATACAGAAATATTTTATTCGAAATAAACAGTGATAGTTTACATTAGAATCGCAAAAACATATGCTTTTTATATAAGATGCTGATGACTGAAGTTGATATCTTCACTGAGTGATATCTTAAGTAGGTACATTTGTAATCTCTTACGGATGCCAAAAAACACATCTGCATTATCTTTGAGTTTTAAACCAACGTTTATGAGTTATGTTTATGCAATTAAATCTATCCGATAGCGCGATATGTGGACCAATAATTTAGGCGATTCTACAGACCATTTTGCAAACTATTACTGGCACAGTTTAGCATGTACTTTCCTATCGCTCTATACCCCAGCAACCGACGCCGTCCGATAAAAACGCCGGCTGGATTACGTCAAATGAAATGGGTTAAATGGACTGAAGCAATAAAAGTAGCCCTCGCCATGAACTCGGCACTGCGGTCGCCGCGGCCTCAATGAAGGCCACGGAACATCAGCGAAACTCTTTTGTAAATATTGACCTATTGGCTGATATATCGCCTGAATTAAAATAAAAAAGTATTTTATATTTTTTATTCCAAATTCAAAGTTTAAATTCAATGCTCGCTTGGCCTAGTCGCGGATAACTAAGCATGAAGTTCTGGGTGTTAAATTGGGCAGTACAAAGTGGTATTGTGTTTTTGACTAAGACTTTCTTACATGGCTTACAAAATCCGTGCGAGATTTGTCAGCTAATAATGTAGGAACTGTCTTGAACTTCCTCGTCATGCCTTTGCCCACCCTGTTAAGGAAAAATTAAATGTGATTTTATGTGGGTAAGTATTTGAAAAAAATAACAAATAGAGGATGATCGTAAACAATTTTAAATTGAACCGAATGCAAAAATCGCGGACTTGCAAATTAAAGAACTTCAATAAGATATGGTTTGTCTGAAAAACCCATTCGCGTGTAAAATTGATCTCCACATTTGCAATGAAATCTATGTACATTCGTTTCTATGTTAGAAATATTTTACTATTTTTATCAAACAAACATTGGAAAGTAGGTGAAGCACATTGCAAACACTAGAGTAAGCATTTTTGCGCAATTAAAGAATAAAGCATGCTTGTCAGCAATTGAGTGTCTCGATTTACAATCAAGATTTTTTGGCACAACTATTGTGTTTGATAAAACGTGTCTCTCTATCATTTGAAGAGCATCGGACTAAACAAATGCGTGTATTTTACTTATATTATAATCCAAAAAGTCACTCAGTCTATCACACTTTCAATGTAAAACGACTGAAGCAATCTTAAAAGTAAAGGGCTAGATCCGTAAAGTTTCTTTGTACGGGGAAACGTGAAGTTGTTCCTTCAAAATCCAGAAGACTCGGTACAGATCTATCTAAAAAGTGTTAATATGCAGATTGATTTACTAAGACAGCGATTCCCAAATGGGGTTCCGCGGAACCCTGAGGTTCCGTGACAGGCCCTCAGGGGTTCCGTGAAAAATTCAAGATTTCCATATGGTAAATCGTTTCACTTTTGACAATATTAAATTATTATACATTCTCAATTAAATTGTTTTAAATATTGCATTCTAAAATTCCATTTAGGCACCAGGTAGGTGGGTACCACTCGGGAGTGTAATGCCCATTTTCACCAACAAATACCTAAATTAAGGGATCCCCTAAGAGCATTTACGGAACACTTAATAAGAATTTCGTTTTCACCAAAGTTTAGGTATCCCTTATCCATAGTTATTTATGTCGAAATTGGGAGAGCCCTTATTCTAAGTGGCACTTAGATTAAGAGATTGTTGGTGAAAATGGGCATTAGTCTCGTACTTTCACCGCATTTTTTGGGCTTATTTCATCGCCAGGATTATACGTTTTGATACATTTGACAGGACGTGAAATGACACGGCATACGAGTATTTCCAGTGGCTATTTTTACCATGAATCAAAGTGTGACATTATTTCCAATTTTTGCACCTCAGCGAATCCGAAAATTTCGCGCTCGCTTCGCTCGCGACTCCATGTTACGTATGTTGGTTTTATGTTCGTTTAATTGTTCAAGTATCCAACACCAAAAAAATTTCGCGCTCTACCGTCGAGATTTCTTTGATGTTTATGTTTTATTCCTTTGGTTCAGAAAAAGCAATATAGCGCTTTCTTCGCTAGCTGCTTATTCATTTGCATTTGCTTTTTTGTGTGGATAATGTACTTTTTGAGACCTTATTAATTTACAGTGGTTTTATTTATTTTGTGTAGGTACTTAAACTAAAAAAAATCGCGCTCGCTTCGCTCGCGATACCGGCTACCATTGAATGTCTTTCAATGCTAGCGGGTGCTTGGAACTTCTTCTTTTAGTTAAAAAAAATCGCGCTCGCTCGCCTCGCACCTGTACAAACCCAATCTATTTCTTTTTGCGTTTACTTTGTCAGTCTTCAAACTGAAAACTATTCACATAATACACAAATTCAAGGGCGGTTAAATTGTTTTCTGGCCCGTGCGGCAGATAGGCATGCTACGCCTGAGTATAATGAATATATCTCTAACCTAGGGCTGCCATCCGTCCGGGTTTCCCCGGATTTGTCCTCGTTTGGAGGCCGTCCGGGGGCCGTCCGGGCGGGGTTTCAAGAAGTGTCCGGGGAAAACCCGGACACCGTTCATGTAAGGAAGCACCTCATTGAATTTAAGTATATGTTAATAGTTAATGGATTACAAATGAGATATTATATATTTTTTTTAATCGAACTCGTTCGGAGAAAAAATGCGATTTACGCCAAATGTCCGGGTTTTTTTAATGTTTATCCGGGTTTGGCGAAATTCGAGATGGCAGCCCTACTCTAACTATATAACCATTTGGTGCGCTACCACGCGCCACGAGCCGTACCTAAGTGTTTTTACGTCTTTAGTTTACTTCTTACTTAAGCTAAGGTTCCGCCGAAAAATGGTGAAACGAAAAGGGTTCCGAAGCCAAAAGAATTCGGGAACCGCTGTACTAAGAAACGAAACGTACCCGTAATGTACGAACGCATCGCATTGAATGGTAATGATAACAGCGGTCGTTGAACGAAGCCCTGAACTTGGCTTTGGCCTTCGTGGCTCGCACCATCTCATTGTTAATATAAGGTTCTCTACAAGGTATTGTTACGTCACCGTTTTTGGTTCTAAAATTTAAGTGCGCCTTGTAAGTTGTAGGAGATTTGTTGTGTGAGTCGGCGGGTCGTTGGGTCGCGGGTCGTGCTCGCGAGTTGTCTCACGGCGGGACTGTAATTAGTTAATAGTTCAACGGCATGCCGCCGCCGAGTAATCGTGTAAGTCTATAGGTAGGCTGTATGCATTTTATTGTTACAAGAGTAGGTATTTGAGTTCAATAGTAGGTACATAATCGGTTGCAAGAATTAGTAAATGGATAAAACGAACTATTCGACGGTAAAAAATATTTAAATATATTCAAATTAAAACAAACTTGTGTCACGAAAACTCCTTTCAAGAATACCTACTAAACTTTTAAATTCGATGTATAGAGAAGTAACTATATTCTAGAGAATGAAATGGATTTTCCACCGGAAGGGAAATATATAATTCGGATTAATAAGTAATTGATGAATATTTAAATAAAAAAATAACTAGAATTTATTCTCGTAAACCTAAAAGTTGGTGAAAGCTCACTAATGTCACTGTAACCTGAAACCATTCGTCACCTAAAAAGCAGACGTCAATTGTCACCCTCATTTATTACCGTCCGTTCCTGTTCTAGGTCTAGCCTAGCTTCCACGTTCGACTAATTAGCAGTCACACGTGACGCGATAGTAGTGACTAACATTGTTTTTAAATATGTATTTCACTATGTAAAACAACACGCAGTCTTTATCGTCAGGAAGTGGACGTATAAATACGTTCACGTGCGACACATGTTCATCTGTTAGATCATAGATACGCTCAGAGGGTGACAGAAAGCGCCATAGATAAGCCTAGAAAGAAAGAGGAAGAGTGTCTATGGTTTGTCATATGTTACGTTGTAAATGGCGTTTGTTTTGATTAATGGTATGTCGTCAGGAATTGGGTGTTTCCCATTAATCATAGGTGACAAACTGTCATTGTAGTAGGTGAAATTATCTGAACAATAGTAATAGTTGCGTGTAAAGTTTAATTAGACTGATAACTCTAACAAGTACTGGAAGTATTTACTTATTAATTACTGTGTTAATCACGCTGGATTAATTTGCAAAGGATGTTAGGAACTGATAAACAGTATTTTTCTTACAATGGAAATATTTTTAGTACGTATCTGTCTTAGGTACATTAGGCACGGTTCTACTTTCAAATTGTAACTCGTTTCGAATGATTTTACTTTTTCTTAAATTCTCAAAAAACATGCGATTCACGCCATACGCTTCGTAGGCAGTCAGTCCGCAACTATGTTGGTCTAGATTTGGGTCGTACGTGATTATATCCGAAACTCTGTACCAGTTCTAGACTAAATCTGTTGGGACCCGTCTAACTGACCTCAATTGCTTTAATAATTTTGAACCATTAAACCTCCTAATGTATTTCGGTCGTCCTATATTGGTCGTAGACATAAATAGCGCATGTGTATCGTGTGACTGGAACATAAATTTCTTCAAACATAGCCATGTAAAATTTAGTATGGATAGGTTGGCACATTGGCCTAATTTTCATAGTTCAATAAAACATTCCCCTGACTTGTTTCCCTGAACTTGCACGCGGTCGAACCGCGAGCCGTCGACCGAAAATAGATTGCAGATTCATGCGTCAAACTATATATTATATGTTACGGAGAAGGCATTAGCTACATTAGCTGAAATATTTTTATTGGTTGCAAAATGTTTTACTTTGCAGTTTTCTTTGGGTATGTGTTTTTACTGATTTCATACAATTTATGTAAAATATGCACAAACTTGTGATAACAATTACAATATAAAAAAGTGTTATAAGTATAGTTCGGCCATTCAGAGAATGCGTTCCTGACACGTCGCGATTGAACTGACGACGTAACTTTGCAATGGCGTTGCAGTTACGATAAAAATATTTTTGCTGGTTGTTTACCGTTTTAACAATTGAGGAGCATTAAAACAACATTATTATATCAATAATCAATGAATGTAGTTACGTCGTCAGTTCAATCGCGACGTGTCAGGAACGCATTCTCTGAATGGCCGAACTATAATTACTTTATAATTTCCTAGATTGATAATAATCTAATCGTCGTGTATTTATAATTAGAATATACCACATCCAATTAGCGTATTATCTTCCTGCTAAGACTCGTTCGGTTTTTATTTTGGCCGGGAGCTCGGCGCGCTAGCAATGTCGTTAAAATTTTACTACTGGGCGTATGCAACACCGCAAATGTTGTTCTTCGTTCTGCTGTTGCTACGGTTGAGGGAAAAGAGACAGCCAAACTTCGTACATTCAGACCAAAAATATACTTAGTACCTACCAGCCTCACTATACTCATCTTCTAACTAAAACGTCATAAAAGTACTTCCGAACTTGATAAGGGCATCACGCAGGAAGATGACACTAATCTACTTACTAACTAAGCAAGTAAAATAATGAATAACGCGAATGACGAATTAGAACCTTATTTATTAAATCTGTCAACGGATATCACAGATTTCACCTAATTTTCCAGGCTCTAGAATCATCATGACGATGATGTCAACTTTTACTTTAAAAGTAGGCAATAAATCGATCAAGATTATGCGTCCAATCTTGAGGAAAGGAGTCGAAATGTCTGGTTGCGTACGTCAATGCGTTATCGATAACTACAATCGAAGATCAAGACGACATTGCACTTTACTACCAGGATGTTCGATTGCACTAAATGCGAAAATATACCCTCGTTACAGTTGTCATGTGAAAAGATAAACGCCTGATAAACAAATGATGTAATTTCGGTGTTATCATAATCTAACGGTTGACGTTCAGCTTGATAATGGAGGCTAACTTTCAGGCCATAACGTTTACAACGAAGCTAGTTAAAATAAAATATTTTTTTAAACTATACGGTTATCTAGACACAACAAATAATCCCATGATAAAACCTTCATTAAGATACCAAAGTCCTTCATTATCTTTCATAAAGTTTAAGGACCTTTTGGAGTATTAATTAAGGTTAATAGAAATGAGACGAGCGTAGGCGTTCGTAGGCGATAAGTTCGCCTACGACAGAACAGTTACCCATTTTACTCCGTAGGCTTAAAATAGATCCGTCAGTATCCGGTTCTGCTACCGTTTATCATTATTCTAATAAAACTTCTAATTATTATGAGATATGATATGTGACGCGAGATAAAAGTGGCGCCATCACGCTTGTTAGTTCTCGTATTTTATTTTAATTCTAATGCTGCGCTAATTTATTGCGAGAGTAAAGTTTATCCGTAGGTCTTAGATATGAGCTAATTAAAACGAGTATTTAATTATTATAACTTTGTAAAAATTAGTCATTATTATCGACATAGAAGTTTTTTTTTCCGTCTATCGAACAGCCAATTCGCGAATTTGTTTTACGTTCGTTATATTAATAACAAGCGATAGGGAAAAAATGTGACCTCAAAGTTCATTGTTTATATTATTAACGATGTTAAATGGTTTGTTTTAAATAATTCGGGTATTGTGACAAAGTAAACGTTTTAGTAAGATTGAGGATTTATTTCTTTAGAAATTATTTTATTTAGATATAAAGAGTTTCAAAGGTCAGTGACAGCCGGGTTCGCGAGCACGAGTTAATGTGAAATTATGTAGTTTATCAGAAGTGACTTAATTTTCGAACATAAAGAAAACATTGCTGACTGCTGCACTACATCCCAAACTCTTTTGACACTATCAGACACTATTTTATTTGGATTTCCTCGACTTTGCTGATACTCATCTTTACGGTGTCTTTGACTAAAGCAAGTCTGAATTACACGAGAGAGAACATTACAACAAATCAACCAAAAACATGTTTTACAGCTTACATACCCATTTATCTCAATACGGAGTCATTAAAAATTATAACAGTTTCACGTAAAACACCGCGGGTTTTGTTAATCTTGTTAGTAAAATAAATAATAGATAATAATCAGCCGACGAATGGCCTTGCCGAGGTCATTATCGCTATGAAAGTCGAGATAACGTATCGTGACATAAGGCGTTTTGGGACTGATCTGTGTTAGGAGAAGTTTTGAGTAGTGCTACTAGGAAAATGATTCTTAAACAATTAAAGGTCTCATGTTAGGTCAAAACAGTTAATGAGTTAATTAGTTAATTTCCGCTAAGTTTTGCCGGACTGTCTTCTACGGGAGTTAGATAAAAATAATGTTACCAAATTACCAAGACAGTGGGACTGAAACTGTCTGCATTGGAATACACTTATTTTTGCACTTGACATCACCTATTATAAAATATATAAAAATCTTTTCCCCGCTCCTTCTTAAACAATACTGCTCCACTTACTTTCCTTATCATAGACACGATTATCTTATCACTTACCTAACAGAAAGTTGTATGAAAACTGCCTGTTAACCTGCACACACGTTACTTTGTAAATAGTAAACATTAGATAATTTGGCACAGTTCGCAGAATTATATAGAAAGGAGAAAAAAAAAACGACTAAAAAGCGTTTTATTGTCATTAAAAAGCGGAACAGTGAATACTGCGATATCGAACTGGGGTATTCTATCAGTTCTTCAGACTTTAGATTTAGGTTTCGAGTACAATTCCTGGTTCAAACGGAAACGTATTTCCTGCGTTCGGGGTTTTTGATCTGGAGACCGCCAGAATTTGTTTTAAAAAGATTAATGCAAAATGGTAATTTTCAAACAAAAATTACACGAAATAACTTGGCACTGTCTTGTATTCAGCTTTACTTCATTTCTTAGAATCTGACATGAACGAATCGTCTAAATGCAGATTTTGATCAAACACGATCCATAGAGCAAATTTTTGAAAGGAGGAGATTAAAGAAACAAAAGACTACTGTAGGTATTAATGATTTGAGTAAAAGCATACGCATACAAACAAATAAACGCATTCTGAGTGTGAACAACTACAAACTACAGTTTTATGTACCGAAGCCTCGATTTATGTACAAATGTACCACTTAACCAGTTGACTTGCAACCTTACACCGCGCTTGATGACTGAATAAACAAAAGATTTCTAAAAATATCTCCCGGGACTACGGTTTTACTGTTTCTACTGACTTTTGTCTCGATAATGCAAGCTGCACATGGGAATGAAAGAACGTTGTTTTATTTTAAAGTCGATTAGACTTCTGTTTGCTCACAAAGTGTGTGCAAATCAATCATCTTTTTGTACATTTGCTGAAACTGATTGAGACGTGAAGAATTCTGCGGTTTCAGTATTTACTAGATAACAGTAAACTACCACAGTACTGCTCTGCTTATGTATGTTGACATGTTTAGTTTAATACTTCCACCAACAGGATAACAAAAAGACAGACTTATTGTTCGAAAATCTCTATCTTCAGGATATATCACAAAGGTCAAATTGCTTATAACAAATAGTAATTTCTAGACACTACATGATAGTTACATTTGAAATCAGCAATGTTAAGGGTTATCGTGCAACCAGGCGAGGTTATGTTTCATTCACAACTTACATTCATAGTTGCTGATAACAGTCTACTGAATCACACCCCGTCGAGTTACCAAGGTGCGATTAACATGTGACTTCAGCACGAGATCTAGGTGCAATCCATAGATGAAAAGGTTAATCAATGTTGACTTTGTTATTATTGCATCAACTGGTAGACTTCCACAACTAATTAAGGGTTTCTCCTAGAACTTCAGTCTCGTTATACCTACATATTTTCAACGACCTGCTTATTAAAAGTCCGTTGGATACTTGGTCCTGTTGGGGAAGACCCGGCACGGAACTTTTTGGATATCATCATCCTCCGAGCCTTTTCCCAACTATGTTGGGGTCGGCTTCCAATCTAACCGGATTCAGCTGAGTACCAGTGCTTTACAAGAAGTGACTGCCTATCTGACTTCCTCAACCCAGTTACCCGGGCAGCCCGATACCCCTTGGATATATGGACTCTTGTTCCCTTGGCACGGAACTTCTTGGATATATGGACTCCTTTTTAGAAGTGTTCTTCTGAGAAATGTTTACTGCAGATTCCAAAGTAACTGATGCGTTCGCAAAATCGTAAACGTTATCACTTTTATTGGCTACCGTGTTTACTCTGATGTGCAGGGGTCGTAAACTATTTACTGCTTTCGTTAGTAGGTGCGAAAATTTAACGGTGACCACCGGAACAGTTCCAAGAACAGTGATGTAAGTGATTGAGAATCGAATATCAAAAGATCTGTTATGATCATGATTAAGGTTGACAAATGTGAATAACTTCTCTACCTAGCATGGATCTTTTTGGTAAACGTTTTAAAAGCCGTATTGGACGCTCTATCTGATGAATTAAAAATAGTTTTCTACCCAAATTAAAACCTGAGTTATTTATCACCTAGGAAAAGGATAGATTTAGTTCTTGTTCTGAGCGTAAATCCAGCAGAAAATCCACATTCACCAAAGACTATTTTAGTTTAAATGTAAATAAAATGCTATCGGGAAGAGAGATACTTCGGAATGCTTGTATGCAATCTGACGTAACGAAATCTCCAACGTTATAAATTGGCACTGGATTGGTGCAAACAGAAACTGTGTGAACTATGTGCGTATCGTGTAACAGTTGCTAAGCCAATATTACTTTGTACAATTCTTTATACGATTCGGATTATGTTGACAAATGTTTCGCATTGCGATGCATCTTTGACAGTTCAAATAGTTATATCCCCAAGGAAAATAAATTCCATATCTTCCATAGATCTGAAGTGAAGAAACTTTAGACTCTCTATTTAAATATTCCTACATATATATTTGTCCTTTAAATATAAGTACCTAAGTTACAGGTAAAAGATATAAATAATTTCGCCCGCCCACGGTCTTTCAAACGGTGCCAGTCCAAGTTCAGATTGTTGGGTTTCACGATTTTCTCCCGACAATCAAGGACAGATTTATGTATCCTTTTCACGGCCTACGCATTACTAGATCTCGTTCTATGTTAATGGATGCACCATATTCTCAAAATAAAAATAAATAGTAAGGAATAAACGTTGCTGTTTCTCTGGACCTTTCTTGCAATCTTGACTTAGTTGTCAAGAGATTTTTATAAGGCTTTGAATTTAAACTTGAGCATTGAGCTTTTATTTCATAAATTCGTCTTAATTTAATCGAACTTTTTGACTACATCTTATTTTATTACAAACTGCATGGACAGTCATTTATCGATATTAGGTACATTGTAAGAATGATTTGGAAATCGCTTTCCTAAAACGATTTACTGCCCATTTGCCTACCGAAGTCATTTCATGTATCTATTATGTGGGCATTTGGAGAAATAACGCCTAAAATGTGGGTGTTCAATTTAACATTGATGTCTTCAAAAACGTTTAATGATACAATTAACCTATTCCCATTTTAAAAGGTGTCTATTTATCTAACATTTCGAAACCTTAAAAGTAGCTACTGCAAGCTTTTGGTAACAATACTCGGACCTCATAAATATATTGAACAGCATCGCTTTAATTACATTTAGTTGTTATTTCCCATTACCGCACGGTAAAGTCGTAAAAATACATGTGTGTATGTAGTTTTAGAAATAGTAAAAACTATAACCTTATCTGGATTTTTCAAATATGTGCACTTTTTTATATGCGGGTAATATCTTTGGTGAAATAAAACTAAAGGGTCTCACTTTGGTCCTTCTCAGTTTAATAAAAGGTAAAGTAATGTATGCATAGTTGTCCTGAGTGGGCGAAAAACCAAGCAGGTTCAGTGTCTTCCAGGTTCAAAGTAGTTTACATCTGACAATGTAGGAATCATGTACAATCGAGAACAAAAGTGTTAAGTTCTATACAATACTTATAAATCCTATACCTAAAAAAAATCCACTTTTAAACTATATCACGTTGATTATTTTAACTGAAAAGATTATCTTTTCATTGATACATCCCTTCGTATGTTGTATAGGTAGTCTTAGTATTTATTTTACATCATAATATCTATTTATAGTTTAGCAGCAAGGATTGAAGACTTGACTGTACTAAGACATTTATTTACCGTATTTGCATTTAAATTGAATGGGACCTACTTGGAAAATAAATATTTTGGTTGTTCTTTTAGTAAACGGTTAAACTGTAATAAAACCTTATTTGGTAGGTTATGTTCAATTTAATTAAAATATATAAAGATGCGAGGGCCATAGAGAAGGCTTGAATGAAGTTTCTTAAGTCTATGATATTAAAAAACACATGCATGTATGTTTTTCAAAAGAGGTGGCAATAACAACAGTGTATTTATTAGCAAAAAAAAAAAACATAATTAAAACAGGCAGCTTAAATAAATTACACCTTAGCCTAATATGATAAATGTTAGACCAAACAAAGCACCAAACAACATTATAAATACAACTTTGTTGCTAATGTCGTAATCAATTTTACACATAATCCATTTATTTTCCGCCTTCATATCGGACAGCGGTATAAATCATGAATGTTCACCTGTTGTACTATGTATTACATTTACTACGCTTGTGAATGGGACATGCAAACTAGTGTTGGCCCGTGTCGAAACGATACTTCAATTTCCGCACAATCTCTAGCGCCACCGTGAGACTTTGTAACTATCGATGAATAGATAATTTGCGGCTATAAACCATTCATATTACTTAACTAGTTATTTGCGTTTAAATGCTTTTGAATGGATAAGATAGTGTAGACTTTATGACAACAATAGAATAATCAGTATATGCTACCATTCATTTTAATTTCGATTATCAAATGAAGTCAAAACAGCATAATAAATCCAAATAACTCCAACACTCTGTGCAGAAGTTATGATAATAGCGATTAATTGTACATATTTACAAAATAAATATATAAACATTTTGTTTTGAAATACCTAAAGTCTGCAAGTCTCTTCTTAATAATGTAAATAAAACCACAATTATCAGGAATAATCTTAGTGTTTTTTAAAAACATGAATCTAGAATCATTCAACAGACTCAAATCGAGCTAACCCAGAAATATAACTGTCATAATATCACGAAGAGGACAATACCGATCGTGAAACCTTTATTATTAAGCTTTTCCTTCTTTTCAATATTTCTTAATTCAAAATACAAAAATAGGATTCAGAAAAACTAACCATACCAAATTATGAAAAAGGAAGTTCGTGATGCTTTTTCTCTTCTGGTATTGTATCGATAAAAGGAACTGAAGTGTAACAGTGACACATCACTAGTGGTCGACCTTTCCGTCGGCAGGCAGGCGTGTGACAGGACGAGTTGCAAGGCAACGATCTCAGCCACATGCAAATCTTATGCGGCTGACAATCTAATTAGCACCTTTATCGTGTGCTCGCAGTCTGCCAGTAATGTCATAATCATTTATGAGTCCACCACGGGAAAAATGAAACATGGCGACAGCCCTTCATATATTATACCCACTTAGGCAATATTACATTCGAGCCTCAACTAGATAAAAGACGACATCTATTGTCCATAAATTTCATTTACAGTTAGTTAATAAACACCTGGACAATCTTTTACGTAATAGAAATAGTTAACACCTCACAAATACCATGTAATACTTCTAACGAGAATGCGATTTATTCGCGCAGTTGTGCATTCATTAAACAGTGGTTTATGTAAAACACGTAGTATGAATTTCTCACACAATACTCGTACGACAACAACGGTGCGGCCGACTTAATTTTGCTAGCCTATTAACATTCTTTCTATAAAAACCAGTCTCTAGGAATAGATACCTAAATACCTACCGGGTTTCCAAGTATGTTCGTGATAGTATCTCCTACTAATCTGACACTAGACCCTCTATGCACGTGGCCTCATGCGAAACTAGGGTTGTCAGTGCTAGACAATACGCTGGACATGTCTTGCTTATTAAAAGCTGTCTCATAAATAGCACAACCTGTCTATAGTGTGTGAGTAACATTCATTTGTTTCTTTACTAGAAATTACTTATTTTCACTATATTTAGATTTACATCTCTTAGCACTAAGCGCAAATTCAAACACAATGTTTGCGCGCGCTGTAATTTATTTCACTGTTATTTTACATTAGCTTAGAAAGGAATTCGAACATAAATAACGAAAATATTAATTTGCAACGATCAACTGTCACATAAATTAGGGTTTGTGTGGCAGACTATTGATAGCTACAATATCTTGATATATTGTTATTGCTCAATGTTCCAAATAGTCGTTTTATTTAATTAAATAAAGCTGCATATAACAGCTCTAAAATCTTGCTGTGCCTTTCATTATTATTCAAAGGAATGACATATACTACGCCTTTGCTGCAAAATTCCTGATACAAATTGCCGTGGGAATGCACATTTGGAGGCAAACCGACACAGCGATATATCTTCATCAAGAAAATAAAATTACCTTCGGAGAATAAAAAAATCTTATCATATGCAATTTGTAACCTGAATAAAGTTGATTTCTATCGGCGAAGGTGAATACAATAGGACATTACACGATAGGTATTCCGATAAATCTCGGCCTACGCATTCGAAATGTGTTACATGAACGAACATGCGCACGCGATCCTAAATCGGTGTTCTACGAAACTGACGGTTGTCAATGTAAACGATGAGGGGCAATGTCATCAAACGCCCGCACGACTCAGGTTTCATTCATTCGTCTAGATCATGTAAATACGAGTAAACATAATACACATTATGTATTTAGACATTTCGTGTCGTTCAACTTTGCCAGCGCGAATTACGACAGGTGTTGTGTGCGAATGCAGAAGCATTAGTTCTTGCCAAAAGGTGTGTTCGAAATTTCTTGAGCAAACTGTTTATAATTCGATCTACATGCCCTTAAAGGGGAAGTTTAATGAGATTTTTTAAAGTATTTCTTCGTAATCACCGTCAATCATATATGGTTATTGAGTTATCATACAACTTAATCATTGTGCAAAGCAGGACTTATCATATGCGACACAATTCCACAACGGCTCTTAACATCGTGACAATGGATGAAAGTTAACAAAAAAATATTCGTATTGATTGATCTAAAAATAAATAGACAATCTATGATCTATTTTTATTCCAATTCCCATGCACTGAGCTTACTTTTACAAACAATGGTTATATGAATTATTCATGACGTCTCGCAGACAATGCAGTGTCAGTATTCAACCTAGTGACGAACCTCCCCCTTGCTCCGTGTTGACTCAAAGCCATCACACATCGAATGTAGACCAACCACAAATCAATGTAGGATTTTCTATTCAGAAAAACTGTTAGGTATGCACTTTACAATAAAGAACCTACTTGTCACGGAATTCTTGGGTTAATTTTCCCCTTTCTTGTATTTATTATCGATAACCAATACAGCTGGCCATTCAGAAAATGCAATTGCCAAGTTAATATGGACAGTCTGCAGCATGAATGGAACTTTACTTTGATGAATGACATCTTTGGTTGATTTCTTGACCTGGACTATTGGTAACAAAGTGACAAGCCTGACAGGTGAATGGTTGACGAATACTTTTTGTACTTTCAACACAAACGACTGGTCAATATTTTCCTAAAAATAGATGTGTCTCCCACGATTGTTTGTTTGTATGTTTAACATGTTTAAAAATTTCATAAAAAAGTATTGCGGTTGCTATTTGTTCGTGTTACTATATGTAACTAACGTTACCACGTATCTGTGTCTGATAAATTGGCACAAAACGTGATAATATAATCAGACGTCAAACCTGTCAAATTTCATATTCAAAATGTAGTTAAATATTTGATTACATTACATTATATTGTAGCAGATGGTAGCGATATTAGTAAGTAAATGTATGACAGTTTAATTAAAATGAATATGAGCGTATGAGAAGATTATCATTAAGCTGAAATTAACCTTTGATATTAAAGAAGTTAATATTAAGGAGCTTACTAATTTTCAGCAAGAAAGTCAATATTACGTACGAGACAAGATTAATTTGTTAAACCAGATTTGCTATGATAGGCTAGTTTACAAAGTTGAGCTAAAGTTCAATAGTCTGCGGTGACGTGGCATGTACGTAGCCGATTTACTTTAAAGATAAGATAATACTTATAGGTATACGTAGGAAGGTACCAAAATTATTGCACATTACAGGTAATGAGTATTTGTTAGCACAGTCCTGCGGGCAAGAATATTGTTCTAAGTTTCAGTCATAATATAAGACTCGCTCAAAGGTCTATGGATATCACAGAGGCCAAAACAGAACATAATAACGAGGTCCTATTAAAATGATGTCAACGAACTCACACAAATGACACAAAATGGATCACTGCAAGCAGTCTCTAACTAAAATCTTAATTTTCCATAACTGATAATAACTTCACTGTAGACTGCTCCGAATATTACGGGTCGTTAATAACGAGTAGTCATGAAATCTGGATCAGACAGTCGCCATTTGTCGGGCGTCTTTACTAATGGCACCTGTCACAGTGACGCCGATTCTCGGAGACAATAGCCGACAGAAAAAATGAGTCGCATCGCCACTCGACAGTCTACAGATTCCCTTGAACAATTTCCGGGTCTTTTTGTTTCAAGTGTACATTTATAATAGAGACCCGCCCCGTATCTGACTCGGGTTTTTCTGGGGCTAATATTACTGTACAAAAAATCTGTGCTTTATTGCCTATCATTGGTACTGTAGTCATAAAAACAAATTAAACTCATCGTATTGTAGGCTAAATTATTATTAGGGTTTCCCACGAGATGTAACCCACCAACGCAATCAATCAAACTAGGGTGACAGACAGCACGTAGGCCGCTGCTTTGCCTAATGGTTTGATTGAACTATCAATTCTGTTTACATCTGACCTCTGTATCAATTAAGCCTGTTATGTATATCTTAACCGTCTTCAAAATTGGAAGCTTTTCATCATTCAATGTCATATTCATTAACGTTATTGGTTTTACAATTACAATATTGTACTAATCAATTAGGCAAATGGGTGAATGGTCGGACTATTCTTTCGTTTAAATTGGTTGTTAAGTCATCATATCTTTGAAAAGATTGCCTTCACTCGGTAACAAGTTCGAAGTGATTCCTATTTCACATACCTGTGTAGATATTTTCGAACGAGCTCGGCACTCGGCAGGGCAGTCGGTTCATAAAGGGCAATAATTCGAGCCGAGCATAACCGGCGCTACCGGTCCTCACAATGGCTGCAGACAAAGCGCGAGTGCGCGTGAGACGATGACGGATGCCCCCAGCAAGCGCATTGTTAAGCCTCCTTCACATCAAGCCACTACAAAACTATTTACTAATAATTCTATCCAATACTTAAATCTATAAACTATATATCATCCTCTTATCGATTGAATAAATTATTATAATTATAAACGAGTTCCACGTGGCTTTTAATCAACAAATATATGTATACAATACTTATCTTGTTTTTAAATGCAAACGTTAAGCGTCGTCTGTAAAAACGTGAATGCATATAAATGCTCCTCATTACTTAAACTCTCATAACAACTCAATGCGCATGCAGTGGATATAAATAGATATCTTATAAATTACCGGCTTTAAATGATTTATTTTATAATGTCATGTAATCAGGATGCTTATTAATCATGAAGTACATTAAAAATAAATCATTGAACTCGTAAAATCACGACATAAAGCTCTTATCATCGTGAGTAAAGACAAGTGAACGAATAAAACAAATCGCGAACAATTAACCAGCACATTAAAAATAGAACATTTATGATAAGGGACTGTGTAAAGTTTGCATCAACGTCAACACACGTCTTATGTTTTTCACGAATTATTTCTACGAAGGAAGAAAAGTCTGCAGCGCAATCTTATTTTATTATCTAACCTGAAGTTTTGGAGCTAAATATATCGATATTTCATGTAGCCTGACATATCCTTAAATAATATTTACGTAAATTACTTGAAGTACTCAGACTCGTAAAAGTGCTTCAAGCTACACACTGCCGCAAGTAATTATTATTTTAATTTAATGATATATATCTTTAATCTCGACGTTATTCGTCTGTCCAGGAAGTGATGCACTACGCAACTTGATTATTATTGAAAGTATTTAAATAAGGATATTGGTATATTATTTCAAAAAGAAAAAAAGGACCTACTATGAGTGTGCCTTTGAATAATAGGAATCCTTTCCTTCGCTGGTTGTTGGCGCCACCGACCTGTCCTTCAGGCCGACCGTACAAGTTTTTGTAGTCCGAGACCATTACATTATCTACATTAAGCATTAAATTACAATCTGCAATTTAAATTCAATTATTTGAGCTTAGTTAAAATTACAACCAAGTAATCCTACGTGATTGGATGTAACCGACAAATTTATTTGTACGTCTTTCGGGCCGACATTTTCAGTTTTGTTTGTCACAAGTTCACAGATGTTACCGGGGCCCCTCGAGTTTCTCCACTTGTTTCATCTCATAGAGATAAGTGTTAATAATACTTACACACAGATATGAATTATATAACTGACCAAATTACTACATGGCCTCAAAACGAGACGAGCACTAAGTCCCATTATCAGATGTTTGACTAAGACCGTGGAAGAGATTGAGTCCAGGCCATACGTCATTATTAGCCTAGGCACGAATCGGGTCAGCACTAAGATTAGGTGCTGTACACACACAGATATAATTATCTTTGCTGATAACAATGATACTACGTGATACCGCGAAATCAGAGAGTTGTAAAGATTAACATGTTTATTCTGCGTGCGATGTCATTATTTTACTTGCGATATTATGTTAAAATTGATGTAATTTATTGATGGGTACATGGGCCGTATAACCGACTTCAAAGAAAGTCCTATTTTTGCGAAATAATTAATCTTCTCACACTGCATAGAACGTTAATCTTTTGATTTTAATAACTCCGTGTCGTGTTAAACAAAATGTGTATAATTATTTTAACCATTAAACTCGATAGTAAATACACGATAATATCCAGTGAACGTTACGAATTTCCTAGTAAAAATACCAGCAGTCTTACTTTACAGTTTCATATATCATGAATTTCATTAAGCTATGAAAGTCAACCTTAACAGTCCTTGTGGTTACCAAGCCGATTTTATTAAATACAGAATAGATCAAAAAATTTACACAGCTGTAATGAAGCGGGTTGCTGTTGTAATATGTACTTAATGTTTGATACAGGTGGCCCATATTGGCACGCGGCATATGGATGTGCTCACATAGGCTAATTAAATATGGCACAAACGTGCTGTCACGCGTGGTTACGCGTACGAAGAAAATATATAAAAGAATCATATTACATTACAATATCGATGATAATAATTGGAACGTTTTCGCAAAATCTTACGCTTTATTTGCAAAATATTGTTGTGTAGGTCTATTATGGTCCCATTACTGTAAGCTGTTGTCACGTTCGCAATCACCACAATTATGTCGAGCCGTTAGGTCTTTTGTCTTTATATGAAGCACTTTCATTCATTGTGTAGCTGTATCATTGTTTAAATGCCATAATCGTCAGGTGAAACTGCGCTAACTCCTAAGATAAAGTGGGTAACTCTTTGTTGCTGTGGTATAACGTTAATTACAGAGGCATAAAGCGTCTCAGTAAACATTTTGAACAATCCGTCATGGCGCCGAGCCCTGCCTCCCGTACCGAAGGACCAAACAAACACAAAGAGCGCAGCCGAGGTGCTGGCGCCTGCGTTATCGCGGCACGTGGCGCGTGGGCCTTGCGCCCTTTCATTCTTATTCCTAAAATACATTCCTTCATAGAAAAGCACGTCTTGTCCCGCCTATTGTTTTACTCTTTTTCCTTCTTAGCTTGCCCGACACGTAACGTACTGTGGGAATTTACAAGTTCACTACTTTCATGTTAAAATTGTAGCACAATGTATGTGCATATTTGTAGGGAAGACCGCTTATTTATGGGTTAAAATTGTAAATAACTCTACAGCCTGCCAATCATTCGTGTTTTGTCGCGATGCCGATGAAGAAAGCTCTGCTTTATAAAGAGAAGTAGTCAGCTATTCTTGCTGTCCCCCGTTGAATGCGGTCAGTTTTTTTGGCATCAATAAAATTATATTATGTCTCAATCTCAGCCTCTGTATCTTGTAAAATGTTATTATGTTAATGTCTCCACATTGTCACTTCATTAACAATTTTACGTGTTCAGCTTTATATATTTCTTGTCATAACTGGTATGGTGAGACGAGAGTTGTTCCCGACATAAAACAAATTATTGTTATAATGAATGGATTTCATAAAAAGATTACTGTATCTCTGGGACGTATTCCCAAATTTTGTGTACATATGAAGTGAGAAGATAAACGTAATTATGAATAATTATATAACCTACGAGCCGGCTCTCAGATAGAGATAGCGATCTTTAGGCAGCGGTCGCGTACATCGTACGTCGCTACACGTAGGAATACTGTCGCGGACCGCATTCATTTATTTGACTTCTATCTTTTTAATTATAACATAAAATAATTTATTTTAAAGTAGGACCATTTAAAAAATATTCATGGTAAGTGAGTGATATTTTTACCTCTTCTTTGTGTATTAAATTATTTTCGCGGTGTAAAAATTTAAATTTTACGTCTTGATTTTTCTGATCGTATTTAAATTAAATTATAGCTTCCTCAATATTGTGACATTTAAATTGGCCACTCTTAAAATTATGTCTCTGTTATTAACCATTATATCAATAGGTATGATCTATAAAAAATCGATTGACGACTGTGAAGGTACAAAAACTAAGTATGAGACATGTTCTGATTAATCTATATTTTTTGTTTCAGGTAGTGTATGATGCCAAACCAGCTCAGAAGACGGATGATGAGTACATTATCAATATCCAACTACAAGCATAAAGCTTCGTAAATGTTACGACGAAAATTATTAGGACAGTCCTTTTGTCGGTAATAGTGTGGTGACATAAAAGTGAATTTTTAAGACTTATATTTTTAAACGTGGACTCAAAATGGGCGTAAATGAGTTTCGGGTGCTCAGAAAGATGGATGTGCGGTGTTCGTTGTTCAAACTGTTATTGTTCCAAATGTTGGTGGCTTGGTGTGCCGCCAAGCACGTCACGATAGACCTTACGAAGTCCACTGGAGACGCGGACAAGGATGTTCAAGATACCATAAAGAACCTATTACATACTGGTAAGTTTTTTTTCTACTTCTAAGTGTTGTAGGTCATCAAACCACTGACGCACTATTTACGTTTTTTCACCTTCATCAGCATAGAAAATGTGTTCAATAAACTGGTGGAATAATTGTTTTTATGAAAATAGCTAATTCATCTATTAAATACGGCTTAGACAAGAATGATTCAACTAGGTATTAAGGTCATATTAAGTAATTATGTAGTGGCAATTGCTGGCTGTCTTTTTTTAAATTAATATCAAATTATTAACAAGTGACATGCGAATCAAACTTTGCTTTTTATTTAATTTTAGTTACGCAGAAAGTAGGTAAGTTCTTATAGTCAGATTAGTAATGAAATAAATTAAACTAAAGCAACCTATAACTGAAATAAATTAATTCATTAGCTGTGAACTGACATAAACTTTGAAGAGTCATTTGCAAGAAATGGGTTAATGGTATCGTAGGCGATGTCCAGCTATTTGTCTTATTATTTATACAGTAGTTGCGAATTTTAAAACACCATTATAATGACTCGTAAATGTCTAGAGCTGGCACCGATTCATGTTTTGCTTAGATGCTTTACAATATAATAAAAGTGATTAAATGCCAAGATGCATTGTAGTGGTATTTCTGTGTCAATTGAACTAGTTTCGGATCTGCTGCTATTTTAAAAAATATATTTATAATTTGCTGTTTTAAAATAAAATTCTGCGCCGACAAGCCCATTCATTGAACTACGAGTATACGTTAAATTAAAATTCTTATGTTAATCAAAACTAATATAAAATGTGGTAAGGCGTTAGAGGTCAAAATCTTCGTATAATTCGATATATCAGATTTACAATTAAATGTGACACGTGACAAGGGTCTGCCGTTGGACAAAGTATCATTTCCTCGGATATCGTCACGCTAATATTAAATCTTTGTTTTGTAAATGTCACTTTAGATTGAAATACTCATAATTGGATCCGTAGCGTGCGTGACAGACGTGGCCTGAAATCATTTAGGCATTAGGTATAACTTACTTCGAAAAAGAGGGTCTTGGTTTATTCAAAACAGGCTTGAAAATTTTGTTCTCTTCTGTAAATAATAATCCAAATCTATAATGTCTAATAGATAGTACATTAACATGTCAATTTCCAATTATCAAGCGTAAATTATAATTGACAGAACATTGTTTTACAATATTTATTTCCGACCAATAATCACAATAATCAAATAAAAAACGTGTTTTCAATAAATTACTATTGTAAAATTATTTTTGATATGATATACCCACAAGAGACTACGTAACACAAGACCAGTATCCACGAACATATAATTATTTTAATTACAAATTTCATCTACTGACTCCGACCACACCAGTAGTTATTTAGTCATTTCCAACTTGTTATAAAATACTCGAATCTCAATATTGAGTATCCATTTTAAGGTTGTTACCTACCGCATAAAATCAACTTATGGAAGACTGTAAAATTAAACCCTAAACTATAATATGGCGAAGTATTGTGTTACTTACGAACTGACATTTTGCCGCACACTGACATCTTTGGTAGGACATTTTATTATTTTTATTTAACTTACAGTATGTTAAAGTCAATTTAAAAACAGCTCATTAAGAAAGATTTTCTAAAATAAATTAATCGTAATTTAGCTAGGAGCAGTTTAGTTAGCATGTAATTAAAAATTCATCATCAACATAAAAAAATGCTTACAATGCTGTCTGTAAAATCATACGATGTGCCGATTTTTCTGTTAAGTTTTAAGTAAATAGAAGTGATGTAATTTCTGCGTCTGCATTTGCTCGTTTAGACATTCTGGCTGCATGAAACTACGTTTGTCGTACGTAATACAAATGTATAATACACCTGCAACGAATTAATAAACGGTGTACTTACTTGATAAATGTAAGAGCATCTCAAATTCTCATACGAATAAGAAGTGGCCGATGGAACATGAATTAACCAAAGCACTAATGCAGTAAGAAGTTCTATTTGCAGGCTTAATAACATTTCAAAAATAGATCGCCGATAACGTAGAGTGAGTTGAACTGAAAGCTTCAAAATGAAGCATAAACGTAATCAAACCAATAACCGTAAAGCGCCAATCGGTGGCGGGATTTATAAAACAAAGCTGTTAGTGAGCGACACGGTCATCGAACTTTCAGTCTAAATTCGTACCTCCTCAAAAGTGCGTCTACGCCCTAAGCAAAATTTCCAAAACTCACTTTATCCCATAAATTAACAGTTTAATGAGTGATTATCAAATCGTAAAAGTACTTAATTATTGCCCAAATTTATCGCTGGAAAGTGCAAAGTATAACGATCCTGATTGTCTTATCTACTAAGCTCAATATTTGGCCAAGCAATCTTATCAGTAGTGCAGAAAAGGCGCGAATCTGTTGATCTTGGTGACGCGAACCATGACGTAAAGCTGTCAGTGTCGCCTGAGGACACGATCGTCAATGTAATCGTGCGGCTGTTCACGTATTATTCGGTGGCTTGCACTAGATTATTTACAATACATTATTTTTTTAAATATACATAGATATAATTGTGACGAATGTACAAACCTAGCATTAAAATATCGTCATTAAGCAATAACCATAGGTAAGCCATAAGCCATTTTACTGCAATATTTTTATAGACACCTGTACACAGTGAGAGTCGTTTAGTCACAATGTAAATAGTTACGCATGTTATATTTTTTACAGGAAACTATATTAAGACGTTTGTTCTTGTCACATCAGATATAATACCTTTGTTTGCACACTCTGATTATGTACAATTAAGGGTGACGACACAGCTAATAGACGCAGCACAGCACGCGCAAAAACTCAAGTGGAGATGGGCGGGACATGTCGCCCGCATGACAGACGAAAGATGGACAAAACTAGTCACTGAATGGTCAGGTCCAAGCGGAACAAGGAGTAAAGGCAGACCCAAGGACCGCTGGATTGACGAAATTCAGAAGATTGCAGGAAAAGATTGGATGATGAAAGCAAAAAATCGAAAAAAATGGAACAAGCTGGAGGAGGCCTATACCCAGAGCGGGGCCATGCGTATATATTAGTCTAGATTTTTATTGTTTTGTTTTATGTACATTCAATGTAACTTGCATGGAAATAAAGGCTATATTATATTATATTATTAAGGGTGATGTAACGTACTTTTATCGCCCCATAGAAATTAGTTGTGTTGCTCGGTGACTTAAGAAATAGGCACAGTTTACGCATTTGATTCGCTATTATAAAAATTAATGATAGAATCTAATGTCAATTATGAGTTGCCTTGACCAAAGACCCGAAATATAATGACTATAACAATAAAGCAATATGGAACCAATTCAGAGACGCGAAGATTACCAGACTGGTTCCTATCCGGTATTCGAACTTGATGAATAATAATTAATTCTATTAGATTATATACTTAAAACCACAGGGGGTACTCGGGTCGAGATAAGGACGGTTCGAACAAATTCTTCGTCATATAGGTTCATAGTGGATACTTGTCCGTGGCGCCCTACGGAGATAATAACTTTACCGATCTAGGTTGCCTGCCAACGTTAATTGAATGGGGCATAAAATTAATTTGCGTAATCGATACTATCGCAACTAATTCTCAACATGTGCGTACATAGAAAACTAGGTAATCAGTTTTAAATATATTCATTGCTGCAATGATTTACACATTTGGCTACGAGGCATGTTTTGTCATTAATTTTCTGTGGACTCATCGTCATTCATAATAGTAACAAAAACAGATGTTTTATTAAAGTTAAGGGCTTTTAGTTCATCCATTCATGTGGCAGTGATAGTCTGTTGTCGCCCGGCAGGGGGCGGTGCCGACGCACTGTAATTACGAATAATTGCACTCATGTAACTACAGCGACGTGAAATAGTCTGCCCACGCGTCTCATTACAACACTGATTGCTACAAACATTATTGGTTTATGATTAATATCATATACATACATACCTACTACCATCTACCTACTTTGAAGATCAGCCTGCGACCTACGAAACCTCTTCGTGGAAAGGTCAATTTTAATGAACATTAGATACCTAAATATATTATGAAAATCAGCTGATTAATATAATTGACATAAATCCTTCCTACTGTCTTATTGGGAATAATACTTCTGTGTATTAATAGTATTTTATTATTTAATTGTATGCTCCACCATTAAAATTCGGATTTATTAATAAAATTCTGGTTTTCTTATTTAAAAAAGTCGCGCAATTAAACATCGTCTGAGCTACAATTTTCAAGGCAAGTTCAAAGAAAATTATCGCTCTATTAATCCATTTATCGTCTGAGGGAGCACTTAGGCCGGCTAAGGCTTGAACAATTGTAGTTTTTACCTTAATTAAATTCATTTATGTATGAGCCTCGGAAGACTAATATGGAGTGAGAAAAACACGAGTTGTTAGACGAACCTGTGTGGCCTTACTAGTCAGCAAGTGTCGAGTAGCTAGCGCCGCTCCGTCGCTGACCAAGCACACAGATTTCATATGAAATCGTTCATATGATGAGTGATAAGCTAGTAATTATGATTATCTATGAAAAAATGAACGTATTACCGAGAATCTCGTTGTCTAGGAACGTGTCGGGCTGGCGTGCCATGGGGTTATGTTACTGAACTTAGCACCAGGAATCAGGAACACATTCTTACTTGTGTTATGGGAAATTTTATATAGATCCTACCAGATTATTACTTACGTATTTATTTTACAAGCATGTTCACTTAGTCACGTCATTAAGACACATAAAATTACAACAAAAATATTACATTGCTTCTAATTTCTTATCTCCAATCGAAGCGAGCATACCCTAAAATAAAAGCAAAATAATGCTTGAAATGTCATCATAATTTATTACAGGAATGTTGTTGGTGTATAATTAAGGCGTTAATCGCCATGAGTTATAAAAATACGAGTGCAGTGGCGCCCGGCAATGGCGCTTGGCGCCACGTTTAGGGCGAACCACATTACTTCATAAGTACAAACCCATTAAAGTCCACGGCTTATTTTACGTGAAGAGTTCTTAACGTTCCATTGTCTTTTTTATTGTATTATTTTTTAAAAGGAATTGTTACTAGGTTCCCCATAAGGACTTCAATACTTTTCTGCTGTCTGGTCTTCTGCCAGTCATGGGTTCACTGACATATCATTTGACCTGTAATAGGATCTGTGGTATATAATTAGAATTTTTGACAAAAAATGCTGGCTGTCATATTTCGAATATGGTCCGAGTTTGCTTGCATAATCGAAACACGTGCACGTTAAATTTATTTGTTTACTACCGTCAGTCTTTCCGTTGTTTCTAGAAAGCAACGTCATTATGTTCCTCAGAACACAGAAATTGCAAATGTATTAAAAATAATCTAGGTTATCATTCAATGTTTAGAATTTACGATGCATTTCAAAGAACTACACTTGAAGTCTAAAAGCCGTATGTTTTACTGTATACGATTATATAACAATATGTGTGCCGTTTTTTACAATCGTGCGTATAACCCTTTCATCGTAAGCCAAACTTAACAGCTATTTTCATCCCATTGCGTACGATTTACAAACACAAACTATGCCGTAAAGCCTTCGTACTCACGCATCTGGAGTACTACATTATGAAACATTTCCCTAGTTTAAATTACCACTAAAAGTGTGCTATATGGGCCGTACCGCACCAAAAATTCTCATAATCATTACCGTCTCTCTCACTTTGAAAAAAGACTGTACATAATAGACAGCTTTCTTTACATTTCCCAGTGGACCTTAAAATACTGACACCCTTACTCCCAAAAAGACCAATTTATTACTTACTAAAGTCCTTAATTCCTCTATCCAGGTATCTACTCCCATCGACACCTCGACGCGTCAAAAGTGCAAGTGGTCCACCCTGTAAAGGTGACGAGGTTCGGTGAGCTGGTCTCGCATGCTGTGGACCATTCGCACGCGCATGGCCATGCCCGCGCTCGAAGGGATCTTCACTTCACGGAACAACATCAGCCGCACGTCGTGCATTATAATCTCACAGTTGATGGAAGAGAACTCAGGCTGGACCTGAGGTAAGTGAAAGAATCTTATCTATTGTTTTATAAGATATTTTTGTAATGATAATCTTTGTGTAAGTTGAATAAAGGTAGAGTCATGTGAGTAGAAGGACCAAAAAATATGCGGTCTTTTGATACTTTGCTGATCTTAAACATTCTATCTTAGGAGCAGTTATGGTATTTCTTTAACCACTCCAATTAATAATTATTGGGAGCTGAATTCCTTAAAATTTAAGTGTGGGTATAACAATAAGATCTAGTGTAATTAAACTCCAAAACCCAAAAAAATATCTAAAATCAGCTCATTGTTACTTTTGTCGTTTCTTCTATTAGTTAAATAGATAAGATTGTGTCTGTGACAGTATCTTGCGCTTACGCAGATACAACTGAAGTTCACGGGCATCGGCCAAGCGATAACAACGAGTACATTGATCGCACAATGTTTGACTGCTGTAACACATATGAATTTGGTCAAAGATTTTATGTTTTTCCGTTTGAAAGACGATGTCATTGATTTTTCCTAGAATAAAGAATAGCTATAAAAAAATATGGGAAAGAACAAAAATCAATTTTACGATTTCCTCAAAAACTTAGAGACCTCAAAAACGTAGAGACCTGTTTCTTTTAAAAAATACCTGTCCCACAAAAATCTTTTTCTTTTTGTATTTTCCTCATTTGACTTAAAAATATGAATTTATTCTGGTTTTCCCTCTAAACAATCAAGATTTTAAATAAATGGAAAATAAATGAACATTATTTCCCTCTTAAATACCAGAGAGACAAAAAATGCTCAACTCACTTCGAGTTCCTTCTAATAAAAAGATTTATATTTTTTACATAAAAAAACTTTTTGTACTGTTGTTTTTCCCAAATGCAATGATGCATACAAAATAATAGTCCGTGCAATCAAAAGCATAATTTATTAACCACTTTTTATAAAAATAAGGTATTTTAAAATAAAATAATAAATGGTTTTACATGCATTTTTAGAGTTTTTACAAGCACAACATTTAAAGTTAAAAATCCTATCATGTCACCCTTTTTTATTAACATGACTGACCACAAAAACGGGAGTCATGCCACGACCTTTTTTCAAACTTTACATTGTAAAAATGCAACGGGCACGAATTAATTCTTTGAAAAACCTAAGATTTTATCCTCTTGTTTTGCACAGGTGCAATGATGCATCTAATAAGACAAAGCATTTTTTATCAATTACTTAATTTATAAAAACTTAACATTTTGACAAGAGGAAAATCAATTAAAATATTTTAACGTTTTTACATGCCTGTATAATACCAATTTAACCCAACATTTTTATTTAATACATAAAGGTTACATGAGAACATGATTCCGATTGTCTATCTCCGAGCGATAACCCGGGCCATGTGAAATTTCGGGCATCAGACGTATTACAATAGATAAGAGAGTAAGCGTGCGCTCGCGTCGCTCTCTGTTGCCGACTGGACTGACATACTTTGTTTTCGCCTATCGCGGATCGACCTTCTCAAATATTTGAACTTGGCTTCGCTATCGTTTGGGCCACATCGACGTTTATCTGAGAGCAAAACTACCACTAATGATACATTATCTCCCTTATCGCTAGCGAATTTCATAATGCTTTTGTACACAGGTATAGTTTTAATTCAATCACCTGATTGTATTCTTGTTTTTATTATACGCCCACTTATCTCAATGGTTCGTAAAAAATGAAGTTGATATAATCAATCATGTTGGCTTATGGTCATCTGTAAGCTGGTATAGTGCTGATTAGGAAGTAAATCCTTACTGTATGTATTTAAATGAGCATAAAAACTGATCTGCATATATTAAACTTAATTTCGTATCGTACGTATCGTAAAGTCAATAGTAAGTGGTACTTTTAATTGCACTATAATATTAAGGACTTAAACAGGAAACAATATATCAACAGGATGGCTGTAGACTATCTACAGGACCGATCTGGTGTAGACCTCGTGCAGCCCTGGTTAATTAGGACGACGTCATTTCAGCGAGCGAAAAGACCAGAAGTTTTGATCCTTTTAGGAGTCGACGAGATTATTAGTTTAAAATGGAGCCTTAAATAAACTGACATTGCAAAATGTTCTGCAGTTCTACAAAAATACATAAAAGTAATCTTGTTCGTTGGGAATTATGTGATTTTAATAAGTATTAACCTTGAGACAGTCTGAGCCCGTTTCCGAGGAGTATGCACATAAATCTTAGTAAATCTGCCCGTTGTTCGTTTGACGCGGCATTAATACTGTTGTCGCTACCGGCTACAGAATCACTTCTAGTTAAACAAATGACTCTTTGTTTATTTCATTCTTTATTTATATAATCGCATTAACAATCTACAGTTATAATTGGACATTTTTGATATTTATTTGGCTCGTGTTTTATTTGACTGTCGTAAAAGATTTTGTTATGTCTTCTTCACTAACATTTAGATTTAAAGTTTGAGATTAAGTGCTAAAAATAACTGTTTTATTCTCTTAATGTCTGCCGCTTAAGATGTCATCATTAGTATGAGAATATTTGGCAAACGAATTAATGATCGTAATTTGTCTCTTGTACGCTGGAAGTGTCGGAGCTAATTATCGTTTAAGTTTTAATACGCATCTGCCACCCAAGACGAGACTTCAAAAAGCAGATTATTGTATTTTTCTACAATCAGGGTACTTCAAAGGTTCATGGCTACTCAAAGAAGTAAGTACCTATAATTTACTTTATTAATTACTTCGGAGATTTTCTTCACAGTTCATACAAAAGGTTCAATAATGGAGTACGTAATTACAGGGCCGTCTTTAAACTATTTGGGGCCCTGGGCACATTAGGATCATGGGGCCCCTATGACCTTGAGAAAACACTATTTAGTTATAATATATAAAGAAAATAGACAAACAAGGTTCTCAATTTATTTTTAATTAGTTACTATAAAAAAAAAATAGGATAGGTATATAAAAAATAATCTACATAAAAAACTTTTTACAAAAAAATAAAACCGACTCCCAAAAACACTGAAAAGCAAAAAAAAAACTAATCTTAGGTGCATCGGCCTAGAAGTCAGTGTCTAATGGATGTTCCTGAGTTTAACGCCACCGACTTCTAGGCCGATGCACCTAAGATTAGTTTTTTTTTTGCTTTTCAGTGTTTTTGGGAGTCAGTTTTATTTTTTGTAAAAAGTTTTTTATTTTTGGCTTTTCAGTGACAAGCATAGTTGTCACTATCCGCATTTGTGGAAAGTTCTCATCAATACGAATAATATAAGCCCAAACACGAGGTAGTTTACTAATTCAGTTGTTGAGTTCCCTCGACCTTCTCCGGTCTCCATCATCAGGTCAGCTCCAAACCTTCAGAGTTGCAAAGGTCTCGTTAATACAAAAAATATTAGCCCAAACACGAGCTAGTTTACATACTCAGTTGTCGAGTTCCCTCGACCTTCTCTCGTCTCCATCATCAGGTCAGCTTCACTGTTGGAAACCTTCAGGAAACCTTCACTGTTGCATAGTGTTATCAGACGTACACCTCATTGTCAAGTTTTTAACCTATGCACGCCTACAAAAGTTGCCCTCGATTTCTCAGAGTTTCCATTAGTGATGTAAAATGAAAAAAAAACGATTTGTATTTTCTCACTTTATTGAAAAAAAAAAACATGAAAAAAAACTTTGCATCGTTGTTTTTTTTCTAAATTTGTTTTTTTTCTAGCCTAAGTTTTAGTTCAATTTTCAAAATTTTCCTTGTATTGAGTTAATATCAATGAATGTTGCCAATATTTTTATGAAATTTTGGTACTGTTTTATCAGAAAAGTACCGTAGATTCAAGAATAAACCTAAGACTCTATTATGTAATCTTTAACGGTAAATGCCCTGACAATTTTAGAGTTAAATACTCTTGAAAAAAACAAGGCCCAGAAAAAAAAACTGTTTTTTATCAGGTTTTTTTTCAAGGTTTTTTTTCACATTAGAAAAAAAAACGGTTTTTTTGCAACACTAGTTTCCATCATCCGATCCTGACCTGGTGATTATGGGACCACCTGGAAGGAATACCCTATCAAACAAAAAAAAAATCCAAATCGGTCCCGGTGTCTTCGAGTAATCGGTGAACATACATAAAAAATTTAAAAAAAAAAGATCCCGATGAATTGAGAACCTCCTCCTTTTTGGGAAGTCGGTCAAAAAGTAACTCGCTTAGCATACAATCCTTAGATTAACTCTATGTTGATTGCAAAGCTACCCTTCTAGATTTAAGATGAGCAAAATCGTTAATCACTTCTTTAAAATCTATGGTATTGAGAATATCACATTCTATGGACATCAGCGACAAACTAGTTAGTTAATCTCTCTTGAAGCATTGTACTTCTTAACTCATTGTTTATTCGTTTCAATTTGGAGAAGGAGCGTTCTCCGCTGCAGTTAGTTATCATCATGCTTAAAAATATTCTCAATGCAATTTCTACGTTAGGAAATGTGTCTTCAATTTTGTTTTGCTTTAATAGATTATATACTTCCTGTAAACTGTTAGGTGCTTCATTTTCATTCATTTTGAATAGTTTAAAACATACATACAGCCACATATTTTTTACACCAATAGATATTTTCTGTTTCCCATCACTGACCCATCTGTCAAAAAGTTCAAGCTATGTTGTAGGTACAAGGTATAGCTAATGCGCATGCGGCAAACTAAAGCTAATAAGCGTAGGTATTGTAGTAGGTCATTATCCTCAGATTTTTCAAAATTAATGTTTTTCGGTAATATCTAAATATCGGTTATCATCTGGTAATCTGGCAGGAACTAGGGGGCCCCATTCGATCGCGGGGCCCTGGGCACGTGCCCAAAGTGCCCAGTGGAGAAGAGGGGCCTGCGTAATTAGGTCCGACGCTCGTACTTGATCACGGGTGTTGGATACAAAATATTAATTCCGGACATGTTGTTGGCCCCGCGCCTAACTCACCGTACGCACTACTTACTAGAGCTCATAAATTTCGAAGGCTATTTCCGTACATTTTTACAACAAAACTTGTATCCCAAACACTGACTAATACTTTTGCATTAGCGAGAAATATTCTTGGTACTATATCTAAGACTGGTATCACAAAAATGCTGTAAATTGAAACGTGTGCTAAGAATCAATGCAATCTAGGTCTTTCTGTCACAAAATAAATCACAAGACAGTTTCTTATCTTAATTTAATTAGTTGTAATAGTTCAATTTATTGGTATTGTCAGACAGACTATAAATCACACTGCGTATAATGTAATACACACCAAACCTATACCGGCCTTTCGCTCCAACGCAGATATTAAAATACGCACGACATTCTAGTTTGATTGTTCAACAATTGTTTTTTTTGTCAGTTTTTGTAACTTGTTGTAAAATAATACAGTCATTAGAGACAATGATATATTGGGACACAAGCAAGCAGGTGGCAGACTTCAAAAGATATAAGCATAAAATATTTTAGCCAAATAGACCTATATGGAAGTAAAGATGTAAAATACCAAGATTTGATCACCGTCGATTACTCCTTAAGATAAAGTTGGCTTAATAAATCAATAACTACTGTTAGTATTACTAGCCGCAAAATAATGCTTAGTTTTCCTAATCGAGCTTAAAGCTTGTTTTATCTTAACTTAGATATAATGAATTCCAAATCTGGAAGGTATAACAGCATTCCTGTGCCGAATAGTGTTAATAATTTATGAAACACTAGATAGTTAATAAAATTAAATTTGTTCGTAAACATGTACTTAGATTAGGTTCTTACTTTCCGGGGTATGGTTTACGATAATTGTTTTACAGTCATGTAATCAAATACGTGCTTATTTCGCAATACTAATAAATAATGGTGTAACTTTGGATTTGCAAAGTTATCTTATCGGATCAATCTAATATTGTGGAAAAAACTGTCTAGAAATTCATTTCTGATCCAGACATCGATAAAGACTTGGACATTCTCATTTGCATCGAGTATAGAGAATTAGAATCGATATATGCCTATAATATATTAGATTGATTAATTGAGGTGTTGGCGCTTACGCAATACTCTCATACCAGTAATGTCGCCATCGGCTAACGCAATCCCAAACGCAGGCTATGCACACGGGATCAGATACGTGAACCACTCATTATTTCTTTCGAAATAGATAAACCCTTGCTCACTTGCAGACACTAAGATTATTATCATTTATTGCTAAACTATTACACCACACACTCGGACGTCTTCAAGTTTGCAACACTGCCCAAAAAGACATTCTTAAAATTGGTATAACCCTAAAAAGAAAATTAAAGGCCCTTTTCCCTTTTGGCCACGTCAAGAAAATTGCACATAATTCGAGTTCTGTGGCCAATTAATTTATAGTTACCGATAAGGAGTAGATAATTATACTCTTACAGCTATTAAAGTTGTGATTTCATAAGTAGCTTGACGTATTGATTTATGGCTCTGCCGAGGTAATGAGACAAATCTAATTACAATGCAACATACATACTTTATGAATAGGATCAACTGGGCTAATTACTGTAAAAGTAGGAATAAGGAATAAGGGATATTAGTATTTATGCAGCGGACGATCAAAGCTGCGCAGACGCATCGGATGTACGTCGCGTTTTCGCCGCGCAATAGTTTCGCGGAAGCGTCGCTATCACTCGCACTCGTGTGAACGCAACACTAGCTAGAAGCTGTCCGTGCACTTTTTGTACCTACGCACACAAACTCGATTGCAACCTACCTTTTTAAATAAGCTCACACTTTCTAAATAAATGATGAAAAAAATGCCGACACGTACCTAAGGAAGGTTTCATTTCGGTACCGTTCCAATGACAATAAAAAAACACACATGATCACCTTAATGCAGGCAGTTATCACCAAACTTGACAGACTAGGGTGCGGGCCTTGTGACCTCGGTGAATTTCTTCTTATGCAGCAACTGGGACGCTGGGCTCATGCATTTTTAATGTGCTGGGGACAAAAACTCGACAGTTTGAAAGTTGCTGTATGGTCTTCGAAGTTCAATTCATACATATTTATGTGGCAATTATTGTAATACAATGAACGATGAATATTGCAAGGATTGCACAACGTGACCCTACGTAGCGGGACCGAGTGTGCACCGAATATAGTAATACCCAAATAAATGAAAAACGACTGCTTAATGCAATCAGTCAATTATGTTATGTGAGCATACGGTGGCATACAGGAGAATCTTATAAGGCAGCGCTTAAACAATTTCCTCACAGCGATATCAAATTGGAAAGAAAATTCATATAATTCCATTTATATCTTCCTCAGACAACTGAAAATACCACAGTTAGAACTGTTACCATTACCGTTAACATATGAAATGACTCTGTTACTCTTGAACTGGATAATTATATGAGTAAGGCCAAGGTTAAACATTGTTTATGTATACAGCGATCAAACGCCTGAAGTATTTTTGTATACATAATGTAATATGCTTACAGTTAACACATATATAGTCCTACGTGGAGTATATTTCAAGCATGACTCAACGTTATGAAGATTAATTGTACCAGGTGGTTTCTGAAGAACAGAAATCATGAACCGTCTTCGTGAAGTAAACGTTAAAACATTCTTCCGTAGTATGGTGCAAAACGAACAGACGTTGGAAGACAAACGCATTTAACGCCTTCCCATTAAATTATTACACCATTATAGGAGTATCTTATCCAACACACCTCCAGGGGAGTATCCAATAATGCAATACTTTATTATATAATAATATCTTTTGTCAGGTTTACATTCTCTATAAAATCACAGGATTTTGTAATAACTATAAACGCGCAGTATATACGACATAGGCTTTGGTCCTTTCACCCTACTAAAATAGTAATAGTTGTCGTAATTTCTAATTTATATGCAGTCCATTAGGTTTATCGAATTATAAGATTTTATAGCTGTGAATTAAGATTGCGAACAGCGAATGCTATTTACTGAACACTTAACGAGTGATAATCGCTGATAATTTAGTTGGCCGTTGTTGCAGAGCCGCACAACACAGTTTAAGGGCACAAGAGGAAAAATGCACGAGTAATTCGACCACGTACAAATAAACGCCTTATTGGATATTTTATGGCTTAGTAGAAACTTGTACCAGTTGCGAAGGTTATTTCGAAAATTGCGCCTGTTATCGCCTGCCGATCTGTGGTTAATATTTTTATCGTGTAAAATTGGACAAGTGATCGCTCCAAAGCGGTCTAATGATTGTTGTAAATTTCACCGGTGTTGGTAAATTGGGGGCATCGATAATAAATTTTCGCATTGGTAACATCGACACGGCGCGAGATCAGACAGGTTCTCCGTGCCAAGTCGTTAGGTTCAAATGATTTGCATGACAATTTGTAGGTATTTGTGTAATTGCTACAAGATTAAAGCTTTTATATTATACATTCCATATTAGGAATGTATT
Organism: Helicoverpa zea; assembly: GCF_022581195.2. Lineage (NCBI taxonomy): Eukaryota > Metazoa > Arthropoda > Insecta > Lepidoptera > Noctuidae > Helicoverpa > Helicoverpa zea. The sequence continues at coordinate 6,588,963 of NC_061466.1, read as the reverse complement.
TATGATTTATTTGAAGTTTGAATACATTTTATTGGAATTAGATAGTTTAATTATAATTTTATTTGGTATTGATATGATTTTAATCCTACGTTCATCCGAATGAATGGTAATTTTATCTTTATGAATACATAAGACACACCTACAGTTGGTGACGCCTATACGAGTTTCTATTTCGAAAACTAAAATGAAGTAATAAAATAAGCTTCAAGTCGCAATATTATTATAGGTAAACGCATTGCAAGTTCAAGTGCAAGGAACTCGTAAGAGGCTGTAATAAAATAAAGGTTTCGCACGGCAGGGCGCCGAAACCACAGGGCTCTGAGAGATTTATATCTACACACGCTGTATATATCACCGTGCGATACCTGATACGAAAGCTACAGCAGACTCAAAACAATACACTTCGGCTTTACTCTTTTATTTTCCGTCGCTGAGGGAGCGTCTGTACATTTCTCAGTTATTCGCACTCAGGAAATGCGAGTGTTAAACCTTACAAAATCTAACGCCAACTGCGTTCAGTTTTGTAATGCTTTCGCGTTGACATTTTACTAATGACCCGTGACCCCTGTGAATGTTAAACATCTTGAAATTACAACTCTTGTAGCATTTAAATCGATTCTTACTTGTTTCTTGTTCTTTTTTCAAAAGACTCATCGCTACGTCATTTATAAATTATTCAATTAAATGAAATATTTTTATTTTTTTACAAAGCAACATTTTATAGCTAGAAATAAAAAATAGAATAAACTCCTCATTTTGGCTTTCCTATTTAGTTCATGTTGTACCTGAGGCACGGATATCTATTTGCTCACCGCAATGACACAGTTCACCATTAGTCACACGTTTGAATCCCGGTCCCGTCTATTTTCAGGGCTTTTATAAAAATATACTTATTACGAATTTTCGAGTGGTCCAATGTTTTTCTGCTAGGTTTTATGAGGAGTTAACAAGCCCAAGGTTCAGTAAAGGTGGTCTTTTCTATCGAAAGAAATTACAATTGCTATCGACATTAGGTGGAATAATGATAGTATTTCAGAGATATTTGCATGTTAATCGCGGCTGTTAGGCGGGTATAAAGCGTTTATCTCGTAAGGTCTCGCTTCGGCGCCTGTGTTGCCACATATAAGGATATACGTATACTTTACAAACTGGTCTAATCAGCATAAACCAGCTCTTAAATGCAACACTGATTAGCTATTTAGCGCCATTCTTCTCGACATTGGATAAAAATAGATATTAAATAAAATTAATTAGATATATTATTATTTATTTTTGTGAATGAATCTTAATTAAAGGTAAAATAAAGCTCTATTTACATTAAAATGAAAGTGATCGTGTGTTTGTGTAACATAGGTACATGTTAAACTGATTAGTTAGTATGCAAACAAGCAGTAACATCGCATGATAAGACTTCTACAGGTACATACATTATCTTTAATTGAGGATGTGAATTAATTAAGCGACTGTTACCTCTCTACTTACTGCAAATTGAATGCTATTATTATAATAATATGTATCCCAAATAGTTGGATGCTTTCAGACTAAACGCTTTTAAAATGCAAATCAATCATTGTGATCAATCAGTGGAACTCATCCACGATACTATTTAATGCACGCGCTCCTTTACCGTTTGAAACAATCAATCGTCAATTATGATAGTGTAGTATATCAACTTACCATGTATGCACAGACAGACACACAGACACACAGACATTTGTGTCAACGCGTATCTGGGGCGACTGTGTTTACCTCTGCTAATTGCCGTAATGAGCCTTATCTGTGTGCTCAGTGGCTCACTCGGCACTCGAACTGTTTGCTTCTGATCGACAGCCCGCAGCCCAAGGCTGATAATGGCCACTACAACTAAAAACAACACCACTTGTCCTGTGTTAGCTTAAGGCGTTGAACGGACGCTTATGTGCATGTGTGCAACCGAGTTTCAATGAAACTTACGTTAATTCAGCAATATAATCAACAATTACGTAACGCAGGTTGTTGACCGAAAAGTAACATCAATAAAATTTATATAACTCCAATTACTGAGTCATAAATTATTGTCACTTGCAGTCAATAAAATAGGATATAAAGGTCGGTTAGTTACAAATACAGTGAGCAGCCGTATATCCTTTCCTTTTTCTGCGCTTAATATATCGTTACATTCCACAATTGCTGCATTCTGGCCGGTATCTAAGGCCGGTCCATACTGTCCGATAAATCTTGACCGTGTGCCAGTGCGAAATCTACTTTTTATGGTCGTCGCGGCCGTCGCCATAGTGGACAGATTCCTTGGACGATATGCGATTAAACCGCAGTTTGAATTTATAGCTATCGCCTGGACTTTTTCAATGTTCGATTGTTATATAGTTGAACGTTAAATAAAACAAATGGTTCCACACGAAAATAACGTTTGAAACGGCGCTGAGCTGGAATGTTAATCACACTACTTAGTTTCATAAACAATCGAGAATCATCTGTTGTCTAAGTATAGTTAGCATGTAATTTATTCTTGTTTTATTTGCGGAGTAGTCACATAGTTGTGCGGCGCGCGCAAGAATCCGAGGCTCGCGGCGCTGAGCAAAGACTTGGTGGTAATCTGCCTGGACCTCGTCGAATAAGGCGAGCCTTCCGGCCGAGAATCCCAATTATGTCGTTATAATCCTACAAGGGTAATACGTTACAACAGTAAAAACGAGGAAACGATGAAACTAGAGAATAATTGGAATACTTTGAAACTAATTGAATTAAAATGGCGAAGCGTTAGATAAATGTCCTATTAAGCCTATAATGTTGGCATATCAAAGTCCAAGGTATCATACTGATGTATTTTATGATTCCTCATTTGGTCAGAGCGTATGCGATCATAACAGAGACAGACTAGCAAACATTGATTCGGAGCGACGAAAATCCCACTATTTGACTCAATCTTCATTTGTTTTTCATTCGAGCTGCGAACTAAAAGTCCTTACTTGTTCCAGGCCATCAGTAACCTTCATAACTCCAGCGATGGTGGTGGAGCGACGGCGCGTGGACGGCTGGACTCGCTCACAGCCACACCCTGACGCCACCTCGTGCCACTACACCGGCTCGATCCAAGGACAGCCAGCTTCTAGCGTCGCGCTCTCAGCTTGTGATGGACTTGTAAGTAGTACTACTTCTACAAGAAAATATGCAGTTGAAAAATATAGCCATCTAGCGGAGTCGGGTAAAAAGGCTTGAATGCAGATGAGTCTCGGCCGGTCCAATGTCAGCCACTAGAAAACTTTTATGTAGCCATTGTGTAGCCAGTTAACTTCGCAAAAGCTACCTATACTCATTAATGAAGACTTTTCCTCAATGGCCAAAAAGGGTTATACGTTGTCTTGAATGCGATTATTTGAGCCGTTTAATGAAATTCAACAAAGTTGCTCGCTTTTATTTCCAGGATATGTTTTTATAACTTTTGGTTTTAACATGCCAATATTAATCCTCTTTAAAGGTATTTAGATACCTAAAGAGCGCCCGCATATAAAAGATATCGGTCCTTATCAGAATTATCCCAAAATAAAACACAACCGCTTTTAGCTGGAAATGAGACTCCCCAAGTTAGCTGTAAGTCAACGGCTCAAATAACTGCTGTCTAAATATTTAGCATACACTTGCGTGCAGTAAAACAAAACTAAAATGATGCATCAACTAGTCAAACGTCCAACTTTTTATGTCTACGGTCAAATGGTTAATTTTATAGCCAGATAAATAAACGGAATGTAAGATAAATCACAAAGTCTTTGGTTCTTGCAGCTCGAGGTTGTGCAATAAAATATATTCGACACAGAACCGATCCGTACCAGGAATTTACCAAATCAATCAGGCAAACAAATTAAATTATGTTGGTACCAACAACCTTTGGCTTATGATCGTCGTCACTTGAGTTTTATTTTATGCAAGTTTTATATATTTGATCCTGGCTTATGGTTTAAATGTTTTTTTTTTTCATTTAAGGTTTTCAGTGCTCGAATAAAACCATACCATGAATTCTGTTATAAATAACGATTCAATTTTATTTTAATTGAATAAGCAAATAATTGAAGTGTCTTTTACCTCAATAACTTTGGTTCTGCTAAAAAACTACAAACTAAAAACTAGTTTAAATTAGGTACACACTTACCAAGTTACTAAGTTACTAAGTTTAACTATGTAGGCGTGTAATGATAGCTAATTTGTGCGAACAATTAAGTCGCCAGATGTAAGAGTTCATTCACCGATAAGTATTTTTCTGTTTTTTCTAATGTCCGAAATATTGGTTTTTACTGTTTTACCGGATTATTTACATATATGGACTTTTTGTAAAAAAACTTTATGATATTACCTAGTGATTTATACTACCTACTTAATCTTGTTTATGTATCTTGGTTCCTTCTTATAAGGTTTTTTAATCCTTTGTACTTCTGTCAGTTTTTTTGAAATTAATGAAAATATGAAAAAATGTAAATTAAGCAACTATTGTTGCATTATACATGTCTGTATCAGATTTCATTATTCTACATAGTTGGTCTGAATTAAGGATTTATTGAAAATTATACAATTTTTTGCGCAACTAAATCAGTAAGTAAGTTTTTGTGTTCTTTTTATTCAAATGCGAATGCTATTTCAATTTATTATGTAAATAGAACTAATTAACTAATTTATTTTTATTTTTAAATACCATTCTGAAAAAAAATATCTTTTTTTTCCTGCCATATTAGGAAAGAATTTATTATTCACATTAAAAAGTCTCATACAGCCTCCCGAATGCCACAGATAAATATTTTAGCATTAATTTAAAAAAGTTATAAAAATGTTAACAAGACTATTTCGGCTATAAAATTCAAGAATAGATGAATGTTTTTTTAACGGATTTTAGACATACATTATTTATTTAGTTTTAAATGTTTCAAAATGTCTAGATTTAATGATCCTTCATTAAGATAGCAGAAAGTCATACTTCTCTTCTTTATTTAATTTTAGTATTCTGTACTGAAAATTATATTATTATATTTTCATTGAAACTTCGTACGAATTTTCGAGAAGCTTTCCTCAGGTTCGTAATAAAGCTGTGTCGTATACTTACTTTCATATTTGACGATGTGCCATCTGACGGAAAGTGAAACTATGATTTAGTGGCCACCGATCATTGGGTTTCGAAAACTAGTGTTTAGTTAATTACTTTTTAACTATTACCCACCACTTCTTTGATAAGTATGTAGCATAAATTAGCAATAAAGCATGCTTCATTGATTGGACCGTTCATGTCTTCATATGTTATATCAACACACTTATGTAAATTTGGTTAATTTCTAACCTTGTCTTGCTCGTAAACCTTTAAAGTAATGTATGTATTTAATAACGTACGATAGATTTATTAATAACTTTTAAAAGTCAGTACATTTGATAGAAATGGAACTAAAAACAAAAGACGCTCAGGTGCGGATCTCGATCGTAATTAAAAATATAAAACACTAAACTTCGTGCATTATAAATAGTCGGTTGATGACACCTATTGGTGGTATTATTAGCTAGTAGGTCATCGACAGATGGTTTGCAAGCTTTTGATGCCGCGGGGGACAGACTCGCCTGATCGGCGAACAGGTGCGCGGACGCTTCACACCGTCATCATCAACTAAACGCTTGACAAATAGCCGCGAGATTTGCATAAATCATTTTCAACCCTATATCTGTAACGGAGGGTTCAGAATGCCGTGTTTTATTGTCTATCTGCCTCGACTTCGTTACATAAAATAATTTACTAACTTAAATTATTATTTGTTCAACTAAAATGCTATACGAGCCAGCCTTGATTTGTACCATGTTGCAAAAAAAACTGCATAAATTAAACAAGTTCGAGAAAAATTAACTACCGTATGAAAGTGGGCGTCGTTTTTGGCGAGATAACACTCCTAATATTTATTTATGTTTTGACATTGTAATTAGTACTGATTAGTGTTAATTTGGACACGTTGTTATCTTAGTGATTGATTGCTCGTCAGTCACATATTATTATTGTGAGACTGCTCACTTAATTTTGAGGAAAACTGTTAAATAACATAGCATGAATTTTCGTAGCATAGAGTAGAGCCCCGTAGCAAAAATGTACTTTTTGACAAAATCCATCCCATTTCTTACGACATATTTTTACTAAAAGGATTTCTTAACGAAATAAGACACAGATAACATTTTATCTGAATTTGTTTTATGACTTCCAAGCTGTCATATTAGTAGATTGTATCCGGCCATTGATCAATATTACAATTAATCCAAATTAAATCGACATGTCGGCTTAATGTATAATTTTAGCCATTCTTTATAGTTCACGTGCTACGTAATAAAAAACTAATTGCTTACTAGGCACGTGGGTGGGTACAATATAAATTTTATTATTTGAAACAAACCTTTTTTTAACTGATCACGACGATAATACGAAATTATAGCTTGAAGTGTACGCGATGGTATTAAGATAGTATCACATAAACTTTATTGTTAAGTAATATATTATCTTTTAATCTTTTAAATATGCCACAAAAAATATTTTAGAAGAAAAACGTTTTCAAATAGTATTTCAACACCTGATGATTATGATTATACCTACACATCATCCTCCGAGCCTTTTTCCCAATCATGTTGGGGTCGGCTTCCAGTCTAACCGGATTCAGCTGAGTACCAGTGCTTTACAAGAAGCGACTGCCTATCTGACCTCCTCAACCCAGTTACCCGGGCAACCCGATACCCCTTGGTTAGACTGGTGTCAGACTTACTGGCTTCTGACTACCCGTAACGACTGCCAAGGATGTTCAATGACAGCCGGGACCTACAGTTTAACGTGCCATCCGAAACACAGTCAGTGGTGTCTAATATATACTTAGAAAGTACATACAAACTTAGAAAAGTTGCATTGGTACTTGCCTGACCTGGGATCGAACCCGCGCCCTCATACTTGAGAGGTTGGTCCTTTACCCACTAGGCCACCACGACTTTTGATGATTATACCTACACAATAGATTAAAATATATTTTCCAGACACAATAAAATAGGTACTTCAAATACGTAATTATATACGTCTGAGTCTTATTTCTTACTAGAACCAACAATAACTAAACAATTACTTCTTCGAAATAAGTATCTAATTTAGAATTTCTTGTTTTACAACTTAATAGTCTAGCAACGGATGTGCTTCATTATCTCCAAATAGTTATACGAAACAGTTTTTATTTTTGTACAACCTACGCCGAGTTATAAAAACTCTCAGTCTTCCTGTAGTTACTAGTTTACTTAGTTACCTGCCAACAAGTCTACGTGGAAATATTTTAAGTATTTTATAATGCGAATCAGCTTCTCGGCTATTATCCCGATTGTAATACGGGTACAGTCGGACGAGGGTGTGGCATAAAAATTGGTTATGACATCAATTTAGACGGCTCACAATTTTATTTTAACGCAGAAATATTTTTAAGACACGCTGGCTTATTCTATTTTTCCTAATTCGCCAAAATAGAATATGTGCAAAAAATTGTTTAATTGCATAATAGTTGCGTAACGCTGAAATATTATTACCTTATCATTAAAAGTTTTTGTATTTTCGAAATATTTTAAGCAGCTAGGCTAGGCAATAAAATTAATAAACAAAACCCGTGTAAGTTTTTGCGATCGTTTTTCTTCAATATTTTAAAGAAGATGTTTATCTTATATTAATTAATGTAATTTTATGCTAAACACATACACAATGACTTTCAGAACGCTTATTAATTAGCCAGAACACGTCCATAATGTATAATCATCCGATTAGACATAAGCCGTACGTACTATTTGATGTGCGATTTCTATGCAAACTATTACCAATATTTTGATTTGTTCATCAGCATGAACTGACGATTGTATAAAGATTTGAAGTCTCTGAAATCCCTGGTCAAGGTCTATAACCGACCTAGTACGCAAGATAACCACTTAAAATTGAAATCAAAGTGCTATCGTAGATATTTATAGAATTCTCTATCGAACACTTTTGATGATAGATGACTGCCACCAGGGATTAGTTTGATCCGATAATAAAAACGTATCTATGTTACAATATGTAGGTTCCCCAAACAACATCAATCTTCAAAATTGTTAGGATGAATGAACTTTGACAGGTGAATGAATGCTCAACTTAAAGGGGTGTCAAACTCATGATATATTAAACTCGTTCATTTACAAGCAATCCTTTGTGTTTGTTAAAATACCGGTTAGAAATATCTGGAACATAAATTAATGTTCGCTTCTTGTAATATGCGAAACAGTTCGCAGGATACCCATTTATTTGCGAGAGCAAAAGTTAAATTAATAAACCAAGAATGGCTATCATAATTACTGCGATTTTGAAATATGTTTTGCGGTTCAAATTAAGTGTGCAAAAAGAAGAAGCAACCCTATGAACCCACTAAGAATTCAACATCTCATTAATCAAAGCTCAGAACATCATTTTGATAATGCCAACTGTGCTTAATTTGGCCATTTTTTATTTTACACTATCAACTAAATTCAGGTTCATTTAATTGAAAAAGGCGGACACTAAAAATAAACCAATGTGAATTTAAACCCAGAACAGGGGATCCGAATTCTTTAGAGACCATTAGTTTTATTAAAAGAAAAATAATTTGTTGCCTGAATTAAACACCTTGGATACCAGCCTTCCTAGAACTTTTTAATGCATTCCTTTTGCTAGATGTATAAATAATAGATACTCAAGAATTTAGTCTCTGATGTGTATGATTGAGTCAATGACGTCAGATTACATTCGCTAACTTTAACACGTCGGTACACGCTTTGCTTTGAATACAAAAAACTGTCCTGAAGGCAATGCATAAATTAAAAGCCTCGTATTTGCAACCCACATAGGTTCAACAATTTGCATATACATGTGTTTATTTAATAGCTAATGTATTTATTTAACGGAAAGCTTTACCAATGTTTCGGGCTACTTAGAAAAACAAACACAGGAAATGTTTGTCTAAAAAAATCTGCACGAAACATCAGTAGATGTCGGCACATTTGAAGGAGTGTACAACCACTTGATCGGCGCAGCTGGACGCCTCTAGTGCTCACATCCGCGTCACTACATCACCATGTTCACTTTCTACCTACAACCGTAACGCCAAAATAATAAAATTGAAAGTGATACCGCTAGAGGCCAAATGAGAGTCCCTCCTACCTGTTATTTCAATGATCGTACGATTTCGACAATTGACTCCGACAAAATGAGATTTTAATGGTAACCGTGTTGGTTTTACAATACACTAAAATCAAGAGTCATTTTATGTCTAGAAATTATGTAAAAGCTATTTAATAGCGGCTAAGGAAAGTTTGAATAAGTTTAACAAGATAACATCTGTAAAAGGTTTTATGTTGGAAATATATCTCGCGATTTTCCATAAATTTGTTCGGCTCCACTTTATTATAAGCCGGAAAACCGCTTTCCACTTAAAGAGGTGCATAACGGTTTCAGTGACTCATAGTGCATTAAAACATCCAACGTTACTGAGAATCTTAAACTCAAACCGCAATATAATGTTGCGGCAACAGAATTAAGCCTGCACACTATCAAAGTCACACCAGCTAAGTGCTATTAAATAAAATTTTACATCAATCAATTTAATGAGTTAAATTGCGCAGTACGACTTTCGCGGACGGCCTTCTGGCGGCAAGGCCGGCGACACACAGGCTAGGCAGACCACTCCACTTAGTAATACATAATATAAGATCTCTTACACATAGGTGTCTTAGATGGGCGATTTCGCAACTCTGTGACGTGACTGGCTACACGATTATGTGCATAGCCTAACGGTGCAAAATAGATAATTTTATGTTGGAAACTATTAAGTTTAGAAATACATTTATTACGGCAACGACACAGAATAATTCCACTTTATGTGAAAGTTTCTTAGTCATACTGATGCAGCGGATAAATCAGAAACATTGCGTTCCAACTCGCAACCCAATGCTTGGTATTTGAAGTAGTAAACATAACCAAAGTCAATAAATATCTTGTTTTATATAATTTTTCATGTATATTCAAGGGCTCTTCAAAGATATTTGATTGAGGAAAATAAACGTGGAAGTGAGTTAAGAGTACAGCCCAACAACACCTGTGCAATATTAATTAAGCTCGTGTCATGTTAATTGCGCGCCCAAAAACCGCTCTTTATATTTGCCTAACAAATAATATTGAGAGTTTACATCCTAATAAGATCTTTAGCAAATTTGTTTTGACCTTAAAATCAAAGCAAACAATTAACCTGACTATAATTGAATTTATATTACATCTCAAAGCGTGCAGTTATTTTTCTTATACAAAAGCCTATTTACTAAAGGAAATGCGTTAGGAGATATTATCTATCTAGAATAAATCATGGTACAATCACGCAGACCAATAAGTTGATCAAGATATCCGTTCAGATGGAACAGTTTCCATTAAATTTCGCGCAAAGCCGCCTCTGGTTCGTTATCAATCAATTTATCTAGCTTTACTAGCAAACATGCCAGATTTGTTGACCCACTACTCGCTCGACCGGTTTGAAGTTCTCAATGGACCGTAGGCCATTCAATGTTATTAGATATAGATATAATATACATATCGGTAACCTCTATAGTTTTTTAACTATTTAAATAAATTATCATTTAATAAATGAACTGTACAATATTCGATTACATGAAGTTTATAGCGCTGATACGGACCAGGCTTTTTAATATAACCTTCGCGGATAAGTTCCCAGTTCTTTGATATTTTGAGAGTATCATCATAAAGCTATATTATATCATCACGCCATCAACATGACGCAAGAAAGATAAGCTGTCATAAGAACACCGAGGTTACTGACAACACTTCAGACGTTTGTTACCTTAATCAAGGTGATTTATTTAATAGGTACCCATTTTCGCACGTATAGTGCGGTTGTGCTGTAATTTATCTTGTGTTATTTATTACCCTTTTTTATCTACAGGCAGGCCTCTTGAGAACGGAACATGGAGAGTACTGGATTGAGCCGTCCAACCAAAAGCCAAACGACAGCTCTGAAGCGAGGCCGCACGTTATATTCAAAAGATCTGCAGTTGACAAAGTTGAAGCGTGGCACAGAGCTAAGAGAGAAGTAGACAGCAGGACAAGAAGTAACACTCAAATCAATAGAAATAGTCATGAGAAGAATACACAACATTATAACAAACGACCACGACAAAACGCTAATAGACGATATCGCGAAAGCAAGGAAGCAATGGACAAGCGTAGGAGAGAATACTTGGAACAGAGGCGGAGAAGAATGGAAATGATGAGAAAAAATCCTGCGGAATACAGAAGGCATCAACACATTCTCCGCATGGAAGAAAGGAGGCTACAATCTAACTCGAGAAGTCATTCGGTCGAAAGTAGCAAATCTGCAGACCAGGCATCTTTGGAAGCAAGGAGGAGGAACCGCAATAGGTTAGCAGACCAAAAGAGGTTGCAGAGAATCAGGAACAGGCGACGAAGACGAAGATCGACTAATTGCGCAACGAAGCAACCGTCATACCTGTGGCGAAAGCAAAACATGCTGCGACAAGAAACAACACGACAGAACAACGATTATACTAACAAGGTAATCATCAGCTAGATAGCATACGTCAATGATTTTAATTCCTGATATACCTGATTTAATAAATGCCTAATCATGATTATGTACAGAGAAAGTAAAAATCTAACTACAACAAGCCTCTGCTTGTATGTTTTATCTGTTTTACATATTTAATAACGACCCTATCATATTGGTCACATTCTTTAACTATTCTGTCTACAACTAGAGACACTGAAGTAGTTCAATCGACCATAACTTACTCCTACATATAACTATGTTTGTTTTAATAGGCAATCTTTGTTATAGATGCAGGGCCATCCTCGTAACTCGCATCATCACAATCTGGCTCACTCACGCGATGGCGCAAGGCGCAGCACTCGCTCCGTGAGCAAGCCACGCCATGTCGAAGTTTTATTGGTCGCCGACAAAACTATGACCGAATTCCACGAACAGGGTAGTCTAGAAACTTACCTGCTTACCATCATGAATATGGTACGTGTAAACAACTCTTTATATTCTTCCGTGTTTCGCTCTTCCTGGAGTCAATGTAACTTAATCTTTACAAAGTAAATTCCTTTTAATTTTATTGACTTTTTGCATTACCTTTTTTATCAGGTGTCGTCCCTTTACATGGACCCTTCGATCGGTAATTACATAAAAGTGGTGGTCGTTAAGATCATCTTGGTAGACCAAATAGAAGCTGCCCCCGATCTAGAGGTAACAACGAATGCTGACATTACCCTGGCGTCATTCTGTCGCTGGCAACACATGTTAAACCCTGAAGACGACGACAACCCTCACCACCACGATGTTGCCATACTCGTGACACGGCAAGACATCTGCAGCCAGCACGACGCTCCTTGTAGGTACGAACTATCCACCATTTTTATTTCATTAATTATTTATTAACTAATTTTTTGCATTCATTTAATGTTTTTACGATGTGATAACAGCGTACCGTCGTTTCGTCTGCCAGCTATATTTCATGAACGCCTCGATGTATGCTCTACACAGGGGGCGAGAACGTATTAGCATTTCTTTTTCACTAACGCCGAGACAAGGTCAATGGCAGGAGCAGCCGTCTGTTAGCAAAGTAAACAGAATCGCGATGAGTAACCGACGCCGAAATAGAACACTTTCGGACTTAAACACCAACACCTGGATATAGCCAGCGGTACTAAAAGTTTCTAAGTCTGCACCCATTTACGTCACAACCAATGATACTTAATTAAAAATCTGTTACGCCGTGTGGGCCGTGCCTACACATACCAAGTCTAAAAAAACTTATTTAAATGAAACGGAAATATTCGTATTTAAATAAACGCTACTTCTATCATCAGTGTTTTGGCTTCTAGTGATAAATAGACACATTCTCCAGCCAGATTATTTCTAGACCGTAAGTTTTTTTTCATCCGAAAACACTTGTTGCATCAATCTCAATGAAAGTGCGAATCTCACAATTTGAATTATAAACATGTTACACTAAATCATGTGTGCAAACGGAGGAGATCCAAACACTGGCTTACATGTGAAGGCTTTGTTTATATATTTTGACATACGCGCAAACTCCATCTAGTTACCGGATAAATATAAAATTAGTATGTAATTAAAATAAATCATATTGTGTTGCATTTGGTTCTCGTCGGCATGAGGCCGGTGGCCGCACACGTGTTGCATAACGCCGGCCGTGTTTAGTCTGTAAACTTTTTAGTTGGAACGTTTACTTTGTCGATATAATCCGTAGAACACTTCACGCTCAACACTCAATCAGATCGGCACCGCAATGTCTGACCAAACACACTTGTCATAATATTCAAACATTTGTTCCTTATCAACACCTACTTCCAGCGTGCAATAATTCTATTTTTAAATACGATATAGAGATAAAGAAACGCTTACGCACTAACTCGATGCAATGATTTTTATCTTTTACGCAAACTGGGGTTTCTAGAAAGATTTGATAGAGTGTACGGTTTGACATTGAACGATTGCAGTATAAACAGCTGGCGTGAAGTGACGCTCGTCTTTTAATTGAAGTGTACTCGATAGACTTAATTAACTGCACTTCAGTAAGACGTGCGAATAGGCTAATGACATTTAACACCTGGGAAAAGATAGTAGTAAAATGAGCAAAAAAAGTTAACATACTTTAAATAAATACTGCTGCAAATAAACTTAAAGAATGCAAGAACCATCCATCAAGTTCACAGTTACATACAATGATTGATAAAAAACGTTGCCAAAATGCTTAACCTCTCGACAAATTGCTGTTTACATCATTATCGGTTTTTTGCGTATATTTGCGAATCGCTAACGGCGATGTGCCGGCCCGAGCGGTCACATCAAAAACGCCGACATTAAGGCCAAGGATGTTGGGTGGGTACAAATTGGGCATTCATTATTTTAACAAAAGCCTATAACCATATAGCGTTATATAATTACAAGTACAATTTTTTGGTCATGCGAAGTCTTGTTGCACAAGAAGCTTGTTACAAGCGCTTCATGTCATTGATTACAGACGCCAATCGTGAATTGGGAACTAATAACGCATCAAATAGTCTATAATTTATTTCCTGATTTTATATAAAAAAATGAAACAAGCAACATAATTCAATGTGGAAAACTTTCGGAAAATATTAAACATTTTCCGAGCCTACGATAATAAATCCTGTTTCTTAAACGCAACACAAAAAATACACAAGAAAGCTCTTAAGTAGTTTACAATATACATATTTTAGTTTCAACGAGACATAATGCGTTTCACGCCTGGATACAATGAATGAAGCTAAGCAGATCTCTCTTGCGTAACTTCCTCCAACAAATGCATAATATAGTGTTTAAAATCGGATGTTTTCTTACACTTCATCTAAATTAATCTTGCACGGTTTATCCAAAATTCTTAGTAGTACAACCAGACTATCTCATTTTATATAAGAACTCTTTATATCTCATTTATTTGACCAAAGAGTTTTTTAGTAGCAATTCGTTCTCCTTGCCATTGTGAATATCAATACTCAGTGATCGATTTTCAAATTATTATATCGATAGCACGATTCTCAAATTGTCCGATGTGAAAGTCATGGAAAGAAAATATAGTGGTTTACGTAATGCTATCAAGGAAAGCGGATGTTGAAAGGAAATTTTTATTTACTATTGTTATCGCCGTTAGCCATATAGATAAGTCTCAAGTACATAATGCGGTCAAACAAGTCGTTCGTCTAGCTACATAAGCCGCGAACAATTAAGAAAAAAAAACTAAAAATATTAAGTATGTTTGAATTAACAAATTAATTTTTTTGCTCGTTTTTTTTATTTAACTTAGTGTCTTGATAAATTGAATATCATAAGTAATTTGTGTGGTCTTTGATTCATACTACTGACCATGCGTGAACTGACTTTAATTATTTTAGGCACAAGGAAATAAAAAAGTCTGAAAACTTTGTTTGGACTTTTGCTAGGAAACTGAATATTTTTCTTCTTTCCCACGCTCTTTAATTCTTAGCCGTGTTAGTACACAGGTGCTTAATAAACGTTGTCCATTAAGCGTCGAAGCGAGGCGACAGCGGTCTCACTTGTTAACTACATTAATTCGTATCCAGAGCACGCATGTCCGAAAACCAGTGTGTAATGAATGCATTGAGGAAGCTCGCTGCGTTCGGTAAACGGTACAAACGAGTAGTCGAATGTTCTGAGAAGGAGCAATCAAAACACAATCGTCGTAACGGTGTCGATGCGGCTCAGGGCGGGCCATGCATGCGCCATGCATGCGCCATGCATATGCGCGCCCGCATAAAAATCGACATCATCAATATGTTAACAACTATGAATAAAATTAAACTTTTTGTGCAACACTCGACGTGTTTTCAATTTAAAATTAATTATAGCTATTTATATTTCTGCTAGTAATTAAAACATCTCCTTAAACGGTAATTCAAATATCAACTAAGATTGTAACTTATAAAGTTAATTCTCATAAAATTGAACATCTCTACTTTATAAGAACATTGAAACGTATTAAGTCTATTACCCTCAACGGCCTAGTAATTGGAAGTTAAAATATGCGTAAATTATTTAATATTCGTTTAGTATTCATACATACGAATCAGCTATAAATTATTTTAACTAAATTACAATCTTAATTGGGAGTAAAAAAAATGTGCTTGTAACGGCTGCTGGGTATTCATATACAAGCCTCTTTTTCTGCTACAAGTGTTCAGTTTAGTATTGTTCATAAATGCAGTAAGTAGACGGGTGTTCTCATTACGCATAAAGGCTTCCTTAACCTTATCATCTAATCTCCTTAGGTATTAATCTCGTGCACAATCGAAGTGGCATTTCTGAGTAGCGGCTGGTGGACAAAGGGCGCTCGTTAAAAATAATGATGTCGGTTAATTTTAATTCGTAGTTGTGTCATGTCGACGCCACGCCGTCTCGGGTGTCCGCCCGCCGAACCTGCGCGCGCGCTTATCTCTTCCGCTAAACGAACACTAATCTTATAATGTGCATACTTTAGATTAGACCACCTATTGATTTCCATATGTTATTGAAATTGCCTTTTTATGACACATTTAGATCGATAAAGCAATAAATGATTCAAGATGGATGGATAAAACATCCTTGAGTCGCGATAAAAAATAAATTAATCATTAATATTCATAATACGCATGTTGAACTAAACATGAGTTCGTCTGGTTGATTCAAAATCGGTGTGTGTTGACCCTGTTCGTTGCAATTATTGACCAAAAATGGTATTGTGACCGAAAAATGTATGAATTCACAATGCGACTTTCTCTCCGCGTTTGATCATGCCGCCTGAAGCGAACTCTCTGCCGATGTCATGTTCGCCTTCAATTAGCATTTTTGCTTGCGACGGGCGATGGCTTACTGGTAGTCTCTGTGGTAGACGGCAATTGGGGTCATAGGTTACGTCCTATGGTAGGTCAATATGTAGGTAATAGAGATTTATGTAGTATTTATGTACAGTGATTTATTGATAGAGTAGCAAATTATTCATTCATCATTTTTGACTACACCTTTTGTATCGTTTTACCATTTTCGGCTTACTTAAGGAAAATACTTACATAGCTTTAACCATATGCGAAGTGATAGTATCTCCCTCTGGCGGACGTATTCAGAAGTTTAACCAAACGGCTAGACAGAAAGGCGCGTTGTCGATATTACGCATACATTGAGCAAATAATTTATTAACACCTACGTGTAGGCTTTTGTGACTCTAGTATGAAAAGGTCGCGTTATCTTAAAATTGCAAAAATGTATTAGCTAAGTGCTAAAACAAATACAAGGTGTTGATTTGCATTTGTGCCATAGTTCAGGAGGAGGACATAAAATACGCAAATAATCGATTGGAATTACAATAGACGGGAAATAGCTAATATGCACTGCTCTTTTTGTTATTGTAATGTCGTGGTATTTCAGAAGTAATCCAATTTTATGAATGTAATTTATGAATGATCGTTGCGTATGCTTTGTGTTTGCGTTTGTGTGAGGGCTCAGCACGGTTTTAAGGCCAGTAACACACGCGCCAAGTTTAAATAAGGCTAGGTGACATTTACGGAATTCCAAAAAACAATTAAATAAAAAAAAATATTTACCAATTTTTTTGTTGATTTGGGTCGTGAATCATTAGCATAATTACCTCCTTGAATATGGCACGGATGCAAATCAACAGCTTGTATAAAATGTGTAACTATGTGAGTAACACTTTAATTAGAATAATCTAAGAAACTTTGCCTTGAACTGACTCGCTAATCTTTCTTCTGATACCCACATATAAAGAAAGCACAACACACACAACTTACGTATCGCCGTTTCATTGAAATCAATGCCCATTTAATTTTACGTGAGTAACTTTTTCTAAGAAAAAATATTTAGTAGGACTGCAAACTGCGTATTAACATATTAAAATTCTATGGAAAAATAATAAAAAACATAAAATTAAATTCACATGTAAAGTGACGAAAACAAAACACTTACAGCCTTTTGTACATAAACTCAGGCGCTGTTTCACTGAAATCAACGTCCATTTAATTTGTCGTTAATTTCACACTTGCTTCGAAACAAGAGAACAATTAACCCGGCTTGATTTATGAGCGTTCACGTAAAAGGATAATATTAATCGAAGTTTTAACGTCATTAAAAGGTGATTACAGTTTATTGTGAATTGTATTATAAAAGGGGATGAAATTTTATCGGTTTAAAACCTTTCGAGTTTACAGTAACTTTTTATTAAATATTTAGTAAGTGCTATTGTTTAAAGGTATACAATTTTATGTAGTAATCATATTGATTAGTTTATAGAGATAGTTATTTAATATCTTTTATATTTTTTTATAAATAATAAGAAATCATAATCAAGAGTACCTATATTTTATTGAATTTTAATAGTTTCTACACTACTGGCCATGAGCCATATTTTTCCATAATCATTTTCTATTATTTTTCATTAAAAACACGTACTTTCTACAAATCAATTTATATTCTACCATAAACTATTAAAAGACACATTTTTATTTACAAAATTAAAAATATTTACAATAAAACAAGCCTAGAAAAACTATTTCTTGTAACCTAACTTTAAAACTAAAACTCATATCCTAAAGAGAGTAGAAAATTTGAAATTTGACATGTAATCCAGACCATGCTTAGTTCACTGGTTAATGTACCAAATTGTGCGTAAATAGTGACCAGTTGTGCAGTAGTTACAGACTAACAACACACTGGACTGACCTATATCTAGAATTGGACTCGCTTTTATAGCACGCACCGGTCATTAGGGATCGCTGGCTTTTGTGGTTTAATTGAGCTGTTATTTGTATTTTTGGATTATACTTAAAAGCATTATCTTCTAGTCATTTTGTACTCATAAATATATAGCAAAAGCACTGAGTATGGTGTTAATATACCTATGTAACAAGTAAATAATAATAAAAAAAAAACATATTTTAACTGTGAAGGTACATACGAGTACCTATGTATAGCCAATTTAAAAATGTATTGAATGCTATATGCAATTATTATAAAGAATTAAGTAGAATTGTAGGAGACAGACAATGTTAAATCAATTCATCAACAATCGACTCGCGCTCAATTTCAATCACTGACATCTAACCACGAAGGAGCATCTAACAAACTGTCCAACTGACAAACCGTCAATACACATTAGTGGATTGACAGATTAACTATTTATGACTACATTTGATAAAAAATCAAAAGATATACAAGTACGTTTCATACGAATAGTTTTATTTTATTACAAAGGAAAATTGCTTATCGTAACCAAACAAAAGACATCAACGCGTAACAAAATAAATGTTGGCATAACAAATAAATATTGCAATAAATAATTTGTCAAATAAATAAAACTGGGAACACCTTGTCATATCAATTTCATCAATTTATGAATCAAACAGCATAAATCTTAGCCAGTTCACAATTATTATCGTGACATCTCGATAATAAATATCGATAATGTAAAAATGTTTTGATTAATCGTCATCATAAAGTGGATGTGCCGTTTTAAATAAACATGAAAATTAAAATAAGTTTGTAGTATGAGTATTGAATTTATTACAAGGAATTTATAGAGCTTTTCATCGGCTTCCGCGTGAGTCAGCGACGCTGGCGTATTATTAGCCGCCTATTCCCGTACGCGCCGACATCAGCGAATAAATAGAATCTTGTGGATATGACAACGTTCCCTTTCTAACTATTGTAACGTAAATCGAAATTCGCTTTCGTCTTTTATTGTTACGCAACGACGAAGAAAAACTTTTCTTTGAAACTTTCCGAATTTTATACACAATACTGAAATCGATTTTATATTATTTACGTAAGCGAATGGAAATCGCTATGAATGGTTACTTTTACTTTTTATATGTAGGTAAATCGTTAATTCGTACGTATTTTTTGTTGTTGCTTGTGCTGCGCGCGCGCCGTCTAGCTCGGTATAATGAAGCCACGCCCACTGTGTACTTGAGTAATTAGCAAGCAATTAGGAGTCGCGACGCGCATTCTTTATTAGTCGCTAACTCATATGTAAAACAATAATTATTTCCTTATTTCCCGTGTGATAACGTTGCTAGACAATTATTTTAGTACGTACTGGTAAATATTTATATAATTAACAAGGAATTATGAAGTACTAGCTGGTGCCCGCAGGTGTCTGCGCAGGTTTAGTATTTCGAACAATATGTTTACAAATTGTAGCCTATGTGTTATTCTGATGTATAAGCTATATTATTGTAAAGTTTCATTAAAATCCATTCAGTAGTTTTTGCGTGAAAGAGTAACAAACATCCATACATCCATACATACAAACTTTCGCGTTTATAATATTAGTAGGATAGAAAATCTTGTTTGAAATATGACATCGGGTTATTTTTATTTAACTGTAAATAACTTTAGAACAGTCATTTTAATTTTAAGTACCTATTGGTAGTGACGTGTCAAAAGTTGTATACGCTCAATAGTTATAGCAAACATCTGAGTACCTTTGATTTGGGGATATTAATTTCATAACCATACCTTCCTAGTAATGCGAAAAAAATGCGTTTAGTTGTTGTTGAGTCTATCGTGAATTGTCAGGCATTTTGTCTTACTCTCTCAAAACTAACATTTTAATTAGAAGTGAAGCTAATGATCATTTAATATTTGAGTGGTACTAATAAGCATAATATTTCCAGCACACTGGGCGTGGCGCACGTGGCGGGGATGTGCAAGCCGGACCGCAGCTGCTCCGTCAACGAGGACAACGGCATCATGCTGGCGCACACCATCACGCACGAGCTGGGACACAAGTAAGTAATACTGTTTCCAGCACCCTGGGCGTGACGCACGTGGCGGGGATGTGCAAGCCGGACCGCAGCTGCTCCGTCAACGAGGACAACGGCATCATGCTGGCGCACACCATCACGCACGAGCTGGGACACAAGTAAGTAATACTGTTTCCAGCACCCTGGGCGTGGCGCACGTGGCGGGGATGTGCAAGCCGGACCGCAGCTGCTCCGTCAACGAGGACAACGGCATCATGCTGGCGCACACCATCACGCACGAGCTGGGACACAAGTAAGTAATACTGTTTCCAGCACCCTGGGCGTGGCGCACGTGGCGGGGATGTGCAAGCCGGACCGCAGCTGCTCCGTCAACGAGGACAACGGCATCATGCTGGCGCACACCATCACGCACGAGCTGGGACACAAGTAAGTAATACTGTTTCCAGCACCCTGGGCGTGGCGCACGTGGCGGGGATGTGCAAGCCGGACTGCAGCTGCTCCGTCAACGAGGACAACGGCATCATGCTGGCGCACACCATCACGCACGAGCTGGGACACAAGTAAGTAATACTGTTTCCAGCACCCTGGGCGTGGCGCACGTGGCGGGGATGTGCAAGCCGGACCGCAGCTGCTCCGTCAACGAGGACAACGGCATCATGCTGGCGCACACCATCACGCACGAGCTGGGACACAAGTAAGTAAAACTGTTTCCAGCACCCTGGGCGTGGCGCACGTGGCGGGGATGTGCACGCCGGACCGCAGCTGCTCCGTCAACGAGGACAACGGCATCATGCTGGCGCACACCATCACGCACGAGCTGGGACACAAGTAAGTAATACTGTTTCCAGCACCCTGGGCGTGGCGCACGTGGCGGGGATGTGCAAGCCGGACCGCAGCTGCTCCGTCAACGAGGACAACGGCATCATGCTGGCGCACACCATCACGCACGAGCTGGGACACAAGTAAGTAATACTACTAGCTTCCACCCGCGGGATCACCTGCATCCCGAGGGCTGCATACTTCTCGCACATGTGTAAGAAGTAGCCTATATGTATACTCTATACTACTGCCAAGTTTCATCAAAATCTAACAAGAAGTTTTAGTGTGAAATACAACAAGAAGAGAGAAGAGAGGAACAAACTTCAATACATAGATAACTTTATTTGCATTTCGATGAACATAAGTAAGTGTCACATACAATGTTCAGAGGTAGCAAAAGATGATAGCATTACTTTCGATTGTACACCTTTTATGTAGGTAAAAAAGTTTACTTTATATTTGAATATTTTGACTAAATAACGGCCAAAGCTCCCACTTAGCTCTTAACTAAAAAAATACTCATATTAATGTATCGAGATGCGCTGGCGATTCTTAGAATACGAACTTTTTCTCATATATTTAATCAACAACAACATTGATTGCCTCTATTTATAAATTCAATTAAGTTCACGTACATAGTTTATAGCGAAACCGCAATCCACGTGTTTATGTTCATTCATTCTCAATTTAAATGGATAAAATGTACGCTGCCCTATACTTTACGACTAACTAACCATACTTAATTATATAAAATGTTAACAGCTGTGCAATTACCCAGATAAAGTACAAACTCAATTGCATTTTAATTATGTCTAACGAGTATTTTCTTAACCAAGTCTACTCTATGAAAATCCCAAAGATTTAAATAAAGAACAAAAAAAATATTTAGTCATCAAAAAAGTTTTTATTATATTGTTAAAACGTCAATGATATAATCATGGACTAAGTGCGTGCTGCTTATCTTTAGTTGCATATTACATTCATGAAAAAATATTACTTTATACATAGGCATGTATTTGAATTGTTCGGGAAAACCAACAAACGACTAAATTTTAAACGAAATAATTACGTAAATGATTTTGAAATAACCTACAATTTTAGAACAACAATGACAGATCATGAATGCTTTAACACACTCATAATTCAATGTAACAATTCCTATTATTTATGCAAATGCACATTGCACGTTCTCTGCATTTTTCGAGAATATCATTTCTTAGGCACGTAGCCAGTTACAGCCAGCAATAAATTTAAAAAAGTAACATGATTCATTTTATTCTATTTTCAAATACAAAACGATGTTTGTTTGTTTTTTTTTTCAAATAAAGTGGAGACTAACGTCAATTGATTACACTCGTTGATTTATTAAAAAGGTTGGTTATGTTGTGTAATAAAATAAATACAAAGGTATGTGTTGTTGATGTTGGTATGCCAACTAACCGATTACGATAAGTGTTCACTGATTGACAGTATCCGGAGTACTGTATGGATATTGCAATAAATATGGTTCTCAAAGGCTCTCTGAAGACAGTCTTTCATAGTCTCGTACAAATTACGTTAATACATTAATTACGCCCTTGAATTACAGACTCGACTTATTTATAGATTACAATGTGATTAATTTCTTGAAAATCTTTTCGATTAGATGACTCACCCACCATCGTACTATTGAACTAGAAATATTAATCGCAATGTAAACAGACGCCTTACATAACACATAATGTACGGCTTGAACAGTAACCACCGGCTTCAGATAGCCACACCCGAAATAGATGTCTTCAGTCCTCCATACATTTACCATGGATCTACTGAACGTTTTATATCCCATAAAGAATTTAATGTCGGATTAGATAAGAAAAATGATTTAACCATAAGAAAGATTTATGTTAACAGCATTATCATACCAGTATTAGTCCCTACAGAATCGATGCATAGTATACAAGAGTCATAAAATACTGATAGGCACCAATAAATCCCCATATCCTCTCGTAGGTTTACGTCGACAGAAATTTTACTGTTATTTATCGATACTCCCATCACTAGAGCTTAGCTAAATATTTTTTTATAACCCATTACTGTTTGTGCATGAATTGTGTGGAAATTGTGCACATTTGCCGCAATGTACACCGCGAACGACGTGATTAGTTCTCAGTGCAACTCATATAGGATCTAGATAAATAGGTTACACAAACATCGCTACATGATCACTCGTGATCGAATCAGCCGGTCAAAGTTTATGCGAGGTACCGTCAACCTGTTCCTTCAGTCTGGCCTTGGCTAGACTTCCACAGACTATAACACGTTCGTACTTCTAGTAAACTTTATGCAAATACGAATAGATTAATAATTAAACGAGCTAAGTACACAACCACATCACGTAGTGTCGTTTCATAACGCCACATCAAACGTGAACTTCATTCTTAAATAAATAATCACAGTAACATGTCCATCATTTGATTCCCGGGGACGCCAAATTCTTCCATGTATTCAAAATTTATTTTAAAACAAGTTTCTATGCGTAATATTGTTAGTATTATTTTGGAAATAAGTGCTAGTTTTATTTGGCAACGGTTGCCGAGTGCTTCGGTTATCGGCACTGAGTCATGTTTCTGAGCCGAGATTACCGCAAGGACGTTGCTTTCAAGATAGAAAATTATGAAACGGTTAGTTGCAATGCAGCCGAAGATTCTGTGCCCGTCGGTTTGTTTATACTATTTAGTACAAACAAGGCGTTGTCACTGGCATTAGACAACGCCCACAATCATAATACAAACACAGGTTATGTAATGTGCAAACAGCGCGACTCAGCCATTGACCTTCTTGTAGACATGAATGCATCATTCGCCGCGTACAATGCACCCGGTGCATTGACGCCGCACTATCGGCCCACACAAGTTCATTATTTTTTCATGGCGTTATCTTGTATAAAGAATAAGGGGTTCAATAATAAATTAAACAATTTGCAGGCGACAGACGTGCATACGGGTCGCGATGCGCGACTCTTGACATTAGCGTTCGTGTAGTGTGCGACAACACGCTCGGATGCATTCGGATTTTATTACTTCGTGAAATATATTGGCTTTTTACTTTAAACAAATGTACCTTTAGATTAACATTAGCTGTATTTTTAAATTAAACCCGACGAGGCGCATCTCGATAAAATTAATTGCGACGATATTTTTTCCTCCTACCAAAATACGGGATTTATAACAAGTTTGTAACCTCGCGTGCCGACACTTCCGGAGTTTCAGTTCGTTTGGCTGAGAGAAGCAATTAAATTGATATTTTTACTCACGATAGATACGATTCGATTTATTTAACGTCTCGGATTTATAAAAGAAGATTTGCATATTGCATTTAGCAAAGACGAAGTGAAATCCATCGTTTGATCGTTTGATGCTATCGAACATCGATATATTCAATCCTGGACTAGTGCCAATATAATGAATTTTTCATAGAGATTCGTGATAAATTCTAAGCGTTACAACGCCCTGGGTGTCTCAGACTCACAGGTGGCATTACGTCAACACAACCTAACTAGATAATAACGATGGGCTCTAGTGCCAAATATTACAGCGCCTACTGACTGACCCACTGTTTTATACGAGTTTGTCTGGTCATACCGCGTCTCGTCTGCGAATAGACTAACCCATAATCCCATCACATCTTGTAGGCCATTGACGAAAGCTGTTGAAAATAATAAGAGGTAGAAATCAAACAGTTTTTATTCAAAGGTTAATGAACCGTAGCTTACAAGTGACATCTTAGATTTCTAAATCGATTGATGTATATAAGGACTTTCAACTCAGGTTGATGTTGATAGAAACCAACCTGGACGGTTCACATTTTGCAAAATTATTTTCCCACCACATTATTTATTATACTGGGTAGGTACTAATTAATTATATTGGAAACATACTTAATTGTGTTTACAATCAATGACTTTCCAGGAATAAACTGTAAGATAGGCCTGACAGATTATAATTTATTATCGCTCATCTTCTCGTCATTAATGAGAATACGTCATAGTAATTATATAGCATTATTTATAGCTACCGAGATAACTTTTGACTTTAACCTGAGAACTTTCAGTGAACTCGCTGGCAGTAATGACAATTATCTATTTCCGCTTTACCTTAACACTTTTGCTTCATTATATAAAGGAGTATTTTTATCTAAATCCAATCTTCAAATATAATCACAATTTAAAATGTAGTCTAGGTATATGAGTTTCATAAAATTGGTTTTTAAGAACCTAGAGGTATATTCCTGAATTCCCTACATATTTTTGCAAACCCGATAAACCCATACTTACATATACATTCAACTGGAATTAGTAATGTCTTGTGTTATTAATTTGTTAAGCGGTTAACACCGCGTGACGGGGTTCACATCCGTGACACAAGTCACTGTACGCATGTTAGGCTAGGCCTGCACCAATATGTCATAAAATGTCATAATGACTTCACGATCAGCTGTTGTGGCCGTGCCTTTACAGGAGCGCCTCCGTTCATGCAATAAGATAGCGATTACGACCAACGCTAATAGAGCTATTAAGATTAACATGTTGCTACACTGCCGATAAACGCCATTATCGTTGCATTAATAACGTCTCATAAATGATACATAATGCATAGATATAGATGATCCATGCGCGGTATCTATAAAAACTATTAACTCAGAAATATCAATGGATGGATACCTACCTAAATTATTATAATGATCGTAGTTTACCTAATTGTGGTGCAATATAGAGATTAAGTTCGTAACATCCTCAGTATTATTTACATAATTATACCATTATGACAGATTGGATCAAAACATATTAAATCATAATATTTAATTTAAATGCAATTAAAAATACCTGTCGAATGTCAATAAGTCAATAAACCACCGATAAAGCGTTATTCGTTTTAACAACTTTGTACCTGTATTAGTATTTTCGTGTTTTCAACTATTTATTTATGTAAGCATGTTGTTTGCATTTCATTGTAGATACCGCTCACGCTTTTAAAACTAACGGAGTATGCAAAACTTAGGAGATAGGGACCTCCGACAATCTAAGTGGAAACTTCTTGAAGTCTGTAATAATGAGATACTCTGAGACGTTTCTGAGTAACAAGTACCGTAGGAACTGTTATGGCGTGTAGCAAAAATATTCTAGTGTTAGTGTTACGAACCAATATTGTTTAAAGGAAATTACATACTATCATGAAAGAGGAACATGTTAGATATGGTACAGCAAAGAGCTAAAGTTTTTTTAAGGAAATTGCTATCACGAAGGAAGAACGTGATAGATGGGTGAATTTCAACAGGTCCAATAAAATTTTCATTTCCGTGGATTTTTTATTCTTCAACTTTAGAACAAGAAAAAGTAGTGTTTATTTAAGTTTTAGATAAGATATGTATTCTTACTTAATATCTAGTAGATAGCTTAAAAATCTAACGAGATACACAAGATTAAAATTTTCATGCCACAGCAATGAAACAAGCATACACGGCAATTAAACGTGCGTCCATGGCAATGAAAGAACTTTTCACGTCGTTTTTTTTCAGACAATTTTTTCTTTCCTTTCTCTCCTCTCCCGATAGTTTCGGTTTAGGCATCTTGGCTTTCTAGAAAGAATCAATCCATTATTATGTTTATAATTTGACTGTAGTATCTTTTTGTAGTTGACTGTATATAGTACAAATTGTTTTTTTATCCTAATCATGCCGTGGCGATGAAAACATAAGTCACGGTAATGAAACATGTGGCCACGGCAATGAAACGAAATTGTTTTACAAGGCATGGCGATGAAAATTTCTTCATTGCCGTGTATTTTTTTTCATTGCCATAGCAAATTTTGACCACGGAAACCACGGAAATGAGAGCGCGGCGATGAATATCAAGGCTAAAACATCAAAAAACCAAAAATCTGTTAATAATTCACAGTAATTAACACATCACAAATAAACATAAGATAAATGGCATTGTACCGAATGATCAATTAAGAGGACAAACTTATTCAAACAGAAGTTAGACCTATCCACGGCGATGAGAGAAAAAATGTCCAGTAATAAAAAAATTGAATACTTTCATTTATGGCGCAAAAACGCAGGCACGTGCACACGTCATTCCACGTCGAACACTTGACGTCCACTAATATGCAACATTTAGCGCATAGCGGGAGGGACGCAAACCCTTAGGAAAAGCAATATTCTCAAATATGTTTAGGACATGGCGATGAATGATAGTTCTGAGACAAACTATTTTTTATTTACCATTTGTTGTATTGTTTAAATATTTGAATAAATGTATTCCGTAACAATACTTTAACTATTCACGAATCAAATAAAAGTAGGTTTTAATATAAATAACTAATACATTTTCATCAATAAGGTCTAGTACACATCAAGGTGACGTGTGGACAAACACGGCAATGAAAGATTTTGAGGTTTAATTTTTTTTTTTGGAGAACCAATTAATCCTATTAACAAAATATTTAGTGCTACACATAGATTACTATTTCACCTTCTTAGAAAAAAATATATGAATATTATAACAATGATTTCTAGTACCGATTTCATCGATGCCACGCAATTTTTGGTCCCGGGAAATTCACCCAGATATGATAGAGCAAAAGTTAAAAAAAAAATCTAATAAGGTATGGTTAGCACTGTGTCATTTTAGTTACTAACTCATAGATGGCCATTGCCCATTTGGGAATTTATACAAACCCTTAAAGGCATTATGATTTTTTAACAGCAGAAATATAGAAAAGCTACCTTACGCTAAAATGCTAAAGACGACCAACTGACCAAAATGTTCCTTAAGTTGCTTATAAAATGTTTTTCTTTTACATAGCTTTGGACTTTACCACGACACTGAGAAGATCGGCTGCCATCGTCGCGAAGGTTCAACTCTTCACATCATGACGCCTATCTTCGAAGCTGACACAGTCCAGGTGGCCTGGTCGAGATGCAGCAAGCGTGACGTCACCAACTTCTTAGAGTAAGTGTTCCTTATTGAAAAAAAAAATATTAAAATTACCAACTGACGTCTGAGTTTTCGGATAAACAATTTTGCGTGGCGCCATAACTTTTTTCACAAAATAAAAACAATAAATTTTTACTAAACAACCGAAGCAAAAAAGCCAGTTAATGACCATCGAACTGTAACAATTATCGACCATTTATTAGTTTCATTTATTGTACCTAAGCAAACGAGTTCCGCTCAACTTTGATAACTTTTCTTACAAAAGGTTGACTCATTCAAAACATCTTTGGTGTAAATATCAAAAAGCTTTTAAGCCTTTCGTTTATATTACTTTAGTTAATGGCGTTTAAATAAGACTAAAATATGCGCCTGAGCATAATGCAGTACTTATATTAAGGCAGGCGGTAGATATACTTAATTTAATGAATGGTCAAGCCTTTTCCGTGCGGTTTCATTGATGACTTTATATTTATTGTGACCATTCCGTTAATCCAACAACTTTATTTAATTCCAACTTCATTTGCACATGAAAGTGTCTCCTCTTTACATAATAATGTCATTACTAGCGCACTACATAAAATGTTTTATAGTATCAATAAAATTGAAAGCAGAAATCCTACGCTCACATAAATAAAGATCTGCCATCGAAACCTAATACCGGATGTCGTTGTGTGTACAATCTCTAAAACTTAATTATATTAAATGTCGCAACGGAATCTATCGACATTTTTATATCCATTCACAAAAACGCCCAACTTATTTGTCATCATCAAACAGACTAATCATAATAAAGTTTAAAATTATGGCACTTCTTAATGAATTAAATTTAAAGTATTCTGTGATGAATAGAAATATAAACGGAGGCTGTTAAAAATCGATGGTTCGAAATGTGACATGTTTATTGCAAGTCTACTGGTCACAAGGCCTGGTTGTGAAACCAGCGTGCGTTTATAGAGGCGTGCCCATTCTCTATTCATACGCACAAATCATTGTAAAGTGTGTAAACGTGCTCGTAATTGTGCGAAATGTGCTGAAATGGATCCAGAAGGCGCGCCCGCTTTTCTGCTTCAGCTGTTATTTGCTCGCTACGTAGAAAACGCATTATGCTACAATTTTATGGTCGACTATTTCCTAATCCAAAGCAATGAATTTAACGCTGACTAACTTTGAACGACTTTGTGTATCTCTACATTTAATTAAACTGAGCATTTGGTTGCATACCTACTTTTATCTTAAAATATGGGCGTTTTAATGTCGCATAGGATAACAACAATTATTATTCAGGTATTAGATAAGCCAGGTATAAATGGTAGATGTTGTGCCTACCAACATTAATTTGGATTATTTCCTTTTAGCGCGGGATTGGGTGAGTGTCTGAGTGACCGTCCTTCTCAAGAGCCTACGTATGTTTACCCCGAAGTCCCAGCTGGTAAGTCCGAATACCTTCCCATAAACAAACTATCACAGCTTCTTTTACAGAAGTCTTACTAATACTTGTTTGTTCAGGTGTAACGTTCGATGCAGCTAGTCAATGTCACTGGCAGTTCGGACCCGACGCAGTCGTGTGCTCGAAGCCAGGAGAACTGTGTGAACGTCTGTGGTGTCAAGTCAGTAACACGTGCAAGACGCTACTGCGCCCCGCCGCGCCCGGAACCACTTGCGGAGAAGATATGGTGAGATATGCAGGACACTCATTGGACTTTTTGTACTGACGGCAATTATAACATGTGTTTGCTGTTACTAAGGAACTTTATGGAAGTGATGAGTTGTGGATCGGAAATGTTTATCTTGCTATTTAGATCTCATATGTACCTACGTACAGAACTTACGTATGGATTCCATCACTCAGAAAGCAATGTACCTAGACATTAGAAAATGGTCAAATCAATAGGTTTTTTCCTTTCTTTATGACCTTTATAAGGGATTAATAAAGGTTTTTCCTACAGTGGTGTCAGAATCAAACCTGTGTCCATCGATCTCCGTCTCCCGTCCCCCGTGACGGCGGCTGGGGCCCGTGGTCGGAGTGGAGCGAATGTTCTCGAACGTGCGGCGCCGGCGTCTCCACGCAGTCGCGCGAGTGCAACAACCCAGAACCACAGAACAATGGCAACTACTGTATCGGTGATAGAAGCCGGTGAGTATTCACCAAGTCACTTCGCTTTTACCGTTTTTAAACTACTTCATTTCTAGGCCTTTGTGTTGTTAAGCGCAGTCTGCAATACTTTTTGAATGCTAGGCATTATTCTTTGCAAGTATGTCAGACTAATTACCCAGTATATTATAGATCTTTGTAGACATAATATGAATCATGCTACATGTTCACAGTTATCTCCAACTACAAGCTATTTTGCTGTTAAAACCGTATTGTTCAGATTTGTGAAGCCTTGTTACCTTTTATAGATACAAGATCTGCAACACCGACCCGTGCCCTATCAACGAGCCATCATTCCGAGAAGTGCAGTGCTCCAAACACAACAACATGACGTATAAGAATGAAACTATATCTGAATGGATACCTTACTTCGATCAAGGTGAGTCTAAACACGAAAGACGAAAACTAATCCTTAAAATTTCCTAGTCTGAAATGACCATAATTTTTGTAATCCTTTAGACTGGCCGCCCATGTCCTATAATCGGTGACCAGCTTCTTGTAGGATAAAAATAAGACGTACCTCCTGATAGCAATAGTGGAACGCACGTCTAACAAAAATCCTAGTATGAACATCCTACAAAAGAGCGGCCCGTTTATCTGTCCAACTATAAGGCTGAGGAGGGCGGGCAGATACAATCAATATATCTTGCAGATTTCAGTGGCATAATTATATAGAAATAAGTACATATCTACGGAAATTATAACGTATATGTTGTTACAGACAAACCTTGTGAGTTACAATGCGTGGCTCGCGACGGCAGTGATGTGGAAATGTTAGGCGGGTTCGTCGCCGACGGCACTCCTTGCAGACAAAGCATCGGGGCAAGGGACATGTGTATCGCTGGTAAGTTATGTCACTTTAATATTAGAGAATCATATAATAAGAATATACCACATATAATTAGAAGAAGTCAACGGATGGATACAGGCACTACTAAGCCGCGTAGCGCGACTGGTGTAAGATGGCAAGATAGATTTCATAAGGGTTTTATGCTGTAGCTTTTGAGATTACCTGTCATCTCTCGGTCTTAAAACGTTCTTTACAGCCAATCCGGAGCCATTACTTTCCTGGAGCGCAATATAAAATCGTCACAAACAGCAATTAGGGCGCTGAACCGATTAACTCCCATAATCGCTCGAACGTGCTAACGTTGACGCTATAAAACGTATACTAATCCAACCGTTTCGAAAATAAAATAACGATGTCTCGTATGGTTTGGGTAGCCATCGAACAGGTCTATAAAATTAAACCACTAAAACCAACCTATATAAAATTCTCCCCATTCTGGGCGATGATTACCCACTTATTTCTCGAATTCAAGACAAAAAGGATGTCTAAAAAAGAAAGGTTTATTTTGTCACAGGTGTATGCTACAAAGTTGGATGTGACTGGATAGTTGGGTCTGATACGGAAGAAGACAAGTGCGGTGTGTGTGGTGGAAACGGGTCGGCCTGCAAGACTGTACAGGGCATCTACAGTAAAGGAACTACTAAGCAATCTGGCTTTAGCGAGGTAAGATACTTTAGAAAATAGATAGGCAATATTGATATATACGCCAGCACATCAAGCTACTACAATATGTCTTTGTTTAATAGATTTTCGACTTTATTTCCGAACTATAAGGTTCGATATTACAAATTGGCGTACCTTGATGTGCTAGGTAGTCTGTACTTACCAGTTACCACATACCTGGCCTATTTGAAGAGTTGTTGTTGTAATGTTGAATTCTCCACAGGTTGCAGTCATACCTGCAGGATCAAGGAACGTAAAAATCCAAGAGAAAGTAAATCCTGGAAACTTCATATCTATTGGAAGCGCTAAGTCGAATAAAATATACCTGAATGGAGCACGGTAAGTCCAGCACATTAACGAGACGAGAAAATGTTTCGTCGAAAACCGTCAGTTGCTAATGATTTACTTTTATTACAGAAATGCTACATTGACGGAATACTTTGTGGCTGGAACTCAGGCTATCTACGAACGAGATCGTGATTGGGAGAAAGTACGAATTGTTGGACCACTGGCTGAGGATATCAAAGTTTATGTAAGTAAAATATTACACGACACGACGATCAACGAGTTAGCAGTACTTACAAAACTAGTCATAACACAAAGTTGCCTGTCTAAGATACCTTTCTTAAAAAAAGTTTTAGTTTCTCTTGTGTATAAAATAGCATAAAAATTGGGATGGCTTACACTTAATTAGATAGACAACGATGGAAGTATGCGGGTTCCTGAAGATCGAGCAAAGAGACAAACCTTAGGGGAGACCTTTGTCCAGTAGCGGACTTTTCTAGGCTCTGACGACGAAGGAGGACACAAAACCAATAAGACCAATAATTAAATTGTCCTTCCACTTCCAGCAACGAATATACAGCGGCCGTCACCGCAACCCCGGCGTGACGTACCAATACACGGTGGATCGGCAGCGCATGAGACGCCGGTACAAGTACCGTGTCTCCGAGTGGTCGGCTTGCTCCGTGTCGTGCGGCATCGGGTACATGAGGCGGAAGTATGAGTGCGTCGATGATCATAATCGTAAGTGGCAGTTTTATATTAGGTATGCTTTAGCTTGCAGGTTCAGTATTTGGGAAAGGTGAGCAGAAAAATGCTATACGAGGCGATGAGCCAATGACACTCTAAAGGTCTAAAAAAGAATTGTAATTAATAGAAAAAAATCCTTCCTTCTAAATTACCCATTAGAAAAGATACAGCACAAAGGAATGTAAAAAAAACTTGTTGAACTACCAAACTACTATTTGAAATAAAAACATTTTAATTATATTTTAAACCTCAAGGAAAAAGTAGGTACAATAAGACCCTTAAATGTTTTATGGTTCTCTGCAGAACACATAGGTAAATAAATTAACTTGACATAAGAAGGGATATCTTTTACGATCACAGGGCTTTTAAGATCTGGGATTCCAGTACTAATATATTCCTATATTACGCTACACAGGTACAGTGGACCTGTCCCAATGCTACCACAACGAGTCTCCGCGTCACGAAGCTATGATGCAGCAGTGCAGACAGCCGGCCTGCCCCCCTCACACGTTGCATACCCACTGGTGGGTCGGCGCCTGGAACCCTTGCTCCAAGCCCTGTCATATGCCGGTAGGTTTTATATTCGTACAAATCAATGATAACCATTAATTATCTCGTCCTGTTTTATACATGGTACTATGCTTTTGTTATAATGACTGCAGAACACTGCAGAGCTCTGCAGAAGAGGCTCATGATCTATCGCTATTATTTTATTTTCATCCATAAAATTGCAACTGTGTGGTCATGAGCACTGTTTAGCACTGCGGGGGCCGCGAATGAAACCGCTTCCATGCGCCTCAGAAATATGCATAATACTTCTTGAGAGGTATGGTATAGTATAGCTACTGGTAAATACAGACAAACATTTTGTTACAGGGCGAGGAAATCACGAAGCAACGCGGTGTATACTGCGTAGACAAATTAACGAACAAAGTGATAGAGGACTCCGAATGTGATGCACTCAGTAAACCGATTAGCACAATCAAATGTGCAGACGTACCAGCATGTTAACGGAACGATATCACACGCCATGGAAATGAATCCATACGGAACACATCGATCAACGCGGTTTTATGATACACTATCATATCACGCAGTTTCAAGCGAGTGTTCGCAAGTACACTCGATAAGTCGTCAATCCCTCGCGGCGACGGCTTGTGCCTGTACAATCAGGTACAGCAGACAATACGTATCTGCTCATCTTCGACAGATATAGGGTTCAGGAAGGAACGCAGACAGAACCGAGACAAATGCATTTGAACAGGTAGTGGTTGAGTGAGATGTGAAGTGATGCAAGTCAGTGTGGGACTCTATAGAGCGACACTTGAATCCAGTTATGAGTGACTATGAGCGCCAGTGTTTTGTTACGTATTCTTTGCAATAAGAAATAACCCATCGAATAGACATAAATCAGTTACGTGTAAGTACTCGAATATCCCTACGTGGTGTGCGAATCTCGCGAGTACGATCAACAATGCTCTGCAATTACCACTTACTGCCATATTATAAGTAACTAGGTTTAACATAGTCTTCGCTTAGTTATTAACTACTAATATATTTTATATTCTGTAACATCAGTATTAAAGTGGTGTATGTATTTCTTTCAAATAATGCAAATTAACGTAATGTGAACGAGTATAAGTTTATAATAATTTTTTTGGACCAAAAATATTTTAGAAATCAAATTCACGTTGCCATAATCACTGTTACTGCCAATATGACACTTGTATTATATAAGTAGGTATTTACTTAAGTTCTTATATTTTATGTATTAATGGATTCATATTTTTGTACAAATGAATTATTG
This sequence comes from Helicoverpa zea, assembly GCF_022581195.2. Taxonomy (NCBI): domain Eukaryota; kingdom Metazoa; phylum Arthropoda; class Insecta; order Lepidoptera; family Noctuidae; genus Helicoverpa; species Helicoverpa zea. The sequence goes on along the minus strand of NC_061466.1, from coordinate 6,554,278 downwards.
AGTATTTTGTAATATTTAAGTGGTTTGATGGAACACGTATTGTCACACTGGGTATCCATTATGTTAGAGCTGAAATCTGTTTAATCGCTTGTATTGTATACCTATAGACAATAAATGAATCAGCTAGTCAAGAACTTAGGCATTTGTACACCAGGCTATTCACAGTTGTTTAAATCCATATGTAATTCGAATAACATAGAGTAGTATTAGAAATGTAGGAACTCTTTATACGTATCAAATGTCTTGTACTATAGATTAAGTACCCTTCTATGATAAAGCTAGACAGATAATTTGCGTGTATAAAAATATGGACTCTATACAATTGTGCCTAATTCTGGAACAAATGTGTCGATAATATTTATGAATATTATTTAAGAAGCATTGTTTGTGTCCTCCTTTATGTGACTATGCATAATTTTAAACATTAGTAATACTTTTATTTATCACCTACCTACTATAAGTACGTATAATATCAATGTAAATGAGTTTCTAGTTTTCTGATGTTTCCGTTCTAAGATGCATCAGAAACGTCAATCAATTGATACACAATTTTAATTATGTAATAAACTGCTTTAGAAACTAACCCTTAAGTGTGCACGAATTACGTATTAGACCAACAGGTTACATTTCTATCGATCGTAGTGAAATATACCATTGTACCAATTATAATTGTGTATGTAATAGATATGGCAATAAAATCGTGCATTGTTTTAAATAATGTTTTTATTTTTATCCATACAAAACTTATAAAGTCCTTAACCCATTCGCTAAGAATAAAAATCACAGTGAAATATATTGGTGAAAATAATACAGTTTACGCACCAAATAAAAAGTCTTACAATCTGGACAGATCAGAATTCAGAATCACAATCAAATTGAAATAATACAAAAATATATCAAGCAAGGCCAATTTTTAGTTGCTATTCAACCATAGAAGGAAATTCTACATTATAGCCTAAAAATAACGAAAACTAAGGTGCAACTAAAAATACTTATGATAACTGTGTTATTATTATTAAAAAAAGTTTCAACAAAAAAAGATTATTTGTGCTTTACAAATTAATAGTAAAAGACTAAGCAATGTATGGGCAGCATCTAATTACATCTACAAATAATTTTCGGGCATATACAATATACATAATATTCTGACAATGAGTATGGATCTAGAACAAACTGTTACATTTGCATAAACTAATCTAGTGTATAAAAGTACAAATAAAAAAAAATCTTGAACAATTTAGATAGGCAGAATAACATTTATTATCTATGCCATTCTCTCTAAATGAAATGTTTTCTTGAGGTATAAAAAAAACAATCAACATGGTGGGGTTTACATCTTTCGAATACACTGAAACATATAATTTTGTGACCCCCATAAAAATATTTTTGTTCACTTCAAGTCTTAAAATAATTGAGATTCATAGTTTGAGTATCATCTATCCTATACATCTAGAGTGCGAAAACATCCACATAATACTAATATAACCTAATATTATCATAATCAGTAGTTTCACTTTGTGTTTTTGAAAAATAAATCAGTGTTCTATAATTTTCTTACTGGGATATGCTATTTTTACGTTTACATAGTCTTACAAGTACAAATAATAAAAATCTCAGATTGTTTTCCGTTTATTTCGGTTTTTATAACATTTAGGTTTTATTAAAAAAATACGTATAAATCTTTAATTAACCAGTTCCAGAACTAGACTCTTTCGCTAGTAAAGCTTCTGATGAAACGTCAAACCTTATGTTTTTCTTTTTTGTTGTGTTTTTCTGAAAGAGGATAAAATAAAGCTTATTTTTTTAGTTATTTTATATGTACTAGTTGCACTACAGCCTTGTATAAGTAGCCAACTTATCATGATTCGATATCAAAAATAATCGAGTAAGTTGCATCACTACAACTGTCAGTGATGAACTGTCAGGGAAATCGTGCTATCCCGAAAGAAGCCGCTCTGCGGTCCCCTCTGCCTACACTAGGCGTTAAGGTAGCCTTTCGAACCAAGCGTAGCTGACGCAGCGTCTATAGCAAGTCACTTACGCATGTCACTATCGATTTGGTGACCTTGGATACTCGCGACAGACGCACCGAATTTCTTACATTATCATAGAACATCTATCCATCAGTCTTTCGTCACAGCCACTGACACTAGACGCTCGCTTCCAAAAGCAACATGAATGACTCACCTTTTCTTTATTAGTTCTAGGGTCTGTGTTCTTGGAGCGTTCCTTCTCTAGATCTGTGTGTAGCGACGCGAGCTCGGCCGTCAACTCCGCTTGCACCGACCGCAACCGCTCAACTTCCACTAGGACCTCGGCTTTATCTTTCACTGTAATTTAGAAAGAAATTCTTTAGCAAACTGTTTATAATAAACTACTGTCTGCCGCATGCCACCAACGACCGACGGCTATTATGTGTCAATCAATAGTCAGAAGATACCATTTTATGTTTGTACCGTAAAGACACATTACTGAATGGATTTAAAAAATTCTTCCAATAGGTATTGGGAAGCCAGAGTATCCGTAACATAGACTATATTTAGTCTGGGTATGGGAAGTAGTTCCACAGGGCCGCGGCTGAAACCGCGGGAAAACAGATAGTACTATATAAAGTAACTTTTAAAAGTCAATTTGACCTCATTTACATTTATTACATAGCATTCTCAAAATAATGGACCTCAGAGCCCTCTTGTTGTTAAACAATCACAGTTCAATATTCAAGACTTTTTGATAACAGCTAAACTGAATATAAAAACTCAACTTACTCTCTCCCTGACCAAGTATATTACACAGCTTTTTATTTCGGGACTTGACAGTAAAAAGTTCCTGCTTTAAGGAAATAACCTCTTCTTTCAGTGTTGCTATTTCTCTGTCCTTTCTTTCTAGAGCGTCAGCAAATTGTACTCTGGTAATAATTTCATCAGAAGCTGGTTGACGGTTCTTTACTCTATCATAGATTTTATCCTTTAGAAGCTCATTCTTAGTTTCAGTTTTTACCCTTTCGAAAAACTCTGTGTCTTTGTCGGGGGACTTGGGATCTTCCTGCAGACACTTCTCATCTACGTGGTTGACTGAAAGTAAAAAAAAACACTCGAGTTATTTCAAGGTAATAAGGATATAATACCTCACTTTTTTTAGTTGAAGTTTCATCTATTCTTTGAATGGAGCAGAAAATTCAAACATGGCAAACATCAGAATAGTATATCAGAGATACAACTTTTACCTCATTTCTTATTTATCATACCGAGAAACTTACATTTCATATCTTCACCAACATTCATCATATCATTGAACTGGTCCAGGCTCATGACATTTTTCTTCTTTTGTTTCTTAGCATTAGATTTGGAACTCTGTTCAATAATCTTCTTTTCAATCTCTGCTTGCTTCTTGAATTGCTTGTACACATCTTTCTTCTCCTCAAAATCAAGCTTAGATAGTAGAATAGCCTGAAAACATACAATTTAACTTTCTTGAGCAATATGTGAGTAAATTAAAAGACAATGCATTTAAATCATCATTTCTTCCTTTCCCAAATATGTTGGGCTCAGTTTTTAATTTGACTGGATAAGGATGAATAGCCACCAATGTTTTACATGGAGCCTTATCAGACCACCCATAATGGCTGCCAAATCAATCCCTGCTGCTTTAACTTCTTAAATGTTTTTAGTGTTAAGATAATAAAGCAACTACATTAACGAATAACGTTTATCAAATCTGTGGTAGGCCTTACCCTAACTAAAGGTACCCAACTTACACAAGTCTGCTCCCACCCGGCAAAAATAATATACTTAATTTAAATATATTGCTCTTTAGATATATTTTACATTAGCATAAATTAGTAGACAGCTCGGACAGTTCACTGCTAGCAGTCGCCGCGCCGCGCCGTTGCCGCGTCAGTCAGTCGGTCAGTATCTACCGAGCAATCCGCGAAAAATGAGCAAAGCAAACCGCGGTCGCCAGTTGGATTGCTGGCAGTCTGTTAGCTGTCGCCGTGTGGACTGCTGGGTGCCTGCTAGCTATCACCACGTAGACCACGTTGACTACGATCAGTCGTCTAAATTTAGGGCGGTGTTGGGTTAGAGCGGTCTTGGAACAGAGTTTAAGTGTGCTATGACCTTTACACTTCAGTCCAGTAACAGTATATTTTTTACTGCTGTTTTTCCCAGAAACCCTCCTAAAAAAGCTTGTAGGTAAAAACACAATTTTATACTGAAATAATACATTACTGACTTGTTGTAATTCAGACTCAAAGTTGCCGTCAACCATTTCTTCATCCTTCTGCTTCCACAGTTCCCATTGGTCAGAGGAGACAGGTTGCTGTTTGGACTTCTTCTTTTTAGGGACGGGTGGCTAAAAATAACATTAATATTATGTCTAGTTTATGTTGCTGTCCTGTCTGACTAATAATCATCAAGATCTTTAATTTATACTAATGAGGAAAAAAATATATTTTGGTTTGTAATGGATAAACTCACAAACTAATGGGCTGATTCTAAAAGTTCTGGTTTCACTGTTGGAAAGGTGCACTCTTCCCTAGTAACATAGGGGAGTCTCTCACTCTTCCTGAGTATTTCTCAGGGGGTGTGAATGGAACCGCAGAAAACGGCTAGTCTTACTATATTATTGGAACTGCAATTAAATCTGTAAGTATGTATATGTAACATATATGTATGTAACTTTCAATTGCAATGGTTTTTGGTGCAACTGCAATCCAATACCAACTGTACTACAACTCCAACTGTATTTAGGTATTATAGGTGCATAAGCATAGAAAATCAATTTATTTGTGTTTTGAAGTAACTTTGACATAACTTCATTTTCTTATCAAGCGAATGATCCTTATGGATAGAATACTTGATAAGTCTCTTTTTAGTTATTACAAATGTCTAAAAATTCTGTAACCTGGGGTTTAGTAGTGGTGATGGTTTTAGGTTTCTTTGCAGGATCAGTCTTTTTGGCCGAGTTTATTTTAGTCTTTTTCGTCTTCTGAATATCGCTGGGAGGGTAGTCATCATCTTCAATGCTCAGACCGGCAAATCGGGATTGTACAACCAATGCAGCCATTTTTCACAGATGGATCTGTTTGTGAATAGTTGCAAATAGTTTATACGTAAATATTGATCGTTATTCAAACATTAATACAGCCCAAAATAAACATTAAATTAAACATCACACAGTGTACCTATCTCTTGTCAAAATTTTCAAAACAATTATGCAAATATTTACCAACTAGAATATATTTCGTGTTTTCATACTCACCTATTGGAAATTAATGGGAAATCGAATGTTCTATTGTTCTGTAATAAATAAACGACCAGAAAGCGGCGATTAAGATACCCAACGGACTAGACAGCCGAATGCTTTGTTGCCAGATCACAAAAAATCAATAAAACTAACTAAAATAGTGATGTGTTCTTCACCTTGGCATAGACCCTATAAAGAAAAACTAAGCTCACTACAAAATCGAATTGTCGAAATAAAAGTACGACTACACCATGCTTATATTATCAGTCATTGAAGAAAAAAAAGAAGAGAAGAAGAGAAAGAATAAGTAAAATCCCAGTGGTAAATATAGAGGTCAGTGGCAAAATCCAAATGAAAATATATTGCCTACGTGCTTGGACCTCTCCTGACTATAGCAGGGTTAAATTTTTTGACATTGACAGATATGCATGCAGCAGATTATATCGTTTGGCGGGGATCAGCTGTATTGAATTTGAAATAATTTTGTAAACAAATAATCATGAAATTACAATGCCAAATCGAAGTTATCAACAGACTGCATAGCGCCTTAAACATAAGATCAAGCGGAAAATATTTAAAATCAACTATCGCAATAGGAAAAGAACCTAAATGTGAAACTGAATATTTCATCTTACTTTTCTCTACTACCAATAAAACTGGAACAAAATATCGTGTAAAGAGTATTAAACAAGTGTTTGTTAAGTATATAAACGAAGGCAAAGCAACTATACGCTTTGAAGAGCCGCCGCATGATTTATGTCTGAAGAGTGAACCTATACAATTGAAATGTTTTATGAGGTTGTTAAAATCGTGCCTGACTGGAGACACGAAAAACGTTCAACTGGCGCCTTTATCAAGTTTAAGTTTAACCCATAAGGATACAGCTCCCACGAAGCTGGTAATACGGGATCGGAGTGAATTCCCTATTAAGGGATTGCCAAGAACATTAGAATCTCTGTACATTAATGGATTGAATTTGTGCAACTTTAGAAGAGACATCCTTCTATTGAAACAGCTTGTTGTACTTGATCTCAGTAATAATGCCATAGAGAAAATTCCTCCAGAGTTTGGTAAGAACCTCTATTTATTACTTGTAATATTGAAATCAAGTGAGCTTTATTAGAACTTGGTATTGATATTGTTCCTCTTACAGGAAGAATGCCGAATTTGTGTGAATTGTTTCTGTCTAACAATCAACTGGGGGTTAAAGGAGAAGTGGACTGGAGATGGTTGATGGGATCCCAGGTAAACAGAGCTTATTATCGTCCTTCAGTTTAGAATACTGCATTTTCCAGCCATACGTGGAACATGTATATAAAAGCAAAGTAAATACCTGTCTAAATCTAACTATCTCTGAATGTAATGTCTATTTACTATATTTCCAGATTACAAACAAGCTGAAACTATTAGATATAAGTGGAAATAAATTAGGACATTTACCAAAGTCAATATGGAAGCTACAAAAACTAGTTACTTTGAAATTGGATAATAATATGCTGGATAAACTCCCAACAACACTGGGTCGAATAAGTAGTTTGAGGTAAATATGTATTTTCTAGCTCTCACCAGTGGTTTCACTGTGTCCTGTGGGTGCTACTCCATCCTCATTACCTTCCTCGCTAAATGGGCTATCTAACACTGATTTTTTTTATCTATACAGTAGCTCCTGAATTTAGCATGTTCAAACAATAACATCTTCAGCTTTATAATATTAGTATTTATAAGCACAATTCCATAATTATATCATTATATCTTACCTTGTTTTGTGACAATCAAATATTTCTAAGCTACCTCCTGTCACATGTTTACTTGTGTTCAATTAATAACCCGTACTATATTCCAGGTATCTTACAATGACCCAGAATGAACTAACATCCCTGCCGTGCGGTTTACTGCAGTGCCGTTTGGAATACATAGACCTTTCAGAAAATAAACTTGATGTCAATGAAACACCACCTGAACCCAGTAAACACACTCCTTGGGACTTTTATATCGGCAGCTTAGTAGATTTAGCTTCAAAAGCAGTACTAAGAAATAAAATATACTATGCACCTAATATTATACCATGGACATTAGTGGAGTTTCTAGATAACGCCAACATGTGTATCTGTGGTGCACCAGTTGTGAATAACTTATTTTACATGAATAAGGAATTTCAATTAAAAGACTATTTCCGAGTTGTTGTCTTCAATAGTAATAGAAAAAGCACAGTTACATTCCAATGCTATTTCTGTTCACCTAAATGTTTTAATAGATGATGTTGTATTGTAATGAAGAAAATAATTTAATGATTTTAATAAAATATTTATTGATATTAACATAGTTTTACTACATTAATCACATTACATTTTATATATGTTATTTAATTAAGGCCTTCAAGTTTCCAACTAATGTCTGCAATCACTGGTGCTATCCTTATGTGGGGTTCTGAAAAAATATTAAAATCCATCTATAACGTTATTTATAAATGTGTTAAACTTTCAAGAATGTTGTAAAACAATGTACTCTGCCATATCTGTTTATCCCTTTGCAAAAACTCAGGCAAGCCATTTTATTAATAAAGTTAAGTTTAAGCACTTTGAACTTACCAAGTGTGGCTATGCCTTGTGGAATAATGCTCTGTCCTTCTGGTACATTCTGGGCAGCAATAGTTGCATTTGTTGCTTCTAATACAAGCTCATTGGTCCATATTTGTTTGAAACTGTCCTTCATTTCTTTCAAAACTTTTTCCAAAGATGTCTGTAAAATTAAATATTTCATCATCCTCCGAGCCTTTTTCCCAAACTATGTTGGGATCGGCTTCCAGTCTAACCGGATTCAGCTGAGTACCAGTGCTTTACAAGAAGCGACTGCCTATCTGACCTCCTCAACCCAGTTACCCGGGCAACCCGATACCCCTTGGTTAGACTGGTGTCAGACTTACTGGCTTCTGACTACCCGTAACGACTGCCAAGGATGTTCAATGACAGCCGGGACCTACAGTTTAACGTGCCATCCGAAACACAGTCATTGGTGTCTAAGACATACTTAGAAAGTACATACAAACTTAGAAAAGTTGCATTGGTACTGACTTGGAATCGAACCCGCGCCCTCATACTCGAGAGGTCGGTTCATTGCCCACTAGGGCATGAATAAGTTGCATATGAATAAGATGATCTTGACTTGTGAAATGTACTCTTATAAAAAATATATCTTAGAAACTACATTACACCAGAAAAAGTGCCTTAAGTGCCAGAAAAAGAATTAGGGAATTTTTACTGAATAAAATATTCACCTGTAAGATGTAAGCTTCTTTATCCTTACTGAAGTAACTCAATGCAATGACAACCTCTTTTATTTGCAACCTCAAATCGAAAGTAGCTGTGACCAGGGTATGCAAAGTCATGACCAGAGCAACATCTTCATACTGAGAACCTTCTTTTAGCGACGCTACTTTACGCTCGTGTTTTCGTCTGTTCTTACTTGAACGGAATGATCGGCTGAAATTAAACACAATTATAAGAAAAAAATCTTATGCAAGGTAAAAAAACTGCAGAGATTCCCAGCCTATTTTTAAAATCTTCTTTTGCCAGTAAGCAAAACAGCTTTTAGTTTAGCTGAGCCCAGTATTGAACCTTGGGGAACCCCTACTTACAACTACTGGCCCAGATAAGTTAGATGACATCTGTGATCTGTCGATTCTAGTAAAACTATAAAGTCTTAATATAGCATATCATATACCTTGAACCTCTAGACGATGAAGCCAGAGTGCTCCCTGCATCAGAATATAAATCGCTGTCCTTGTTTGTATAGAAATCAAATGTGTCCACAGGATGTTTTGTTTTATTTTCTCTGACAAACTGTAGGCGCTCACGATGTCTTATGAATGTTGCAAAATTGTTTTCAATAAGTTCTTTCATATTCTTATATTCTTCTAATATAGCTGGTAGAATTTTTTCATCTGCGAAAAACAAATGGTATTATACAATAAAAGCCACTATACCTTCCTTTTGTAGCTTCAAAAGTGAATAATAAAAATATTAGTTACCTTTCCAATTAGATTTTTGATATTGGGAACAGAGTGTTAACGCTGTTTTATACTGGCCACATTCAATTGCATACGAAATTGTTTCTTCATTGTTCCCGTAGTACTGATCCAAAACTGTTAATGCTTCTTTGTGTCGCTTTTGTTCTTTTAAGCCATTTACTAGATCCCTAATTATTAACAAAAGCAAAATGTTAAAAATGCATACCAAAATTTTTAATTTTGCACCTATAAAAATGATGATCTTACCAACACAAATTCTTGAAATCAGCTTCAGGCCAAGTAACTTTAGCTAAACTTATTGCCAATTCCCATTCTGAAGCCTCTTTATAACATTCAATGGCTTTATCTATAATTTGCGCTCTTTCATAAACCAACCCAGCTTCTGTGAATTGCTTCTTCAGTTTCAAATAAAGGCCAAAGTCGTCTGATATTTCCTTGAATATTTCATCATTTGGTGAAAACAGAGCCAACGCTTCTCTATAAAGACTGTGGTACTTCACGAAAGTTTTTAACTCATTATGTCTTTTTTCTCCACAAAGTACAAGGCTCTCTACTGCTCTGTCAAACCGCTTTAAATGTTTGTTAATCGTAAATCTTTTGTAGTTTTCTTCCATTTCATTCAGTTCATCAAGCATTGGGACATATTCTTTAGGATCTTTCTGAGACTTATATGCAACTAATAGAACTAAGTCAAAGTCGTACATGCCAAGAGCAACATCAAAGAGTTGATTTACATCAACCATATACAATAAGTATTTCAGTGCTTCATCTGACCCTACAGGTAACTTTGATCCACCAGATTCCTGAATTTTAAGTTCTTTAATGATTGATAGAGCGCTTTCTAAATCTTTCATTGTATTTTTCTTTACAAACGTTGTCAATAAAGGTAATATCTTACTATCACTATCTGTCCTCTTTTTCAAATATTCTCTTACAATATCACATATATTTTGGATTTTAGAATCTACATCAGTTTTTGGTTTGTCTGGTTTGCCAGCGTAACTACTAGAGTACATAGTTTTTGTCACATCCGAATTTTCTAGATCAGAAAGAAACAGATTTAGCCATGAAATGTTCTGAACCGATTCCAAAAATATTTCAATGTTCTTTACAAACTTATCTGGATCATGGTCATAAATGAGATTCAAATTGATCCTTTGTTTTCTCATGAGGTCAAATGCCTCATGATACTGTAGTCGATCAAGGTATTCTCCAATAATCTTCAATGATAAAGGCCTTGGTTGGATAGTTTCAAGATTTCCCCTTGGCATTTGAAACACTGTCCTAGTATCATTTGGTACAGCTATTACTAATTTAGCTCCTCTTTCAATTTTCCTCTTATAGACATGATTGGATTCAGTTTTTTGATATTCAGTAATAGCTTCAAGACCTGCCTTGGTTAATTCAGTGCACAGAAGCACATGCTGCAGTGTTGTTAGCAATAGGAAATGAGTATGGACAAAGAATGAACTAACATTGTTCATTATCACTCTATCATTCATATAAAGATGACCTTTATGTGATAATCCTATGAAATGTACCTCGTTTTCTACTAGAAGCACATCAAATTTCGGACATGCTACTTGAAATGAGACATCCTGAATTTCTAAATCTTCTCCAAGTTTCTGTTGTACAATTATTCCATCTTGGAGTTGTAAAAATACAGCAGAAGGATTAGAAGGGTGAGATTGAATCCTAGCTACAGGTGCAGGCAAAGAACTTTCATCCTTCTTTTCGATTTTCTCTGAGCCAATGAGGAGCTCCACCAAATTGTCAGTGTCGCTGTTATAAACAGCATTACATATTAGGGTCTCAGCATTAACCCAGAACCAATTGTAACATTGAAAAGGAAAATCATATTTATCTGCCTCCACAATTTTAGAAATTTCATACTGCAGAGGAAACTTATTAGTTTGTCTATAAAATACCAACTTATTGTCTGAAGTAAAAACAAAGAAAGAATTAGGGTCAGGGTCTCCTTCTTTTTGTTTTTGAGGAGCAAAGTGGACAGAGTTGATATTTGCATCCACTTGTATTTCAAAGGCTGACATTGGAGGTGGCACAACAGTTTGTCTAAATCCTGTCAAAAGTAGTTTATTTCCATCAATGACTGCTACTACTGCATCGTCATCAGCCCCAAAACCTCTGCTGTTATCTACATTCCAAATCCAATTGTACGAAAAATGTTGCCCATTATGTAAAAACACATGCAGCTTCTTATTGTTGGCTATATCAAAGTCATTATCCCACATGATCCTGCTTATATTCTGTTCAGCGTTGAAGGTTAATGTTTGTTTAAGGTACCAATGGTAATTACCAATTGTATACAGAAGCACAGTCTGTACATTACTTATAGTGTCTCTGCACTGTAAAGTTAATATTTCTGAGTCTGAACTCCAAGTGATGTCCTCTACAACTGTGTTAGCATTTACAGGAACATCAAATTCTCCATGTTTTAAGCCATTCTTCTCAAAGAAGGACACTAAATATTTTTCATTAAGTTTCTGTGTTGTGGCTATGAGATTTCCACTGGGTCTCCAAGACAAGTTTGATTCTAAGCCTTGTTGTTTTTCACTTGTGTATTGTAAATGTCCTTCTTTGTCAAAAACTTTGAATCTTCTAATTCCATTCATCATAAAACCTACTGCATACAAATTTCCATCTCCTCTCCAGGATATTTTCACTGCATCATCATCTACTGTTGGATCTGAAAATAAAACCAAATTACATTCATATATACCTTTGTGCCCCCAGTAGTTATCTCTATCCACAAAAAACATATTGCATTCTACGCCCTTTACTCAGGCAAAGTTTGTATGAAATCTGGCTATGTTTCATTACTATTAGGAAGCTAAATCTTTGAACTACCTGCAACAACTTCATTCTTCAGTTTAGCAGCCTGTTTGCCAGCTGATCCATGGAACTGAGTTTCCTTCTTCCCCCAGCCAACGGTTATGAATTGTTTCTCTCCAAACTCTTCATTGAACAAGTTGATCTCATGTATGGGATCGAACATATTCATTAGAATCATGTTCATGTCTTTCGTGACCAGTACTAGAAGCTCTTGGTCTGGACTCCATTCCATGGCCTATAAAATGGAAATTAATGAGTTTTCTAGTTTTACATTCATAGTTTTATTACATTTATATGACATGACAAATATATATGATTGAGATGAGAGTTCTACTCTAAAGTTTCTTTAAGGAATCTTATCAGCTGAGTGAGTGCATCTTAACTTCAGGATTCTAACTTTATAACATTGCATGTGAGTTGTTCATACCAGTAAGCCATTGTCGCAGACTCCAGCTGAGTCTACAATATTGCCATTGTCGCTAATGGTAATTAGTTCACCATTCGCCAGTCCCACACAAAGAGTGTTGGTCAGTCCGAGAAATGTAATGTTCACAGGGCTGTTGTCCGGAGACGCAATATCCGACAGATCTTTGGTCCACTTTGCCTCATTATTTTCATCAAAACATATCACACTGAGGTTATGTGTACAAACATATAGTTCGTTAGAGGAGCTGACTTCGTCATGGCCATTACAGACTATGAGTTTATTTTCCGATTTTAGGTTGAGATCTCCAAAGGAGACGTTCCAAACATTTAAGTTTTTCATTATTTCTAATAGCGAAAAATCACGATCATAAACACGTTTTGTATTGATTCGTCCCCGAAGTCAAAATTTGACAGGTGTCAGTATCAGAAAGTGTCAATGCTTTTTTTTAATATATTTATTTGGAACAAAGCTTTTCTAGTTTGGATTCCAGATATTCTCACTTATCCAGCTGATAATAGATGCGGTCCAAAAATTCCTCTATATTCTAATATACAGATAAGGTCATGGCATACATGCACGGCACAGCACGGCACAGCTTCAACCCAGCGATTAACTTTCCAATTGAATTTGACCCTATAAAACAAATTATCACTTCAACACAAAAAGCAAACAGCGGGTTAACAGCGAGCTTGCCTACCAAAGCACAGCTGCGCCGTGCCGTGCTGTTCATGTCTACTATGACCTATACACGCCATCTCATACGTTCCAGATAGAAAGGTGGCTGGCACGGTCGCCGGCTTTCATCCCAGTACACAAAGCGCGCCGCCAAACGATACTTTGACTCCGCTGAGTAAATCAACCAACTTGTGTCAGCTATTATAACAGTTGCCCTCCACCTGGTACGTCAACCTATCATCATTCACACAAAACTCGTGCATTCAATTTTATACCGTAAGGGCTGTAACCATCTCTCCTCAAATAATTTACCATCTCCAATGAACAGTGATGCTGTCTAGCACAATCGTGCAATGAAACATTGGGTAATAGCATTATGTTTATCTAAATTTACAGAAAATCTACAACTACATAAATAATAAACTTATTCATAGATCTTAGGGTAATATGTTGTTTCGAACTTCTTTCTGCTCCTGGGATATGGCCGCAAAACTTTAGGAATATAGGGAGGTAAATGCTCATCCAATCTTCTGTTGAAGGGACTGATACCAAGTTCAAATGGCCGTCTCCTTTTCTCAAAGAATCTGGTGTTGAACTTAATCTTATAAATCTGCTCCCAATGATATATCTCCGGAATTAGGAGGTGCTTGGGCCTGTTAGATACTAGATGTTTGTATCTGGCTTCAAGCCAACGGCGCTTGTTATCATCTTCAATATCTGCTACAACTTGTTCTTGCTGTCCTAAATATGGTTTCATTTCATGTTCACGTTCCTCAGGAGCATTTAAGTAGAACTGCACAAGCATTTTCAAAACCTCTTCATTAAGCCCTTGGACTTTCCCATTCTCTATAGAGTCATATAACTTCAGAGGCTTTGTACCAAAGCAAATGTTACTTTTTGGATTATCAACATTGTCATTATGGAATTCAATGGTATTCAATTGGTAGGCATAAAGAGACCATAGCTGACCATTTGTAACAACAGTTTGTGTAACTAAAGGATAGGTGATATCATTGTATGTAGTAAAACCTTGATTATTTGCTTGAGCCAACAGCCAACCAAAGCTAGACTTAATAGCTTGACAGTGCAATGCTTCTAGATTATCTTCAGGTCCAAATGAAGGTTTTCTTGCAAGAATATGACCACGTCCATGATAAGACAGGAAGCCAAATTCATCAAAATCACCAGGCCAGAATCCTGAAATCATATTAAGTTAAGCCTTATTTATAAAAAATAGGCCTAAGATTTGGCCATATGAAATGGTTATGAATTATAAATAAATATTGCAACTAATCAATCAAAGCCAATGTAAAACTGTGTTAACTAAAAGTCATAATTTTTTTCGAGTTTGAAACAAAAAATACCTGGTATATTGGTGCCATGTCTGTTATCTGTAAAATATCCAACAGCTTTTGGATTGTGATCAAACTTCGGTACTCTAAACTCAGGATTCTCTGCTTCACTGTATGGCACAAGTGGTTTCAGAGGCTGACGGTTTCTGATTGTTAATATTGGAGTACCTGCAATAAAAATAAAAAAACTTTTTTAATACAATAACTATAATACTCTACTTGATAAACCGTCAGTTACAGACAGATCCATAAAAATTAAAGCTACTATATCTATTGCTAACACTTTTTGTCTTAGCTTTAACTTTATAAATCTTTCTGCAGCTGACTGATAATGTAATAAGTATTTTATTAATGTCCAAAGTCAAACAACACTTTGGACTTTAGGGACACAATTATATTCATTTACAGAAAGATCATTGAGATAGCCGAAATAAAATATAAATTAATTAAAGCTAGTATTAAAACAAAATAAAAATGATTGTGTGACATTTACCAACATATTGGACTGCCCTGTCAATTGGTTCATACCAGCGACCTTTAAGTCCACCGTACTGTTTCCTCCAAGCCACTAGTTTGTGTGGTGGGTGAATACCACCAACAAACCAAAATGCTTCATGCCGGGGATCATAGTCAACCTGGAAAATAGTTTTTAACTTAGAATTCTAGTCTTTGGTATACTATATAAGATTGAGCATTGAGCCCATGCTTTTAAATTGTAAAAATGATGCTTAAAATACTTTGTGTGAGTCAGAGTGTTAGAAGTTCTTTTTTCAAGTTCTAAACACTACAAGATCTTTAGATAGCTCTATGCTCATTCATGATAATCTGTGTACAACTTTGTAAAATATCTGTATATTCATACTTACTTGAGAAGACAGTATATGGTCCACTTTATCGGTCAAGTTATTGATGACAATTCTGTTGATTTGTCTTACTATACATTTAGCTAATGCATCCTCTTTCTGTGAAACTTCAGGTTTATCCAAGGCACTGGTGAATGTTCGGCTGAAATTAATATTTACAATGGATATAAATACTATATTTAAACACACCTAATATATCACCATTTCAGGTGAGCATAAGAATTCATTTTTTGCATAGAATATGAGTATCTACAAAAGGTAACGAAATAGAAAGAGAAAATAGAAGAGGTGTTCAAAGGTACATTCATATTTGAAATTGGAATATTTATATAGTTCTAATGGTAAAATCATGGTAAAGTTCCCTTGTAAAATGCATTCAGTACTTACTCCACACCATCATTTTCTATTAAAATAGCTTCCTCTATAAGAGCTTTAATTTCCTGAACAATGGCGTCAGCTGCTGCGCCTGTATCATTATAAAATTCCGGTAGTTTTTCTGTAGGAATGAAATGACTTCTTGTGTAATACTGCACCAGAGGCATAGCATTGTATGGAACTTTGTCCTCGTTAAACATTATACACTTCCAACCATAATAACGCGGTATATTTAATGCTATTTGTTTTTCTTCAACAGTATTTAATTCTTGAATTTTCTTATATACTGCCTGCCTCTGTCGTAATTTTCTGCCTTGCAGAGACATGTCCAAAATTGGAGGATATTCCGGTGATTCTGTGTATTCATTTTGTTCTACTAATGCTGCTTGAGACTGTTGTCTTGTTAAAAGCTTTTTTAATTTAGGAAATGTTCGGTGAACTCTATTTAGATACATTTTCAATTCACCAAACACAATTCCAATATTCTATCTATTTCTACCACAATATTTTGAGGTTATGTTTCGTTCTGAAATCACGAGTGTCATATTGTCAAAATTAAGCGCATTGAATGGGCAGTGAAACGCTAAAAAGTGTATACTACAGTAAAAAAAGAATCCATTATGAACGTAAACGTAATAAATGCATTCTATAATAAAAGAAAAGTAATTTATTCGTTTTTCTGTAGAAACAAAATAGTAATTTACAATTTCTACGTTGTGTTAGCGAACGGAATTTGCCATTTCTAGACGAAATGTACCTAAGCTGATGCAACGTTTTGACATTAGCCACAGCCTGATAGCCACCTGCCAAATTATCTTGAAATATAACCATTCACACACTATATTTAACGTTATTTAGTGATTAATTCGATACTCAATCATGGACGACGATATGGTATTTGATCCATCTTTAAAGAAGAAGAAGAAAAAGAAGACCGGTTTCGATTTAGACGCCGCTCTCGCAGGCGAGCAAGGTGAGAGCACGAGCGTGGAGGCGCCCGCTGGGACGGGTGACGTCGACTTGCCCGAGGATGATAACCTCGATTTGGATAATTTTGGAAAGAAAAAGAAGAAGAAGAAGAAGGGAGTCTTCAATATGGAGGAACTCGAAAACACGTTACCGGAAACACCCCCGGCTGAAGAGCCGGAACAACAGGAGGACGAAGTTATTGATGACTTGGATCTAGACATTGACTTCTCAAAAACTAAAAAGAAGAAGAAGAAGAAAAACATTGAGGAACTCGTCCTTGAAGATGACAGTAAGGGAGAAGACCAAGAAAATGTGGAAGATGTCAGTGGTGACTTGTGGAGTGGCACGGACCGAGATTACACGTACGACGAGCTCCTGGAGCGAGTTTTCGACATCATGCGTGAAAAGAATCCGAGCATGGTCTCTGGCAAGAAACAGAAATTCATCATGAGACCTCCCCAAGTTGTCAGAATTGGTACTAAGAAAACATCCTTTGCCAATTTCACAGAGATCTGTAAAACTCTTCATCGGCAGCCTAAACATTTACTAGACTTTTTACTGGCTGAGTTGGGTACAAGTGGGTCTGTGGATGGTAACAGTCAGCTTATTATTAAAGGTCGTTTCCAGCAGAAACAGATAGAGAATGTCCTTCGTCGGTATATCAAGGAATATGTTACTTGTCACACATGCCGTTCCCCTGACACCATCCTGCAGAAAGATACTCGATTATTCTTCCTTCAGTGTGAAACATGTGGTTCCCGTTGCTCTGTGGCCAGCATCAAGTCTGGTTTCCAGGCTGTGACCGGAAAGCGTGCTGCCATCCGTGCAAAGACTGCATAGAGTATTAGTGCTTAGTGATAAACTAATTATACAGTCATGGATCTGGGGTACATACAGTAATAGTCCTAATTTGTGTTAATATTCTCTTGAACATGTCAGCTGTAATCTGGTGCTGACAACAATAACAATATTGTTGTGCAATCAAAAGTAGGTAGACATAAATAATAGAGGTACATAATACCTTGAAACCTTTGATAATTACACCTGAAGGTATGGTGAACTATTTTAATGTTAACTGGACTTTTGTTTCTCCTAATTTTGTGAATTTGAATGTATTGTTTATTGTAAAAATATTAGTGATGTGCTCAAACATTAGCAATTGTTTTTATTGGTTGCAAAGTGGTATTGCCTGAATGTACCCCATTCTAACCCCTATATTTATGTATAGCTCACTTCTGTATTATTCTCATTGATACACAATGGTTTTATAAATTGTTGTTTTATTTCTTATTCTAAATAAAACACATTTTTATCATAATCTTGTATAATTAAAAAATACCTACACAGTTACATATAAAAATAAAAAATTATTATGATATGAAACTTTTATCTTATGTTAAAAAGCAAAAATAACAATAATTTGAGAGTTGTTTTGTGTTAGATTACACAAAAGAGTAACAACAATAGTTTACAACAACAATAAAAAAATATTTAAAAACATTTTGATAACAGAAGTATAAGAATAATTTATTCACATTTAACATTACTTAAAAAGTATAAATAAAACAAGGTTATTGCACAGAGTAGGTTAATTGTTGCGAATAACTTGAGGTGTAAACTCATGCTTGATGGCCTTGCTGAGACTATCTGCATATAAATCAAGGCGCTGGGTCATTCTGAAGCCCCATTTATCCTTTATTTGACGACATAAGTTCAGATCAATCTGAGCTATTAGTAAGCCATCTTTTACTCTGGATAAGGAAGGAGTTCTAGCACCATCTGGAGCAGTGATATAGCTTGAGCCATAGAAGTGGCCAAAGTCTTTATGGGCTGGCTTCCCATCTCCAGATGTAAATTCATTAGGGAAGGATTCAGTGCCCACTCTGTTTATAGCACAAGTGAAATAGCTGTTAGCTATGGCAGCATTCCTGGCTTCAATACCCCAAAGATGTTCACTTAATCCTGACACTGTAGCTGAAGGGTTAAACACAATCTCAGCTCCATTTACCCCAAACATTAGCCAGTTTAATGGGTGATGACGCCCATAACAAATATTTATAGCTATCTTGCCATACTTAGTATCAAATACAGGATGCCCAGTATTCCCTTCCATGTAATAAGTTGATTCATTGAAATCTCCAACACGGGGGATGTGGTTCTTGCGGTGTTTTCCTATTACCTTGCCCTCCTCATTGATAACTACAGCTGTGTTCCAAAGAGTGTCTCCATGAACTTCATCTCTTTCTAAAATGGGTGATACAATAACCATATCATATTTGATGGCAAATTCTTTTAAAAACTGAGTGCTGGGTCCATCTACAGATTCTGCAAATTCACACCATGGTTGTTTCTCCCTTGTACAAAAGGCAAAGGGCATGCTCCATGCTTCTTGTAAACAGATAATACCGACACGTTCTTCTCCAGCGCATTCGAGAATTTTCCGAACCTTCTCAAAAATAGCTTGGCGCTGTTCTACTATTGGTTGGTGAGTGGATGTACCAATAGAATGTTGAATAACTCCAACTCTTACTACTCGCGGAAGCCTATGTTCTTCTTTTTTAGCAGAAAAGTCGTACGCCGCTACTTCAAAGCAGTTCTCTTTTGCTGCTTCTTGACTGACTTCACTTATACATAGTTCCTGATGATCTGTTCTCCCATAGTGAATTCTATTGTACTCTTGCAGTTCTTCTCCGGATAAGGTCTTTGATATGAGTTTATCCAAGCTTGGAAGTTCCGATGTTGCTGCCATGGCTCTAATAACAATAAGTCAACTGAATAGGTTTTTTCCAAATAATAACAATAAATAGCGCTAATTTCTACTTTATCTTATCAGTGTGTAACTAGTATACGCCAGATCTAAAAATTACGTTCTTGTTGACTTTAGGGATGAAATGATAATATCAGAAGTCAAGTGGTGATAACAAAAATAAATAAAACTGAACATAGGGCATAATGTAGCTGACAGATGAACAAACGCAGGTTACCATGTTATGTTACCATTTTGAATTATTTTTATGATTCAGGGTGTGAACGCAGCGGTAAAAGTTTTAGACTATTATAGTGTCGGTTCAAGTGAGCATGAGTATAGAGATAAAAATAAGAATAGAGTAGGTACTCAAGGGATGCCTCATCGTGTCATGCAATGAGAGAGACGTCGTTGCTCAGAGGGGCCCTCTCTATCTATATCTTCTAATACCCCTCGGTAAGACTGATCAGACTTTCCGGGATCTGACTACTCGTAACGACTGCCAAAGATGTTCAAATGGCAACCGGGATCCACCATCCGTAGATCGATCGATACACACACGGCTGTTACTAAGCCACGGGCTCCTCACGAACAAGCATATGCACGATAGCCGGAACGCACATGCACAGTTGCGGTTATCAAACATGCAGTTAGAGAGGGCCTCTCCGTGTAGCAGTCTCTTTCGCAATTTGACACCTCAAAGCTTTCTCAAAGAGCGTATTAAAGAGAGTACCTAAGTATGCCATACCTACTCTATTTTTATATATCTTAATTTTCTACGCTATAGTGAGACAATTATATTTATATTTACGTAAAACTATATTGTATTTCATCTTTAAGAGATGAAATGCAATATACTTTTAGCGACTTAATTATACAAATTGGCTTCTTCCGAAGATCTTCGTTTCAGTAAACAGCTTGATGCTGTATGCAGCGAGAAATGATAGCTGGTGGCCGGTGTTTGTCGAGCCAAACATTATTTATGAGAAATCGGTACTTGCCTATAAATGATGATCTGTCCCAGACTTTTTCCAAAACCTAATCGCGGTCTCATAACGACTGCTTTACCGAATTCTGATGTACACACTTGTCGTTTGATGGCAATATTATTTTCTATTCCGTATTTTACGAAGGGTTTGGTGTTACAAAAAATCTTGCAATTATATTTCAACATGAGAAATAACTTCTTCTTTTTCTGTTTGCTCTCCACTACTGGAGGGTAGCACAGCGATTTTTTTCTATCTCGCGTCGAGCAATTCAATTTCGAATATTCGATATGTATTTCGAACTAAAAATTTTGTATTTGTCACATATTTTTACTCGGGGATTTTCGCGATGGGATTTTCAATAATTCTTGCTGTTGTGTGATTGTATGGGAATTGTCAATTTTTGTAGTGAATTTGTCAGACAAGAGAATCAACATCTATGAGAAAGGAGAATGTAAGACAGAAAGGGATCTCTATGAATGTGGCAGACTGGTGAACTGAGTTCCTTGCGCAGTAACTGTTGATGGTAGGTATGGGCAGGAGGAAGTTCACGAAGAAATATCACATCTATATACTAGAACTAGCCGTTTTCCCGGTGTTTCACCCGCGTCCCGTGGTAACTACTGCCCGTACCGGGATAAAATATAGCCTATGTTACTCGTGGATAATGTAGTTTTCGAATGGTGAAAGAATTTTTAAAAACTGTCCAGTAGTTTTTGAGCCTAATCATTACAACCAAACAAACAAACAAAGTTTTCCTCTTTATAATATTAGTATAGATTTTGGAGTGGTGGTTCCCCTATATTAAAAATTAACGTTTTGGTAGTTTTTTTTCAGAGCATACATGCCATAGATAGATTTAAAAAGCTGACTCCCGCTGCCGCTGTCACTGTCCTGCTGTCCTGTCTCTGTCATGTCGATGTCAGTTTAATTTTAATGTCAAATCTTGCAGACAGACATGTTTATTGTATTTCCATTGTGTATTCTCCTAAGTCCTAGTTTTGTTTAACTTAAATGCTTGTTTAACTGTGTTTTAAGTAATCAGCCTTAATCCTCGTCGAGTCTTCCTACATTACTCCTCACAAAACTATTAAGTGCATAAGCCAAGATGAACGTGCTACCAGCCCAACCCGTTGGGATACAGAGCACGGCTGGTGCTGTGCCCATTCGAAATGAAAAGGGTGAGTTTTCGTTATAAAATTGCATTTATAATTCGTTGAACAGACTACTCAGTCGATAAAAAATAAAACTATCTTGAAATAAGTTTTTGAAAGCTCAATCCGTGTCTTTGATTTGCAGGAGAGATTTCTATGCAAAAAGTAAAGGTTCAGAGGTACATATCGGGTAAAAAGCCAGATTATGCCCAGGGCGCTTCATCCTCAGAAGAGTCTGACACAGAGGATTTTATAGAGCAGCAGAAACCAGATCGTAGACAGCAGACATTACCACAAATCATCAGCAAGAAAGAAGAACATCTCAGTGATTCTGAGAAGGAGGTTAGTCTTGATATAATCATATTTACGTTTGTCCAATTCTTGTATTAAAATCAGTCAGTATTAAAAGAAAAAAAACATTTTTAATGCCTTCTGTTCTTTTTTAAGTTTTGGCTTTATGCAAAATTGATATTTCAAGTTTGCTATAAAAAAATCCTAGGTGGACGATCCTCGTCTCCGTCGATTACGTCAAGCAGCAAAGTCCCCACCACGGCGCGCAGAACATAAACCGGAGATCATAGATGCAGAACCAGAAGTAGAATCTGATACCAGTGTAGAGGAAGCCCGGGACTCTTCTGAGAGTGAGGATGAACTTGATGAGGAAGAGATTGAGAGGCGCAGACAGGCTCTCAAAGCAAAGCTTGCGGCCAGGTATGAATAGTCACTTTTAAAAGGAGAATGTGCTATATGCCATTATAAAATTTTAACTTTTTTGTTGGAGTACATGAAAAAACCTTTTTTTACAGCGATTTAGGACTTCTCACCATTATAAAGTTGTAGTATGTAAAAAACCAATGGTATATAGCACATTGTAATATTCCTTAGGGAAACCTGCATCTATTTTCATGTCTTGTCCTTTAAATAAATGGAATGGCAATAAATGGATGTACTAATAAATAAATGCATCTGTGTAGTTGTGCAACACTTAACGTTAATCACATTTTCAATTGGTTTATAGAGCAACTGGTTTAACAATAAAGAGTATCTAGCAATAAAAACATAGCTTTTAGATGCTTAGTTACTCTAACTAAAACATGAGGAAAGAGCTGACAAAAAGTAAATAGCAATTTGATTCCTTTTAGGGAAGCTGAGAAGGAGGTTCTTGGAAGGGATGATGATGAGGAAATGTTGGATGGAGACAAGGAAGAGAGTGGTTCATCAGACACAGAGTATACAGACAGTGAAGAAGATACAGGTATAGTGGTATATTAAGTATTTTGTTTTAACTAGCTGTACCATATGGTTGTACCTACATTGTGAGAGAAATTCTTCCCGCACATGGTTTAAATTCATGTACTTTCGCCTTTTTTATTTTAGTGTATACTATATAAGCATAAACAATCCCAAAAGAAAAAATATCAATGTCCTACACCACAACATAAATAATATCTTTATTTAAATATTTTTTTAAACTGCCACGTTCCTAGGCCCGCGCGTCAAACCCGTATTCGTAAGAGCGTCAGACAGAATGACTGTGCAAGAGCGAGAGCGTAAAGTTAAGCAGCAAAAGAAAGAAGAAGTAGAAGCCAGGAAAGAAAAAGAGGAAAGGAGAAGGGAAGCTTTGAAACTTGTTGAAGAAACTATTCGGTCGGAACAAAGGAGTACACAGGTTTGTTAAACATTTGATTTGTGGTCTTACAAAAAAAAGTTAAACAGGCATTTGTCACGTGTTTATGAAAATATTATATGCAGAATTTTCTTAAACACGTGTTGAATGTCTATAAAATTTAGCCTATTGCATGCAAGACGTAGCTTGTTGACGTAGCAAGATTGAATGGCTATTTTGATCAGTTGGCTGCAAACTTTTTTTCTTTAAAATGTAACAATATATTACAGGGTGAACAAAAAGAAGGCAATATAAACGACGTGTGTACTGACGATGAAAATGACGAGCTTGAGTACGAAGCGTGGAAGTTGCGTGAAATGAAGCGCATCAAACGCGACAAGGAGGAACGAGAAGCGTGAGTAAACTTTTTTGTCTTTAATACAAGAATAAATTGAACCCCAGTTATAATTAAAAGTAAATTATTACATACCACCATGTCTATGTGGCAAAACTAATTTTTTCAGCAAACTAATTCCAGACTATTTCAAGTATTTAAACCCACAATTTTACATGTACATACTCTCCATTCAGTTGATTTTGAAAGACCAAAGTTGAATTTGTGGCCCATCCTCAAATAGCAACAGTTTTTATTAGGTCTCATATGTACACAGAACAACTCTATGCAATTGAATTATGTACATTTTTCATTATATTTAATGGCGAGTTTGTCTTACCTACAAAAACTCATCCTCCAAGCCTTTTCCCAACTATGTTGAGGCTTCGGCTTCGGCTTCCAGTCGAACCGGATTCAGCTGATGTCCAGTGTTTTACAGGGAGCGATTGCCTATCCGACCTCCTCAACCCAGTTTCCCAGACAATCTGATAATTTACCAACAAAAACGAATGATCTAATAAGGTTCCAAAAATAATTGTTTTCACATTTTGTTTAGTGTCGAAAAGGAGTTGCTTTCAATCGAGCGTATGCGTAACATGACGGAAGAGGAACGTCGCGTGGAACAACGTCTGAACCCCAAACTCGTTACCAACAAATCCGTGAAGGGCAAATACAAGTTCCTACAAAAATACTACCACAGGTTAGTAATTATAATAGACGGCGTTACTATAGAATTTAAAAGGTTTTGAAATAGTCTCCTAGACTAAGGGTACATCTACTATAAAGGTGCAAGTAGCTTGCGCATGTTGGTTAATACATTTTTGTCACTTGCGCATGTTAACTTGCTCCAGCTACTTGCACCGTGCAGATGCATAATAAAGTTTTGACATATATTTTGGCTATAATATATAATCTATAATTTTTGAATATATAATCTATAATTTATTCGCATTTTAAATTTACTTTCTACATACATATACATTGAACTATACGTAATCTGAACCTGCGATCAAATTTTCAGAGGTGCCTTCTACTTGGACAAAGAAGACGAGGTGTTCAAACAAGACTTCTCCGGTCCAACTCTGGACGATCACTTTGATAAGACTGTTTTACCTAAGGTAAGATATCATGATGTAATAGAATGTTTTTAACCAATACAGTGGATAAATCTAATTGCCAACATTATGATGTTGATAAATACATCTTGACAAAAACCTATTAAAGCTAAATTCTACCTTAAATTTCATAAGACAGTACATAAGAGATTACATAAGAGAGTACATAAGACAGTACATAAGAGAGTACATAAGCCGTATTGCGCGCTTTAAGACGCATATTTTCCCCTTCATTTTTTTTCCTGTTCATATTGTCCATGTGATGCGTCTTATATGCGCAATAAAACTTATTTTCTTTCTTTAAATTTTAGCGTTTTCTTGTCATCCAAACAAATAAATTATTTACAAAGTGACTAAACAAAATTAAACATGACTTTATTATTTTTAACAGGTGATGCAAGTAAAGAAATTCGGCCGTTCAGGTCGGACAAAATACACTCATCTCGTTGACCAAGATACCACAGAGTTCGATTCAGCCTGGAGCAACGAGGGCGCAGCCGCAAGGCTAGCTAACTTCCGAGGCGGCATGAAACAAGTCTTCGATAAGCCTTCCGCTAAGAGGAAGCATAATGTGTGATAAATGCACTGTCATGTCAAAAGACTGTAGCCTTTTTTATATTTTTTACACATATTACATGAATTGGTTTGCTTAGGATTGGTCATAATTGGCTAAGAGGAGATATGCATGGAAAAATCTGACCTTATCAATGAAATCTCACCATCCAAGCCTTTTCCCAACTATGTTGGGGTCGGCTTCCATTTATCAATGAAATCTATATCTACAGGGTGGCCCATCCATAGGCGTCCAAAAGAAAAATTTAGAAGCTCTATGCTATGGGGTATCTGAATCACCCCCATGTATATTCAGCGATTTTTTGTACTTTAGAAGCTAGAATTATTTTTAATTTTTTTGATATACTTCTACATTTTATGAACTTCAGATAGAATTTTATGTAAGTTCTAAAATGTTTAGCCAAACTGCTTTTTTTCAGGTGTTAGCTATTATCATGATGATTAATTATACAAAAAAGATAAAATAAAATAGAAAAAACAATGTTGAAATGAAAATTACGGAAAAAAAAAAATCTAGCTCCTATGGGTGCGTCCACATCTGGCGAATGTGCCGCGAATGCGCAGCACGCGAGCCGATTGCGAGCTGTCTGCGAGCTGCGCGCGTGCAGTCACTGCAATAGTTCGGTGCGCAACTCACTCTAAACTCACTCTTTAGCGCAACTCACGCAAGGCTCGTATAGAGCGCGCGAGCGGCGCGCGATCTGCGCGCAATCAGTTCTCGCCCTTACAGTTCCGTATACTGGCTCAGTACTATCGAAGATGGCAGACGTCGCGCGCCGCCTGCACGCTGATCGAACGAACAAAAATGCACGCGCGCAGCTCGCGGGCAGGTCGCAAACGGCTCGCGAGCTGCACATTCGCGGCACATTCGCCAGATGTGGACGCACCCTAAAGTACAAAAAATCGCTGAACATACATGGGGGTGTTTCGGATACCCCATAGCATAGAGCTTCTAAATTTTTCTTTTGGACGCCTATGGATGGGCCACCCTGTATATTACATAAAAGAAAGTCGTGTTAGTTACACATTTTATAACTCAAGAATAGCTGACCCGTTTAAGCTGAAAATTAGAGGTGAGGTAGCTTAGACCCGGGAGAAGGACATAGGATAGTAGATAGTAATAGTGGTAGATATATTTTTGTCACCATCCTATTATGGGAAGCAGTTATCTCGGGACGCGGGTGAAACCGCGGGCGGAAGCTAGTATTACAATAAAATACATATTAATATGATTTTACGTTTACTGTGTTTTTTGTTGGTTATCTGAAAATTTCAACTAACTAATCCTAAGTGAACTAATTCGGTATGGCGTGTACAAAATGTCCTTACTGCGTTACTGATGACTGTAAATAATAGGATAAGTAATTATAATACATAAATAAGTATTGTGAAAAATAAAGTGTTCAAAATTTATTTATTTTTTATTTTATTTTACGATTTTACTCATAAATATCGATCCCATTATTCAATCAGAATCTCAATCATCATTCAATTTGCAGAAAATATATTGCATAGATATGTATGGACGATAGCGCTGACTGTTGATAGAAATCGACCGCTGCCGATGAAAGGAAGGAACGATTTTGCGGGAATGCCCCCTAAACTCTCGTCCTTTTCTTGCATCAGCTTGGGTATCGAAACCAATCTACTAAAAAGTTAAGAAGTCGTGTTCACAAAGACGATTAATTAGATGTACCTACTCGGAGTCTCGAGTTCCACTACACTTCACTTCCAAGTAGGTTTCTTACGTACTTACTAGCCGTTTTCCCGCGGTTTCACCCGCGTCCCGTGGTAACTACTGCCCGTACCGGGATAAAATATAGCCTATGTTACTCGTGGATAATGTAAGTTTCTAATGGTGAAAGCATTTTTAAAATCGGTCCAGTAGTTTTTGAGCCTATTCATTACAAACAAAAAAACAAACAAAGTTTTCCTCTTTATAATATTAGTATAGACTACAACCTTGTTGGAGAACAACGCAGTAAACTAAGCGGGATATTTCATAGTTTCCCTACCTATATGCAATAAATTATTAAATAACACCAAATCTGAATTTATTTTAACTTCAAAATATTTAAGTCTACTTGCCTATATTATGGGTTGCGGTCTACATCAAAACTGTTCTAAATCGAAAAGCGGATTCTTAGCATGAACCCTGTATTCATCAGCCAAGTCTTACGACTTTGAACGGATTTACCAAGGAACTTATATCGTTATCAACTTTTATAAGTATAACGCGCGCAAGCGAAGCGACGACATAGGAGATTTTAACTTGATTTATGTCTTCAAGTCTTAAGGCTTACCTACTATCTGTTGTGCCAACTTATACAACTTACGCGATTTGTTCTAGTTTCTTAATTGACCCTTCTAAACTTTGAAGAGATTACAAACCTTCTTTTATTTTATTCAATAGTAAACCGTGGTAGGCGAGTCATCGGCAGTTGCTCTGAAGTGGTTGTGACACGGCATCCGAAACATACAAATAAAATAAAGTCTTAAAAATTTATTAAATCACTAAGTTATCAAATAAAACTAATCCTATCAAAATTATAACATATCCTATAAACGTAAACGTAACTTAAAAGTTATAAAATACCCTCGAAGTTGTACAATCAGCGCCAAAATTAACTAACTATATCCAAATTAACGTAGGCGATTCTAGGACTAGCGTTGGCAATAAGTGGATACCCTGAATTTTGTAAATTTGGAAATGGTCGCTTAATAAACTTATGGACATTTTTTAGGTCCTGGGAGTTCCACTACTTTATAATGGGCAGGATCAGGTTGCGCTCCACTGCGGCTTGCAGAGTCTCGTGTCAGGAACCACACACGACCGAACGTTGGTGCATTCCTTCCAAAACAGCTGTCCTTGAGGCGCCATCCACAAGTCCATCCAGAAGATTCTCTTAAATAGTACTTGTCCTCGGGAGCTATTTTGTTTCGTTGCTTAAGGTATGCTAATCGACCAAAGTGTGGGAGACCTTTATAGATAATCTGTTTTTGTTTCGGGTCCATTGGCCGCATTACAGGGTCCATTGTGAGATCTGTGTCGGGTCGTGATAACCGCGGATCTTTTTTAGGATCACCAAGACCGACATCAACGATAGAATGCCCCTTTCTCATATCAGCTAAGGCCGGTATATGGGTCGCATCTCGAATAGGTTTTTTCCTTCTGTTTTCAGCTCCTGATATACTATCTCTGATTATGGTTTGCATACCCGCAGCCATGTTTTCTTGTATGACATCAGTTAAATAATATCCTTTTTCTTCTCGTTTTAAAGTAGCCGCTTGTGCCAATTTGTCGCCGTGAAGATGGTTCCATTTTAAGCGAAGACGCGTAGTTTTTTCATAGTTTTCTATGAAAAACTTCATTATATCTGGATTAGTCATATCAAGTGGCGGCATCTTGGGTATTTAAAATAAATAGATTAGCAAGCAAATTATAGTTACAAAATTAAAGCCTTACAACTCTTACAAAATCATAAAGTTTTCTCAAGATCACTGTCAAGTGTCACTGATATCGACAATGGGTGACATCTAACTTAGTTTTTTGATTTTGTATTAGGGGCAGATCCAGCTCTCAAATAAGGTTTGCTGGGAAGTTTGTTGCGCTTCTTTCCAGCAAAAACACATAGGTAGGAAGTGGTCAAGGGTGGGCGTTTTGAGGACTGTCTTTTGTAAACTTCTGACGTTCAAAATTGCTGTCTTGCAGACAAGTTTGAATAAATGATCTTTGATTTGATTTGATTTGGTTATGGGCCCATCCATCCGATATGGCTGAAACATCACAAAAAAATATATTCGTAAAATTATGAGTTAGTAGGTAGGTACATAGCACACTTACACAAACTGGGAGTACCTAGGCACATATGGGTAGGTCAGGGTGTTTATAAGGTGAATGCATAAGAGTATGTAAAGAAGTATACAAGGAAAGTACATTAGTAAACAAAATAACGGAAGTACATAAGGGATTACACAAGGAATTAAATAAGAGCGTACATAGACGAGTCATTAAGGAAGACATAAGTGTGACGTCACAATTAAATGATCCGCCACTGCTCTACACCATTTTATTGGAAGAGTTTTGTTGAGTTGCGAATTATTGTTGATAATTTTACGATCACAACTAGTGTACCTAATACAGACCCTAGTATCACTACAAGAGTATATAGTCCTTCCGCATATTTCCTTCGCGTCATAATCTATCGCGAACACTAAGGAAAATCGGAACTAGTTTTTACGGTGAAGAAAAGCTGACTGTACCTATATTAAAAACTGAAGCACCACCTAGACACCAACATTCTAGTTTTAGGGCTAAATAAAAGTTTAAACTCCAAGCTCCGGTGTGTGGTGGGTATAGTGGGCGAGTAGATGATAAAAGTTTTTTGTTAGAGTTTTCCGTTAGAAAATGTTTTGTTGAAATGTGCCGTTTCTCGTGGGACTCCAGCAATGTCCTCGGTCAATGAACCCGCTTATTCACAAATGTGATGAGACTATCTAATAATTACTCGTAATTTGATGAAGTTGTATTCAGCCTGGCTGTTGTGCTCTGTTATAGAACACTGGAGTCTTAACAACATAGGTCATCGGAGATAAGTATGATGAAAAAACTGTGAAGTAAAATACAATGTTTTGCCATGATCGATTTTATTGGTGTTATAGGTATACACGTCAGTGGTATACACAATGTTATGGTAATAGAAAATTAAATGTTTCGCTAATTTGCTGAAATACAGCAACATTCTGAAAGCTATTCGAATCCAATGCATTTCTTGTAAAACCTTTCCGCTGGTGGTTCGTAATGAGGTGGATCCATGTGAACTCCTGAATTCAGTAGTTCACGGGCGAATGTGGCATAGCGTCTAAACTTTGGCGCGCTACATCCTACAAGACTTTCTTTTAATGCCCATCCATAGACGCTGCTAGTAGTTACACAGTCATGATATTTTTGTTCTGGTAACTTATATTTTCTAGCATTGAGATAAGCTTTACGGCCACCACCAGATGCTAGTTGCTTATAAAGAATTCTAGAATGTTTCACGTCCACGGGCTTCATGACAGAAGGCACAACTGCTTTCATGAGGAATTGATTCAAAGCAGTGGCGTCCGCCGAATCAGTTAACACACGCTTTCTTCGATGAAGGCTACTAAACGCATGCTGGTTACTCAAGACCTTAATGTTTGCTTCTACTACAGTCTTTTTTATCTGCTCTTCAGTATAATGTTTGTTCTTTGCAGAGTGTACTGCAGCATCGCTAATCATTTCATCTTTATGTTTAAGAAACCAGCGCATACAACGTAGATTATCTTGAACACGTCTTTCAGTCAAGAATAGCTGTAATCTTGGATCTGAGTAGTCGAAAGGCATTTTGTTATTTCGTAAAAAATATAAATAAAAACTGTAAAAATATAAAATAAAATAATACTACTCAAAAGTAAAAGTCTTTCAAATGTATAGATGACATTTTTGAGAACATGTCCAAAATCTAAACGAAAAATCTTTCAAAAACGAAAAAAAATATTATAGTATAGGTAGAGGATTTATTATTCTGAAAAAAAAAACATTGTGTTCTTGGTTTTCGTATAGAATTTTTGTTTATAGGGTATTATTTTAGAACAGAAAGTTGTGTCAATTGTATATAGTTTCAGGCCGAAACGTACAAATCGTCTGTACAGGACATACTAATAATTTACAATACTCTCAACAATACCATAAAACGAACTAAAATTGCTGAATAAATAATGGGGTGGCATTGGGTTGCCCGGGTAACTGGGCTGAGGAGGTCAGGCAGGGCAGTCGCTTCTTGTAAAGCACTGGTACTCAGCTGAATCCGGTTAGACATTAAACAGTACAAGTAGATATTATTATTTATTTCAATTATAAGAACACAGCAAAATAATTAAAAAAATCTATAAAATTATTTTGTAGTATTAAAGTTAATGTAATAAATAAATCATAATCAAAAGTAAAAACACCCAATAAGTTCATACTGTGCAATTTGATAATCGTTGTGCACTATTGTAGTGTATCGGATCGGGAGATGGCCCAGTGCGGCTCTTCTCGCGAGCCAAATGCCACACACGACCGTGTTCAGGACCATGTGCCTTCTTGCCTAAGTAACTATCCTTTAGTCTCCAGCCATAAATCCAATTACTGGTTTCAGCAAAATAATATCTGTCCTCAGGAATTGTACGAACCCGCTTTTTTAAATACTCTACACGACCAAAATCTGGACGGCCTTTGTGGAGAATCTTCTTCTCCTTTGGGTCAATTGGTCGCATTATAGGATCGATAGATAGGTCTGTGTCCGGTCGACCCAGTCTAGGGTCGTCTTTGGTATTGCCAAGTCCAAGTTCAACAATAGAATGACCTTTTCTCATATCAGCTACGGCTGGTATATGAGTACCATCATTAATAGCTTTGAGTCGTCTGTTCCTCGCATCAGACTTGTAGTCCTTAGATAGTGCGCTCAGTCCTGAGGTTATGCTTGCTTTGAGGACATCTGTATACTGATAACCTTTCTCCTCGCGCTGTAGAGTGGCCGCTTTTTGCAATTTATCCGCATTAATCGTATTCCATCTCATCCGCAATTTCGCATTTTTTTGATAATTTTCAATGAGGAACTTTATTATTTCCGGATTATTTATGTCGATTAGAGGCATTGCTTATAATAAAAAATAAAATCAAGTAACAAAATACAATAGTAAAACACCTATTAAAATGGGTGACAGCATCTAACAAAATGTCAATCTAAATTGTTTTTTTTGTATCAGTTTTTATTTTCACCTTGAGAAAGAGTTTGATTATCTATATAATGCCAATGATCTACTATATAATAGTAGTATGCTTTTAGGTCATGCATGTTAAAAAAAAATGGACTAAGCACAATCATGATTAAGATCTTATAATTTTATTGTATTAATTAGTCCATAATGTTTTATTTCTTTACACTCGTCTTTATGAAGTAACAGCAAAGTGTCAGGGTAAAGTGACATGCAAGATGTCTGAAAAAATGGTCCGAAAATAATTTCATATTACTCACCACAGAGCAGTGTAGAAAAATGTCGCGAAAGTTGACAGACCCCGTTGAAATACCTGTTATTACCGCAACCTTCGAAAAAGAGAAATGGATTCGCCTGCAATGGACGAATCGCTACCTTAAAGGCCAGGCTGTGGCTGTTCTGAACAGAGAACCTACAAACTACACTGAAGCCGATATCGCAAAGAGTATTGTGACCGCTGAGATGGTAAATGTCACGAGAGATCATATCCTGGCGGCTGAACACAAGTTGAAAGTTCCGATGACGGATACAGACTGGATTCAAATGCGTGAAAAGAAGGAAATTATCGTTGCAATGTTACCGGTATCAGAAAAGGAAAGGAAACTCTTATACACGAAGCCCAGAGAAGTGTATTTAAAGAAACGTTATTCAACACCTCCCGATAAGAAGTATCGGTTCATAGAGTGTGAAAGTTGGAAGTATGGATGGCAATTTGATCAATCCAAGATGACAGGTCCATCTTTCGGAAGATTTAACCCTGTTCTACATCAGAGAAGTGTGGGCCCACAACCAGATCCTTCCCATTATTATCCTTGTATGGAAGAATCTAATTTATGCGGTGAAGGGTAGTTAGAATAAGTATTGAACAACTTTTTTGCTGTAAGAAAAAACTAGGTACTATGCATTTTAATTAAGTTTTATTTTAAGTTCATAGAAGTTCATGTAAAATTTAGGTTTCTTAACACATAATTTATTTCGTTATTGGATACCTCTCAATAAGAAGTATAAAACCCTCCCCATTATTGTGGAAATATCTGATTTATGCGCTAAGATGGGAAGTTAGAATAAGTATTGAATAACTTTTTTGCTGTAAGGACAAACTAGGTATATGCATTTTAATTTAGTTTTATTTTAATTTCACAGGAGTTTGTATAACATTTAGGTTTCTTAATAAATAATTTATTTCCTTATCTGATTTACGTGCTAAGATGGGTAGTTAGAATAAGTATTGAATATCTTTTTTGCTGTAAGAACAAACTAGGTAGTATGTATTTTAATTTAGTTTAATTTTAATTTCACAGAAGTTTATGTAACATTTAGGTTTCTTATAGTTCGGCCATTCAGAGAATGCGTTCCTGACACGTCGCGATTGAACTGACGACGTAACTACATTCATTGATTATTGATATAATAATGTTGTTTTAATGCTCCTCAATTGTTAAAACGGTAAACAACCAGCAAAAATATTTTTATCGTAACTGCAACGCCATTGCAAAGTTACGTCGTCAGTTCAATCGCGACGTGTCAGGAACGCATTCTCTGAATGGCCGAACTATAATACATAAGTTTTAATTCAGACTTGGTCTTATATGTTTCTATGATTATATCTATGTTTGTCGACTACTGCTGCATACTTATACTCGAGTATAACCATCGTTGACTGTATTCTGCTTTTAAAGTTCCGTGTCACATAGACAGCAGTATCTCACCCAGCAGCTCTTTCGTTTAGCGTGTCTGTGGGGACGGGGAAATGGACCGGAGTGCCATCGCCTAATCTCTTTGCCATGGAATTAATCACATCTGCACTTGCTTCCCGCAAGTCGTATGCCCAGCCTATTTTCTCGAAGAACCTTATGAAAGTTGTGGCGAAGTTGAGCACGTCAAAATGTTCAGCTGCCTTGTAGTCGAAGGGAAACGCATGGTGGTAGTTGTGCCAGCCTTCGCCGAGCGTGCATGTAGCGACAAATCGATTCTCAGCTGGTATTATATTCCTGTAACATATACCTCTACATAAGTCTATCTTGAAACTGATTTAAAGTCGGGATAGGTATATAAAAGGTGTGACACTCAACATGAGAAGTTGTTAGTGACTAAAGTACGTTGTCAACAAAAGCCTGATGGAAGATATTGGAAGTTTGTAATTTTAACGGAAATTGAGTAACAATATTATGGTTAGAAATAGGCGTTGTTTACGAAGACTGGAGTTTAATTAACCAGAATCAACGTTGTTACTAGGACAAACAACTATCTTCATGAATGTAAATAAACTTACTTGTTGTAAGGTCTGTATCCATAAGCGTGTGCGAGGCTGTTGACAGTGAGTTCACTGTGGAACATGCCGAGGAACCTGATGAAACATTGCCAGGCGACAGCACACTTCCAGTCCTCATTCCACAACACAACGCCAATCATCGTGGGTACTATATAGCAGAATGTCAGCTTGAGTAATGTGAAGTTTCTGAAATCATTTTAATTATTTAATTAAATGGTCTCGAATCATCTTATCTTGAAGATATTGCATTTCTTTGCTATTGAACTTAACAACGATTGTATAACAAATTGGTAATAAAATTTATGGCTTCTGATATTCCAAAGGAGTGGCTACTAATTAAGTTTCGAACAAGTCTCAATTTCAGTTGATTGCAAAGTTTTCAGCTGTTTATTAACTCCTGGCAAACGGGTTGGTGGTCGTAGTTTATTTTTGCTAGTAGATTGAAAGTGCTGTTCTTTAAGATTCAAGATTCAATCGTCGTTATTTATTATTTAGTGGAAGTGGACAAGGGTGTAATGAATACGGGACTAACCTTTCATAGAACTGAATGACCGGGTCGTTCTCGATGTCACTCATATCCATTTGTTTTCCGCGGAGAATGACTTCGTTATTCTTCTTCATCATGAGCCAGCCGATGTGAGAGAAGAAAAGACCTCGGTTCGCGTTGTGAGGGTCTGCATCTGTGTCGCTGTATTTGTGGTGGACTCGGTGATCGCGAACCCAGTGGAGAAGGGAATTCTGCGAAGATTGAGTAACCTTTGCAGATTGTTTTACGCAGTACAAATTAAAAAGTCTTTTACCAAACACTAAGACCGACTGACACTAAGACTTGAAAGACCAACTACTAAGAACATTGAAATTAGTAACGGTTATTATAAATATGAATTTCTAACTTAACAGTAGGTAAACTACATTCCCTTAATAGCTTTCAATTTTTAAGTGCTTACAATAAAATGTTCTGCACAAATATAAACACGTTAAACAACTCAAATATTCAATTAAGGCTTGTTCACCTGGCCGGCACTTGAGAAGCATAAAAGCAGAAATAGTTTGAGAGGCAGCCTTGCTTTGTAAGATTTGTGTGTCCATAGACGGTGAGCGCCCCCAGTTATACCGAATCCAGATGCCACGTACATAATCAGAGCTGCAAACACACTTAGTTGTTTAATTAAATTGCTGAAAAGTTAATTAAGATCGCATAGGTGTTTAAAGTTGCATAAAGTATGACGTTATTATTAAAGCTACTGCTTATTGTGAGTGGGTGGCATTTAGAATAAGTTTTTTGGATAATATAATTTGTAGGTACTTATGTTCTCACGGCATGTCTGTCTATAATAACAGATAGTGTACGTAGGAGTTTTTGTATGTCTTAGATATATATTATAGTTCGGCCATTCAGAGAATGCGTTCCTGACACGTCGCGATTGAACTGACGACGTAACTACATTCATTGATTATTGATATAATAATGTTGTTTTAATGCTCCTCAATTGTTAAAACGGTAAACAACCAGCAAAAATATTTTTATCGTAACTGCAACGCCATTGCAAAGTTACGTCGTCAGTTCAATCGCGACGTGTCAGGAACGCATTCTCTGAATGGCCGAACTATAAATAGCTAAGGGAATATAACCTTTAGTATTACAAAAGAGATAGAAACCCGCAGTTAAGTACTTCAATAACTATGATTTAAAGATAGCTTTTGCGTGATAAAATGGGCGATCTATTTTCTGAGATCTTTCTAAATGCCCTTTTTGTTAGTTAAAATGAAATGGAAGCTTAATGTCGAGAAGTAGTGGGATTGGGGACCAAAATAACTTATTACTTACCGAAAATAAGGGACTGCCATTTCACGGGGAAAGCGTAGTGGTAACACCAATACACAGCCAGCACATGATACAGAGTTATAAATATAAAACTCGACCACTTTATCTCATTTTTGAATCCTAAATTTTTCTCGAAATTCTGAACTATTTCACTTAGAGTTATGCCACGTTTAATTTTGTTCGTGTTGTTGTCCATTGTTTATTTTTGTTTGTACCTGCGACCGTCGGGATTATACCGACGTTTGACTGCAGTGAGTAGCTCGTGGTCAGTTAAATAAACTCTAGTGACTTGCGATACAAAAGGCATATATTATTATGTATTCAGAACAATAGGTAAATAGACTGGACACATAATTACATGCGACTAAACCACAATTTAATGAAACTAGGAGTCAGTGAGCAATTAATTGTTTCAATTATGCTAAAATTTAATTATGGTCGTTTGTTATATCGGCTTTGTCAGGAAGCATAAGTTTAGTAGAATTTAATGTTTGAATGATAAATTAAACATCATGGCGTATTCTATATATCGATCATAGATTTATTGTATGCTGAATATAGAGTAACGAATAGAGGACGATTATCGTAAAACTGCAATGGATTGAATTTGTTTGATGAGTATTTCAACATAAAGTATGACATTATTTCATGTATAAAAATAATAATATCATTGATAGTATTCGATAGCATCGATAGGCATAATAAACTATGAGCAGAACCTTAGTATTTACATTGAACTAAATATATTACGAATCACTAATTAACATTCAATAGTTCATTGTATTTCGATGAATCTCGTTAAGAAATATAGCTCTTCTAAATGTAAATATATCCGGTATTAGTAAGTATCCAGGTTATTCATTACGACATTGTTTGATTTTGTAATCAGCTTGTTACCTATGTCAAACTTGTTTTGATTCGCGTTTTATATTGTCACCGATATACAATTTTCTTACCGACCATAAACCGATTGCCAGTTTTACCGTGAAAGTGTATGAAAAATAGTTGATCACTACATTCGGCAGTTGGCATGCTGAATTTGCAATGTAATTTTTAATGCTTACGATTTTATATTATGCAGTTTATTCTCTCATGATTAAAATAAAATATTTATCATGTCCCGAGGATCTTCTCTACTACACCATAAAGTATGTTAAATCAGCCACATATGCAAAACCATATGACCGTCACATTTTATCTCATTCAGTTCAACCGTTTTGGTTTAATTCTTTAACA
Organism: Helicoverpa zea; assembly: GCF_022581195.2. Taxonomy (NCBI): domain Eukaryota; kingdom Metazoa; phylum Arthropoda; class Insecta; order Lepidoptera; family Noctuidae; genus Helicoverpa; species Helicoverpa zea. Next base: position 6,516,803 of record NC_061466.1, on the reverse strand, counting down.
CACAGACCGACAAATACAATCACATTTCTAATATTAGTCAGAATATAATATTTTGAGGTATTTTAAACTACTACAGCGAAACAATGGTAGGTAATAACTTCTAGTTTTATTAAGACTGCAAAGACCGCTACGTTGTAGTGCTCGGTACGCCAATATATTTCTCTTAACACTTTTTTTTAGATGAAAGAACTTTCCCACGACTCTCCAAAGAGTAAGTTACAATAATCTTAGAAAATCTGTATTAATGTTGCGGGTATCGAGTATAAACGCGATTTCTTAGCGGAATTTATAGCCTCCCGTGGTGTTACTTATTACCGACCTACGTTGGAAGAAAACTTTCAAGGTAAATTTTCTTTCTTAGCTTTTCTAAATCTTTGTTCTTTGCGTGAGTTAGGATTTTAACACTTGATACTTGTTTGTTTTGTCTTATTATTTTCGCTACTTTTTTTGATGAAGAATTTTTCTTTTGTCCATAACGCTTCTTTGTGTAAAATGTTTTAATTTCCTGCTCTTATCTAAAATGGAAAATTGGGGTTAGTGGCTGTTATTCCGCATTCATCAAAAAGTTAAGGTTAAGAGCCAAGGTTGGCTTTTTATTTCTCTGTAAAACAACATCATTTATAAAAATAATTCCTAATTGAACACCTTACCCACAGATATCCCTACATGCGAAAATTAATCAATTAACCAGTTACACACACGTGGCTCACCAAAGTACACATAAAGATTAGTTTATGCCTCAAAGGGAGAGTTAATTAGGCACTAAACGCATATAAAACCCAATGGTGCATAAAAATATTAATAAAAAATCTCAGCGTCAGTAGTGAGACCTTTTAATGGGTCCATTATCGGAAAACGTTTCGTCACTTGGGGCTCTTATTTACGCTCTAAATGTACCATGATTGTAGATTCGCCCACATTATTTTGTAGACGACATCGTTACGCAGGCAAGCGCATTATTGGAACCCTTGTTAGTGAATTTAGGAAGAATTTTTAAGTATATTTTTTGCCATCAGCAAGCTCAGAGTTCTTCCTGGTATGTAGTTATATCTCATCATCCTCCGAGCCTTTTCCCAACCATGTTGGGGTCGGCTTCCAGTCTAACCGGATTCAGCTGAGTACCAGTGCTTTACAAGAAGCGACTGCCTATCTGACCTCCTCGACCCAGTTACCCGGGCAACCCGATACCCCTTGGTTAGACTGGTGTCAGACTTACTGGTAACGACTGCCAAGGATGTTCAATGACAGCCGGGACCTACAGTTTAACGTGCCATCCGAAACACAGTCAATGATATACTTAGAAAGTACATACAAACTTAGAAAAGTTGCATTGGTACTTGCCTGACCTGGGATCGAACCCGCGCCCTCATTGCCCGCGACTTGAGAGGTTAGTCCTTTGCCCACTAGGCCACCACGACTTTTTCCTAGTATGTAGTTATATCTGAGCATACAATAAGATAAAAAGTCATTTATTCAAAGAAGGCTGAAAATCAGCACGTTTTGAAGGACAAATTTACAAAAGAAAGCCCCCAAAAACGCCCGTCCTTCGCCACTTTCCATGTGTTTTCGCTGGGAAGAAGAAGTTCTGTCTGTATGGTTAGAAGAACAGGTTACAGGTTCTATACAATATGTTATGTTATTAACAATATACATAATTGGCTACTGTATTCGATACCGATACCTAGCATATGAAATCGATAAGTATGATTATTCGAACTATCAACGTGTAAGTAAGTACATAGTAAAATCAAGGTGCATGCTGCTTGCAATCATTCGTTTGCAACTGCTCACGGGGTTGTGGAAATTCGATTCCGTACGAGATCGTTTGAAAGAGTAACCTTGCGATGAGGTTACAGCTTTATATTACAGATCTGTATTGCTGTACATTTGAACACACTGTAAAGGTTCAAAATATTTTGCAGTAAATTGTTTTTTATCGTTTCAATAAGTTTACATAGTACTATCCTCCTGCCCATCCTATTTCAATTTTATTTACTGTTGGCACAGCATGTTTTCTTCTTCCACATTCTTCTATCTGTCGTCACCTGGTAAGTGACATTCTTTCTTTCATTTCATCCATAGTTCCCTTGATTGTCTCATTCCCTATATGCACCCATATTCATGCTCAAACTTGATGTTAATTCACAACACAATAAATGTAGTCATATTACCTAAATTACTCTTACTTATTTTGCTCTCCTTAAAAGCGTGTTAGTGCTAAGCAAGCATAAAAGAGCAGACTACGTACAGAATTCTACACATGAAATCTAATTCCAGTTAAAGTCTAGTTTCTAACGTAACTCAAAACCTAGTTTGGCGCCATTACACGAAGTCATATAGCGGTACTTAAAGTTGTTAATATAGGTAAGTAAGCTAAGTAAGTGGTATTAAGTTTCCTTTACGCGTGCTCTAGTGGAAGCATTGAAATTTCAAAGTTTATCTTCATATATTGTCATGTATATTAGATTTTGAAGTAATTTAATTAATCAGTTAAGTATACCTATATCATTTTTGTATTATCATCTTCGCAGTTGTAATCAATTTACAAGCGTTTTGGGTTTAATGTTAACTAATGTTTTACACATTTGGTAACTTCGCTTTTTGCGTATATCGACTGCAAGCAAGCAATACCTCCTATCTGACATTTTTGTTTCAAAAAACCAAAAAACTTGTATCTACCATAAACTACATTTAGATTCAAAATAAAAACAAAAAACTTTATTAATCAATACTATGCTTAGAAAAAGAAAACTTGGATTCTCAGTATCTCATTATACCTTCCTCGGAATAAGGATTTTATTAAGTTTTATTGTTCCCCTTTAAAATCCACCCGGAGTCAGATAGGAGGTATTGCTTGCTTGCAGTCGATATGTCTTAAACATTTCAATATAAGTATCAATGAATCATTCATTCGTACTTATCTCTCGCAAGAAGCAAAAAGTTTATCGAACAAAAAGAGATATGGCACTGGCATGTGTGAAGTCTTAAAATATTTAAAGTTCAGTTTAGTAAAAAACCTTTTAGTCTTAAAACCCCCACAACTGTCTAATGGATAGTCCAGTTTTTCCCTTATTTTGTATCTAAGTTTAATTTATTGCGATCTCTAATTCATCAGTCGCTTGGTTCTCGCCGGCCGGTGTTCATGCATAAACGATTGGTCAGCCAATTATCTATTGGTTGCGGTGAAGGTTGGTTGCTATACACCGCTACCTGTAGTTTGCGGTTTTGGGGGATCGCCAAAATGTTTATTAATCAAATGTGTTCTTTGGTGGAAATTCGGAAAATATCGCTTTGGTACCTAGTAACGAAAATACTGGTTTGTTTAAATGCTCATAAAATACAATATACCAAATATTATAAAATCAAATTATGAAATATATGTATGGCCACACATACTTGCTATGAATGTTAATGATTTGAGCTAGGCATAAAGATTTTTATTTCTCCCATGCGAATAAAAGAAACTACTACCCGAAGCGGAGCTACGCCCATCAAATCCTCTATTATATACGAATTTATTTACGAGTACATTTATTTCGATAACAAATAGCTTACAACCAATTTCATACATACTAATAAACCAAAACATAATGACTTCAATAACTGAACAACATAATGTTTAATAAAACCTCTACGATTACAACCTACGTAGAAGCTTATTACATAAATGGTAGGAAACGTCACGTGACGTCGATTTATATGGCAACCCTGGCCGTCGATAAAGACATAAACACGGTTATGAAGCACCCCTGCTGATAATATTTGCTTGTTATTGTTTCCTATCGCGTTTATGGCCCAAAGGACCTTTTAGACGGACTTTGGCACGTTGCTGTTGGTGAAATAGGGAATTCAAAAATGTTTGAAAGTTTACAGTTGCCTCAATGAGTCTTGGAATACCTGAACTTTGTTAAGTGACAAACTTATTGTACACAATTTCCCTACCATCGTAATGTACACTAGCTTAGTTTTGATTTAACAACGTTAAAAAATGCTTTTAAAACATTTTTCCTTCCATTAAACTGTCCATTCAAACGCAATAACTGATACGAGCTTAATGACAATACAAAACCATTCATTTTCATTAAGGAGGCCGCAAATAAAATTATATTCGCCATGTTGTTATTATAATTGAGTATTATGTGTTGCCGAAACGAAATTACCTAGAACCAAATTTGCCTAATAAATTCATAATTATGTAATGCTTTCCATTCACAATTTTGCCGTTCTCGCGGCAAGTAATTATGTAACAGTGCATTAAACTTAATCAACGTCAGATCTAGCCTACAAATAATTTGTTCTGTTGCTTTATTTATTTTCTGTTTAGTTGAAACCATCATATTTTTGCTGACGCCGAAAAAAGTAAATTGCTGGGCACTTATGCTGGGAATAGTTATTTTAAAAATAAACATTTCAGTCTCGGAGTTCACTACCTTTAGAATATAAATATTTACTGAGATGCAAAATGACAAACTTGATTGCGCTTTCAGCGAAGAAAATAATAAGACAGAATGGAAAAGGATGAATAACCTTAGATCGAGACCCGACCATTAAAAGTGAACAGTGCAAGTTCGCTCCCAGCATCAAGTTCGAAGTTAACGAAATCGCTGTGCATGTTTGAAACAACAATGAAAGTAGAAAACACAAGTTTCCTTCAGCACAGCGAAGAATAACTCCCTTTTATTGATTCAAATAAAGACTTGCTTACTCAGAGTTTCATATAAAGTTTGTCCAATACAAATGCGAGCTCAGATCGTAAATGTATCGTTCTGTTACAGTGGGAAGGTATTTTTATATTTAGACATAAAACACACGTGCCACTTAAACCTAGCAGTTTTTCACAAAGTGCTAAGTCAGCGATAAAGAATTTTCAAAGGTTATTGAACTAAGCGTTTATTTTCAATTTGTTCAGATTTACTTATAAGCTTTTTGAACCTGCTTTATCTTGTTGTTTTTTGAATACACATTTTTCAAGCGTGAAGAAAATCTCAGCACTCAGCCATGAAGGTCACAGCCTTTTATAGAAATAAAAAAGTTTAAATTATTTTATTTTTTGAGCCCCTCCGTGGTCCGGAGTTTTTGGAGCAAACTCCAATTAAAAGTAGAGATTTGAGGTTACCCACCAAAGTAGTAAAATTCATCAATGTCTAAAATTTCAATGTCTCGAGAGGTTTTCTCTGGGTTTGAAACATCGATTAGGTTTTTATTGTAGTACCGATATCTAACCATAAGTATTGGATCAATGACGACATAGCATATTATACATCTGTAAGAAAAGTATCTTTTCAAAACTTTAGAATACTGTAACTACAGTCTAACAGTTGTCAAAAAGCTGTAAATTAGAGGACCAAAACATGATTACATCTCATATTTTTTAATGTCAAGTGCGTCTGGTTTTACCGAGGTCACCTTAGTTTGTCTTAAAATATTTTTAATATTATGCAAGTCTTTGTAAATAGAAAATGATGTTAATGAAAGAGCCCTCTACGATCCTTATTAGCATATATGAAAAAGGCTACTTAAAGTTACGGCTGACGCTTCAGAACAATATGACTTTCATCTTTTTGTTTTATGTATCTCGGTTTGAATAAAACAATAGAATGTAGACAACCGTAAGTACGACAATCCCACAGCGGTAAGTTAATTATTTGAATTATGTTCTTATTTATTTAAGAATCTATGGACATCATAGTATCCTTGAAAACCTTGTTAAACGCTCTGTAATTTTTCATTTCACACACTACTAATAACTGAATGTAAAACATAAATACCACGCAATAAGATTTAAATATTTTCTTAAAATTTTAAGTACCAACATAAAAATGGTAAATAAAAAAGAAAATGCCTGTTATTTTTTGTGGCATAAACGAAGTTTTAATGATATACTGTCCAGAATGTTGCGTTTAATAACTGTAACGCACTTTTGTGTCATATATGAAACGTAGGGCCGGCAAGTCTTACCATCGTTAAAGCTTTATTGCTCCGACAGATGTTTATGAATTATGTCTACCCGAAGTGATTCATAAATCTTTTTTTGTGCAAATGTTAAATTATTGTTTTTAATAAAAAACTGGGAATATTTTTTTAATTTCTATCATTAAATCAGAAGTAAAAAAATCTGGATGATACGTAAAACGTAACGTATTTTCAAGCAGCCTTACCATGAAGGTTAATATACCAATTGTTGAATTAATACTGGCACACTATAGTTTTGGTAATCAATATGTACATTTCTGTTTCCATATTCAAAACTTACGTTGTAAATCTCAGTTAGTATCGGTTAGTCTACCTTATTTGTGAACGGACCGACTATTGATAAAGTTGTGATCGATAAAGTTTAAAGGCTAAACTTTGGATGGTGTTTAAGGACATGTCCGGGTAGTTGTTTGATGCTAGTATACACGATCCAATAAATGTGGTTGTTCGAGTACATCTGTAGTTTAAAGTTTTACACTTGAAGACAGTGAATCCGGGACGCTTAAGATATATTTGCATTACTAAGCACTGTTATAAAATTATCTTAGCCGAATTCAAATACTACTACGGTATTGAATTATCATGCTTTATGTCATGCTGTTGTAAACTATTTTTCCTGCATTTTAAACGTTGAAAAGATTGGATAATTTGGATGTGTACATATCACACACTCAGAAAATGTATCTCAGTGGCCAGAAAAATTGTAGATTTTAATGTAACAGCTGTTACATAATATTGCATCTTCTAATTATTAAGCCGTTACGATTGTTTTATAATTGACCCATCTTTATTGCTTGCGAGTGTGCTTCGTGGGTGTCCTATTTAAATACATGCTCATATTCTAACAAGAGACCACCCTCGCACTCAGTAATTGTTGTTAAAAGCTACTCTCGCGCAAAGGTATGTTTTCATCTTTCATTTTAATTTTAATAGACGTAATTATTTAAAGGAGTGCATCGCACTTTACCGACAGCTTCTGGAAGAATTTCTGCTCTTTAAAAGATAATGAGATTCTTCTAGAACGGCGTGTGGCGTGTTAGATAATGCGAGTACTTAAAAATAGTGACGTTATAAAACTGAAGATTTAGTGTAAAATTAAAAAGAAAAAGCAATATTTTTCTCAACACTATAATTAAATTTTCTACCGGTTCGTGAGTGCTTTTAATAATCTTTCCAACGTTCTATCTGTACAATTTAGTTCTATGTTATTTTCCAGTAGACAGGATTTTAACTTGACTAATATTAAAGTATTACAAGTTCAATTTTTCATTGAAAAGGTGCTTATTATGATATTATGCGTATTATGATTTCCATACCAATAAAATAAGTTCATAATCTTATTCTTGAATTACGCGAGTACCTATGAAAATAAATCGTGAAAAAAAAAACGACTAAAATATTATTTCTCTAGAAATACCTATTTGAATCACAATGCATGTTTATTTGTATGTTTTTATTGAATTTTCACATGGAACTCGTAAAAAGTGTAAAACACTAAATATATTCCACTTACAATAGCCCCGAGCATTTCCTAGGCTTTAGCGGAGTGCATTAAAGTTTTTCCCGTAGGTTTTCAGTGGGCTATATTTAGAACATTCCACTGCCGTCTGTGGGCGTAAAAAAGAACAATAAATGACGCTGTCACTTGCAGTCAGCGAGAGCTAACGAATATGAATGGTGCAGCTCTATGCCCGGTCAACGTTACGCTGACAGCTTTAAAAATTGACATGAGGAGACATTAAAATTATATTATAATACAGGTTTCTACTCGCGGCTTCACCCACGTGGTGTGTTGATAAAAAGTAACCTGTGTTTTAATCCAGGGTATCATCTAGCTTCATTTCAAATTTCAACCAAATCTGTCTAGCCGTTTTTGCGTGAAAGAATAACAAACATTCATCCATACATTCTCACAAACTTTCACATTTGTTATATTATGTAGTAGGATTAGTAGGATATTAGTAGGATAGTAGGATTTATAATATTAGTAGGATCCTCGCTCCTGCCTCGCTTTCCGAGGGAACTACTTCTGCACCCAGGTAAAAAGTAGCATAAACAACATGTAACTTAATTAACGCACATCCTGAAATTACTTTGTTCAGAATCGTTTACTGAATCGATTTATATCATTTTTAATATAGGTAATTTTTTATCACAAAAATAATTAAAACTACGGAAATCATTGTCATATTAACCCTGTACAGTCAAAACAAATTCAAATAGACCGTAACTCAAAGTAATAAAACTTCGTGTATTGTCGGCTTTTTCCGTAGTTTCGTTATGTTGTGTCGAGTCGAGCGGCGCGCGGCGCGATATTTGCGTGCGCAGTAGTATGACCAAAAAGTTCTTCAAGAATTGGTTTATCTATTTTAGTAAATAACAATACATATACATGTTAAATTAAAAATTCAGTGTCAAACACCCTAATTAGAATATTATGTTATAATCATAATATTCTAATTAGGGTGTTTGAGGGTGTGCGTTAATTACGTTACATGTTGTATAATAGTAGATACATAAGCTATTTCACTGTTAAGTTTAATCAAAATCCATTCGGTAATTTTTCGTTACACAGGAACAAACATCCATACATACAAACTTTCGCATTTATAATATGAGTAGGAGCAGGATTTTCCAGTACGGTTAATTAGCAAACAGCCCGCTGGGTAGTGAAACCGGTCGTAAAAATATGGTATCCGCCGTTGGGTAGGATTTTATTGTCATTGGACGTGAAACATCGACGGACGGGTTTATTCATTTGCATGACTTTAGGGCTGAAACGTGATGTTTGCCGATTGGGATTGACAAAAATTGTTCTGAATAACTGTTATTCTGAATACTGAATATTATTGTTATTTATAAGGGGTGAATTTGTAAACGAGGGTTTATTTTTAGGCTTTTTAGGGTTATCTACATATTTTTCAGTACCAATGCGTAAATAAATATTTTTTATTTACTTCTAAATACAGAGTTATATCTCGTTAATCATTGTTAAAATTTCATATTCACGGCAAAATTGGTACGATAGTTCAATATCCCGTATAGAAAATTACAGACTATATCTACGCACATAAATACTTGGAACTTAAGAAGATTAATTTCGACAAGTTCTGTCTGAGGTCGCACAACTCGTTAACTAACGGAATATAATAATCTCACAATCGGCAACATGGTCTTAGTTTCGTATTTAATAAGTTTATCTTTGTATCGGGACTTTAGAACTTTAAAGTTATGTCAAAGTTGGTTAGACTATACCACTGTTTGAGAAATCCTTGCCTCAGATCTTTACTAAGAAAGTAGATAGTTTTCCAAACTAGTAACCACTAATAAAGTAAATAGCTAGAATTGTAAATAAACTGTTGAGAAATTGAATTTGAAAAGCAACTGTATGCCCCTGAAAGTATGTATGATTTTATTTAGTTCTTAATCGTTTATTCAATAGCAACAAGCTATTTTACACGCTTTTTATTAGCTTCACCTGTATGTTTGTAGGTTTGTTTGTAACCGACTTCTTTGGGCGCGATTTTGACCCACTTTAAACGGCCAGATTTCGTTCAAACTTTGTAGATTTATTGAGGACCGATGACAATACACTAATTTGATAAAATTATTCCATTTTTAACCGACTATCCCAAAAAGGAGGAGGTTCTCAATTCGGCCGGTATGTTTTTTTTCTATGTATGTACATCGAGTACTCCGAGGTTTATAGACCGATTTACGTGATTCTTTTTTTGTTCGACTCGGAATAGCTGCCAGTTGGTCCCATAGTCATCAGATCAGGATCTGATGATGGAAACCCTGAGAAATCGAGGGCAACCTTCGAAAGTTGTAGGCATACATAGGATAAAAACTTGACACTCAGGTGTACGCCTAAAAGCACTATTCAACTGTGAAGATTTGGAGCTGACGTGATGATGGAGACCAGAGAGGATCGAGGGAACTCGACAACTGAATATGTAAACTACCTCGTGTTTGGGCTTAAATTATTTGTATTGACAAGGCCTTTGCAACAGTGAAGGTTTGGAGCTGACCTGATGATGGAGACCAGAGAAAGTCGAGGGAACTCGACAACTGAATATGTAAACTACCTCGTGTTTGGGCTTAAATTATTTGTATTGACAAGAGTTTTGCAACAGTGAAGGTTTGGAGCTGACCTGATGATGGAGACCAGAGAAAGTCGAGGGAACTCGACAACTGAATATGGAAAGTACCTCGTGTTTGGGCTTAAATTATTTGTATTGACAAGACCTGTGCAACAGTGAAGGTTGGGAGCTGACCTGATGATGGAGACCAGAGAAAGTCGAGGGAACTCGACAACTGAATATGTAAAATACCTCGTTTGGACTTATATTCTTTGTATTGATGAGAACTTCCCACTTGTATGGATAGTGACAACTATTCGTATCACTGAAAAGCTTTAAATAAAAAACTTTTTTACAAAAAAATTAAACCGACTTCCCAAAACACTAAAAAGCAAAAAAAATACTAATTTTAGGTGCATCGGCCTAGAAGTCGGTGGCAAAATTAACTTAGTAACATCCATTAGACACCGACTTCTAGGCTTTTCAATTTGCAAAATATGATTTTTGTTAATTTATATAATTTTTATCTATAGTCGATAAGGTAAGAAAATTAATTAAAATTTTCTATAATTTTTCTCTACAGTCGATAAGGCAGGACTCGATGTTAATTTTTATTTCCAATAATTATCTTTAGCCGTTTTCTCTAATATTGACAAATTTTATACTAAAGAGAATTTTAATTCTACAAAACAAATAATAGTTTTAAAATAAACTAAAAAGTAGAAAATAAATAATAGTTAAAAAAAACTAAAAAACACGCTTTTTATAGAAAACCGAACTAAAAAATAGAAAATAAATTTTAATGAATTTAAATTAAGAAAATAGTGTTAAAAATTTCAATGAATATAAATTAATAATAGTGTGAATACAAAAAAAAAATATTTAAAAAAAGCGTGGGGTGCTTTTTAAGGTATTATCGAAATGAAAATCACTCTACTCATATCTGTCAATAAAATATTTATAACTATTGACACCATGCACCCCACGCTTTTTTTTAAATATATTTTTTTGTATTCACACTATTATTAATTTATATTCATTGAAATTTTTAACACTATTTTCTTAATTTAAATTCATTAAACTTTATTTTCAATTTTTAGTTCGGTTTTCTATAAAAAGCGTGTTTTTTAGTTTTTTTAAACTATTATTTATTTTCTACTTTTTATTTATTATATTATTGAGTATATTTATTATTGGCTATATTTAGTAGTACTAGATTTTAAGGCATGTGCAATTAATTCGTTTTGGGATTATGTAAACAGTAGGTGACCATGATCCATGATTTAAAAAAAAAAAATTACGCCAGTTATAATAATATATGCAGATATCTGTATCGTACCAGTTTTTGTATGATACTTACCTGTATCGCCATTTCAAAATAGCTCAAAGTAATAACAACCCGTATACAATTTAGTGTGAATGTTAATAAATCTGTATTAGTCTGAACCGCTACCAGTACTGATGTAATGCACTGAATTAGGATTTATACCGACAATTACTCATTGCCGGGTGGCCGGCTTTCGTTCATAATGTATGACCTGCCGTGGCTAACGAAACGCGGGATTTTTGTACCTGAATTACAATTCCTAGCCTAGAAAGCTGGCCTAGTTTTTTCCAGGCGGATTTGGTATTACAGCGCTTTAACACTAGCGGATTTTCCTCACGGTTTTTCCGAGTAATATCGCTTGGATAATAAGGGCTGTGGTGACAACCGAATAAGCGCGACGGGATACAATTGACAGCTAAACCGAGCGATAGCTTTTTGCCGTTCAAAAAGTGTGGAGGTTTTGCTACGCGCGGATAAAATGGGCCAGTGTGATAGCTCTGTTACACCCAGGTGATATTGCATTATTTCTATCGTTCAATTTAAAAAATAAATTCGATATTTCTGAGCCAACCAGCTACTAACCAGAAGATCGTCATTTTGAGGAATAAATAGGCAAAGCTTTTGTCGCTTATGTAACTTGTCTATCCCAATATAGAACTTTAAGATTGGAGCCAATTAGCGGTTACAGTAAGAGGCTTGTATCACGCAATTGTGTCATTTCACTTGAGAGCATAGTAAACTGAGGTAATAAGGCATAGGTAATGATTTGATGCGGGTATTGACGACGAGCCAGTCAATAGAGGAGCCTTGTCTTTGATTAGCTACGAATTCAAATAAGGTTCCATTGAGTAGGTCTAATTAATCTATTAATAGGTCTTTGTAGGTATAGGTATCAAAAAGAGAAGGGAATTGGTTTATTTCTGTAATAATATCATCAAGGTGATACATACTATACCGTTTTCATTCAACACAGGCAATATAATTCCTGATGTTATTGGTCACAAGATTTCATTAAGGATCTCAACTACAAAATGTATGTATGTTCTACAATCCAAAACAATAACTATTGATCATACATAGTAAACAGCAAAAGTCTCAATCTCACCTCTATAAATAATGAGCAAGTTCCCATTACATGAATAATATCGCCCCCAATTAGGAACACTATATTAGTTGACAACGACACCAAAATTACATAATACTTAGGTACATATACCATTTACAGGTCCCCATAGTCTTGGTAGACGAAATCTCTTTGCAATGCAAAGTTGCCATTCAAGTCCCCATATTAATATTCATTCCCTTCATTATTCCCATGACGAAGCTATTAAAATCTTAAGACGTTTTGCGCCGTAATCTGAGTATGTACGCTCGTGATAATATTTGGCTCATAATTTAATAACTCAAATGATTTAATGAATGGTGCTTTATTACTTGCTTTTGTACTTTATGGGGTGATAAGCGATATTCTCTGGATTAATTATGGAATCAGTAATTAATTAAATACCGTTTTTTCAATCATTCCGAGTCTATTTTGACTTTGCTGTTATAGTCTCATTGGAAAATACGTTCTAGGAATTCAGTTAAGTTATTTCAGTTCATCGTCCTATTCACAGTCTATTTATGTATTTGGTCACTCATTCTTTTCCGAAAACATCTGAGAGAATAAATAAACATGTAAGTGCCTACTATGTGACCCGGACAATAAAGTAGTTCAATGTTAGGGTCAAATGCGAGTACACACTCTGTTTCTTCTGATATCATTGTGAATGACCTCTATTAAAAAGGCTCCCGATATACCATTATAGATTGAATATAAAGTTTTATGTCTCAAGGGTTCGAAAACAGAAGTTGGAGACACTTCGATCACTCGCATATCCACTGGGAGTCACGAGTTATAAAGTACCTCCCACAGCGATTTTCCTACAAACAATTTTACGCTATTCTTGACACCGTTCAAAATTCACGTCATGTAAGATAACGTTCAATATTACCTCGATCATCCATTCATCATTTTCTTATCGCTCAAGCGGTAGCGCAACGCATCGATCCTGATCTCTATAAGTTCGAGCATTTTCTCGAACATTCGACAACGTTTATGTTCTGGTAGTCTTAGATTCGATATGTTTTACGTGTTTCCTCTTCCTTGTCGATTTCCATGTACTGTTTATAGCTCCTATGGGTAACGTAAACTTGCGGGAAGAAACCTCATGTCTTTCACATTTTGATTGAAAACTCCAGCTATGAATAAAGGATGTAGGAAAGATAACCGCCGTGCAGACGTACCTAACAACTTGTATACTGATCATTGTACATGTTTAATGTAATGAAAATTGGTCGACTTCTTTTGAATAGACCGTCAAACAGAAAAGTCACAAATATAACTTTCAGGCAATTATTTTCTGTATTACAACTAATGGACAACTCCTTTCCTATTCAGGTCATTAAAGCGGCTAAGTTTCATACCGTAAATGAGTAAACCAGTTAACACGTCCACTATCAATTCCTTCCCAAGAATACGTGTAGCCTCCCCAGTCCAAATTGCGGTCAGCGTAACAGACACAAAGGCGGTACTCGGAGCAGTTTTGCGAAACTTTATAGTACCTTCGTACGGTGCGGCTGAACTTCTTACAAACATTGGCATACAGCCAGCCTGAAAGTTGCCTTAGAGTAATCGCCCACTGCAAACGAAATAGTAGGCCGACAGTCTACCCGGTGGATGACATTTTTTTTAATAAAAAACATCTTTAATCCGATAAAAGTTTCCAGTCGGCCTGATACCGACTAAATATCCGATCGTTCTAATTTGCGATCTATTCCATCCATTTCCATACTGACTGATGAACACAATAACCTTGGGTGCGAGTGCGGGGCTGCTGTTCAGACCATGTCCCATCTCATCGCATGTCCACTGTTCCCTGAAACTTGCTCGCGGGAGGACCCAATGAGCGCATCCGGCCGTGCTCTCGCTGTGGCGGTATATTGGGCTGACAAAGTGTAGTCTCACTATAAGACATGTCATCGACACGACAGAAGATGAGCCCAAAAAAAATATCGGCCGACTAAAAGTTTGCAGTGTACGGGTACTCTTACTTAGTCCGCTATGCACGTCTAAGCAGTTTTCAGTGAAACCATTTCTGTGCTCATTGTGGGTGGAGCGACTGGAGTTGATTGAAGAAATTGTTTAGGTAGTTTCTTCTACGTAGATTATTTCAGGAGGTACTTAATGTTTTGTGAATTAGAAGGGACTTATTAAATTGTAACTTCAAATATTTACTAAATTAAAAAGAGTAAATAAAACGTGTGCATTTTTGGCTCTGCTTCTCCTATTTTGTACTCAACAGGAATGTTCTCTCAGCTTAGCACTGGCTGCTTCAAAATTGAAATTTATTTTCGTTTAAGGGTATTTTTATCACTTTTTTATTCCCTGTTATAATAGGTCAGAACCCAAGTAGATCTTTATGTAGAATGTACTTACCAAAAAATGGATTCTCTGTGTATTTTACTTTAGTGAATAATTAAAACTTCGAATTCAATAATATTATCCATTTATTCTATCTTCGCAATCTAAATTGACTTTGAATACTTGTTCAGATTGATTTAACCTTTGAAAATAATATATCACGTTTAATCAATGAAAAATTAATCCTCTCCTTAGACAAATCAAATCAATTGATTTCATCCAGCCAGCTCTGTTGGGAATTATTTATGATAATCGAGTTTTGTATTCAATTTCCTTTCCATTACGAACAATAATCCATGAATTATGGTTAATAGGAACTCATCCCGGTCTCGTTGACTCAAGTTATAAACAACTTTATTCGATCAATTTAGTATATTTTTGTTATAATAAAATTGTTTCTTCTTATGTCGTGTATAAATTGCTATTCCATTTTAATAAAGCGGTTCATATTGCCATGTTCTCCGTTTAAAAATAATAATTTTATCTCTCATAATACGTCGTACACATCAAAGAGCGGGATTCCATTTATTTTCGGAGCGCCTGACGTCACATTCCTGCAATTGTACTTCCAATCTTGGAATTACTGTCAGAAATCTCCAAGTGTTTGTCTCCTGTCTCATATTTGAGCAAATAGCAGCATCAGCATTATTAAAATACCGTTGCAAACACGACCAAAGTTTGATAGGCGAATGTTCGTTCTTATTGGTCTCGTGTTCCTCTGCCTGTGTGCATATCTATCGTACACATTACCTTTGTATCTGAATTGGCAAGCCGGTATTATGGGACATCGGTGATTGTGCCCCAGGCTACTGATGCTGCTATGCTGAGTAAGGGGCGTGTCGTCTATTCAAATGGTCCATTTCAGTCGGTACTATCTCGCATCTTCCGTGCATATTCCAATGCATTCGAATAAGTCCAGTCTTTGTTTTGCTTTCAGCAAAGATTTTATTTTAGTTCGGTGTATTCGAATAGTAGTTTGCCTTGTAAGTGGAGTGGTTGGAAAATATTTTATTATCAGTCTTTGTTTTATGAGTTCATATCAAATACATAGAAAGCAATACATAATCATTTTGTGAAGCTCTCCAAATCAATTTATTCTCTATCAATAATCTGGGTTCGCAACACAAAATGAAAGCGCGGTTTAGTTTAAAACGTTGATAGATTACGGCTTGCCGTTGACGTCACGCGGCGTCCAAATGAATAAATCTCCCAACATGTAGCATCAGCAGTGGGTGACAACTGGCCGAATGCGTTTGGCACGAATGTTAGATGACCCTGTACGTCGATATGTCGCTCAGTAATATAATAGCTCGGCTGAATGGCCTGGCTGTGTTTTAGTGGCCTCTAATCGTATTATGTTTGGCTGTTAGCTTTGATTTAGATTAATATGTGACAAAAACATCACTCTATCTTTGCGTTTCCAGGGTTTCGTTCTCTGTTTTATATTGATAATGTATTGTTATTGCCGATATATGAGTACAATACGTGAGTGTACAATGGTATCAAAACAATGCCTATATGAACCTGATGCCCTACAGTGAACGATCATTGAATAATATTGGATATCTTATTGACTTTTGCCCAAGAAGCAATCATTAATATACGTTTTGATGTAGAGATATTAGTATTGGGTTGCCGAAGATATGCGAAGAAAAAGGTGATTGCAATGGTATGTGATTGCAGGGTTAGTATTTAAAACATTTATCGATGACAAGGTAGTGAGATTAACTGGTACCCACTTTCAAAATTTCTCACCGTAAATGCGATCTCAATCATTATCCTAACAACCTTAGCAAATGTTTATGAAGAGCAAATCTAACCACTTAATTTTACCGTTGAAATCGTGAATTACATTTTACATTTCTAACTTTAACCATAGCCACCGCAATCGCTTAGGGTAACTATTCAAATAATATCTAGTATTTATACGCTCGTTGGTAGATAAAATCGCATGGACAGCGTCCATTGCTGGCTGTGCCAAGGGACTCGTGTGAAAGCTAGGAACATAGGGGACGTACTTTGAAGTTACGTTCCTCTAAATGCAAGTGTGTGAGTGGTTCTGTTGGTACGTTTGTAATCCCTCGGGGAGGTTTGATGACGCTTAATTTACAATTTGCGAATGCATAGACTAATCAAGCTAGCGTTTATTGCTGGCCAGTAACAGTCTCAGAATTATAAAAAGTATTAGGAAATAAAAGGTCGAAAACCTGTCACATATTGTTTTTTATTAGAATGTTAAATGGTTGTTCTATAAATACGGTCTTAAAACATGTTATTACATAACACTCATACTTCACAAATTATCCAAATAATTTTATCCCAAAAAGGATTAACATTCTCAAGTTATTACAGCAAAATGCTCGCTGATAATTAAATAATTTACGCTTCTATGAAATAATTCTTCTATCAAATAATTGCGCGATTTGTCGCATTCCTTACGTTCCGTTCCTTGAGAACAAATTGAATTTTAATGGTACCTACAGCTACGCTTCAAAACGTATGTTTTGTTTAGTCGGTTTACTTTATATATTTTTAGTATACCTAGTAACATATTATATTTTGTACACCGTTAAGTTTGATAGTTAACGATTAATAATTATCAATATTTTAAATAGATTATTCAATGGAAGGTTTTCTTTTTGAGAATAAAAATGAAATAGTTCCCAAAGAAAATGACAGATGGCGGTGTACCTACTACGGATTGAGCCTTTGCCAAGTAAAAAAAAACATTGCACCGAGCCCTTTGAGCCTTGACCCGAGAAATTCAGATTTCTGGACAAATTGTTTACAAAATCGGTATTGCATAAAAATTAATACAAAATTCGGATAATAATCTGACTTACTTCTTTTCTCTCCATTTTTATTCCCCATTTTCATACCCCATTTTCATTTTTTTTTTTATTGTTGATGACAACAATGTTTTATTGAACGACCTGAAAATTATATAACGTTGATAAGATGTGGCGTTCCGTACCTAGCATTCACGTGCCTAGGTCAGCGCCAACTAGTCATCAGCAGGAAAAGAATTAAGAAAAATGAAAAGAAAATCCCTCATTGGAACGTAGGTATATGTATTTACACGATGTTGGTTCATTTTGTTAACTGTGAGTGAATACTTATTTATAAGAACGAATCGATCTGTCACAGTCAGTTACGTTTATTTCCTTTGAAAACACGAAAATGTTATAAATGCCTGCTAGTAGGAACACGTTCGTTTCACATGAAAAGCTACAACGACTTCTCTGTAGATTTTACACTAACTTAGTTTGTTTCTTTTACTCTTAGTTTGTTGAAACTTGTCTTTGAACTATAGGAATCGCTTCCTTCTTCAAAGTTTCTTTTAGATTTAGAAGGTAATGGATATTTTATTTTGGGACTACTAAAAAAAATGCCTTTCGACGAGTTTAACTTGACCTTTGACCTGACACCTTAACTTCTAGAAGTTGAATGTCGTAAGGTCAAAAGACACTTTATGTATACTTGTGATGTTTTTAGGGTTCCGTACCCAAAGGGTAAAACGGGACCCTATTGTTTTCGCTCCTCTGTCCGTCCCTTTGTCCGTCCGTCTGTCACCAGGCCGTATCTCATGAACCGTGACAGTTAGAGAGTTGAAATTTTCACAGATGATGTATTTCTGTTGCCGCTATAACAACAAATACTAACAATGAAAATAAGAATAAAATCAATATTTTGGGGGGCTCCCATACAAAAAACGTGATTTTTTGCTCTGGTACGGAACCGCACTTGGCCGGCTTTTTTTTGTTTTAGTACCTAACATTGCTGGTTTGTTCCCACTAGTTCTACTGCTTAGTTCTACCGTAGAACTAATGGGAACTTTTTTTCCCACTAGTTCTACTATTTGAGGTGTAACAAAATAGTAGAACTAGTGGGAATTATGGTTTTTATTGGTATTCCCACTAGTTCCACTGAACATTGGCAGTAGAACTAATGGGACATAATTTTGTTCTACTAGACAGAAGAAGTACAGTCGACGGCCGATAGTTGTGATTTTTTTTAGAGCTCAAAATCGATAGCAGTCAGAATAACTTAGATTTTTTTCATTACTTTCAACAAAAATCTAATATTTTTCTTTAGAAAAGTACTAGGATAGCAGAAATGAAGAGGAGCTAGTTAATCTTTTTGTTCTTTTGATTTTTAAACACCACCATTGTGGTGGTGCTTGACACATTGATTAAAAAAAAAACACACTAAAGTTAGTTTAGTTAAAAGGTTCTTCTAACCTACAGACAGACAGACATGTGTTGCTGGGGAGTTTGTTGCGCCACTTCTTCTTTCCAGCAAAAACACATAGGAAGTGGTGAAGGGTGGGCGTTTTGGGGGCTGTCTATTGTAAATTCCTGACGTTCAAAAAGTGCTGTCTTGCAGCCAAGTTTGAATAAATGATTTTTGATTTTGATTTTGTTAGTTTGATGTGAGTGTTATGTTTGGAACTAAAACTTAAACATCTGTTGAACATTTGTCTAAAAATAGTGTGGCTACAAAAGGGACCTTAGTTCAACGTCGTTTGACATTTTCAGACAAGTGTTCAACAGACTATTAAAAGACTATTTTTGTGGTACGACGGTAAATGTCCGAATTATTTTGTAATTTTTTAAGCGTGTTTTTTTAAACGATTATTTTCATTTGATATTTTTTTGCCTAAATCATAGGGCTGCAGTTCAAATAGCCAGTCTCTTCAAAGTTATTTTTGCGTTATTGTATACTTACATTCCTATTCAATGTGTATTATTATAAACAATGTTTTTTAATTAGTAGTGTTGTAGATGAATATCAATGTCTGATTTTAAACACCACCTAGCTCCTCTTCATTTCTGCTGTCCTAGTACTTTTACAAAGAAAAACATTAAATTTTTGTTGAAATTCATGAAAAAAATCTAAGTTATTCTGACTGCTATCGATTTTGAGCTCTGATAAAAATCACAACTACAGATAACCACGGGCCACGGACACGGCCAGATGTCACCCAGTCCGTCGACTGTACTTCTTCTGTCTAGTAGAACAAAATGTCCCATTAGTTCTACTGCAAATGTTCAGTGGAACTAGTGGGAATACCAATAAAAACCATAATTCCCACTAGTTCTACTATTTTGTTACACCTCAAATAGTAGAACTAGTGGGAAAAAAAGTTCCCATTAGTTCTACGGTAGAACTAAGCAGTAGAACTAGTGGGAACAAACCACATTGCTGACAGTGTGACCATAATTTGTATAGATTTAAGTTATATTTTTTAAGGGCTTAAGAAGCTTCCAGAAATGTTACTTATGCTGTAGATTTTGTATTCCAAGATAAGCCTCCATATCATTGTCACTCAAGTTTTCGACAGTGTAATTAAAAGTTTTTCTACATGTATACCTAATGGATGGTTTTAGGAAGCCATGAATTAAACATGAGTAAAACTTTGGTATAATACAAATTTTTGCATTAATTTATTCTAAATTAAATCAGGGTAGTATAATTATGATGGCGCATGAATAAATGTATTTTGGTCTGTCATGAAACAGTCAAACAAAAGTTTTTGAAATATTTATAGGATTTGCTTTTTTAATAGATATCAGCTGCAATATTTTTTTTTTGTATTTATTTAGTATAGTAATTTAAGTTCAAAGTTTTTATAAAAATAGTTTCCTGGGCTATATATCGGGTGTGTAATCACATTAAATCCTATCACATATACTCCAAAGCAATCTACAACGAACTCCAAAAAAAAAAATCCATTCAGTATTTTAGCCACAGGAATTATTTTTCGTTTTCATAATTCAAATTTAGAACATGTACAGAGACAGTAGGAGGTAAGTGTCAATGACCCCGACTATATAGCGATCAAAATAAAGGTTGCCGTTCTTAGCAAAACCTTTAACTAAAATAAGAAAGAATATTTGACAAGGTAAAATGAAACTTATTTTAATAGCTATATATAAGTTCCATAGTCATACTTTAACGTCATGAGCGAAAAGAAATAATTTAATGTGTCACCGGAATCGCTGTTTTCCACTCATTATTAATAAATAATTGTTATAAAATAATGTAATAGATATGTTATTTTAAAGAGTTGAATGAAGCGTAATTCTTACATTTTAATTTGATCTTTCTAGCCGTCACTTGTTTTTAAAGGGTTTTTAAGCTTTCAATTGACTAAGATTTACTTTTTCCTCATTTCCATGTTCGGGAACGTGTGTGTGAACTGTTTACGTTTAGTGCATGGCCGCCGCGTCCGCCGGTTCCCTCCGCCGCGCCGCCATAGGTATTGTTGGGTGCGACGTTGCCGCTCCTATAACACAGGTCACAGGTCATATGGCATGTAATTACTTATTAAAATGATGTTGTAATTTTCGCACATTTTGATTCGATTTACTTTTTTCGGAAAATTATTTTTGTATTTTTGCGTATTTTTTTATGTTAATCGACATACATTCACCATTAAGTTAACGTATTGAATTTAATGTGATTAGGTATGACACACTTTACTTGGTTTTCATAGATGCTTTAAAAGGTCGCATAATTGTTGAGAGATGTTAAGTGCATAGATGAGCAATTAATTACCAGAGCAACTCCGCCCCTAAGACCCACTGACCAAAATCTTCCCAATTCACATAACGAAGTTTTATTATAACATTAGAAAACACCAAACTTCTAATAGTCCATCTTACTTAAGCAACACTTTTCTGAATGAGCACATAGCTAGTTAGTAGATACTCCCATTTGTCTGTAGTCGCCGAACGTGCAAGTGGTCAGTGGGTACCTTAATTGGTGCGTTCTGGGGCCTGATTCTCCTAAGTTAATAATGTCAAAATCGAATAGAAATCGAATCGCAATATGATCACAATAGTAGTTTTAACCATATCGGGCATTCTGCTACTAATAAAAGACCAATCGTATTCGATTGACATTTGATTGGTGTGCGATTGGTTTGCTATTTTGGTAATTTTGGTCTTTACGGTAGTTTACTGTACAATCATTTTGCAATCGTTAATCATTTCCAGACAAAATGATTCATTATTGAATGACAGAAAAGGATAAAAACGTTTATTTCAAAGAAAAAATAGCGGAATGCCACATACGCTTCAATCGTAATCGAGTCGGGATCGGATCTCAGTCGAATCGAGTCGAACGTGAATCGTATGTCGCTTAAGTAAAATTAGGAGAATCGGGCCCCTGGTGAAGCGAACCCACGTAGGTACATATGTTACGATACTATGTATGTACTAGCTTCTGCCCGCGACTTCGTACGCGTTTTATAAGAATTTTAGGTGAATAGCGCAAGTAACTGACTTGCGTGTGTTGTGATATTTTACTGCTTGAACTCATTAAAGACTTAGTTATTGCTCAAGACACATATTTTACATAAATGTCTATATGAAATTTTAAGATTTCACATGATACGTGTAAAAAAATTAGGTAAACAGTCAAAAATTCCGAAGATGCTGGAAATAGGTAGTTTCTGTTGGTTAACACGCTGCCTATTTATTTTTTCTATACTTATGTTCAATGTACAAAAATGAACTCTCCATAGATTTATTATATGTACATATATGTATCTCGAATATTAGTCTCATGGACTCCGTTGGGCTTACACGACGCACCAGAGACTGGATGTGGCAGCCGTCGCAAACGGAATTAATGGATTCGTGACTAATTTACCGTGAATACGCATCGTTATTTATTTCGTCAATAGGTTTTTGCACCGTTTTGGTACAGAATTGTTTATGGGACTCCTTAGCACGCAAGTTCTTGCGGCAAGAATAAAACGATTGTTACTTTTCTTGTTCATATTAATTACGATATTTTTTTTCATGTCGAATGTTAATTTAAACAAATTTACTTTAGTGATCAAATTACTTACCTGTGATGTCTTCTTCTTTTAATAGACTCCTTACTATGGCAAAATTTTCATTGCTTTTAAGAAGAGATATTCATAAAAGAAGAACTGATTAATACACCTTACTGACACGTAAGCTAAGAATTAAGAGATCAGTATTAATAGGCTATATATCCGTGTAAGTGTTCGAGCAATAGCCCGTGGCCCTATTAGGTCAAGTCACGTTTCTCCAGTAAATTAGGCAGTCGTTAATTGTTGGCTGTATTTACTGTTCGCCTTAAACAATGATCGTGTAATCATGTTAAAGTGGCTTTTTGACAAACTGCTGTTACTTAACTTATTGTACAATTTGTGAAACATGAGCTTCTTAGGTATATTTAGTACAACCTAGGTATACGTAGGTACGGTTTCTTGGCACACGTACGACAAGCAGACGCAAGATTTTCAACCAAGGTTTCTTTCCCAAGGGAATGATAGCACGAGTGTGTGTCCAAATACAGGTATCGTATAGCACCAGAAGGCATGATACGACTTGATACGAGGGATTTATATACGTACGTACTTGGTAAATTGAGGATAGGGAATACATACGTTTTTATCATGGTTAGGTTAGGTTAGCTGTTAATGCTTATAATGATGTATTTGTCTGTATATTTTTTACATACTGACGTTACACGACATGTTAATTTAATTTAACCACTATTGATAATTTTCTGATGAAGGCAAAAGCTAAATATTTTAATAGAATAAGGCCCGGTATCACTGGCTACCGATAAAATGACAGTCAACTATCTGATAAGTTAGTGCTATATAAATGGTGCTTATAATTTCTTCCAGAAATTGAGACTGACACTACTGTGGCCGAGATATGTGAAACCGAAAGTTATAGTCTACCTTTCATATAAGTTCCTGATAGACCAGAGACGTTATCAGTAACAGATAAAATTGGCCATATACTTCTTTGCCCATTTGCAGCATTGTTA
Organism: Helicoverpa zea; assembly: GCF_022581195.2. NCBI lineage: Eukaryota > Metazoa > Arthropoda > Insecta > Lepidoptera > Noctuidae > Helicoverpa > Helicoverpa zea. The sequence goes on along the minus strand of NC_061466.1, from coordinate 6,493,138 downwards.
TAACCACTTTTAAACAATTGCACCATTTGAAAGCACCTTAAGCTGCTAAGCAAACTTGACCCAGTCTGCGATTACAAGCTAATTGGAATAAGTCTGTCTATTTAATGGAAGGGCGTTGCGACAAAAGGGTTATTCCCGCTCGGTAACACCCTTTCATCAACACTGTTGACGATCGGTAAAAATAAGTTCGTTCGTTCGTTCACAGTGTTGACGAACGCTACTTATTATTTTAGTGTAAAATGGTTATTATGCACATGATAAGGCCACTTTTATTTTCTAATTAATTGTGTTTTAAAAGATCTAACATAATCCATTAAAACATTTTAAAAATCCATGACATTTTATTTCCATATTTTAAAAATAAAAACCAGCATTCATGGACACTGCGAACGAACGAAACTTTTTTCCCGATCGTCAACAGTGTTGACGAAAGGGTGTTACCGAGCGGGAATAACCCCGACAAAATATAATTTTGTTTGCGCTCTTAATAGCAGAGCCTTTGTATAAACTGAGAGCTTTGTTCGGTAGGAGTGTCACGTATGCTTTAATAATATAGTTTACAGTTTTAGAAGCTTAGTCTGAAGCTAGGGGTAATTGTGCTAAAGTGATAGGGTATTTTTTATTTCTTAATTTGATAGTAAGTACACCTACTCGATGCCACTTGGTTTCAGCTTTAGTTTTAATGTAGTGCTAAGCCATATAAAGCCAGTATAAAGTTTGGGAAAAATAAGCGTTCCCATAACTTTAAGTATTTTATAGAGTGTATAACTAGTATCCCATAAATCAACATATTACATTACAGCTTTCTTTTGAAAAAATTTCAGTACCCTCTTATATGTTGTGATGTAAATTAAAGTCGATAAAACCTTCCCTGTGGTAAACGATAATTTATTCATATATTAATTAGGTACTTTGTTTATTAGATTCTCATATAAATACAACAGTAAAAGTTAATGAAATCAATTTTACTCAATTTTAGCATAAATTATAATTACATATCTAAACACCGTGGATAATTTAAACAATTTGTTTTAATCCGGAATTAATGATGAATTGTCCACTCAATTTGATTTATTACAATAATTCGATCGGTAGCACCGTTGAGTACAGCTCATTAAAATAAATATAATTTTGCGATGTAATGAGAATAATAACTTGCCGTGCTCTGTGATGTAATTAAGCATAATGAATTTTTGATCTTCCGATAAGGTTTTGCATTTAATGCTTTAATTAAGTCAGGTGAAGTTATTTAAAGAATTTATGTGACATCGTGAAATGCTACCTTAATCTACAGAACATTTTCTAAGATTAATCATTGAAACAATAATGTTAACATCAATATCATTTTACCAGAAGATCATTATTAAAGTTAAGATGGATTATAAATTAGTGATCAACAATTCTGCTTTGCCAATGCTGAGTCAAACCACACACAGACATATAAAATGTAAATATATTAAAATATTCTACAGTGAGTCGAGATTAAGACACCTCCGCAACTTTGTGTGAAGATAATGGAATCCTTACACAATTTGAGACGTCTCAAGCCTATTGTTTGCTAGTTTTAGAAATCCGCAATTGTGAATTCATTGGTCCTCATAACGAGCTCTTTGACATTAAGTCAGCGGTTCTAAGGTTTACCGCAACATTTAATTCGTAGCCCGAAAGGGCAAGGATGCCTCTTCGTAATTCTGTGGATTAAGACTCTTGTAGAAACGTCATCAAGAATGTAAAAACATGTTTGCGTGTTACATTTATCTGTGAAAGAAGTAGAAGCGATGTTTCTAGAGTTTCTTCAACGAAAAAGGCAAAACTCATTTATCTCAAATTGTCTTTGGACATTTCATTACAATAAACACCTTATTCTATTTTCAAAACCTGCATGAATAAATCCTATCACACTTACTGTTTGTAAGTGTGAATAAAACAGGCTGGCTACACAAAAACATTCTTTTTTTTAATATTCATGCGTATGATATCCGAAAAGGAGGTGATCTGATTAAAAATGCGTATTTATTTCATTATGGGTCCGAAATGAATGCGTCTGTTGGACCCATGCTAAGTATCAGCTACCGAATGCCCTTTGTCTTTTAGCAGAACGTACATAATTACTCGCGTCAAAATTTTACAGCGATGGATTTTCATGCTGTTTCTAGGTATTTTGTTTGTAGGGGAAAACGGTATTTAGCTTTCCGTCAGTCACCAGGCTGCATCTCATCAACCGTGATAGTCAGGCAGCTAAAATGTTTATAGATGATGCAAATATGTCTGCTGCCGCTTGAACTAAAATACTGAGAATTTCAATAAAATAAATATTTTTTGGTGCTCCCATACAATATTTTATGCTCTTTTTTACTCGAAATTGCTTGCTTGAAATATTCCCAAAATGTTGAATATATTAATTAAACCGAATATTTAAGGTACGGAACCTTTCTTACACATTTCCGATTCACACTAACCAACTTTATTTAATTTTGAGAAGCAGATTTTTTTTGTGAATTGACATGATGAAATAAACACTCCTCCCTCTTGTCAATACGAATAAGGTTAGCTTGAATTCCTGTGTTTGGTTCTCGTTACGGTACATTTCTCAATCTAGTGGCATCCATTGGGATAACGCTCGGATGTCTCGAAGGTATATATGGCCAGCGATGTCAAACAGCTTTATAGTCTTGTTGCCAAGTTGGTTAACGTGATGGGATTAAGGTGTTGCTGAGTAAGCCGTATCTACTGGTTGATCTGGGCCAAACGAGCCCCTGTGATTGGCTGTGACGGTGAATCAAGCATGTTGTTACGGCTAAAGCGCGAAGTGTGGATATACTTAGTTCTAACCGGCTAAAGCTAGTTGTATCCTCTTATCTTCGGTAAGTCCTAGGTGGATCCACCATCGTATCGGCTTGAAGTAGGTGTAGCCGCACAAATACAACCTTATATACTTTCTTATGTACCCCCCCCCCTTATGCAATACCATCATGTACAAATAGGCGATCTCGCCATGAACAAATTTTAATACAGTACAATAACTGAAATATTTTATTTGATTTCGATAGATTCGTGTTAGAAATTCATAATGCTATTCTGTCGTTAATTTTAAGAACGAACAACATATTATGTATCTGTGACTTATAACAAGTATCACTGATATTATATAATGCTGGAGAGCTAAAGAAAGATTTCCTAAACATACCGGATCCATTTCATGAAACCATATAAATAATGATACTCGCATTGTCCGGTCTCAATAAACGGATTGTCTACCTCTAGTTACTTCTTGGTAATAACTGATCCAATTAGTTTTACCTCAAGGGAAAGGAAGATATAATTGCCGTTGTCGTTGGACTTCTCATGTTTCAGTATTGGAGGATTTCCTAGCAAAGAACGTTCCACGAAGAACAAAATGACTAGCGGAGTAGCGTAGTATGAGTAGCGAAAAGTAACGCGTTAATATGCGGCTGTTCGCTGAATGAGGAACTTTAGAATCCGCTCATGTTTTGAAAGACGAAATCACCAATCAGTAAAGACTAATCTTTGATAGATTCGTCTTTGCTGGACAAGAAACCGTACGTTACTTGACCTACTAGAAGGTGCCCGACCTACTTGCGTTGTGACAACTCCGCTCATCTTTCCTTCCTCCGTGGACCGTTCTTATATATCTTTACTTTTACCGGAGTCACAAACAAGTTCTCGTTAAGCACAAACGGGATTGTGGGTACTGTAATATTTACAAATGCACCGGATTTACTTGTACCGTGACAACGTGAGTCAACCCTAAGTCTGAAACGGAATATCAAAGTCGTAATAAAGCTGATGTGTTTGGCGATATGAAAGGACACGAAGCACACATCGTACGTTGCGGCTTCCATTTAATATAAATTATTTATAAGTTGCCGTATTTTTGCCGGATGGGACGCAATTTTACGTATGTGCTCCGAACAGTCGGATCGTCCAGTGGGTCGGTGTTTACTGAGTTGACTACAAGCAACAGACGGACGGACATGAACAATACGTTGTTATTTATGTTGACCTACCCCTATAATTATTATCAGTATTTTGATTTGTTTACGCTGCCTTTATTTTATAGAAGGAAATGTTGCTTTTTTATTCTTAGACACGTTTTTACGTCTCATGGTTTGTTTGGCACAACTGGGGACTTTTTTACAACAAATACCCAGTGCTTTACGATTAAAGCAAACGCAAAGTATTTACTTTACGCTGTAAAAATAATATTTTCAACATAACCATATCTTAATACTTGGGAAATAAAACAAAATTCCTTTTTGCAACACGTAATGTATTTTGTAAGTAATGCTGGTAGAGAAACGTGAAGGCATCGGCCCGCAGCGCCTCGAGTAGAGTAGTTAGAAGTCGCTCCATAAAATGGATCAATTACGACCGATCGTCGACAGGATTTATGATCTAACCAGCGAATATGGGCAGTGCCCGGGCAACAGACGCCCGACAATATCCTTTTGCAGGTTTATCGCGTGTAAAATCGACCCTCGCCGATGGTTTGCTTGCGGATTAAGCGTGGTTAAGCAGTCGAGGTCTGTGTTTAAGCCCAAGCCTACGTGCAAGGAAAACGGAAAATATTTTTTTCTTGTCGTTACAAGCACAAGGCATTCGCTTCCCAGATTTCATGTACCGTTTCATTATTCAGTGCGATTTGTGTGTGTAAACACGTACCTTTTTGTTGGAGAGTTATTATCCTTCAAGTTTTACAACAAACATGGGCGCATTTTACGCATGAAAGTGGATACAAACATGGAAAAAATCGAAGTATTTTATATTCCTCTTTTATAACAACAAGATAAATATATGACAGGATCATCATATTGCTTGTCCTCACATCATTTTATCAAAGGAAAACTTACAGTAATGTGTGAGTAAAATCGCTTAGCCGTTTTTCATTGACGCTTTTATCCCCAATGTTGACTCGCTCATGGTCATAACGAGGAAATGTATACATCAGTAAGTAGTTCTGTGTCGAGAAACGGATGGGAATGGGTATCGTGGTTGCTGTGTTGTCTTGATAAGAAAGCGTTATGGGTATGGCTGACGGGTCTCCCTAGGGCCTTCGTGCGTAACAACATGGCCGTACCGTTTTTCCCCCGAGTCACTTTTAATCTGCGTTCTAGTTTATTGCGACACGAAATCTCCTCGTTTTTGAGAGGTGTACGAGAAATATTGTCACGCGATGCATCACCTTGATTACTTTTGTGCATGCAGTTACTTAAACCAACTGAGATAGTTTATCGAAAGTTTGCGAACGCTCTCTGAGAATTTTCTGATATAATTACTGTGTTTTTAAAAGTTGTCGAATCTGTGGTCCAACTTTATTTTGTGGAGACGTTATCAGATATGTTAGAACGAAGATATAGTTTTAAGCTGGATTATTTTTCAAGATAAATTCTATAAGATACTAGGAATATAGAAGTTAAGTTCTAAGTCTCGCTCTAGAGAGTTCCCACCGAGGTAGAAGACGTAAATCAGTCTGAATAATGTGACTCCTTTTGGTTTGGTCCAGTAAAGTGCACTTCTTGAAATTACTTGGAAAAAAGTACAAGTGCTTACGTTCAGTTTTTCCTAGTAATGGTGTTAGTATCTTTAGTATCGTATGGCATCAGGAAAAGGTTTTAACAAAGGAGTTGGGAGTTAAGTAAGTGGATATCTGCGTCGGGCTTCGAAGTCGACACCTTTTTACGAGATTGGCGAAGACTATCGGAGAGGCGTAAACAAAAAACTGTTAGTTAAGATTAAGAAAATATACATTGCTGCAAAGCACTTCTTTTTAACAATGTGTTTTAAAAAATCCTAAATATATGGTAGCAATTAATTAGATATGTGTGACGTGGACTAATATTTTTAGTGACACTACATATATATCTACAAGATCAATATAAAATGGAGATAGTTTATTTACAACTTTATTTAAACCACCATTTAAACGCAATACCTACTCACGCGCCTCACAAGCCAGTTATTCAGCACTTTCACGGCATTTTTACATCAATTACCGACTGAAGTTAGTCTCATCTAACTTTGGGACAGTCTAGCAGAAACTAATTTGAAGTTGTCACCCGCGTGTAATAGTTGCAGTGGCTGTGCAAATGTCGGTGTTTAGAACATGCGCGATGTCAACTTTCACACATTTCGTCGAGTAAGGCTTATGACTCACAGGACATTTCTAGCAGCACCATTTCCCTCAGGTTTAAACTGATGTAGGATGTTGTGCTAGTACAGTTAAAGGAACGTCCATAAACTTGATAGTGAATGATCCAAGGAAAAGCGTATCTATCTAATTATGACCATGTTGAATATTATTTTAAAAATTTCTCGAAAATCATCACCTAGTAGGCCAACGTGTTTATTCCGCCATTTTATTCCTTTAGCTTGAAAATATGCGGTCGTACTTTACAATTCGCATTTCTCTACCCTTCTTTAATCTGCGAGTATCGTTACCACAGCTGTTATAATAAACAGCGGGTGTGTCCGCAGCCTTATTATGTTCTGTCTACACTGTTCCTAGTGTACGTTTATATACCTGGGTTATTTAGCTGTGTAAAGCGGTAACTTTTGCGTGCCGTCGTGAGATTCAAAATACGGTGGGTCGCGATGTTTCACGTCTAGTAATATTAGTGTGTAAATATTTGTTACTAAAAAGGTGTTTGAGATGTTTGTCATTTTGGCATATTTTTTTTGGTTAAGAATGTTAAATTTCAATAATCCCATGGCAGCAAAAAGCTTAATTACTCGCCTATAAAAATATAATCCCAAAGAAATATGTTTTGACATACTCGTATACTTATGTACATTATGAAAACTTTTTCCTCGTGACTCAAATACATCAACTCACCGACTTTCAAACTTACACAAAATTTGTTTGATAAAACTACTTCAGAAGAACAATTACAGCTTAGAACTACTCTGGAACTATGATAATGCTATGTTAAATTATTCAAAATGTGATAAAGTATTCCGAGGACGTTGAATGTTTGCCAAGATGACCGGCTCTTGAATGATGTACGAGTAAGTGTGATGAGAGAGAACGCTGTTTACCCATTCACATTACATATATTCATTGAACCAATAAATTAATCATAAGTTACAAAACTGGCTGCAGCCCACATTTCAAACTTCCAAATTTTCTTCTACAGGATTTTCTACTTTATCTTAACTACTTTAAGGGTTATTTTTGTTTGTGTTTGCAAGCGCTTAATTACCGCCTTGAAATGCTTTGGACCATAACCACTGGTAACTGCCCAAACACTTCCGTATATGTGAAGTTTCAAATGATATATGGTGTACCATTGGATGAATCGAATTGTCCTGTAATTTATCTATGGGGACATTGTTGTTTATGAATTTATTGTTCTCATGAAAGTACATACATTGAAGCAAGGTCGCCTTTAATTAAAGTGTCAGTTTTGGTTCTATCTTCTTGTTCTTGCGAGATTCATTTGTATCTGTCAACTGTGCCATTGTGACCAGCTTATTTACTTTCAATTCCGGAAACCTGTGACGTACCTATCACTCCTTATAATCTTGACCATTCTTAAGTCCGGAGTCATGCACAGATCGTAATATTTATTAAATGCGTAAATTATTTATTATGTGAATATAAGTACACTAAATCCGAACTCCAGCAACTCATCAATACGATTTATTCTCGCAGCATTCAAATATTCATCAAAACATGTAACAACATTCAGCGAACGAAGACAATACATCAACTTGAAGATTTGTCAAACTACGTCAAATCGTCTCCGGGATCGCAGCTCATACATAAAAAACAAATTCTTTCTACGTATGAATGTATTGGTATAAATATATAAGTTTTATATGACACCCAGGCTGCGTACAGAATATGTTATCGGGGATCAGCAGAAACTCACGTCTACCTACCATGAGAATGGAAATGACATGTTATTTCACAAAGCTTCAGGCATATAGAGGATACTTTTACATAGAAATACTGAGATTGGTTTTGCGTATAATGAACTGTTCGGAACGGAATTAGTAAAATGAATTATTATTTCCGATAACGTTTTTTTTGAAGATTTATTTTTCTAATAAATTGATCGTATACTCGAGTATACACTGTCCCGTAACTGCAAATGCTAGGAAAAAGCCAACTCAGCGCTCAGTAGTAAAATTAAATAAGTATTAAAATAAAAATCTAACATAAAAGTGGCTAGTGTGCAATGAAGACATTATAGCACACTAACTACACGATTACGGCCATCACTTTAAAGCGTTTTCAAATAATACTCATTCTTCCACGACACAAATAAATTGGACGAATAGCTTCCACAAAAGGCTTGTTTCGACCTACATTTCGCGCAACACTATTCTTACCACAGCCATATTATCGCTTCCATAAAGCTTTACATATTTTACGAGGTTCATCGTAACGTGTCATCAAATAATTCCACATGACGTATGAAATAACCGTCCCAGTGGCTTTAGACTGTGCAGCTCTTGAGTACCTCACGTGCTCACCCGTCTCTTTGATTTTACGGGACTGTAAAACATTTGTGGCAAACCATGGAATACATATCCGCATGTTGTTTTATGGCATTTTGTATAACTCAGTGAATTTGCATGCTATAAGCAAAGCAAAAACATTTGCAAGAGAAATTGTGGTAAACGCTGCTTTGAACCGTTTTCAATTGATACTTTGTAAGAAAACCAATTTTTATTTTCGTCGTGTTTTGTTCTGTTTCCTCAAAATTCGGTATTAAAGAAATTTTGTAGGTAACCCTTAAAATGCCCGAATCACAGGAAGTCGAATATTAGGGTTGTCTATAGAAAAGCCTCTGTTAGTATATAAGCAAGGAGAAGACGGAGCCTTTTTATTATTTCCCAAAATCCCGTATTACTGTGCGGGGTTTCTATACAGCCGCTATGGAGTCGTGCGGGAAAATGCAAATTGGATGTTTTCCTCGCCAGCAATACTGGTACATACCTGCTTTAGGATGACTATGTTCTATTATTGGCCCACGTTCCTCTTGTACAAGTAAGACACTCGAATCGAACTTGGCTATCGATATCGAATATAATGAGTCGGGAGACTGAACGATTTATATTGTCACGTCGTTTTGCAAATGGACATTGAATGATTTGTCGGAGCTTGCTCAACCTTGACGCCTGTGTGTCATGGTCACTAATATTTATTGCTCAGTAGTGATGGATAATATATCGTATAGCAAAATATAGCACCGTGCTTTTTAAACATAGCATATAGCAAATGCTATCGTGGCTCACTACTAAGTCTGCACTAAGTTGCTACTTGCTAAGTTGCTAACTTGCTAATAAAAATATCACACGCGTTCTGTCTCTGTCCGTCGCGCGTCGCAACTCGCATCATGCATGAATCGCAATCGCAGCAATAGCAGACTAGCAGACATGGCGCGGCGGTGGGCGGGGTGGCCAGTCGTCGCATGCTTGCGTTTGCTATCGGTTGCTCGCGCTAAATAGTTGATTTTTGTACATACAATCAATGAACTTTTACGTCTTTACTTTTTTTATTTCATAAAAACACTTACGTCTGAAATGTATATTTACAAATTATTAATTTATAGCGTAAAATCAATTATAGACAGTCCTAAGCCTGAAAACTACTGAAAAGTATGAAGGAAAGTTCATTGGTTTTTTACTGTTCCGTTTTATCGTAAGAATTCATAAACGCGATGTAATATTCTTAATTTCTTGTATAGCAACTTAGCAAGTAACTACAGCAAACAGTCACTGCGCTTGCTTTTTTTGACCTAGTGAACCTACGCATAAAATAGCATGCTATAAATATAGCAAGTAAAATAGCAAGTTATTGCCACATAGCAACTTTGAACACCACTATTGCTCAGGATAGCATGACAATAAAACGTCTTAAATCGTCAAATAAATAGAACTAGTTGCTTACTTCGCTTCGTATAAAGTGAAATTACAAAAAATTACATAAATGTCGATTTCGTGCAAACTTCACATAAATAGTCCGAACAAACACTAAATATTTGGTTTGGATAGGTGAGTTAAAAAATTACAACAAAAAGTTACATATCTTTGTATATAGATTGCAGGAATAACAGTACACTCCAACTAAATTCAGTGTCTTAGTTGTACTTCGAAGTAAAAGAACTCATAATTTGTAGATGAAATAAATAAGTGTTAAAATCTGCTAATGGTACTCTCCAAATAAGAGGCTGCGTGACTTGGAATGTTTCCAATACGTGTTGGATGGCAGCCAATTGAAACCTCTCACTTTGGTCCTGCGGTAATGGCGAGGATGGCGTGGATGTCATTCGATCCGACCGGTCAGTTGACCTACAGTTTCGTGGTATCAAGAAAACGGTATGACGATTGCGTTATAAGCTGTTTGTAGTAATAGTAAGGCATGTTGGTTTCAAAATACACGTAAATGTATTGCTCTATTATTTCATTGCGTACTACCATTAAGGTGAATATACTAAAACAATGCATACAAATGTAAAGTTTAAAAGAAAACAGTGTAAAACCTTTCTCTTAATACAAGTTGACTATAAAAACCACATAAGTATGCATAAATGAGATATATGATAAAAAAAAATAAAAGTAGCTTTCGAAGAAGGGTTCCCATTAAAATGATCCAGTTCTTTTGTAAGAAGATTACCAGTATATTTTGAACAGAGCTATTCTGACAAAAAACCTGGTTTCATGTCTACTTTGAATGATTCTGGAAAAAAATAACCGTTTTATTAACGAGAACTTTGCAAGAGGATATTAACCTTACATGATTTACACTAACATACGCTACATACATATATAGTAACTTAGAGTGGAATCCGTCCCCAACATAGTTTAGGAAAAGTCTAGGTAGATAACTGTGTAGATACATAGTTAACTTAAATATTACAATGTTGACCAAAACATGTGTACCTAAACAAACTGTAAAACATTTTACTGTCACCAATTTACTTACTTCGTACTAATATCATTAAAAGCTTTTTCCTCTCAATACCACAAGCATTTAGCTCCTAACTAAACGAAATAGAATACCGTATTCACCATTGAAAATGAAGGTCTAAATGGCTTTTTAATTAGTCAGGTAAAAGGTAATTTAATAGCTCGTACGCACTTAGCCGTATGAAGTACCACGTAAGGTATATTAAAAGCCTTTTATTTTTGAGGGTTTGCGGTCAAAGCTGCTCCTATTTTTCTTGCTAAATAGGTTTTTTTTGTCAGTTTTTCATTAACATTTCTCAATGTCAATATTGTTTTTGGGTGGGCAAGGACTACGGAGTGTATTATGGACTTATTTTCTCTGACGGCAGTAAACTTGGCGAAAGGGAAAGGTTATGGTGGTCGTAAACTGCGGGTTAACAACTTTACACTGTAAACTCGTGAGCCAACACAATATTTTTTTATATGTTGCCCTAGGGACTGATAACTTTGGGTCCCTTCTTGGATTTACCTAAGTGAACTGAGTGGGATCAGACTGTAATTGTATGAAATATGAGAAGCTTAGGATTTCTGTCAGGTATGTAGGTGTTTCTTTAAGAAAGGACCTAAAAAGTCGCACACTATATTATATGTAAACGATGCTTACGTATTGTGTAAATAATGGAACATAAAGCCTTTTATATACTTAGATAAGATACTTTGTTCCAAAACCAACTCATGTTAGTGCCATGTGTCAAGTGCTTAGCAAGTTTTCGTGTTTCGTATATCAATGTAAGTAGACAATTTAATGACTCATAATTCTATATTTCACGTCGTTTAAGAAAACGTATGTTACTAAAAGATTTTTCAATGGCAAGACTGCAATTAACTGTTTCTAAAACGTATTAAAACGGCAATAATCTGAGCTTTTATTGCCAAAACATAAATATTTCCAAGAAGATAGAGAACTCTGCTCATGAATTTTAAGCACCTACTTAAAGGATGCTCCGAAATTTAGGTGTCGCGGGGGTTGTCTCTCACCTCATACGAAGCGGGCGAGTTTACTGCGTCGTTAGATCCGGCCGGACAATGTGTTGGCAAATATATACATCTCATTAGGCATTCCTAGAGGACACCTCTTTACTTTATATGTATCACACTCACCCTAGGGGATAAAGGTCTTCGTAGAATGGCTACAATATTGAAACATCGTAAAAGTAATTCCTTTGAAGGCATTTTGTTTTATAAACTGAACTTTACTCTGAATTTTCTGGGAAAGTATTTTTGATTTCAATGTTTTTTTTCCGATCTCGGAATTTTTGTTAAAAATGTAAAATGCACGAATGGTTAATTCGGTAAATTAAAATTCACGGTGTCGCCTCTTTTTTTCGCAAAGATAGGCGTACGAAAATCCTGTGTAGGTAATTGGTTTTCGACACAAATACGCAATAAGTTACCCATGAAAGTTTATGCGTGCGCCGTGAGCCGAATACGTAGTGGAGTGGGCTCATGACCTGATGCGCCCAAGTAAGTGTTATCACCTACCCTGAATAACAAAGGCACGTTTCTATAGACACACTTCCGCCGATAGTTATACGTAGGACATGAAGATAGATTTGAGTACGTGGTTCCTTTACGATTTTCTTGTTTGTATTGTCCCAGATTTTCGGCAGGCTTTTTCTCCTTATTCTGTAGGCTTTTTATCTTGAATAAAAATCGTATATTTTGTCACGCAAAAGACAACACAGAATAAAATCTAGAATCTAGCTTAATGTAATGCAAAACATAAGGTGTTCCATTATGTTTTAGATCGGTGGAGCGTTCTTTGGAACTTTTATGATAATATACAAACACAATATGTATGCAGTGACAGATTGTTCACCAACATTCCGTTTCTTCCAATAAACTTTTACGATTGCCCCGACACGGCAAACTGTTGACGCTGTGGTGCGTCCATACTTGCTAAACAAAATCTACTGGGATAAAATAAAATACACCAACCACAAATCCGTGTAATAAATAAACAAAAATTATTGTGAGGGCTTACTTTGTTACCAGAGGTTATAATTTACCGTATTCTGCCATCTAATCTCATAATTCTCTCTCATAATCTCAGTGGCCCTTACTCATAATGAGGAGATTAAAAATTCCCCCTGCAGTAATTGTTTAAGTAAATAAACCTGTTTTTTTAAAGGGGCATTTGTAAATTGGTTTTGCGTTGTCTATTTATGAATTGGCAGGCTAGTTATTAATCGAGCTAATGAAAATATAAAATATCACAAAATGATTTTAATGTATAAATTGATTGATACTATCTAAATTAAATTTTCTCCATACCAGAGTATGATAATTTTTCAAGTAAAAACTTTTCAAATAACGTCAGCTTCAATGAAGTAAAAAAGCCATTTTCATATTGAATTCTCAATTTAATAACGAAGTACGTGCCATTCAAAAGATTTGGAATACCGACTTTTTACGACACTCCAGTTTTCTTTTAAAAATAACATAACATTTTTAGGTTCTCTCTACTAGTTATACCTCTTTTTGTGGTACAAAAAATAAATATCATTTCTGATTGAATAAAAAATAAAATAGAAATTGGTCTTCTCGTTGCGCAGCTTTTAAAATAGAGTGTAAAACGTTTTGATGAATAGGTACTTGGAACCCTATAGATTTTGTGTTGCGATAAATGGTTCAAGTTAGAAGCTAATGCATATCAGGTGACATGTCACGTGAGAACACTTTAGTTAAGAGATGATACTGATTGACAAAGATTTTTCGAATTCTGTATAATTAAAACCATTTTAATTATACCTACAGAATTCGAAAAATCTTTGTAAAAAAATGTATCAAGACTTCGAGGATTATTATAAGTCTTCATAAATTGTTATTATGAATGGCTTCTTGCCACATCTGTTAGGCATCTTTCTTCACGTGTGAAGCCGTTATAAATCCCTGATACTCTAATCAATTTTTGGTACTGTTCTCTCGCAAAGCCTGCTGCGTGAATGCATTCTCATAATAACAGTTGGAGCAAAATTGAGATTTGATTTAGGGGTACTACAGCCAGAAGGCTTTTGTGTAACAAAAGCTGTTAGCTTGCAAACCACCTACGTCAGTACCAGCTATGTGTGCCGTGTCATGCATAGCTTCCAGGCGCCTGTAAAATATTCTAAACAAGATTGCGGGACTCGACCAGTCACGCTCTATTGTGGACCGGTTCAAACCGTGTGCTGTGTTCAGCTCCAAAGAATCGAACGTATATTTTTTCGCACAGTTTTAGTAAACTGACATGGCGCGGCCAGTATAGTTTGTATTAGTAACAAACTCGATTAAAATATCCTCGTTTTTTGTAGGGATGACTTTTAGTTGCAAAAATAATGCAGTAGCGTTGCAAAGCCGCTGAAATATCGAAAGAGCGGAGTTATTGGTAAAAAAAATAAATACGTCGTGTATCCCACAAAACATACTGACGATTTTTTACACATTTTTTAAATCTGTAGTAGCTGTAACAATTCTACAGTATTGTATCGAATATAAATAAAAACGAGTTAATTTATAAAACAACATCGATCGTGTTTAAACAGACGACCATTGTTCGCTGGAAATCAAAAAGTTTGCCAACAAATCGCTGCGCTTTCGTGCCCGGCTATGTTTGATAATGGAACCAATTTATAAAATGACCCGGAGATCCATGGAGTTCGTATTAACTGCATAAATAACCATTGTAAACTTAGAAGCTGGAAGAAGTTCATTTTTTCAGTCGTTCATGCGTCGCATTTTTTCAGTCGTTCATGCACCTATTATATAAAGCTCGCATTACAATTCTTCTTGTGGCCCTATCTTTGGAGGCCTTAAATTCTAGGAATCCACAGGGAAAAGATCCTTATTATATATAAATAGAGAACCAAAGAGCTTGTATAGAATTAAAGTCGCTCTCAAAAATAAATGCCTCGTAATTATAATTTAACAACACAAACAAAAATAAACAATGCCTAACACTAACGAACAAATGTGACTTGTTGTAACAGTAAAATGTTTTGCGCCAAACATTTCCAGCAAGTCGTTAGTATAATTCGTAAACAGTAGTAGACATTAAAACAAAAAGTGTGAGTGCAAAGTTAATAGGGTAGGTACTTACAGCCGCAATTTGGTGGTGCCTAAAATTTTAAGTGGCGTTGAATTTTACTCATTTTCCTCGTCCAAGAGACGTCCAACTAAAATTTTGTTGAATGAGTAGTTGTACACGGGGTTTTCGAAACTTTTGGACTAATTCGAGTATCTATTTTCGGTATACTCTGTGAAGGTGTTCGATCATTCTTATTCGTCTTCTTTTCGTCACAAAGCATTAGTATGTTTAATATTTATAGACAATCGATATGTTAAGAGATTTTATAAAAGTTTGTGTATGAAAATCAAGTTTTAATTTGACAAAATTATAATATTCTCCGGTGAGAACTTAGGTACTAAAGGTAAACAGGGTTATATTTTGTTGGCAACTATAATATTTCAGTTTAATTTAATAAACTAATTATATTAAGCCCGCTGTGAAATGCACTGGTTAGCAGCTGCTTAATACGAGCAATGTGTCGCGTAGAGGTACAATGCATATTGTGCAAAATATAATCAAAGTAAATAACATATGGTTTATACTGAATTAAAGCTTGCAATTGTCTCGTTTTACAGGAACATTTATTGTTAAGTAAAATAATAGACAATGGTAAGCTATTTAAAACTATTTTTGTTTAGTTTTTTGCACAACTGGTTTCGTACCTATTCGATTTTTGTCCTTTACCTTTGTATTTAAAGCGAGCATAAATACGGACTACGAGCAACTACTAAGAAAATCTACAACTCGTCTTAATCTTTGAATCGAATCTAAAGCTCGAGCAGTTGACCAACATATTTATTTAGTGTAAATTCTTGTAAAACATGGTTTAGCAAGTCGCAGTGGTCTATTAAATACTGGAGCGGTTGCACTTGTACAAAGGATACACAGAACATTAATTCTGGTAATGAACTACAGTCACGATGCTGCGGTGGGGAAGCGCGGACGTTACTGTACCATCTCCTTCCGCCGTATTATCACTAATGACATAATTCAGTCTTTTGTTAGTACACAATACGGCGACAAATGATATGTTAATGATCAAACAATGCACATGTTTGTACGATGATTGTATCGATTGTTTCATAATCGAGTTGTAGTGGTCATCGTTATGGGACGTTTTGTGGATGCGTAATGGTGGATATGACTTAACTGAGGCATACTTTTAATTAAAGATGTGACAAATCCCATATTTGGTTGTTGTCCTGAACGTTTAAAAGTAAAAGGATGGATTTCACGGAATTTTAATGAAATATTTTATTTCGCATTCCTTTGTCATTAAAACAAAAGAGTTCGAAAGACATTTTTCAGAATCCAACAGAACGTCATTTCAGACGCCACTATAAATTACTATTATGCGACTTACGTTTGCAATTCCTAGAATTTTCATTTCCCTTACGCTCGAAGCGGAATTAATTTACTGAAGTTCTGAACCATTTCTCCGTTGCAAATCTTACCACAGATGTATATGTGTATAAGAGTATGATGTGTAGTGGATTTTGTAAATGTAGTATTAAAAGTGGAGCGGGTCACTCCCTAGGCGCACAAAGTTGTGTGTCGTTTGTAAGTTTATGCGGACCGTAGTCCCGGGGGCGTCGCCATTGAAACTTGTTATGAGATAAAATTGTTCTGTTTTATGCTCTTAGTGGTTCCAAACACCGAAATAGTGGCGCGTGTGAATTGTACAACTTTATTGTTTTTGTTCAAAGTTGTATGCGCTTCGGTGATTAAAATGAGTTAAAAATTATTCATATTTTTGGAACTGTTGATTTCGTTTGGACAAAGATACAGTTTCCGAAAGTAATTGAAGTTACAAAAACGTAAAGAAAATGACTAGAATAGTTCAAAAGGTTAGTAAAATTGTTTTTAGATGCTCTGCAATTTACCAAATTAATTGAAGTCTTGCGTAACTTGGATCGAGCAAGTGAATCGACGCTCATTCTAATGAACGAATATTCACGTAGGTAGGTAGATAAGTATTTTACTAATTAACTAGGCGTCATGTCGCTCCAGCTTCGAAGAAATGTGAGCGTTTAATTAATGCAGCGTGATTTCCAGTAATTGCTTTTATTCTTTTTGTTTTTGATTTCACTCAGTGGAGATTCTTGAAACTCAAGCTTTAAACGAAAGTGTGAAATATTTATATTTTTCAAAGAAACCTTCTTTTTATGAATGTGTGCTAAAATTAAAACAGATACAGGAAACTTCTCGTTCTCTTTTAAAAAATATTAAGAGTTTTCAATAAATTAAATCTCACACTGCAATGTTATACATTTTTTCCGGTAAAAAGGAGACTTAATAGGAACACCTAATGGACTATCAATGTACATAACGTTGCTAACATGGTACGCTAGTCTTGTTATTCTTCTTCGAGGCAAGAGTACTTTCTGACTGTAATAGCATGCCATTTACGAACACGATCACCCACTCTTCCCCTGTTTGCTTACCTGAAACAGCAAACATTTCACGTATAAGTTATCCTTTACCAAAATACCTTGTGGCCGTTTCTAATACATATTATATTTATCTGTTCTTTTGCCTTACTAAAGATATGAACTTGACATTACCTACAACAAAACAAGACAAGACCTACAATTTTAATCCATTTACTATAGGTACCTACTTAAATTATATATACTATACTTAAATTCAAGGAGGTGCTTCCTTTCATGAAAAGTGACTGGGTTTTCCCCGGACACTTCTTGAAACCCCGCCCGGACTGCGCCCTGACGGTCTCCAAACTGGGACAAATCCGGGGAAACCCGGGTGGATGGTAGCCCTATAAAGGAGCGTTCAAGTATTACGTAACGCAATTTTTGATGATTTTTGACACCCCCTCCTCCCCTTGTATCGCACCGTAACGTTTTTCTGTACCCTCCCTCCCCCTCTCTAAACGTTACGTAACACTCAAGTGACTATTTTACCCTAAACTCGCAAAAAAGTATGTTACAGATTTTATCCTTGGTATAGTTTTAATTGCCTTTACGATTATAATACGTACTAAATAAAACAAGAGATTTTTAATCCGCAACACCTGCATATTTTGTTTATTTTTTATACATTTTTGGCTTTACACACAATTGTTTTCATCCTTTATTCTCCTATTTTAGCTTTTTTTACAAATATACTCTTTATTTTTTAGCTTTTCAAAAATGCCAACGCCACATGGCGTTGGCATTTTTTTGTCACAATTGCGCTGGCAAGTCAGCATGAGTGCCTTTATAGGCCAGGAACAGCTGATGATAGAAATCTCCCTCTTTTGAGGACATTACAGTAGGAACACTATGAAGTCACTTTAATAACACCGACTATAGCAATGTGCTTCTGCATAAACACTAACAAATACTGACAACGAGAACAACAATAAATGACGCAATACAATCTAGGGATTCCCCATGAAATATAAATAAAAAGGTTTGCCAACTTGCGAGAACAAACAAAAAATGGCGACCAGACTAATACAATCAAGGGATTCCCCGTAAAACGTAAATGAAAAGGGTTGCCAACTTTGGAGTTTTAATTCCATAATTTTTTATAAAAAAAAACAATGTTACGTAACGTGTTGTAAGAAAGACCCCCTCCGCCCCTGTAACGCATCGTAACGTTTTATAAGACCCCCCCTCCCCCCAAATTGCGTTACGAATTACTTGAACGCTCCCTAAGGGGCTAATGTCAATATTGCATCTCTAGTAAGCAAATCCACAGATAGATATAATATAGGGAGCGGCCGCTAGCCCGTAAATATCGAAGACAAAATGCGTGAATCACGACGTAGCTGCATCCAGATTTGGTTACAATCCTGTTGCCTTAAGCAATTTACTGCTTTGTGCGGCAAATCTGGCGAAATGCGTTCCCGTCGTGGAATTGTTACCGTTTACGACGTAAATTACCATGTTGTTGAATTTATGAGTGAAGGAATTTAGGGGTAGGCTTACCTACTTGGAAGAGAAACTAGTTTGTGTGCATACAATCTCGATTTCTCTAGTATATACAAGATTTAGAATCGTCCGCATTTAAACAACTCAAATAAAGAACCAGATATTTAACTCACCATAATTTTTAGCTTAGCAGTCTTGAAAGAAAAAAAAAAATACGCCTAGGTCACATAAATTCATTCCGAGTTTTATGAACCTATTTTTCTTACATTATCTGGTCGGCAGGAAGTCGCAAAGACATTTTTATACTTAAAATATCTTCCTCGAGGCGAAGAAATTCCTCTGAGCATCCGGGCATAGTTTGTGAATTCCGCGTAGCTTGCGGCCGGCATATCATTGCAGTGAGCCGGAGCAATATAACTGTGGGCCAGTGCACGACCCACTTCGTCTTAGTCGGCGTTTCCTTTATGTTTATAATTTGCTCAGATTTCAGTTTTGTCTTAGGCAAGCTAAACTTGAAGCACTATTAGCGCAACTCAGCTAGCACAAACATTCTCATATCTATTCTAATATTATAAAGCTGAAGATTTTGTTTGTTTAAGCGGGCTAATCTCAAGAACTACTGGTCCGATTCGAAAAATTATTTCAGTGTTAGATAGCCCATTTATCGGGAAATACTATATAGGCTACTTTTTATCCGAGTTCGTGCAGAGGTTCCCATGGGATGCGGGTGAAACCGCTGGCAGAAGCTAGTTTTTATATGTCATCCAAAATGGTTGCAACAAATACTTCGTACTTATATGAAATCGAAATACAATATTGCTTCAAATAAAAGTAACTTTTTGCCATCATATTTATTTTGATTCAAGGGGCAGATATAAGCATTCGTATACCGTGTTCAATATTTATGGCAATCTGAAATGGATTCCCAAAAAACTGATTTTCAAAAAGCGATCGTCGATTCTGTTCATTGCATCTGTCCTCAGTGTTATGAAGAACTACAGATTATATTCTTCCCAACATAACATTAGTTATTTTGCCAGTGTACGTGATATATCAGTTGTGCAATTCTTTGCTCTGTTCAATTTATTTTCCTAATAATGAAATTTTTCATTCTATTTCATTACTCTAAAGAGTCTAAAGTATACTTACAAATCGGAAAAAAAATATTCTGACGTAAGTAAAATGATGCATGACCTAGAATTTTCCAGACGTAAATATTTAGATCCAATCTAGTTCTAGTCCTAAACTTAGAATTCATGATAAAAAGACGACGTGTGCAGACTGTTTACAAGGACCAAACTTGTCTATTTACCTACAATAGCAAATACAGACATCAGGTATCTAGTATTAGCAGCAATATTAAAAGCAAATAATCTTGAAGTTCACGACAACATCTCTACCTCAATCAGTTCAGAATTTCATTTAGCTGATGAATATTAGCATTGGCAACTATAAATATTCACCAATATTAGTTAATTTCGATCAACTATCCAATCCCTACTAATATTATGAATGCGAAAGTAACTCTGTCTGTCTGTCTGTCCGTCTGTTACGCTTTCACGTCTAAACCACTGAACTGATTTTAATAAAATTTGGTACAGAGATAGAGTTGACCTTGAGAAAGAACATAGGATAGTTTTTATCCCGGACTTTTGAAGAATTCTCTTGGAAACGCGATATAACCGAACTACGTAGGCGAAGCCGCGGGCGGAAGCTAGTTACCTATATTTGTTTAATCCTGAACTAAGGTTGCCTAGAGTAGGAATCAGTATTCTCAATTCTGGGAAAGTGAAATTAGGAAGTCTTATTCCCAGATAACTAGGAGTATAACACAGATAGTAATTGGAAATTAATTACGCGATTCTACGTACATAATTAGTTATAGATGGAATTGCCTTCAAAGCCTGTCTGTTACAAGACGAGCGACGGTCACAATTATATGGTAATTACATTCGGACATTCACTTAAGTGGGTGTAGTTATCTATGTCCATTTATCAATAATGTATCATATGAAGGACGCGGACGCTAATAAATTAACATTATCAGCGATCAATGGTATTGGATAGTTAATAAAGTTTGTGGTTGTTTTTGCTTGCTTTGTTTATCCAAGCTTACTGTAACAGATATCAAAATGAATCTAAACTGTCATACATCCCAATCGTGATAAGCTCGCTTAGAAAATCAAAATAATATACCCATATCAAGTATTTTTTTCTATAATTTTAAATAGGACTTAAATGTACCCCCTTACTTAGCATTCAACACCTTATCCTATAACGAATGTTACGTGAATAAATGTTTAACGAGTGGTTCCCCATCCCCATCACAGTTCGGCAAACTTGTTCGTGAACGGTGGTTGCAAGTTACAATGTTAGCACGTCTATCTGTTTCCGTGATCTCGATAGCTCAGACGACAAGCTGACCGAGAAACTTTAGAACACTGTTGAAAAATGAAGCCATCTAAAATGCGAGATTTTCGCTGCTCCTATCATTGAATAACTTTAAAATTTGTTGGAATTTTTAGTTACACGGCGACTTTTTATTACGCTGACTTTTCAACGTGTAGTTTAATCGTGTTTTCATTAATCTTGTTTGCTTGGAGTTTGAGATACTTTTACGCTACTTGAAATGTCTCAAGTCACTTCAGTTTCTTTTAACAGTGATACTAGCTTGTTTTGTCAATTGAAAATGTGCAAAAATGGTCTTTAAGGTAACAGACAGTAAGAAGTATTAATGTATATGACATCGTTAGATCAAAAGTATTTTTCCTACAGAAGGCGCTATATTTTCCAGGATATGCAGACTAATTCATTCCGGGAAGTGTAACGCCTGTCGGTTTTACTCACGAACAGATATGTACGCAGAACACTTTATTACATTCCCTTGTATTTAACCTGTTGTAATATTTCATACAATTTATTTCGTCGTGACAGTGATAATAAACGTTGCCGCAATGTCAACTTTATTGCTATCACATTTCGCACTAATTTTATAAATGTTTGTTAGGTCTTCTGGAATACAGGACTGAACGGATTTTAGTGAAACTTGGCACCAATGTAGCATTGTCATAGGAATAAAATAATTTAGGTAATGGTGAGAGAAATTGTTCTCTCATGAAACGAGTGAAACTGCTGGTGGAAGCTAGCATAGTAGGTAATACAAGTATTTTTGTCAACAAAATGAAAATACATTATCAAATGACTTCCCCGAATTCAGGTACAAATTTCCTTTACATCTGTTAAATGGACGATACATTTTGGAAGCAAAAGAAAACGAAACGTATTTCCCAATGGACGTGAACAAAATTTATCATAAACCCACCATTTGGTTATGAGACGGAAAACCTTCAATAGTATTAAATACAGTTGTTGTACATTAAGTAATGTGTTTTATATTACAGGATACAATACTACATTCGGCTTTCCAATAGCGCAGATTATATAAAAAATATTTTGCCAGAATGCAAACAAGTGCAATTATGATAAAACTCCCGGAAAAGTGAGCTAATATCACCACGAAGTGGATCCCTGAGGATGGAAGGCGACCGAGAGGGAGACCAAGGAAACGCTGGAGAGAAGACTTGGACAGCTTCCTCTCGGACTGGCCTCAAGTAGCGATGGATAGAGAAAAGTGGAAGGCTTTGGGGGAGGCCTTTGCCCAGCAGTGGGACAGCGTAGGCTAAATAAAAAAAAAAAAAAAATAAAACTGAAAATCTCAAGTCGTCAATTAAAAGGGCCATTTCCTCACATGCCATCATCACCAACATTGTCACAGCCAATCAAAAAGTTTTTAAAATCAATTTAACTACATTTGTCGAGCTAACTAGTGAACAAACTAAGACGAATTAGTGCGAGTCGGGGCGCAACATGCAAATAAGCTACTTACACATTACTACGAGATGTGTGCGTCGGTATAATACGACTAAACTACTACGTACGTAAAATAAACTAGTTGCGGGTATGAATTTGACTACGCATAAACTTGCGAGACAGACTCTGTTGTTTACTGAAATGAAAATGTGTGGGTGTATTGAGCAGTCAAAGGTCAATTAAACAATTATGTTAACAAAGGTCCGTTGTAAGTGACCTTTGAGTTTTTCAGGAGAGAAAAATGTGCCACTAACTTCTATAAGCCTACAAGCCAAATATTTTTGCGATATTTCCTTCCCAAGAAAAATGGATAAAAAGAAAAAATATTTCAATAGGAACACAAAAGTATAACTGTGTAAAAATATCACCACAAAAGTGAAAAAATCGCAACAGCCACAAAAAATCTAACCAAGCGTACCTAGGTTCCCAAATCCTAAGATTCGTCTATTAAATACTCAGCCGTAAACTCTCCTGTGAATGCCTTAATTTAGGGTGCTAAATAACCTCGCCTTCTTTAGTGACGAGCTTTCAACTAACTCTCGCTCGGTAAAGAGCAGTCTTTAGTTAATTAGCCTGCCCTTATAAATAAAATAGGCTTCGTAGAATAAAAAGTCCGCAGTTCAGTCAGGGCATTTCTTTTTAGAAACTGTTAGTTAAATTACTTGTATATATTATATAATATGGCTTTAAT
This sequence comes from Helicoverpa zea, assembly GCF_022581195.2. Lineage (NCBI taxonomy): Eukaryota > Metazoa > Arthropoda > Insecta > Lepidoptera > Noctuidae > Helicoverpa > Helicoverpa zea. The sequence continues at coordinate 6,469,677 of NC_061466.1, read as the reverse complement.
TATTTAAATACACATTCAAAGACTTCTTTGTGTTTATTTTTATTGATGTAGGTCACAAGTATTTAAGAACACCATTAAGAACTCTTTCATATTGGTTCGACACGAAACCTCTGATGGAAAATAGCCTTTGATACCTAGAGATAAAACAAAAGTACTTATAAAGGTTTTAAAGCCAATACTTTGAGTCAAAACACCTAGCATTAAAATGTTGCTTTGTTAAACAAACTTTACGAAAACCCTGTGAATGCATGAAGCTTATCTGCAGTTACACATATATAAACAGGTATTTCCAGCTGCACAAGTTTCTAGTTACACCTCAAAATGGGAACATGAAGGTGTTAAATTCTCATTTCAGTCTTACAGTGTCATCGTTAAACTTTCCACGAATAAAAGAACGCAAAAATAATTACTTTAAAAGATCAACAAGATTTAAATTAAACCATACAAGAACACGATACAATTAGAGCAACAAACTTCCGAATACGAGCGAACAACGGGAATCGAAATTTGCTTAACAATTTAACATCGATTCCTTTACAAAATGCAACATCGCGCTGGTTGAAGATGTTTCTTATACAAACCAGTTTAATTAATTGCTTTTCCGCTTCGCCAAGAGATTCAACTTAAGTCGAAACTGCTTTTATTGTACACTCGATATCAGGCAAACGTACTAAAATAAATTGAATATTGTGATCTAACCGTGATTTGAACGGGCAAACTTCCGCATCGTGTCGGAATTAATTTGTAACGTATTTATTAAAATCGTTTATCTTCGAGTAAACTGTTGATTAATCAATTTGCCTATTTTGAGCGCAGGCGGTAACGGTCAATTTATCAACATTTAAATTAAATTCGAGTAAATCGATTGTATTAGGGAAGGAAAATGCGTAGGCGCCTTCATTGTAGCAGCTGAGTAAGAGGCAGAAATAACGTTTTTTTACCTATTTTACACGGCAAAGTTTTTGATTGAAAGTTCCTTGATTAGTTCCTGAAATATCCTCGAATGTTTAGGGGCGGTACGATCCAATTGGCACGTGATTGAAGCCTGTCAAACTTTGCCATACTTCGTGATTCCGTCAAAAAGTATGAAAGAAAATGTCACCTACTGAAGTTGAAGTTATATCAAATGAGAAACTAGATTGGAAGTAACTCAAGAAAAAGTTTTATAACGAATAAAGTGTCAAGAGACTTGCTTTACTTTTGTAACGCCCAATTATTATAATAGATTTGGAGTCAATAAGACTGAAAGTACTTATCAATAGTCAGAAAAAGCTTAAGATATTTTAATATATACAAAGTACTTATTTACAGACATCGATATATACATAAACGTATGTGTTAAAAATGTCAACCAATGTAAATATCGACAACACTGAAACAAAGTATCGAATGTTGTTCACTTAACGGTTGCAGTAATAGGTACGTACAGGTCAATGGGCCGTCCGTCAACACGCTCGCACTTGACACGAGTTCCACATCCAACCGATGGTTTATTCATGGGATCGTGAGCCTCTGAGAGTAAGTGGAGACGCGGTGACGCCAACAACTATTCGCATTACTGATATTCCAACACTTATTTAAATTTTTTACGAAGTCTTCCTCTGATCTGGGATTTATTTTGTATTTTGTGTCTAAAACTACAAAAGGTAGTTAGGATTCATAGTTTTGTATTTACCTGATAGACTTTATTTAAAGTGATATCGTTGATACCGGTATAATTATGTAACGAAATATATTTGTATGACGGTTTGTACAGAAAATTCGAAAGCCAAAAACTCAACACAAAAAAGACATGATAAAAGGCAAAAATATTCCTATTATGGGTCTTCTTATAATTTTTCATTTCTATTCATCAATTTCACCTTAATATCAGCGGCGGGATTACGTTCTTATTAACACGGGATAATACCGAAAATATATTCTTTTCATAACACCCCGTATTTGCCCAATTAAGAAAATTACGGTACCTATGTTTGTTGGCATAACATAGAGCGAAATTAATAAATAGGTACAACATTGGTGGACAAAATTTAATAATGTTTGTCGCACCAGCTAACCTCCGGTCGGTATGGGTAATGTTTAACATTGTTGCTAATTTGTTGATTGTTCGACGCAGAGGTACGAAATTAACTGTTTTAATCGAGTGCTATGATTAATGGGTTTGCATGAACAAGCTACAGACTCGTGTAATATTGGTGCAAATACTCCACTCAGACCTCAAAGTCGTAAGCCTGTTTGAACTTCCTGAACATAATGTTAGTGTGTGATCATAAATCGTGGTAGTGGTAATTACTCTGTCTCCATAAAGCTTGCCATTGCCGACGCTAGATTCAATTGTCCAGTTGAGTGAGTAGGGGCTTTTTAGGGTTTCCTAACTACTGGGAAACCCTATCAATATGGTGAGTCGACACTTTATGTCACACACACTTTCAGGACGGAAATTATGGTTCGCACTAACGGCCGGATGCATTAATATTTCAGCTTTTTTACAATAAACCTACCTTTACGTTGGCATCGCATTTGTTTTGCAAATCGATTCTGATAAAATTAAAGCGCCTTTCAGCCTAAATTGGGGAACGCAGAATTGAATATTTAACTGTATACTAGTAGGCTTACAAGCTATTAATATTCTAGCCATTAAGTTCTAGGTTATCTGGTACATCTCGGCGTTCTACGATTATTTATGTACGGCTAGTACCACAATTACTTATGACTTTGTCGCACTGCGTTACTAGAATATGGTTTAACTTGTTAATTATTTTCAAATCCATTAAAGTATCTTAATCATTAAATAATTTACTAATAAAATTATAATGATTAGCAAATACACGGGTTAAGTAGATAAATAAATATAACTGGCTTCTTTATTAGTTTATTTATTCATAAAATTTATTTGATTTGAATCATTTGCTATCAATATTTACGAAACCAATACTAACGAAATTAAATAGACTCATGTTTAATTCAATTGATTTCTGTTATTCCAGTACATATAGACTTATGATAAGATATAACTTAGTTGTTTCGTAAATGCGTGTTGTGTCCGATAGACAGAGGCCCGTCACAACCCTCTTGTGGCCGTCGAACACAGAAATCAAATTAGCCGAATCCCTTTGACGAACTTGAAGTTTGTTCAGCAACTGTGAAATTATTAACTACCTAACTAGGTGAGGCTGGAACTAGATGGTGACATGTTTGCTTAGGTACACTCCGTTATGTTTCTAGGATTATGAATGGATTAAAGTATAGGGCGGGTATTTAGATTGTGTGAGGTGTTTGGGCGAATAATATTTGTTGAGTCCGGCATTATCAGCTCTTCAAACAATGTTGTTATTTTTCCGCTAAGCCTTCATTTGCTTTTGTTTAGCGAGGTGTTATTGCGTATTACGCCGGTTGTTGATTTTATTTAAAAATTTCAAACAAAAGAAATAAAGCTGATATTTATTTGACAGTCTTAATTAAACGAAATTGCCTTTGTAACGGAGCTGTATTTTCGGAATTAAACTTTGGTTTGTAGAAGTTAAACAATTCTTTTTTGCAGTTTAACCTACAAATCCCCAACTTAGCAGAGAATGCAGCGTCTTACAAACAAAGAGCGTCTGAAAAATTAATGGCGGTGACCTCGTCACACTCCACGGGTTTGGTAGCCGTCCAGCAAACTTTTAAATTATACGTTTTGTAAATTAATTAAACTGTCTGCTGCAACTTGTACACTAATGAATTAATTTATGTTACTAACTCCACCTTATTTTGCTTATCACGACATTTAATTTGTGCATGTTTACACTTTATTTACACAGTGGGTGAAGAAGTTTGATTAATGTATCTTGAGAATTATTTATCACAATAAACCCTTTGTATTTTGTACTGTAGATGGATAGAGTTGAACTAAGCTCTCGGTAAATTGCAGGTGAGTTAAGCCGCAGCCTCCCAATGGAGCAGTGCCGTCTATTAGCTGTATCAAATTAAACGCTCACAAATTTTCGGTCATCGACGCCGCATTGATCAATCGCTGGAAGCAGGCAAATGAACTAGTATTTCACAATGAAAGCATAATAGGTACTTGTTGGTTGCTCTTTATTTTAATTCTAGTACATCACTATGAAGTTTGAGACTTCACATTTAAGAATTACAATAGGAGAGCTCTAGCTTTTTCATTGATGCATTTTGGGTATCACAACCCTGAATTGTTCAATTTTAACATCATTATTCACACAGCTCTAAACCTATCAAACACTAACAATATGATGTTCCCGAAACTGTTAGAGCAGACATAAAGGCGAGCGTTCAAAATGATTAATCCATGTAAATGAATGCACCATGGCTGACGAATTCCTAGAAGGCGGAATAGTTTGCACCTCGTACTTGCTAGGTGCGACGAAGGCTCCGACTGACCGCAGGAGTGAGGGTTTACCGAACAGTTGACGACAGCGACGGACAGGTTGAATTACTGCTACAGATTGTTAGAAGCAAGCTACGACGAGCGGAGGGTTGGAACTGCATTTTGTTGATAGGAATTTAATGGCAAAAAGTTATGGCATTATGAAAATTTAAAATTATAGTTGATATTGATATGGTATCGAAAATATTAGGGTTTAATACGACAGTTCTTTGTCAGAATTAGGAAAATATAGCTACAAAGTAAGTAAAAATAGTACAGTCAATTTTACAATGTAATTCATTATGTTCCAAGACAGACTCATAAAGAATCAAGCTCGATTTAACATCAATTATAATAATTTTAAAAATCAACTGAATATTTCTTGAAGTTTCTTAAAATAAGAACGTTATCCTTGGTTTAAATGAGTAAACTATTCGTGTGAATCTATTTTATCGTCCACCATATAGGTATCGGCTCGATTTCAGTGATTATTTTCCCTTAAGATATATAATTAGAGAAAAATTTCCAGTATTAGTTTACCGGCATTTATTTCCTCCGTCCATGGCACTGACAAATTGATCAGGAAAATCCTACCTATTACACTGATCAATTTTGAGGTGCCATGCCTGGCGGAGGCTATTAATGCCTGGAAAGTCACATGCCCGAATACCGATCTACCCGCCAACCCATCCTCCCAGAGACAGTGGGATGAGCCGCTCTGCAGAGTAATACGGAAAAATCTCATTGATACGTCAATTACTTCTGCGGAGCGAGCACGCCTACTGGCTGTGGGTGAATGGGAGTCAGGTCTTTGGCTTCACGCATTTCCGTCGGCAAACATAGGCACCATGTTTGACGACACCACTTTCAGACTCGCTGTCTGCCTGCGTCTGGGTGCTTCATGCTGCACTCCTCACCGCTGCCACTGCGGGGAAGCTGTCAACAGCCTCGGTCACCACGGCCTGTCGTGCAGCCGGAGTGCGGGCCGCATACCACGACATGCGAATATCAACGACGTGATCCGTCGGGCTCTTGTTGCCGTCGGCGTGCCAGCCGTACTTGAACCAAATGGTTTGGCACGCGACGATGGCAAGAGACCAGACGGCATGTCGCTATTTCCGTGGAAGATGGGTAGGACTTTAGTGTGGGACGCGACCTGCGTCGACACTCTTGCGCCATCCCATCTTCCTAGAACTGCGTGTTGTGTCGGCTCCGCCGCTTCACAAGCAGAAGACCTCAAACGGCGCAAATATAGTAGCCTTATCGGGAATTACATGTTTGAGCCGTTTGGGGTTGAAACTCTCGGGCCGTGGGGTCCGAGTGCTCACGCGCTTGCAAAGGAAATTTCTAAGCGCCTTGTTGACACTTCTCGTGACCCAAGGGCTGGCTTTTATTTCGCACAGAGGTTGAGCATTGCCATCCAACGTGGCAATGCTGCCAGCCTTCTGGGTACATTACCCGGTGACAGCGATGAGGAGCAATTTTTTGATGCTATGTATTAGTTTTAAGTTGTATATATAAGTTTATTTTTAATTTTTAAAATTAATGTAAATATTATGTAAATATTTGAATAAAATTATTATAAACTAAAAAAAAAAAAAAAAAAAAAAAAAAAAAAAAAAAAAAAAAAAAATTAGAGAAACAACTACATATATTGTTTTAACTAGATAAACAAAATGAAGATAATTTAATACACATGTAACAAGCAGTATTGTACCTTAGTTAATATTTAACTCAGGCAGTGCCTTACTAAAATTGTTACTGAATTTAACTGAGTTTGCGTTACATCTGTCTGTGTCAATAAAAGTGATTTTAATTGAAACATGAATAATTTCTAGTTAACCTACTCTAGACGAACATAGGTACTATTCTGTAGAGAATTATGAATATAGAGGAAGATAATATGTGACCAAATTATTTATATGCTTGACGTTGCTTATTAACCAAAATATTAAAAGGATATAAGACATCTATACAAATATTATAAAGCTGAAATGAAATTAAAGTTATGAATGAAATGAAAAATTGTTACAGTGTTTGATAGCCGTTTATGACGGTCATAAGCTATTCTTTTTACAAGGTTGCTCGCAGAATTTCCCACCTTCCTGGCAAAAGCTAGCTATAATCAGAATGTTTAAAAATTTAATTCTCTTGAATTTATTTTAAAGTCAAAATAATCTATTACAGATTGCCATAGGACTCCAGAATAACGTTATTACTATGGATACCACAAGACCAATGGTTTCCATTATGATTCAGTTCCGACCTTAATAAATCAAACAGTATCGACGGACTTAATATATTATGTACAAAGTAGTTTCAGTGGCCATCCCGATCGGCGTCGGATAAAGTGATATCTCTATAAAGCAAGACAAACTGTTGTACGTGCTAATTGCTGATGTAGTATCCCGGACAAAAGTGGCCAGTTTATGTTTACTGATGTAAAACTGTTAAAATTATTAGAGAAGAATTGGAAAGCGTAGATGACTAGTTTGCACGAAATACATAAGATAGTACCCATGGTTCAAATGGGCGATTGAAATAAATTATGCTTTAAGATACTGATCGATTTAGCTCAATTACTGCTGTGATTCAACTATATGAGAGATAGAATTAGTCTATGGAATATACATATTATTCGTAGCTATAGGTTTTATTTAAACCTCGTGTAATTTAACGATAAGACTGTGGACTAAAACCAAAAACTCTGCTCAACTACATAAAGCTAACACAGACCAACTTCGAAACATAAATCTTACAGAAATAATCTAGACACACGGCAGTGTGTCCGCCAAGTTCGAGCAAAAAAGGCGACACACCGGCCGTGGGTTATATTACACGAACCATTTCGGGCCAAATTCGACCCCCCTGTAACTCAAAATCTATTTTATTTACGCATATCAAATTTCTAGTATCTGTTGAGACCCCCTCACTTATCTAAAATACAAAATTTCATTAATATACCTGTTGTAGGTCTTGAGATATTGACGTCAGAAAATCGCTATTTTTACTATACACTGATTCACTTATTCACTGACTCACTCATCAAAAACCTAGACCACTTCCAATGGTCGTATTGACTTGAAATTTGGCATGGAGGTAGGTCTTTATGTCAAGGTAAAGGGAAAAATCTGAAAATGGCCAAGTGTGAGTCGGTTTCAAAATAATGAAGGTGTTTTATACCCGGTGTAAATTTATACCCCTAAGGAACTAAAACGAACTAAATTTATCTATATGTCGGAGACTGTCAATAGTACGGACACTAAACGTCACGCAAGCGCGCCCTCTGGTGGCGTTTCCGGTGAAACAACATTTTGGCGCGCTTGGCAGAGTGGTGGCGGTCAGCGTGGCGTCCGCGGAGCTCAGTCTTGGTTCAGTCTTGATCGAGTCTTGGTCGAGGCTTCGTCGAGTCTTCGTGGAGTTGTCGCGTTACTGCCTTTCGTTACGTGTAGTGTACCTAGTGTTATTGCCTAGCGTTGTAGTACCTAAACTAATTGTAGTGTCTTATAATTTTTGTATTGTAATGGTTCTTCTAACCTAACAGACAGACATGTGTTGCTGGGGAGTTTGTTCCGCCACTTCTTCTCCCCAAGCCAAAACACATAGGAAGTGGCGAAGGGCGGGCGTTTTGGGGGCTGTCTTTTGTTCTGACTAATTTGAATAAACGTTTGAGTTTTTAGTTTGTTTGAGTTTTGAGTTTCTTTGAGTTATCTCTTTGCTTGATTACCCTAACTGATGTCGGACGATAGTGCCATCCTGATGTCGCCTCCGACATCAGAAGTGGGATGCAATCTGAATGCCCACATGCGTTTCGAATTCGCCATGCGAAGATAAATTTCTACCCACTAACAAAAAAAAAATGTAACGTCGATAATTTGAAAAGGAGTTTGTAGTAGAAGAATTATTAAGAATTTCAGCAAAGGTACAAGTATGGTAACCACGGTTATGGTAATGGTATCGTTTTCCATTGTTACATGTCAAGCTAGTTATTGAGGGTATGCTAGAAAATTAACCGAATCTGTCTTTTTTTTCATGTTTCAACAATGACGGTGGTTATTGTGCAATCTGGCGACAAAATTACTGCGGAGCATTCCAGCTGCCTGCCAGGAGCCCAACGTGTCATCGTGAGTTCGGAGTGTTGGTGCTCGTGCATCTCCGTGGCTTCACGTCCGCGAAAGCCTTGCTGTACTGCGCGCCATAGCGATGTGCGATCGTCATGCGCGTTGAGGCGTTGAGTGGAAACCCGGTGAGACCGATCCATTTTTGCTTTATGTTGACGTTATTTGTTTTACGACATTTTTAAATTTGAAAGGCAGTCTGTCTCGCTGATTATTGTTGGTTATGCCGTTGGTTATTATGTTGGAACCGCCTGGGTTCAGGGAGCATTCATTGCCACAAGCTTCGTTATAAAGCTACTGTTAGGTTTGTTTTAATCCGAATGTGATACTGTTCTGACATACTGTTCACGTGACCTTCATGAATTGCATTGCTGGGAAAATCGTCAATCAGTGAAATTAGATTTATGCCATGATAGCAATATTATCATAGTTGTTATGAAAATGTTGTGATAAAATTAACCGATTTCCAAATTCTTTTGCATGTGATAATCCCGTGAGCCTCCCCTGCTTCGAGTGAAAGGAGTCTAGTCTGCTAGTTCGTCGCTGTGGTGTTCGCGAGCGCGACGCCTGGATTCTACTGCGCGCCGGATTTCAGCATAACCATACACGAGGCACTATGCACAGAGATGTTAAGAGACGCCTGAATGATAAACATGGTGAGATCAATCCAATTTTATTGTGGCTTGTCATTGTACATTGTACTGTTTGACTGACTCGTTGGCCTAGTGGTCGCAAGCGTGACTGCTATATACGAGGTCTTGGGTTCGATTCCCGGGTCGGGACGAAATCGCTTTGTGGGTTTTAGAAACTTTCACAAAGCAGCCTTTAGTCTGGGGATTGAGGATTAGTTCACTCGTGCATCGGAGAGCACGTAAATGTCGCTTCTGACGTTAACGTAATGTCAGTGGCGGCAAGAAGATCTTTTAATTTGCAGGTGTTGGGGCACATTAGGCAGCATTGTTTGTGGTTGTGGTGCGGCAATCTGCTGTCGTCAGCATAGCCTTACCTAGATAGATTATCCTTGCATCTGCCGACTGGTGTACGTAGTCTGTTAGGGACTTCCATGCAGGACACGCTAATTCATGACTGATGGGAGTCGTTCTACGGGTGGTATGAAATCAGGTCGAGCAACTTTCCACTGTGTAACGCGACTACTCGTTGTTACTCGAATTCACCTTTTTTTTTTGACATATTCGCAGTTGGTGTTACACGTCAGTGCCCTATCCAGGTTCACGCCCAGGGACCTTGGGCAGTTCATGTGCGCGATACGTACGGCTCTCCAAGCGACATCTATCTCGTGGTTAGCCATGCGGTTGCGTAGATGGTAGGCACAAGACGTGAGTTTTGGCAGGATTGGGTGTTAGGGTGTTTTCCTTGTAGCAGCAGTCTCGTTCCTTCAGAGCCGCAGAGAGCTCGGTCTCAACCTCTTCAAACGGCCAGCATAGATATAGCTGGTGGTATTAGGTGGTTTCGGCTGATCGTTTGGTTCTATTTGGTCTCAAACCAGATAGCGCTTGATGGAGGAGTTATGTATGTTGATTTGCGTGCTTGATGGAGGCACTGTGTAGAATCACGATATGTGTTGAGATGTTGATGTGTGATTAATGATGGTAGTTTTTTTTTTTTTTTTTTTTAATTAATGAAATCGTAGATGATGAAAGCTAGGTTCACAGGGTTGACATGTGTGTATGCTTGTGTGTTGCGCTTCAATCACAGGGTTGATTGACTGTTACGTTGGAAGTCACAGAGATGACTGCCGTTGAACACTTGTCACAAGGATGGCTGAAGTGTGTACCTTATGTTTGGTCACAGGGATGACTTGGTTTCTGTTTATCAATTAAAACCTTAAATTAGAATATTTCAGTTTTGCGTCATTTGATTGAATTGTGCATCAGACTATAGATTTTGGTAAGGTGTTACATTCACCTACTCTGTAATTTCGTTGTGTTAAGCTGTACCTATGATGGGTATCGGGGTGACTTGGAAGAGACCCGTTGGCCTGTGTGACGGCATCGGAGTGACCAGGAAGAGACCCGTATACATCAGTGGTACAGTTGGTGTCATGTCACTGTGGTTGTGGTTGTGGTCCCTAGGAGGCCAGGATGGGCTGAGAGCTCGGTTAAGGGACACGACGGTTATGTGAAGCCTATCAAGTAGAAGGCGTAGATGTGAATGACAACCGTAGCTGTAATGATTTTGTAATTTACAAGTTGAGTCTGACTAGCAATTCGATCTTTCTTTGATTTCGTGCTTAGCATTTAATGTATCTAGTTTCTTCATTTGAATAGTGATTGCTATTCTTTAAATCTGTAACATGTGTGTAGGTCTTACTATCTTACATAACGAGAAGGTTTGTTGCTGACCCATATGTTGTCAATATTTATCGGTTGCCTAAGCACTTTTTATTTCTAGCTTTACAGATATAATCTAAGGTGAACCGAGCCTGGAGAACAGGACGAGGTCTACTAGTCAAGCGGCGGGCGAGGTGCGCTGCAGTTGCTGTTTGGAGCGTCATCCTCCCCCGGATTTGTCGTGGAGGCCGTATGAGTTGCGACAGGCCAGGACATCGCATGTCATCACACAAGGTGAAAGCATTCTATTTCATTGAAAATGTTTAAATTGACCAGACAAACTTCACGATAACCAATTAAATGTTGTAACTTTGAATTATTGAGCTGGTCCATAGTCGTGACTGATTTTGAGGAATAATTTGTGACTTGTATTCTGTCACTTGTGTTTTAGATTATTAATTATCAATGCTTTCTTATTATTCTTTATTGTACACAAAATAAAATTTGATTCTAATTAAAAATCAATTCGCACTTGATAGGCCGGAAAATCAAAGTATCACTGATGAAATTGAGATGGAACGAAGTAGTTATGATATTGAGGAGTGTTTGAGTTTGCATGATGATCGGACCGTACCAGAGGCTGTCGTGTAGCCGTAGCTCAGTAGAAATCGGCGTCTGCTCAGTGAGTAGTCCGTGAGTACGCGGTAAGCAGTCAGCTCTGGCGGAGGTCGGGTTTCAGTGGAAACCAATGAGTCCAGGGTAGACTCGGCGTTCCTATGTGAGGTTCGCAGTAAAGAGTAAAGAGTAACTGGAGGTTACTGGGCTAAGTGTAGCCATGGTCACATGTAGAGCTTAAATGTTTTGTTTTAATTTATCAGTTTAGAGTTTATTGTCTCTTGTAAGAGGCAGTGATCGGTTTTACTTTGAGTTTCCTAATTTTGATTCTGAATTATTGTAATGAAACGATTATTTTCTTTCTTTTCATTGATCATTTCCCAATTAAATGTAGAGTTTGATTTGTTGCTTGTGAGAGTTTAGTACTCGGTTGCTCTGGGTATAGCTTTTGAGAACTAGTTGTCACCTAGATTGTTTGTTAAAGACCTAATTGAGGCCATTTGAAGTTTGTTTCATTTCCTTGAGAGAAGTAAGAGCGTAAAACAAAGATCGAGAGTTACTGTTGTGGTCAGGAGTGGCCGAGGCTGTACTGTGCATACTGTGTTGTGTTTGTGTTGTTGCAGATTAACCCACGAGGACGTGGGTCTACGCAGGATGGCCGTGTCGGAGACTGTCAATAGTACGGACACTAAACGTCACGCAAGCGCGCCCTCTGGTGGCGTTTCCGGTGAAACAACATTTTGGCGCGCTTGGCAGAGTGGTGGCGGTCAGCGTGGCGTCCGCGGAGCTCAGTCTTGGTTCAGTCTTGATCGAGTCTTGGTCGAGGCTTCGTCGAGTCTTCGTGGAGTTGTCGCGTTACTGCCTTTCGTTACGTGTAGTGTACCTAGTGTTATTGCCTAGCGTTGTAGTACCTAAACTAATTGTAGTGTCTTATAATTTTTGTATTGTAATGGTTCTTCTAACCTAACAGACAGACATGTGTTGCTGGGGAGTTTGTTCCGCCACTTCTTCTCCCCAAGCCAAAACACATAGGAAGTGGCGAAGGGCGGGCGTTTTGGGGGCTGTCTTTTGTTCTGACTAATTTGAATAAACGTTTGAGTTTTTAGTTTGTTTGAGTTTTGAGTTTCTTTGAGTTATCTCTTTGCTTGATTACCCTAACTGATGTCGGACGATAGTGCCATCCTGATGTCGCCTCCGACATATATTTATATAATATATCTTCGAATGGTACAAAGGTTTGTATTTAGTCAAAGTAAAGTAAAAATCTGAAAACGGCCAAGTGTGAATCACTTTCGAAAATAACGAATGTGTAACTTTGATCCACGAACATAATATATGATAACATGTCTTGTCAGTCAGTTGGTAAATCTAGACATAGTTAATCTAGTTCATTTCTTTGTAAGAAACATAGTGCATATTAAAAAATCTAAAAGATAGTATAAATGAGACATTTCTTTAACTAACTTCATCATAAGAAAAAAATAAAATAAACAACCTTACAAAAATAAATGAAATCCCACCCAAAACAAAAATGTGAAAGACTGCCAAGTTCGATAATATGGGAATGCTTCGCCTATAAAAGAAGTGAGATCTGAATAAGTACCAAGTTCCATACACATACCTCAGTTAAAAATAGTTACTTTTTAATGATGATTACTTGGCAAGTTTTAATAGAAAATTAAATACTTGATTCATTGCGTTTAGTAGGTTTATAACAAGGTGTATGAAAACTTGCCAAGTAACATCATTAAAAAGTAACTATTTTTAACTGAGGTATGTGTATGGAACTTGGTACTTATTCAGATCTCACTTCTTTTATAGGCGAAGCATTCCCATATTATCGAACTTGGCAGTCTTTCACATTTTTGTTTTGGGTGGGTCCATTTTACTCTACTTCTACTCCTTCGCAATAATACACGAACACAATACCTGTAACCGCATTGCTCTTATTTCCTCACGTAACACGTTAGCACTTCGGAACAAATGATTCACTCGTCAGCTAATAAAGCGAGAGTGTATGGCATCAAGTTGTTGTCGAGTTACCTGTAAACGCAGAGCGATTCGAGGCATCGCGCCTGCCGCCCAACTTGCTACTAGTTACTGCGAGCAAACTACTCGAGGCGAACTGTAAATTAAGATTAGAACTAACCGGCTGCACGGGCAAACTTGTACGAAAATATTTGTCGTCCCGAATGCTTGTGTGCTCACAAATGTACATAGTACGCTGGGAATTTTCAGGTTGGCAACTTGTAACATTTGTTGAAAACTTCCCTGTCATGTTCGAAGTTTCTAGTTATTAATTGTTACGATTGTGCGGTTGATTTATGTTGTTTAGGAGTTATTATATTGTGTTCTAGGTGTTGATTAGTGTTGCACTTGCATCTTGAGCGAAGAAATTTTTACAGAAATAAAATACAAGTGTATATGGAAGCATGTATTGCTAGAAATAAATGCAAAACACCAAATAAACAACTAAAACTTAATACACCTCTTATGTGTATGAATTCGTAACTTATTCCACAGCAAGATATGTACATATCTGCATAGATTCAACTTCATTTAAAACAATCCAATAAGTCGAGTAGCGTATCAATGTTTATAAAATACTTCATCACAGTGAATCGGCAAGCTCAAAACGTCGTCCCATTCCAAATATTTTTATTCAATGAAAGGCAAAGTTGCAGTTTGCATAAGGCCATACATATGCATGAATTACAGGCATGGTGCGCCTGGAAATGTAAATTCAATAGGCGTTGTGCCTCACGAAAATAACACACTGGAAAACAGCGCTGTGACAAATCCGTTTTATATTAAAACAAGCGAATGATTGTACAACACAATCGCACAGAACTACGTAACTGTAAGTAATTCGCTTTAAATTTTCCATTATGAAATATTGAAGAGTCGAAGGTGCAATCAAAAACGTTTAATTTACGAGTAAACAAAAATGTATCGAAAAGAGTTCCGGAGTTTGATTAAAAAAAATTGGCCAACTGTTCGATCCGTGATTCATTATTTCTTTAAATGAGGAATTGTAATTTATTTGCACGATATTAATTGGTTCCAATTACTCGTGTTTTGAGTGGGCGTGATGAATGTTACCATAATAAATTAAGCCTCCTAAGATAGATAGACGTATTTAAATCTTATCTTACAGAGTACTCTTATCTATAACTTAGTTTAAAGTTTGTAATTTCGTCATCCTGTTCCAGAGCCATTAGTCTAGATAAAACGACATAGGTTAGCCTGAATGTCCAATGAACATCACGGCCGTCTCTTTGATTTTTGGATCTAACATTCACTTCACTTTATACTTAAGCCGTCATTAATACTTAATGATTTATTGATGTTTCAACTTTCAAAATTAACCATGTTTAGGGTGCCGTACTTATAATGGGTAAAACAGGACATTATTGCTAAGACTTTCGGCTATCTGTCACCATGTATCATGAAAAGTGATAGACAGTTCAAATCACAGATGACGTATTTTTTGAAGTAAATATTTTTGGCTGTTCCCATATAACAAACGTGATTTTTTGGCCATTTTATAAATAATGAAAAATGTCACGAGTATCAGAAAAAAGTAATTTTAACTTTCGTAGACTACGAGAAGGCGTTTGACTCTGTGGAATTTTGGGCGGTGGAAAAGGCTCTTGCTGACTGCAGAATTGATGAGAGATATATACGCGTAATCAAATATATGCAGACTCATGGCACATCCTGTATCAGGCTCCACAAGTTAACGAAAACATTTCCATTAGGACGTGGCGTACGGCAGGGCGATACTTTATCTCCGAAATTATTTACCGCTGCACTAGAAAATGTTTTTAAGGAACTAGACTGGAGTGATAAAGGTATCAACATAGACGGAGAAAGGTTGAGTAACTTAAGGTTCGCTGATGACATAGTCCTGATATCCGACAGCGTTGATGATATGCTTAAAATGTTGGAAGATCTGCGTAAAGAATCATCACGCATAGGATTGAAAATGAATGTCGGAAAGACGAAGATCATGACGAACATACCTGACTCTCGTAGATGTGACATGCCTGTGGAGGTTGTTGATGATTATGTGTACTTGGGCCATAAAATATCTCTTGGCTATAAGAACCAAACAGCAGAGATCGACAGAAGAATTGCACAAGCATGGTCTGCCTTCGGTGCGAACAAAGCAATACTCCGCTCAAAGAAAATTCCGCAACACCTTAAGACTAGAGTCTTTGATCAATGTGTCCTGCCAGTATTTACCTACGGGATGGAGACAGCGACTTTAACACAGAAATCGGCCGAAAAGCTGCGTGTAGCCCAAAGAGCGATGGAGCGTGCAATGCTCGGCATATCGTTGAGGGATCAGAAGAGGAACGAATGGATCCGAGAAAAGACCCGTGTTAGAGACGTTGTTGTGGCAATAGAGCAACAGAAGTGGAGATGGGCAGGACACATTGCCAGAATGGAGCAGTTCAAGTGGACCAGGAGGCTAATGGAATGGCGACCGTGGGAGAATCGTCGCGGCAGAGGACGTCCCCCTATGAGATGGGTCGATGACATATCCAAAATAGCCGGACCAAATTGGATGAAAGTGGCAAGAAGTAGGCAGAAATGGAAAGATTTGGAGGAGGCCTACGTCCGAAGACGGACAACCTAGGGGCTGTGATGGATGGATAAATAATGAGGGAACGACACGGAACTTTTCATGCATGAATTCGAATTGCACTTGGCTGGTTTTCGAAACCACATCAAACATTCTATCCAAAAATACCACACGAGTTCACTTCAAACGCCTATCTTAAAACGCCAACCGTTTGAAATTGACTTTGATACACCAACATTTGATTGGCTTTATGCGCATATTTTAAAAGTCTATAATCCCTCAGCAGAGTTTTCATTTGAATTCATCCGAAAAATCAGATTAAAATACATGCCAGTTACTGAAATAGATTCGCGTGTCGCAATCGAATGGGGACGAATGAGGTAAAACAAAGCCATCAATCACGATCTTTTACATTTCGATTTTTACATTTTGTTGATTTTTAACTCGGACTGATTTCGTATTGCGTTTTGGGGTAATTGCGAACGATTGAATACGTAAAAAGAACATTCCTGATTGACCGTTTGAGGATTGAGCTGTTTATTCAGGTCAGTGAGTTTGGATTTTGTTTCGGGGTGTATCTTTGAGTATTGAGGCGATACGTTTTACAGATAGTGGGGGAAAAGATGTCGATATTTTATGTTTTATCGACTATAATTTGTGCATTAGTTTCGTGAGCTGAATATTGGTATCTATTTACAATTATAGTTCGGCCATTCAGAGAATGCGTTCCTGACACGTCGCGATTGAACTGACGACGTAACTTTGCAATGGCGTTGCAGTTACGATAAAAATATTTTTGCTGGTTGTTTACCGTTTTAACAATTGAGGAGCATTAAAACAACATTATTATATCAATAATCAATGAATGTTATTACGTCGTCAGTTCAATCGCGACGTGTCAGGAACGCATTCTCTGAATGGCCGAACTATAATATACTTAACTCATGTTTTAAATAACCTATTTATTTTTCTATTCTACACAGTAACCTAACTACACAAATCCTAAGACTAGTACACACGACATACAAACTGAACAAACAAACCAGACAACAATATTAACAGAAGCATTATACTGTAGCGCCGTCACCCATTACCAAGTTAGTTACAAAATGTGATACCAACGTTGCGCAGCTAACTTCGTAGATACGGGCATGCAAATGGCCCGCTGTCCGCTATAGATCAACCGGGGTATCTGTTCACATCGGCGCTGCTTTGATTTGGTGTTGCCTTTTTAAAATATTAACTAAGAAACATTCAAGTTTGAGTTTTAACTCTTAACACTAGTCTCTACTATGGTCTTAAAAGTTAATGCTCTTCCTGTCAAATTAAACTTTGATGCTCCTTATTTACTTTTACAACTCGATAAAAGTATCTAAAATGTTTGATTTGATTTTATAATCGTCTGGTTAGCCTTTTCTGAACTTCATTGGGGGCGGTTTCTAGTCTGGTAGGATGCAGCTGGGTCCCAATTTTTCTCATAGACGGTGGCGACTGTCCGTCTGACCTCTTCAACTCAGTTACCTGGGCAACCCCATATGATGCTGCATATATAAAATATTGAACAAAAACTTTTTTTCAAGGAGGTAAATTAATTAAATTTCCCACATCTGGTACACATAAATGACTAACAAAAACATTAGTACCTTGTCCATCCACGTGCCCAGTCGGTAGGAGTGTAACATCGTAGGCATGCAAATGGCCGGTCGTCCACGAATCTGTTATATCACGCCGTTGACAAATGAGTGCAGCCCTGCCACTGACAGCCCGGTGGACGCAGCACTGCCATTCAAATATATTAATCGAATTTGCATAATCAGGGCAACCCGATAAGATTTATACCCTGTATGATGCTGGATAAATCACTATTGAACAAAAACTTTTCTTCTAAATGACTTTCAATACATTAGTTCCCATTCCATCCACGTGAACACTCAGTCCAGTAGGAGTGTAACATCGCAGGCACGCAAATGGCCGGCTGTCCACGAACCTGTTATATCACGCCGTTGACAAATGAGTGCGGCCCTGTCACTGACAGCCCGGTGGACGCAGCACTGCCATTCAATTTATTTATCAAACTTGCATAACCAGGGCAACCTGATAACATTAATACTCTGTATGATGCTGCATAAATCACTATTGAACAAAAACTTTTCTTCAAAATGACTATCAAAACATTACCTCATATTCCATCCACGTGAACACTCAGTCCAGTAGGTGTGTAACATCGCAGGCATGCAAATGGCCGTCTGTCCACGAACCTGTTATATCACGCCGTTGACAAATGAGTGCGGCCCTGCCACTGACAGCCCGGTGGACGCAGCACTGCCATTCAATTATTTATCGAACTTGCATAGGGACGCTGGAAATAGAATCCGATTATTGCCGAAGAGTTTTTTTGTGTCGAGATTTTAGGTGAGATGATGTAATAAATACGATTTGGAACCGTGTAACTAGCTTAGCGTTTCGAAAGAGCTGTTTAAGTACATATATTGAAAAAAAAAATACTTTGACTTTATGATGGAGGAGGGATGGAGTTGATTTCTCGTGTTTCTCGTTTGAAAATACTTGTGGAAGTATGTCATGGTAAATTAATCGGTTAGTATCGTGTGTTGTTAAGAGTAGAGGCCACATATCGACGCCTTAGAGTGAAAACCTCGTTAGTGCGAGAGATACATTTTCAGGATAAGGATTAGTATTAGATATTTTTTACGATTATCTTCCAAGAAATGCAAAAAAATAATATTGAAAAAAAAATGCATTTCCGAGGTTTTCATTCTAAGACGACGATATGTGGGGTAGCTCGCTATACTCATAAATATATTTATTTTCCCGTGTTACAAAACCAAAACAAAGGCTACAAACCAGCACAAAATGCGCTTCGTCATTACAGAAAATCAATTACTCACTGACCCCGGAGCTGACTTTTACAAACGTTTCATTTTGAAATACATACATTTACATGCATCAGCCGCATTTTTCTTTGTTTTCCAGTAAAAGTCCTGGTTCAAAATTACGAAATATTTACCATTACCTATTTGAAAATTAATCATACTGCAATAATATGCTGCGTATTTTTAAAGTGAACTGTTAAAGTAAAGTATGCTCGTTTCGTATATTAAACTGCTGAAAAAGTATGGCATTACTGAATGAAATATTCCTACATGCACAAGTTTATATGCTGCATAAATCAAATCACTTCCTTTTAGCTGCGCAGTCGACCGTAGTTGAAGAAGAATGTCAATTTTTCACGGAACTGAGCGCGCGCCGAGCGCCGATTGCATTCTGATGGGATGAACTGGACCGAGACAGACAGACGGTGGTGAGAGCGATATGCAAATCTATTATCTACCGCGAAATTTGTGGTACCTGTGAATATAAATTAAAAAAAAAATACATACATTGTTTTTAGAAAAGATAGTATTAAACGATGATGTATTAAAAATATGTATCACTAAGATTGATTAAAACCACTTAAATATTTGATTCAATATTCAGTTTTAACATTGAACAAACCGAGATAGCACAGCAGCGAGTTGTAACATCGGTGATTTGTTACGACTACGACTGTTGCTACGAGAGCTACGGTCGTAGCAGCGTAGCCGTAACGTCTTTCGTCGTAGCACAATCGTAGCGGCCGGCCACATATTTTATTTCAGGTTTTTATTTTTTCTGCCCTTGCTGTATAAAATAAATAGTTTCTTTATTACACTAACAGAAGTAAATTTTACAGCTTACTAATGAGACAGCAAAATGTTTACCTTGTTCAACTTACATATACATACAAATTTAATCTGGGATCTTAATCCATTAAACTTAATGTATGGTGCTGCGTTTGAACTGTCATGAAAAAGCGTTCCAAAGGGTGAGCAAACCATTAGCGACCCCGTGGGTGTTACAAATGTTTCTGGCGTTCGGTTAACAACCCACAGACAGACAGCTCATTATAACTGAACAGATTATTTTTCAACACTAGCTTTTGCTAGAGGTTTCACCCTTTCCCGAGGGAACTATTTCTCACTCACTGATAAAAAGTAGCCTATACGTTACTCTGATACATAAGCTATATTTCTGGCAAGTTTCATCAAAATCTATTTGGTAGTTTTTGCGTAAAAGAGGAAAAAACTTCCGTAACTACATGCATGCATACGTACAAATTTTCGCATTCATAATTTTGATGACATTGTTGGTCGATATGAGTACTATTAGCAGGCTCGGTTGTTTCAAACCTAGTGTTTTGATCTGACAATATTAGCGGCTATTTGACAAACACTGATAATTGCATTGCGGGGATCGCTTCATTTGTTGTGGTGTTGTTATGAGTTTAATTTGATTTTGGCATTTTTAAACCATGATGATGCAAATATGACTAAAATTGAGAAGAAAAATAAGTTAATGTGAATACTTCGTTACAAATTTCCTACAGTCCTGAAATTAGACCACAAACACCTACGAGAAACACTATCCATTTTAATGTCTGGACCATTTTACCTATTTTGCCATAGAATGTACGAATCTGTTTTATTATAATTAATTATAAAAGAAAGCTTCAGTTTAAGCAGGAGAAAATGAAGACACAATAATTTACAAGAATATCATTTTAAACATGTAGCATTATAATTTATTTTCTCAACAGCACCGCACTTCTTCATGCAAAACGAAATTATTTGCCAGCAAAGGTACGATAATCATCCGAGCCGTTTCAACGCAAACCATAACAATAAAAATCTTTTCTTTTTCATAATTTCGTAACTGAGAACCGTTTGCGAACATTGGCGGGACTGTCGTTAACCTCGCATTAAAATGAAATTCTCGCTTTCAACTGTAAAATATATTACTGTTGAATTGAGTTAAATTGTGTATCTAAACTTACTTTTTTCAATATTACACTAATATTATGACGATAACTGTTTGTGTGTGTGTCTGTGAGATTGTTCGAAAGAGTAAATACGACCCTGGTGAATAAAGGATTTCAAAAGGAACATGATGGGCAAGAGTCCGACACTCCTTTACGCTGCTAACTCACAGCAAGACCCCTCCCGCTCATTTTATAATTTCCTAAAAAAGTGTGATTACGTGTAAGTTGATTATTTCGTTGCCAAAGGTCGCCAAAGGCTAAGCGCATTATGATAAAACTTGCCGGTAATATAGCTTACTTACCATAAAAATATATAGATCATCCATATATATTATCCAGACGCGGGCAGAAGTAGCAAAAACCACCGATAGAAGCTAGCTGTGATCTCAATGTATCTTAGACTGTACGACTTCCTTCCTCTCAGTACATAAAATAATTGAAATAGAGTATCTTAGTCCAGCAGTATGTCTGTATAAAAACCTCCAGTGGCGCATTCCAGCACGATTCACGCCGCTAAGTCTATCGTAAATAAGGTTCGTACACAATAGTTTTAAAGTAACGTATCATTCTTAGACTTATATCACACATGAGTACGCGGATGTGCTCAGGATTTATTTGCGAAGAAACTACACTACTATACAATTAAAGTGATATTGAAAATAATATAATGCTCTCAAATGTACTTGTACCTAATTCATTCTAAATAGATCACTGAAATATTTTTCCAGGAAAGGGCAATTTAGGCATAAGCCCTATAGTCGGTACCTACCTATTTCAGAAGTGTCTATACGCCTTTCATATTATTTCATACCGAGCCATAATATATCTTGACATACCTACAAAAATAACTTTTGAGAGTTTATTCAATCTCTAAAAACGGTTTTTTTTTTCTGATTTAAACAAAAAAAATAATAAAAAAAGTTACTCACCTTTTAATAGATAAAGTGCTTCAAACCTATCGATTTAAATCTATCGAGGCTAGAAAGCCTTACTATAGTGTTGTTATTCACACAGAATCTCCGTGATTGCTCCAATGGAATATCTGCACGTATTGTTGTTACGGAGCGCCAGTATTTTATGTGGAGCCACCAAAAATGCAAGCACGGCTGTTGTACTGCCTTATATCAATATTTGAAGTTGCACGTGTTCTAGTGATTGTGGAGATTCTAGTCTATGTTTGTAACTTGTTTTTTTTTTAGAACAGTTAGTTCTAGTCTTCTTTTAATTTGTATACATAAATCCAAAAGTAAACGTATGTCATGTACAGTTAATATTTTCTATACCTTAACCGTGAAAAATATTGCAGTTTCCAAAACAAAGTAGAGAAGTCAAAACATAGCAAAGGACGCTAAGTTGGGAAGTTAAAGTAAACTTAAAATTAGCAACTTTTTTTAAGAAATGTGCTTCACAACTCGTATGCTCGTTAAGTTAACGAAACTTCTGAGGAAGGCTTGTGGCTAAAAAGTTTGAGAGAAAAAAATACATTAAAATTAAGTTTATGAGTTTCTGCCACTAGAAGTCGAAAAACTTGTATGGCCTTTTTTGCAACTGGTAAACACAGAGTGCTAGTAATTTTCCAACCAGATAATTTCGCATTGATTTTACAAGTAAGATTGTTGCTATAAAATATGTTATTACCTACAAAGAAAAGGTAACACAAGTACTCAGACTTTCAATAAGAATAACAAAGAATTTCGCGTCAGCAGCAAGACTTGACAGCAATATTCTTGATGGCTCGAAGGTCATAAAACGACCCGTTATGTTTAGTGGCGTTTTTTCTTATAATACACATGAAACTGAAGCACCACATTACAGTTTTTGTAGGAAATGATCACGATGAGAGACTTTTGTACGACTGTAAGTAATGTTATGTTCTTCGTCAATATTGTGATGGAATGTATCACATGTTGCTGCGTGTCAAAAGACATATAAGGATATACAAACCATGAATTCATGAGAAAAAATAACGCTTGGCAAGTTATCTTTCATAATACAACTTTAGCCGTAGAATCTCACGAATATCTTTCCTTTGAATAATCTCGCCCAAAATATTGACTTAAGTATGACAAACGATAGATATCATGATACTAAAGAGGTCACGTCAAAATCGCATCCCCATTTCCAATATTACGTCATTAATGGATGTACCCCCACTGTGTTGGCCCATTGAATGCCATACACCCCATAAGCCACATGAGGGCACGATCGAAGACCATCATCGTAATTACAGCATTCAACTCAAAGTTTGGCTTCCATAGAAACCACCATGCTCTGAAAATTACAAAGGAGATTCCTTATTATATGGTCTACTCAGTGAGAACCATAAATACAAAATCAGAAAGCATCGTTAGGTTGTGTTCTTTTTTCAAAGTTGCAGTATATCAGGGTTACTAAATAAGCACTGGGCGAAAGAATACCATTTAAATACTTGTCTGTCTGAGATGGAATATTTTTTCGGTATAAAAGCGTATAAAACATCTTTGCTCATTTCATAAACAAAGCAGCAAATACTCTAAGTAGAAACTGACTTGATAAATAACAACCATGTTCCCACTCATTATAATTTATTATAGGTAATTATGAAAAATTAATTACTTGAGAGACGTCCTGTGTCCGACGTTTCTAGAAGGGTTGGAGCACTTTATAATTAATATTATATAATTTAAACTTCTTCCGTTTATGGGTCACGAGAACGGCGATTGCAAAGGAAAGATCAAATAAATCTTATTTTTATTGTAAACGTTTGGAGAACTTAATAGCGGCAATATTTTCTATGGAATACGTTGCATTACCTTGAGAGTTGTAGTTGTTAAATAATATTTTCTTTTTTCATCAAATCGATTTAATCATGCCAATTATGAAGCTAAGTTCAAGAATTCTAACCTCGCGTAACTACTTCAAAAATGGATTAATATTTGCAAGATTGAAGATGATAATATAATAGGTTCAGAAAGCACTGAAATCCATTGCGAGGAACATATAAAGTATCAATATCAATGAAATAACAACTTTATTTCCCAAACCACAAATGATATATTTGCTTAACAAACATGTTCAGGAAGCGGTGTACACGCGTCACGCATCGTTTACCGCATAATCCAATTTAAAAATATTTAGTCTCGCCGCCGAGCACCGTCGCGTTACATATCACAAAGCTAATGTGATAGGACCTTTACTACGAGACACATAATTAAAATGTTAATTCATAAACACATTTCAGTCTCTGTTTCCATAATGAATCCCACGAGGCTACACAGACTGTGCAACATAACACATATAAAAACAATATGTCAGCTCATTAATTTTCTTCTAATATGCTTGATTATGTTAATTAATTTTAATCACATTATCTCACCAATATGGAGGGTTCCTGCAGTGAGTTTAATTATACGAGACGTAAACGAAATCATGGGACATCCTCTAACGGGTTTTGTGTTAATGTAAATAGATGGTTTCGGTTGCGGTGAGAATGCGTTTACGAGAACTCACGAAACGTTTTATTCTGTGAATTTTCTTGAATATTGTATTTTTATTTCCTAGTATTTGAACTTCACTTGAATTATTGGTGACTATGACTGTTATGTTGCTTTGTATTATTTATTCCGGAAGCACATCGTAAAAAAATAATAAACAAGTGTTTACTTCAGTATTTTTTTCAACTTTTCTAAACATCAATTTAGGTAAAAAAAAAATGATTTCCACTCTATAAATTCACACTTTTCAAACCATGTAAGTGTTGAACGCAAAAGTGGCGATGAACACACTACTCAACGAAACACGAGTGTTGTAAGTATAAATAAACTAGCAGTTTTGAACTACTGCAATCCTGGAATGCAGTTCATGCAGGTTCATAAACAAAATTTTTGTCCCATTTATCTAGGGTAGCTTCCGACATGATATATATAATACGTCGGTGTTTTTAAGTATAATGAAGTATTTTAAACTGCTACGAAATGGTTCAAAAAAGAAATTCTATAAATCTTTTACGAGTATATTGTAAAAGCAAAAGCTAGAAAATCTCTGTTTTATTTGAAACGAGTATCAAGTGTTGCATGGAAAGTGAAGTGGCTAAATGATTGGTTCAGTTCAATGTCCGTGCAATATTGTTGTGATGATTTGCAAAAGTCGGTAGAAGTTTCTTCATCGGCAGTAGATTCATTGTGTGATATTTTGACTAATAATATTGACTGTGTACTATTTCATTGAAGTTGTCTCTAAACGGTTTCGTTCTCCTGCCAAAAATCTAGGATTCTATAGATGTGTGGTCTGGTGTGATTGTGTACAAACTTAGAACAACTTGACATTATTTACCTATCAGAATTTCTAAAGTATAGTATTAAAAAAAAACTGCTCTGGTATTTAAATAACAGTAGCATTTTGGTGTTTAAACGAAGATTTGTTTTTAGGTATTAGGTGCAGTAAACACAAACCAACACAATACTTGCGTTTTGTCAGCAGCTGAATCCATGTTACCTGTCTTGTTTAGGAGCTCATTAGTCTTTGATCAAAAAGGTTTTCACAACTTCCTTCCCAAAAATGGTTTTCAAAGACATTCCCTCATTTTGTTCGTAAAAGACACGGTAAGCGGACGTTTTCTTTCCAATGCTGACTGGTATTGATAACAAGGTTCTTATAGTGTACCCATTGTGTGAGTTTGTATCAAAATTGCATTTTTGTCGAATCGTATCTTTTCCGATGTATTGTTGTACCCCAGTAATATTGTGCTGGATCACAAAATGCATGTACCTATTGTTACGTTTTGGAAGAATCGAGTATCTTTCAGAACGTAATAAAGAGATAGGTAACAAAATATCTGAGATCTCATTCTATTATGGAATGTAATAACGTAGTGAGTTTTCTTTATTGAATAGTTCGGATAGGTACAAGTACCTATGGTATTTTATAGCGAAGAAAACGAATATTTTTTTATTTAAAGAAAAAACGGACGACTTTGTTCGTAGATATTATCTGTATTGAATAACTGAACAAAGGACGCGTAGAGAACATTTTACGAAATTGAAAACAGCCATTTGAGGTTAGTACCTGAAGGATCACTGAAGTCACGTTTTCGAATTTCATCGAAGTTTTAATAATAATAATGTTATTTCATCCTTATCGAACCCGCTACTCATTTCACAGTGGGCTGAAGTTAAGCCTAAAACACCTGCAAAATCCAATTACGAAAAGCAATATAACTTAAAAACAAACCTGAAGGTTTCTGACTAAAATAAGTTAAAGTTTGAACCAGAGACGGCTATCTTAAATCCGAACCTCGAAACATCACTTGCAGGATTTTGAGGAATTATTAAACCCCCCGGAGCGTGTAAGCCGTAAGCGAGCCGGAACAAAAAGCGAAGGAACCAGACCGGTAAAATATTGCGATCAAAGTCTAATCATGCCGCAAGAACAAACGCAGAGGTCTTCGACCTTCCTCGAGTATAATCTGTGGACCGATATCCCGCAGACTTGTAACCATTTTTGCTTTTTTCAGCAAACAGCTAGGATAAGAAAAGTCTGTAATATAAAAATAGGACTCGTAAAAATAAGCAAGGTTTAATTCCAAAATTAGAATTGGATTCTCAATTCAAAGCTTTACCTTTAAGCTAAAAACATTAACGAAGTTTTTGCAACGTCAAAACTATAATAAAATGATAGGATAAAAATACACAACGCTATATTAAGATAGTATGATTACAGTTATACTGCCTTACCTTATAAATCTAAGACATTGTACGAGTAAGGGTATATTCAACCAAAATATTTGCTACAGCTAGACTATTTTCTTCGGGCAATTGATATTGGAGTATCAACGATCAAGGAAATTAACTATTACGAAACGTAATAGCTTTATAGCCCGAAGGATATTGTTTCATAAAGGACAAGGGCAATAAGGAAATATGAAAATCTTAGTATGACCAGGGCATTTTCACCATTCCAAAGAGGGAGAGGCCGATTATTTATATTCTAACAGATTGCTAGGGTTAATTACTAAAATATGGTTGAGATATACCTACAAAACTTTAGTCCTATATATATACTTACAAGCTGTAAGTATGTACAGGAATGAAATCACCCACTCACCTTTCAAAGCTCTCAGAATTATGAAAAAAACCACAAGAAAACCTTAATTAATGAGAATGTATCTCAATAAAAATAATTAAATTATTAATGCGTTGTTTTAATACAAGCTATTAGTAAACAGGGGTCGCGCTCGGTGCTCCGGCAGCGTGAAAATGTATCTTTATGCCGTAGTGCACTCAGTGGAAAGCATAAAGTGGTCTTAAGTCTGCCATCTTCTGTTTCAAGCGCTTCACTGGCTTACTGTATCGTGCGCTAGCTTAAAGGCGAGAGGAAACACGCCAAGGCGTGTGTAAATATAAAAATACAGCGTAAAATATGATTTGGAAGTTTGTCGTCGCTCGAGTATTATGTTTTATGGTAGAACACGGCGTGGGACGTAAGTGCCTGATTTGCGATCAAGACGCGGAGAGATTATCGACTAGGGCTTGTTTGAATTTCATCTGTATTGTTCAAGTGCCATCAACGATAAGCCTCGATGTCGCTCCGGTTATCCCACTTCGGATTTCCCGGAGACCAGAAATTCTTTCCAAAATTTGCCTATCTTGTTAAGCCTTATCATCTTAATTCGTACTTAAAGATTCCTGACTTTCGAAATTACGAATTCCCGCACGAGGGCTCAGCATTCGATGGAGCTTAATATTCTATGTAAGACGTTAGTAATCAATCATAATACCCACAAGTGTTATATTTTCCGATATAATCCGGCGTCTGAGATCAGCTGTAATAATAACAGGGGAAAAAGCGAGGAAGAACTGTGCTAAGTGGAGGAAAAATAATAAGTTTCCTCTAAATATAATAGAACCGCTCAAGACGGTGTTTAATTGTGTTAATTTTCAACATCGTTATCTCGAGACTCATAATTCTTAGCTTCCCTTGAGTAATTAGTGGCCAACGATAGGTACGAACAATTGAAACAAAATCCAATTTAAAATTAAATGCTCGGCTTTGCACCACTCTTTAATTATAATATCTGTACATTCCTAAGATACTTATTAAAGAAAAAAGTTGTGGGTTTTGGAACTCATTACTGTAACGTTCCCAAATTGCACCATTTAAAAAATAAAGATAAATTGGTTTTGCGCTAGATACATAAATGCGGAGCTCCAATGCCGATTCTCCTAATGTAGTATGTATTGTCTGGCCACGATTGTAGTAAGCGTTTACGCCCTTAGGGGAGAAGGGCAAAAAAGCGACTTGCGTTAGATAAACAAAAGGCTAATCGAGCTTGGTGACATCCATCTAAATATTATGAAATATTTCTTCGTCAATGTGAGATAAGACTAAGTATTTCTTGTCGAGTCGCTTCCTTTACGGGCTTCGTTATCAGTCTGGCCGATAACCAGCAAACGAGGCTTCTCCGGGAGAAAACCGCTATCATTTTTTATAACGCAATATGCCGCTCGTAAATAGTCTGAGCCCTTTACTCTATGTTATTTGCTTTTGTCTTGGGACTGTAGCAAGCTTTTGTAAACGTATTTGATTGTTTATTTAGGAAAGATCGCGAGGGAATGTGTTATATGATGATGTTAATGGGTTTAAAAAGATTTGTATTTCGCAGAAGACCCGGTTTTCTGGTCTTAACTGTGAAGGATCTCTTGAGCTAAGACATTACTTGCTTTGTTCACGAATAAACCCTTTCGGGTACAGTAACAGTTTGCTTTTTGGTGCAATCGGATTAGTTTGTGAGTTACTACTTTCTGAGTGAATTAAACAAATCGGGTAATATCTCGATTTTTCTTTTCACAATGCAACTAAAGATGTTAGGTAATGACAAAACTTACCAAAACAAACTGCAGTGTTAACATATGCGAATAAATTCTACCTAGAAAAAATACTAATCCTATTTTCCGATTACTAGAAACGAAGTAACCCAGAAAACGAGTATCATCGGCTATCAATCATTTGTGTCACGCGATCCCAGCCATACTGGCGTGCTCGGTCGACGTGACAGCAACGCCACCTATCCGCGCCATTGTTCTAGAGGCATTACACGCGTTGCACCTTTAGCTTTTATTACAAACGTGGCCTGTGGGTGCCACCCAAGGAGTAAGGAAAGATGAGCGGAGGTTATGCAGGTAGGTCAGGCCTTCTTGTAGGTCAAATACGTATGGTAGACAAGACCAAAACGATCAGTTACTGGTAAACCAACGAGGTGTATGGCTTATTTGAGACATCTTTCAATGATTTTTGGTATTACAATGGTCAGGTCCAAAGAAGGCCTATAAGGGCGGAAACAGTAACGTCCCTCGACCACCGCTCACTCACATTTAGGTGAGCTACTTTCTAAGGAGATTTCTCGTTATTGCACCTCCGCTAGTCATTTTGTTCTCCGTGGTGTCACTTCTTCCACAGATGTGTAGTTGTAAATTGTGTACGTGTTCTATAGACTTCCGATATTTATTTCTCTTTTGTTTTTTTTGTCAGAAAAAAGGTTGGAGTAAAATAAATATTTGGTGTTGCAATTTTCTGTGTTGTGCTTATTAAAACAATATTTTGTTACTGATGAATAGGTATGATAATAATATCGTGTGTCATTAACGTCACGAAAATCTGCTGTGTGAATAATGACAATATTAATGACTTCAGTTAATTAGCTTTTCTATGGACACATTTTAAATCAATTTTAAATACACCATGAAGCGCTGGGATATAATCTTTTTGATACTCAGGTACATTAGCGTGCTTGTTAATCTCCGAAATAAAGTCGAGAAGTAATGACTGTAAAAGTTAAATAACTAAATACGAAAACAATTGGTATATTTGACTCGAGTTTAAATGGTTTTCAATAAATTGTCTCATTATTGTATTACACGAAAATGGCTCCAGCATTTATTGGTGGAACACAATATCATTTTAAAAGGTTTTAGCTTTGTATTTTTTGGTTTACAAATAAAGCTTACGAGAATATGTTTTGTGTGCAAAAGTTACGCTGGAAGCGTAAATACTCAATTTCAGTGCGGCACATTGTACACATTCATAAGTATCTTATTTCAGATATTTTTCAAACTTTCGCGAGGTGTTTTTATAAAATTTCTCACCACATTCATTTCTGTTTGCTAACTTTAAAATATGCGTTTTCAAAACATCTTTGCGCTTCTGGTCGAAGTTTTGTCTTACAAGGCATAAAAAACCGCACTCAGAAACTTGGTTGACAAAGTTTCTTTGCATTCGAGTCCCAAACTTGAGCTGTGAAAGGATTTTTCCCGTATCCGGCTATATTTTAAAGCTTATATGGCGTCCTCGGCTTCATCCCGAATATCCTTCCGTTTCATCTCCATTTTACTTTGGGCTTATCTGAGGCTCTAAGATTTTTTTTCCTAGACAAATGAGAAACGTTGTGGTCCGTACGAAGTTAATTTTTTTTCTTGTTTATAGTCTGTATCGTTTTGTCCCTCAAACCTTTTTTCTAGAATTCAGGTCATGTATTGTGTACACAGAATATGAATATGGTCCGTTACCCGGCGTTGTAAGACTACAGACTACACTTTTTGCGGAATGAGAAATGAGATTGGATTCCATGCTCATGAACCACGTAACTTTGTATCGTAATAAAATTCGGGGATATGTAACGTAACACATGTTATTGCCTGTTCTGCGTCGAGCTGTCATAAGGTGACGGATCGCGTCACAGTACGGCCTAGTTTGCGCACTTCCCCGATCGTTTCGGATATACGTACGAGAACAGTTCGGCTGTGAGCGTTACTAATTTTCTTTCTTCGTTATTAACTTTGTTGTTGCTTGTGTTGATGCGAGATCGCGTTTTAATGTTTATTACAAACAAGTCGAGATTTCGCTTGGGATTCCATCAAAGGATTATTTAGAAATGTGCTTTATATTTGTACATACGCATTTAAGTAACTGTTAAAATATTTTTATGGGTACGCTACGTTTGTGCATGTGCTGTCAAAGGGAAGCCATGTAGATACAGATAAATACACAGTTTCTGTATATCCAGAAACCTTGTAGGTACATAGCAGGATCCTTTACAGTATTTCCAATTGTTTAATCCCCATACCAATTCTGAAAACATTAACATGTAAACTCATTGTAATCGAAGGCTTTCTCGTTTATTCGAGCTTAAAATGGAACCCAGTAGCTTCCCAATTAGAGGAGCCGCTTTTCAAGATAGTTGCCGAAGACATCAGGGAATTAATAAAGTTTCTAATATTGTGCTCTAGGCGTCGCCACCAACACAAGCATCAGAACATCGATCCTTGGAGACGGAACTTGGTCAAAGCTAATATTATAACTAGTTAGGTTCCTATAGGAATTGTTTAGGCTATGCCAGATTGTGTTTGTTCGGTTTACTGAAAATATTGTATTTTATTTGGTTTATTTGGTATGTGATGTGAATACTAAGTTATAATGTAGTACCTTAAGGAAATTGGCTATAGACATAATGTTGTTCATGTCTATTTATAAATGATTAGCTGTTCCACATGGACTCGCGTCTTGAGGGGATTTTTCCCTGTAACAAAAAAACTTTACGACCTTTTTCAGGCTTTAGACTATTTGTGCACCAAACATGTTAAAATCAGGAAAGCACGACAGATGATGCTCTTTCTCATTTAATGTTAAGTAAGGATTGATATTCTAGTATGTCAAATAATTAATCGTCAAGTAATTTTGTAACTCCTTATTCAAAAACAAGTAGCAAGAATACGACTTTCTTTTCTAATCATCAAAACTACCGAACAATGAGACTATTACAGAATAGCCACATTATAAGTTACTTTGCGAGTTCTTTACTTTTTAAAAGAAAAGTAGGTCCAATATTCTTGAAGCTAAGAAGCATAGGTATTTTCAACAATGTCCACAATATTATTGTTCGCTAGCAAAGGCTATCGTAATCTATTTGGGAGGAACTTGTGCCCTTTGGGAGACAAGTTTTTACTTGTGAAGGTACTGTTATGAGTATTATGAACTCTTGGGAAATCTACACTTATAGTAGCGTCCTTTTGATGTAACGTACGCCGTTGTAATGCTACTTATAGTGTGCTGTATGAAGTTAATAGGTATTTTTTAAAGTGTTGGTTGTTATGACTTCTTTGCGGTTTGTGATATTAAGATTCAAGTTTTTCTTATCAAAATCACGTAAGGTTTTTTCAGTATTAGGTTATAGTTTTAAATTTAAATTGTATAGCAAAATCATTTATCTCATCCCATCAAAACATGAGAATAAATTGAATCATATGTTTTTCAGCTAATTACAAAAGGATAACTTATATACAGGCCGACCAGGATTGTGACTGTCTTAAATGTAAATTGAACGGTAGCCTTATCCTGTAACTTTCCTAATTGATTGATGTTGGTGGACTTGATCTCATTAAACAGTACATGAAATATACTCGTAGTTGTATTTACTTTTTGATTTCGTGGAACTTCAAAATGTAAGAACTAAAATAGGGAAAACTGTAACGTTTTATTATTAAAAAAATAATATGTAGACGTTACTTCATATAGTATTTCGTATTATTGCAGCCAGTATGCTCGTTTAATAAAGCCAATTTACGTGCAATTTACGATTATAGCACTTCCCACTACAATTTGCGTGTGTCACACCGAACACTCAGTAGCTGTTAAACAAGTCTACACAGTTCACAAGGGCATTGAATAATGTGCTTTAACACTTGAGCAATAAAGTTGACTTTTTAGGTACAAGGAAAAATCAACGGGAGGTGAAATAACTTTGGACGCTATGGGTGGCCTTATATTGCACAGCACGCGTTGTGTTTATGGAGATTCCAACAAACGTGACAACGGCCCTATTTTCGTTGAACCCTCTTAAAAAAACAACGAATATTATCGAAAATTCTCAAAGGTAAAATCCAGAAATATAATGCAGTACTTTAGAGATAACTAATGCTAACTACTTTGAAAATTAAGTGCTGCGACAAACGCAGTGCCGCGGTACTCTGAAAGCGCGTTCAGTAAGTACGTAAATAAGTTTAAAACGAATTAACATAACCTTATTGCATTTATACTGCGGCTGTAATTATAGGATGGCAGGTATTCGCTGCAGGTGCATTTATTTCGTAGTTCTATTGTACTGATATTTTGATTTATGATGGTGCAGTAATACCAGCAGGTTCATAGGTTCATAACAAATTTTTTTTCATTTACTCAACGATTTTTCATTCACTAGGCGAAATCCTGAATTTGTCTTTACATTCATGTACCTATTTGGTATCGTTATGAATTTGTTATTTAAAATACTCATAAATTTGTTTATCAATGTTACTTAGTTTACACTAATGATTCAGACTAATGCCTAGAACTGGGATTAGGTATTTTCACAAAAAATGCGAGGGTCGATTCAAACGGACTACGAGTGTCGTTATTTATAGAATCCAAATGGAAAGTAATTCCAAAGTTATTAAGCATTTGTAAGGGTTCTATTCTAATTTTGGGACCAAAGGTCAAATTATGTCATTTGCTTTTATTGTAATTAAGTTTAAGCTCCTTTGAAACGCATTATGCTCCATTCAATTTTAAGAGAAGTAGATAAGAGAGTACACTATAGAGTACACAAGATAGTACATAAGAGAGTACATAAGAGAGTACACTATAGAGTACACAAGATAGTACATAAGAGAGTACATAAGAGAGTACATAAAAGAGTACATAAGAGAGTACATAAGACAGTACATAAGATACTACATAAGAGAGTATATAAGAGAGTACATAAGAGAGTACATAAGAGAGTACATAAGAGAGTATATAAGAGAGTACATAAGAGAGTAAATAAGAGAGTACATAAGAGAGTACATAAAAGAGTACACTATAGAGTACACTATAGAGTACACAAGATAGTACATAAGAGAGTACATAAGAGAGTACATAAAAGAGTACATAAGACAGTACATAAGAAAGTATACAAGAGAGTACATAAGAGAGTATATAAGAGATTACATAAGAGAGTACATAAGAGAGTAAATAAGAGAGTATATAAGAGAGTACATAAGAGAGTAAATAAGAGAGTACATAAGAGAGTACATAAAAGAGTACATAAGAGAGTACATAAAAGAGTACATAAGAGAGTACATAAGAGAGTACATAAGAGAGTACATAAAAGAGTACATAAGACAGTACATAAGAAAGTATACAAGAGAGTACATAAGAGAGTACATAAAAGAGTACATAAGAGAGTACATAAGACAGTACATAAGATACTACATAAGAGAGTATATAAGAGAGTACATAAGAGAGTACATAAGAGAGTAAATAAGAGAGTATATAAGAGAGTACATAAGAGAGTAAATAAGAGAGTACATAAGAGAGTACATAAAAGAGTACATAAGAGAGTACATAAAAGAGTACATAAGAGAGTACATAAGAGAGTACATAAGAGAGTACATAAGAGAGTATATAAGAGAGTACATAAGAAAGTATACAAGAGAGTACATAAGGGAGTATATAAGAGAGTACATAAGAGAGTACATAAGAGAGTACATAAGAGAGTACATAAGAGAGTACATTAAAGAGTACATAAGAGAGTATGTAAGAAAGTACATAAGAGAGTACATAAGGGAGTATATAAGAGAGTACATAAGAGAGTACATAAGGGAGTATATAAGATAGTAAATAAGAGAGTACAGAATAGAGTATATAAGAGAGTACATAAGGGAATATATAAGAGAGTACATAAGAGAGTACATAAGGGAGTATATAAGACAGTACATAAGAGAGTACATAAGAGAGTACATAAAAGAGTACATAAAAGAGCACATAAGGTAGTACATAAGAGAGTAGATAAGAGAGTACACAAGATAGTATATAAGAGAGTACATAAAAGAGTACATAAGAGAGTACATAAGGGAGTATATAAGAGAGTACATAAGAGAGTACATAAGGGAGTATATAAGATAGTAAATAAGAGAGTACATAAGAGAGCACATAAGATAGTACATAAGAGAGTACATAAAAGAGTACACTATAGAGTACACAAGATAGTACATAAGAGAGTACATAAGAGAGTACATAAAAGAGTACATAAGACAGTACATAAGATACTACATAAGAGGGTATATAAGAGAGTACATAAGAGAGTACATAAGAGAGTACATAACAGAGTACATAAGAGAGTACATAAGAGAGTAAATAAGAGAGTATATAAGAGAGTACATAAGA
The DNA here is from genome assembly GCF_022581195.2 of Helicoverpa zea. Taxonomy (NCBI): domain Eukaryota; kingdom Metazoa; phylum Arthropoda; class Insecta; order Lepidoptera; family Noctuidae; genus Helicoverpa; species Helicoverpa zea. Next base: position 6,434,615 of record NC_061466.1, on the reverse strand, counting down.
GAGTAAATAAGAGAGTAAATAAGAGAGTACATAAGAGAGTAAATAAGAGAGTACATAAGAGAGTATATAAGAGAGTACATAAGAGAGTAAATAAGAGAGTACATAAGAGAGTACATAAAAGAGTACACTATAGAGTACACTATAGAGTACACAAGATAGTACATAAGAGAGTACATAAGAGAGTACATAAAAGAGTACATAAGACAGTACATAAGATACTACATAAGAGGGTATATAAGAGAGTACATAAGAGAGTACATAAGAGAGTATATAAGAGAGTACATAAGAGAGTATATAAGAGAGTACATAAGAGAGTAAATAAGAGAGTACATAAGAGAGTACATAAAAGAGTACACTATAGAGTACACTATAGAGTACACAAGATAGTACATAAGAGAGTACATAAGAGAGTACATAAAAGAGTACATAAGACAGTACATAAGATACTACATAAGAGGGTATATAAGAGAGTACATAAGAGAGTACATAAGAGAGTACATAACAGAGTACATAAGAGAGTAAATAAGAGAGTATATAAGAGAGTACATAAGAGAGTAAATAAGAGAGTACATAAGAGAGTACATAAAAGAGTACATAAGAGAGTACATAAAAGAGTACATAAGAGAGTACATAAGAGAGTACATAAGAGAGTACATAAGAGAGTATATAAGAGAGTACATAAGAAAGTATACAAGAGAGTACATAAGGGAGTATATAAGAGAGTACATAAGAGAGTACATAAGAGAGTACATAAGAGAGTACATAAGAGAGTACATTAAAGAGTACATAAGACAGTACATAAGATACTACATAAGAGGGTATATAAGAGAGTACATAAGAGAGTACATAAGAGAGTACATAACAGAGTACATAAGAGAGTAAATAAGAGAGTATATAAGAGAGTACATAAGAGAGTAAATAAGAGAGTACATAAGAGAGTACATAAAAGAGTACATAAGAGAGTACATAAAAGAGTACATAAGAGAGTACATAAGAGAGTACATAAGAGAGTACATAAGAGAGTATATAAGAGAGTACATAAGAAAGTATACAAGAGAGTACATAAGGGAGTATATAAGAGAGTACATAAGAGAGTACATAAGAGAGTACATAAGAGAGTACATAAGAGAGTACATTAAAGAGTACATAAGAGAGTATGTAAGAAAGTACATAAGAGAGTACATAAGGGAGTATATAAGAGAGTACATAAGAGAGTACATAAGGGAGTATATAAGATAGTAAATAAGAGAGTACAGAATAGAGTATATAAGAGAGTACATAAGGGAATATATAAGAGAGTACATAAGAGAGTACATAAGGGAGTATATAAGACAGTACATAAGAGAGTACATAAGAGAGTACATAAAAGAGTACATAAAAGAGCACATAAGATAGTACATAAGAGAGTAGATAAGAGAGTACACAAGATAGTATATAAGAGAGTACATAAAAGAGTACATAAGAGAGTACATAAGGGAGTATATAAGAGAGTACATAAGAGAGTACATAAGGGAGTATTTAAGATAGTAAATAAGAGAGTACAGAATAGAGTATATAAGAGAGTACATAAGGGAATATATAAGAGAGTACATAAGAGAGTACATAAGGGAGTATATAAGACAGTACATAAGAGAGTACATAAGAGAGTACATAAAAGAGCACATAAGATAGTACATAAGAGAGTAGATAAGAGAGTACACAAGATAGTATATAAGAGAGTACATAAAAGAGTACATAAGAGAGTACATAAGAGAGTACATTAAAGAGTACATAAGAGAGTACATAAGGGAGTATATAAGATAGTAAATAAGAGAGTACATAAAAGAGTACATAAAAGAGTACATAAGAGAGAACATAAGATAGTACATAAGAGAGTACACAAGATAGTATATAAGAGAGTACATAAAAGAGTACATAAGAGAGTACATAAGAGAGTACATAAGAGAGTACATTAAAGAGTACATAAGAGAGTATGTAAGAAAGTACATAAGAGAGTACATAAGGGAGTATATAAGAGAGTACATAAGAGAGTACATAAGGGAGTATATAAGAGAGTACATAAGAGAGTACATAAGGGAGTATATAAGATAGTAAATAAGAGAGTACAGAATAGAGTATATAAGAGAGTACATAAGGGAATATATAAGAGAGTACATAAGAGAGTACATAAGAGAGTACATAAGGGAGTATATAAGAGAGTACATAAGAGAGTACATAAGGGAGTATATAAGATAGTAAATAAGAGAGTACATAAGAGAGTACATAAGAGAGTACATAAAAGAGTACATAAAAGAGTACATAAGAGAGCACATAAGATAGTACATTAAAGAGTACATAAGAGAGTATGTAAGAAAGTACATAAGAGAGTACATAAGGGAGTATATAAGATAGTAAATAAGAGAGTACAGAATAGAGTATATAAGAGAGTACATAAGGGAATATATAAGAGAGTTCATAAGAGAGTACATAAGGGAGTATATAAGACAGTACATAAGAGAGTACATAAGAGAGTACATAAGGGAGTATATAAGATAGTAAATAAGAGAGTACATAAGAGAGTACATAAGAGAGTACATAAAAGAGTACATAAAAGAGTACATAAGAGAGCACATAAGATAGTACATTAAAGAGTACATAAGAGAGTATGTAAGAAAGTACATAAGAGAGTACATAAGGGAGTATATAAGATAGTAAATAAGAGAGTACAGAATAGAGTATATAAGAGAGTACATAAGGGAATATATAAGAGAGTACATAAGAGAGTACATAAGGGAGTATATAAGACAGTACATAAGAGAGTACATAAGAGAGTACATAAAAGAGTACATAAAAGAGTAGAGAGCACATAAGATAGTACATAAGAGAGTACACAAGATAGTATATAAGAGAGTACATAAAAGAGTACATAAGAGAGTACATAAGAGAGTACATTAAAGAGTACATAAGAGAGTATGTAAGAAAGTACATAAGAGAGTACATAAGGGAGTATATAAGAGAGTACATAAAAGAGCACATAAGATAGTACATAAGAGAGTAGACAAGAGAGTACACAAGATAGTATATAAGAGAGTACATAAAAGAGTACATAAGAGAGTACATAAGAGAGTACATTAAAGAGTACATAAGAGAGTATGTAAGAAAGTACATAAGAGAGTACATAAGGGAGTATATAAGAGAGTACATAAGAGAGTACATAAGGGAGTATATAAGATAGTAAATAAGAGAGTACATAAGAGAGTACATAAGAGAGTACATAAAAGAGTACATAAAAGAGTACATAAGAGAGCACATAAGATAGTACATAAGAGAGTACACAAGATAGTATATAAGAGAGTACATAAAAGAGTACATAAGAGAGTACATAAGAGAGTACATTAAAGAGTACATAAGAGAGTATGTAAGAAAGTACATAAGAGAGTACATAAGGGAGTATATAAGAGAGTACATAAGAGAGTTCATAAGGGAGTATTTAAGATAGTAAATAAGAGAGTACAGAATAGAGTATATAAGAGAGTACATAAGGGAATATATAAGAGAGTACATAAGAGAGTACATAAGGGAGTATATAAGACAGTACATAAGAGAGTACATAAGAGAGTACATAAAAGAGCACATAAGATAGTACATAAGAGAGTACATAAGAGAGTACACAAGATAGTATATAAGAGAGTACATAAAAGAGTACATAAGAGAGTACATAAGAGAGTACATAAGAGAGTACATTAAAGAGTACATAAGAGAGTATGTAAGAAAGTACATAAGAGAGTACATAAGGGAGTATATAAGAGAGTACATAAGAGAGTACATAAGGGAGTATATAAGAGAGTACATAAGAGAGTACATAAGGGAGTATATAAGATAGTAAATAAGAGAGTACAGAATAGAGTATATAAGAGAGTACATAAGGGAATATATAAGAGAGTACATAAGAGAGTACATAAGAGAGTACATAAGAGAGTACATAAGGGAGTATATAAGAGAGTACATAAGAGAGTACATAAGGGAGTATATAAGATAGTAAATAAGAGAGTACATAAGAGAGTACATAAGAGAGTACATAAAAGAGTACATAAAAGAGTACATAAGAGAGCACATAAGATAGTACATTAAAGAGTACATAAGAGAGTACATAAGAGAGTAAATAAGAGAGTACAGAATAGAGTATATAAGAGAGTACATAAGGGAATATATAAGAGAGTACATAAGAGAGTACATAAGGGAGTATATAAGACAGTACATAAGAGAGTACATAAGAGAGTACATAAAAGAGTAAAAGAGTATATAAGAGAGTACATAAGAGAGTACATTATAGAGTACATAAGAGAGTATTTAAGAAAGTACATAAGAGAGTACATAAGGGAGTATATAAGAGAGTACATAAGAGAGTACATAAGAGAGTACATAAGAGAGTAAATAAGAGAGTATATAAGAGAGTACATAAGAGAGTAAATAAGAGAGTACATAAGAGAGTACATAAGAGAGTACATAAGAGAGTACATAAGAGAGTACATAAGAGAGTATATAAGAGAGTACATAAGAAAGTATACAAGAGAGTACATAAGGGAGTATATAAGAGAGTACATAAGGGAGTATATAAGAGAGTACATAAGAGAGTACATAAGAGAGTACATTAAAGAGTACATAAGAGAGTATGTAAGAAAGTACATAAGAGAGTACATAAGGGAGTATTTAAGATAGTAAATAAGAGAGTACAGAATAGAGTATATAAGAGAGTACATAAGGGAATATATAAGAGAGTACATAAGAGAGTACATAAGGGAGTATATAAGACAGTACATAAGAGAGTACATAAGAGAGTACATAAAAGAGCACATAAGATAGTACATAAGAGAGTAGATAAGAGAGTACACAAGATAGTATATAAGAGAGTACATAAAAGAGTACATAAGAGAGTACATAAGAGAGTACATTAAAGAGTACATAAGAGAGTACATAAGGGAGTATATAAGATAGTAAATAAGAGAGTACATAAAAGAGTACATAAGAGAGCACATAAGATAGTACATAAGAGAGTACACAAGATAGTATATAAGAGAGTACATAAAAGAGTACATAAGAGAGTACATAAGAGAGTACATTAAAGAGTACATAAGAGAGTATGTAAGAAAGTACATAAGAGAGTACATAAGGGAGTATATAAGAGAGTACATAAGAGAGTACATAAGGGAGTATATAAGAGAGTACATAAGAGAGTACATAAGGGAGTATATAAGATAGTAAATAAGAGAGTACAGAATAGAGTATATAAGAGAGTACATAAGGGAATATATAAGAGAGTACATAAGAGAGTACATAAGAGAGTACATAAGGGAGTATATAAGAGAGTACATAAGAGAGTACATAAGGGAGTATATAAGATAGTAAATAAGAGAGTACATAAGAGAGTACATAAGAGAGTACATAAAAGAGTACATAAAAGAGTACATAAGAGAGCACATAAGATAGTACATTAAAGAGTACATAAGAGAGTATGTAAGAAAGTACATAAAAGAGTACATAAGGGAGTATATAAGATAGTAAATAAGAGAGTACAGAATAGAGTATATAAGAGAGTACATAAGGGAATATATAAGAGAGTACATAAGAGAGTACATAAGGGAGTATATAAGACAGTACATAAGAGAGTACATAAGAGAGTACATAAGGGAGTATATAAGATAGTAAATAAGAGAGTACATAAGAGAGTACATAAGAGAGTACATAAAAGAGTACATAAAAGAGTACATAAGAGAGCACATAAGATAGTACATTAAAGAGTACATAAGAGAGTATGTAAGAAAGTACATAAGAGAGTACATAAGGGAGTATATAAGATAGTAAATAAGAGAGTACAGAATAGAGTATATAAGAGAGTACATAAGGGAATATATAAGAGAGTACATAAGAGAGTACATAAGGGAGTATATAAGACAGTACATAAGAGAGTACATAAGAGAGTACATAAAAGAGTACATAAAAGAGTAGAGAGCACATAAGATAGTACATAAGAGAGTACACAAGATAGTATATAAGAGAGTATATAAAAGAGTACATAAGAGAGTACATAAGAGAGTACATTAAAGAGTACATAAGAGAGTATGTAAGAAAGTACATAAGAGAGTACATAAGGGAGTATATAAGAGAGTACATAAAAGAGCACATAAGATAGTACATAAGAGAGTAGATAAGAGAGTACACAAGATAGTATATAAGAGAGTACATAAAAGAGTACATAAGAGAGTACATAAGAGAGTACATTAAAGAGTACATAAGAGAGTATGTAAGAAAGTACATGAGAGAGTACATAAGGGAGTATATAAGAGAGTACATAAGAGAGTACATAAGGGAGTATATAAGATAGTAAATAAGAGAGTACATAAGAGAGTACATAAGAGAGTACATAAAAGAGTACATAAACGAGTACATAAGAGAGCACATAAGATAGTACATAAGAGAGTACACAAGATAGTATATAAGAGAGTACATAAAAGAGTACATAAGAGAGTACATAAGAGAGTACATTAAAGAGTACATAAGAGAGTATGTAAGAAAGTACATAAGAGAGTACATAAGGGAGTATATAAGAGAGTACATAAGAGAGTACATAAGGGAGTATATAAGATAGTAAATAAGAGAGTACAGAATAGAGTATATAAGAGAGTACATAAGAGAGTACATAAGAGAGTATATAAGATAGTACATAAGAGAGTAGATAAGAGAGTACACAAGATAGTATATAAGAGAGTACATAAAAGAGTACATAAGAGAGTACATAAGAGAGTACATTAAAGAGTACATAAGAGAGTATGTAAGAAAGTACATAAGAGAGTACATAAGGGAGTATATAAGAGAGTACATAAGAGAGTACATAAGGGAGTATATAAGATAGTAAATAAGAGAGTACATAAGAGAGTACATAAGAGAGTACATAAAAGAGTACATAAAAGAGTACATAAGAGAGCACATAAGATAGTACATAAGAGAGTACACAAGATAGTATATAAGAGAGTACATAAAAGAGTACATAAGAGAGTACATTAAAGAGTACATAAGAGAGTATGTAAGAAAGTACATAAGAGAGTACATAAGGGAGTATATAAGAGAGTACATAAGAGAGTACATAAGGGAGTATATAAGATAGTAAATAAGAGAGTACAGAATAGAGTATATAAGAGAGTACATAAGAGAGTACATAAGAGAGTATATAAGAGAGTACATAAGAGGGTACATAAGAGAGTACATAAGGGAGTACATAAGAGAGAACATAAGAGAGTACATAAGAGAGTATATAAGAGAGTACATAAGAGAGTACATAAGGGAGTATATAAGAGAGTACATAATAGAGTACATAATAGAGACATAAGAGAGTATATAAGAGAGAACATAAAAGAGTATATAAGAGAGTATATAAGAGAGTACATAAGAGAGTACAGAAGAGAATACATAAGAGGGTATATAAGAGAGAACATAAGAGAGTACATAAGAGAGTATATAAGAGAGTACATAAGAGAGTACATAAGAGAGTACATAAGAGACTACACAAGAGACTACATAAGAAAGTAAATAACTCAAAAACGTTTATTCAAATTAGGCTGCTAAATCAGCACTCCAGAACCACAAAAACAAAAGACAAACCCAAAACGCCCACCCTTCACCATTTCGTACTGGGAAGAAGTGGCGCAAAAAAATCCCCACCATCACATCACACATGTCTGTCTATTAGGTTGAAAGAAAGAACCAGAATTTATACAGAACAAGTCAAATAAAAAAAAAAATCATTTGATAACCATTACATTAAAAGAAAAGAAAGCAAACAAACTTTACACTGCCATTATGGACTCCCTTAAAGGACTCCCTTTATGTACTCCTCTTATGTACGCCTCTTATGTACTCCTCTCTTATGTATTACGTAATCTCTTATGAACTATATCCCTATACACTACTTACAACGGGTATTACCATCTCTATATCTGTGCCAATATAATGTTTGGTCACTAAAACAATTAGTGGTATAACGTCAGTGATTCGGAAGAGGTCAAGTGGTAAACGCTGGTCACTCACATCACCGCTTTGTTCGTCCACTGTGCCACTAATGAAACCATTTCGCAGATCATTGAACTTTTTTACGTCATCATGAAAGTGATTTCGAAATATGGGATAATGGAATTTGATTACCTTTTTAAATGCTCAATTATTTTGTGATTTTTATTAAAAAAAAAAAGGACAGCGTTGGTGAGGTGTTCTAGATTCAAATCTGGGTAGGAGTTCAAAGCGTTGAGAGGTTTGCTATAATTCAATACCGGGTAGCATATAAACACTATAACCAGTTCTGGCTGATGAATGCTTAATTCGTTATATATTCACTCATGGTTAGGACATATATAAGGAATTCAGTAACTAAACTAAACAGCAAAAAATACCACATAAAATAAAAACAATGCAATACATTAAATGAGTACGTTTTATGTTTCAGAAAGAAAAGCTTTCGCATAATTAGCTCATCACATTAATTATTTGAAATGGAGAGCACACACTATGCACACACGAGCTTCAATGAGAAAAAGTTAAGTCTCCATTCTTATTACGTTGCGTTCGCCCATATTACTTACAAAAGACTACAAGTAAACTAAGACTTGCGCTCGCGGCTTTGAAAACTTATTGGAGCATAACCGCGGTGGATAAACGAATTAAAATAGGCGTAGTTGTTACATCGCGGGATGGGACACGTGCATAAGTTGGCCAACTTGAAGACTCCACACAAGTTACTCTGAAGGCTGAGGCGACGTTCTGCATAACTAAGCGCTCCCACTAAACTTATGCCAGTGAAACTTAGCTTCTTGCTTCCTATGTCGCGCGCTTTCATTTGTTCCATTAAGAGTCTGCACTGTGTCGCGGTTGCCACGGAATGCCGTAAATTTCAGCGAATACACCATTGTCCCATTGTTCTCGCTGTTTTGTCCTTAGTTTCATAACATTTGTATACTTTTTGTATTCTATTCAAACCTCTTGCTATTTAATCCTCGTCATGAAAGCTTGAAACCGACCACTTAATATTTTATTTATGTAATAAATTAGCGAGTCCTATAAAAGTTTTAAGTACTTCACACTTAATTTAAATAAATATTTGCGTCAACTGATTAAGTGTCATTAAAAGTTGAGAAGATAACACAAACAAAAGTAGCGAAGTCTGCTTAAAAAGTCGGGTAAATAATTGTGAGGCACCTGACTTTTAACCGAGAGGCATTTTATCGCTTCGAGTGTTGACATCCGAGTCGAAATTGCTCTCAAGAAAGTCTGTATACACATCCTGTCGAGATCAGATAGAAAATGAAATACATTGTATGACAGGGCGGCGAATCATAATGGAATGTTTGACTTTTTATTAAGGTCTGTTGTAAGTAAATTGTATTTTGATTACATTCGTTTAACATAAACCACGAGTTGGTAAGAATTTGAAATATATTGCTATGATGGTGGAAAGTTCATTTTAGAACAATAGTCAGAGGACTTCTGAAAATTAGGGATGTGCTTAGCAAAGCATATACTCTTAGTAGATCTGGTGGAGGCCTTGCTACACAGTTTTTATTATTATGTTGTGTTCAATTTATGTACGGCCAAATGATTGGTTTAATAGTATAATATCGAGTGTGTCGTTCACAATCACATTAAATTCTATCGCATATACTTTATGATATTCTATGGCGAATTGTAAAAAAAAATAACCTAATCCATTCAGTGGTTTAGCCACAGGAGTCATTTTTCGTTTTTATAATTTACAACATCATTTATTTATTTATTTAACAATTTATGTACACAGTGAAAATATAAAAGAAGTAGACATAGCATATAAAATAGTACAAAGGTACTGCTTATTTCTAAATCGAAATTTCTTCCAGCAGACCCGTAGTAGGAGAGTTAGAATAAAGAGAAGTAGATAGACTGTGTAAAAGGACATAGTAAAGATATATAAATTATACACATATATATAGGTATATATAAAGCAAAAGATAATACATACATACAAAAATACATATTTTATAAAATCTCTATGAAGAAGAGGAGGACAAATAGTAGCTTTTGAGTTTCTGTTTGAAAGTAGCAACAGTTTGACAGCTCCTTAATTCAGGCAGCAGCGAATTCCACAACCGTACTGCGTTTACTGTGAAGGAGAAGGAATAAAAGTCAGTGGAATGGGAGGGGATTTTAAGGAGAGATTTGAGATGCGTTCTACAGAGCGCATCAGGCGAGCGAACAAATGAAAAGCGTTCTCGCAGATAGGAAGGAGTTTTGGGATTAAAAAGGATATTAAAAAGAAGACACAAAATGCGAGTGTTCCTGCGAAGACGAATAGGGAGCCACTTGAGTTCTTTGCGAAAATGAGAAACATGATCATATTTTTTAAGATTGAAAACAAAACGAATACATAAATTTTGCAACCGCTCAAGCTTATTTAAGAGCTCCTCTGTGGCATCCAAATAACAGGCATCAGCGTAGTCTATAATGGGTTGAATGAGAGTCTGAGCAAGAGAGATTTTGGTTTTCAAGGGCAAAAAGTACTGGAGGCATTTCAGAGTGTGAAAGGTGAAGTGCACCTTGCGACTGACTTCATTGACCTGCGCAGACCATGATAAATGGGAGTCCATGATGACACCCAAATTTTTAGCCGTTTCTGCATAGCTCAGTTGAACCCCACCTAAACAAAGAGGAGGCAACGACGCAACATCAAGCCTGCCACGCAAGTTTCTGCCGCCAATGATCATGGCCTGAGACTTCTTGGGATTGATCTGTAGCCCAAAGGACTGCGCCCAGCCCTCGATCATATTCAGGTCCTGATTCATAGCGGCAACGGCAGATTCCGCATCGCTTAACGAGAAATGTCTGTAGAGTTGCAAGTCGTCCGCATAGAGATGGAAGTTGGAAGAAATGACCTTAGTCAGTTAGTAGTTAGTATCATGTGTAAAGCAGAGATAAAGTTAGGAGTATCGAATGTTTTGATCTGTTGACAGCTGTCAGTTTTCAAGGGAGAATTACAGTTGTTTGTAATGACTGACTTTTATATGGTGTTCTAATTTTCGCACATTTTTATTCTATTTACTTTGTTTGAAAAATTCATTGTTTTATTTTTACGTATTTTTCTTTGTCTTTGTGTTAATGGACATATATTAACCAGTATATTAACGCATTTCATTTTATGTGATTATGAACGACACACCCGATATAAATAAAAAAGGTTATGTTACATTAACTACGTAAGTAATAAGGAAGAATACTGTTTGAACATTTATCCGTTTATCGGAAAAGGCGCAAATTACTTATTCTCAAAACCCTCCCTGGCTTAAAAGCTGATTTAATTTATTGACTTAACTTTTACTTTTTCCTTGTCTTTATTTATAGCCCTTGTGGAAATATTGGGCTTTAGCACAAAGTCCATTGCTGACCACTTTACGCAGAGCACTTAATTTCACAATTGTTTATTTTTTAAGTCCTCCACGAAGATTACATTTTATTTTACTGCCCCTTCCAATTACGAGCTAACAAAGTTTATGTTTTACCTGGGGTATAATAAAAACCGTTATCATCACAGATTCACGGAATTTCAATTAAACTTTAGGTAATCACCATTTGTTTAGTACACCGGCCGAGCAACTTTGCCGAGTAAAATTGCCAAGTTTCGTCAATCTAATCAAAGCCTTTTTGATAGCTGTTATAATTTTATACCAACTTTGGGGTATGAATTATTATTTGTATTTATAGATTAATTAAAGAATACGTAGCTTACGCAGTAATACAAAAAATATTAATATTACAACTTAGTTCCAAGTAGGAATCTAAATAAATAGTTTAAAAATACATATTTACTTATAATGAAACACATGAACTTTATCTTTGTTAAAAGATATATATTTCAATTTCAAATTATTGAAACACATAAAAAAAGAAAACAACTAGTATACATATCCTATTTCGATTCAGATTTTGCGGTATCGAGCGCCCCTTACAAAACACTTGACCCAACGTTGTGAACGTAACAAATCGTTCTCAGAGCTTGTAATAAATACCGCTCTATTGGAGAGCTACCAATTTAGAACTAATCACGTTACTATAGTTTTTCAGTTGACTTAACATCAAGCAGCTTTCTGTTATTAGTTCGCCCGCGTGTTATTAATACCTTTATTATTACCCGCAATAAATTCACTATCGTTATGCTTGACATGGAAAATAATTTGTGCCATATCAGCGCACTAGTAATTTGGTAAATAAGGTGTAATTGTTTTGTTCGGAGAATGTAATTGGATATATATCCTCTTTCAAAATTATGTATAACTAACTCGACTGTGTAACACTATGGACGGACATTGATAGATTATAGCCGGTTCGTATGAAGGAAAATTTAAAGTAAACATTCATGTTTTTGTATATACTTTTCCTCATATAATAATCATACAAAAATTCTGATGAAAACACACTTAAAACTCTTGACTTACGTTTTGAAAACCAAGTTTGTAACATTCATAACCAACTTTTGAAGATTAACAGATCTTTTTGCGGAAACTTGGCAAATTCGCACTCTCTATGTACTTTGAAACTTTTTTTTGTCATCACGTTTATATCAGAAGTTCAAGGAAGTTCAATCGACATTTTTTTCTTACAAGAAAGACTGATATGTTAGGCAATTTTGTAGGGCAATACAGAGTATAACATCTTTTTCATCGCTTCATTATTTTTCCCGTTTCTATGATATTTGAGCTCCAACGATATCACAATATTATACAATAACTTAGACATTACGTTTTCATGTGGTATGGCACAAGTGACCATAAACGGGTTATTGATGTTTTGCGACTGGATTTAAGTACTTCATATGAGAAATATGGGTTCGTTGCTCCTCCGGCGTAAAAATGAAAATCTGTATCTGAGATACAAAATATACAACGGAGGAATATCTTGACCAGAAGAAAAATAGCCCAGAGTATTCTCTCGATTGTATGACATGATGTTCGTATAAATTCGAATGTATGTTGGACTGCTATGTGGTAGAAAACCCAAGGATATTTTCGTTAGGGTCGTCCCGGATATCTCATTTGTCAGGAAAACCTCAAGAGCAAGATAAAATGGACGGATTTCCAGCTGGATGTACGAGTTGGGTGTATTATAATTCATGCTCAGTTTTACAATAATACCGACTTCGGCAAGCGTTGGGAAGCAATTTCTCTTTGGGTGAGAATATTACATGAATTGATCAATGACTTGCCAGTTGGTTTTTATCGACAGATTGGTACATGAAAAATATTTAATTTATTATATTAGATTTTTTCTTTACCGTTAACTTGAATTGAATGGTGATTTTCTAAATTGATACTATTGACGATTGACTAAACACATCATGTCATGATGGCTATGATTCGTCAACGATGCATGTTTAAGAGAAATACAAAATTACGGTGACATAGTTGAATTTCTAACATTACGGCATATTATATTCACACAATAATACGTTATCATAATAAAGTTCGATTGATACAATAGACCTCATAAAATTCCAAATAAATCCCTGTGGAAAACTCGTTCAATACAATCTGATCAGTTTTACAAATAAACCGATACAACCAAAAGTTCACACCGTTGTTATTACAATATGTAGAAAAGTTTTAAAATACCCTGTATTCGCTTTTAAAAAATATTGGAAAACACTCATGTTATTACTACACTGAAACGGGAATGGTCATACTTTTACTTTTTAATTGTAATCGCAACGTGCACCCGTTTTATATGAGACTGTAAAGTTGTAAAATAAAAGTTGCTTCTCCCCAAATATAATAACTTTGTTTTTTTAATGTTTTGCGCAATCAAAATTTAACGCCACTGTGGGTACGTGCGGCAATACGGCTTTGGACTCTCGCAAACACAGTCGAGGTAATTTCAACTTTATCTTTATAGAGGCAGGGTGTGTTTTTAATATTTTTAAAGTGGCTCAAGGTTATGTTACGGCCAGAAGTTTGATCATTTAAATCTTATGGCTTAAGGTCTAAATGATCACGCAGAGCCGTTGAGTTCTTTTAAGTATTTTTCATAAAAACTTTGTTCTTTAGCATAACATTAGCACAATTTACAGATAGTTATACGGTAATGTCTTGAGAATAATTTATGGTTGATATTGTTGCTTTAATGGCGCAAGCGCAAATAAAAGTAGTCAAGAACTTTACTGAGTTGAACGAAATACCTTACTGTTTATAAGTTGGTAAACTATATAGTAAAATCTATTAAAAAAATAATACTCATAATAAGAGATACACCATTTTAGTTTAGTATCGAATCAGGTCAAAGATAGTAAAACTGTTTCAGCCTTTTTATCGTCCCACTGCTGGGCTCAGGCCTCCTCTCACACGGAGAAGGATTGAGCATTAATCACCACGCTTGCTCAATGCGGGTTGGTGATTTCAGACTTTATAGTCCAGGTTTCCTCAAGATGTTTTCCTTCACCTTTTTATCAGTCATTGGTGTCCAAGATATACTTAGAAAGTACATACACACTTAGAAAAGTTGCATTGGTACTTGCCTGACCTGGAATCGAACCAGCGCCCTCATACTCGAGAGGTTGGTTCTTTGCCCACTAGACCACCACGACTTTTTAGGCCACCACGACTTTTTCGTAAGATAGTAAAGATAGTAAAAAAGATAAAGTTAATAAAAAAAAGACGCTAGCACGTTAATTTTCATTAAACAAAAAACTAAACGTATTTCAAAGACTATTATTATATATTTCCAGAATTATTATATATTTCCAGAGCAGCGTTAGACACGAGCACAAAGTGAATGAAGCTTGATGACCAACGAATTCCTTGGTCATTCAAGTTTGTATGTAAAACGATTCCTCCTTCCTCATTCCAATTCGGTCTCTACATTCACTTAAATGAAATCTGCCTTCAGAATATTCAGAGGGGACTAGAAACAAGAAATTCAATTTATATTTGCGTTTTCGTTGAAGATGGTTACGAGGAAATTAAATCATTGTAAGGAGTTTCAAGTGTCAGTTTTGCATCTGTCAAAACGAAAACAATGTTCAATTTCTGTGGCCGAATGACATTCAACTGATGTTACTTGCGTAGGTTACTCTCAGCTTGAGATCTTGGTATTTTAATATTTAAAAAAATCTTATCTAGAACAAATATGACATTTTACTTGATCTAACATCAAAATCACAACAAAAAAAAAATAAACCACACTTAAAAAAATATGAAATGGCGTTCTATTTCGAATGCTGGGTAATGAAGTGTTCTCAGTTGGACAATTCAAAAGAAATAAATTATCAATTTAACTGAATATGGCCCTTTCTTTGTCATAAATTATATCTTTATCCTAGATATTAATTCAACAAGCCGTTATATAAAGCCAATTACGTACATTCAGCATTTGCACCACGGTTTCCACATAAAAAGGGGGTTTTTGTTAATGAGGGTACAAAAAGTTCCCTTTCTGAATTATTTGTCTGAATTTGCATTTTAATTGGAAAGAAACCGTTACTGTTTTTGTGAACAACAATGATGGTGTTCATTGTGCGTGGACAAACTGTCATAAGTTATTTACCTTATTTTATTCTGAGATAATTAGATTATGTATAAATATAATTATGGGATAATTATATTATTATTGTTCAACTGATAACAATGCTAGTACAGTACAAGGTACAGTTAAACTATAATTTTGAATTGATATTAAATTGTTTTAGTAACCTACCTGCATGATATCATTCGTGAAAACTAATTCCATGAAGAAAGATTATATTTACTAGATATACACCATTTGTGCTGATTAATTCAAAGCACAAGGCAGTATTGCGATTATAATAAAATGTTTAAATTTAAAGAAGGAAACAATAACCGCAGCCAATAAGAGATTATATTTCAGTCAGCATCGAATCGTTTAGGGAATAGGTAATCGTCACAGGCATTCTTGGTGCCATCAAACCGTTTTATCGCACGTCGGGGAAGACATTCCGACGTCCGTTTTAATAATGATTAAAATTTTGTTTGTACACCAAATCCCTATAGGGCTTCTAAATAAGCGGGTGTCACTGGAGGCGGAATTAATTTTACAAACAGATTGTTGTGAACGTAAAATTATTTGGAAGTTAATGGCAAGAATTGTTCATGTTTTATTTCGAAAATAGTAAAGATGTATTGTTTCAATATGGTTTCACACTTTATGCTGGTCATATGAGACACTTTCACTAGGTAGTGTACTAAACTACCCGAACTGATTCTAAAGCTAACCGGGTACAACCAGTCTACCTCAACAGCCAAGGATATCATTCGTTCAGTGCCAAAGGCGTCAGGCCAATGAGTATAAGTAGCATTAGTAAACATCAAATAAATACCCATATTAACCTCAACATAGTGATTTCCTGGTGCGAACGATCTATTACAGTTTCATTGAACGACTGGATGAGACATGACGATAAATCGACGACAATCTCTAATCCAGCATAAACCTTGACAGATCTATATAGTGTACATCTGTGTCTATTGTATTGTTGTAATATCTATATTACGATAATATAAGAGGTTCTTATCAAGCGAAGTAAAGTTGTTAACAACACAACAAGATATAGGCATCATGCCTTATAGGCATAGTTACTGGTAAGAGGGAAACTGATTTGTATTTTATATCTAACACGTGTTTGTTCTTTACCTTGAAGAGTGAACCTACTAACAAATGTACGATAGTCGTGTTTTGTTTATGTTATTGAGCAGTGAGTAAAATAAATCCCACCAAAAACATTAAATGTAAAAAAAGCCAATCCTCTACGCAATTCCTCCACCGTAAAAAGTTTTGAGATCGCATAGAAGCCAAGTCCTGTTCTACTTTATTTGTAATAATAAATCAATATTTTGTGACTATATCAATAGTTTTGTTCACTTTACAATAATATTGACTTGGCCATGAGCACAATAAACTACAAATATAATACAGCATATCTTGGAGAGGTGAAAGTCAAACATGAAGTTTAATATCACAGAATTAAATACTTTTAGTTTATTCAATTGTTACTAAATGACCGACAGTCAGTATCATCCAACATCAATGAACTGCACATGTACTATGGTGCATGTTTAGTCCATGGTGATCTGAAATTCCAATCAGTCCATAATCAGTCCAATCGTAAAATCATGTCCATATAGAATTTATCAATTCAACGGTATTTACACATTATTACAAGGAGCGACTTTTAACTTGTGCTCATGGTAAAGACAGTATTATTGTAATGTGAACAAAACTATTGATATAGTCACAAAATATTGATTTATTATTACAAATAAAGTAGAACAGGACTTGGCTTCTATGCGATCTCAAAACTTTTTACGGTGGAGGAATTGCGTAGAGGATTGGCTTTTTTTACATTTAATGTTTTTGGTGGGATCTAATTTATTTTTTGTAGATCTCTTTCTTCTCTAAGTATATAACAAATTAAATTAACTTACATGCAATTAACTAAATATAAATATATAACAAACTAAATATGTACACCTAAAGTAGCACGTAAACAATATTTTTTTTAACTTAAAAAAATTCGAAATTGTCGAATTTTTTAATCGAATATCTTTTAGAATAAAAGAGATTTATTTCAGAGGTAGATGACGCTATCACATGATTTTTTTTTTTTTAAGTACTACTTATACTAAGCTATGTAACGAAACCATAGCGCGATTTAGACCAGGACAACGCTATCTATCGAGCGAGCATGCAGTGTTTATCGCACTGCATTAATATGAAAGATTCTATCATTATTCATTTCATTTAAACCTAGCTTTTTTACACATATGTTGTATATTTAATACATAATAACAATATACCACTACGTAACAATAAAACAAATAGTAACATTTTGTACATAAATAAATAACAAAGTTATCAATGCAGTCAAAATTCATACACAATGTTCTTGAAAAACCGCAAATATAAATTTGTTTCCTATTTTTTTTATTAAGTTTTAAGGTTTTTATAATTTTCCCTTTATATGTAGCTAACAACCTATCTTGGTGCCAAATTTGAAGGTTCTAAGTTTGCTAGAAGTACCTTAGACTTTTGATGATCGGTCAGTGAGTGAGTCAGTGACAAAATGGTGTATCTTTGATCGCTCATAACTCGTAAACTATTTATTCAAATGTCTTGTAATTTTGAGACTGAGCTTGTTCTAATACTTTCTCTTGGTCATCGAAAACCTAAACTAATAGCTTTGTTCACATGGAAGATACAGGGGGATGAAATAGCCGCGAAACGCTTCGAGAAAAGATGGTACGGCCGTGCCCGCTTTGCTCGAGTCTTGGCTGGGGCACTGCCCTGCCCTCAGATTTGAAGACTTTGGATCTGTCTTTGAAAGTTGTGGATTTCGCCTAATGAAAGTGCAGACAGTATCAATGTCTAAGCTTTTTAATGCACCAACTGATTCCTACCTATTTGTGAGGGACCATAAGCTAACTTTCTAGGATTATATAACACTAGCTTCTGCCAGCGGTTTCACCCGCATCCCGTGGGAACCTCGGCACGAACCCGTGTAAAAAGTAGCCTATAGCCTTCCTCGATAAATAGGCTATCTAACACTGAAAACAAATCGAACCAGTTCCTGAGATTAGCGCGTACAAGCAAACAAACAAACTCTTCAGCTTTATAATATTAGTATAGATGATTGTTTTACCTACAACAGTGGGTCCTTTGCCCAATGTAGTACATACGTAGGTATTGGTTTACAAGCCGATGTGGTTCGGGGTATGGGACAATGTGGTTTCCCTAATTACAGTGCAATGACATCAACTTGTGTATGTGTCCGCCTTAATCATTTACGTTTAGCTAGACCACTGGTGTTGAGTTATTGTTTCCTGTAATCTGTCTAAACTACTGAGAATTTCAGTTCAAAATGATAGATTACTAGGCCTAGGAAAAACTAAATAGTAGAGAGAGATTTTCACTCGCTTCTTTAATGGCTCCAAATGTTTAATGCCACAGTAATTGTGAAAGTACCAAATTCTCTTATTAGTTTGTTTAGAATCTAGCTCGCGAATTATAATAGCAGTGTTATTGTTTAAAATAATTGTTTTGGGAAGAGGCAATGTCTCCCTTTACAGCCAGTGTCAGTTATGATTCGAAAAAAAAATAATTTTGCTTGATACCAATCTTTAGTATTTATTTTCTGGGTAGTTGAAATACAGAAGCATTACGTTGTTCCCATATATTGCCGACAATGTTGACTCACACACTGTTTGGTTAAGTTTATAGCAACATTAATTGTGTTGTCTTTGCGCTCTCAAATATTTATAACGTTGTAACCATGTACTCTGAACATTAATTATATTCTTCAATGTTGTCCAACATAAGTGATTGGTTATTTTACGTTGGACAAATATTGATTTTTGTCGTCATTGGGCTTGCAAAATGCAGAATCAGCGGCCTTTATGATTTGTGTGGTTTTCCGTGAATTCATTCCATTATTATCTGTGGGGCCGTGGTACCCCATTGTGGTTATTATGTTTGGTCCATTCAAACATAACAGGATTGCAAACAGGATTTTGTTTCCCGTCATTAATCGTAAGCCACGCGTCTCGTTTTGGTTGGCTTATCTTAATGGGACGGGAGCACGCAACAACACGAGCGTTTTCACCAACCAATCTGTATTGAGTGAGCGGATCTTGTAGCTATTGTTGCCATTGTTAAAAACACAATGTTTTTTTTTATTTCTTCGTTTCAGTTTTGTATGTTGCGTAATGTAATTTTGAGATAGGTTTTTATACGGTCATGTGTTTTGATTTAGATGTAATGTTCTACTGAGACTTTATTGGAAGCTAATGTTTTTTTCAGGATTAAGTTACAAAATGCTCTTTATACAAGTGTTCATGGAAAAAAGTTTCTTATACTTAGTTTTATATAAAGTTAAACTATCATCAATACTTAATCGTATCCATTTAAATATTCATTTCTTCAGAATTTTGTCATAAATATTATTTATTTGTACAACAAAAATAGTTACTCAATTCATGTCTATAGCTAGGAATTGGTACAGGTACCTATCCAATAAGTATTTTGGTCAACATCAAGGGAGTGAAAAAGTGAGGAGATTTTTCTCAGCGCTAAAACCGAATAGAACTTTTGCAAATACTTCACGAAATTTAATGAAAAAAGTTGGGAAAATCTTCATAAAAAATTGCACCCTTTGAGCTAGAGCGGGTCTGATAAATTTTATTCAGGAATAATTAATCAGGGAACATTAATTCGAAAGTAGAAGTATTTAGGAGACCGGTGTTGATTGATTATGTGCATTTTTATTTGAGGTTATTTCTGGCGGCTTAAATTAAAGTTTTGTTTATATGACCCAATACCCAGAGCACCAATAAATGTATGTCAAGATACAACTTCTCAAACAATTCTATTACCCAAATGTAAGGCTATAAATTACCAACAAAGCACTCAAATTCCACATTGTACAGTAAATTCACGCAATTG
The DNA here is from genome assembly GCF_022581195.2 of Helicoverpa zea. NCBI lineage: Eukaryota > Metazoa > Arthropoda > Insecta > Lepidoptera > Noctuidae > Helicoverpa > Helicoverpa zea. The sequence goes on along the minus strand of NC_061466.1, from coordinate 6,414,122 downwards.
TCTTGAAATATACCACACCCGAACTATTTCGTACTGCATTGAACCTAAGGGATTTCGAATGCCTATGGTGCGAACTAGTTTCTCTGAGAGAATGGTTCTCGGTTTACGCATACGCAATTTGTCCAAAACGTTACCAATTTCCCGACCCTAGTTGATTGTTAATTCATAGACATTGTTGGCTGGTAGTTACAAGTTAGCAACTATAAACGGTGTTTGTCTTGTCCACAATTTAAATGAAATTATTGCCAATGAAGGATGCTCCTCGGTACGTCGTTAAATTTTAATTGAGTTGTAAATTATTTATTATTAATTTGCTCAAAGGCTTTAGTAATTTGTGCCAATTTACGCTTGTTACATAAATAGCTTCCGCGACTTTTTGGAGTATCTCTAGAAGCCTTAAGAATAAGAAAATAATTCAAAACTTATTTTAAATTATAAATTATGTGTGTGGAGAGAAACAATATTTTCTCTGACATCCCCATTACTATTAAGTTCGTTGTACTTGTTCGAAACTAATATTAATTAATTTCAATTTCAATGTTGTGAATATTCTGACAATGTATTCTGCATTGTAGGTTGTTGTAAAGGCTGTTCTGGAAATTGGTTTCACTGCTATATTCAAACTTAGCTTGAAAATTATGTGTTTGAACTCAAACAAAGCAAACGTTTCTAGAAAATAAAAAAATAATTAAAATCAATTCTAATGGCGCCGCCAAACAGTAATATTCCCTCGAAAATGCTGCATATAGCAAAAGCCGAGTTCATGCACTGTTTGTTTTCGAGTTTTTGTTGTATCATTTTCCTAACATTCAAATAGCGACGATAGCATGTGTGAATTCACTGAATTGAGTATCCATGAATGTAGACATACAACGCACGTCGAAATCGAATAAAGTGTCGATTCGATTCCAGCGAACGACGATTCCAAATAGTAACAAAATTCGAATCGGTTAATATGTTACAAAAATACGTCACGGAAACACAGGGACGTGGTAAATGGTACGTGGAGGCCATATCAAAATGTTCCCGCGCGCGCCACTGTGACGATGAACGCTTTTTTTTTCGAGGAGTACGAATATACGGGTTGGACACAGCTATTCATCTTTTGTTCAGTGAAATTTAAAAATTGTTTCTCTTTTACAACACAATTTAAAATTCTTGAAAATGCATCCAGCATTTGCTGAAAGTAACATCGTCTAAAATAAAAGCACGGATGAGATTTTTTATTCCTTTAGGCCCGCAAAAGGGCGAAATCTCGTTATTATCCCCACTTTGGACGGCTTGACGTCTCAAGGTTTCTTAATAATAATGACACAAGGAAATAGGAAACTCGTGTAATCCGGTATTCGTTTGTGTTGTGGTAATCCGACAGTGGGAGTAAACAGAACATGCAGTGTATCAAGTTATCTTCGCAACTCGTAAGAGAGCGAATGTCAGGGAGGGAAATTGATGACTGTGGTTGATACAGTGGCGTCTGATGTTTCAATCTTGCTGTTCCATTGATTTAGTGTTAATCAAGAGCATCTTTGATTTTCCTGTATTACGTACATTTACAACCCACGCTATATTTCGTAGAATATTGGACATTTGACCATTAGGTTGCGGCCAAACGTATTTGTTTTCCAAGTCCGCTGTTCATACACAATCAAATTTAGTATTAGGAAATTCTCGGTACTGCTTACACGAGTACGGTTTAATTTGAAATCTTATGTAACTGGAAAATTATTCGGTGAAATCGATTTAGGTTTACAGAGAAAATTATGTAGTATACTTAATTAAGCATGATGCATACTAATACCTAAGGAGTTCGCATCGTCCAGTCTTCTTGATCAGATCGTTGGCCGCGAGATACCCCTTCATTAAGTACCATCATTTTGAATGTCTTTCTCCAAAGTTTTATAAACATTCTCTGCTAATTAAAGTCCAATTGCCATGCATATCTTATGCAGGATCCAAATACAAAACTTCTTTAAAAAACAAAATTTGCATTTTAATTTTATTTTTCAGCATCGAAATACAAATTGCTAGATTAAAAAGTTCATTACACATTCAAGTTGTCAAAGTTCGTGATTCGAGATGTGGTATTCGACCTAACGCCAGAAGTTTCTTTCTCAACAAACAAGGTGTGAGTATGTAGCCCGAACTTCAACCGCGCTTGATTATAATTTATTAAGAACTAACTTCTAAATAAACTCCAACTCATAACTTAACTTCAAAATGTCTTTAAACTAAACTTTGATGAAAAAATAATAAAATATGCTGATGAACTTAAATGTAAATTAAGTTTTAGGACTCAAAATAAATTTTAAATATTTATGATTCGAGTTTAAGTTCGCGAGATAGAATTAGTTTTGCTCGATTATTTGTTGAAAGTATTAAATTGGATTTCGAATATTTAGGGCCTTACTACAAAAACCTTAAACCCTGTTTTACACTTGTCTAATAAAATTTTGGCTGCAAAATGAACCATATGTCAACGTCATAATTTGACATTTTTTTAGACAAGGCATAAACTGACGTTTAAAAGTTTTTGTGGTAAGACGGTTATAGTTTGTGTTTACAGCTTTTTCCACTTATAATATATTAGTAAGATCTTTATCACGTTAAAACATTATTCATTCATATTATATTCTGTTTCATCGAAATTTGTTGCTAAACGTTTACTTTTCAAAATTAAACAAAAAAAGAGTTTATTTATGAATATTAGATTTATGGTTTTATTTTTATTTCTGTATGGTTTATTTTTTATTATTAGATATGAGTAATAAAAATATGAAACAATCGATTCGCCAAAAAGACGGATAATATTTGTGAACATACTTATAACAAGAACACCAAAACGTAATAGATAAAATCAGACATTTATTATCCTTTAATTAAAAGAAGCACACACTCCTAGTCCCCTGGAGAAATTTCTGAGATATTAACACTTTTAAAACTAATATATGATAAAATATTATTCCTTTCACGAAGTAAATTAATTTATAAACCTGTTTTATTTCCTTCGACGCAGTTTTAGAAGGATATTCCGATAATGATATTTAAAGTTATACTTATTAAGATTTCCCAGTATGTATAATGCCTATAATAAAACCTTTATACATACGACAATTATATCTATTACAACTCTTGGAAAATAGTCGCTGATTCTGAGGTAAAACAGCAGTTATATAAAAACATATATTATCTCACCATTACCATATATTTTGTTACCTTATCGTTCATTCCAGCATTCGTTCACGTCCCCTGCAATTCATACTTCAACGTACACATATATAATTCAGACAACCCTCCAATAGAATCCCAGAAAGTTGATTTATGAAGACACCGACAACATCGTCTTTAAGAATAACAGTAATAAAATGCCTGAAATGAGTGATATGTTATTTGAACGAGCGAGTGTTTATGTCTCGCGATAACGGATTATGAACACGAAAGAATAGTGATAAATCTTTATTATCATACCTGCAATGTACTGTTACCTACGTTGTTTATTTTCAGTAAAGGAGAATTGTTTCGGTCCAAACACAAGATAAGGCGTGTTCTCCACTCTACACGCAATAAATCTTCAAGCACCTCGCATCCTGATTTATTCAGTCGATAATCTTGACTTGTTCGGAACTTATCTTCTCGAAAGTTCGATTTGAGACGAAATGTATGTGAATGAATTATAACGACAATGTATTCAGGGCTGACGAAATAACTGTCGCAGTCGTCGACAGTGTTATGGTAATCACATAATGTAACCTGGCTTGGATTAATGTCCGTGGGTGCGCTTGTCATACATTATAATAAGCACCACTTTTTTGTAGGCTCACAAAATTTAAAATGATTTTAAATAATTTTATTTACCAAGGTGTCAACAGATTTAAAAGCCCTGTACTGTTTACCCAGTGTTATGTTAATGTTTATAAAATAAACAGCACTATGGCCGTAGCCGCAAAAAGCATCAACGTTCGCAGCCGCTAATAATTTCACAGTTTAACTGAGTTGCCGGCAAACACGAACTTCGTCAAAGGGATTTGGCTAATTCAATTTCTGTGTTCAGCCACCGCCTTTCCATGCTTAGGTGGAAGAAAATTTGCGTAATATTTAATTTCTATACCATCTTAGGCTTAGCAAAATCTTTCCAAACTTTGAGATTATGCTCCTCGAAGTTGATTAAAATCTTAAAACTTCGCGACTCGTTATGCAAGCCTCGCGTTGGAAACTATTTGTAGAAACAGGGACAGCGTTATTGCTTTTACATCGGGGCAAATTGTCACAAAACAAAATGAATGAAAAAAAGAATTCTTTGTAAAGCCGAGCTAGAATGAGGACCCAGGAGACATTAAGCGCGCTTGTCCCGACGTAATGTATTGTTATCATATTATCCGGGGTCGGCTCTCAGATCTCGCTAATGTAACTAATGAAACGTGGACTTATATCCACATCCTCGCGATAATCCCCGCTCACTTTATGGCTACCTCGTCTTATCTTTATACACCGAAATGTGTACAAATTATACCGATTTCACGAGCTTGTCACGCGCTGTCCCCTCAATACAATGTTTTTATTGTATCACATCGAACTTTGCATTAAAAATTAATTCGATAGCTAATAACATGTGCAATACATCGTACATTTAAAATGTATTACCTGATTAGCAAGTATAAACAGGGTTCTCGTTAGTGAAATTATGCGGGGATGGAATCAATAAATAATTTGGGATGTTGATTCGCGAGATACAAAATTAAGTATTTATAGCACTTAACTGATATGTGACTAGCCGCGAATAAAAATAAAGCATTCAATGTTGAACTAAAACCACTACTTGGTTCATTTAATTTCACATGTAAGTGTGCACTTCAATGCTAAAATGTTGGTTCGTTCTCAATTACATTCATGTTAACAGTCTAAATGGAATTTGCAATTTAAAATATGCTCGATGATTTTGTCCGCATTTGTTTTTGTTATCTATTGAGCCATCGTTTAATTTTTGTTAAGCCTTACAATTTATTTGAATAACGGACCATGGTACTCCATTTTTGAAATGGCGATTATAATAATGCAATTATACTTAGAACATATTAGCACTTACCATTAATTATAAACAAAATACAAACATCAAATGTTAGTCGCAAAAACGTGATTTAAACTCTGAATTTAGGGACCAAATAAACCATGAATAATCTTTACAATCGCGGCCATAAAATGTTGAACACCAAATCCCTGTTGTGTGATATTATTTTAGTAGTTCACAACCTTGAACTAGTTCCTACAACGCTAGGCTTGGGAGACAAGTTTGAGCCACGAAATTTAATTAGCTGAAAAATGAATACCTGCCTTTGACACCGGCCCCAAATTGAGGTAGGGGAGGGGCATTAATTTTATAAAGCTGTGTCTTAAATTTCTTAGCGTAGTCTTGTGGGTGCTGTTATTTTTTAACCGACTTCCCAAAATGAAGGAGATAACTAGCTTTTTTATTGTGTCAGCTAATGTTTAGGTAGTAATTAAAACTTTCATTAAATAGTTTTATTTTGTACGTTGTGTATCCCAGGCATGTACTATGTAATTCCTGAGGTATTGATTACAAAAAATGATGGCAGCTTGAAAACATTGGAAAGGAAGTGTGGTTGCTTAGAATAGGAAAAATATCACAGTGCTAACCCTAGTCGTACTAACAGTGAAATATTTTGTTCTAAATTCTAATAATGTAATAATTAATACTACATATTTAAATGAACTCGGAGGATGATGATATTTAAATGAACGCTTTGCTCTGTGGTAACTTTATGAGCAGTTGTCGGTACAACCACGGCAATTATATTTAGCAGCATAAACTACTTGTAGTAGAATCGCTCCTATGGGATTTAATTGCTCAGTAAATAAGCTAGATTTTGGGTATTATAGAAGCGTAGTATATGTGAACTGTACCAATGAGCTTTGTAAGTGATCTGTGTATTGAATTTCCTCGTCTCAGGATATCAACGTACTCTATTGTCTTCTAGTAATTGAATTACATAAGTCACGTGACGGTTTAGTCTACGTGCGAAGTTGAGTAACTGCTAGTTGAATGGCCCTATTATGTAATACTAGCTGTTTCCACGGTTTTACACGCGTCTTTGTCACCTGATGATATTGTAGCAACCCCACTGTCAAAGAATTTTTGCAAATCGTTTCTGTAGTGTCGGGGCGTACCTACATATGTGTAGGTTACAAAGAAACAAACATTCATACAAACAAAAACAAAAGTGTCCTCTCTGTAATATCAGTTTGTATAGAATAAAAACACAAGTTCAAAACTGTCGTTTAACTTGATCTCATAAAGACCTCGGTCGAACAGGGTTACTTCTATTACATTAGGACTATTATTCTACAATGGTCAATCATTGTGAACTCTTTAGATATAATAGATATATGAATGTGTGATAGACAGACATTTATCACATCAAATACCACTTGTCCTTCGCAGATGATGTAAATACTGCCGTATATTGACTGGGTTGAATGATAAGAAGAGAAATAGAAAAGTAAGACTCGGTACATTTTGTAATTTAAATTTTAGTTTTTAAAGCCAAACAAAAAACCGTAACATATTTAAATATGTACATACTTGTGGTTTAAAAATAGCACACTACGGTCGGTACTAAAAAGCCATTGTCCATTATAATATTACTTACTCTTTACAAAAAATGTTAAAATATTTCCCAGAAAATGTTCACTGCATTTCATTCGTTTTAATAATCAAAATTGCATACTTTATAAAATGAAACTATGAGCAGCCTCTTGATTTTTAATGAAAATTTCCAAGATGGAGCGTTGTATTTTTTCGAACCAAATCGATATTTTTTCCCCAATAAAATCTAGATCAGATTTGGAGTTTTCCTCGAATCGACATTTCGCCAAGTTCCATAAACAGTGTGGATCGTATCACCCTTTATTCTTGAAAACATTTTGGAGGGGCTTAATAACGTTAGGTTGAGGATTTAGGAAATTGGAGCTTGTTTTTTGAAGCAGTTTAGGATAAACAGAATACGGTGGAACCTATCAGCTTAGGCGAGTGCATTATGAGATCCGACCGTTCAATCTATCCTAGGGATTGTATACAAAGAGCCCTCATTCTATAGGGCATGCCTACAAAAACGAGCTACTAATTGAAACTTTTATACTTGAGGGAAAATGGCTGGGAGACATGAATGGCCTTTTTTGTGATACTTTTGGATAAAAATGGTAATTGGTCACTCTTTTTATATTTTATTACTTTTGCATTGCATTGGTAGAAAAATTTCAGAATGGCAAACATCGTTAGGACTAAGGAAGTAAATAGGTATACCCTCTTTGCTTCGAAGCTACGATGTCTAAAGTTACAGTTTCGTTATTATCCTGCTGAACTCACTATCATTTATCAAATCCAAGAGAATTTACTGAATACTTACCTCATGTGCCAACTGTAACTAAGTATAATTTGCATTTTGATCACTAAAAGGACGTTTGAAAAGGGACATGCCACATTAAAGCGCTTTTAGACATCCGTTGTGCTCTAATTGTGACAGTCCATGACGTGACGGCCAAATTATGCATTGTTGCAATTTAAATCCAGCATCAGTATATGAGGATAGAAATTGCTATGCATTTTGTAACACATTTGCAATTATGTAGCAGTTGGTTGATAAATGTTGCCGCGTCTGATATGCTAATAACCATTTAAAAGCGTATTTATAACCATTTTTGTTTCAAAGCTTCAATTTGCTGAAATTTTCCACTTTCACCTGTGAAAATTACCGATTTAACACCTTCGCTGAAGTTACGACTTCGCTACGAAGTTTATACCCGTAATAATTTATTAGCAAAACATGAAAACACCGAAGTTTTATACTGTATGAAACAAACTTGGAGGTTGCCACCAAGTTAAGATTTTCACCTTGCTCGGGTACTTTGTTCTAGAAACGTATATGTATTTAAGATAAATGGACCTTTAGTTAAATGGCTTGTACGTTAAATTACTATTTGGGCATCCTCGAGCTCTCACGAAACATTTGTTCTAGCCACGAGAATAGATATAACTATGGTACATATATATGTATAAAGGTTCTTGTATAAGCTATGTTGAGGTCTATCATTTCGCTCAAGGGAGTCACTAACAAACTTCAAACTTTCAACTAGGCTCGTTTATTTGCATAGCTATTATAAAACCCCTCTTAATGTAAGGTTTATTGTATTCAGAAAAGAACTCTTTTAGAACAAAAACTTTTTTGAGAGCCAAAGTTTTTGTCGCAGTTAATTCATAAAGCCCTATTCTTTATGATCTTGGCTGGAATTGAAAATTCTAGTTTATAAAAATGAAAGTCATTTCTAAAAATAGGTATTTTTTAAGAAAACTTTCAGAATAGAATATGAAATGTGTAATCAGAATCAGTTTCATAAAGGCATGAATGTTTTTGACACTAAAGACAAAAACCCTCTGAGACTAAAATATTTGTACGAAAGAATATTTTCGGATACCGAGTAAAAATACATAAGAAAGTATAAAAAGCACTGCACATTCAGTCTCTAATACCATTGATAACAGGTTAGTCTTTTTATATATTTTTTTACCTATCACATTATTGTAAAGAAATTAGTTCAAATCTGACAGCAATTTCTTCATAACAAAAAATCGAAGAAGTGTCGAAAAGAAAATGAACCAACATGCTTAAAATGTCTGGAATAAGGAAGTGCTGTTGTAAAATTCTTGTGTGCTAAGTAGCCTAAGCCTCTCAAGTAGCTAGTGCTCAAGTAAAGTACACCGCGAGGCAAAAGGCAAGTGTCTTTGCCGTCTTCTCTAGTCTAGGACTGAGGTGGTAGCCAAAGACTAAAGAAACAAAGACGGACCCGACAAACAAAATTTATTTATTTAAAAACACCTTAAACTATCTTTACAGGATTCTCTCCTAATACGACAGCTAAGATCTAAATAATATTTAAAAACTACATTTTTTACAAACATGGTACCTATTACGTCTAAGGTTTCAAATAAAGTAAAAATTTATTAATTCTGTTTGGAACATAAAATATAAATCGATCAAGTTTACAATTTCTACGGCACAAAACGTATAGGTAATACGATTCAAAGAGTCTATGCCTATGTGGCTAATAAAATAATAAATCAGTGTGTATGTTTTACACTTGAAGGGCTGTCCTGTTCTCCGATCTATAACTCCCCGAACTCACTTCATACTACTTCATTTATTTGACTGTCTTAGTTCTATATGCCATTTGATTTGTACACCTACATTTTTACACTGACCAGCCAGTATGGTATCGGGCTGCAATTCAATGATATATCTTTATTTCCATAATCTATAATACGTACCTTCTTACGGTAACTTCATCAAAGAATTTGAAACACTTCGGATTTTTGTACCGGACTTTCTATTGTGTTATTGTCTATTGTTTATTTTGTGATATTGTCCAAGTTTAACGACAAGATTATACTTCTAGCGCAGTTTATATGAAAATATTTTGTATGCCGTATCTTGGATGTAGACTGAGATCTGCAAAGTGGTGTAGAGAGTAGTAAAGGAATAAGGTATATAAGGAGTAGTAAGAGAATTGCCCTATACTATCGTGATATTATCATAAGTATTGCTTGAAAGTTGACAGGCTTTTTCATAACTTTAATTACCTTTGTTTATTCACAACAATTGAATAAAGGTAAAATTACTTTAACTGCTAATTGCCTTTTACACAATAAGATTGTAAAATAAATTAGATAAAATGCTCCTAAAATTTTACGGAACAGATGGAACATTTACTTTCTGTGTTCAGAATGATTTTCCTTGTCCAGTAAATAAGTTATGTTTATTCAACAGTGTTTAACTTTTTAATATTCGAAAGAACAAACAGCAATCCAATACTGAAAACAAGATTAGGCATAAAATTAATTAGAAAATATTAATTACTTCTCTTCGTGAAACTGTTGCCAACTGGAAGAAATGGACGAAAACTTCAAATGAATGTCTACCGCGATTCAATTGATTTTCTTTCCAAAAGGAGGTCAGAAAAACTGTAGGCATGATTTAGAAACCCAATTTTTTTCGTACATCTTTCACTTTATTGTGAAACAGTTAACGCAGTAACCCTCGAAAAATAGCGGCGAAAAATCCTGTTTTTTTAGATTTTAAGCAACGGATCCAAACGAGTACCTACTACATGCTGCGGACCGACCAAAAAGGAAAGTCGAATACCCAAATCCCATGCGAATTCTGTCGAAGCAAAACAGCGCCTATCCATATAAAAGAAAAATAAAAAGCGCAGGAAATAACCAAAATCCTTCCTTCCTCAGAAAAGAGGGGAGAACAAAAAACAGGTGTGTTTTCTTTGTGGTAAAATAAAAAAAATATAGGTACTCAAGTCTTGTGTTGGATGATTTCACGCGTGTAGACTGTTTCCGTGGTGTGGTCGCTTCGCAAACCAATGAGGACAATAAATTGTGGAGTGTTCAACTCCCCGAAAGAGATTTAAGGCAGTCGATAAGCGACTGTTGTTGAAGGCGCTCACAGAATGTTGAAGGTGACGCGGGATTTATGCGTCACGGGAATTGGTAACTGGTCAATATTTTCCCGGAAAAATACTGCTTGTTCAGACTGAAAACGACTTGAAGTAAATGCAGTAGATTAAGATGGATGCTTTACTCTCTCCATTGGGAACTGAAGTCGGTAGTTTTAAATGTTAGAAAATAGTTTCACCAATGTAGCATAATATAGATGGATATATCAACTTGTTTTACTGTACTGATTGCCAATCTTATATGGTTTAATTTCTTAATTAGTACATAGTATAGGTAGCTTAATTAAATCGTGTGTTGCTAATTTAATAATGCAGGCTGAATCTCGGTAGCGGTTTCACTAATATGATTTTGAATCCTGGTCAATCAGAAGCAACCTTCTTGCGTATGTATTAAACAATGTTTACACCGATAAGCAAAGTCATCATGTATTGTCGTACATATGTATTGTCTTAAAATACTGTTCTATAGATTAAAGAATCTTCTAGAAATGTGTTTATTATTTATCTTTTATTTATTTATTTTATACACTGTATTTGTAACTCAAACGTTAAAACAGTTTATAGCTCTTCGCAAATGCATTGGCCGTTACCTGGGTTTAATTAATCAAGTTTATAGAGGAAATGACGATTAAATTAGGATTCCGCTGAAATGTAATGAAATCGTATTTCGTCGATCCTGGGAATTCAAAGATTATCTTTATGTTTACGACTGATTTATTGACGTTGTTTTTCAAAGCGATAATTATTACTTAGATAAAATTGAAAAAATATAAACGTAGGTATTTTAGAGATAAGGAGGAGTACTAGTAGTTTGTCTATTAAAATCATATGAACAGAAAGTAAATAACCAAATTGTGGCTCCGTGAGATTATAATACCCAAACTATAACCCTCTTATTATAAAAACTGCCGCAAGTAGTGGTTTAAACCAGACTGAAGTCGTCTTGGTTTGTTACGGTACTTACGATAGTCTTTACATCCTTATTACAAAACGTAGACTAAGAGAAGACGGTTTAGTACTTCGATTTGTCTGTGGTTCAAATAATATCCACAGATTATAATCAACAAATATTTAAATCATTCGTTAAATCGTTCCGAATTCTATGCGCCGTTCCTTTTTACATTATTTTGTTAAATCTATTTTGATGAAAAATAAATAACTATGACAATAAAAAAAATATCTCTGCATTTGAAAATATTACTATTTATTATTTAAAGGTAATTTTATATTTCTAGTATCTTTTAACGATATATATGATCCAATTATTCTCTTTTAAACAACTATTGAGTTTGCGCGTACAACGGAACGTCAGCGCGCGTATCCGAGTTATGTTTTGTTTTTAGGTTAGAAATAACTTGGATTATTTTCATCCCGATTTAAATGATTAAATAAGACGTTGTGCATCTAATTAGAACCTCTTCAAAATTAAGTGCGCAATAACTTACACACAGAATATCGTCTTCATGGATGTTTATTTATTAATTACAATACTAATATTTACAATACATATTTACAATAAAAATCAAAAACTATCCTAGTAAAACAAACAACTAAAAAGCGTCAAAAAATTCGTCCCCATCGCTGTCAACTGGGAGCGTGCCCAAGAGGCTGGCAGCATTACCTCGTTGGATCGCCATGCTGATTCTTTGTCCGAGGTAATAGCCAGCCTTCTGGTCACGAGAAGCGTCAACCAGTCGCCTAGAAAGATCTTTAAATAGAATGTGGGCATTCGGACCCCACGACCCGAGGGTTTCAACCCCAAACGGTTCGAAAATATAGTTTCCGACAAGGCCACTATATTTCCGCCGCTTGAGGTTCTCCGCAGCCGCAGCGGCAGCAGCAGCACAGCACGCAGAACTTGGAAGGTGTGATGGCGCAAGAGTATCGACACAGGTTGCGTCCCATACTAAAGGCCTACCCATCTTCCAAGGGAATAACGACATGCCGTCTGGTCTCTTACCGTCGTCGCGTGCCAGGCCGTTTGGTTCTAATACAGCTGGTACCCCGACGGCAACAAGAGCTCGACGTATAATGTCATTTATGTTTGCATGCCGCGCAATACGGCCCGCACTGCGGCTGCACGACAGGCCGTGGTGTCCGAGGCTGGTGACAGCCTCACCACAGTGGCAGCGATGAGGGGAGCAGCACGGTGCTCCTATACGTAAACAAGTAGCGAGGCGGAAAGTTGTATCGTCAAACATGGTGCCAATGTTTGACGACGGTAGTGCCTGAAGCCAAAGCCCCGACTCCCATCTACCCACAGCCAGTAGGCGCGCTCGCTCAGCAGGAGTAATTGCCGTTTCTATCAAACTATTCCGGGTTACTCTGCAGAGCGGCTCATCCCACTGTCTTTGGGAAGACGGGTTGCTGGGTAAATTTTCGTTCGGGCAAGTAATTTTCCATGCATCCATAGCCTCGGCTAAATACGGCACCTCGGAATCAGCCAGTGTTGGAGTAAGAATATTCCTGGTTAATTTCTCGGTGCCGTGAACCGAGGATATGAATGCCGGTAAACTAATACTGGTAATTTTGCGGACGCCGAGACCTCCCATCCGGATGGGCAATGTGGCTTGTTGCCAGGCTCGGTCGTCCAGGGCCACATTGAGAATGGAGCTGAGGGTATGGCGGATAATTTTATCAATTGGGTCTAAAAGGTGGCTATGTTTAAAGAGATGAGAAGAACGGAGGTAATGTGTAAATTTAGGACCAAAACAGCAGTGTCGAATAATTGTGATGGCCGAATGCATTGATATTTTCTGTAGGCGTTCCGAAATATCGATGAAATTATCAATTTTTTCCGAAATAAATGTAGAAAAAGATTGGTCTAGGATGGGAGCCCCAAGGAGGCGGAGAGACTGTTTATCTATAATTTTAATCTGTGGTGCTAATTATTGAAATTTGGATATTGTCATTTGTCTGTCAGTCGTGTCAGTAATAAATAATTCACATTTTGTACAATTTAGTTCTAAACCAATGGAATGAAATTTATGTTTTAAATGAATGAAATCCTGAAATACGGTCTCTACATCGCCTCCCAGGGTCCCATCATCTAGATACCAAACGTTGAATTTGGAATTTAGCTCTCGAATGATCGGGTGAATGGCTAGGCTGAAAATTACCATCACCTTGTTGGCATCCGACTGCAGATTCTAATAGGTTGTCCTTATAAAGTAATTTTGATGGGTGCCTGTAACACTGATAGAGAAAACTATACATTTTGGGTAATTCTTTTTGTGCTTCAGCCAACAGGGTGTCCCGGTTTACGGAATTGAAAGCATTTTTGATGTCAACCTTCAGGATGACCTCTCCTTTGCCACAATTTAGGTAGGCCGACAAAGCGTGTACGGCAGCCTCGCAGCCCCCTTTGGAACCGTATCCCAACTGTAGGGGCTGGAATTTTTTCGAAAGTTCCTCACTGTAAAATATATTATATATATCATATATTATACCTTCAGAATATCGTGTGCATTAAATTACCAAAAGAAAATGAAATAACAAAAAAAGTAAAAAATTATATTTTATTCCGATGTCTATTTATACAGTCAAACGCACTGATACATGTTGGACACTGTTCTTCATCACACAATCTTGTTCCCTTTCTCACCTTGGCATTTTTGTACATTTTAGCAAGCTTCCAGCCTTTTACAAACATTGCATATTATTGGCAGAGATACGGCGTGAAAAACGCCAAAATAGTCTTGAATCTGTAAATAAACAGTAGACTGTATGATAATCTGATATATTTTCGAAGTTTCATCAAAATCCGTGTGGTAGTTTATGCGTGGAACACAAAGAAACATCCATAATAAAAACTTCGACTCGTATACAATTAATTAGGATTTTTTGGCAACCTACTTGCACTGTAAAGGTTACTTACTTTATGGCGAGCCCAGTTGAGCAGCATAGGATCATCCTGGATCATCATGGATTATCATCATGCATTCAATTGACTATTATTTCGAAAAACGTAAATCGATATTTATATCGAAAATTGTCGTCAGGTAATTTGAAGAGATTTTCTCGATGACGCACTCTGTTTGGTCCCCGGACACTCTCAATAGTATTCTAACACATCCAAGTATTCCAAATCACACATATTTATATCCACTTTCGTTTTTTTTCATCACAAAACAAATAACCTCAAAAGTAAATAATGTCGGAATTTGACATTTGTCGACTAAGTACTGCAGTTAAACTAGGGGGCTCGATGGTTTATCTTTTGTACTACAGATAGTAATAGGACTTGCGATAAACTGCGTTTTGTAATAACGTTTTTTCAAGGTCGTACTTAAAGGTGGATTAAAGGTAGTACAAAAGCCGATACTTATTGATACCGCGTTTTATAATAAGAGGGTAAGAGTATAAATTTTTCGAAATCCTCAGATTACAACTCGTTTTTTGGAGTGTTGCTTACACCCCAGTTATGTTTACAAAACAAACGTGAGAAATGATTAGACGAAAAATTTATTTTCCTTATAGACGAAACATAATCCCGTCATCAGCCCTAATTTTCCCCACAACAACACACATCTCTTATTCGGTTATTATTTCCTCTACACTTCCCAACATTTACCCACTAACACAAAAATAAGCGCAAATGGATATTTACAACAAAAGTGTACAATATCAAAGGTATAAAATGTCACTAAAGGATATTTTCGTTCGTAATACTAGCTGCAGATAACCTTGTTCTGAAGAATAACTAACGATATAAAGCACTTTCATGTATGTACGCGTACTGAAGTACAAAGGGTGCATCTATGCGTTAAATGCATACTAAATCGCTCGGAAGCTAGCGTAGGTAAGGAGATCTATTTTTAGTCTATGGCAGTTTTAGCGTCCATATTACAAGTTGTGATTTTAATGTTATGTTGGACCTAATTTCGGGACTAGGATGACCTGGATTTAGAAGCCTGACTGTCCCATATGTTAGTAATAACTTTAAAACAAAATAGCATCAACTCATGTAATGAAGTGCACGAGTTCTTTATGTAGGTCTTTATTAAATAACATCTCTGTTTTTTTTTCTACATAAAAATACTCCGGTACGAGTGATAAATACATTCCGGATAATTGAAAAAAAAGCATTCCTTTGACACATACGGATATAAATGTAAGCTCAAGTTAATTAAAAGAACGAAGTAAGAATGGTTCTATTTTTCTTCTTCTCTGTATTCTGTGTGTGTGTACATAAATTGTTAAATAAATAAATAAATGGTTTATTAATAACGTGTTAATTAATCGAACTAGCTATACTACGTGTAAAATTATTTTAAATTATAATAATTTTTGTATTCAATCACTTTACACGTTTTTAGATTGTAAGATAAAAAGTAGGTCTCCAACATAATACGAATTAATAAACGAACCACCAGCCATACTATGTACGAACGTAGTGCATCGGAAATACCATTGTTTTACTAGTTGACTAAAATTTTAGTCCGAACAATGCTTTGGTACCGATCCAAGAATGAGTTAAATAGTCCAAAAGAATGAGTTTTCAGTGCTACACTACATTTAAAATTACTAACGAGTCTACTCTATATACAAAGAAATGAAAAAGGTCAGTTTTTGTTTATTTTTATTTAGATTTTTTTTGGAGTTTTAACGTTTTTATAATAAGCTTATAATAATCCTGCTATTGGTGGTCAGGGCTCCGTAAGAAGGAAATAATCTACCAGTTTCCTGTAAGTTTTCTTTTTGCTCAAAATCATGATCGTCTTCCGTTTTGCATCTATACACAAATTATTTAAACAAGTAATAACGATTTTAACTTATTTGGAATTCTGTCCAGTGAACTATCAAAGAGAACTTCAGATTTCCCTGTTTATCACTTTAGTCTAAATAACACAAGCAATTAATCAAATGAATTACGTACCACAAATTAAAAGTAAGTATTTCGCCAGTTTAAATGACCAGTTAGAGCACGAAATATTCCGGGAATGCAACTCGGATTCAGGTCCTACTTGTAGTTTAAATAACAGCATAAAACGGTTAAAATGTGGCACAAAATAAGATTTCTTATTATTCTATTTTGTTCTCTTATAACATTAAACTGAATAAAATTATTCCTTACACACGAAAGCATTTGTTCAAAGAACGTTCCTGCGATTTTATTCGTTTAGCACATTTTTGTAAGCGGAATACTTATTTGCTGTTGTAAAGCTTATTCACATAAGTTTATTAGCGTCGGAACCTCTCGTGAATGTAACCGCAGATTTTAATTTCGCCGCTTGTGCTCTTAATTTAGTGTGCGCTACTTCCGAGCTCCCTGCGTGCCAGTTTCGCACTCTCTCACGTAATATAAAAATGTTCTGCTACATGCCCGAATACCTCTTTATATAGAGTAATGTTATCAAACACAGCTACGGATGGAGCCAGCCATTCTCCCTGCTAGTCTGAAAGCTATTTATTTACCAGGTTAACCACGTAAAAGGAAGTCAATGACGTAACTAAACGGTCGGTTGTTTAAAGTGACTTTTGCCCTCCATTGTCTGGCGTCACAAAGACTAGCATAGGTGAACCTGATTATAAAACGGTCATTGGAACTCGGTTAAAGATACGTTTAGTTTTTGTTTAAATTTTCTAATACATGTAAGAGGTGTAATTTACTTTGATCATAGTGCAAGTTTGTAATTTGAACAAGAAAAGCTAAAATGAAAAATCGATCGAACACACTAGCTGTTCGATCACAAAGCGCTCAAGTGGTTCAATTAATTATATCAGTTAGTTTTCCAATAATTGCTTCGCTACTTGCCAACGCTCCGGCTGAAGTAGGTTCGTTCTTCTCTCAGTTTGACTTTTTTCATTGACTTCGTTTGTAAAGCTTTGTTGATTTCCCTTAATGGAAAATTTTCAATTTCTTTGGGAAGCCGTTCTCCGGCGAATGCGAGAATCTAATTCGGTACTCCTCACGAGTTTTTAGATAGGTATACTTTAGTCGTAATTGTTAAATCTGTGTGGGAGGGTATTACTTAAGTGTTGAAATTCGTTGCTTATTTCTCTATTGTTTTGTCGACATAGAAAAAACGATTGCTATTCAGCTTGGTAGAGAGACGGCGAGTCTTTATTTTGAATTTTGTCCTATTTAAGACCTTTGAAATTACTTTGTAATACCATCGTGATTGGTAAGATTTGATGAGAATTTAAAAGGAAGTTAAATTGGAAATTTGTAAAGGTCTGTTGGTACCCGGCTTATATTTCATTTTTCTCCACAGCTGTAGACATTTAAGAAGGCTTTTAATAATGGATATTCTATAGCATTACCTATTTACAATAGTGGAAAAATAAAAAGTTAATTTAATGGAATGGATCTTTTTCTATTTTTATTGTAGTAACTTTATCATACGCGATTTTAAATTGGACCGTCCGCGTCGGCAAGAATAGAGATAAAACGGTACGGTGCAGTTTTAATTCGGATCCAAGTGTAGGTTATTAAAATTGTTCTCCGTATGGTGCTAATTTCTAGTAGCCTTGAAAACTGATTACGAAGGTTCCATTTCAAGAACAAACTGTTAGAAATTGTTCTCAAAAGAGATGGCTTCAATAGTTCCACATGCTACAATAAAAAAACTTATACAATAAGGAACAGACAAGATTTTGAAAATGTTCAAAATATACAATCGTCGAGAGAGAGGAAGCTATTATTATTATTATAAACTATTTATTATTTACGACGCTCTTCGAAGAACCAATTGTAAGTTTTGCAAGCTCGAAACGGTTCGATTCTACTGAGTTAGGGGCAGCTCATAGTGTCCTAGTTAGAATTTTGAAGATGAATACCAAAAAATCCTTTCAATTATTACGTGGATTATGGACATTAAGTGGGCCCAATTACGTGGTCCCTACTTAAACTGAGCAATGAGAAGGTATAGGTTTGACTTTATGTAAATAAGGTCTGACCATCATAATTCCTCCCCGCTCCTCTAAAAGGTATTTATTTACCTACGACATTTTTAACGACGGACCCAATTATTTTTGACAAATCAATTTTTTGAATCTTTGTATGGATCATTTCGTATTCTCTCTTGTAAGAAATATTTAAATAGAAAATTGATAAAAATACCTATGCCAGATAAAAAGGTGATATCCTACACCTACCAAATTTCAGAAAGACGCCCAAGCGCAAAGTAAAGCGAGGATTTTGGTTTGGCAAACATAAATATTTCCAATTTAAACAACATTTAGAGGAACGTGAAATTCTTTTCAGCAGTGTGAGCGTATCTTTTGAATTTGTTTACGTAGGTGTGGCTTGAGAGGCGCTACAGAGCAGTTCCTATTTCAATATGCAAGTGAGCGGTTGGATCGTGTCATGTCACGTCGTAAATTTGAAACCTTTTCAATAATACATCAGAGATTTTAAAAGAAAAATACTGGCAATATTTCCAATAGAGGTAGGAATTCCAAGCAGATATGGGCTGGAGCTTTTGCCGCTATCAATTTCAAAAACCTATTAAAGAAATTATTATTTGAGCAACGGGCCCGTATTCTGAAATAAACTCTTCCACATAGTATTGACATCACAACACCAAAATATCCAACACATGTTGGCTTCCAAGGAGTCAACAGTAGACTGTATGCCGATTAGCAATGCCAATAGAGAATGATGACGAGGAGTTTACAGAGCACAAGTCGTTAGTCTAACTCCTGTGTGAGCTATTAAGCAACCCGCTTTTCCATAATTGACTCCTGAACTTGTGCACAGCAATAAGTAGTTCGTATCAACTGTACGTGGTTTAGTTAATGATCGAATATTCATAGGGAAATATGATGGAATTGTCGTCAAGATGTTATAAGTTGCTATTTGGTTTTTCAAATAATTCGTTGTGAAAATGACTTAATAAAAACGCTATCTCTTAATAAACTTTAGTGGTGAAATCTAGCTAACAACTATTAGAAGAGAAAGACCACAAAGGTGTATTTTAAGCTGCATATAAAACTTAACACACCACCATTCAATCCAGAATTCCAGTCACGCTTTCAAAGGCATTCGTTTTTTCATACGTGCCAAACACACAGTTTCTAATTCCTGCGAAAATGGAACACAAAATTTAAAGCGATATTCGATGCGACCGACCGACTTGGATGCGATGAAATGCCTTTTTCAATTCTCCGACGGTATCGGATGCGTGGAATAAAATTCACGTCTTGGGCACGTGAGCTTTGTGGCACAGATGCCAGCGAGAGCCGTGACTCGAGTCTTGAGTCCTCTTTTGCGGATGCAAAAAATCGCAACTAAATATTGGGACTTTAATACGTCACTGTAAGGCTGTATCGAATATTTTGTTATGTAACGTTATCGAGGTTTTTCGGCCTGTAAGCTCGGTTTAGACCCGCTAGTCTCGGGGATCGGTGTAGGATTAAAACCTGATTGGATTTTCTTGGTGAGTTTCGATCCTTTTTTTTTTCAAATTATACGTATTGGTGTGTGCATCGACGGTATGTTTTCGTGATTAAGCACCTAGATAATATCAATTCAACAGAATTTAATCTTGTAAAATAAATGGGTTAAACTTTTGTCAACACATATTATTCAAACTAATTAAGAAATCTTACATATACGGAGTGATAAAAATCCAAACTGAGCGTTGAAGTGCGAAACATAAATTCAGGACTTTAAAACAAATACCTTAATGGTATAATCCCAAAGATCCATTCATCAACATTTTCCAAAAGCTCTAAGTACATTTGATAAATGTTTGTTAGCGCAACTAACAACTTGTGACTAATCTCTTAATCTCGCTTGGAGCTAAGACGCTGCACTCCGACACTTGCATTTCGTATTGTCACGACTTGAATAAAGCCGTCCGAACTTCGCTGTTATTGTTCTGAGATCAAAGGTTTCAAATTTGGATATTAAGTTACCCAGCAAATGTTGAGAAACTATTGTCTGCTTAAGTTTTAGACCAATTATAGCATATTTGAGTTAACGAGAAAATCTCTCTTTTGTTTGTTCATTAAAATTCTACAGTTAGTAAAACAATTATAATCTTGTTTAGAATTTTTTATACGCAATTAAATAAGTGTCTTTAATATATCTTCAGAGATTCCCAAATAAAGTAAGTTGTTTTCGAACGAATAGCTAGAAAATAAATCCACTTATTTTCTTCCTACGGGTAATAAACTAGTCAAGATACTGATAACTTCCTCTGCACTGCAACGAGAAAAAGAAAATTAAGTTAGCGCACTGTAAAGTAGACGCAACATTTATTATTATAAAACTATGTTAAATAAAATATCATTGCACAACAAAATATACAAAATAAATGCAGTGAAACAGTAAACTTGCCGATCAAATATGTTAAGACGGCGATTTTCCGTATCTCATAAATAATTTAGTTAAAAATATGGCGGTCTCGTGCAGAGGAGACGACATCTCTTGAGAGAGAACGCTAAGTAAATGCAGGAGTAATGCTCAAACCGCCGCGGGGTAAAGTTGCAGGCACACTGGGACCGAATGGGCCACAACATAGTTCCACGACAC
Organism: Helicoverpa zea; assembly: GCF_022581195.2. Classification (NCBI taxonomy): domain Eukaryota; kingdom Metazoa; phylum Arthropoda; class Insecta; order Lepidoptera; family Noctuidae; genus Helicoverpa; species Helicoverpa zea. The sequence goes on along the minus strand of NC_061466.1, from coordinate 6,393,109 downwards.
GGATTGTGCATAACGAGAGCTTCTTCGTAAAACTTGTACTGCTATTATATGGAACTGGGTGTGTTTTTAGTTTGATAAATATTTTGTATAGGATTTTAGATTTATTTATGCGTGGTTTAAGTAGTAGGGTATGGGATATTGTGAGACGTGAATTTTTCTAGAGTTTACGTAAGAAAATTCTTGTATCAGGCATAAATAAGCGAGGCATATTCTGAGGCTATTTGAATAAATACAAATTCAGATTCATTTATTATCTGTTAAATAGACGTAGGCTTTCTTTTAATCCAATTGGTATATTTTATTTTTTCTGACTTAAGAGTACTTTAGTTCTACGACATCAAATTATCACATCGTTTTATGTAAAAAAAACTAATTTAACTATAAAAAATTAAAAATCTTAATTCTATTCAACCTCAAAAGCCCTTCAGGTGCTTTTAAAGGTAACAATAGTAGTTGAAACTTCGTAATATCTTCATAATAAAGTAATTAAGTGGACTCAATGACGCTTATGTTTCAAGCACGAACCAAATTAATTATACCCATGATGACTTTGTACTCTTAAAATACGTAAAACTCTTAACTTCGTATAGGCTGGAACTCTCTTAGAAGAAAGCTAGTAATCTTAAACAAAATATTATTAGTCTAGAGAGTAAGTTTTCTAACATCGTTAAGTTATCAATTACTTTAACATATCCAAGCTGGTGATAGGCTTTTAGCTAACTTATTGCAAAGGAAAACAATAATTTAATTTATTACTAGGTTTATAAAGGACAATGCTCAAAAAAAACCCAAGCCCGGCGCAAAAGAAAAGTAATTCAAATTATAGGTAATAATAAGTAATAATATACTGCATAGTAGGCATCATCGAAATTAATGGCTATATGTGTGAAATTGTTATTTGATTTTACAGGGGTAACATGAGCAGCAGGGACTTATAGTTTAATTAAAGTGCTATCTGAAGCAACAAACAAGTAATATGGCATGTAATAAGCTTCTCCAAAAAGATAAATCAATACCGATGTACAGCTCGGGACTTTGGGATGCGACTCAAGCTTGTCCCAACTTAGGGTAGGCTAAGCATGTGGAACAGTTCGCGCATCCCGCAACATTTTTGGATCATGTCGTGTTAGGAATAGAGAATCGATGACTTTTAAGCGTATATAATTATTAAAATGAAAAGTACATTCATAACGTGTTTTAGTTCTATCATCTTATTATCTTGTAAAAGTAGGTAGAATAGTGGAGAAGTTGCGATAAACATGTCATTATGTACACTCTTAAACCACAACTGTATCTATTTACTGTTTCTTTTACTAATACATTATGTTAGCTCTAAAATCTCGAGTAGCAATGTGGCGCAGATGTTAATATTCGAATAGCAATTTTACACATATAGCCACTGATTTCGATGATGCCCCCTATGTAATATTTAATAACTTATTTTTACCTATATTTTGAGTTAGATTTCTTTTGCGCCGGGCCTGGGTTTTATTCTCATACTTCATGAGCATTGTCCTTTAGCAAAGTTTTCTATTTTTATTGCATATCGCAGTAAATTGAACTTGGTAATTAAATTAAAAAATATAAATTGAGTGTAAATCAGTTACAAAAATATTTACCTAGAAAGATGTTTGCAAAAATGGTAAAATATTGGGTATAATGTTAAATAAAATATTAAATAAAATATTTTTAGTACTGACACAAGTAAATTGTAAACATTGTGTGTGCACAAATTAGTATTGTTTACATCTACAGCACATTTAAATACATATCAAAACTAAAAAATACTGTCTCATTTTTGTGGCTACACAGTGTATGAAAACATTAAATAAAGCCAAAGCTACAAGTTTTATTCCCCACTTTATAACGCACAGCACAGCTTTATACAACAAACTTAAATAAATCATTTCGCTCAGTGTGCACATTGCGTTGGCAAGCGCATATGATAAATGTGACGTCACTGCTAGCGACGTGATCATCACGACATACGGAAAAGTGCACCAGACATGAGCTTTTTAAATATATCGGCTTTTTAACTTTAATTAAAAAAAAAATATTATAAGTAGGTATTAGGCGCATGTCACGTAAGTAATTCAACTTGGAATATTTTATTGTTCTAGTCATTCATATAAATATCTGACTATGTTTCGAACAATAGAGATTCGCTCTTTAAGAAAGCATTACAGTATTTATGTATTGAGTTACAAATAACTACGTGTTTAAAATATGAAGGAAAAAAAATATCAAAATAAACATTTATGATGGAAAAAATAGATGATATAACTTTAGTCAAGGTTTTCATATGGCCTCTGCACCTGTACTTAGCACAAGAAAAAAAAACTCAATCGACATTTCTGCTTTTCTCTCTTTCAAATGAAATACGTGCACCGTATACTAAATTAAATAAATCACCTGACAATTGAATATCAGGATCTCGGTGTGCACATTGGCAAGCGCATCTGATGAAATTGATGTCGATGCTCGCGACGACTCGGTCGTGTTGCGTCTTATGGTAACCGACAACCTGTGACTTTACTTACGAATTTTACTAGTAGATTTTGTGGTAGTACATTTTAATATGGATATATTTTTAATATAAATAAACTTCTAGATTAAATATTCTTCAAGAGGAATGCGCATTTTTTGAAGAGAAATGGGCTTAAAGTGCATCTGTTAATTAGATCGATTCTGAGAAAACTAAGTGGGTGGTTTTTTGCTTATCTTATTCTGTCTTTTTAACTAAACAAGCCGATTACCTGATTTATCGTGTTATTAAATGTAAATTTTGACTTTTGTCCCGAGTACAAATTAGGTAGATACCAGGACTAAAAAATAAAAATGTGGTAATTTATCCTCACATCCAAATTATTTGATATCTATATGAATATACTACGTGAAAGTAGTTTTCGTTTAATCTTAAATCTAAGTCATGTTTATGTAGAAGATTCGTAAAAATATATTCTCTTCAGATCCCAGTCTGTGAGGGATAAAAGTGAGAATGACCGCGTTTCGATCACTGACGCTATATGCTAAAAAGGATTGAGTATTCTTAACACTTTTCGTTTTACCTACGTAGACGATACATTTACTTTCTATTTGTTACGAGACTCGCAAAAAGATTAAACCAGCTGAGTGAGCACCGTCCATCTACTTATTGCCAACACTATTTAATAAATTCTCCTTTCTCAAGAGTGGAATTCTAACTGCAAATCCCGATAAAATCATTTGCAATTCTAGGGACGAGACGCTTTTCTTGCGCTTTTCGTCTAATGCTGAAGGAGATTAATTCTATACCCGGAGCTAAACGTCAATAAAACGGGCGAAGTATTTTTGGCTGGAATTAATATTCTTGTTTACTTGACCTTTGCTTCACAGGAGGGTGAAGATGTACGAACATATGAAGTTGATTCGGCTCCTCGTTCGCCTTGTATTGTTTACCTTTGAAATTGGATATAACGGTAGCGTTATCAGAGGGATACTAGGACTGAAAATTTAATTACGCTTCGTTGTTCTACGGCCGTCTACAGGAACTAGAGAATAATCTTTTAGCAAAGAACTCTAAGTACCTTTTGAAGCACGATTGAAATTTGTTCTAGAATAGTCGTTTAATCCCCTCTGCTAATGTGTTGATTTACACTGTTTGAAAGACTTTCAATCCTTTTTATTTGGTTGTTGAACTTTGAAAGAATTTTGTGAACCTTTCACTAATCAATCGTCAAATACATTGCCGTTTATAATGACAAGCTCACAATTGAATACCCGATCACAATATGTACGACCAAATAATCCATTTGTCCCCACACATACCACACTGCATATTGTTCAGTCAAATATGGTAAAATACCTCGAATGTTATTAACTGGCATTGGTTATGATACGAGTAGGTATTGAAAATTGGTATGGATAGAAATAAAAGTCCTTTACACAATCTAGATTAAAAAATCGGGCATTTTTTAATTTATTTGTGTGGCAAATATTTATTTATGGGAATTTTAAATATTTGACACATTGTCACAACGTAATGTCGTTGCTGACAGTACAAACCCATGTCTATCCCTGTTTTTGCTGATTTGTAAATACGTAACTTTAGAAGTTATAACAACATCAAGGAAAGTTTTCTCAGAGCATTTACGGGAAGAAAATGTGTGAAGTGAAACTGAAAAATCAACTCATGTATAATATATCATTCTGATACATAAAGCCTTCGCGGAGATGGTACTAGAAAGCGAGCTCTGAACATAAAGTATTTTTAGATAAGTGATTTTATCAGTGGAATTTCTGAACGATCTTTCTAAAGAGTACAGTCATACGCATTGTATGAAGACGTAAATTCGTAACGTATTCACAAAGACTTTCTGTTTAACACGATGCTCATTTTTTCTGTTTACTTTTTACATGACATGTCTAATTATAGTCTGATTTTTTTTGAACTTCTTTTTAAACTAAACTAGCCATTTTCTACTAGTACTACTGGTACCGGGATAAAAATAGCCCATGTAAGCAGGTAAGAGATAAGCTTATCAACAGTGACAGATTTTTTCAAATCAGGTCAGTAGTTTTGGTGTCTTAGAGTAAAAACAAACAAACAAAAATGTGTCATCTTTCTTATTCTTTATTGCACACTTAACAATACATAATAAAAAATAGAGTTTATGTACAATGGCAAGCTCTTTATTATATCACTATAGATGAAATACGTTAAACGCCATTACATTAGAAAAGTTCGAACATAGAAATAAAGTAAGAAGCAAGCTTGTGGCAAAACAATTTAAGATAACGGACTTTATCGTCATAAATTTTCATACAACGTTATGGACCTTTACAATCATGCACATCGGCTTCCTGAGGATGCACGGTGCTTTATGACCTCACTACAAAGTTATGGCGGAGTGTCGACGACGTAGAGTGTCGGTCATAAACACACGCCGTAAAGGCGTGTCCTGGTAACGACACTATATTACAATGGGTATTTCAGCTTTTATGAAGTTGATATTTTAAATAAGTGTAATAAAGCGGGTGTGTGCTTGTGTGTATTTTTATGGTAGGATTGACCGTTGTGGTGAAATATTGAATTGCTTTAAAACATTTTCTGTAAAGCTGCCTTATTTAAGTCTACTGAAATTTTGATGTTCAATAAATATGTAGGTATTTCGGTAAAATACACTGGTTTCACAATTTCGTGAGGATAAATTTACCTTTCTAAGATGAATTATTTAAATTGCAGTTGCTTAAAATAAGGTAAGATCACAGATAAAGACTTGAGTTTTGCCTTTTCACACGTGTTGAACAGTATAAAGTCACATTCACATTCCGACTTCAAAGTCTTATGAAACGTCCAAAACCCATTCGCCATAATTCCGTCCGTTCGAAAACATCAGCAGCCTAAACACACCACAATGCGCCAACAAAGCCAATATAAAGGGAAATAATGGCCACAATGTCTGCAATCACAATGCAAGTACCGATACCTGTTCCGTTGTCCGTCAGGGGTACTTGTAGGCAAGTTAAATATTTATCTCGCCGTCGGCTACCACAGTCTCGTTGGTTTGGGTTTGTTCTCATTGTCCCTCATCGTTTCACAACGCAATGTATTTACGCGTCCTCCAGTGTACTTCATAAAAAATTGTAGTTACCTAACTATATCTGTGGCTGTTGGGTAATAAAATACAATGACGGTTAGACTTAGGAATAATATTGAACATACCACTACTGGTGCACAAATAGAATAATTATTTAAAACTGTGTCTTGGTCCCCGGTAAGTAGCCAACGTTCATTAAAAGAGTTATGTGCCAGTCTACCAGTGCACAAGGGGAACAGTTTGTAGTAAATATCACCCACTGTTGAATAATTAAAAAAAACATGGCGCTATATACAAATGGGGCCGAAGTTATTGGGCACAGTAGGAGTAAACCTTGGTTAGCCCAGCCAGTTGCAATGCATGCAGATGAGGTTGCGTGACGTGACCATGTGATGACGTCATTTAAACTTTATTTTGATGCCGATTTTGTGGAATATACAATTATGTGTACATATAAAACATCAGTGGCGTGCACTTGGAGAGGCCTATGTCCAGCAGTGGACTGCGATAGGCTGATGATGATGATGATGATAAAACATCAGCTTTTTATAGGAATGTAATATTAAGTTGATATTGAGTAGGTACTTTCGGTTTTTTTTCTATAAAATCTGTAACCTATATATTCGTATAAGAGCCGTAGATAGTGGGGTTGATTGTTTTTATTTATCAAGAACTAAGTATGTATTTGATGATTCATACTTGCACAATCACTCCAAACCCATCACAAGCAATTATTTTTCCCATTCCGAAAATAATTATCAATATCAAAGGGATCACTCAAAGTAGGCGAACTCGGAAAATTAGGAAGATAACGAGCTCCCGTTGTTAGGAAAAATGACACTGTTTATCTCGGACACAATATAGCCTGTCAGTACCAAACAATAGCAGAGACAAATTGGTAAACAGTGGCGTATCGACGTCTCTTTGTTGGACGTAATTTTTGCAAAGAACAGTATAAACAAAAGCCCTTTGTAAGTTCTGTAACTGATACCTGAAAAACCTAATCGGTAGCTGCCCATCTCTATTGTGGAAGATTAACAAATAATACCGGGGAAGCAACCTAAAAACTATTACTCGGAGGGAAGGAAGTTCCTTTTGATGTCAAGCAAACTTGATACCCGTGCCATTTTTATTACTAAAAACATCGTCTTTTTTTATTAAACAGAGTAGAATCAACAAAATTCTTTCTACATTCCATTTTATTATTAGATTGATGATATTGTCGAGTTTCAAGACAATGTTGACGTATTTACTTACCGATAAATCTTTATTTATTTACATTCGATCACTGTCAGGCAATAGTTGGAAATAGCGAAATACCTAAGTTATAAAAGTAAGTAAGTGGGTATTTTTGCGCATGAACCGAAGTGCCTATACTTAAATCCCAAGATTGTATAACAAAGTTAAGTTTATTATTGGTCAAAATTGAAGTTCAATCTAAGAAATCCTTCTTCAATAGAAGTAACTAAGTGCGGTTGTACCGAGGGCTAAAGGGATGGTCCATTTCCTTTGTGAACTTTAACTAAGTTAATCGGGTAAGTTACGTCGTTAGTGGCAAAGGACAAATTCATCACGTTTCACAGGCGACTTGGTAGCGTTATAAAATTTTACACCTTATAAAATTTAATACGACCGCCTTTTCCGGACGTTTTTCATTTTTATACATTCGATTTTCGTCGAGTTTCTGTCGATATAAATGTTAGCGTAACAGCTCTGTGACGATTTATAATCCGAATGTGATCTCGTATTTCATGCTAACGTAAATCGTTCGAATTGCAAATGTTAGTGTTCAAACTTTCAATTCGTGTTTTTTGAAGCGAAACAATTAATTTGAATAGTGAGTTTTTTTAGATGAATCAAATAAATAAAATGTAATATCCTTTAATTTGCTTGTGCAACAAAATCCAGTCAACATTTATTTTAATTTATCACTTTTAATATATTAAAAGATCAAACCAAACACAAAAGGTAAAGCATTGACCTCAGTTTACATCATTATTATAACTCGCTTTAAGCAGCCATTTTCCATCAAAACTTGTTATGCATCCCAGCATATTAAAATTAAACAAACAAAAGATTGTGCTATAAAGGTTTACAGTGAACCAATGTCTCAACTCAACTCTCTTCAGTTATTGCGGCATGACTTTGATTGATATACCTTCAAACATCGCGCCGATCTCTACGAAATACGTCCCCGTACATATTTGCTGAAACAACCTTTAATTCTGAAAGCCTTTGGACAACTTCAATTAATCATATTCGTTTTTCGAAAGTTTAATTTTGTTTTGGTGTTTGCTTTTAAGTTTAAAATTGTAGGTTTCAATCGTATTGCGGTTTCTTTGATTTCTTTATTGTAAGCTTAAAATTGATGAAGTTTTAATATTTTAAAGTACTTTTAGAAACTGGTTCTGGTCAAGTAAAATTACTAAATCATTACAAATCTTAAAACAAAAACACATAGTTATATACAAATCAAAGCAGTTTATGTACCTATGAGGGCATTGTATGCTTTATTAATTAACACATCTAAAGAACTCACACTTGTGAAACGTAAAAGATTGCTTGCCATCCTCTTAAGCTAGTTATTAATTACACAGTATGTTCACTATTTTAATTAATTAAGAAAATGTGTTTTACATTATGCTTTACAATCTTCAAGCTACTGCGAAATATTAATAATATTGTCCCTTTTACATTTACACAACGTAATTTCTCAGTACTCTTCCTAATAAGTAAATATAAAATAAATTATATTGTCATGGCGTTCTCCGACCTTTGACTAAAAAAGTGGAAATACAAAGCCTGATTTTATAATTACCTATTAGTCGTGTGTTTATAATTATATAATAAAGAGAAAAAAAATGATTTCTATTTGTTTCTACCGTACAGGCCCCAAAACTACTGAAACGAATTGAAAATTTTTTTTCGCTGTTGGAAGCTAACATAGGCAACATTTTATTCCGGTATGGGCAGTAGTTCTCACGGGACGCGGTTTATGTAACTGACATGAAAAAATAACGATTCTCTTTAATTAAGAAAGATATTAATAATTATTTACATAATAACTTGCCCCAATAACTTGATAAAAACATTAATTACTAGTATCTTTAACAACCATAACATTATTCGTACACAATTCTCTTTAAACCACACCTTTGTGCTTACAACAGATAGAACAATGGTTATAAAAAAACTGGGAATAAAAGAAAAACCTTAATTAAACCACCCCTTGGCAAGCACTAGAATTAATCTTGGGCGCTAGAAAAACAGATGCTTATAATAAAAAATAATATACTGGTGAGGGGGCTTTACATAAAATACAAGATTAAATGAAGGCAGAAGTGAACCCTGTGGTTATCTACATTTCACGTCCTTTTGGGTCACATATAGAACAAAAGTAAAACATATATATGTACCTACATGTACACCTTATTAATATTTAAATAACAAACAAGAGGGTCAATAGGTAATAATATTAAATAAGTTAAATATTAGTATTAAACTTACCAAATCATATTAACGGAGTGTTGAAATTGTTAAGAAATTAGTGCTTTATAGGAACAATATTATTAGTATAAACGAAGAAAATGTTTTAGTTCTGAAACTAAGTTGGGTATACAATAAACCATTTAGGTAACTTAACTAAGCTTAAGTAAACTTATAATAATTATTGTAGAAAGTAATAGGGAAGGATAAATGCCTATGTACATAGGTCATGCAAACTGTTGGCAAAAGTACTGTTTTGTACCAGGTCACATTAAGCTTTAGTTCGCATATTATGTCAAATAAAAGTAGTGTTAATAATTTATTATGTCAAATAATTTCCTCGATTGAATTTAGTTTCATAAATAACTGTTATAAAATACTGTTATAGCCTTTTTATCGTCCCACTGCTGAGCACAGGCCTCCTCTCACACGGAGAAGCATTAAGGATTAGTAAAATACTGTTATATATTTTTTTCTTTCTTAGGTATAGTGAGAATATAAATAGAAAATAAATTAAAGTTTATCGGCAATTAATGCTTAATTAAATATATTTTACGGCTTTGTATTTCAAATAAAATTAGTGCAAAATATAAATGGCATTGGCAATTACTTTGCTACTCGTGAGATTAAATATATTTTATATTTTACAAATATTCTCTTCATTAAATGTAAAGTTTAACTGATGTCTAGTTTGAAGTAATTTATAGGGATCAATTAAAAATGGCATTTTAGTTTATTTTACTAAAGTTATACCTATTCATATTTAAAATGATATATTTAAGAAGGAGTCATATTATTAGATTTCTTTTTACGCAAAGCACTTTCATATTTCTTAATTTAAATGCTGAGAAAAAATAAGTTAATTGCTACCTAGCAGCTCAAAGATGATGCTATTATCTTTGGAGTTTCATAATCATAAACCAAAGCGTTGATGATAAGCCAAATGAGGGTAAAATATTCATACTTGTCATTTTTCATTAAGAACAATGAATAGGATGTTATTAATAACGTCAAGTGCCTCACGATCGCATATTTCACTTTTAAGTATACATTAAAATGTAAACAAGAAGATCGTGGGCTATCTTCTTTGCAGTTATTTAAATAAACGACGCGTCGAACACGACGAGAGGAGGTCTTTATGTGGATTTTTCACAAGATCCGTGGTCGCCTTTAGCCGGAGGGTTATCTGTCCATGCCAGAACTTCATCAAATTGACAATGTGTTCGTTAATATTGGTATTAGTGGTTGTATTAAAAAACTTTCTCTTTGAATTGAATTTGAATCGTTTTTGTGGTTAACATTTGTGATACAAAATGTGAAGCGATATGTTTAGACCACAAAAATAGAAATCTCTTTTTAATAGAAAAATATAAAAAAAAACCGAAACTTTTTACCATTCTTGATGAACCCAAATAGATTTATCATTGTTAAGAGCACTTTCAGCCCGCTCTGCCCAATTCTCTTTCACAGTGAAAGAGCATTTTTATGTCATTCATTTCCGCTTCTAAAATAAATCGTAAAAAACATGCCACGTCAATGGAGATTTAGACGTTGAATTCATTTGCAGGGCTCAAAGAAACAAAGCTAACGTTACTGACGTCACCGCATTGCTTTGAGGCTGCCAAGCCACCGACACTGTTTATGTCCGTCTCTGAATTGCATAGCACGATGTTATCCAAGTTTTTTTCTCACAAAGCAATCGTGAAATGTTTATTTGAAAAGGTTTTTTTTTCTGTTTTGCTGTGTAACCAAACATTTCACTGTAAACATACGGGAATGATACGAGCATAACGGGTTTCTTTGTTTCAGTATTCCGTGACGAACTCAACTTTTGTTGTCGGGGTTGAAAGGACGTCAAACCAAAAATGGAACGAGAATCTAATTACGGCTTTTGTATTTTCCAATTTGAGTTTGTTTCTAGTAATTGGGTACCGGTTTTGATTAGTCATCTTATAAGATTACTTGGTTTTTATTTTTAACCAATCTTAGGCGGCCAATTAAAAAAAATCTAAGAAATAAAAAAAATATATTCCTTTTTTGCAACAATTTAATTTTCGTGATACAAACCTTCTTTCTACCAGTTCCCGTATACTAATATAAGTAGGTATTTAATATGTGTATACGAATAGCAACAAAAAGAGGTATTGTCCCGTCCCTGGGGTCTTTAGCTCGGTAATCTTTATTAACGAAGGGGACACAGGACTCGTTCCATGGGCTTTTAATACATGCTCGTTTACCGCAAAACTCTTTATCTACCTACTGCTGCGCTGAAAAGGGTTCTGCACTGTAATCTTATTTCTAAAAGGTACCGGGAAATGACAAATGAAAAACTGTTGCGTTATTGTTTCTTATTTATTTCTGGTGCCATAATTTTTAAGACAATAGGTGATAATTTAAAGCGTCTCACAAAAGCAGGTCTGTATTCAGTTCTTGTAAAAAGTCTACTAAGAAGGAAGTTATAAATCATTATTTGCTTAGTTGAACAAAAATATTAGAGGTAAACATGATAACCGAACCGTAGAAAATTATCCACCCAGAAAACATTAATGAAACTTTATCCGGGTCAAAAGCCAGTGACTTCAACTTTTGACCCTAATATAACCCCGCGTTTACTCTAGGACATTACACATTCTATAAACACTACGTGCCTAAGACAATGTAGGAGATTCCACCACTAAGGGATACAAAGTCAACATTACAAAGAACTAATGTTTGCATAGCCTGAAGTTTGCAAGATCGTAAAATGTTGACTGTATATGAGGTCATATTATATTACCTTTTTGAGGTGAAAAATGAATACTTTTTTATGTTTACATATGTGATATAAAGTCTATACAATACAACTATGATTTACAAAGGAACAAAGATCTACGAGACAGTGCATATTCATTTCACGTCTGCATTACGGACTAAATATGTATCATGTCAGTAGTCTTGCAGGCCACCGGCGAGGTCAATTGTTACATAATAGTGTAAAGATATAATCCGGTAATATATACAGTAATATTCTTGTATAACTAGCTCGAATTTGCATTCCGAAATACACCAAGAATCATAAATTCTAACATGAAAATATTGCAGCAAAGATACTAAAATTTATTGGACCATGTTTCCTAATTACTCCGCCATCTTCTTTCGAACTACTTCCAAAGAGAAAAAATATTAGCTTATTCGAAGAGCTTCATAAACTCTGATTAAATAAGAACATGATCTCGGTCGGATGAAAGTGATAGGACTATAAAAAATGGGGCGAGTAGTGTAATTTATTAGCAAAATGCTATACTATTCGCTCATTTTGGCTTCGATTCCAAACAATGTTTTGGATGTGGTCCAACTAATGTTTGTTCCGTTGTTTCCACTCCGATACGTCGAGTTATTGTGGACAACATCATTATAAAACTGTTATTATTTAGGGGCGGTCGTAAGATTTTATTTGGGCTTGATTAAGGAAATGATAGGTCGTAAAGATGTTTGAATAATTCAGCAACATTTACTGAACATTATGGTTTCGTAGACAATTATTATGGCAGTTTTCTGTACCCTGAATTTCAATTTTCCGCACTCATTTAATGCTCCTTTTGGCCAAATAATGTAATAATTCGAAAGAAATCTTCATAAGCTTAAATTTTTTTGTATAAATTGACAGATTTTTTTTCAAATAAAAATTCGATTAAAATAGTTATGTAATACTGAATAGTCTCAGCTATAATTGGAATTATAAACGTACGCCACTGCCGTATATCTGAAGTTGCAGCTAACTTTAGCTTAAACAGATTCGATGCACTTTGTCTTAATACACATCGGGTGCCTTGCTACATAGGGGTCACAGGTGGTCGAGAGCGGGAAGTCTTGAGCGTAGGATAACTCTGAATTAAGGGAGCCTGAACAAACAGCTTTGGTCTGTGGAGACTATACGTATAGTAGGAGCTTGAAATTCTAGAATAATACTGGAATCTATTTGATACTGATAAGATAAGACTGGCTATCGAAGAATCGAATAAAAGGAAATATCGAATATCTTAGTAAACAACCATATAGAAAGCTTAAAAGATTTATGCTAAATTGTAGATTATTTTTCATTTATTCTAGACTTAACGCTGGAGTTTTCTATCTAGCATACCATTGTAGAAAATGACATAATTTTGTTTATACAAAAACGAGGTTAAATGCATAATAAAAGCAAATATTATCAGATTTAAAAGGCGTTCACTTCGCACTGAAGCGTAACACGTTTAGAATACAGGAAATTGTCGACCTCGGAAGTCAATGTTCGTAAGTGGAAGACATAAAATCTTCGCCATGAGCCGTAAAGGGGCAATTTCTTGTCTACGAGAGAGCATCGACGCTGTATGGCTCTATAGTCGGACGTGTTCGGAATCACTTTCAGAAGAATGTCCTGCTATCGGAAAAAACGTCTTTAACGAATGAGAATTGGGTAGCAAATCTTAGATGATATTGTTATAGCGTGTGCTCTTACCTTTTATAGGCTCACCTGTTTTAGGGATTCGAAGGGTTTCTTATTCAACAATCTGTACTGATATTTTCTTACGCTGTTTCACTGAATTACCTACATCATAAGTTCAGGATACGATCGATTTTCAGTGAAAAAAAAAAGATCAACAACTCTTTTGAACATTAATAAAAATAAAAAAAAGTGCCTTTATTTGTAACGTCTATTTTTTTTTATCCTATTGTAAATATACGTGCTATTATAATCTATCACTGCTATTCTAGAATTTAATTATGTACATTATTCAATGCTTCTCAAGCACGACCACATAAAAACAGTTCAGTTTACATTCAATACGTATTTAGTTCAGAGCAAACTCCAGCAAAACTTGAATAAAATAGATATCTTACAAGAATCTATTTTATGAATAAAATGTTATGGGAACGAATGCATTTCTCTTCCAAACATACGTGAGTTGAATGTCTAAGGGAAACTCGACCGGTCCTCATTGGTCAACGTTCGTATGACAAAGCTAGCCCGGAAAATATTTTCTATAAAAATATCTAGGAACGGTTTTAAATTATATTAGATCTTCAGATGGAGGAAATAAACTTCAGAAGTTATGCGATTATTATGGGAACGGAAAGAGTACCATTGACGTTTTAGTATCCAGGATTCGTTTAAGATCGAGCACATTTATTTGGTAGAAGTTTACTGTGAGGTAAAAGTAAAGTGGTGCTTATCGAAAATCTCTCTACAGATTACTCTATTCAACATAAAATGACTGAACTTTATTCCCTCAAAATATATTAGTTAAACAACCGACACATCAAGTCGTAAATCATCCGAAAGGCCTTTCACGTGGATCCAAATTTTTTATACGTATAATAAAACGCATGCGTCACCGTACGAATTGCTAGTCTCACCAAACCAAAACCAGAGCGAACCGATCCGCAATACGTGCCCTATACGGCATCACGTAACTCACATTACTGCGCTCAATGACTGCCAAGTTACGAGTCTTTTCAGCCAACGTTAAAAACGGTGGCACCCTCAGCTATTCTTTCGCCATTATTCACAGGGCCACAATCCGTTGAGTGTTAAGCACCCTTTTAATGCGACCGTTAAGAGCGTCGCTACTTGTGTCATTGTACTGGGGATTATCACCATTTCGATTGCGGCCTCCAGTTGGGCTCGCGGTACTTTAATGTTCTTGAATATTTTATTTTGTGGACAAACTTCGCTTAATTGGGATGATATGTCTGTGTTTACTTTGTAGTCAATGACATCTCTCGTTGCTGAATAAACGCTAGTCAAAAATTCAAAACCCACTTAATAATAAATTGCTCAGAAATATTTTTATTGAATAAAAGAACACAGTTCACCGTCAGTATTGTCCCCAACAAAATAATAAGCAATGTTTACAGCAATTCAGTTGACAATTGAATACGGTCATTCTCTCAACAAGCAATCCAGTTCAATTCAAACGTCACGATTGAGAAGAATTAAAAATGTATTTCAATTTTACTAACGACGCTCTCAAAAGATAGCCCTATAATAATTATTATTTTCGTCTGGCATAATAGCTGGCCTGTAAAATATTCGTGGAAATAATTCGGTTTTCAGTGGGCGAGTCATTAGCAAACATTTGTCATTTGCAAACTCAGCTTGACGTTTATCTCTCTACAATTGATGAACGGATGTTAGGGCATGTAATCAATTGTCCCGGAGGATGATTGTGACAAAATTTCCACGAAATTTATATCAGTGCGAATTAATTTAGTTGATGTGAACACTGAACACCTTTAATTTAAACAGGAAGTAGCACAACGAATGATAGTTATGAAAATCCTTTCGTTTTCAATTTTATTAAATCTAAAAGCAATTAGCTTTTAGAATTAGCTTTAAAGTAATTTGTGTGTATGATGAGTAAATCACTCACATTAGAACCATATACATACAAAATACAGAAGTACATATTTAATGTCTATCAATCGACATGTCTTTATTTCAAGAGACCAAGAAATGAACTGAATTATAAGTAAATATTTTTTGAGCTACTAAAAGTTAAACTGAACTACTTATAACGAAATATTGTTGGATAAACTAAATATTCTAACCACCTGAACTTTATTTAATAAGTAACAAAAACAGCGATGAGCCACTTAATAAAACTTCAGTGTTATTAATTTGATCTGATTAGAAGTTTCAAATTAAATGTTATCGCTGCCGACATAAATAAACAATTCGTGCTTATTAAAAAGTTGAGCAAACAAAAATTTACGATCACAATATTCTTAAGTTATTCGAGTTCTTTGTGGATCTCAAGGTTCGCTGCGTTAATCGTAACCTACTTAGAAACTTTTTAAAAGCATTTGTACATTTCAATAATGGGTAATAAGTTTTATAAGTTACGAAGGTACTTATGTGTTTAACTGAATATAGGTATAACTAATACAAACGAGGCTGCGAAAAAATAATCGAGTTATGCTACTGGCACGAATCATTATTCTAAAACTTAAGCCAATTATTTTTGTCTTCTATAACAGAGGTGGCAGGTCTACATACTATCTTTCAATGGGTACATATGTGTGCACACCTATCTGTCTCGACCACCATAATATTAACAATGTTCATAATTATTAATAGTACCTATTATTCGGATCCCATTTTTATTGGGAATGGTCCTTTAACGATTTTTAATCTGCTCAATTGTATGTGAATATTCGATAGAGTTCTGATTCAGCTAAAACCATTCGCTTTGTATTGGTACACAAGTACTATTACTTAGGTATGTATACAACGTTTCAATTATGACGAAGCCCACTATTGTTTGGCTAGCCACATTCTATCATTGTGTACTGTTATACCGAATGGTATATACTGGTATCGATATAATCAGGGTCTAAAGTTAGATTCGATTAGGTTATGAAATATTTGAATTACTGCTGGATTTGAAATTGGGGATCAGTCTGTCTATTCTAATATCTTATGCGAGACCGTAATAAAAGACATCGATTAGAACAAACAGAGAAGAATAACAGCTAAAAGTTATCGAAAGAATCACATGAATAAGCTCGAAAATTCACATTCACAATAACCAATCCGAGTATCGAGTCTATGGACAGCAGCCCGACGATGCAATCTCTTTTTCGCATAAATTGAACAAAAATATCGATTAAATCCGAAACGAAAATGTTATTCGATCAACGTTAAACCTCAATCTACGCTCACCGTTTGATATGATTGCAGTAAAAATCTAAATCGATCCAATTGTGCGTATCAACAGTGGAATGAATAAATTAGTCCGTTTGTGTTCTGACCGCACTATAACGGTTGATTGGTTCCGAATAAAATTAAAAACTTCGTATTGTTATTCAACCGTTGATTGTGTTAACGGAATAAATAATGAATGGCTTAATCCTGTTTCAATTATCCTTGCTAATACGAAAGTGAGTTAGCTCATAATGTACGAAATTGAATTGTATGTTTAGAAAGGAGTTCTCGTGAGCCAATCTTGCTACCTATTTCCAATTACAGTACTGAGCTTCTGTATTACTAGGCTTATTTTATAACAAGCAAACATTCTCAGTACGTTACTTTCATAATTTTCTTAGACTTAAAAGCATTTAAGTTGATTTATTTTTTCTAGCGTGAAATTGCTCGTGAAAGTTTAATATTTTGTGAATATGGTTAAACATTGTTTTCTTGGATAAATACAATTTCACGATAATAGGTTGTTGGAATATTTCATTTTAATGTTGGCGTAGGCGGAATAGTCTTCAATTTTTGTAACATGAGTAACTTGAAGTTAGTATTTCTTTACAATATTTGACTTTATGAGAAGTTCTGAATTAGCAGAGAAAATGCGTAGGTAATTACGATATTCCCTGACTACCAACCCATAATAATTTGGACACTGGATTCCACGAACGGGGTGAATCATTCTAAAGAAATTACAACTGTCTGTCAGTTTTGGTTTTATAGTCAAAGCTTTGCTTTATATGAATACATACACTGCTTTATGATATAAAATGTTTTACGCGAAATAAATAAGAGACGACATCTCAGCTTGCATATGTTAAAACCCCTAACACTACAATACAAAACCATATACATACCTCACGAAGCCTTACCA
Source organism: Helicoverpa zea (assembly GCF_022581195.2). NCBI lineage: Eukaryota > Metazoa > Arthropoda > Insecta > Lepidoptera > Noctuidae > Helicoverpa > Helicoverpa zea. The sequence goes on along the minus strand of NC_061466.1, from coordinate 6,375,456 downwards.
TACCATAGTTGTAGAATCCGTATTTGGGTCGAACTAGGAAATTGAATCGGGCAACCAAGGCAAATAATGTCCGATAAGCCGCGTCGACAAATGACCAATGCAAACAGCTTACAACCGACCCGGGTGGCACACAAGTTGAATCTATAAGCAATCTGTGTACGTTATGTTGTCTGTGTGATTTATAAATAAACGAGCTCTGGCTTTAGTTGGGACGTATGCTGATTACAATGGTACGGATGTTTTTGGGGACTAAAATTTTTTGGTTAGGTGTATCTTGACGTTAGCGTTTCTGCATTGTAAGATAGGTTAGTAATCGCGTGTGTTTTATGATCGCGGCGTAAGTAGGTATCATCATCATCATCATCTCAGCCATAGGACGTCCCCTGCTGAAAATAGGTAGGTATACATTATAAGTATATTGAGGTTTTAAAAATGTTAGTTATTTACATCACAATAAATAATATGAATGTGTTTAGAACCCATTCAAACTTGCAGGATGCAGTGCCAGAGCATGAAGCTTAATTATTTTTTCTTAAAAAATATAATCTATCACAACATTATTAGATACGCCTTATCGCACCTACGTAATATTGAACAATAATATTTTGTACGTTAGAACTACAATTTCTACATTTAAACAAAGCACTAATTAGTAAAACACTGTTATTTTACAGTAAATATACGCTTCGTTTGCGGATTAAGAATTTCAGCTAGATTAACCACAATTAATTTCAACATAAATTAATTGAAAACTTAACTAACGTATATATTGTTATAATAACAAGCTGTAAACAGATTACTGAAACTTTAATGTAATATTTTCAAAAATCAGTTTTCGATAAGACCGCCTATTGTAGGTACCTACTCACACATATTTGTTATGTCCGTCTCCAGGTTAAAGCCCGGTAAAAATTTGACCGATGTCAATTTTGACCACGGTTAATTTGACGTTTTTATTATGAAATTTTAACGTTCATAAAACTAACTGAGCTTCGAACAACGGGGCCTTAGAGTGTAAAAAAAAATCTATTATATTTTCAGACTTCATCCTTTTATCTACTTTGTTTATAACAAATTACATAAGCATTTTGTCGCTAAGGGTTTTCGCAAAATTGTGACCTGTATCATTATTATTTGACAAGGAAATAGCGTTGAGTAGCTGATCGTAAAAGCCACTCAAAAGATTACACACAACCTTTTATGTGAAGTAAAGACGAGAGGGAACAAATAGTATAAAAGAAAATGAGTTTCTAAGAGGCTTAATTGCTTTAAAATGTGTATGTTTATTATTTAAGTTGTTAATTCTTTATTCTTTTAAGTGATCTTTTGATTCTGTAATTATTTTTAAAAGTCTCTTAATGAATGTGTGAGTATTATTATAGAAGACGATATAACGCTAAAAGGGTTTTGTAACTGTGGGCTTTAAATACGTTATTTTTTAAATCAAATCTTTTAATAAGTAGTTCAAATATCTGCCCTGCTTAACCTTTCAAAGAAAACAAACATTTTGTTATATTTATTATTATCTCTGTACTTACAACAAAATACAAATAGATTGTACAAACACAGCTAAATACACACTTTACAAATTTTACAAATAACGTTTACATTCAAGATATTCTAGTCCTGTAACAGCTAATAGGCAAACAAAGGTATTCATGAATAACAAGCAAAAGTACAAATCTGAACATTATTTGACAAAAAAAATCATTATTGTGTTCAACAAGATTTTCCTTGAGAAGTTTCAAGCGTTCTGTAAATGTTTGCTCAACGTAGCTCAGGAAAAAGTACTGAGTCCCTTTTAAACGCTGATTGCTTGGACGTGCTCGAATGCTTTGAGATCTTACTTATCGCAAAAATAACAAACAGTAACTGCAATAGGACGTAAATACTGACACTTTTATAATTACTGCAAGGGGTAGCTTTGTTATAAAAATGTGAATATAGCTTTTGATCTTTTATCCAGTCTACAGCTTATATAGGTAAAGCCCGATGATTCTAGTATGTTAAATAATTTATTATACATAGCTTTATATGATTTATATAATCCCAGCTTTTGTAATATGAAAAGGTAACTATGTAACGATTGTGATAAAGATTTTGTATAGCATTTTTATTTGGTCCATGTATCAAATAAAAAAAATACATATCAAATAATATGGATCAAACACCAAATTCTATCAGTACAAAACATTTCACTAAAAGATTCATAGGAATTTAAATTTAATCGAGAATAGGTGTAAAACTGTAAAATGAATACTTCATTTTGGTTTAAACCTAACATTGAATTAATTTTAAAATATGTGTGTGAATATAGAATGTAAATACTCAATGCGAGGCGAGAGGCGATACTTGGCAGTGCCAACGCGATAGTGTTTGCTTCTCAATTAAAATGCTAATATTTAGTTTGAAACTCTGGATTATCAGTCTCGCTACCCATCGTTTTCCACCTATTTGCATCTCTCGATATTCGACGCTCATACAAAAGGAAACATAAACGAACACCGCAATCTAAAGCATTTTATTTACGAACGAAATGGGGTTTCTTAAAAATTCATATCAAGAAAAATGTTTGAGTAAGTAAATGCGAATGGCCTTTTATGAATGCAATGCAAATTTTGATATGAAATGAATTCATAAACATACTCATAAGAACAGCGTCACGGACCGTTTTTCATTCAGTTTATTGAACTGCATTAGTAAGTTAAATACATTTTGTGAAAAATTGAGCGAGTAAATATCTTCGGGGCCGTTGAAAAATTTAATTTTCGATATTAATTTTGTATATTGGATAGATTCGCCTGATCGCACACATAATTTATTGTGGAGTTCGTGTTGATGAAAAATTCTTTTATTTATCTGAAATATTTTCACCGACCCGTGGCGCATTTTCTTTATATTAAATTATAATCATTTTCAAATAATTTTCCTCATTCTGGGTGGATCGTGAAAATATATGAAGGTATAATATCCACTTGTTATTTCCCAGAAGTGAACATTAACGATCATTAGTTTACAATGATACTTGAATATTTGAGTAAACCGCGTAGCATTTCGCTCATTAGAGTTAGTACATTTGACCCCATAACTACTAATTGATATTGAAATTGTTAACAGACATCAACATTATGAAAGTACTTGCCGTCATAATTTTATTTTTACGACTACATTACTATCGTATCAATAGTAATACTTACCTCTAAATGTAGCATTACTCAACAATTGCAAATGTGACCGAATTTCTGTTTTTTTTTCTTAAATTTAATTTCGCATGTCATATCATAATCCACTCGCTTTGCGACACTGCAAACACCCTCTCATCAAAAGCATAAAATCAACATAAAATCCAATATACTAAACAGCTTAATGAAGATACTTCGCGGAGTTGAAATGAAATAGTTAATAAAGGCATGTACGCAACAACATTGCATTGTGGTGCTTGCATCGCAATTGTATGCATTGTTTGATGCACACACACTTTGTTCACAATAATGGTGACGTAAAATTTGCAGCAGATATGTACTAAGTAGAACGCGGTGTAACTTAACACGGATAACTTTCGTGTTTTGCTTGGTTTTACCTGAAGATACTGTCGGGATTTTTTGTTGGTAATAGTTCCTTTTAACTGAAGTGATACCTGGACAGTCTTTTTGTTTTTATTTCTTGTCTTGTCTTGGGGGATAAAATCTGATGTTAGAAGCAAAGGATCATTAAAAGTTAATGAAAACATAAACAAAAGAAAAGAAGGCTATTTTATGAGGCAAGATATTTTTTAAGTACTTTTAGACATCGTGTCGCTAGAATACTACTTCGTAATAACGCAAAATTCTATATCCAAAATTTTCATTACTCAAATAGAGGCCGTGTACTTAGGTACCACGAATATTATGTTCGGTCATGTTGCAAAATAGACCCCTGAGAGCAGCGGCAACGGAACTCAGTCATGCGTGTCGATAATAAATCTAACAGGGGCACTGCCGATTTGGTCCCAAGATATTCAATGTTCTGTACAATTCGGCTTGTGTAGGGTTGTACCACAGACTACTACACCTAAAACTATGATATCTTACTTTGTACAGTTCAATGGGGAGGGGAAAAGTGGAGGAAAACGCCATACGTTATTCTCATTCTCGGCTTATTCGTGGTATATTTGAAATTTGAAAAAGGAATGCACGCTTGTCAACTGTTTGTGGTGAGATTTTACCATTGCGTGCGGACCCTGTACAGATGTCAACAGTAAGTCAATAGCAAATTGACTTATACAATGTTACTTTATCGCGATAACTGTACTCCAAGTACGAGAAATGAATTACAACATCTGTTCGCTGTCAAAATGTTTATGCTAACCCACCAAAGAGAGTGATTGTTCAGATCTATGTTTATGTTTTTTCCGGCCGATATGATAGAAATATCGATGTGTTTTTTCCGTGAGATAATGACAAATGTATCGAGGACTGTTGAAATAAATACTTTTCTTGTAAAAAACGGTGACACTCTAGCACGTGATATATTGTGAGCGATTTATCAGGAACATTGCAACAATATTTTTTGTAGGTGACAAAGGTAAGTGAAGGGTGAAGCCGTCTAGTTATGAGTAGTTGTACCTACGTTATAATTTTATAATTTTTATATAACTAATTCATCGTCGCCTGAGTAACTCTCAAAGACCTCTACTTAGTATGTCCTAAATCCAAAGATACTAAGTTACTATAGACAGTTATTTTATTTAAAATATAAAAAGCTTTTGAAAATTCAAAATAAAATACATGCCACTTTTTATCCTACTACGTTTAGAAAATCCAACCAAAATTAAATCCATTCCAAAAAATGCTGGCTTCCATGACATTTCGGTGTCCATAATACCATTAACGAATGATTAAAGTTGACAGTTAACTTGATTGATTACGTTAACATAAACAAAGGGTGCAGGAGTATCATCAATTTGTCATATAACGTTTCCCTCATATTTTTTGTTACGAGAAAATGATACAGGAGTGTAACCGAGGCTCGAGTTCACCGACAAAATAAACGTTGGTTTTGTGAATCAATTGTTTATTGTGAATATTTAATATGAAAATTCTTGGTAAAAGAAATTTTTAAGAAAAATACTCAGATGCCTGAAAACAGTGCTTTGACTGTTAATATATTTTTTTAAGAAAAATTAAACTGACTTCAATCAATACCGCAAACCTTTTCCTAAGTCTGACAAAAACTGTCCTGAAAATCGTATCAAAATCGGTTCAGCCAAACGTGAGATAATCGCGCACAAACATTCATACATACCAGTCAAATTACAAACCTCCTTTTTCGAAGTTGGTTAAAATTTGACGTTTATTAAAAGTTGTCGGTATATTCGGGCATTAGTTCTAATGTTATTTACCGATGTGTAATAGGAAACCAATTTATGTTTGGTATGGAGTACTTCCATTAGGATATGAAGGTTTAATTCCTGGAAATTCTTCGCCATTCATTTGATCAAATTATGACTGTATCAAATGTCTGCACATCGATATCATATTAATTGGTGGGTATTGATGTTGGATGATATTTCTATTAGGGCTTTGAAAGTTCTGTTCATTATTTAAGAAAAAAAATAGTGATTATAAAAAAATAATTCATCAAATGAAAGTTAATACTTTCAATAAACTAGCTTCTGCCCACGGTTTCACCCGCGTCAAAAATGATGGCAAAAACTATTCTATGTATATCCTGTGTCTAAGCTACCTATCCTCTAACTTTCAGCTTAAACGGTTCACCCATTCATGAGTTATAAAATTGTAACTAACACGACTTTCTTTTATATATTTAGATTTTAGCAAGAGTCTGAAATATAGCCAAGTAGCAACCAAATTCCTGACCAACAACAACTCATCTCAAAGGTGGACGAACTCCAAACAAAGTTACGTTATCAACTTATTCTCGCTTTTAAGTATAAAGCCAATTTTACGACAAAAACAACGTTCATCATCCAATATTTACTGTCGAAATTGCATCTAACACTTTGTTTTTTTATCGAAATTTTTTCAAATCACATCATTTATTTCATTTAGGCCTTTACAAGCACTTATGAAAATAAAACTAAGTTTGATTCTAGTTGCCCATTCCAAAAGTAGCTTCCTATGGAGAAGAACGGGCAAGAAACTCCATGGTTAATCTTTTAAAATCTTTATTTGACCTAAAGGTGGACGAGTTCAATGCTTTTATAATGTGTTCCTATCGAACGCCGTATCGCTTCTATAATCGGTTACTCAACGAACAGGGGAGGATTCATTGCGTCTGCTGACAACGCGCTAAGGGAATTATAAAATATCCTTTGTGTACTTTAGGATTTCATTACCTGAAAACGTGTTCAGGATATGACTGGAATTGTGTACTGAATTTAAAGTGTAACGACTTATTGTTTTATATTTTAATCGTATGTTTGTTGTACAATGCATGATGGAGTACTCAAAATATGTTTTTATGTTCATTGTTTCACATGTATTTTTATGAATAAGCGTTCGTTCCGGCAATTTGTGATCTTTGCTACGGAACTACGTGGCTACGCAGCTACGCAATGCTACCAAATTAAAACTGAGCAATATAAAAAACTTTATTTATATTTAAAAATAATACTAACCCTGACGCAAGTCACGTTTCTTCAAGACTAACAAGAATACGACGGAGAATACATTTTCATTTTAAAATGGAACGCAAATATTCTTCAATCTACTGAAATGCAACGTTAGTTATAAATCATATTTATTTCAATGTTTGTTAGCAGAAATGAATATGAAACAAAGTTGTAAAGGGAATAATTCTTGATTAAAAGGAAAAAGTAAACTATGTAATGAATGTTTGTTGCTCGCTATATTCATATCCCACCCAAAACAAAAATGTGAAAGACTGCCAAGTTCGATAATATGGGAATGCTTCGCCTATAAAAGAAGTGAGATCTGAATAAGTACCAAGTTCCATACACATACCTCAGTTAAAATAGTTACTTTTTAACGATGTTACTTGGCAAGTTTTCACACACCTTGTTATAAACCTACTAAACGCATGAATCAAGTATTTAATTTTCTATTAAAACTTGCCAAGTAACATCATTAAAAAGTAACTATTTTTAACTGAGGTATGTGTATGGAACTTGGTACTTATTCAGATCTCACTTCTTTTATAGGCGAAGCATTCCCATATTATCGAACTTGGCAGTCTTTCACATTTTTGTTTTGGGTGGGATTTCATTTATTTTTGTAAGGTTGATTATTTTATTTTTTTCTTATGATGAAGTTAGTTAAAGAAATGTCTCATTTATACTATCTTTCAGATTTTTTAATATGCACTATGTTTCTTACAAAGAAATGAACTAGATTAACTAAATGGACTAGATTTACCAACTGACTGACATGACATGTTATCATATAATATTATGTTCGTGGATCAAAGTTACACATTCGTTATTTTCGAAAGTGATTCACAGTTGGCCGTTTTCAGATTTTTATTTACTTTGACTAAATACAAACCTTTGTAACGAATTTCAGATCGGTACGACCATTCGAAGATATATTATATAAATATAGATAAATTTAGTTCGTTTTAGTTCCTTAGGGGTATAAATTTACACTGAGTATTTTACACCTTCATTATTTTGAAACCGACTCACACTTGGCCATTTTCTGATTTTTCCCTTTACCTTGACATAAAGACCTACCTCCATGCCAAATTTCAAGTCAATACGACCATTGGAAGTGGTCTAGGTTTTTGATGAGTGAGTCAGTCAGTGAGTGTATAGTAAAAATAGCGATTTTCTGACGTCAATATCTCAAGACCTACAATAGGTATATTAATGAAATTTTGTATTTTAGATAAGTGAGGGGGTCTCAACAGATACTAGAAATTTGATATGCGTAAATAAAATAGATTTTGAGTTACAGGGGGGTCGAATTTGGCCCGAAATGGTTCGTGTAATATAACCCACGGCCGGTGTGTCGCTTTTTTTGCTCGAACTTAGCGGACACACTGCCGTGTGTCTAGATGTTTCGATTCCGTTTAAAAGCAAAATATTGAATGCGACAACAAGTTTATTTTTTATAGATTTTTGTTAGTTTTATTTACAGCAATGCTTACTCGTTTTCAAACACAGTTAAATATTTGTTTGTATCATCTTTACTTATTTTCTGTGAGTACTATAATTTACCAAATACCAATTCAATATGGATTCCTATCTTAGTTACTCCTAAGAAGCCTTTAACTTAGAATTAGTTGGTAAGTCCTTCATATTTACAGCGGTCAATATAATACCCTCTATTGGTTCCAGTTACTTATAGTTCTGTCTTCCGAACAATTTATTAAGGTAAGGTATCTATTTACTTTCCATGCTCAAGTGAACATGACCGGTTAGCTCAATAATGCGGTAAGCTAAGCTAGGGTAGGGCTAGTATTGTTTTTATGAGGCCAAGTTGTACCTATGTAATATTACCTAATGGATGTTAGACGTCGAAATGCGAAGTCAACACTTTTGTATAGAAAATCTTCTAAAGTCAAATCAAGTCAAGAAGATCATCCTCCGAGCCTTTTCCCAATCATGTTGGGGTCGGCTTCCAGTCTAACCGGATTCAGCTGAGTACCAGTGCTTTACAAGAAGCGACTGCCTATCTGACCTCCTCAACCCAGTTACCCGGGCAACCCGATACCCCTTGGTTAGACTGGTGTCAGACTTACTGGCTTCTGACTACCCGTAACGACTGCCAAGGATGTTCAATGACAGCCGGGACCTACAGTTTAACGTGCCATCCGAAACACAGTCCATGGTGTCTAAGATATACTTAGAAAGTACATACAAACTTAGAAAAGTTGCATTGGTACTTGCCTGACCTGGGATCGAACCCGCGCCCTCATACTTGAGAGGTTGGTCCTTTACCCACTAGGCCACCACGACCTTTTTTTTCAAGTCAAGTCAAGAAGATAAGTAGTTTTAATCTAGTAAATAACTCAGATAGTATACGGACCCGTATAATAAAGACTGACAGTATAATAAAGAAGTCAGCCGACAGTTGGCCCTATGGTTATTTTTTTTACAAAGTTGTGAATTGAATCATCAGTTTTTAGTCGGTCTGATGCCGGCTAAACACCTGATCTTTGCTATGTACGTGCTACCATTCATTTCCATGCCTATCAAGCGCCTAATCATACTATCGGTTGACTAAAAGTCTGTAGTGTGCGGATAGTCTTAATCTATGGATTAGAGAACCATACATCCACATCACCGATTTCATATCTAGCAGCAGTTTTTAGTCGGTCTGATGCCGGCTAAACACCTGATCTTTGCTATGTACGTGCTACCATTCATTTCCATGCCTATCAAGCGCCTAATCATACTATCGGTTGACTAAAAGTCTGTAGTGTGCGGATAGTCTTAATCTATGGATTAGAGAACCATACATCCACATCACCGATTTCATATCTAGCAGACAGAAAAAGGCTTATGTTTAACTGATCACCAGATATAGTAACAAATAGCAGACAAAAATAGTAAATGATCACCAAAATGAAACTCGCATTTTAATGTAAAACTATAACCAAAGTTTTAACACTTTTCTATCCTATTTAAGTGAAATTACTCCAAAATAAATCATGCGTAAGCCAAAAATAGTAAATGATCACCAAAATTAAACCACCATTTTAATGTAAGATTATAACCAAAGTTTTTAAATTCTGCTATCCTATTTAAGCAAAATGAGTCCAAATAAATCATTGTTGTCCCAAAAGTAGTAAATGATCATCAAAATTATACTAGCGTTTTAATATAAAATGATAATCAAAGTTTTTACATCTTGCTATCCTGTTTAAGTAAACTGACTCCAAAAAAATAAGTTCGGCCTGATACAATTAATGTAATAAGATTATGGGGACCCTTTTCCTGCACTAGGGTGGAAAATTGTCTATTGCATGCCTCTAACTAAACAGTGCGATAAGAGTGTGTTTTCGAGGGAGTGTATTGAGAAACACATTCTTCTTCTTCTTTCTCCTGCCCTGTTCCCAATTTTACTTAGGATCGGTGCAATATGTCATTTTCTTCCATTTTCCCCTGTCACTCGTCATACTGACACTCACGCATGCATTGCAAGCCGGACACATAACTTAATATGGCATCATTATACTTTATTTGGTAATAAGCCTACATTTTATGGCAATCACAGTGACTTATTTAGGCAAAAATAATACATTAATTTGGTCGTCAAGAGTTGGTGATCATTTACTAAATTTGGTGGTCGAATACAATTTAAAGTGAAGTCGTGACTAAAATAGCTGGTACTATAACATTTTTAGACTTTATTTTTCTGGTGTTCAGTAGATATTTCTGGTTACAAAACTAAGGGTATCAAAGCATTTTATGGTGGTCATTATATTTGTTCCCACAGAAAAATAGCAATACCGTAATCTTTTTTTATTATATTCTTAGAAAGTCTGTTCAAGGTTATTGAAGTATAAATTGCCTAGCTTCCATCACACTCGACTAGTAATATCGGCATTAAATATTCCTTAAGCCAGCCAAAATATCTTTGAGAACTATCCGAGAAAGTTACAGCAAATTGTAAGAAAATCACGAAAAAATGCTAAAAAGAATTCACAGTTCATAAACTTGAGTTTTCTCTTGAAAATAACTTGTATAAATTCTCTTCTCCATTGTTATTGGTAATAAAGTATGGATGCGGTCACCCAACCGATGTAAATGTACTTATTATACAACGTCCTTTGTCTCCAAGAAGTACTAATAATCCTTGTTTATGTCCGTCGTTCGCGTTTATACAAGCAATAATTGTTTTTATTGGACGAATTTCACTGCAACCGAGTCCTAATTTCCTATGAATACGATCCGCTGAAACGCTTTACTGAATTTATATTGGTTTTCCGATGTATCAACGAAATAAAATTGATCGTATAAACGATTTTGCTTGATGGAGGTGCGTCGGTCAAAATGTTGGGACTCTAGATGAACTTTTTAAAATATGATGTTGAACGTAATGTTTTGAGTTATTGAATGTAGCGGTTCAAATACTGCCCTACCATTAGGTATGGTGCGTCCTATGTGAGCTATTTGGATGCAAACATGAAGCGATGCGTCGCGACCGCGAGACGGATAAACAGTCGATGTCATTTGTCACCTACATGACGTTACGCGATACGGCGAGCACCGTGCACATATATGAATTCGCTTCGCAACACATCGAGTTCGCCTTCATTCGACCATAGAGGACGCACCTTTAGAGAATTAAAGCAACCTATAGGTGTGACGTCACAAAGTTTGCGTCACAACACTGCCTACGACCTCTGGCCGATCGCATTTCGGATATTACGTGCACGTGTCGACAGCTAGACGGAATTGGGCGGACACTTGCGGACTTGTGTCTCACACAATCTAACATGAATACGACCGAGACTATAACGGGAAACATAAACGACATGTGTTGTACATAGTAAATGTTTATTTTTCTTTGTATGTAAAGATGGAATTTTTTGTATTTCAGAATTCTTTGTATTGTAGGCATAAGTGAAAAACTTATTAGCGCTGTTACTTATAAAAATTTCAGAATATAACACTATGTAGCGTAGTTTAATTATACAATGTCAATACCATACAATAACATGAATTTACAATCGTTAAACGAAAATAAATTGAGATTAACATTGTTTAACAGGCTCAAACACCCGATGAACCAATATAACAAGCCATCATTTCCTTATCGGTTCACCGCAATATTTAATAGTCACCTTAAAACGGCTCCCCAGATATACAGGCTGTTATTTCTGCCGAAAAGCGTACGATAAATGTTTGTGCATAAATTTCAAAAGCTCATCGTGGCTCGCTTCCCTGTTTACGAGGTCCCCCGTGTACCTCCGGCTTTAAACTTGTAAATTCAATTCGTCATAGACCTTTCGTCGAAACGGTTTATTTGATTCGCGATGACGAAAAATGTTTTAACAGCCGAATAATAAATGTTAAATAAAACGTTGATTAAAACAGACTTAATTTTAACTTCAGGGTGAAATTACTACGTAAATAAATGTGTTTTATTGAAGAATACGTGAAGTGAGGTATTTTTATAGTCACAGTCGTTAACACCCCATTGGGTTTAATTGTAACACACGCCGTATAAACGAATTTTACTACTTTAGATTTCGATAGAATCTTCTTATCGTATCTAACGACGTACAAAGTGTTAGGGTCATAAACTGGAACTACACGACACTTTTATATTGCCAACTTTATTTTTATACACACTAAAAGCTCTTAGCACAATAAATAACAATTCGAAACTACACAGAGTTCTAAAACCAGAGACAACCTTTAGTTTCTTTTTAGAGGTCTGCAGTAAAAAGGCGGTCACAGTAAACGCTTTGCAGTGTAACAGTGAAGTACTGGCACTTTCTCTAAAACACTGCCCTTGAGTAAAAGTTAATCAAACGTGAATTTCACTTACTGGCCAGAGGTCGTTCGTTTTGAAGGACCATTACATTGGCGATGGAGAGACCCATCAATTTAGCTTCACGCCGACCGCACGCGGTCACCGCGGCTGCGGCCGACATGTGAAACGTTTTATTACGGTCCAGGAAAAACCGTTACAATAACGCAACTCGAGAATACTTTACTGGAAGTAAGGAACAGCTGGAACAACGTAATATGCGTCACTTTTTTGATGGATGCTCAAATTATTCAATTTAAGTGCGCCTAGACGGATATTAAATTTGTAATTTGGATATATTACTAGTTTTGTACCAGTTTTTTCGCTTCCAGTTACCTTATGCTTTATTTACGTGAGGAAAGTTTATTATTTCCTTTTAGTCAAGTATTTATAGGTTTCTCCAAGTTTTTTTGAATACGTTGAATTTTATTTTGCTACTAATGTAGTCTAAATGTAGACCACACAATCCACGTGTGCTCTGCGTGGAAAGGGCCGTATCCTTGTCGAGGCAATTCGTCATTAAAACATGTATTTATAACCTGATTGTGCATTATTTCAGAACTTCGGATAAGTAATGCTATACCTAAATACCTATATAAAGTATGTAAATCAAACACAAGCTCAAGTAAAATTCAAGAAACTGGATTAACTTCATAAGTGCGAGTAAAATTAAGGCGCGTAGGTACGTCTAAATCGGGGCAGGCTCTTTCAATTTAACACAAATCAAAGGAACAATGGGTAAGCTATGTAATAAATGCCCCCGATTCAAATTTCTAACGGCAACAGATGGCGGACGCTATCGCCGTCAGTTCGAGCGTGAATAATTTTCGTCACAACATCCCCCCCCTCGAAATAATTCCATTCTTTATGTTCCACAGGAGTGCTGTCACAAATAAATTGAAAAGACGACGAGGGACTCCATTCGGCCACACGATTTCAATGTTTGAACACGTAAATACACTTTAATATTTCAAAGAAACAATTAAAACTGTCCTACTTTCCGTAATAACTAGGCAATGTTTAAATGTTAACACGAAGTTTTCATACTGGCTGATATTTATGTTGACGTTTGACTTTATAAATTAAAAAAATATCGAATAAATTAATAATAGCAAAGATGTGCTAAGGTAAAATGCTTGTCAGGAAATATTAATGTCGTCTGGTAACAAAAGATATTTGATTTCTAAGTCCGCTTATGCTAATAAGTGTTATGAATTGGATTCCTCCCTTTTTTATCATTTTCTAATGACTAATTAAATTATAAGGTGTCACATTTTAAAGACTAAAAAGTGTTCGAAAAAAAACCAAAGAACCTTTTCAGAATTTCCATATTCCAATATTTTTTATACCTTTTCCAACGTCCATCTGACTCAGACGTGTACGTGTCACCATCCTTCTAATATACATATAGGTGTTGATTTGTACCAGGCAATCAGAAATCTGAAATGGTTCGGCGATGATAAAGAGGCCAGTTCATAATCGTGAGCTAAATACAAAATGTTATAATAACCGTCTACTTATCTATTTCTGCTTACTCCATACCTACGTTAGGGTGCACCCTTGTTACCTCCACGGTAAATGCCCCGTGACAGGGGTCGAAGGCACTGCCAGGCTAATAAACACATGCTATTATTAGTCCAACATTTGGGTTAGTATAGGAAATGACGCTAGACCACTTATAGTCTGACAAAAAAAGATTGAATAGACGATCTTGGAAATTTTGTATGGAGAATTTTCTTTAAACACATGACAATTGACAAACTCCTTTTAACTTTTATGTGCAGACAGGTTTTATTATTGTTTCAGAAATAAGATATTATTTTATAATTGTATTGAGATCGATTACACATGGAAATCTTTGCTTTAATTTAGCACGTGGCACAAAATAATCAAAATGATTGCTTTAGTTGCGAATTCATTTTTAAGAGGGTTTTAAATAATTTCACAAGGTCCAAATCGGACATGCTTTAGACGCAGTTTTGAAACAATAAGTACCAAGTGTGTATCAGCCTAATATTATATGTCTATTGTCTAGCGATTTATATGGAAACTATGCATAATAATAACACAAATACCTAATCTAATTTTCTCATGATCAATGATGTTCAGATTTATAGGTAAACGTTCAGACAGAAGAAATATCTGGCATGAAACAGATTAATAACCAAACACAATAGGCCGGCCTTCCGTCCATTAGGCTTCAGAGGACAATAGGTAGCCTACCTAAATGTTTCCTCCTACTCATATAAAAAGGATGAGATCATTGAACTTGTTTTGTGTAGTTTCAATACCAGAGATGTAGGATTTGTTCAAAATGTCGTCTATATTAAATGAAAGCTTTTATATTCCAGCTGATATTTCAGGAAAACTATATTTGATACTAGCTGTTTTTCCGTGATTTCGCCGAAATCCCGGGGAATCTTCTTACCGTTTCCCGGGAATAGCATAGCTTTTCAACACATATATAATTTTTCAAATTAGTTAAGTAATGTCAAAGCCTTTAACTTTTAAACTTCAAACCAACAAAAAAAAAATCATCTTTATTATAGCAGTATACGATTGTGTAGATTCCGTTTTCTTTAGTAGAAATGATAGCTTAGCACAGAATTTTAGGCCATTTAATTTGGGATCAAATCCGTATCCATGAAAGGAGGGATTAAATCAATCTACAAAATCTAAACTAAGCAGCTGTTAATCTTAATACAAAGCTAGTTTTCCACTTGGTTAAACTCTCGAGGTCATATATCTAATACTAATATAATAATTATATTCCCCGAAGTTTATTCACCCGTCTCGTTCCGAACTCGTAAGTAATTATAATGATTGCCATGGCAACGACCCAACGTGTTATTAATTACTTTGTGTTATTCGATTTTTATGGATAGCTAACAAAGTTGTAAGCGGATGATCGAGAATGAGCAGTTTCCCTCTATTATATGAGGTAAAGTGAGTTTGTTGGTCCGGATTAAAAGGTAAGCCTTATTTTTTATCTTTGCTTAATAGGATTAGCCTAAGTGTTTGTTGATACAGCTGTTTAGTGCTCAATAAGCTGATGGAATAAGTATGTATGAAATGTACGTACTGTGGAAAATTTTAAGTCATGAAAAAGGATGCATAAAAATATTGATACCGCCAAGAATTTTTGCATCAACTTTAAGAAATTTTCTACTATTTGCTGGCACAGGACAAAAACTAATCAACTAATCCATACGTTATCAATACGGTGAACTAATACAGCTCAAGCCATAACGTGTGTATCACGTGCAAGGGAAGCAGTAATCTCGTAACAGCGTCAAAGCCAGTCGATTAACCTCACTGTCACACAAGCGTAATGCACTTCCCCTTCGGTTTCAACCCGGAATATGGATCCTATTTCCAATGCACGTGCCACAGATATAAAAATTCAAAAAAAGTTATTTTCAGTGGTCTCGTCAAATCGGACACGGCCTTGTTTCACAGTGAATTCACTCCATACATCACTTTGTTAGTTATCTGTTTAGCCGGTTGACATTGATGAATGTTCAAGTGAACAAGCGGGGTTCCGTTGTACTCGCGGTGTCCTGGCTTAGGGTTCCGTCGCTTGCACTAATACGCGAGCCGGCAGCCTCGCTTCTACGGAAACAATGGGCGAACAATATCTCGCAACGTGAAAGATTAATGAGGTATTTACCTGGAGGGATTTTTGTCTTACATGTATTTTAAACAATGTTTTCTTTTATAAATTGTTCTATTTACCTACTCGCCTCATAAATGCAAAAGTAAAATTAATCCTATTCATAATTTGAATGGCTTACATTAAAAAAACCAGACAAATCAACAGGCACAATTTGAAGTTATGAGTTATGCAAATATGCTGCAACAAAAATATGCATATATAAGACCTGATTGCAAATACAAAGCTGAAGAACAAACGGGTGTTTAACTAGGCCACGTATGCTTCATAACGTAGTTAGATACACGTTTGCTCGGAAGGAAATTTCATTACAATCAACTCGGGAGATTAACTCAAACAAAACTCCAAATCAAATGTTCGTTATATTTTGCTAGTAGGAATGCTGTACCCGGATTTAATATTTCCATGGTTAATTCAATATAAATGTTCATTATTATCACCTTTAAAAAGGACATTGTCAAGAAATTCTCTTAAGAGTATCTTAAAACCCCGGCCACGAAACGGCGGTAACCGTCAACGCTACACGTTATATCAAATGTACCTTTTTATCGGAATCGCGCTTCTAAGCAAAAAACATTATGTAAATCAAAATTCGTGAAGAGGGAGCACGTTTTATTTGCTTTTCGAATGCCCTCGTTTTTGTGACGAGAGCCCTAAAAGGGGCCATTTGAATCAAGGGTATTTTGATAATAAAAGAATCATCCACTCGAGTCTAAAGAGTGTGCGTACAATGCCGCCGACTGGAGCAAGTCAAATTGTAAGGAATACTCGAGATATGCCAGCCCGATATCGAGAAAATTGGGCCCTCATCTAACTGTGATTGAATTAGATTTCATGAGATATGAGCAAAAACGTTTATTATGTCTGACCTGTTGAAAATACTTTCCCTATAACAAGTATTTTTATACATATTCTGAGTTGCTGGAGTAGAATATAGTTTGTTAAAGTTCTGCAGAAAGTCACGCTTCTACTGTTAACTTGGCTTGTAAGAAGGCATTGATAAGGCATGCATCTGACTTGACGCCCGAACGCTCCACATTGCAGCTCCACAAGAAAATTATCTATTTCCGCTCACTGCATTTCTTAACGTCATTTGGCATTTTCTTGCATTTGCGGTAAGTTTCTTTGGTGTTCGAGCTCAAAAAGTTTCCGCGTGGAAGGGATTTAACAAGATTGATTTATGTAACATCGGCGTGTAGACTTTGAAACAAAATTGAATTATTTCTAAAATTCTAACAACTGTAACTAATTGTTGGCCTTTTCGATAGCTTTTAAGGATTTACATTAATCTTTGTCCAAAGTTATACAATATCACAGGCTTTATATCGAGTGGTTGTTAAACGTTCTTTTTGTTTTACTTGCTACAAATTGAATACCAACTCTTCTATTAGGATAGCAAACTTTGTACAAAGTTTTAATTATTTCAGTGGTTCAGCCTTCAATATAGAAAAAAAATATTTTCTATAAGATGCCTTTGCTATAAAATTTCATTGGTAGAAAACCGTGAAACGAACAAAAACATTACCGAGTTCTATATCTGTGTTCAATGCATAAGGAAGACCAACAAATACTTCTTAATGAGATCAGTTACAATTGTGATAACTTAGAACAAGAGTAAATAGAGGTCTTCAAATGGCACATTACTATGCAAATCGAATATTTTAACTATCTCCTTCAAAGATCTCCATGCAAATGTCTGCGACACTATAAAACGTGCCATTAATTCGCGACAGACAGTATTTAGCATATAAATACCTTTCTTTTGTCTTTCCCTCCGTCGTAATAGAAATAATCAATAAATATTTATCTTCTTCGTCCGGTTCTATTTGTATCCTGATGTCTGAGAGTACCTTTACACTACAGACTAAACAGTCGGCCGACAGTTGACGAAATTCTTCTGATACCGGCTAGATACCTTTGTAATAATGTGTACTAGCATTCATCTTCATTCTGATTAATGAGCACAAACAAACTATATCGGCCGACTAAAAGTTTGCAGTGTGGCGGGCACTCTCATTCACATCAATAAGATTTCTATTACCCCCCGAATTTCATTATAGTACTTCTTGAACAAGAGGAAATGATCAAATTTTCTCAAGAAAATTTATTAGAAAATAATTCGAAAAAAAAATGGCCATAAATCTGCTGTACGAAAGAAAAGAACTTCAATAAAATAATTTATGGGGATAGGATATAAAGCCATAATAAATGTTCTGAATGCTTAATTGGTATTATTGATTCTTTCAGTGGCAAGGGTTAGACTGTGCTAGCTAGCTTGGAGATGCTGGAATTTTCATCGTATTGAAGATATTCTTTCAATAAAATCTCTACTTACAAAACTTATTTCCTAAACTTCATCGTCTCAAATTATGTGAGACCACAATTTTACTCGTACCTTTATACAAGTAAAATATTTTAATTCAAATAAAGCCTTAAGTAAAAGCAAAAGTAGGCATTCCCAAAATTAAGATAAAACTTCGATGTTGGCTGGCGAAAAAATTTGGCTATCCACAGAAACTTTTTAATAAGATAAGAAGATGTTATAAAAAATTTGCTTAGCTACCAGAATCAGGAATTTTGTCTGATCTCGGCCATTTAATGGATTCTATAAAATGCTTACGTAACTCGATTACTTATAGCTAGTGAAAACTTTTTATGATTACCCGAAATATTTAAAGTTTTGCCAAGCGAACAGCCATTCTCAGATTATATTAATACGCTTTTGAAAGATTATCGGCTTTTAGTTCTTTTTTATTGGATTATAGTTAACGTCAAAACTCTTTGTACAATTTTGAAATATATTTAAATTAATTTCGACTATCGTATATTTGTTTTTTTTTTACAAAATATATTTATACCTTGCTATGCCTTCACGTTTGAATCCACTTGTTCATTTCTCCTTGAAATTATGACATACAAATAAACAAGTAGTATAAAGTAAGTATGAAATATAAACCACTAACAAATTGAAATATGTACAAACCTCTTTTCGTTAAAGTAAAGCTGCTGTACTGTAAACAAAGTGCGAAGTAGAATTAGGTTTCCAGCAAAATTACTAGAAACAAAATGTTTGGTACATTTGTGTTAGAAATTTAAGAGGGTACGTTTCTGGAAATACACAGCAAATTAAGTGGCCACTCTATCAAAATATTTGAGGGATAAACCCAAAGTTACTTTGTTTTCCATAATTATTTGGGTCCGACGCATTTCCTTGATCCCCGGAATTTTGCCAATTTTACTATACATGTAAATTTCGACTAGTTTAGTGAAAAGGTTTAATGAGAATTCGTAAACCTTGGATATTGAAATATAGCGATATTTATTCATATATGTAGTCATGGGAATAACAAAAACTATGTACCTACAACACAAATAAAATGCAGTAACAGGTTGCCACTTTATCACGGGCTCTTAGCAACCCCTTTCTTTCACTGATTTCTTACAAAAGAGGGTGGCACGCTTTTATGATCTCTTGTTCGGCAAAAATTACAAAAAGAACTCTTCGAATTTATATTCAAAAACTTTATTCTTTATTAAATTCTACGTTACATGACTTGACCATTCGTCTTTAATTTTAAGATATCAGACTATTTAGATTTATAACAAATTTTATTGAAATATTATTAGTTAAAAAGTCGAAAATAGCTGCGAGTGTTCTTAGCAAAAGTTATAACAAGCAATCTTAGTTTGATTTGCTTAAGAAATGAATGGAAAGTTTTATTTTATTAATCAAGATGGCATAATATCGGCTAGCAAATATTTGGAAATGTCAATAGGTACTCGAGTCGTGAAGGGGAAGAATTCTCAACAGAACCGAGGTTAAGAAAGGTCAGTCAGTCTTTGATAAACATTTTGAGTTCGTTGGAAATGCGTAGGCACGTGGAAGAAAACATTTTTTTGTTGCGTATTCTAATGTAAATGGGAAATATTTTAATCACAATATTTTCGAATGCTCTTATAATTATTGCTTTTTTATATAATTGTTTCGTAAAAGTATTCATATTCTATCTAGATTTTTTTATCTTTATCTAGTCGACTGAAGCTCTATGATCTAAGTGGTTACCTAGGCATTACGAATTGAATTGAAAAGCTCATCGTTTTAGGAGTGTACCTTCTGCAACAAATTGCATAAAATTAAATTAAAATGCGATTAAGGAGCAGTATTTTCGATTTTCTGTTACGATACGTAATCTTAAAATGATGAGGCGTTGTAGCAGTGAACTGGGTCGGTGTACTCAACATCTTTATTTACCCATTCACTAATGACCGTTCGAATACTCGTTTAAAACAAAAATGTTCATGACTTGTTTTTTGTGCTATACCTAAGCTACAGACTGTATTTTGTAACTGATTAAGTTGGCATGAAAAAGCGTCCATTTAGTAATCAAAATCAACAAAACATATTTGGTGTAGGTTGTAAACGAATACGTTTGATGAGGATTAATCCACATTAAAACTGTAAAAAACTCATACAAAACAAAAACAAAATTACAGGAAAATGGAAACAAAATGCTATAAAACAATAGCCACATCTGCATTGCTATTACAGAGGCACAGGTACACACTTTCAACGTTCCCAGTTCCCACAAAACAAAAGAAGATCTTACGCCGCGCAATGCTGGCAACATTTTACACGTCAAAAATATTTATCGCGCCGACTGAGTTACGCATACTTACGTTGAACAGCGTAATTCGCACGACATACCGCGGTAACAAATGAAAGCGCGTTTGGTCTCATAATCGTTTAACGTGTCTGTGAATACAAGGGTTTTTAACCATTGTAGCCGGTAAGCACCACATTATGTCTAAAAATAACTTCAACGACTTCGTGGAAAACATTGAGGTGGATGTTTACTGAATTTAGATTCTTAATCCCTGATAAAATGGTGGTATCAATTCATTGTTTGCTCGGAGATAGGTGTTACCCTATACACACATAAACTACCTTTTTCCTTGTGATGGGATCTGCTTTTTAGTAAAAAAGTAGTTTGATAGGCTTATGGGATTATCCGTATTAGTAATCAGGGTCTGGCAATTGTCGTAACTTAATTCGATATTAACCGTTCTAATACCAAATTGTGAAACTTTATAGCGACAACTAACTATAATGCAGCTTATTCTTCTTCGTAAATCCCATAGAATCTTCATTTTAACAAACACCATAAGTAATATGTATTTCTCCCAACTTAGCATAACAAGCCTAATACACAAATACCCTCGGTTGCATGCGTCCTTACACTCCGGAAGACCTTTCCATTGGCTATTACTTCGGGAAGGGAAGCTTCATATGAGAGGGGTAACATAGAACGTGATGCAATCAGAGTGGGGTAGACACGGAACTAGTAAGGATAGGGTAAGGCAGGAATTCCTATGCTCGAATATTGTATGTTTCAAAATGGTATCTTATTTTTGCCTTCTTATTGGAGGAGGTATAGAATTGAAATTGTTGCGTCTTAGTATTGTTAAGGGAAAATTGGGAAATTGAATTAAAGCGTTTTTTTTTTTCACCGATTAAACTGTATGCATTTTTATCATAAGCTGTAGGTATTGGTATTAGTATAATGAGTTTTCTCTAATCTATTCGTATCTTATTCGTAATCAAGTTTGGCCAGCTAGAAGACTAAAAATTCAGTCAGATTAGCTAGAGTTTTGAAATAATCTGGATATTTCATAGTCACGTACGCAAGGTAAATAAATTTCAAGGTGTGATTCTTGCACGAGTTTTTACTTAGTAATCTTGTAGCAAGGTGTACGTGCCTTTTTCAATATTTTAAGAAACTATAAAATATTTAACAGTAAATTGAATCAAATATGTAAAAAAGGAAAATATATCCAGTATTCTCGCGAAGAATATATTAGTCTAATCTGTTATTATTAATTCAGTCATTATATTATATTACTACATCGCAATATGGTTTGTTCAGTAAAACGAATTTATCCTGCATATGGTAAACTAGCTTCTGCTCGCGGCTTCGCCCGCGTAGAGTTCGGTTATATCGCGTTTCCAAGAAAATTTTTCAAAAGTCCGGGATAAAAACTATGCTATGTTCTTTCTCAAGGTCAATTCTATCTCTGTGCCAAATTTTATTAAAATCAGTTCAGTGGTTTAGACGTGAAAGCGTAACAGACAGACATAGTTACTTCCGCATTTATAATATTAGTAGGGATATATAAAAACAGTTTATTTGCACTTCTCTAGCCAAAAAGTATAATTTATCACGCTTACTTGCAACCCAAGTCAAATTAAACGATAGTACGTACGGATAGCATAATTTGTACCTTCACGTTTTCTTAGTTCTTGATGGCCTACCTGGCTACAGATGACGACTCTGAAACTACATATAAATGAAAGTGCCAATTTTAATAAAAAAATAACCTAAAATTAAAGAAAAGCAACATATAAAGAAAAATAACTATAAAACGAAGTTATGCTACACAAAAATATACGTAATATTATAATATAAATAAATACCTAAATATTATACTTCATACTACTAACTATTATATAATCTGTGATACTACTATATTACATTAAACGCCTTCCTCTCTTCTAACTATTTTGCTGTGCCCATCAGGGTCCATAATTGTGACTACCTATATTATTTTATATTTTCCACCAAATGTACATTATGGAATGCAATAAATGATATGATATGATATATGATAATAAAAAGGTCTTGTGAACGTCAACGAGTCAATAAATAGCAATGAAATTGCATGCAACGTGTACCTAACCGTGCCTATTCAAGTATAACTTGCTCAGAGTTCTAGTAATGCTATCAATTAAAATATTACACAGCACTATAAAGTTAAAACACAATAAATGAAAATTCAAAAAACTAATTATTCACTTTCATCATAACGTCATTTACAAAACTTTTTATAAACATTTTTTTCATCTAAAAAGTTTGAAGAGCCCTTCTATTGCCACTTACAAAGAAATTAAGGTTTTAAGGGGCCGAAAACTTTTCATTTAGATGATATCCACTCCAGTTATGAGTTATTTTGGAGTCCACTTTATTTTAAAGCCAAAAGCTAAAAAGATTTACATTTAAAACCTTTTATTTGAAACTCACAATAAGACCTACTAAATACATAAATTGAAAGTGGAATTAATAAACATTAATTAAAATTTAGTTTTAACTGTTTGTTGCTATTTATGCTATCTAGACACACGGCAGTGTGTCCGCCAAGTTCGAGCAAAAAAAGCGACACACCGGCCGTGGGTTATATTACACGAACCATTTCGGGCCAAATTCGACCCCCCTGTAACTCAAAATCTATTTTATTTACGCATATCAAATTTCTAGTATCTATTGAGACCCCCTCACTTATCTAAAATACAAAATTTCATTAATATACCTATTGTAGGTCTTGAGATATTGACGTCAGAAAATCGCTATTTTTACTATACACTCACTGACTGACTGATTCACTGACTCACTCATCAAAAACCTAGACCACTTCCAATGGTCGTATTGACTTGAAATTTGGCATGAAGGTAGGTCTTTATGTCAAGGTAAAGGGAAAAATCTGAAAATGGCCAAGTGTGAGTCGGTTTCAAAATAATGAAGGTGTTTTATACCCGGTGTAAATTTATACCCCTAAGGAACTAAAACGAACTAAATTTATCTATATTTATATAATATATCTTCGAATGGTTTGTATTTAGTTTAGTTAGAAGTAAAATAGTGTAGTTAGAAGCAAAATAAAAATCTGAAAACGGCCAAGTGTGAATCACTTTCGAAAATAATGAATGTGTAACTTTGATCCACGAACATAATATATGATAACATGTCATGTCAGTCAGTTGGTAAATGTAGTCCATTTAGTTAATCTAGTTCATTTCTTTGTAAGAAACATAGTGCATATTAAAAAATCTAAAAGATAGTATAAATGAGACATTCCTTTAACTAACTTCATCATAAGAAAAAAATAAAACAAACAACTTTACAAAAATAAATGAAATCCCACCCAAAACAAAAATGTGAAAGACTGCCAAGTTCGATAATATGGGAATGCTTCGCCTATAAAAGAAGTGAGATCTGAATAAGTACCAAGTTCCATACACATACCTCAGTTAAAAATAGTTACTTTTTAATGATGTTACTTGGCAAGTTTTAATAGAAAATTAAATACTTGATTCATTGCGTTTAGTAGGTTTATAACAAGGTGTATGAAAACTTTTCAAGTAACATCATTAAAAAGTAACTATTTTTAACTGAGGTATGTGTATGGAACTTGGTACTTATTCAGATCTCACTTCTTTTATAGGCGAAGCATTCCCATATTATCGAACTTGGCAGTCTTTCACATTTTTGTTTTGGCTGGGATTTAAATTACTGAAAGTTTTTAAACACTTAGTTATTAGACGATAAAACGTTTTTTGGCCATTATTTTATTATTCAGTTGCAAGTCGGTAAACCTAGTAGGAATCATTACTTAAATTATTACTAAGCACTACTAGTTCACAATCATTTTACAGCAATATTTCTAAGGAACGCTTTAGTACTCTATTTAACAATGTTACTAAAAAAACCTACAAATTGCAAAAATATATAAATATAGTTACAGTAGTAGCTCTCTATAATGAAGGTAACATTTTTATATAGGTCGAAACGTAGTTCGCCTGTATTTTATAGGTTTAGCAGGGCCATATATTGTAAGCTTTCATCGGCCGATATTTCTTGTTTTATAGAGAGCCTATCATGCTGCAGTAAAACGAAAGTAAAATATATATGGAAGCAATAATACCGTACTTTAGTACGTAACTGTAGGTATATACATAAGTTTTTAAATATTCTTTTAAAATATGAACTCATATTAATGTAGAGAGAAGTTAGTTTTCTTCTGGAAGTAGATCGAATCTTGAAATGGAATTCTAGAATCTTCTAGAATATTTTGCGTTAGACTAATCGCGTTTGTCATAATATTTAAAAGTTTGGCCCACCTATGTGATTATGTCATCTCGTAGAATGGTAATGGAACTTAATTTATGCCTCAAAAATATTTATTTATTTGCGTACTAAATCTCATTATGTACGTATATTCATCAACTTTAGCAATTGTTCACGTCAAACTGACTCAAATCAAAGAGCAAAGGTCGATAGGTTTGTCAGTAATACAGCTATATATATTACAAGGATAAAGGTAGGCTTGTAGGCATTCAGGTAAAATTAGAACCTAAACTGGATTCTGACGTCATTACTCTTAGTTAGCAGTCTAAGTGAAAAGTTTCATTATTACTTAGTACAACGAGAACTAAAAGGTTCCAAAACAAGACATTTAATTTAAATTGTATTCGAATTTGTAATGGTTGTGGCTATGTTTCTCTGAATTCTATACAAAAAATGTTTCTCTACTCATTAGAAACTTAATTATTTTAGAACAGTTCATTAGGTATTTAGGATCAGTCATATTTAATCAGTCAATAAAACAAAAACATCTTAACTCTAACACATTTAAAAACCTAACTATAGTACCTTTACCAACAAATATTTTCTTAAGCATCTGAAGACCTACAAATGTATACACACGCATGTACACATAAAACAATTGAACACTACATAAAACAAAAAAAAATAATTAATTTAAACGCAATAATTGGTGTTCTATTTGAATTTGCAAGTCATTTATAAAACACGGTGGGCCGTGACATAGCACTACTCTCTCAGGCTTAACCAATGACCTGGCACTGTGTAATGTGTGGGATGTGAGCAGGGTTAAGCTTTTTAGGGCTAGTTTCACTATCTGTCTTCCAAATATTATGACTAACAAATTGATTTATTATTTGTTTTTAAAATAGTCACATATATTCATACTAGTTGTTGCCCGCTGTTTCACCCGCGCCCCGAGTGAGTTTTTTTTTTCATTAAATAAAAAGTATCCTTTGTTCATTCTAGTACCACTAAGAATTTGTGCACAAACATGATGATAGGAGTAGTTTTTACGTGAAAGCGTAGCAAACAAACGGACTTTCGCATTTATAATATTAGTAGGATGGAATTATAAGTCAAATAAAATTAACCAATGCTGTTAAAAGAAGTAAGTTGAGCAGTTTTTTTGTCTTTTGTGGATTAAATAACATAAAGTATTTTTACAAATTGAACTGAAAATACAGAAAATATGAAGTTTCATGCCAAACCTCCGCCATATTGAATATCCGGTGAGCTGATGCGACTGTCGGAATCAAGTTTGATTCGACTAAATTTATTTTTGTGTTTTTAATATTATACACCATACAAAACACTAATAAATTATTATAAAAATGTGGTGTTTTTGATTAAAATTATTGAGTGAAAAAATATACCTTGCTGCATAGTGTTACCAGACATACGCCTTAGTGTAAAGTTTTTACCCTACGTTTGCCTACAATTTTTGAAAGTTGCCCTCGATTTCTCAGGGTTTCCATCATCAGGTCCTGACCTGATGATTATGGGACTACCCGGAAGGTAAACCCTATAAAACAAAAAAATAATTTTGCAAATCGGTTCAGGCGTCTTAGAGTAATCGGTGAACATACATAAAAAAAAGATCTCGACGAATTGAGAACCTCCTCCTTTTTGGGAAGTCGGTTAAAAATTAAGAATATGTTTTCTATTTTTCATTATATTTATATTTTATTATTTTAACCCATACCACAACGTTTAAAGTATTCGGCAGACGTAAATACAATAAAAAAGAATCTAAAACATGAAAGTGTGGATTGTAGAATATTTCTTATTTTAGAAAAATATTAAAAAGTATTCGCAACGTAAACTATTCTGAGAATACGAGAGAGAGAGACAGCGGAGGAAATAAGTCGACTGATGGTTCGAGCTTCCTAATTTCCAGACAGACGGCTTTTTCAAAGAAAACTGTTGCAAAATATTAAATATTTTCAAAAGATTTTTTATGCTTCCTTTTTCCAATTTATGCCGTGACAGTTTGAAACATTATGCTTCATTTAATGGAACGGGGAATCCTACTTTTCATTGGTCCATTTTTAACATTGGAAATTATTTTCTCCCACATTTTTTTTGAGACTATAAAGGGAATAGAATAAAACAACAAACATCACATTCCATAAAGGCGCGGCTCCACCGCGGTGCACGGAGAGGCTACGCACGTGTATTAAGCTTCGCTTTGTAAGAAAATGTATGTGGTTGTGTCCACTGCAACCCACGGAGAGGCTACGCATGAATTGACGTCATTGATACACGCGTGGCTTGCTCGAATAGGCGGTTACATAGGTCAACGCTGTCAACGTGGGTCTATGTTTCCACTGGAGTACACGAATAAGACCCACGACTATGTACAGCTCGGTTATCGCAAAGCAGTTGTTGTAAGCGGTTACGTAGCTCAACGCTGTCAGCGTGGGTTTGCCCGTGCGCCGTGCCACGCTATACATAGTCGTGGGTCATATTTGTGTACTTCAGTGGAAACGTAGACCCACGTTGTCAAACAAATGAATACACGCAGCTAAAATGTGCCGCGTGTCCGTGCACAGCGTGCACTGCGGTGGAGCCGCGCCTTAAAATATCCCTCATGTATTTTATCGTAACCACATTTGTATTCAGTAGACATCGCAATTTACTTACCATAAAACCAGCCATTTCCTCCCACCGACAGATCATCAAGCCATAA
Source organism: Helicoverpa zea (assembly GCF_022581195.2). Taxonomy (NCBI): domain Eukaryota; kingdom Metazoa; phylum Arthropoda; class Insecta; order Lepidoptera; family Noctuidae; genus Helicoverpa; species Helicoverpa zea. The sequence continues at coordinate 6,347,712 of NC_061466.1, read as the reverse complement.
GGAAAAATTGTCACCTATCTCGATGCGATGAAACAAGGAAAGTTAACAGCATGTTTAGGTTGATATTAATACATCACAGCGGTCCGACATCAATTTATCAACCAGACAAGGGACCGAGAAGGACCGTACAGATACTGTCTACTGCTAAAATTACTTGTAACCCTAAGGTTAGCCCTCATTCATCTTGGTGACATTCATCAATTGTTCGTCACAAACAACTGCCAATGATTAAAACTGTCTTTTGTTTCGAGTTCTTACACGTCACGTAATATTTTTGCAGAAAAGCCCAATTCTTATTTAAGAACAAAACTCGAAACGCCCATTTAAAATGAACTAATACAAAAACAATTTTGTTTCAGAATTCAATCAAATAGGGTTCGGAAAACTAATTAGAATCGAGGGATTATTCTTAAACTGTTTTATTTTATTTACGAAATAATCCTGAAGAAACAGCGAAATTCACAGGAGTAAGTTTGGAGTTTAATTAGTGGGGTAAAAAGTTTCGCTTTCGGTAGCGAACAGGTACCTACGCATTAAATCGATGAGTTGAGTTCTAAAAGTTTGTGAACGTTCGTGTTGAACGTAAGAAGCGCATTCGTATAATTTATTTCCTTAGAGTAATGGTGAAAGTTATTACAGTGTTGTTTCGATATAAATTATTCAAGATATGTTTATGTAAACAAGAGATAAAACTACTATTGTTTAGATTACATTTATGAGTTTTTAATCGACGAGCCTTCACGCCCAATTCCGTGTAAAAAAAAGTAAATCTTCTCACTGAAACAACTCGGCAAAACTGTCTAGACCGACATACAATACGCTCTTTACATACGCACTTTCTTACACACAGGGCGTCGTTTCGAAATATCATTCTGTAGCACATTTTGCCCCTTGAGTCGACGTCAAATACTGAAAAATGTTTTGCCTCAAAGGACTGAATGTTGGGACCGAATGCCGTGGAAAAGGTGGTTCACATCTGTGTCAACGAACGTCGAAGCGTCACCAGTTGACTGGTGTAATGCGATGAAACTGGAGAGCGGTTTTGTACTGAAGTGGCTTTTGTTTGTTATCAAGGCAGATAGTCTAGTGCTATTTGGATAGTGTGGTGAGCAAATATTAACAGTACATTGTGTTTCATTACGCTGTTTAAATGTTTATGTTAAACGTTTGCCATCAGAAATGGTGTTTTGGGCTTATTAAATTTCGAATTGTATTGTCAAGTGTTTATTGTTTAATTAGTTTTTATTGGCATAAAATTAAGTCTAAATTAAACTTTTTATAACAAAGCAACTAACCTAACCATGAATAAAGCAAAAGGTTTCATTATCATGTTTCTTTTTATTTATTCCCTACTTTCTTTAATTATTTAACATTTTATAATTCGCGGAGTTTTTACGTGAATTGCAATTTTGTAGGTTCTGTCTGCTGTACAAAGCGACTAATAAAGACCAACTTTACTTACATAAAACTTGTGCCAATTCAAAACATACGTATTATTCTGCCAGCTAGTTATTCAATAGTTTATATTTATACATAAATTCACCACGAAGCAATATCACTATGCAACGTTAGTGCTAAGTGCTGCCCGTGGGCGAAGTAGTGTAGAATATCCCGCTTCTGTTCTTTCGTAATTGTTATGACTGCACTGATTGGTCGAATAAAATGTTGCATTATCTTTGTAACACTACTGTATTTTGTTTTGTATATTTTCGTGGAATATTCTAGTTGAAAATGACGTTTGGTGGTTTCTGTTATTTAACTCAATGATAAAGGAAAATGCGACCAGTATATTGGTGCATTTTACGTGTTTGCTTTAGGATTGTTGATAACAAACTTGCTAAAGTTATTCGTGTTCGAAACAAAATAGTATTATTTAACATAGTTATAATGTATGAAGAAAGTTATGGTCATTAGGTATAATACCTACTTTAGTAAGTTGACAGTTTTTTTTCAGTTATTTGTTGCACATCATGAGATTTTAGAGTAGGCATAAAAGCCCTGATGGCCCTCAATATTTTTTCCATTTTTCATGACCATAGTACAGACTATTTGGTACACCCCAATATCCGGACCCCTGTCACCGAGTCATTTCCTTTAATTCAGGATTCCAACTAGAGGACCTTTATTGCAAGTCAATTGGTTTTCATATCAGCTCTTACGAAAAAACCTCTAGTCTCTAGTTTCATTTCATCAGGGTTAATCAGAATCAAACTTAAAAAGTGGTTACTAGACAAATGTTTTTATACGGTTTCTGAATTTATTAAACACAAAAACGCATGATACAATGCGTAAGTAGTGTCTAACACACTATGATGATTGTTTGTAAGTAATATTAAAAAGATCATAAATTAATAATGTTTAATTTAATATTTTATGTTGTGTGTAATTAAATAATGTTTAATTTAATATTTTGTGTTATGTGTAATTAAATAATGTTTAATTTAATATTTTGTGTTATGCGTAATTAAATAATGTTTAATTTAATATTTCGTGTAATTGAATAATGTTTAATTTAATATTTTGTGTTATGTGTAATTAAATAGATTGTGATTGTATAATCTCGATTGTTGAATTTTTATTGAATTGTCTGAAATAACACTTTTGTATGTGTATGACACTGTAATATTTATTTTTATTTATGTCAATGTAGTATGTACCAGTGTCTACTCGAAATTTGCATACCGATTGAGCGGTGAGATATGCATGTACGTTATGTAATTTACCAAAACACCTGTACCTAATACCGTGTCTCTGCAAATAAAGATTCTTATTCTTCTTATTCTTCTTCTTAATGTGGTCCCAAACTTTTATAGTAACAGGAAACAACTTTTAATTTGATTAGTTCTCTCCATCTTAACTTGTAACAAGCGATAGTTACGAATTTTTTTTTCAGCTGCAACTAGTTAACAAGTTGAACATTATTAATTATTGCGGTTCTTTTACAGTAAAAACTATAACGCCTTAAATAATATGCTCTGTGCTCGGTTCTTTGGAAAGAGTAATTTTTTTTACAGTGAAGTTACAATACATGAGTAAGCCTTGTCCAATCAATAATGTGTGCAAAGTAAAATTAGTTAGGTAAATTTGATGATTTTTCGAAATACTATTTTCTAACTAATGTATTATAAATAACCGTTATGTTTTTGATTCCAATTTTCTTTTTAATTAATTTTCAATTTCCTTTTTAACTCTGCTTACTTTGTAATTCTGTTTAAACTTTATCTTTTAATTCTCCGTAATTTACTAACGTTACTAAAAAAAGTTGCTAGCGTAGGTATTATTTATTTGTTACTTATTTAATTAATCCTCGACATAAGCCCGGATTACGTCCAACATCGCCACTTGTGTACATTATCCGTTGACCATCGAACAAATCTCGCAAGGCTTTACAGAATTGATTGATCGAGACAAGGGTTTGGGTTCTAGTGTTTAAATTAACTTAATTGGCTCATTATTAAACTCTAACTGTTTAAAGCTGCACAATTTATTAGGTAAACAACAATAAATTAACCATGTTTAAAAGGGTTGTTCGTAAAAGGATCTAATTTGAGAGTGAACTTTGAAAAAATTCTCAAAAATAATACTGAATATATTTCCTGAGTTATTTTTTGTATATTTATTAATCTGCCTTTTGTTATAAAATGTTTGTTGATCCATCTGTACCTCTAAACCCATAAGGATTATACAATATCGGTTCTTAAAAACATTTTTACGATTATGTAAAACCGATACATCAAATGTTTATTTAAATAATTTCCCCATCTTGTCTTCTAACGAGTACCACATGCATTATTCATGAGAACTGAGAAACAAAACAAATAAAACATCCAAGTCGTTTCAAAACACAATATTTAAGTTTATTGGGAACAAGTTAAAAGCATTTTTATTTGCTTTTTCCTGTTTACAGATGAATTTTAGTGTTGAAGTTGTATCTAATATCTTGCTACGTGCAAGTTAAAAGTAATCACGGTAGCAAAATTGGTTTTCCATATTAAAACTGCACTGTGGGTTCGCTGAGAGTTCATCGGTACTCAGAGTCTAATAAAATTCCCTTTGGCATCAAAACTAGCCAATGACAACTCGGGAGGACCGTCAAACAACAAGAGTAACGCCGGGCGCACACATTAAACTTTTAGGGTCGCTGAATACCTTTTCCCTCCTCTGAGCACCCGGGCGAAGTATCGTCGCGCTTTACCGACTGCATCGATACAGTGTTGAATGAAACATGTTTTGAAATCCCTCGGCGTTCAGGAAAAAACTTTTGGCAGTAGCATTTTTCAAACGAGTTCGGCTTGCGACCTGGCCTTGTGAAAGCCTCATGAATAAGGATTACGTTTCAGTTTGAAGCTGCACAGATGATCTAAAAATGCACGTCAATAATTTTTAGTGATTGCAAATGTTTGTTGCAGAGTGAAATGGGTCTCATTTAGTTTCAGCGCTTTACGATTCTCGACGAACTATAAGAAGATTTGTTTTTGCAATTAGTAACCTAGCTACATCAATGTTTGGTGATACCTATTATGAAAGGCAATCCCTAGGCATTTATATAAAAAACCAAACTTGTTAATTTTGGTAGAAATACATAAGAAAACAGTATTAGCATCAAACTACATTTTTTTAAAGCCCAATTACGCAATAACTGCGTAATTTATTCACGCCATCCTTCCAATAAATGGTCATCAACGGAATTACGGTTATTAATTCGTTTCAGTCAACGAATTTTAGTTTACATTTGTTTTGGCCTGATTAGTGGGTAAATAAATGGTGTTCGTCAATAGCTTAATGACCGCCTATTTAGTGGGTAACAAGTAAATGACTAATGTTTAGAATTAGATTCCGAAATTTTGGGTTTACCGGTATATTTGCTGTATAATTGCCAGTAACTACCATTGTTATGTATACCCAATGCCTCTAAAATTTCATTTCTCCCGCACATTGACGACATTGAAACTAAATAAAAGTATCACTAGTACTACTTTTTCTTCATACATCTGTTTCTATAGTGGCATAATATGATACAGTTTTAACTAGACAACTCAAACTCAAGTATTGTGAATCTAAAGCTATCACCTACACTAACACCAACACCAACTTAAAGACTTTACCAAGTTAATAGATCCTCACCTATCAGAGCTGTGATCGTATAACAGTAACAAATCTCATTTTACACCAATTCCATAGCCGATAAAACCCGTACACGTATCAGCAAAAACAAACATTACAAAATTCTTTCAAACTCATGTAACATAATCGGCTCTATAGAAGTTCTAACAATTTCTAGTTCAGTTCCAAACGGAACGGAGGTAAAAGTTTTGATTCACTAATAGCACATTAAATGCTAGTAAAAGAACTGCTTCATAACGAGGCAGAGAGCTAGAGCACCGTTATTACTCACGGTTCATTTTGAAGCAATCTAGAATGGTCATGGAGTAAGGAAAGGTGAGCGGATGTCCATAATGCAGATAGGTCAGGCGCCTCCTTCTAGGTCAAATCAATAATGTCGGGACATCTTTTCACACACGGACGGTTAGCCCATAGTAAGTTATTGATTAAATTGTGCTAACACAAATGATTTATTATAAATAGGTCCATAATATTATAATACCCAGGCCACGGCCAACAAGCATGATCTCTTGCTCATCATACAAATGTTGACCGAACCAGGAATCGAACTCGGGATAGGTTTGGCAGTTGGTTTGGTGACCATTGCGCCACGCCATCGAGGTCATCAAAATTTGTATGGTGGGATGTGTGAGGTCCTTTGAGACATTTGTTAACGATTTTTGGTATTACAAAAAAATATGGGTAAAAAGACGTCATAATAAGGGTGCAAACAGTAACGTTCTTGGTCCCCCGCTCACCTGCATTTTGGTACGCTACTAATTTAGGCGATTTTCCGTTATGGCACCTCCGCTAATCGTTTTGTTCTCAATGGTAATGGTTCATTCTTTGATAGTGATGGGAATACGGACTGGCTCCGATTGCCTTTGAATTCAAATATGCAACTACGGGAGCAGAATCGATTCGAGCTGAATGTGAGCTTTATTAGGACTTCTGTCAATGAATCGTTTTGTGATTATTGTGTAATTTGTTTTTTTTTTTTTTTTCTAGAGCGTTGGTAAGTAAAAATTGAATGAATAAACCAAAATACCTATGTATTCGTAATGTTCACATATTATAATGCTTTACTGTAAAGATTTATGTGTATAATTTGATTACCGCATATAAGTTAATATAAGGTTAAATTCATTTTTATATTACATTTTTATAAGATTGCTCATTAAACTTTAAGCTTAAATTAAGTAAAACCTGTATAAAAGTGTACGCCCAACCCTAAAATGGCCACGGCTTCTCTGAATGGAGATATTTTCTACATTGTTGTTTTGCCGGGAAATATTTCCGTTTAAAATAATATTCTGTATACAATACAAACATTATGGATATCACAACAGTATTTTCATTTTTCATTAGAATTATTTCGAGCTACTAATGCTACCTTTAGCCTACAAGCAATGTTTTAGCTTAGAAAATAACTCTCAACAGCTACGTATAAAGCAAGCTAGATTACAGACTGAGATTCACCCGCAAAGGAGGGTGAAACACGAAGCCACGCGTCCCGGGAGAGATCGTGCCTTTAAAATATATTATTTAACCTGTTTAACATACTTTAAGATCCCGCTAAGAAACGTGCTTAGTACGAGGCGTGGGCAACGAATGAAGCTTACTCATGTATCGTGTGAATCTTTATAAAGTAAGCTTTAAACAAAAGTTAAGAATATTTTAACAAATTAATTAACTGAAATCACCAATCCGCATTGAGCAGTCATAGTAACGCTCAATACTTCTCTGTGTGAGAGGAGGCTTGTGCCCAGCAGGGAGAAGATAAAAGACTGATGATAATGATGAACTAATATTATATACCTAAAACTAACTGTTTATAACGCATTTATGATATGTATAATATCTTTTCCTGAATAAAACCGTTAGAGACCAGCTCGTTTCCAGTTCAACCGGACTTTCAGAAGCCAACACAAGCATTTTATGTAGTGCTAGCAAAATTTACCGCAACATTAAAATGTTAGAAACGTATTCCTACAGCTGTAGGTGCACGGTGCATACTGCCAACGCCATACGTGAGCGAAATAAGTATTTATTGCATATTTCTTGCGACACATGCTGATAAACATATAAATTTAGTGCACTGTTACGGGGTGGGTCTGGATAGGCTTTTTAAAAAAGAAAACTTTAAATAGAACTAGAAAAAACTTTAATTAAAAAAAAGGTCTACAAAAGAAAAGCCTATATCCGCGACGACGTTCAATACCACACTGACTAAACCCGGTATAATTCCTAAGTTATTCCAATACGCTGAGTCAGTGGAAAACATGGGAAACAAGTGCTGCAGCGTCAGCTGTTTATTACTGTATTCTTATTAGTGTTATTTAATATATAACAGCCCCCCGGATAAAATGGAGCATCTAGGAGAAAAAGATGCGAAATTGAAATTCACGAGGTAATATCGAACGTCGTTTCAGATTAACAACCATTACTTAATAATTATAGCGATAGAACATAATGCATATAATCTTAATACAATCTATTAATTCTAGATAAACATAAACAATAACATAAGTATATTATTAGTAGTTAAAAGGAGAATTAAGAACATTATAAGTCCTAGTTTATCTTAGACACTAAAAGGTTACGTTTAATAGGCGTTGGCCTTGACATTGATGAGTAAGTATCATCGGCCACGCTGTTTTCATTCATGACAGATAATTCAACAGAATGTTGACGAGTTTCAGTAACTTTCTTAGTATTACATTGATTGAATATCTGTATACAATAATGATCCTTTGATCTTGGACAAAAATATCTTCTGATTCTATAAAGTAGGTATACAAAGAATACAATGAAAAGTACATAAGAAAGAGACATGTAATGAATGCCATATTTTTGGAAATGATTAGGACTCTCAAGACTATCTAATTCCTTTTCGAATGAATCTAAATGTAAACTAGCTTGTAATAGAGAATCCAAATTATTTACATCGTTTAATTTTGAATAAGGCAACCTGGTAAGTGTCTTGTTGACTCTATTTTTATTACAACAGTCATCGTCTACTAGATTAAAGTTAGAAATAATCTGTGAACTTACATTGAGAACAGCGTTTGACTGTGGCACGAACTGTAAGGTTTTAAAGAAAGCTTTACAGGTTTTAGGTATTGACAATAAGCCCGTGCCAAACAGAGTTTCATCAAAATTGTTTCCGTCGTTACTACAGGAAATATGACACTTGCCTGGCTCAGATAAAACAAAAATCCAGTTATTATTATTTATTTTATGAAATACTTGTACTGAGCCCTTTAATAGCTTAATTTCACAAGAACTAGGTAACTTACTTACTACTTCCGTAATTAAGATAGTCTCACAAATTGGGTTAACGACACTTGAAAAAACACTTTCTAACTCACACACATGGAATTTATCCGGAATCACTTTGCACTGATTTACACTACGCAACAGTGAATAGAACATATGATCGACTGTTATTGCTAAGTAAGGATGAGCGGGAGCAATAAGTGCAAACGTATCAGGTTGCGATACGTCATATGGGACAGGCATTGGAATCACGCGGTACAAAGTATATGTTTGCGGAAGTACGAGCGGGATTTTAATGACGATAATTATTTTGTTATTATGAAAATAAGAAATGATTCTAGAAATATCGATTAGTTCATGAACGTTTTGTAACGACAGGGATACCGGGAGTTCGTAATACCTTGGCATATTATTCCTATTTTGTTCAAGTTCGTTATATAATTGATGTGGACTAAGTATAGTTGGATGCAGTACATTCATTTTGCTGAATAAAATCGCATTATTGATATCTTCTATATCAAATGATAGTGAAATAATAATACTTTCAAGAGCACTTAATAGTGAATTAATGTTAGACTTAATTTCCAACTTATCATTAGAGTTGGAAATAAGTTGAAGTCCTTTATCAATGACCTCGAGATTTTTATTTAAACGTTGCTCATTTTCGTTTAATTTAGAGATAGAATTATTGAATGTAGTAATAGTTGACTTAATGACGTGAATATTATCTCTCATTAAATGCGCTAGTTGTTTTTCATCTGTTTCTACTTGATCAATTGCATTAGAGAACTTGAGAGCATCCTCTGCATCCAGAGTGCCGAAAAAAGTTTTAAGTAATGATCCGCCAGCGTCTATGAGACCGCGTTTGTATCTTTTATTACTATTAACTAAATACGAGACAGAGGAATACTTTTTAACATTGTTATCATGTTGATTTTGTAATGCTGACAACGCATTTAAACAATCTTGTTGGATTTTTGAAGAACTAAAATCTTTGCAATAAGTGTTTACTCTAGAAAATAATGATTCTACAATAGTAAAATGAGAATGTATTCTACTAATGTCTAGATAGGTTATGACGTTCCAGTTATCATTAGTGAATTTTAGATTATTAATTTTGTCGAAGTATAGGCCTGGACTCGTAGTTATTGGCGTGACAATTTGATGACACGAAGTTGATGGACCAAAGTGCCTGTAAAGATAAGTTCAGGTTATACCTTCGTCTATCGCCAGCTTTATTTCGTCATAATGATGACGCACGTGTCTCCGATTTATCAATAAAGTGACGGTGTGATTACCGTTTATTTTAACAATTTTAAAAGGGCCTTTCCACACAGGGGATAAGGCTTTGTTTTGCTTGTGGTGACACTTAAGATAGACTGAGTCACCAACGTTATACGTAACAGGCTTAGCATGAGAATCGTAAAGGCGTTTAGACCTTTCTTTAGATAACTGAATATTTTGTAGTGCTTTTTGCCTACTGTAGTATAATCTATGATTTAGTAATCTGACGTAGTCCGTGTAAGTGTTATTCTCTAGAGTATCAATAGATTTAGGAATATGTGGCTTAAAACCAAATAGCAATTCGAATGGTGAATAATTAGTAGTCGAATGAACATTGGAATTGTAAGAGAACATAGCTGTATTGAGATATAAGTCCCAGGTATGGGCATTTTCGTTCACAAATGGCCTTAAATATTCTTTAAGGGTGGCGTGACTCCTCTCTAGAGCGCCACAAGTTTGAGGATGATAAGGCGAAGCTAGAATGTGTTTTATTCCGAATAATTTTGTTAGCTGTTTGATGACCTCGGAAGTAAAATTAGTGCCTTGGTCAGTGATGATCATTTTAGGAATTCCGAGATGAGATATAAAATGAACTAATTTTTTAGCGGTTTCATCCGCAGAGCAAGTTAACAAGGGATAGGCTTGCGAGTATTTTGTAAGATCATCTTGAATGGTAAGAATGAATTTGTATTTAAATTCGTAGGTCTCTGGAAGAGGACCAACAATGTCAAGGAATATTTTTTCGAGTGGTTTTGTTGCGGTCGAAGTAATGATCATAGGCGCGCGATTAATTTGACGTAAGGGTTTATTAATCTGGCAGGATTTGCAGTTTTTAACGTAATCTTCGATGTCCTGCCGCATATTTTTCCACCAGTACATGGACTTTATCCTTTCGAACATACGTGATACGCCAGGATGACCAGCCGTCGGTAAATCGTGATTGTCACGGAGTATCTTTTTGACTTCCTCAGGTGTAGGAAATAGAATAGAGTTCCTATAAATATTAACTTTGATGCCAGTGTCATGGAATACGTAGCCTATCATGTTGTAGATTTTTGTATAAGAAAGTTTAGTGAATGGATCAGAGAAATCTGAAATGGCAACTTCCTTCTCCTCTAAATACCAATATTTAACCATATCTCTATATTCGACTAATAGTCTGAAAATATCCTTATACGACATTTCATCATAGTGGTGAACGCGCACAAATAAATGTGTGAACAAATGCTTATCATTGGAAGTGCTGTATAAGGTATAAAGTTCACGTTCAATGTCACGAACGTTAGGTTGACTTGTAGATAAATCTATAATGTCCTTGCAATAAGGGACAGAATCATCTAAATCGACTGAGGTAGGATATGCAATTAATTTGCATTTGGCTTTCAACAATGATTCGTTGTATTCTTGTATAGTCGTATCAAAGCCAAAGTTAGGCTGTTTAGATAGTTTTAAGTATTTTTCATAAGTATCTGACGAGCATGGCGAAGGATTATCAAATGGCGACCTTGGAGAGTTAGAATCTGGAGGATTCGGAACATTTGAGTTCGGTGACTCATCCTCGATAGCGCACACCGGGCGATTTGAATTGTCAGTATCTTGTAACGGGAAACGCGACAGAGCGTCTGCGTTGCAATTTAATTTGCCCTGTTTGTGAACTATTTCATAATCATACTCTTCTAATTTTAGGCGCCAGCGTATTAATCTAGAACCAGGGTCTTTAACATTGAATAGCCAAACTAAGGGCTTGTGATCAGTGACGATTTTGAACCTATAGCCGAATAGATAGGGACGAAACGTTTTAACACCGAAAAGGATGGCTAAGAGTTCTTTCTCGGTTGTCGAGTAGTTGCCCTCAGCTTTGTTTAATGTTCGCGATGCGTATGCGATAGGCTTATCCTTGCCTATTTCACCTTGAGATAATATGGCGCCTACGGCGTAGTTAGAAGCATCGGTAGTCAACAGAAACGGTCGCGAGAAATCTGGATATTGTAATAGGGGCGCCGTTGTCAATTTTTGTTTTAGTATATTAAAAGCATTTTCTTGCTCTGATGACCATATAAAAGAAACGTCCTTTTTTAAAAGCGAAGTTAAAGGTTTAGTTATTTTGGAAAAGTTCTCGATGAATCGCCTATAATAGCCGACTAGGCCTAGGAAAGATTTTATATCTTTCGGGTTTTTAGGAGTTGGAAATTGAGTGACGGCCTTGATTTTATCTGGATTAGGACACACACCTTTATCAGTAATTATATGACCTAAATAGGCTACTTCGCGTCGTAAGAATTCGCATTTTGCGGGCTGTAATTTGAGATTGTATTCACGAAACCTATCAAAGATTAGTTTGAGCTTATCAATATGGGATTGGAGATTTTGGCTGTAGATGATACAATCGTCTAGGTAGACATAACAGTGAAGGCCTTGAAGGCCAGATAGCACTGTGTTCATCAGTTTTTGGAACGTAGCCGGTGCATTTTTTAATCCGAAGGGCATTCGTGTGAATTCGTAATGCCCAGATACTTCGTTGCCCACAACGGTGAAGCCGGTTTTAGATGCGTCCTTGGAATTTAGTTTAATTTGGTGGAAGCCGCTGACGAGGTCTAACGTGCTAAAATATTTCGAGTGGCCCAACTGATCCAAGATATCTGTGATCAAAGGGATAGGATAAACTTCGGTGACTGTCACGTCATTTAGTTTCCTATAGTCAATGACCAGTCTCCATTTCTGTTTACCCGTAGCGTCTACTTTCTTGGGCACTACCCAGATTGGGGCGCTCCAAGGTGACTTGGAAGGACGAATGATATTTTGGTCTATCATATTTTTTATTTGGGACTCGACTTCACCTTTGTGACACTCGGGGAAACGATATGACTTTACATGAACCGGAGCAGCGTTACCGGTGTTTATAGAATGCTCAATGGCAGTGGTATGTGTCAAAGGCTCGCCCTCGAGGTAAAAAATATCAGTATATTCTGAACAACACTCTAAGAGCATCTTTGTCTCTTCAGGATTGAGGTGTTCAGTTCGAATGAGATCTAGGACTTGTTGCGATCTATCATTAGAGATATTGAAAAGATTATTTATGTTTTGATAATCGACATTACTAAGAGACGCGGACGAAACGATTTCGGGCTCGTATGGAAGTAAATGTACATAATAATCTTTAAATACGATTTCCGACTCGGTAGTATTGAGCACCGAAATATTGATACAGTGATTAGGTTTAACTGTAACTATACAGTTTGCTAAGTAGACTCCCTCTGAGTATATATGATCAAGGACTAGAGCATCTTTCATGTGCTCTAGTTCATCTAAGGAATTCGAAATAGGACATTCAACTATTATCTCAGAGCGAGGTGGAATGACGTAGACTGGACGATTGAAGTTTAGAGGTATGAGATGGCCTCGAATTAGTAAAGAATTTTGGGAGTATTTGACATCACAATCGAGTTTCCTCAAGAAATCGTTGCCTAGAATACCATCGTAATTAAGTCTAACTCTATCACTAACAGCGTTAAGTGTATAGCTAAAATAAAGTTTAGAATTAGTAGGAAAAGTATACTCAAAATCGATTTGGAATGATCCCAATGTTTCGTAGTGAGAGTCGTCTTCACTCAGACCCTTGAGTTTGATTTTATCGTTTGATAAGTGTGGAGTTATAGTAAAATTTTGTAACTTCACAATGCTAACACTAGCTCCAGTGTCAATTAAGAAGCAGAGGGGCTTGTTCGCGTAATTTGTATTTAGAAATATATAAGGCAATGCTACATTGTAAGTTTTAATTTCATGAATCGGAATGCTCTCAGGCTCTTCCGATTGACTCAACGAAGCAGAGATTCCTTTCGGAATGTGTTGAGATGAATCTAGTTTGTGTTGGCCTTCGTTTTGGGGCTGGCTACCCTGCTGCATAGTCGGATATAAAAGGGAAGTAGAAAGGTCTCCGTTTCGGGGCTGGCTACCCTGTTGTATGACCTGTGGAAATTGTAATGACCGACCTTCATTTTGGGGCTGGCTACCCTGTCGCATGATCGGATGTAAATGAGAAGTAGAAAGGTCTCCGTTTCGGGGCTGGCTACCCTGTTGTATGACCCGTGGAAATTGTAATGACCGACCTTCATTTTGGGGCTGGCTACCCTGTCGCATGATCGGGTTTAAATTCGATTTTGTAGATTTAGTAAAAGAATTTGTAGAGTTAGTAATTAATGATTTTGTATTACGAAATTGCAAAGTGCCTTTCTCACGGTCGGGCGTTGTGCGGCACGGAAACGACACCCGACTTTTTAGTTTAAATCAGCATTTTCCGCTCCGTCCCACGGTTCGACAGAATCGGGTAACGTTGCGACATTATGTTGAGTTGCAGAATTATTGGAATCGTATTGTTTATTTAAGTTGTTATGTTTTCGTTTGTAACATTGTGAAATATCATGCCCCGGGTATTTGCAATATCTGCATATTATAACGCCCGGTGGCTTATTAACTTGGTGAGGTCCATTTCTTGAGAATTGAGATTGAGGCTGTGGAAAACGTTTTTTATTTAGGCATTCACTCTCTAAGTGGCCTGATTTTTTACAAAATTTGCAATGTTTAGAAATTTTTGCAGAGACGTTAAAGGTAAAATTGCGTATCTTTTCTTCTTCAAGTGCAATGTTTATAGCCTCATTAAGATTTTTAGGGTTACGACACCTCACCATGTTGCTAAGCCCCGGATTTAAGCCGAAGTTGAATGTGTAAAGGGCAAGATCCTCTGTCATAGCAATCCTTCCTGATAGATCTTTCTTAGTAGTCATAGAGTTATGTATCTCTGTTTGCATGTCCGTTAAACAAGTTTCTAAACGTAACGCGAATTGCGATACTGATTCGTTGGGCTGCTGTTTACATGACTGCAGCTCAAAGAATAGGTGGCTATAATGCTTCCTTTCTCCAAAGTTCTGACGCAGGAATGATTGCAATGATTCAAAATCATCAAAGATTTTATTTGAACAAGCTATTTGGGCCTTGTCCCGTAATTTAGACAAAATGTATTTTAAGATTAACTTCTTTTGGCTCTCTGAGGCAAGATTTAGCGCATTTTGGCAATTTGTTAAGAATGCCGGTAAAGTTTCACGATCTCCTCGGTATATATCAATAAAGTCACATAAAATCTTAAGAGGGTATTGTTCACTGAGAGACACTTCGGGCTTGGACATTTTGAAAAATAGCTTAATCTAGGATTATATAGAAATCACAATTAGAGGTTGTAAGATATTGAACTTTAAAGGAATAAGATTTGGTAAGTTTGTTTAAAATAAATGTTTAGAAATTGTAGGATTTGGTATTATCTGAAATAGAAGTAGGATTAGCAATAACAAGCGATAAGATATTCTACTCACAGCAGCACGGCGAGTAGGAGTGTGGAGTACATCGCAGACTTCGTAGAGATGACCAGGTAAGTTGAACACATCAAACACCAACGACGGCAGCAAGACCAGATGGTAGTGGAGCTTTTGTGGTAAGTAGCTCTAAGCCAGGACGCGCCGCAGCACGTCAGCGAGAGCAGAGAAGGCGTCGGTGACGTGGTAAGTCAGCAATGACGAGCTGACAAGACTCAACTTCCAGGATGGATAAATTCAAGACGCCAGAGTTCAACGTGAAGGAGTCTCTATACGGTTAGCGCTAGAGTTTCAGAGACAGCGCTGTCGATATAATCACTTCACACAAAAGGGGTTGTAGACGCAGAGTCTGACGCACAGAATTTGTAGATACAGAGTTTGTAGACACAGAGCTTGTAGACACAGAGTTTGTAGACACAGAGCTTGTAGACACAGACACAGAGTTTATAGTAGACACATAGTCCAGACTATCACTCGCGTAACGCGTAATGGAATACCAGCACGATCGATACTGGTATCCCACTTCTGACACCACTGTTACGGGGTGGGTCTGGATAGGCTTTTTAAAAAAGAAAACTTTAAATAGAACTAGAAAAAACTTTAATTAAAAAAAAGGTCTACAAAAGAAAAGCCTATATCCGCGACGACGTTCAATACCACACTGACTAAACCCGGTATAATTCCTAAGTTATTCCAATACGCTGAGTCAGTGGAAAACATGGGAAACAAGTGCTGCAGCGTCAGCTGTTTATTACTGTATTCTTATTAGTGTTATTTAATATATAACAGCACGGAGCTTTGGTTAGAGTTTTTTGTTATGTGTGTATCGTTTTCAGCGGATGTTTTGGTGCCATCAAAAACTTGCCAAGGTAGTCATAGCTTCGAATCACTGGCGGTTTGTTTTATAAAACCTTATGTCTCAAAAATAAATCACAATCTTTGATCTATTTACCTAATCTACTTGCTTAATTTGGCTTACCGAAACAGCAGACATGAAAAAAAAAACCTTTTTATCTAATTTTTAAGTATTATTAAAGCTTGTTGCATGCTTCATGACAACAATTTTGAGACCATAGTGAGGTAATGTTAACTAGTTCTGTTTACTCAAGTGTGATTTATGATTTTGGTCAACATTTTACATGGCAACTCCATTAAGAATGACATGTAAAACATCTTAGCGTCAATTATGTCTTTCTACAATTTTGTAGACACCACAACATAGGTTTGGCCTTTTAATGAAATAGAAATTACCGCAATTCTTAGTAATTTCTGTTCTCTTTAGCAGTTTTAGGTTTTGTCATAAAAATACATTATTATTCCATGAATGTAACTGATTTATCCAATTTGTCAAGCTCAGATTTGATTAGCCTACTGCAAGTATAAGTTAATTAATAATATAATTAGTTTCAGCAGCTACCTGTAATGGCTAAGAAGAGATTATGTAATTCAAAAACATCAAGCTATTTTTTTTGTCTCATGTGATGTTTATATACACTCATATAGAATTGCAAAATTAAAAAAAAAATATTCGTGTAACTAAGACCCGATACTTAAACGAGAATTGCCTTAAGTAATCTGTGGCCAT
Organism: Helicoverpa zea; assembly: GCF_022581195.2. Classification (NCBI taxonomy): domain Eukaryota; kingdom Metazoa; phylum Arthropoda; class Insecta; order Lepidoptera; family Noctuidae; genus Helicoverpa; species Helicoverpa zea. Next base: position 6,331,098 of record NC_061466.1, on the reverse strand, counting down.
ACCAACACCGATTTTACTTCGCTTTCGTTCGACCTCATATCGATATTTTTCATTGATTAACTTTAGTACTCTCTATTACAAACATTAATTTCTATGCTAATGACATCGCGACGAGGTTTCGTTCCAAAATAAATAATAGTTTTAAAAAAACTAAAAAACACGCTTTTTATAGAAAACCGAACTAAAAAATAGAAAATAAATTTAAATTAAGAAAATAGTGTTCAAAATTTCAATGAATATAAATTAACAATAGTGTGAATACAAAAAATATATTAAAAAAAAAGCGTGGGGTGCTTTTTAAGGTATTATCGAAATGAAAATCACTCTACTCATATCTGTCAATAAAATATTTATAACTATTGACACCATGCACCCCACGCTTTTTTTTAAATATATTTTTTGTATTCACACTATTATTAATTTATATTCATTGAAATTTTGAACACTATTTTCTTAATTTAAATTTATTTTCTATTTTTTAGTTCGGTTTTCTATAAAAAGCGTGTTTTTTAGTTTTTTTAAAACTATTATTTATTTTCTACTTTTTAGTTTTTTTGTTTAAAGCTTTTCAGTGATACGAATAGTTATCACTATCCATACAAGTGGGAAGTTCTCATCAATACAAAGAATATAAGTCCAAACGAGGTATTTTACATATTCAGTTGTAGAGTTCCCTCGTCTTTCTCTGGTCTCCATCATCAGGTCAGCTCCCAACCTTCACTGTTGCAAAGGTCTTGTCAATACAAATAATTTAAGCCCAAACACGAGGTAGTTTACATATTCAGTTGTCGAGATCCCTCGACTTTCTCTGGTCTCCATCATCAGGTCAGCTCCAAACCTTCACTGTTGCATAGGTCTTGTCAATACAAATAATTTAAGCCCAAACACGAGGTAGTTTACATATTCAGTTGTCGAGTTCCCTCGACTTTCTCTGGTCTCCATCATCAGGTCAGCTCCAAACCTTCACTGTTGCATAGGTCTTGTCAATACAAATAATTTAAGTCCAAACACGAGGTAGTTCACATATTCAGTTGTCGAGTTCCCTGGACCCTCTCTGGTCTCCATCATCAGGTCAGCTCCAAATCTTCACAGTTGAATAGTGCTTTTAGGCGTACACCTGAGTGTCAAGTTTTTACCCTATGTATGCCTACAACTTTCGAAGGTTGCCCTCGATTTCTCAGGTTTCCATCATCAGATCCTGACCTGATGACTATGGGACCAACTGGCAGCTATTTCGAGTCGAACAAAAAAAGAATCACGTAAATCGGTCTATAAACCTCGGAGTAATCGATGTGTATGTGTAACCTCCTCCTTTTTGGGAAGTCGGTTAAAAATGGAATAATTTTATCAAATTAGTGTATTGTCATCGGTCCTCAATAAATCTACAAAGTTTGAACGAAATCTGGCCGTTTAAAGTGGGTCAAAATCGCGCCCAAAGAAGTCGGTTACAAACATACAAACATACAGGTGAAGCTAATAAAAAGCGTGTAAAAATGTCGCGTAAAATTAATTTTATGCGCTGTGTGCAGCGTTTGGACTTTGCAAACTAAAGCTTTGTTTTTGTTAAGTTAGTCGAGTGTGATAATCCTTTTTGCTGCTTACAGTTTTCTAGCTTTTTTGTTTCCCTATTTGTATATTCCCTGTAACCTTACCATATTCATCGAAGAACTGGATGTTTTTCCTATAGGTTCTCAAGACTTAATGCTTAGCTAATACTTTTTAACAAATGTTTTAAACACGCATGTGGTAATATTAACACCATACGTGCAGAGAGACACACCCAGTTACGTCCCTTATAATCACCGTAAAGCAATATCAATTATACTCAGACATTCGCAGTAATTGACTATCGCTAATTAGTACATAATTGAAACTATCACTCGTCAAATAAATCAACTGGCTTAATTAACATGTTAGGAACATCCACATATATGTATGAATGTGTTCCAATTTATGCCTTTGTGCAATTTGACACTTAGAAATTAAAGACCGCGCTTTATGATTAATTACTACGTAATCTAGAGTAATTTTGTAATTATTGTGCAGGTTAAAGGATTTGACAGGTTCCAGAAGTTTCTTGTAGCTTTGGTATATGAAACTTATAAAAAACGTCAAAGAATATAAAAAAACGCTGTCCCGAAAATAAGAGTACTGTGGTTGTGCACATTTTTTTAGTACGTGACTGTATTTTAGCAACTGGGTACTTTGTACTAGTGAAAACTCTATAGGTACATACCTGCATATATGTAATATGTAATAGTGCCACTGGACCAGCGTTTAATATACGGTTGCCCTTGGGGAATACATGTGTTTAATGAACTGATTAATGTTGTCGAAGTTATGTTATCAAATATAAATTCAAGGTCACCTTAAAAAAATGCGGTTCGAAGGTGAAATACCTTCGAACAGAATTTTTCTACTTTGAAAATGCATAATAACTCAATAAAAATATCGAACAGTACAAAACACTTGTTACTTAAGCGGTGCTAATAAGCTAATTGTGTAGTTCCTCCATCACCGTCAATCATAATATAAATAGTTCTCACTTACTCTAAACGGAGTTTAATCGTTATGTTGTGAGAAAGTCGGGATGTTGAATACCATCAATTGGATACTTATCGCCGAAATGGTTACTAAATACAATGAATGATGAGCTAACAATTAATGATTCTATGATGTACTTAGTGCATAAAGTAAACAACAATAAATTACATTAATTTTGAAATATTAAAGTCCCTTTAATGCATGCAATATAAAATCTTGCTCCGGTACTGGTGTAAAAAAATCTTAAACATTTTACACGTCGAGTCAGACGAGAGGTCTTATTTACCTCTGGGATAAATGACTGTAAAATATTGCTCGCCTAAAACGCCAATGAACATTACCAAGCGTGGCTTATTCGCTGGCAAAAAAAGGGAAGAAAAACGCCCGCTGATTTCTTTCAAGCCCCAACATTAGCACTAAACGGTATCCGTTCAATTTTACTTTCGTGAACTTGAGGATTTTGTCGTGAACGCTGATATTAGAGAATAATTCGCGGGCACTTTACGCGGAGTTTAACGTATAGGTGCGCATTTATGTTACGGCCGAGCGTACACCCGCGTAAGATTAAGTTACGTGGTTCTGCGCCATTAGCAAGGATTTCGCAGTTTCACCCTGTCTCAATTCCGCGGACTATTAAAGGGGAAATTTCATTATAAGAATGGTGCTCTCGAATAAGCGATGAGTATCGCGAGCTGCGCCTTAGACTTTACGGCCGCTTCTGATTAAAGATTACATAGGTTGGTTGTATAAGGTTGTCTTGAATGGTGTTAAATTTAATTTGTTCCCGCGAAGATTATGCGCTACGAGCCTTGTAGCGTTCGAGTTGATTACCGAACTTCGTCACAATTTAATTTGGTAGAGCACCTTACTCATAATTGCTTTAGACAATTTACTATTATAATGTTCTTATGTGTTCAAATCATATACAGTAGGTAATTATTTCCTTAGTGCATCTGAAGCTTTACCTAAGTATGTTTTTTTATTGAAACAAGAACTGTTTTTCAAGAACGAATGAAACCGAAATACGAGCTTGTAAAGCGGACTTTAATGCCTCAATGTAAAGAATCTTAGTGGGTGTATACTAACTGTCTACAGCTTAATTATTATAAATTATTTTGCTGGACCTTTCTGCTTGATGTATTTCATTGCGAATTTCTTGTTTATCAGATTAGTGGCTTTATAAGCTAAGATTGATGGAAACTACAAGATGGATAGAATTGTGTCGAGGTTCATCTACATAAATTAGCATGAACTGGATTTGAACTTTATTCGTTGTTTGTCTGATGTATTGTTAGTGAATACTGAGCATCTTCAAGTCTTATTACCTACCTACTTATTCGGTACCGACACCTAATATTAAATGCGATGCTACATTCACACCAAATTGTGAACTACTTAATTTAATTAGGATTTAGTTACTTCTGCCTACGTGAGTCGCTTGAAGACTGAAACTGCATTCAGAAGGATTTTCACCCCATTGATTTTGGATTACGTTAGTTAAAACTTTTAAATACTTAGTGCAATCGGTTCACAAACGCGCACTAATGAAATTGCGAAACGGCAAACGCATATAAATGACTATATTTACTGCGCGAAAATTCTCACAAATTCGCTGTAATAAAGCTCAACCTTCCTCTTACAGTATTAATAACACTTTCTTATAAAAAATATTTTTCCCTTTGGAACTATTTTGATGCTCTACGCACAAGAGATATTATTTGGCACGTGTATGAAATGCGTATCTAATACGGTTCTATTCTCAGATATTAGGGTTGCTATTTACATGACACAGCAACTTTTCTGAGGGGTATTCCATTCATCAACCGGGTTGCTTAAAAAGCTTGCATTGTTAGCAAAAACATGGAGGGCCATTATGTATTTATGTCTGCATAGTGGCTATGGATAGTGATAATGGTCCAACAACCACTCTTACCTAGGTATACTGGATTGCCCGGGTAGGTAACTGTGTTGAGGAGATCAGATAGGCAGTCGCACTTGTAAAACACTGGTAGGTACCTTCTCAGCTGCATCTGGTTAGCCTGGATGCAAATCCTAAAAAAGTTAGGTAAAGGCTAGGCAGATGATGAGTGGTGATAAATATGGGCCTCAGTTAAATGTCCAACTGTGTTTATAAATCTCAACGCATTGCTCGATATCAATGCTATTCATGCTCTTTGTACATAAAATATGGGAGATTAAAAAAGTGGTGGAAGCGCCCGCATTCGCTTTACGTTGTGCAAACAATAAACATTTTTATCAGAAGTGCGTTGAGCGATAAAAGTGTAATTATATTATGTTCCTGACAGGGAGTTTGAGCCGAGCAACTAAATGGAGATCTGTTTGGTTCCTAACTTGTTCTTCTTAATAACAGTATCATACACCGTGACTTTTTAGTTGTCTTAAAAAGGTGGTTCACTCAATGTATCCGACATAAAATACCACTAGGCACGATTATTAATTTTATAGCATTAATTAAGATAATAGGTCAGAAAAATAATTAATACGTTAGAAATAAGAAACGTCCTGTTAATAATGTCAAACGGTAGAAAGTAGGCACCTTCCCAGCGCCACGCTAAAGATATTTAAACTGTGCTCAGGCCGCGCTCACAACAGGGTGTTTTTATAATCTACATCATGCGTCATAATAATAAATTTATTTTTGTGTGAACGTTTACTAGTCATTGGGTACATGAAGTGGGCTGCTGTTGTAAGACGACTAAAAAGTCACGGTGTATAATGCTCGGTAAAACTTTATAGAATTTTTGTACAGGTGTTCACGTGCAAAAAGTGTTTTAATATATTTACCCTTTATTTGTGCTATAATTATTCCTTAATATATACCACGAGCAATAGACAACTGGGAAGTAACGTTATGTAAGTATGTTTCTAATTAATTTAATGATCATGTTATTAGATCTACTTTTATAATTTGATCCATTAATATCCCGACAGTCAGGTGTTTTTGATATTGATCAAATATCGGTTGAGGAGCTTATAGTGAATTATTACGCCCTGCTAATTAAACTTTGCCGATTTCGATTAAAATGTTATTGATACTATGATGTGATAGTAGAATTTATTAGAGCAATTAATTTTGAAATATGATTCTAATTTTGTCATTAAGGGTACACAATTATATTTATATAAATTAAACATGTTTTTAGGAATTAAGTAGATTCATCTTATAATATTATTTACTTCTATATAAATTCCACTATTTATAAGGCTAAATATAAATCCAGCCTTAAAAAGTTCTACCAAATCTGGCAAATATATCAATCAGTAAAATAAATTTATCAGTCTTATCGGATCTGCGACGATCCACAATCGATTCTAAGACCCATTTCAAGATATATTATAGAATCTCTTGTACGATGGAATACGTTCTTGGAATAAACTAAAACGTCTCGGTACAAACGCGCTCAGCCGATATATCACTATATCGATGTCTCGATATACGTACTAATTCTATGAAAGGGGAAAGGCTGCTCTTTAGAACGATAAGTATGAGATTCACGGTAGTAAACTAATAATAATACTGTTTCCAATTAATAGCCGGAAAATAATAAAATAAATAAAAGATCATTTACGTTTGCATGCCATAACAGCGATAACAATGCGCCTTTCTGAACTAATCACAAAATGTTATGGTGCCCCTTCTATGAGCATGTGTTCCATGAATGAGGTGTGCCTAACACCCTGACAATATATTCATAAGCGATGTTACACTCAAACAAAACTTCTTTAATTTTACTAAACATACGATTATGAGTTTACTTATTCATATAAAAAGATCCAGTATTTTTCATACCTACACATTGTTGGGGCAGACAGATGTCGCATTTCCAAAACTTAGGAAATTGGATTGTGACTGGTGCGGTGGTTCGTACGGAAATAATCCGCTTTCAACGTATTATTTTTGTACACTAGCGAATATTTTAGGTTTTTTTTTTTATAGTGGCCCGAATTTTTTTATCACTTTGTCGATGTCACGCCGAGCGTGGCAGCTGACAAAGCGAAAACAATTGCGATACTATAAATAGTTTGTATATAATATAGAATTCTGTTTGAATGTTTGTTGTTTTGATTTATTTTTAATACAAATGTATATACACCTATAATCATATTTAAATAAGTTTAGGGTCATTTATTGTAATGGCCAAAAATAAGCTTTTACACATCGCTTGTTTTTCATAATTAGAAAAGGTTAGGTAGCCGGTAAGTAAAACGCCCTTGTTGTAAATTCATTTATTTCGTTTATAAACACTGCATTAAAGTCCATTCTACCATTTATTTTATACGGAACCAACGTACCAAGTAAAGCGTTTATACTTGAGTGGCTTTTTCATTTTACTTGCTTTCACGGCCAAATGGAATGTGCGCAACATTTCAAAATAGACGTTGAAAGTAAAAAAGAGTAAAAATCACCGTCCACGATATAAATCATGTCATTTACACAGTTTAAAAGCTCGGTTTGACTAATGGCCTTTTACGAAAGGTTCAAATCGGAAGCCTTTGACATCGTGTTGTCTCTTTCTATCCCGTACTTTGTATAACAACAAGTTTATGGTCTAATTTGAGTGGGAAAGTTGGTTTCCCATGTTCAAGTTGAGCTTGCATGGTAAGTTACAATATATGCGGCGGCTACAGATATTAGTTTAACCATATAAATGCCATCACTTTAGACAATTCTAGATTTCCCTGTAGTTTTGCATATTGCAATACTTGGTGGAGCATTAATTTGCTGTTAGGTACTCTAGCGCCTTGTATCGTGTGCCTCAGTTCCCAGAATCGTGGTGTGTGGCATAAATGGCAAGTAATGTTCAAACTAGTGGATACCTGAGACCGAAACGACGAAATGTAATGGTTTTATTAGATTTACTTCTACGACAATTACTGTACTGTTTTAAATGTGTACTTTGTTTTAAAGAGCTTGTAATTGCTTCGTGTACTACATGTATGCTTGCGATTATTACTTTCTTGATGCGGACTAAAAATATGTACGTTTTTAGAATATGTCTGTACGTTCCATTTCTCGAGTGGTTTACTCATAAATTTGTCACTTTTTATTTCGCAATACATACTATCTCATTTCTCAAAATATATGCCAATACTCAGATAAAAGTTGCGTCGAACATTTTGACAAGCCAATTCATTAGTAGCAACTTTTCACGGGTACAATCTATGTACAATGTCTGGCTGTCAAGCTGGTAAAATCGTATTCATTGGATCCAAACTTTGTTTGAAATGTTATAACGAATTTAGCTTGTGGTACAGAGTTTTAAAAGTTTTAGCCTCTATTTTGATTAGGGGAACTTAAAACCTTTTTGATGGCGATATTGTATCCCCTTTTTAGTGAAATAGAATACAATAGAGTCTTTCTGACTTCTGCAGGTTTTTTTTTGAAAAATATTCGCAGTTGTTTGGTAACAAAGAGAGGAACCGCGGTAAAAATACTAGTACGAAAATAAAAGGAGATATGTATTTGCCTTCCACAACTGTATATTTCTGTTTGTTTTTTCTCCAATATTTCAATATGAACAAACAATTTCGTTGTTCATTTAAACGCAGCCAATAAAAAGTGTATTGTTTGACGCCGCAGTGTTTTTTCATGCTTTTTTGAGCCATTCCGATTTCTTTTGGTTTTTTTCGCACATTTTCGCTGTATTGGATTCAAATTAAGACCAGATACGCATGAATGAGTGATGAATTAATTTCATATTGTCCGTTTAATATTTTTTTGGTAAAAGTCAATAAAAGAACATTTATGTATGCAAAAAATTACGTTTGCAGGATGCTTGAATACTTTAGAAATGCCGTAAACAGACAATTTTTTTTTACTATCAGTTTACGCAAAAAACTTACTTTTTCTAAAAGTGTATAGAAACTAATTTCATAAGTTGGCATAGTACAGTTAAATTCTTGCAAGTATCAGCTTCTAACAATGAGGTTAAATAAATCGGAGCTCACTATATCCTTTCAATCCTGAGATGCTTACGTTCTCTCAAGGTTAAAGTATACTAACAAATAGAGTCACTAGTAACATTCAGATTTTCTAAGACAAATCGTCTGTCTGTCAAACGCGAAACAAAGGCTTACCTTACTTTTGCGTGATCAAAAAAAAATAAGTATGTTTGCTGTTGTGTTGGAAACGTATCGCGGAGGAAGGAAAGATAGTAGAAATGCCATAAGGAAGGTAGGACAGGCACCTTTTTGTATATCATGGTAGCGTAGGCGGGATCAAATCGAATTCATGATACTTATTTGAATCGCGTACATATTGAAACAATTGATATCCGATTGTAAATAATTTACACCGAAACTAATCATATCTACTATCTAAAATTATCAAAAACATGGACGCCAACAAATCACCTGGAAGTGACCTTATACGTATGTCAGATTTAAAAATAGTAGCTAACGAGATAAGTCCTGTTGTAGCGAAGTTAATTAACTTATCCGTAGAAAAACATAAATTTCCCAAAAAATTGAAAGAAGCAATAATACGCCCTATATATAAAAAAGGCAACCGCAAGTTATATTCCAATTATAGACCGATAGCAATTTTATCCAGTATTGACAAAATTATAGAAAAATGTATAATAAATCAACTTGGTACATACTTACGCACACATAACATAATAAATAAATCACAACACGGTTTCCAAAAAGCAAAAAGTACTAATACATTACTGTCTAATTTTACCAACGAAATTAACAACTATTTAAATGATAAAAAGTTCGTAGTCGCAATATTTTTTGATTACAAAAAAGCCTTTGACACCTTAGAAACAAACACTTTAATAACATCTTTAGAAGAGTGTGGTGTGGAGAAGCCTCTGAAAGAATGGTTCAGAGACTACCTCACATCACGCTCTTACCGAGTCAAGATAGGCGACACGTTGAGCGATGAGAAAATGGTCCGATGCGGGGTACCGCAGGGCTCAGGAAGTGGTCCCGTATGCTATTTAATGCATGTTAATAGTCTGTGCAATGTGCTACAGCACTGCTCGGCGCATATGTTCGCGGACGACCTCTGCGCCATGCGGGCCGGTACGGACCTCGCTGAAACGTGTCGTCTGGTGCAGCAAGACGTGGACGCCGTAGTTAAATGGTCCCATGATAACGGCATAGTATTAAATACAGATAAAACACAATACATCATTATTCATTCACCTTACTTACCACTAAAGGATAATCCTCTACCACTATACACTCATACATTTGGTTGCATTCATGGTGGCCTTGTCAATTGTGGCTGCAAACCTATCCAGAGAGTAAGTTGTGTAACTTACTTAGGAGTTAAAGTCGACGAGCATTTCTCATGGAAAGAACATATAGATTTCTTGTGCAATAAACTTAAAACTGTACTAAGTAAATTTTATCACCTAAGTTATCGAGTTCCTACTAGTACCCTAAAAATATTATATTCATGTATGGTGGAATCAATAATTGATTACGCTCTTGATTGCTATGGACTTACATTCAAATCTCACATAGAAAAATTAGAAAATATACAAATTAGGTTCTTAAAACTATTAGTGGATAAAAAAACTAAAAATAAACATAAAACAGACTATTATAAACTATACAAAATTTGCAAAGTATTACCGGTCAGCATAAAACATAAGTACTTACTCGCAACTAATAGCCATGGTAATCGGGAGCGTAATTCATTGTTGACTAATGTTAGTAATAGCTATAACACCCGAACGATGTCGTCTGGTAAATATGTAGTACCCAGAGTTAATAATGTTTATGGGGACCGAACGCTAGAAAAGCGTGTCCCATACGTACTCAATAGCTTACCAGACGACATCAGAAACGAAAATAGGAAAAATAAATTTAAGATAAAACTAAAAAAACACCTACTCAGTACACTGCCTTAACTTTTTATTGTATTACTATCCTACTAACTACTTCTACTAACTAACTACCGACTACTTTTCTTACTTATGCTATATCTATACTCCGATTATATCTATCTAATCTTTGATTTTCATACTTACGTACTTAATATTAACCTCCTAATACTACTTATATAACTTAACATATATAATACTAATATTACATATATAATACTAATATATATATAATATAATACTAATATATACGAATATATTAATTTTATAATTATTGTAAACTTAACTTAATAGAACCTATAATAGTAAGTCAATAGTTTAGAAATCTGATCCAACAGATAAACTGTGTATACAGTTTTGTTGGACATTTTATATTTTTTATAATGTAAAATGTACCTTCTAAGCAATAAAAAAAAAAAAAAAAAATATTTGTTTCAAAATTAATCTAGATTTCCAATAGTACAACAATGCTAATATCAAAGGTAATGCAAATTCCAAACAACATCCCTACCTCACCAATTTAGGTATTTGGAAACAAACTAAAACAAATTAAATTTAATACGAAAATAATATAACAACTATAGTAATTATATCAAATAACTTTGCAAACAGGTAGATAATCAATTTACAGTTGGAATAAAGTTCGTCATCTGAAAGTTTTAGATATTCAGTAAGTTGTCGAAACATAATTTTGGTAATTGTAATATTTGCTTCGGTAGACGTTTTAGTGTGCTACTTTGAAAGAGGTAAAGAAGGACCATTTCCCAATTTTAATTGGCTTCAGCAATAGGTTTGTAAAAGCTTTCTCTTTGAAGAATAAGACCTGGAATTTTGGACTCCATTTATTTCAAAGGAATGGACTTTGTTTCTTATAATTTGGTATAGTGTAATTTAATTGTTTACTCGAAGTAAATTGACATAAAATACCCAGGCAGTTAAGATATATTTTTTCTTAGATACAAGTAGATATAGTAGGCATGATCAATGATCTTAGTAAGCATTACCCAACGAGATAAATTACACGAATTCTGTATCAAATTAGACGTCGGACCGATGAAACGACGTGACCGCTGACCATCTTTGCATACGAATTGAGTTAGTTAACTACATGTGATTAGGAATGGCTGATGCGGTTGCTAAATAAGCCATCTAATTAGGAATTATCCATTGATTAGCAAAGATATATGCACATGTTAATTTATATTAGGTACAAATTAACTAATCATATAAATTAGATGTTTCTTATTTTTATATCCCTAACAGAAGATAAGGTATTGCGAATTCAGAAGGAATTGCTGAGAGTCATCATGCATTTCAGGTACAAAAGGTCTTCAGATTCTATTGAAGATAGGCCGATGGTAACCAATCAGTGGAAAGGGCATTCTGTGTTACCTATTATTTGAAGTCCTGAAATTACTTAAATTTAAAAATAATTACGGAAACGTGCATTAAAATGGTTCCAACTAAAGGTAAGACAAGATATATAACGTAACTGTGGTTAGCTCAAACCAGTGCAGCAGAGAATTTTGGGAAAATTGCCATAATCATTTGGCAGTTGAATTGGTGATTACTGTCTAAGGTATTTCAAGTTTATGGTTCTTTGTGGTGCACCTTATCTTGGTAAGTTACGTTTATTGATGTCCATAGTTAAAATTACTATAAATGCATCTTTTAGGACTCTTATGCATCATTTAATGGAAAAAATACCAATTATTCAAATAAAAACTCTATAGGCAATAAGGTTTCAAGCTGAAACGTTTTAAAACTAATTAAAATTCCACCTTTAAGCTGCTAAAGCATCAAAAAGTTGCCAAAAAGGATTTTATCAAAGTAAAATCACCGTAGTCTCTTCTACTTCACTTAAAACGTGTTATCTCTAAGTTTAGAAATACAGCGAGTAGGCACGTAGCCCGGCTTTCGGTTACAGGCAAATATTTTTAAAGGATTTAGACGTCTCATAGTGTAGGAAAGGAATAGGTACTCCAACGAAGCTTGGATTAGAAGCAGAAGAGAGATTGAAATAATTAAATCCTTAAGTGCTGATGGAATTTTAAAATTCACTAAACGAGATCTTAAACATTTTTATTATTACCTATACAATACCAGTTCCGCTTTATAACGTTTATCATTTTGAAATATTCTTATTATTCACTTCTCCAACGATAATAACTCTTAGCACACGTACTAAACTATAAAAGAATATAGCAAGAAAAATACGAAGAAAAAATTACAAGCCTAAAGAAATAGTAGTTAGTACTAAAACTGAAACACAAGAAATATTCGTCGTAAACGCCACCTACTGGAAACAATGGACACATAAAGATATGAACCGACCTTCCGTTCCCATTAGTTTCTATTTATAGCGAAAGTAATAACATAACTCGGTGGAACAGTTCGTTCGCTTAACCACAGTACAACAAACACAGTACAAAGTTACACAGTCGGCGTCACGAATATTATCTCCTATAGAACTAATTTTGGTTGTAAAACTTTTGTCTCGATCTCAGAGGCCCTTTGTGGAGATAACGAACGTAACTGGTAACTGTTAAGTTTAGGATTTAATAACTTACTGTATTCGGTAATCGCCTTTAGCTTAACTTGTAGTTCTAGATTAATCTGAAGTTTTGTATGCTATTACGAAATATACTTGTGTTTAATCTGTTCCCAAGAGCAGTTGTGGTCGAATGATAGATGAAGTAGTGCATATTTAAAATCACTTTTCTAAAAACACGGAAGGAAAAAATCCGGAACTGCCCAACGAATTCTCAAGAGAACAAAAAGTTGAACTATTATAAAAATTTGGGTTTCTATGCCCTTTTACCCGAGTGTTAACAATTTTTTCTCGTTCACAGATTACTCGTGTAAAATTTAATGAAATAATGTTGAAGATTTAAGAGTAAAAACAAATGTTTGCTGTGGTTGTAGAATCAAGTTAACATGATCTGACACAGAGATAAAATCCTATTTCACGTTAGAAGCCCGGAGAGGACAACTGCATTAGAACTAATTTAGTTCAGATTAGAACGCAATGCAGGCGAGAATGTGCTCGGAATTTTAATTTTAACGTGCAATCTAGAATTAAATACCTCGTAACAAAGATTAGTATGTTTATAGCATACAAATAAGGTTGTTCGCTTGATAAATGACAGATAGCGAGGGATTGAAACTTGAGATAAACTGGCTCTGCGGTCACAAATCCCCTTGTCGGATGTCAAAACTTTATTAACCTCTTTCTTTGGTGAGTAAACTTAATCAAGTTGGGTCACACCACATTAAAAGCAACTTAAACCACGTTTAAGTTAATAATACAGTTTACAGTTTCAGAAATTCCTGGTATAGCTTTTAAAATAGTAACACAATCTCGCCTCAAATGAGTGTAATAAAACCGACGTCTCTATTTCTGAAAACATACCATTTGGCTCGTATTAAACTTTTAGTGGTAGAACAGTGCATAGCATAATTAAATTAGTAGTTCTAATTTAATTATGCTATGCACACTATTGTAAACTCCCAACTTAGAGAAGTACAATAAAAGCCAAGCCGCAGCTTTAAACTTTGCTTGCATGCCGTGTGACCCATTTTAACCTCACAAATGAACATCCTCCACTCGAAACAGACGCTTGAACTTCAGCACGGTTGGATGACAGGGAGCCTGTCGTTACAAGGAACTTTAGACGATTGACAGCGTCGATTCGGAAATGTTCCCGAACCCGTACTGCTGAATCATATTTGATATTTGATTGAAAGCTTTAGAGGGAAATATTATTTTCACATTCTGTATCGTGTAAGGCAATTTAAGAATTCAGGTCTAGGTTAAGTTGAACATGCCAAACGTAATATATAATCTGAACCATTTTAAAAGAATCAAAGGGTTATACAACACGAAATTTATATTCAGAGGGAAATTCCCCATGATTGAGGGCAAACTTTTACCATAAGGGTTACACAATCGTATGAAAATTTTATATTATTCAGGTTTTCCCCAATCGACAGATTCCTGACAAAGATCGACAGGGGATCGGAACAGGCAATCTTTTCGAGTGCATGGCCGCTTCGTTTAATATTTACAAATGCAAATTTTATTAACCGCCGAGGTGTGAAAATTGAACGAGAGTACCTTTTTATTCAAAATATTATTATTTTCTTCTGCATTGCGAGTTATTCATGCATTGGCATAAAAGGCCCGTTGGTTTTGCACTTATTGTTTTGTAAATCCGATATTTTTATATTATGTAAAAACGTGAGAAATGTAAGTACAAGAGTACGTTAACTGTTCATGAGTTTTTATTTTCAATACTTTAATAATCTGTATATCTATCTGATGCGAAACATAAACGTACCCTCAATATCAAGTTTTGAAAGTCAACACAAAATCACTGGCGTATCATTTTCCTTTCTGTTTGTGGGTACTAGTTAGGTTCTCCACAACGCTGCATACATATTCAAAAGTATCGAACTCTTCCTTATTTGCATAGGACCTACGAGTTACCGTAACTATTGTGAGTACACTCGACGTCAAAGCTTTGAAGACTACTGATTTAAATATGGATTGTATTTCCCTTTTACTATAAATACAACGAAAATTTTGTTGAAACGCTGTGAAAAACCAGCTGATGAATATAAATAATTTTAAAGTCTTTTCGTACTTTTTGAGTTATTGTAAATGGACATTTATAATATGTTGTGATGAATTTCCATCCAGAGAAATGTAGCAACCACGCAGAGTGGGCAGGCTAGCTACTAAATGGACTGATGATCTAGCCAGAGAGAATGCGGGTTGCCGAAGATCGAGCAAATTGGGGGAGGCCTTTGTCCAGCAGTGGATATCTTTTGGCTCACACGACGAATTTCCATTCTCATTACCATTTTGAAGGTAGGTAAAATCAGCTAGTCACGACTGTATCCAATTGAAAACGTTTTTAGGAGAACAAACTTTATTCAGCGAGTTCCTATCACTCACTTTGTCAGCGCCAATAGCGGTGCACGAACGTTTTTATTCCGCGATTGTTCCACACACAGCTTTTCATTGAAAACGGGAATCTGTATTCAAGTCCTCTATTCTTTATCGGACTCACAAATTATTTTCTAGGATTACAAATTATTGGTATGGTATAGAATATTTTGTGTATTTTTTTCTGGGATGAAGAGTTTCTTTTTTGGTATTCGGTTTTGATAAACACGCTTGCCGTGTAGCGACGGCTTAAGAATACATATGTCGCTACCCCTTCTTCCAGTGGGTGTCGTAAAAGTCGACTAATGGAGTATAAAATGCACCAAACACCAGTGCAAGAGAAGGAAAACTCGGAAAAAAACCCTCTATCAACCCGTCTGGCCAGCGTGATAGCAGTAGGCTAAATACCTCTATGAGCAGCACAAAAAAGCCACGGCCCCTAGTTCCCGGCAGTCCCGCTATTCCCGGTCATGGTGGCGACCGTGGTTACGGCGGGGCAGGGGGTGCGAAGAATCTCCGGGTTACGGGAGGCCACCAAACAAAACTGACTCTGGCGACGTACAACGGCCGCACGCTACGGCTTGACTCGCATCTGGCGCAACTCGAGGTGGAACTTGGGAAGATTAGGTGGCACATATTAGGGTTATGTGAAGTTCGAAGAGAGGGGGAGGACACCATAACCCTCGAATCAGGTCACCTAATGTACTTCCGAGAGGGAGACCAACAATCCCAAGGTGGCGTTGGGTTTCTGGTTAATAAGTCCCTAGCTGATAACGTTGTGGAGGTGTCTAGTGTGTCGAACAGGGTAGCGTACCTTATCTTAAAGCTCACCGACAGGTATAGCCTCAAGATAGTGCAAGTGTACGCACCGACCTCGACACATTCAGACGATGAAGTGGAGGATATGTTTGATGACATATCAAGGGCCCTCCACTTCACTACAAAGACCCATTACACCGTTGTCATGGGGGACTTTAACGCTAAAGTGGGAGTACAGATTTGCGGCGAATCGGCAGTAGGATCCCATGGATTTGGAAGCAGGAATCATAGGGGGCAAATGCTCGTCAACTTCCTCGAACGTGAGGGGCTCTTTTTGATGAACTCTTTTTTCAAAAAGCAGCCCCAAAGGAAGTGGACGTGGCAAAGCCCCGACACTATGACTAAAAATGAGATTGACTTCATCATGACGAACAAGAAGCACATATTCAGAGACGTCTCCGTGATCAATAGGTTTAATACCGGTAGCGATCACCGACTTGTCCGAGGCTCTCTGAATATCAACTTCAAGGCTGAACGTTTCCGTCTGATGAAGGCCAGGCTCCGACCAACACTGCTCCAAACCATGACAGGATCTGAAACGTTCCAGTCAAATTTGGAGAACCGATTTGCCGCCGTGGAAACCACAACAGACGTTAACCAGAACCACGAAAATGTGGTTCGGATCCTCAGGGAGGAAGGTTCGAGATTCTGTAACATGCAGCGTAAGGGCAAGAAATCAAAACTTTCGGAAGAGACATTAGGGCTTATGAAGAGACGACGTGAAAACCCACCTGTCACTTCGTCAGCTAAGCGGGCTCTAAACCAAGAGATCAACAAGCACGTACGACGTGACCTCCGGTGCTCCAATACTCTTGACATTGAAAGAGCAATTGAGCTGAATCGGGGGTCAAAGGTGTTCGTACAATCTCTTGGAAGAAGCCACTTGACGAAGCTGACCACAACAAGTGGAGAAGTCGTTTCTTCGGTGCCCGCAGTCCTTTCGGAAGTGGAAAATTTCTATGGCCGGTTATACGCATCGCATGCATCTCGACCTGATCCCGGAAATGAGGATTCTAGAGCCACATTAACGCGCCATTTCACCGAAGACCTGCCAGAAGTCAGCAGTGGCGAAATCGAGATCGCTCTGAGACAGCTCAAAAATGGAAAAGCCCCTGGCGAGGATGGCATTACAACAGAGCTATTAAAAGCAGGAGGAAAGCCCGTACTGGGGGAGCTCCAGAAGCTTTTTAATGCCGTCCTGTTTGAAGGGAGAACTCCAGAGGCGTGGAGTAGGAGTGTTGTCGTCCTGTTCTTCAAAAAGGGAGACAAAACCCAGTTGAAGAACTATCGACCCATTTCCCTCCTAAGCCACGTCTATAAGCTGTTCTCAAGAGTGATCACGAACCGACTTGCGCGAAGACTCGACGAATTCCAACCACCGGAGCAGGCTGGGTTTCGGAGCGGATACGGCACCATAGACCACATCCACACAGTGCGGCAGATTATACAGAAGACCGAAGAGTATAATCAGCCCCTGTGTCTAGCATTTGTGGACTATGAGAAGGCCTTTGACTCGGTTGAAATCTGGTCTGTTCTGGAGTCCCTGCAGCGTTGTCAAGTAGATTGGCGATACATCCAAGTGATGAGATGTCTCTACGAAGCCGCTACAATGTCCGTCCAAGTACAAAATCAGCAAACAAGGCCCATACCGTTGCATCGAGGAGTGAGACAAGGGGATGTTATTTCCCCGAAACTGTTCACTAATGCAATGGAGGATATGTTCAAGACGCTGAACTGGAAAGGACGTGGCATCAACATCAATGGCGAACACATCTCTCACTTGCGATTTGCTGACGATATCGTCATCATGGCAGAAACGCTGCAGGACCTACAACAAATGCTGAACGACCTGGCTGAATCTTCTCTACGCATCGGCCTACGGATGAACTTGGACAAAACCAAGGTCATGTTCAATGAACATGTTCTACCGGAACCGATTGCGATACACGGTGCCGTTCTCGAAGTTGTTCGGAAATATGTATACCTCGGGCAGACATTGCAGTTAGGTAGAAACAACTTTGAGGACGAGGTGAATAGGAGAATTCAGTTGGGTTGGGCTGCATTTGGGAAGCTACGTCGAGTCCTAACATCGTCGATCCCACAGTGCCTAAAGACGAAAGTCTTCAATCAGTGCGTCCTACCTGTCATGACTTACGGAGCCGAAACGTGGACACTGACGGTACGGCTGGTCCACAAGTTTAAAGTCGCTCAGCGGGCTATGGAAAGGGCTATGCTTGGCATTTCTCTGAGGGATCGCATCAGAAATGAGGTAATCCGTCAGAGAACCAAGGTCATCGACATAGCCCACCGAATCAGCAAGCTGAAGTGGCAGTGGGCTGGCCATATTAGCCGAAGAACCGATAACCGTTGGGGTAAACGAGTTCTAGAGTGGAGACCACGCCTCGGCAAGCGTAGTGTAGGACGTCCTCAGGCACGGTGGAGTGATGACTTGCGCAAGACGGCTGGCAGGAGCTGGATGCGAGTAGCCGAAAATCGATCTCAGTGGCGTGCACTTGGAGAGGCCTATGTCCAGCAGTGGACTGCGATAGGCTGATGATGGTTTTGATAAAAAAAATATATTTTATTTATTACATTTTACACAAATATTAATTTTGGAAACAATACTTTGTCTATTGGTGGTTTGGAAAAGCTCTGTCAAAAATAGTGTTTTGTTTTGTGTTTGCAACGATTTAGAATTACGTGCTTTCTATAAAAATTGACAACCATGCTACATGAAAAAAAAAATGTTTCTATTTGATATGAATCAATATCGTCGTGCAATGAACTCCGTCAGAAGACGATGATTTAATACATCCGATTGTATCAGATGACTGATAACTAAAAGTGTGATCGTGTGTATTAAAGGCCCCACTGGGTCCTCCCGTTAATTAAACTATCGTCCCGTGAACGTTTTATTATGATTGATAGATATTTTATGGGGTCTCGAGGCAATGAACTGTCGCCTTAATTATAAGGAAAATCCATAGTAAGTATTCCTTTGCAAACTGCCACGTTATTGAAGAAAATAGGTACACGTCTTACAATCTATTTTTGAATTTCTTGTCGCAAAGGAAAATGTTTGCATAAACTGTCGTTTATTATTGAAAAGGAAAATGTTATAAATTCCTTTTGCTATAGCAGAAACGGAAAATTGGTACATTATTAGACTGCTTAAAAATATTCTTGTCAATAGATATTATATACCATCAAGCGCAGTCTAACTCAAACTCTATAAACGTTCGAATTTATTTTCGGTATAGAATACGTTTCTGAAAAGGCTGTCAAAGTTATGACATTATAAGGACTGTAGAAAAAGTGCAATGGACTGTAAAATTAAAGTGTTATCGTTACTGCTTTTACTTTTATGGTACTTTCATAGTAGTCATTGTAGACTTGGTAATATTCTTGAGAGGAAATTTTATCACTTCCCAGAGCTCTGCTGTTGAAGAACCGTGAGTATTTTTACTTTATGTCAAAGGAAACGAGGGGGCAATTAAGTGAATATATTTTTGTAAAGAGATGTTATGCTGATAGTATTGATCGTAGCTGTCTATAATAGCTATAAAAGATAAGCAGTAACGAATCGTTTTGTAGTAAGTACTAGAGAAGTTGATCACTAACCAAGTGTAATATCTAGAAAGTTCTGCCAGCCTCGTCTGGCAGTAAATCGACGAGCATATAGCATAATTATAGTCAGAGTAAATATGATTTTAATGTGATGGTTAATATTCCTTATCACTAAGATTACCAATATCAGATGAGGAACGCATCCATCTGTAAGATGATAACATCTCAATAGGTACCTAAGTACTAAGCAAGACTGTCGGCAGTTACTTTGAGTAAGTACAACAGTGCTGAGTAAAGCTGACGTTAGATAAATATAAAGAAGCCATTTCAAAGAATGTACTTCGCACTTCTGAGAAAAATCTGCTAGAAAATGTTCTAGATGGAACTTTCGTGAAAACCGAACAAATTATGTTGTTTTATGAAATTGATGTGTGTGTAACTAAACGTACTATTTGGAATTCTAGGTTTTTTTTTTCAAATCAATTAAAATCAAAATCAGCGAGTGCTTTTACCTACCGACCAAGGCTTTGTAAAAAGAGCATGTGAGAAAAAAAGGTCAAGTGTCCAATAATTGCACTTACAATAATACTGCTTTCCTTATACAGAGCACTTGGTGTAGTATGTTCATACTATCGCTATCACGTTACCTAAATATATCACTATATTATCAGTAATATAGCTCTTATACTATTGATTGTTTGACCACTTTGTAGAATCAATCAAATCCCCAGTTACCCACATTACGTGGGACCTATACCAGGTCATTGATACACAATTATATAAAATACGTATAAAAATGATGACATTAAGGCCGGCTGGCGACACGCTCCGGCAGATAACACAATAATTAATTGTAATACGATCAATTAATCTTATCATTTTCCCTGTACCTACGTTAATTAATGATACATTAAGTGATGTTCCGTTGAACCGGGAATATCGATGCCATTACCGCTTCTTTGATATTAATAATTTAATTATTATATTTAAGGTGATAAGGTTTATTTTTCCATTTACTTATTTATTTATTTTTATTACGTTACCACTGCAACGTTCATAGCTTCGGATCTCGAACTATTTAATGATTGTTCTCAACCGATAAGGTACGTATGTCCCTTGTAGGTGCTAGGGTAGCTAAAAGAAGCAACCGTAGTGCCCAACACATTAAGCTATCGTTTAATGGCATATCAGAAGAAGATAACATACTCAAAAGTGTGAACAAGTTAATAGTATCGAGGTAGCATATACAACGCATGAGCAATGACTCACACAAGAACTTATCCCCGGATTTTGGTAACGTCGTTTTGTGGTTGCCATAATAGTCAGGGAATTCCCCGAAGGAAAATTATTAGATGCGGGGCTTTGAAGGGTACAGTTTCGGAAGTTCATAATAGATGTTACAGTTGGTCGATATTGTTATTGTCGTAACAATAATCCACTCAAGAAATATTATTATAATTACATCAAAAGTGAAAATAGGTTGTACATTACGCAGTACATTTTGGGCAACGAAATAATGTATTTTTGTTTATTGTATCATTGTAATATAATAAGCTTAAAAGCATAGTGCTAACCTACTTACGTCGTGTTCCAGGCTTCTCGTAGACCTAAATAATAAAGATTATTAACCTCAATGTTCATATAAGATTTAGGATTCATGATTAATTAACAGCTGTCGGCAAAATATAGAATGAAAATTTATTATGTATTAAAATAATAACTTTTTGTGTACAAGGTCTAATTAAATAAACGTGTATATCGTCATAAATAGGCCAATGGTTAATACTAATATTGATGTGATATTTAACAGTCGGCCGACAGTTGAGCCAAGTGTTGGCAATTTTTTTTTAAGAAATATTTTGATCCCAGTCAAAGTTTCAGTCAGTCTGATACCGGCTAAATATCTGATCTTACCTGTAACCAATCGTCTTCATACTGGTTTATGAGCCCAAACAAACTATCAGCTGACTAAAAGTTTGTAGCTCTAAAGGTAACTAAAATATTGATCATGGTATTATTTCCACCGAGGTTTTGGTTAATCGTTGAGCTGTTAATTAGGACACCACCGCAACTTTCAGTTATAACATTTGATTGCGGTTTTTATATCTTTGATTACGTGGGCATGTTTTTTGCTTATTTATCGGCCAGCTAAGCTATTGTTAAAGACAATCTTTAAATTGAAATGGAAGACGTGAGACTGAAAATAAAGTAGAGAACAAAATTGTTCTACAGTTTACAGGTACCAATGATATGCTTTTATCTTTTTTAGGGTTCCGTACCTCGAAATAAAAAAACGGAACCCTTATAGGATCACTTTGTTGTCCGTCTGTCTGTCTGTCTGTCTGTCTGTCTGTCTGTCTGTCTGTCTGTCTGTCAAGACCCTTTATCTCAAGAACACGTGGACGCATCAAGCTGAAATTCACATGAAATACTCAGGTCTGTTGTCCCTTTAAGCTGTGAAAATATCAAACTTCTAAGCCAAGCCAATCAAAAGATACAGCCGATTATGTCGATATTTTCAGCAAATTTTCGACACTCGCAAAGGAATCAAAACCTACAGGATACTTCCCGTAAACTCAGAGCCTTGAAATTTGGCATGAAGCATTGTCATATAATGCAAATATAGGAAAAATTTCGAAAATCTCATTTTTTTAGTTATATAATATTAAAAAAAATATTTTAATAAAATGTAACTTACTACCTTATTTCTCACGAACGAATAAAGGTATCAAATTGAAATTTATACCAAATACCTAAGTCTATTGTCTCTTTAGGCAGTGAAAAAATCAAACTTCTAAGTTAACGCGATCAAAAGATACAGCGGTTATACCGACACCTTAGACGAATTTCCGTCACACGCTAGGGAATCAAAACCTACAAGGTACTTCCCGTGAACTCAGAATCTTGAAATTCGCCAAGAAGCAACGTTATATAGTACAGATAAAGGAAAAATTGCGAAAATGATAAATTTGAAGTTACATAAAATATTACAAACTCTAAACTGTAAAAAATTTTAAATCATTCAAAGGTCATTGGGCACCTTAGTATGGAAACCATACCCACGGCGGATACGAACGAAATATAGCGCAGTGTCGTGATAAAGGCTCTGATTTACTATGGCATTAGTCGCATCAATGTGAACCATGGGAATCTAGAGAAAATCAGGTGTAAACATCAAATATTTTCCTCATTTCAATGGGGAATTTAAACAACCAAGTTTGACGGATTTGAGAAATCATTTCTTTGTAGTGAAAGAGTATACTCGCCGTTTATTTCCAATGTCATCAGGTCAGGATCTGATGACGGAAATCCTGAGAAATCGAGGGCAACTATCAGAAATTGTAGGCCCATAGGATTAAAACTTGATTCTCAGATGTATGTCTGGTGACTATCAAAGAGTGAAGGTTAGGAAGTTAGAGCTTACCTGATGATGGAGACGTGAGAAAGTCGAGAGAACTCCTCAACGGTATGTTTTAGTTACGTCGTGTTTGGGCTTATATTATTCGTATTGACGAGGACTTTTCACAAAAGTTAAAAATAAAAACTTTTTACAAAAAAAAAAACAACTTCTAAAACAACAAGAAAACTGTTTATATGCATCGGTCTAGATCTCGGTGGTTAAATAAATATAGATGCATCCTCTAGACACCGACTTCTAGACCGATGCACCTAACATCTTTTTAATTTTTTTCTTGCTTTTGTTTTCTTGTTGCTTTTTTATATGTTTGAAGTTGGATTTGTTTGTAAAATGCTACAAAATAAAATAAAGCCGACTTTATAAAACAAAGAAAGGGACAGAATTACACTTTTGTCAAGGCTCCAGAAACGTAAAGCCAGCAGCCCTGAATCCTACTCTCTAGCAGTCGTAGTTACAATTCGACAGTTATAAGTCGTCAGGCAGTTTGGAAAAAAACCTGAAACTGATGCTCGTTAGGTGATTAATCCCTCAAAAATAAAAGATCCCATTAGTAGTGAATTATCATCACCTTAAATAAAATAAGCTCCAACACAAGGTTACGTTATAAATTGTAAAGGAATTCCCGTAACTATATCTGATCTTTGCTATCGATCCCACAATGGCAGTCAAACCTGTCTATGTGGAAAGTCTTCGCCAATACAAATAAAATAAGCCCAAACACGTGGTAGTTGCAACATACCGTTCAGGAGTTCCCTCGACTCTCTGTAGTCTCCATAATCAAATCAGCTCCAAACCTTCACTGTTTACCAGTACCCTCAAAAATACACTCACATGTCTGGTTTTGACTCGATGCGTGCCTACAATATTCAAGAGTTGCCCTCGATTTCTCAGGGTTTCCAGATCCTCATCAGATCCTGGTCATCCGAATTAGCATCTTCCTTCTTTATGAAAAGTCTTTAACAAAAAAAACTAGCATTGCAACCTGTACAATCCTCTGAAACTGCTTTTTTTATATTTTTCAAACGATCCTGGACATTCGTCTCCATGGAATTTTAATTTGGATGCATGGATTTGTACGGAACCCTCGGTGCGCGAGTCCGACTCGCACTTGGCCGGTTTATTGTATTCTCAAATCCTTGACGCTCACTCAATTACGGAAAAAGAAGCAGAGATTTAAGCTGTCGGTAAAAAGGTTCTGTAAATAGAGGTTCTAATAAAATAAAGGTAGTAAACTGAATTGTGCCACCGCCTGAGTTTTAACCTAGAATTTACGACTTCTGAAGCTGGCTTTACCCAAGTAGGTACCCTAGTATTTATAGTTTAAATAGCCGACGAACACTGTTCCTAAATATTCCTATAGGCTCGAAAGGTCAAGGCCCTTATTACGTAATCATATCAAACATATGTAGGTACGTGTGAGTATGCAATCGGAGTTCACACCTCCAACTTCTTAACACCCGGTAATAATGCTAAAGAATCCGTATAAAAACAATGTATCTTGTAGTTTCCAACAAGAAGCAAGTGCAAGTAAACTAGTGGAAGTTAACGATCATTTGTCGTAACTTCCTCGTGCTCTGTCAACGGTGGTTTATACCGATGTTGACTCCTGAAACTCGTATCGTTTGTTTTTCAGGATGGATGTTTTAAAATCAAAAATAATAAGGGCGACTCTTAAAAGAGATTATCCCTATAACAGTCTTCATTAGTTTATTTAATTAAATAATAATAAAGAAGTTTTGAAATTGCACGTTTTATGTGGATACATTTTATTTGCACTTGAAACAAAGAGTACCTAATAAAATTGCACAATCCAAAACAAAAACTTTACGTTTGACTTAAAAATACGTTTATTCCTGACCTGACATTACATGTCATTAGAAATGCAGTCTCAAGTACTATTTATGAACTATGACCACAGTCTTACAAAACGCGGGCAGCCAGACTAATGACTACTGCCTTTCAAAACTAACAATGTTAAAGGTATGGATTAGGCTGTGGCATGGTTTAGCAAAGTAGGTATTCAGATACAAGTTCAAACATTTCTCCTTGAAATTATTGCTTAGTATTTTGAAGACGCAAGAGGCAATTAAGGGCCGTCCAACTATCCAATAGTTATCGAATTGTATAAATTAGTAATGCCTTAACCCAAAATAGAACACAAAAATTCTAACGTTGTTCCTCCTATAAATGAAATTAAATCGATTACAGCTACAGTGGGGCTATTTGGTTCAAATGCCATTAATGTTAGGCTTCCACGAGCAGGCGCTATGGGACATATTCAAATGATAGCTAAACAGATTCAGTTGAAAATAGCTGTCAAGGGACTTAGGGTCAGTTGAAATTAGCTTTCGTCTGTCGTGCGTAACTAATGAAAGAGTTCAATCGCTCGAGTCACGCACGATCACTAATCTAATTTTGACAATGCATTTATGTATTCTAAAAGTATATATTATTTATTTGGTAAAGGATTAACAAACTACCAGAAAGTGACATGTTCAAAACTTTCTGTCATGTGCGCAATATTTTACGTGACACAACACAGCTAAAGCATTTTTTATTAATGTTTTTTTTTATTAAATGTCATATAAAATACCACAATCATTCAGACACTCTTTCTTATGAGAAAACCTTAAACCTGTGGTCACCATGTTATTGCATTTTTATTTTCTAAACGGGTGGAGAGCTACTACTACGCTACTAATCAACAAATTCAAAGGCGTTCATTAAACCTTGCTCCAAGGTTTGTCGTGTAAGGGCTAATAGACAGTCACGTTTGGGCCTACAAGGTACGACTGGTATGTTCATTGAATAATATTGTGAGACCGACCAATTACTGATTCAGCTCAAAATAAATACGAACTCTGTGGACGACATGCGAGCATTGTGTTGGACCCAGCATGTTACCTAGGGGTATTCCGTCTTGTTCGTAGGTTTTTATCTTTTTCATGAATATGTTTCTATTTAAATATGAATAAAAAGATGAGGATAATTATCCTAAGAAATAATTGAATTCAATTATCATTGAATTTATGAATAAAAAAGGATGACTTTAAACACTTTATGTACTACATCTAGTCGAACGCTTCATTAGAATCAGGCGAATACAAAGAAAACATAGAAATTATCAATTTTGATCATCAATTAAGTTGCAGTCTGTAATGTCTAATAATTAATTATGTAAGCTTATGTAAGTTAGTATTCTGTGTATAGCTATGCATTTAGAAATAGCATTTTTTATTTGGTTAGTTTACAATGTTATCAGATCGTAATAAGTCATTAGAGTAAAGATTATCATAATTATCATGCCTTCCAAGGGTTAACACTATATTCGTTTTTATAATATACAACAAAGGAGTTTGGTTAGTAACTTATGCTTTTAAACAAAATTGATGTATAAATCCTCCGACCTCTGTGGCGCAAAGGTCACCAAGCCGGACTGCCGAATCTGAGGTCCCGGGTTCGATTCCCGGTTCGATCGACATTTGTGTGATGAGCATGCTTGTTGGTCGTGGTCTGGGTGTTACAATATGTATTTATAAATGTGTATATATGTAGCTATATGTACTTTATCAGTTGTGTTAGCACCCATAACACAAGTTAATTAATAACTTACCATGGGGCTAACCAACCGTGTGTGAAAAGGTGTCCCGACATTATTTATTTATTTATTTAAATCAAAACCCTAACAAATTAAATATGAAATTATAGACAAAGTTTATTTGTAATGGGAGTTGTAAATTGTTTTGCGCATCATTTCAATTTACTTTTTTTCCTTTCAGTATGTTACTTCGTTAGCGAGCACAGTAAAATTACGCTATAATAAACACTGGGTATTTTCTGAACTATTAAATCCTTTTATTTATTACTGTTTTGTAAATTATACCTTCGTGAAATGCCTTTAGAAACAGCAAATAAGTTTTGCTTTTAAAGGTAATGACCGTTAATGGTAGTTGGAAAATAAGACTTATTACAAAAACAAAGATAAATTAGCGAACTACTCCTCGATTTTTTGTGCGCAGAAAGAAAACTGGCCTAAAATACTGTGCTAATTTTGTTTCTGTACTACTGTGCCTGCCCATTTTCAAAATAAATAGGACATTACATAGGAAATACGCTTCATAAAACTATCATTAGAAACAGTTGAAATCATTTATACTCTTACTAATAATAATAATGTCGCGACACCTTTTCACACACGGTCGGTTAGCCCCATGGTAAGTTATTTATTAACTTGTGTTATGGGTGCTAACACAACTGATAAACTACATATAGCTACATATATACATATTTATAAATACATATAGTAACACCCAGACCACGGCCAACAAGCATGCTCATCACACAAATATCGACCGAACCGGGAATCGAACCCGGGACCTCAGGTTCGGCAGTCCGGCTTGGTGACCTTTGCGCCACAGAGGTCGTCAACTGTTGCTACCGTGTAATAAACTTTTAAAACAGAACATGTTTGGAAACACATTTAACCCTAAACAAACGGGGAACGTTTTATAGCTTTAAAGGAACACAGAACTTTTTATTTGGTGGTCTGTAAAATTGAGATTGAACCTAAGTCGGTCGTACTTCGTTCAATGGCCAAGTAAATAAATGTTTAAATGTCTGCAAGCCGACGGGATAGATTTACATTTGAAATGCGAGGGTCAGAGGCTTTATTACCTTTTTTGGTGAAGGTAAGCCGAGAATATGACCCGACGTTAGATTTATCTGCGGTTATTTTTCAATGAATTCAGTTAAATTTTATCTTCTTAAGACGTAGGCCGCTCTAATTCGCCTTTGTTTTATAGGGCATTAAAAAAGTACTTTAGATAAATTAGACTTGATACACAATGAAAACAGAAAACATAGACGGTTTAAAAATAATCGTATTTCACGCCTTAAAAAGTTTTAATTTTAAAATTTCATTCATTGACCTCCAGTCCTACCTAAGCAATTTCAAAAGTTGCTGAGGTAACATGTAATAGAGTCCACAAAAAAACCCAGAAAAATATAAACAGTCGAAAATAGTTCTGAAATATTTTTTTCGTATCAACGTCACCAAATAACAAGAAGATTAAACACAAAAGCTCTCACTGATTACCTCTCAAAGTCCATGAAAATCCTATTACTATCATGAAATATGTGTCACATCCACGCTCTCTTTGGGCCAAAAACTTTCCGATAAAACCACTTTCCTTCCTCATTCTTTCACTGTTCCATTTAACGTATAAAAGTTGGCATAATTCCGTTGAATTGTGAAAAAAGTCTTATGCAAGCGGGATTAATCTGTCTGTGCCCGTGCAACGGATCGTCGATTTAACACGCGATAAAGTCGGAAACTAATCTTTCGTTTTTTTGCTACTGTTGATCTTTGTTGAACGTGATTCTCTGTAAACTATGGATGAGTAAAAATATTAAGTGACAGTTCATTTTAAGCTTCTTACTACGTGTTGATATAGGATTTCGATAGAACCTAGCAATTTACGCAGAACTATTTTTTAAAAAGATAAGTCCCTGAAAAAGTTAGCTCAAAATATTTTAATAATACCTTGTGTCAACATTGTATTTTTGCGGATTCTGCATTTTACATTTTTGCTGCGGAAAAAAGCAAACTTAGGCAAGGTATGCACATATTTATTTTACGCGCCTTCCTCTTTACGAGATAAATAAAGTTTTTAACGTATGTGCCGTTATTATTTGCTGTCATAAATATTCATATGTTAGTAAAATGTGAAAACTTTTGCTGTTAAGGGGTGTTTATATAATTTATGACCATGTTAGTTGAGTAGATAAGGAGGGCGAAGACCTTTTAGTTACATTTATTATTCACTTACCATCCTTCACTGCAAGATCTCACTCACAATTTACTGGTAAACTTGGCCACCCAAGATTGAAGTTATAAATTCTTAATTAACAGTAACTGTGTTAGACAAGAGGATTAAAACTACTTAAAACTAAAATCGAACAAAATTCAGTTACTTTTCTGGAGCGTAATAAACCAGATCTTCAATTTCAGATAAACCGTTGTTAGATTGAAGTAAGAATAGATAATCTTTTTATATCTTACAGAGATAGTTTTTGATTTAGTCGGCGGGTTCCGATAGTGATGAAATTATCCCTGACAGCCAACTTTATCAGGGTAAGCTCTCTTCAAACACGAATCTTTTCCAACACACTGAATTGTGCGTATGATGTGACTTTCAGATTGAGATAGGTAACGTATCGTATTTTTAGACTTATGATTTTGCTTCTGAATTTTCATACTACATTCATTTCAAATGTTCATTTACATACTGTTAGCAAGTGAATAAATGCAAGCATTATCTTTATTTAACTGAGACATAAACGCAGTTTCATTTTGATAATTATAAAGTTGCGGTACTGTAAACTTACAAAGGTTTAATAATTAAACAACAACAATTATGAAAATATGCTCTCCAGAATTTTAAAGAAAAATGGTAATTAAAAAATGTGGTTTACCACAATAGAACAGAATATGGAGAATATTATGTTAGCTAATTAAAATTCACTTTCTTTGAACTACATGCTAGTAAAACAACTTTTAAGTGCCATAGTATACTAACTATAGTATGTAACTATGGGTGTAATTGAACAATTCCTTGTTCCATTTAGCCGTCTCAGTATACCTATTATCTTATAATTACAATCCTGTTTCGCTTACAAACAACACAGCAACATAGAAGGGACTGCGATGTCCATATCATGTCCACAACTAATTCAATCAAGCCAACAATGTTGTTTGGGTAGTTACATCAATTTACAAAAGCACCGAACACGATTTACAAAACGAAAACGATGGAAGCAAGCAGATAGTTGCATTTTTATCTTCGGAGAGCAGGCAAGCTATGCAAACGACTTCGCACCGAGAAACTGGATGGTTTTATCTAAGGCAGATGTTCCCCGGCCTCTATTTGGTTTACAATTTAGTATGCAAATTGTGGACTTCGCATTTGTTAGTACTCCAAAGCGAATTAAAGCGGCGTTTCATAAAATCTTTGCGGTCGTATATTGCATTAGAAAGAATACCAAAGTGACGCCTCCGCTTACACGTGGAACTTCCAATTAAATTGCTTTGAATATTCAAATGAAATCCTGATTAATGAGTACGTGTGTTTGGTTTAGTAAATGACGTCACATGTAGTTCTAATTGGAGGTTAACTTTATGTAGTTCTGATGAACATAATTTGATTTGGCTAAATGTGAATTGTGGCGGTTTTCGGGTGTTTTAATTTATGGTTATGAGTCTGTTTGGCTTATGAATGTTCATGTGATGGTTTTGTTAGATTATAGAGTAGGAAAATGTACATATGTGTAATATTGAACTTAGTATCGTGTCAATTAATAGGTACATATATGAGGAGAGGGGTAGTAGGTAATCGTTTATTTAGTTGAAGTTTTGCTACAAAAAAGTACAATTTCAAACTGAGATAAGGAACGTTCCATTAATGTTTCGTCAGGGTACTAAAACAATTCTCAAATATGGTTCGATTCTTCCTGTAGATTTCTTTCTTAAAGTTCTTGGAAGAATCGTAGGTACTCAACAGTTGTTCTGGAACAAACCAGTGATTAATTTACCTCTTCTGTATTAAAAGCATTGCGTTGTTAATTACGTTGAGGAGAAACAAGGAACTTGTCTTGGTTTAATTGTTTTATATAAATAGCAACACGTTGGCTAGTTAAGTGGGTTATTTTTTTTTACTTATTAATAAAGTTTTGTGTACATGGGCTTATACGATTTAATAGGCTTATTGATTGCATATTTTTTAACGTGTTATGAGAGTGTACACAGTTTGGAGACATAAACATTATGGCGCAATTCAGTTACTTTATGCTCATGCCCAGAATATTTTTTTTGTGACATTCACATTTAATATACGTTTTACCGAAAACTACTATTACTGAATTTAATACAATTGAATTTCATATAAAGTTTTTCCTTTGTGTATGCATGTATATTTACACCAATTTATATAGGTACGTAATCCAGTTTGCTTAGCACTCAACTGCCGGCCACTTTACTTATGCATTTACTAAACCTGATCCCGTTTAAGTTGTACATTTCTCTTCAAAACACGTACAATATTGAGATCCACAATATACAATTGGCTTTGTTGCTTACACTGGGATCACGACCCGTTTGGACGCTTAGAGATATCGCAAACTTCGGCCATTTCTCATAAATTGTAACGGGAGAAATATTCATGGAATAGACTGCAACAGATTTTGTTTATTTACAACAATTGTTTGTGAGTTTGTTGGTTTGGATGTAAGCTGCGTTTAAGTTGTTTCCTAAATATATTACAGTGACCAGCTCTATTTATTTTTTCATACTGTAAATTGTACGATCTTCTAATTATTACGTAACATGAAATGAAAGTATTACTGTCCATCTAATTAATTTTGTCATTCCTGGCCATACCTTATAAACTAGAATGATATTATAACCACAAAAATGTTTTACACTAGATTTAAAGTCTATTTACAGATGCACAACATGACCATGTAATTTATCCTTCTTTTGAAAATTGAACTCGAAAGTCAGCACTTTTCGTCCTTCTCCGTAGAATTAATCATTATTTGAATCGTGACTTGCAATTTAATGTCAGTAGCAACTATTTAAGTGACAGGAATGAAACTACTGATGATTTGTTTTAAGAATCCCTATTTTCCCTGAAGAGTATTCAATATTCAGGTTTTTTTTCTTCGGTCTGTGTCGGGAAAGGCAAACATTGCTAAAGGGCGAATCCAATCCTCAAAAAAGGTTTTCGGTACTTTCATCCGACACGGCTGAAAATTCACATACATTCAATTCAGGTACATCAAGGAGTGCATAAGGCAGTTTATAAGGATGATACATTACAGAGTAAATAACGTAAGTAATAAGGCATGAGGGCTTATACTAGTACTAGTAAGAACGTAGGGGCAGAGTACCGCTACGGTAGATACGTCATCATAATTGCAACAGGAAATCTTTCGCAAAACCATGCTATACGCTTGCATAACAATTTGAAAATGAAATATTAATTAATTTATCTACATTACGAGCCGACGTCACCCCATATTTCCGGGTCTGTATCTATTTATTTCCTCCTCAATACTGTCATACAAAGTTCCCTTATCAAATTTTCAAACCGAGGGCCGTGTAAGTTTTAAATTAATGTTTTAGCTATTCATCCATCACTCTGTGTGCGGTATCAGTTTGTCGTGACGTGAGACGGCTCCACCGAAGACTGATCGCTGGTAATAATAAATCTGTTATATCACCTCGTATGTTTGCTAATAACTTAAGAACTTGCAACTTACCTACGCATATTAAAAGGTTGAAAATTCATTAATCATTTCGTATTAAATCTCGATTTATTTGGCGTTATAAATTGGGAAGTGTATAATATCCTGTATTGTGAGGGAAGTAAACAGAAGCTTGATCGGATCAACTATAACTGTAAGCTCTTCAAACCAAAATCAAGTCCGCTTGGTAGACTTATCACACACCTAGATGAAACATGCACTTTTCCTTCAACGAGAACGTTCTTATCAGACGCTTATGGTGTTAACCTGTGCACTGGTGATTACAAGCGTATATTTTTATAGGTATTCTCCGCCATAAGCCATGATGACGCCATATTTGCCGACTTGCACGTCGATTAGGGAGCAAAGTGGTGATAATGCAAAATGTGCGGAAACCGGTAATATAAAGCCATGCATACAAATGCTTTCAGTTTGTAATATAAAAGTAAACATTATGAGAGAAGTTGCATTTTTTTTGTTCAATTAATATCTTTGTTTCTGTAAATATTTAACTGTGAATATTGCTAAGGACATTATAATTATTTGTATACGTCTAAAAAATATATTCTCCTTTTAGGCACAAGGAAGCCAAAAATAACCCAGACAGTTTAATCTGTCCTTAGGACAATATTGCCTTCGTAATGAAGTAAGGTAATCAAGAGGATTTCCACACAGTCTTAAGGCAGAAACGGTAATAACATTAACTATAATGGGCCGTTGACACACTGGGAAGCGATTACTTTTATCTTTATACATTTTAAAGCGCCGATAAAAAGGCAGTGCTGATAACGCTATACTTCCCGCCGTGTGTATCGACGTTAAGGTTTTTAAACTTTCAAAGTAGGTAATAATATTTTACTGCTAGCTTCTACCAGCAGTTTCAATCGCATTCCGTGGGAAACACTTAACCACATATCCTTCATTCTAGCACATAACCTTCTTAGATAAATGGAATAGGTATCTAACTAAAAACACAACAAACAACATACATTTTTTTTCTGGGCTATTTATTTCTAGATTTATTGGAAATGAGACCTTCCTGAAACTTATGGAGTGCAATAAGATATTGAATATTGAGATAAGGGTGCATAAAACATTAATAAAGCACATAAAAAAAAAACTATTAATTAAGTAATTCATCCGTATAAACTGACTAAAAATAATTATAACCAAGTTTCACAAACAAAGATTTAATTCATTGTGTAAGCACAAGGAATATAAAGAAGACAATATATTTCAGAGACTGTATGTCCTCGGCTTTTATAGTTTAATCCACTTACTGCTAATGACTCAACACACAGTACGACAAAGTAATAATTCCATTTATTCAACAGTGTGTTTATTTTGCTATTATGTATATTTGGATTTCTAAGAGAAATTGTATAATAGGGAAACGGTGACTTTGAAATAACGGGTAGACTCTCTAGGCCAAAATTTCTTATGAAGTTTGGTAAATCAGTGAGTAATTTTATGTTGGTGATTCTTATCTATCTGGCTGTTACTATTCTCAAAATTCATTCACGGCTTCTGCTACCCGGAAAGGATTAGTATAGGTCTAGTTTTTCTTACATGTTTTTCGAGAAAAGTTTCATAGAAAAATCTCGTCAAAAGTCACCATAGTGCCGCAGTAGTTCGAAAGCCAAACGAATCTTTTCTTTTTATGTGTACAAGGCTTATAAGAACAAGGTTTTTTTTAAGAAAGTTAGGAAATAACCAGTATACATAATGTGTAGTCATAGCCTGTCATAGAGTAGGTATGTAACCAACCAGCTGTTGCTCACAGTTTCCCTCGGACCCAAAAGGAATTCATTTATTTTCCAGGATAAATGGTTATGCTCCCGTTTTAATTTAAGCGCTTAGTCAAAACTTGATATCGTTTCGGTAGTTAACTTAACAAAAAGTAATGTTACGTACATTTTGATTACTCCTATGAAACTACTGAAAAAAATGTGTTACCTATTGTTTCAAAAGCAACACACACACTAGTCTTCAAGCGTAAAAAAATCAATGATAGGAAATGAAAGAACCACAAAGGATTGCAGTTCTATACATTTTGTGTGCCTTCGTTAATTAACTTCTGTGGTCGTCTATACATCATCCAATAGAGTTATCGAGGCTAGAACTCACTCGATTTTCACCCAAATATAATTATAGTTACTATCTTTCCCTACATTATGGCAGTCGTTAGGGTAAATTAGTTTAAGGAACATCAACAGCCTCAAAGTCAGGCGTGAATGTATGAATATATTATTGTATTAATTCTACTGAACTTATGCAAGGGTAACGCTTTCATCTAGTTTTAGATGTACTCTGTATTAAAGATTGACTCTGTGGAGATAATTGTTGCATGAAATCCGAATCTATCTACATATTACCTTGTGATGTAAAAATTAGGGTTTAGTAAATTTTACACAATAAATGACCTTTGAAATTGTTTTAATTTAAGATACTGAAAAGACACTCAAGCAAACATACTTTAACTGAGCTACATCATCCCACAAAGTATTCATCCACAACCATAGAAATTACGAAACGCTCATCCGAAAACCGTCATTAGAATACAGCATAGTAATCAAGAGAACAGTCGCATTTCGTGCGTAGCGTAGCATTTCTTCCATGGCTTAATGTCGTGTAAACATATAAAGGAGATAAGTGACTGGGGAACATTGTCTGAGGTATGGCAGAGGAACAAAACATTCATTTACTGGAAAAATATGGAAGTCTGTGTACATACGTGCCTTTCGTTCGCTGCACGCATTTCCGTTGTCACATAAAACGTGTGTGGTACGCGTGCTGTTAATGTTATTACTTTGGCCTGTACATAAACTGTTTCTTGTATTGTAGGTATTATTTTGTTGCGTATGGTTAATGTTGTGGAATTCGTATTTATTAACACTCTTCTTGAGCCATGAATTGTACCACCATCATCACTGCTCTGGTGGCAAATATGGTTAAATTTTTTTGAGCAAATAAAAGAATGAATGCCTATTCTTTTCTGTATTTCAATCAATTTTTTATGTTTATGTTTATGTTTTAAATAAAGATACAATATTCCTTCGAAAGCTGTCTAAAACAGTGTCACAAATACATATACCTTAAGTGCTGCAGCTTCTGTTATCCCAAGACGCAGTTGTTTGTACTCGCTTCAGCGTCCAATTTCAGAACGTGTGGAATACTAGAAATTGCTCAAGTACTGGACAATTTTGATATTACTTTTCAATAGAGAAACGGATGGGAATATAAGACGGTGTGGGTCAAAGAAATTCAATTTGATGGATCGTTCTTTCAAGGCGTTAAATGGAATAAATCGGACTGGCTAGTTATGTAGGTTTACTTTGAAATTGGAGTTTTCTTTATTAGTAGATAATAGTTTATGCATTATCATTTTGCAAGATACATGTAGAAAAAAAATCTTAAATAAATGCTTGACTTTAATTATTTTCGTAGCTATTGTATATCCAATCTTGCATTTGTACCTAAGCTTTGGTAGAAATATATGAGGTTTAGAATTTCTTTACTCTATTTAGCAGTCAAAATTTAAATATAATATGCGCTTTATTCAGCTTTTCATATTGTATTTTAAGGTTTTTTATTAGGTTATTTTTTTATTTTCTTATCATTTACATTCAAAAAGTTAGCAATTTGGTTAATTTAGCAATCACAGTTTAAAAAACGCATACTTTTAAGGAATTTGGTTATGTTGCCAATTATAAAATTTGAGTTTTTTAACACGTTTTCTTGTTATTATTTGCTCTTTGTTACGCTCTTTTATCACTGCATTAGTAGTTCTAGTTCCAACAAAAGAAGATAATATCGTTTGGGTTACTCCGCTCACTGAACATCTTTGATTAAAACTTAAGTTACTTTACAAATATTCTGAGGTAACTCGAGCGCTTTTATGTGAAGACTCAAAAGATTCTCTCACCACGTTTCGTGCTTGTGGCGTTTTTTTTTTATATATTTTTTCTTTTTTCTTGTAAAACTGAACCTCGGAACTTGAGCTGTCGGTGTTTTAGATTTACTGCTGTAAGGACCAGTAGAAATAGTATTAAATGTATTAAATAATTTAAAGCCCCCTTTTCATTATTATAGTTTGTAGATATATTATTCTTGGTATTGACTTGGTATTTGACTGCCTCGTTGGTCTAGTGGTCGCAAGGGCGGCTGCCGTGCTCGGGGTCTCGGGTTCGATTCCCGGGTCGGGCCGAAATCGCTCTGTGGGTTTTCTTAAGCTTTCACAAAGCAGCCCGTAGTCTGGAAGTTGGTGATTGATTCACCCGTGCATCGGAAAGCACGTAAATGTCGGTCCTGCGCCTGATCTCTTTCCGGTCGTGTCGGATTGCCGTCCCATCGGGTTATGAGAGTGACGGAACAGGGAGTGCACCTGTGTCAGCGCAAATGCTCGTGCACTATAATATGTCCTGCGCAGCTGGCTGATCTCCTTAAAATGAGAACAGCCGCCGTGGCCGAAATCGGCCGTGGACGCCATTATTCTTGGTATTGAGCTGTTTTATTAAGTAAAATCTGTATCAAGTTCTAGTTAATGTATGAAATCCACTATTATTGATAGACCCCAGTTTAACTCTATTATATCCATTTAATATAGTAAGAATAATTTGCCATTTATTTTCAACCAGTGTTCTTGATAATGTTAGAGTTTGACAGTCCAATACACATTTCACGTGATAAGAAACTCGTACGGGTACTAAAAAGTATCCAGATCAAGATTGAAACGATAGTTTATTGTAGAATTTAAAACATCTTTAAGCTTCAATCAATTCGATTCAAACTTTGAAACCCAAATTCGAATATTTCTGTCTAAATCCAATAGATAGGATAATACAAATTGCGATCATCGCTTACAGAATGTTGGTAAAAAGGATTACTGCTATCTTAAACTCAGCATTTTTCTCTAAAACATACCATTACTTCAAGACGTAAATTATGATCGTATCTTTCAGGATTACTTGCAATCCTAAAATTTGTATTTTCATCGTCCATATGTATCGTAAACGAAGGGGCCGATAATCGTAAAATATATATTGTTTAGGTTCGTACACAGATACATATTATGCCTATCTATTATCATTACTGCATCGTCTTCACGAGTAAAGTGGGATAAAAT
The DNA here is from genome assembly GCF_022581195.2 of Helicoverpa zea. Lineage (NCBI taxonomy): Eukaryota > Metazoa > Arthropoda > Insecta > Lepidoptera > Noctuidae > Helicoverpa > Helicoverpa zea. The sequence goes on along the minus strand of NC_061466.1, from coordinate 6,293,509 downwards.
ATTTACTACCATAATTTATCAGAACAAACTCTTAGGTTTTAACAAAAACTGAGACATATTTTAGATACATGATACTGTTAAAAAGCTGAAAAATATCGCTTTTTAAATGAGTTCAAACCAGCTACACTGTTTTCCCGTTTGTGGGTTAAGGTCTCAACTTCACTGGAATGAAATACTTCAGCATATATTTATTAATAAGTCCTATTTACCGCACTTTTCTTGCAATATTTATACAACATTGTTAACAAAAAGTGCTAAAAAACATATTATAGTAATGAAGTATTTAGTATAACATATTACAATACCATTCTATAGTTGATTAAGCAAAATTAATGTAACTAATCAAACAACGATCATTGGGACGCACCCTTCAATTAGTCTGATTTCCCATCCCTATTCCGTGTCACAGTGCTCACAGCACCGTACAATTGCGTTCCTCTTTAATTTTGATTAATACTTCGTAATGGAGACTAAAAGCTTACAAAATTAACATTTAAGGAGAGGATAGGAGGCGATTTACCTGATTCGCTAATGACTTCATTTAAGGTAATGTAGGTCAATTGCCATCCACTTGCCTTTATATTCATGCCTGCGGTTACCGGAGTTATTAAGAGAAATTAACCGTGTAACGTTACAGGGCTTTAATATAACTGATGTTGGTTTTCGGAGCTAGAATATTTATGGAGTAGGTAAGACGGGTAATAATATCTATTGGCAAACGCTCCAGTCTAGTGTTCATTAGTGCTTGACTACTAGACAGCTGAGTAAATGGCCCTTAGGCTGGTTACCTATTATGTTTCTGATTCCTACTATGATAGACAATGAAGATTGATCTGTGTTTTTGTAATAAAATCCTATCGATATTTCGTTTCTGTAGTATTTGTTTAGGAGTAACGTTTCAGTATTGAGCCGGTAGTAATATAGAACAATACTGTAATTTTGTCTTCCAGTATTCTAGTAGTTACTGGAAAAAAGGTCATAAATCTGGTTTTTGATTTAAAACGTACTTACCAACTACTCTATCGCAACACCCAATAATCCATCTCCGTCTAAAAACTTTATATATAAAATAGAGCTTGAAAATCCCGCCTACACGACGTCGTAAGCACCGTGTATTCCCGAGAGAAATAAAAGACAATGAATAAGACTGATCCTACAGGTGTGAAGCTACAAACTACTCTTACCCGTGTAAAAATAGGCGAAAAAAAACTTATGTTACTGCGAATTCCCATTCTTTATACAAAACCGGGTCGTTAGTGTCCCCTTGAGCCCTTATCCCATAACTTTTGAGGCGACAAAATTATGTAAGAAAGAAACGCTAACAGAAAAGTCTCAAAGAAAATTCGTAAACTTAAAATCGATTCCTCTTTGTTTTTCTAATAAAAAAGTTTGGAAATTAAAGTTTATTGAATTACGAATGGCGCTGGGGTCGTCGGATTGACTTCGATTCTCATTCGTGTGGCTGACACGAGATCGAAAATGGATAATTTTGTTTCTGAACACGTTTTTGGGGATAGAATTTTTTAATTGACTGGAATACATAATGTTCCAATATTTTTGTTCACTTCAATGCTTTCGTGGTGGGAGCTAGATAGCTAGGGCTCTTGTTGTAATGCTGATTTGGCCGTTGAATCTTTACTCGTCATAAAAATTAAATAAATCTTGCGGCTTCAATTTGATTGTTCTTTTTTGTATCGTGTCTTGATTTGTATGCAAAAAAAGTAGATATATAAACTTTATTACTACAAATACAGCTGACGTCCAATTAACTCTTCCCTTCTGAAGTTAGCCAATTCATGCCTCGCATACGCTGTAGTATTTTGTTCGCACATAGTAGCCAACTCCCGATAAACAAAGTCACATGACATGAGCTGTACTAACGATATAACTAAAACCATCTCGCGTACAGTAATTCGTTTAGCATACATATAATGTACACTACGCTAAGTGTCTCTGTAGTTAGTTAGAACCTTAGCAGGAACACAATTTGTTACTGTTCTAAGCTGGTGCTTTGTCGTACTTACCTACCATTAGCTAATGTGTACAATGTACATTGTTATCGGACTATCTTACATTCTTATTAATTAAACTGCATGTGTGCACAGTTGATAATATGATAATGTTTGTTTACCTACTTATGCACCACAGTATAAAGACGTTTGTATAACTTAAGAGTTAACGTAACTTCAATAAACCAACTCAAATTCAATAAGATTATGAGGCAAGACAGCTCTCAAATTCGTGCCTACTATAAACTAAATTCTACTCCAATATAACTTAACGTACATTACGGAGTAGAAACGCCATTCGCCTAACTACGATAGCAATCTAATTGTAGCAACACATAGCGAAACCCTATTGTGCGAGCGTCGCGAATACTTAACCCTAAAAGAAGGCGACGACCATTCTTTTGTTCAAAGAAAACCTAGCAACTTCAGGATGCAATTTGGCGTAGTGCAATTGCACTTAACGAGTCGACACAGAATGAGATTATACTCGGCACCAGCAAATGGCGACAATTGGAAGATTCATTTACGCCTCCAAATGGGTTCGCGAGCTCTATTTGGGTTATTCACAATACGAATAAAGATTGTGAATGATACTCTGGGATTAAGTAAACTTTGCTAAAATAGGTATCTGTATCGAATTTGTAAGGAAAAAATTGGGCTTTACTTGGTTTTTATTCAGATAATCTTTAATAATTTATATACATGCAAAAATATCCAGACGAATAGAGAACCTTCTCCATTCTGGGAAGGTTAAAAAAAGAATACATACGTAACAAAATTACTTTTGTAACAAATTCTCTGTACGAATAGGACTTGATATTGGAAGACATTGATATCATCTAGGCACGATTTATAAGAGTAATACGGTACTATAAAACATGATTGATAGTACCATATTACCAAGCCAGTATAATTGAAAAGTCAGCACTTTTAGCCCATGAAAAATTGAGCCCCTTCCAAGAGAATATTAGTCAAGTAAAATACCTAATTCCTTAGAAAATAACGCTACCGGTCTCTATTATCCATTCGCTCGTTAAGGAAGCAGTCTACAAAAGCGTTTGAGACGGGCCTATGTGAATTATTCAAATATATTCATATGTCGGATGGAAAGTCATGAGACGTGTAAAGGTGTGCATATATTTACTGGAGCGCAATTTATCTACGATTTATGTGGTATTAAATAAACCCATTATGACGACCATGTGGATGCGGTTTGGTGTACCTATATTATAGTAAAATATTTGGAAAATTAAATTAATTAATTTTCAGTAAAATGTGTGACCAAGTTACTAAATTAATAATGGTTGAATGTGTGGTATTTTTTTAAATAAAATACTCTGTTGAATATCAATTACATATTTGTAACTAAAAAAACGGTTAACAATACATTCAATTTTTATACACTCACCAGTATTAAAAATGTAATCTGCCCTCTTATCAGACGAGACAAAAGCGAAAAACAAAAGACTTCCCTCAATGAAGAGCATTAATCAAATGAACAGTCCATCCGAGACAAAGTCAGAAAGTAATGACTAAAAATTTAGCAATATGAATAGACATTAATTTTTTTGTAAAAAAGTTTTTTATTTAAAGCTTTTCAGTGATACGTATAGTTGTCACTATCCATACAAGTGGGAAGTTCTCATCAATACAAAGAATATAAGTCCAAATACGAGGTATTTTACATATTCAGTTGTCGAGTTCCCTCGACTTTCTCTGGTCTCCATCATCAGGTCAGCTTCAAACCTTCACTGTTGCAAAGGTCTTGTCAATACAAATAATTCAAGCCCAAACACGAGGTAGTTTACATATTCAGTTGTCGAGTTCCCTCGACCCTCTCTGGTTTCCATCATCAGATCAGCTCCAAATCTTCACTGTTGAATAGTGCTTTTAGGCGTACACCTGAGTATCAAGTTTTTACCCTATGTATGCCTACAACTTTCGAAGGTTGCCCTCGATTTCTCAGGGTTTCCATCATCAGATCCTGACCTGATGACTATGGGACCAACTGGCAGCTATTCCGAGTCGAACAAAAAAAGAATCACGTAAATCGGTCCATAAACCTCGGAGTAATCGATGTACATACATAGAAAAAAAAAAAAAAAAAAAAAAACATACCGGCCGAATTGATAACCTCCTCCTTTTTGGGAAGTCGGTTAAAAACAGCTGGCCTGCATCTAAGGGGCAGTAGACCCAGTGCGTTGACAAAAGGACAATGGACAAAAAATCTCTGGAATATTTTCTCTCATAATAAGTATTCTTTTGAAGAGAATCGCTGGCACAATGAGCACTGGCGTAAAACGTCGCAACGAGACTTGATAATGTAAGTTGCCGCTTAGAGGGGCTTATTAAAATTGAATCACCCTCTCAAATGAGATCTTCACGTATCTCGAGAATTCGTTGACTCGCGCCACTTTTGGTCGAGATTACTGGCGGTTATCAAAAGATATGCTGAGCTTTGTTCGCTACCCAATAGATAGAGGATACCGTGTTTTCATAATATGTGATTAAAGTGACAATAGGTTACTCGCGGATTTGCCGACACAACGCCAGAAAAACATCAGATATTTTTTTGAAAATAATTTTCTTTGAATTTATTTTTATTTTTGCTATAATTGAAAAGTCTAGGGCATAACATTTAATGTTTAAGCTTTAAGAAAGCAAGGTTTCTAATAACAGAAAACATTAGTGTCTAAATTTTCAATTACGTAATTTAACTGTAATTGCTGGAACGAAAATTAAAAACAACAATAATCATTTATATTCAAAATAAAAATAGTTTGAATTAATTTTGTGAAAGTTTCTTAAGGCGACATTTTGATTAATAAGTTATTCTACAAAAAATATATATTTTTACGTCCACTTGTTTGGCAAAAAGCAACATATTTTAATTACAACTATAAAAACAAACAAAAAGTTATCAATCACAGAAATATGCCTGTGGTTGACAAATTCATGTTTTTTAGTTTTTAATATTTCACATTTCTGACAGCAGATAAAAATGAAACGGTAAAATTTTTACAAACGTTGCTATTGTTCTATAAAATATTGTAGGTATGTTGAAATATATTTCTACGGTTGGTTAAACAATGTATGTATATTATGTGCAGTAAAATCCGATTGTAAACCCAGTTGTGTTATTATACCTCTATACAGTTTATATTCAAAACTATGTCATATCATAATATGTGGTATTTTGAATTCACACATTTCATTTCAGTGCACAATTTACAATTCCCCCAGCAGTTTAAATACTGCCGATGAAAATTTATTCGTGAATTTAAACTCTTAAAACATATAGATCGAGAAGAATAGAAGTTCTTCTTAGAGAACTTCTAAGTAGGCTAAGCGTATTTACAATTAAAATTCACTGTCTTACCTTCTCACGCTAGTGCTGTAATGAGGTGCGAATAGAGATTGTATAAGATTATCTTTCGACCCAACTTACCCCGTTATCTACATACAAAACTTCTAAAACGGCACGGGAATATTCCAAGATAAAACCAACCTTTTAAAAATATCGCATGCTCTTTTGGGATATGACCCTATCTGCTGAAAATTCTTTCTTATCTCTATGTTCTACATTGCATGTTAGTACCCCATTTTGCAAGTTTGAAATCAATACAATGTTACAGAGATCACTCGAAGTAGATATTCTAAAATGGATCTGTTGAATATATTTGAGAACAACTTAATATATCGAAAAGCACTTTAAAACTACTAGATGTTATTTTTTCTATGATATAAAAAAATTTATTAAGGCAGGAGGATGATGATGTTCAATTATTAAAAATCTATATACCTACCCATTTTACAAAATATTAATAATGTTCTCGCATTCGCAGTATAGAGTAAAGCAATACCAATATAAGCAGAAAATTTTCCGATACTAGACTGTTATAAATGCCCCTTTGAAAAGCGCCATACCCGCAAACCAATGTGTAGTTTCATTAACCTCAAAAACGATAAGAAATTCAACGCCTCCGTTGGTTACAAAACATGTTTCAGTGTACACGTTATATTCAAGGGCACTTAGAAGTTTAGTCACGAAAAAGAAAGGTGGATGCGAATTGGAGTGTAAAAAATATTGGTCTGGCTGTACCCTGAATATTCAAGTCAGGATCAATAGACACTGAAGGGTTTGGATTAAAACGGATTTTTGTAGCAAAACTCATCTTTCCCAAAGATATTGGAAATTTTTGGGCTTCGCAAAATCATAGCCATTCGGAAATATTGGACATATTTTGTACAATGTATTGATAAAGTTTCACAAAACATTTTTAACTTTTGGGATATTAATTTTGAGTTACAATGATAACGTGTGGTCGTTGATTACCGGCCGTGAATGGGTGAGCAGTAAATGAATTTGGTAACAGCATTAGAAATTAAATAATTTCGTATCACGATGACTAACATTATATTTCAGAGTGCAAATTAAGTTTCCATGGCGTGAAACGTCAAAATGTAAATGATTTTACGATACATAAAGATATATTTTTCTTTCAATTTTTCAAATACTTAAAAACGGTTTTGTAAGCAGTTAATTTTTAATTTTGTTCCTAACAGAAGCAAGAAACATAAATAAACAAATTAACGCCATTCCTTCAGCTTCAGCGATGTCCGCGTTTTCAGTGCAAGCGTTTAAAGTCTACACCGAACGTTGTTTAACATATTTCTAGCAATTTATTCACCGAGCGGTTGTGGACTATGGTGACGTAATTACAAACGGACTGCTTATACAATTTGCTCTTGAAAGGAATATAAAAAGTGAGGATAATTTTGCTTTGAACTTGTGCAGCAACTTGTCTTTACAAAATTATTTTATTTTGAATAACCAGCGCAATCAGGTACCTGAGTGTTGTTAGAAATGATGTTTTATTTATTTATCATTGAATGAACTGTATGAATGGAACCTGTAATGTATTTGCACGTTTACCTTATCAAGCGTGATGGTGTTTACCCACTAATGCTGTAAGGGTAACCCTCAGGTTGAGGACTCTTTACCCTTACACAAACACATTAATAGACTCTCTATTTACCGTCGATTTCTCATTCAAACCTCCATACATCACGTTCATTGCTTTCCGCCTTCAAATAACTACGTCTAATTATTGCGATGCCAGTCAAACCTGTTTATTTATGGCTTGTACTAAGAAACTCACTCAGTGCATTCGCGTTTGACTGGAGAATGACAGAGCCTATCCACCTTGGGTTTAATTGCTCCCAATTGAAGTAGTCCGTAAATACGGTTAAGCGAGGAGAAAATTTTGCCAAACTGAGATTTTCGAGTAAGCGTGATTTTGTGAAGAGTACTAATTGGATGGATTCTTTTTTGTTCGTTTAGTTTGTGATGAAATTCCTTCTTAATGATTCTTAGAATCTTTGCATACATGTCATTGTTAGATAGTTGACATATAAAAAGCTACTACATATAAATTTCACAATTCCTGCTTACAGTGTAGATAGCTAAAGTTTAAGGATGTTAAGATATACTTTGTGATATAATGTGAAAATTATTTTGAAATTGAATATATTCGATAGAGCGATCCATAACAAGCACCTATGTTATGTATATTTTATGCCATGACAGTATAAAAACAGTGATAATGGTTTTCCATCAATCTCAGATTACTGCGGAAGTATACTCCGTCGTTGTTCGTATTGTGTTCGAAAATATTATTCATTGTCACACGGAATAAAGTTTCTCTTGGACTTTGATGAATAACCGTCGCGATGATACATCATTAAGTAGGGATGGCATTTGTGTAGATGTAATACAGAGATAAGTGTTATATTCTGTTATTTAAAGTAGCTTTTTGTTTATTGGAAAATATAGATTTGGAGAAAGAGGCCATTCTACTATAAATATAGATTTTAGATATTGCAACTGGCACTTTAGAATCATAGAAGCCTTAGACTGCTAAAGACACTGAACCAAAATCAATTCAGTTTTTCATACCCACTGAAGGGAAAACGCAACGCAAAGATTGCAACTTCTTAGATATAAAGATACAAATTAAAACGGGAAAGGTTGAAAGAGTACTTAAGTCGGTTTTAAGTCTTCAGTGGAAAGTAGCACTTTTACAGTTACTTACACAGCATCACAGCCATTTGATAAATGGCTCAAAGAAATGCCACGGAAGGTAAGAAAAGTCTTAATCCCTTGAAAAGTTCAACTAAAAATAATTTATTGTTACATTATTTTTACTATGGAGTATGTTTTTAGTATAGAGGTTGAATTATGCTGATAAATAAGAAACTACTTTAATTGAAGGAATCATAACACAATCACAACATACTTTTGACGGAGCTCTAACTTTTCACAGCAGTTCTTATGTATATTTACTTATGTCTACCAAGATCAACAGCCATATGCGTCAGTGAAAAAAGAGTTCCCAAACAAGAAAACGTCCAGCTGTGTCAACAATTCCTCGAAAAAAGGGGATATAAATAAACTGGAAGTTCTCAAAGGACACGGGAGTTCGTTAATACAGGCTTTAATAATGTCAGTGTTTAACAAACGGCCAATGTGGGGTCACCAGGCAGCTTAATAAAAACATGCCATGTATTAATTAAAAATCTGTTTACAAACTCCGTGAACATTGTTGAAGGGGCCATTATTTCGGCGTTTTAATTAATTGACTACAATAACACGTTTACGGATCATGCATTGATCATTAATGTCGTTAATGGTTGAATAAGAAACTGCGGTGCATATAATCTAGGTACCTATACCGAAAACAAAATGCACATGATTATTTTGGATAATTTACGTGAAATCGGAATTAAGACAAAATGAGTTAGGTACTTAATAAAAAAAATTGGTTTATTTTGTGTTTAAATTAGCTAAAATCGATATGTTATTTTTTTTATTTTTCCCAATTAACTGAGCTAAGTGTATCTGTGCTTTGCATAAATTATGTATCAAAAAATAAAGTTTCATGATAGAGTGGCCGATTTTTTACCAACTGTACCATTTGCAATACTTACTAATATAATATTTCCTATTTCTACCTTTTGCGCAAAGTTACATTTTCTACGATGTCAATCCAAATTATGAAGAGGAAAATTGGAACTGTGGCCAGTAATAACATTAGCAAAAATAACGGACGTAATTTTTGTTTGGGTATACGTGTACAGAAAAGGATAGCATTTATTTTGCTAAAAATAATATAACCCTTTCAAATTATGTTTGTGATTTGAGTTGGGATATAAATGGGTCTATTTTTTTGTTCTGATTTTTCTAAGCAAAATATTAAATAAATGAATACCACAGTACATTTTATGTGTGGAGTAAGTTGTAAAATTCAAGTATAGAATGTAAAAGCATATGGATGTAAAAGCTGTAAGCCATTTTAATAACCAGTCAACAGCAAACGATCTAACGTAAGTAAAGATCCATGAAATATAAAACCTTTTCAGTACCTTAATCAATAATTCACTACAGTAAATTATTTATAGAAAAAATGCGAAGAATTTTGTGCGGATACGCTTAATAACTCGCCTTAAGGAAAAGATAGATAAGATAGAAGGCTAGCTTTTCTATTAATTCTAAAACCATTACGATTCTATCCTCTACTAGAAGATTTAATTCGTGTATTAATTACTCCGAATCTAAATGACAATATTAAGCAAACGATATCAAAGTACAGCTATCAATCTGCCGTGAGACAGAATCAACTCTGCAACAAAGTGTTGTTACCACTAATTGGAAGAGGCGCCTACATCGATTTCTATGTAATTAGCCTAATTAATGAGTTTCTGATGTTACTCTGCCTTAGTAAAGGATTTGTAATATGTAGTGTGCTTAGATGTAATAATAATAATTTGTGTAAACATATTTAGCTAAGTTGTTTGATTGAAGAGATTTATCTACCTGTAGTAAATATAGAAGATAATGGTTTGGTAGATCTTTGATCTACTTTTGGCGGTAATTTAAGACTTTAATAATAACGAGACATTTTTACGATTTATGTACCAGTATAATACACATTATAGTTGTTACATTTTTGCCTCCACCGCAGTTGATGGTTTGGGGCATCAATATTTCTGATACAGTTTTTTAGGTTTCCATACCCAATGGGTAAAACGGGACCCTATTGTTTTCGCCCCTCTGTCCGTCCGTCTATCACCAGGCTGTATCTCATGAACCGTGATAGTTAGAAAGTTGAAATTTTCACAGATGATGTATTTCTGTTGCCAATATAACAAAAAATATTGAAAACTAGAATAAAATAAATATTTTGGGGGGCTCCCATACAACAAACGTGATTTTTTTGCTCATTTTCGAAATATTGGTACGGAACCCTTTGTGCGCGATTCCGACTCGCACTTGGCGGGCTTTTTTTTAATTAAGTGTCACCAAGGTCAGTGCACCAGTAAATTTTTAACATCAGTCAGACCAATTTACCCTAAATCAAATAGAACAATAGGGCAATTTCATCATTGATCATCAATACGAACAAGATATCAATGGACTACAAGCAAATCGAATGGCGTAACTAAAGCGATCATGTACACACAATGGTAATCCAAACTGGTTAATAGAGCATACACCATTTACGATCACCAGTGGTTATGTGAATCGCAAATAAGATCGAGATTCAGTATGCGATTGGTCAAAGGTTAATGTAGCCTGCAGCGTGAAGCGTAGTCTGTGAAAACCGAGACGGGCTAAACATGTATTTCATTGGACGAGAAACAATTGTGTGGACATGGTTTTTGTGTTTACTTATGCTTTCATATCTGATCTGTTTATTTATTTATTTAATAAGGTAACTTATTGGTATTAACATTTATCCTCCATACAGTGCAAAAACGTCACTTAAAGGTGTACACACCATTCATTTGGAAAGTTACAACCATACATTTTATTAGATTAGATTACAAAGTGATTTCCCAGAGATAAGAAAAATGAAAAAATATTTATTAACCAACAAAATTGTTACACTGGTTGAGGCCCTAGATCCCACACTAGGATTCCCTGTGTTGTGGGCTCTAGGCTCCGAGTTCGGCCTGCATACATTTAAACAAAGTAGGTACTTAATTATTTATATACAATAATAATGAGGCAAAATGACAACATGTTTACAATTAATTATGCTAAATACAATTTTGACAAACAACAACAACAGAAAAAGTTGTTTTTGTGTGCCCATGTTAAATGTGTAAGTGTATGTGTGTGTGTAAGTATGAGTGGGAAGTATGTTTGAGTGTGGATGGCAATGCGATGCATGTGTGATTTGGGGTAGTTAGCTATATTGTTTTGAAACCTGGTTAGTTAGGTATACTGATGAGTAAAATATTTCTTTATTTGGATCGTTATTGGATTATTTTAAGAAATTCCTCTGTCGAATGGTAATCCATTGTTAGAAGCCAATCCGTTACTATTTTTTTTACATTTATTTTTAGTTACTTTAAATATGTTGTGTAAGTTATTAATTTTTCCATAAATAAATGGTCCCATGAAGCTGAACGACAGCTGACCTATTGTTTTTTGCATCTGTATCTATCCCATTTTACTTTCCTATGTGAGTAACTCTCGGCACAAAAGTGCAAGGAAGATTTGTGGAACCGTGGGTAACACCAACAATGTACAGCTGTCGCACCCGGAGTTCAGCCACTTCCGAGTACAGTCGGTCGGTAGGGTAACGATACGCACGCCTGAATGCTACTTTTAAGAGAGCACGTTGTGCTCTTTCAACTTTTAACATGTAAGTTTTTCCGGCAATGCCCCATGATGAAATGCAATACTGAATAATTGATTGACACAGGGAGTTGTAAACCATTTTTAAAATGGAATCATCCGCAATCTTACCCAGGCGCTTAAATATATGTAATAGTTTTTTTTATTCTGCCACTTAACGTCTATACACACAATCACTGATGATATATCTATACCAAAGGTTATATAGAATCACCAAAGTACAAAAGGAAGCGATGGTCACAGCGATAGGCCCCTGCGAATGGGCAAGGAAATTTTTATCACCCATATGTATACGGGCGATGAAGTTGATGCTATCGGCGTTTTGTATTCATAGACGTGTCATCGAGGATGATGGGGTCTGTAAACTGTTTAAACGTTGCAAGTATTCATACAATTTTGAACTCTGCAAAAGCAGAAAACAAAGTATGATATACCTAAAACGGAGATATCAAAATAACTTTTGTAATTTCGTAAACAGAACTTTTTTAGAAACATTGCATTTTGCTGTTATATTTCGATGTCCAATGCACAAAATAGCCTCTATTCAGCAATACGCCTGCCAAACTCATTGGTGCACTTTCGTTACAGTGCACTCTGCACTCCTATGAGAATATCCGATGACCCAATATTTGATATCACGTTGTGCAATTTTCAATAAACTTTATTGTGTGGAACAAATAATGCACTCAAAAGTTGCTTTTTATTTTATGCTTTACACGTATGATTTTAAAACAGCAAATAGGTTATAAAATAAAACTAAACTTGCATTACCCGACTGTGCCAGAAATAGAGTTTGGTTATCCCTTTATTTTACAAGGTTAAAATAAGATTTGTTTGTTCTTTAGCCATTAGAAAAATAAAGCTTTTCAAACAGCGCCGGGTAACAAAACGACAATATTGGTATTTGAAAACCCTGAAGCTACTCAAACAGCAAATAAAATGTTCAAACAAAATGTGTCTGTCTCAATATTTTTAATTCTAAATCGGGTATAAAGAAGAAGGTTTTTACTGTTTAAGCTGTGTCCACTCTGTCTAGGTCGCGGTGCAATATCCTACGTTATATATAAAGGACTGTCAGTCAACAGCGTTTTGATGTAGGTCCAGCACAGACAGACGGACTGACGGGTCGCGGGCCGGCCACGTTTTTTACTCTGTGACAAATGGCCCCTTTTGCCGCTCCCGTAATTGGTCGAATTTATGATATAGAAGAAAACTTAGAAGCACTTTTTGGGGTCAGTGAAAAGCGGTTTTTGTAATACCTATTTTTTTCTTTGATTTTACGCTCGAGTTTATATTTGAGTAAGGAGGTTTATGTCTTGCGTTAAATTGTACTAGCTGATTTATTGTTTTATTTTATTTATTTATTTTAAAATAACATTCGAAGTTTGAAATCCATCTTTCCTAATATGAATTCATTCATACGCTTTTTGATAACATCTTATATTTATGTTGCAGTTTTTACAATTTATTTGATTAATTTGTTATTGTGTAATTTAATAATAATGTGTTGTGTTGTATATAGCATACCGCTTTGAATTATGAGATAAGTTTGAAGCTGTAATAGAATTTACAACCATAACTTAACCGTATTTCGAGATTAGCAAAGTTAAAGTTAACAAAAACGACGGTACAGAATTTTGAAGTTGATTTTACCATAAATTGGAAAACTATTATTACATCACTAGATTGCGTTTTTTGCCTAATTTACTATGTTAAATTCTCCTTTGACAAATGATAAGAACAATGTTATAAAATCAGTCTATCTTTTAGTAAAATTTAAGAGCTATTACGAAACTAAAAAATCTACCAGAACGTGACAATCGGTTTATTGATCTCCAATCTAGGCCTAGGGTTTTATAAACTACTATTATCCTCAAATTGACCTTTGAATTTCTCTAAGGGCCGGTTTTTCAATCATCAGTTAACTTCTATCCGATGAATATGTTAGACGTTTTGACAGCTTTTCACTTTTGTATAGAAAATATGTCAAACTGCCATATTTATTCCTCAGATAGTCAGTTAACTGATGATTGAAAAATTAGCCCTAAGTAATTTATAGCCGTACTAAATTCCGTGTAAAATAATAGTTACCTACATACCTTAAACTTCAATAAATGGTGTACATTAGTGCTTTAATTATTCTTATTGTTTAGCACTAAACGGAACGCTCTATTTCTTTGCGTACAAAATTTAGGTACCTATACCATTAGAAAGAACCGAATAATAATCTTTATAGGTACTTTTCGGGGTCAAAATATTTGAATAAACATTTTTACTGACTCCCAAGAACTAGGTAAAAGCATAAAGATTATCACTGATTAAATTACAAACTGCTAAGAAAGCCGGACTAAATTCTAACTGAATATTGTTCACACATGGAATTAGGTTTCCTACATTCATTAGGCTGTATCTGATGAAGGTAACTGCTAGTTTCTGTCGGTCCCGGTGGCACAATGGTATTTTACCTTCATGGCTGCGTCGGTAACGTTCACATCTTGATATGCATCTGCACCACTTTCCTCGTCAGCTGAGCGAGAAATCGGGTTAATTCACGACGGAAACGTCCGAATCGTGAGCGTGGACACTTATTCTGTAAAGCTTGATATATTTTTTTGCTTGGGTAATATATGGGGCTGTTTGGCTGGTTGGTTGGTAGGTATTACGTAAAGGTTGGTTTGTGGAAGGGAAAAGCGGCGCTATTTTAATGTGTTTGTATGTAATTAGTTTTTGTTCGCAAAGAAAATGTGTTTGTTGTGTTGATTTTAAGTTTAGAGTTTTAGTTAAAGTGGTCCAACTCCAAGTCGAATTGGGATAAGGACTAGAAGATGATGGTGAGATTTAATTTAAATTGTATTCATCATTATCATCAAATCATTTTCTTGCCTTTTTGTTGAAGAAACAATGTAATATCATAAAAAAAACACATATCCCTATAATATAGAAGGACCTTTTGACCCAGTAGAAGTTTTCCATATTCCTCCAAACTTATTTGCTTTGGTTCGGTCAATCTTTGCGGAGACATTGTAAGTCGCTCCGTCAGCGTTTGTTAGGCCTCCCTTTGTGTGCTCGGATTTTCAGTCAACATGTCACCGTATGAATCTCCTTTGGTAACTAACGGATTAAAATATACGAATTCTGTTACATTAAGAAATGTAGTAGGTTTTTTATTTACCGCAAATGAAATTAGTGTAAGTATATCCAGCTAATGTTGCTTTTAATACTTAGCTATGATATTTGTTGTTTTCATATCGATAAGACAAACTAGATAACATGTTTAAGCTCTTATGTTTTTGGGCCTCCTAACTGACTAATGTCAATTTTTTTATTACTGTTCAAACATTCGTCTGTCCGATATAAAAATAGATATAAATACTATTTTACTTCAATGCCATTTAGCGAGCACGTACACGAAAAACAACCAGCTTTGCAGCTTTGTTTTAAAACTGTTGACATATAAATAATATAATATCTGTTCGGAATAACCCGCTTCATGCAGAGACCGGCGCACGACCGCAAATATAGATGGACCTAATTAACTTTGGATCGATTTCATCCACATTCCGAACCAGTTCCTTTATTCTCTGTTAATGTAAATAATTGACCAGAGTTTAACTGAAAATCACAAGAAATACTCCAACGTTTCATTTCGAATTGATGTTAAATTTTATTACAGGTCTTTTAAAACTTCGGTAACCATATTTTTATAAAAAATGTAAATGTAGTCAAAAAGTATAAAAATAACACTCGGCGCCTTCTACTCGATTTAATTTCTTCAGCTATTAGTAAAAGAGATTCAAATCTAAAATGGAAAGAATAAAAAATAACCGAAGCTGTTATAAAATTCTAGATCACAGGTTCGGTATCGCGGTGCCTAATAAATATTTACGTTCCCTCACTTTAACTACTACAAAATTGTATGAAATGGAAATTATTCATGAAACTAAAATAAACGTCTTGGAAAAGAAACGCCTCAATTTTGTTGCTTAAACGTTTAAAGCTGCAGCTATGAATTTTGTATGAAAATTGACGTTACCGAAGACGCAGTATGAAATTTTAAATCACGCCACGATTTATTGCTCTCACGTTATGCTTTATAGTTCCGTATTATTCCGAATTGTGATGCGGTTTATTGGAATAACACAAAACTGTTATCCTCAATGTATTTTTAAGCGAAAACCTTGACACAATTTTTAGGGCATTCATTTCAAGGGCACGCAAATATTATTTCCCTGATACTAAGTGAAAAAGTCTGGATTTCAAGGAGTAGGAACACCAATTATTTTAAGAGAATGCAAACATTATCCGTATTTTTATAGCTATCATGTGTTTAGCTAAACCGGTTTCCTAAAACATTATAATGTTATGGCACATGGCTGCTAAGGCTTGTTAAATGTCCAAAGTTATTTTCACGATTGTCATAAAAAATTACGACACAGTTTATAGGAGCAACAGCATTTACTGGGTAAAGGTCTTGTCGCATTTATATTTAAATGAACTTTATTGTGAGTCTGGAATACAAATTTGTGATCTCGACACCAGTCCAACGCTTCGTTGTACTATGTAATTACAAAATGTAAAGTCCTAAGTTTACTTTTGTGTTACATTGCGTCTTCCAGCGCTCTTACAGTTAATACTTGCAAATGAATTTGTAATAAGGACGCAATGTATTCTGAAATGTGACTTTAAGTTCTGACGTCTCGTATTTTCTTAGTACAGTTTCTGCAATTCCCAATTTTACATAACTTCGTTCCGTAGCAATTGGCGAGGTCATTTTATTCCCGAGTTTCGCTATCGCGACTTCTAATTCTACTTAAAATTTCAAGTTTGATTTCACATTTATTATACTTAGCGCTTTGTTCTCAATGTCATGAATGTCGATTTGATTGAGTTGAAGTTTGTGTTTAAAGTATGCGGATTATGCCTTTTAATTAATTTTTCATCTTAGAAAGAAAGTCAACTTAATAGAATTGACAAACTATGATGTCTAGACGTCGTCTTAAATTAGTTTAAGTTTTTATGTGATTAAAAGGCTCAATGCTATCGTATTATTCTGAACTGATTAAAACTGATTAATGGCCTGTCGTATAATGGACATCGATCCGAATTAACTGCGCGATATAATATCTACTGTTAACGAGACACTTATTTAACTTTACATAGACATCATTATTTTTCCAGCGCCATCATTATTTAACAATTTAAATACCGGTCTGTAACAAAACAGTTCTGACCACAGCACAAAGTTAGCAGTCATTAAACCCAGACCTCTGATAAACACCGCATAGGTTGATAAAATATTTATCAAAATTAATGAGCAGACGTTCATGTTCAATTATGGAAGGGACAAGATCGTTATATGCAAATGGTCACCCATCGTATCACTGGATACGCTGAACATGACTAAAATACGTGGTGACGTTATGTCACACAGTTAAATGAGGTCCCTAATTTACAAGTTAATGAGGAAGAGGAAACCTTGTTGTTTTTTGCATGAGGAGTCACAACGTGCGCGGCCGATGTGTTTTTGTTTTTTGTTTGTCTCTTTGCTTGTAATGGACATGAAAAAATCAACAGGAAAAAGGACACGTGTTTCCACACTTCGCTGTTGCATAAATAGAAATTGCTAATAATAACAAGGAAAACGAAGAAGTTGTTGCTAAAAATAACATGATCTATTGTGCTACTATTATTAGATGTTAGTTCAAAGGTCATTTATAGATAGTTCTCTTCTTTTTATCGAGTCAATAGCAATCGAATTTATGGAAGCCCAATATTTCGCCACGCCTACGGCATTATCATTTGATTCGGTCTCGTGACCTTTGCGCTTAAAAAAATATTACAATATAAATCAATTTAGTTTTGAGTAAAGTGCGCCATCTGCACTGTATCATATTCTATATATATAAAAGAAAGTCGTGTTAGTTATACCACTTATAACTCAAGAACGGCTGAACCGATTTAGCTGAAAATTGGCAGGGAGGTAGTTTAGAGCCAGGAGAAGGACACAGGATTTTTATTAAAAAAAAAATACAATTTATTCCGGACATATTGCGGCAACTATTGTTCAAACCAAAAATCTGCCGGATGCCACTATTCCACGCGAACGAAGTCGCGGGCAAAAGCTAGTTTAAAATAATATTTCACCTGTTTATCAAACTACGAACCTTTTTACACAATATCGCCTCGAGTTCTTTTGTTTTTCGATCAAGAGCCTGTTGACTTTTCTTATAGGCTAATATTTTATGAGATGAACGTAATATATTCTATTTCAAATATTACGCACAAGGTCGTATGCATAGGCTAGTGACCTCCTTGTCAGTCTGGGGACAAGCTAAGATCTACTAATATGTACTAAGCTGCTTGTGGCAATATTGGTTAGCATACGGATTAGCGACCCTCGCGATACAATGATATGAACTGTAGTATATTGCGAAAATAATTTAGAGACAAAAAAGAAAGTAGGATCAAAAGAAATGTACATGAAATAAACTACGTAAATATTGAATAAACTTATGTATAAAGAAGTTCTCTTGGGGGAAATTAATAATCTTATTTTGCTACAAAAGTAAATTAAAATAATGAAAATTTACTTGGTGCAGATACTTATTTACAGTTATTTTTATTTAATGAGTTTTAAATAACATTACATAAAGATTCCTTTTTTTAATTTCGTAATTAACTCGTATTCTCAGAGCCGAATAAAGTAAACAAACGTCTTTATTTCTTAAATTACCTTATAATTACCATACCCACCTGTTGTGGTCTTCTGTAGAATGCAGACCATTCTTACAGTGATTCGGCTTTCCCATGGGCGGCATCGATTTTCTAGTCGCCATCATTTGGCTAAGCATATTTACTTACCTAGTTTTGCCTAAACGCAGCATTAATGTTATATATATCCATATAAGAGGATTGTTTTTCATTGTCAATAGGCCCGCTTTTGACCACTCCATCTCACCTGATGGTAAGCGACGATGTGGTCTACGATGGGGCACCCTTGCCTAGAAATATCCTATTCACTCCTAAATAAATGCAAGATAAGAACACTCCTGCTTAATTATTTTAATTAAAAACCTACATCCTAATATAAAGCCATAACTTCATTAACACTAAACTGCAGAGGTTGTAGCATATCCCTTATGAATATGCAAAGCACGTGGTTAAGACACTTAAATTAGCTCGTTATTCACCGATTTACATACATAATTGTATTGTTTTAATGAGAAAATACAATGTTGCTCTATTATCTTCTGAATAATGGATTGAAAGTCGTATATTGTGGGGAAGCTGTTAATGAAACGGGTAATATGTTCCAATAATAGTTTTGGGCTTTCCACAATATGGCACCATTACCACTAGGCATCAGGTATATATATACCTCCTGAGATTGTTATACCCATCCTCATTGAAATTATTATAATATTTTAACGATGGTGAATACAAACCTTGCAAGTAGTTTTAGTAGGAACAAGTAGAAATTAGGCGCTTAATTCCAACAGCCGACCAATCTATCTCTCGTGATTGTTGTAATCTATTCGGCTACTTCAGTGACCCTCTCAAATAAAACGCTAAAAGTTAGGAGGACTTATCTGTCAATAATGGATGTTCAGCCACCGTGAAAGTAAACCAGCTTAAAAAAGCGTTTTTTTCTTATTTCAGCTAACAAAGTAATTACGTGAGAAAAATAATGTCTCCGCTTAACTTTTTAATCCCCGTGGAGCCGAATTTATGAGCAAGAATTGTGACGTTAAATTCTTCTTAACACGTTGCCAGCGGTAGAAATATTTCCAAAAATGTCAAGTAATGTGGCTGGGGATCTATTTAGTTTTACAAAGTATTTTAATACTGATGTAAACTGTTTCTCCCGTCTAAGATTTTCTTTAATAAGAAATACATAAGAAGTGGGGTCCATAATTTATTTCGAAACATAAATTCAATATTTATGGCGTAGCCATTAAAAGTATTGTAGAACTGGAAATTAAAGTAATCTTATTACCCCCCGTTGCCCGGTCAACTCAACAAAAAGCCAAAGTGTTCTCGTAAATATTTTCTTAGACTTTATGGCTTTACAAAAAAAGATTTATATTTTGAGATAATTTCAAACAGTATGCTACATGGCGGTAAATAGGCCGAACAAAAGATCGCAGGAGAAGAAAGTATTTGTGAAGAAAATTAATGTTTAATAAAAGATCGAAATCTTAGCTTTCCGTCCCAAAGGCCGTCGGCGGATATTTTTGCATTAAGATGAGGATGCCGTAAATTTCTGATAAAATATTGTACATAAACAACGCCTAACTTTTTATGGTACGACCTTCAATATGGCTAATCCGCGCCAAATTGGACAATTATTTTCATAATACACCCACACACAAAGTGTAGCTCTTGGAAGTTTGTATAACTTTGAAAGACGACAATATTCATGTTACTGATAGTTCATATACTAACTTTTCTCAAGGAATATTTTTACTTCTACTAAACCATCAAATTACAAAGTTATTGAACTGCTACACCGACGTTTCTCCTAATAGGACTGATGACGTTCCTCGTTCATTAGTTCCCAATTGGTCAAGTCCCAGTTCGACCTGCCATTACATTGTCTGATCATGTGTCTAGCTCAACCCACTTGAGTCCCATTACTCGATCGCTGACGTCTTGAACTTTTGTTGGACATCGGATTTCGAACTTGGAGTAGTCTCGTACCTAATTTGATTTCGAGGACTCTGTGAAGTCCGCAAAGTTCCGTAACTTCAAAAGCATGTTTGCTAAGTGACAGACAGAATTTTGTATTACTGCTTTTTGGGACCGTTTGTCGTTTTGGAAAAAATAATGCATATACAGTCCATTTCGAATGAAACCTATCTGAAATGGAGAGCTGCTTCACAGAATACATCAATGCAACTAAAATAGCAATCACTCTCAGTTCATTCAAGAATGAAAAGGCAGTGCTTTCAAAAACTGAAACCTGACTATGGATATTTTCTGTGACACGAATTTCAATGGCGAAAAACACTTTAGCTTTTCGTTAAAAATGCAAAGGCGACTCCACTGTGCTGCCTCAAATTGAAAGGTTGCAGTTTGATCCATTGCTAAGCATTTGAATAAACGCTCGGTCATTCTGCAACATCAAACGATGAGTGGAGATTAATTTTGCTGTAAAATATTATTGAATAGAAAATATATAAATCAAAATATATAATACGATGTATGTATATACTCTTGTGATGTGTCTCTACTCTCTACATTACCGTTTTCAGAGTATTTCAGATCTTTTTCATTTTCAGAACTGAACAATAGTCGTCGATTTCTAGTAAGAAGGTTACAGTAATCAAGTTAGGTAGGACCTCCCTATAAAGTGCACGCGCCGCATTTGGGGCGCACTGTTCCAAGTACTCTTGACCTGAAACCTTTTTGTCAGACGAGTGTAGTTACAACACTCTTGAGCCGAGTTTTTATGGATGAAACAAGTATGGCGCCGTTTTTATTCTTCGTATTGTTGTACGTACTGGCTCGTGAGAATCGTGAAGTCTTGGGGTTTATTGCTATTATGATAAAAGAAACAATACAGTTTTTGTTGTATCCACTGATTATAAAAGGCATTCGTAGTTTGACTTATGGATAAATTAATTTTTAGACACTAAGACAAACTACATATTATGTTTGATGTACTTACCTAAAAACATAATAAAATAACTCTACTGTAAAATTGGCAGTGACTTCATGACATTTCAGAAATGTCGTATTTTATTTTTACACAGGTATTACGGGTTCCTCTCAGCGTCAGAGAGTGGGCTGTAATCTTGTGTTCGCAAAGAATTTGGAACACGCGACAATCACCTTCAACGTTTTAAGAGCTGTGACCATGAAATGTAGATTGTGAAATAAAATGCGTACCTGTTTAGTATATTTATTTTTGTACTAACGTATTCTGAGACTTTCTGTGTATTCAATTGTATTTGCTTATAATACAAATTTATTTATATTCCATAGAAATATGAAATACAAATACAGCTCGGGACCTCCAAGACCCACTTATTCTCAACAGCCTTCGGATAACAATCGAGAGACATTTCTGTGTTTAAGTACGTATCGGGGATGCTATTAAGAGACACGGTAATAGAAACGAGCCACTATAATAGTACCCCTAACACTATTTTGTCACTAATAATGCCGGTTTAAGGCCACTAAACATAGCCGTTAAGGCGGTGGATAGACTGGAACATCAACATTGTTCTGTATCGTTTGAAGATGTTGAAATTGAAAAAGTTCTTTAAAGAGCCTACCTCGTGAGTGGGCACTATGTAGCATTAACGTGTTTAGAAAAAAAATGTTCTTGGAGTATATTTTCTTTATCCGGTTAAACAATGTAGACAGGTAGACCAGAGATAATAATTAAGTTGAAAGAGTAGTTGTTGGTAGTTTCTTTTTACAGGTAAACCAATTTGGATGGGCGCTTAAATGTCAGTCGGGTATAGGCTGCTTTTTATGTGGGTGTTGGACAAAGTCCCCGGTATTAGTGTAAAACCACGAGACATACTATTTTATGCCAGTAGACAGATACTTGCACTACTGCAAAAAAATATTTAATCCATCCAACGCAAATAAAAATGCAGGTAAAGTTTAGTTTTAAATAAATTATAAGAAAAATAAGATGTAAGCAAATGGAACACTGGCCTTACGTTCATCGTCTCACAAATTAATTGGAGCTCCGATGAGTATCTTCAATCGAGCACTCATAAAGCTAACGACTTGTTTTTACTTTATAAATAGAATAATAATAAGATACCAGTATTAGGGTTTGTAAGTATATTATTGTGTTATTAATATATAAAATTATGTTGATCTTACGACGTAATGATTGGAGAAAGTGGTATTACGAAAGACGATGGTTTTATATGAATTAATAAAGAATTCGAAAATTCGCATTAAAATTAAAAATGGGGGTACACTAGTATCTAATAATTAACATTAATGCCAAAATTCTACTCATTTATGAATAAACAAATTGATTCGAATTTAAAAAACAAACCATTTTTTATTCTATTGCCTGAAAAAGCTTAATTATTAAGGAAAACATTTCAACTGCTTACAGCTTATTTTCTTAAAGCTGAGAGGTAAATGAAGGAAGACGATGTCAGTAACTAGAATAATTTATAGGTTCTTAGAATTTAATCGGGAGTCGACTTCGAACACACATAAAATAGACTAGTAGTACCTACTTTCATCAGGCTTCATTCCCCAACATTAATTACACAAACAAATTGAATTGACTTAACACCTACAAAAGTTGGACGTATCAAAGCGAACAATAGTTTAATGGAGTCTATTCTGCAATGGAACTAAATTCCGAGGGAATGAAAACTGAGGTATGAGGTCAGACTGCACACGACTATTATTATGTAAGCGAGTGTTTTAGTATTTCGTGACTTACACGGTCGTTGGGTAAGGTTAAAGTAGGTGTTTATATTAGCATATTAATTTAGGAATGCTGAAGGAATTATGGAGTAGTAAAGTAAGTTTCACTATAGGAATAAGTACTCTTTGCAACACTTGCAATGGATGGGAAAATATTGATGAACCTATAGTGTACCTTATTGCCAAGAAGCGTAATTTATTTAAAAAATACGGATATTATTTTTACGTATAATTCGAGAGTATGTTATCTAACCCCAGCGGGGCCCAGTAGGGCCAAGGCCTGCCGGGGCTCCGGGGTTGTTCGAAAGAGTTACCGTGGCCCTGGCACATAAAAGGCCTACGACGGAACACGACGGTTTTTAGGCAAAAGTCTAACACTGCCTCACCGCTGCTAAGCCACAGCGTTCATTTGATGATTTTTGACATCGTTAAAAAAAAGGTATGTTATCTACCTAAATAAAAAACACAAAAGAGAATTCTAGCTTCTTAAACAAATATGAAACCACATAATATGTATTTTGATTTCTTCACACAGAAAGTACTCCTAAATTGTTTCTTTTTCAAGTGTTGCCAAAAGAAATGAGGTTAATCTCAATGCGAGAGAAAGTTTCCCAAGAAGTTCAGTGGTTCTTGTAACATTACGCAGAAGTATAAAATATTTTCAAGGTGGAAACGGCGAACATTTCAAGTTTCTCTTTGAAAGCTATAAATCATTTTTGTACTGATGATTGTCACGTGTGTTTGTTCTCAAAATATCGTTACGCAAGCTTTTTGCTTTTTATCATTTATACATGTAGAAGGCAAGTAGCGTATACAATATTTGTATCAGTCTTAAATAAAATACAGCAACTCTATAGAACGTAAACTTAATCTTCAAAACCAACCAAGTGAAATAGGATGCCACCATTATATGCAGGCCAGCATTGAAACAATACCTATTTCAATTGTCAAAACTACTTGAATACGTCAATAGATTTGAATCCACATTTTGCCGACCCAGTTGCTGGCAGTTGTCGACCCAGCTTAACGCAGCACTATGTCAAACAAATAATAGGATAGTGCACACGACCGCTTGTTCAAATACTACACCAGGCTATTGGTCTAGCCGTACGTGAGCTGACTGCCCAACAGAACACTTGTCGCTGGTCTTACAGCAATTTCAGAAAAAAAGCAGATAATACGAGAAACTGCTGATATTAATCCGCAGCTGGGTTTTATTGAAAACTGGACGTTCTCGAAGGAAATTGTAGTGATCAAAATTCCGTCTGGCTTTATCACAATTTCCCTTTTTATTGAGGAAATTCAGTTATTGTGACACGTCTGGGTGAAGTGCTAGCCATTTGTCATATGGGCTCAAAAATTGTGCTCTCATGCGTTATTTACTTGATTTCAGTGTCCTTATATAACTACTCCGTGTGTGTTCTTAGTCATAAATAAATATACATATTACATGTTTAAGCAGAGATAAAGGTATTCATTACTCTTATCAGTATTTACAACTCCATAAGAAAAACGTCATACACTCTCATTAAGAATGTCTTATTATTCCTATATCTACATGATAATATTCACATCAAAGACTCACAATCACAGTCGTGTTACATAAGTACAATTGTACATGTAGGTACATCTTCAACGCTTTGACATCCGAAAGTCATCTAGTTAATGCAGGCATTATGCGTTCTCAACTTGATATAACAGATATATAATTGAGTAGATAGGTAGTACAAAGTGTTACTAAGTTTATACATATAACTGTATTGATGTATACAATTAGTAACACGTATAAATGTCGGCACTAGTAACTTTTGCAGACAATGTTTGTATAACAAACATTGAAAATTGAATGTAATCAAATATTTATATGAGGGTTTTCATCGATAAATCGTGAAGGTCATCGTGGACTTGAGTGAGGTAAGCGAAATAATTAATTAAGTTATTTAATAATTGTTATACGTACATTGTTTATTTTTCTGAAGACATACACGTATTCATAACACAATACAGAATACGTTATTCAATAATTTCCTCTTGTTTCTTCTTAAATGTCATTCATCAGGCGAAGAAGGCACGTGCATTCAATTTTTATCAAAAAATACGGCATTATAATTATCTTAAAATAAGTTCAGTGTCCATCATAGCAATTTAGTTACTTAAGAATAATTAAAATAACGAGTGTGAGAGTTTTTAGAGCGTCGTTTAGTTTTACAAAAAGCAAATATTGACTTCCATTACTTGTTTTGGCGTCTTGCCAAATGTATGAAAGGGGTCTCGGGAACCCTTTTGTTTTTAGACGCTTTGTCAATATTGTTGGAATTCAAAACTACTGATGCTCTTGTTGAGACTTCGTTACAGATTTTTAGAGTGCTTTCATGGCTTTTAAGTATTAGGTATAGGGCGTTGTTTATGTATTAATGATGGGGGTTTGATGTCGGAAATTTTGTATGTTCCGTTTAATTGCGAAATCTATATTGATATATATAAACAAATAAGATAAACAAAAATGAATTGTTGTTCGTTAGTATGATTAAAACTCGAGAACGGCTGGGCCGATTGAGCTGATTTTGGTTTTAAAATGTTTGTAGAGGTCCAGGGAAGGTTTGAACGATACGAAGTTCGCGGGATCAGCTAGTAAGTAATATTTATTAATGTTCAAACATTTTATGGCGGATACCTTTTTATGAACTGTATGACTTCCTAGTCAGTTATCATCATTTTGAATTATAATATTCTGTGCCTAGTAAGCTTTTGTTTTTATGGAACATGAAGCCATTATACAAAACCCCATCACGTATAATATCAATACCCTTTTACCAAAAAAATGCTCGCTCACATGAATGAATAATGAACAATTTTGTTCTCATAGTCAAAGAAAAGTGGTTTGGCAAACTGAGTACTTTATGAGCGAGCACGTAAAAAAATTGCTTGACTCGTGAAGGGATTCTGCCCGCATACGGAGAATAGATTGATGGTTTGCAATTTTTTAGGAGACATCTTGTCAGGGGATACTTTTCCTTATCCACCCGTAGAACCTTAAATAACCTAGATTCGATTCTTGAGTATAAGATGGCTTACTGAAGATTTATGTTAATTTACGTCTGGAGTGCTTGAATTTGTTTTGCGTTTTGATTCGTTTTGTTCAGCTGATTTTATATTCAGTCTAAAACTAAGTCAGATTTTGTATATACATGAACCAAAAGGTTTATAACGTGTGATCGCTTCCATAATACTTTAAAAATATTTTTTATTTGTTATTTGGAAAAAAAAAATATTCCGCATAACTTCACAATACGAGGAATTATAAAGCTCCATAAAACTATACATTTTTATTTTGTTTTTAATGAAAACCTATACACCATATTTGTTTCTATTGTATTTCATATACTTTGTTAGAAGTCTTAATTTCTTCATACACATATTCGATAACAAATCATGTTTCATGCATCATCGATATCCGTTCCCATAAGAGTGTTGTTGTATGTAAATGTTCGATAACAACTCCCATACACGTAGTTAAGTATAGTAAGTATAGGGAGGAACCAACCGCAGCCAAACCAGTAAACGGGGGAAGATATTAAAGGATTAATGATAAGGGCTATTTGTATGGACTAGCGGCCTGGCGGGAAAAGTTATTTGGCGAAGGGAAAATTATCAATTATGAACTAACTAGTAACTATTACATGAAAAGTAAAACCGAAATGCAAATAAAACGAATAACTAATTTCATATCTATCATGTTATCATCATGTAAAATGTGTCCACATACAGCCTCTTTTCCGCACTTAATCATCTAAGGCCTAAAAGAAGGCATCAAAAAATTGGATAGACGTATGTCTCGCTAATTCTATAAATCCTCACATATAGGTATGTTAAAAAAATATTTAAACCAATCACTAATTAGGGCTCAATTCTGTCCTTTATTGGAATTGAATCACGTTACACCCCTTATCGTTCACCTACGAACTCGAGCCACACCGAACTAATTGATATGCAAAGGGGATTGAAGTTTAAATTAATTCCAGATAGCAAGCAACTCCGCGTACAAGTATCAACCTGGTACTTGTGTTACTGGCAGTTAGATTGCCGCGCTAAAATCTACCATCTTTAATTTCGTAAATATGAATCTTCATCGTTACAGACTTTTTATCGTCCCACTGCTGGGAACAGGCCTCCTCTCACATGGAGAAGGATTGAGCATTAATCACCACGCTTGCTCAATGCGGGTTGGTGTTTGAGACTTTATAGTCCAGGTTCCTTCGAGATGTTTTCCTTTACCTTTTTTTCAGCCATTGATGTCTAAGATATATTTAGAAAGTATGTACATATGAACTTGGAAAAGTTGCATTGGCACTTGCCTGACCTGATACATGAGAGGCTGGTGATTACTAGGCCACCACGACTCTTCACACTCAACCACGACTATTCAAAATGAATCTTATTATCCACAAATTATGGTGTAAATTCCTTTTCATTGGCTTTATTTTATGCCACGTTTGTATTCAACTCATACTAACTTTCGAGCCTTCAACATGCCTCTTGAGAACACAACTTCTAAAGAAACTGGCCGTCAGAAAAAAAAGTTTCTATAATCCAAAACTTCTGTTTGAGATCAATATAATTTCGGAGAAGCCTGCTATTTCAAGTGTTCGAGACCATTTTATTCAATTCATTGGAAAATTCTCCAGAATCAGTGGACAGAATTTCAAAAATATTTTTGCAAATTAAGCTTAGTTAATTAACAGATGGCTTTTTTTACTCTACCTCGAATGATCAGTTCTCATAAAAGGGAATGATAGACCTATAATTATTACCAAATTACGGAGAACTGCGTCCAATCGCCTGTATTTACCGTTCCGGGTAAACGGATAAATGAGCGCAATAAGTATGTAATGTGTTATTACAAGCTCACAGGAGAATTCGCAGGCCCATACCCTTATCGTGCAACAAATTATTGTACCTATAGGAATCTTTATAGGCACATTCATTGTTATGGGGTTATTAAGGCTATGGGTTTATCTTATCGGTGCAGGTACTTATGCGCTCTTTGGTGAAAAACGGAAAAATGTTTTGTTTCAAGTATCTATTTATTGTTGCGGTAAAATTAAATAGCTTCATCAAAAAATATAATAAAACTTTATACAGTGAATATTTCGCAAAAATTCTTCCTAAAACTTAGGTAATATTTAGTGATTTATCTTTTCCCTCGTGCACTCCGAAAGGCAGTAAACTAGCTGAAAGTGGCGAATCTCATCCCCATTCGAAACATGAACATTTGAAATTGCTTTTAGAAACACTTCAGTCGGCAGGCGTCCGTTACGAGACGTTGCGCCTTCGCGGACCTTCCTTAATAGCCTGTATTTACTTTTATGAAACTTCAACGGAAACTTCGTAGCCCCCGAAATTAAAAGCAACGCCCTAAAAAGCAGAAACAAAATTAAGGCGACGGTGAACATAGATAATAACTCCCCTTTGCCCTCGAGTGCCTTAAAAAGACAAGCCACTTTCATAAATCTCCGCGGTGGTTAACGCCTCGTCCTCAATACGAGAAACAAGGGGAGAATGGCTTCCAGCGACAACGGGAAGGGACCAAAGTTTTAAGTACTCTTCAGTAAAATGTTTTCAGCGAGTGATCTCTTTCGGCATTACTGCGAATTTACTTGTTAATTGTCTAAGATGTGAATTCGAGTTATAATGTTATGGAGATCGGGTGTTACGAGCTCAGAACTTTGCCGACTCTGAATATAATTGCAATATATTATGCGGAATGATAAAGTGGGCGAACAATACCTTCGCTGTAAAATTAAACAATCTTAACGATCTTTTAACAACTCCATCGTAAGTTCTTAACTATAAAACTGCAAAGTTAGGGGAGAACTATTTTTCAATCTGTTAGGAAACTAATTAGTAAGTAAACAAGTTTCACTAGCTAAGACAAATTACTAACTCATTAAATTCCAAATAAGATAGAGACGTATTGTCTTTCACTAAGAAGTTTGACAAAGAACTAAAATTAATAATAATCTTTGCATAGAATGTTCAACGAACTCTAAATAAAAGATTGATTCGCTTTGCTGCAATCATAAAAACGCTGCAATAATAAAATTCCACTCCAAATCTCAATTTCTCCACAAAAGTAGAAAAGATTCAATTGAGCTACTGAGTTGGTTTCTAAACGAAAACTGCACTTTTTTACGCAGTTGGATGCCTTCCTGATATACTATTTAGAGGCTGTAACATATAAATCACTCAAAATGATATCAAGTTGACCATAACAGAATGACAGCCATCAGCTTTAAGCAATCAAAATGATAGATAAACAATAAAAAACACATTCAGACAAAATGGATCCTCATTTCACGATATATAAAAGCTTGATACAGTCTGATGTTACAGTTAGGAGATTTTATTGATTCGTCGACGCTATCAGTCAAGACGGTAGAAACGGGGATCCTTAATGAATAATTCATGAGGTTAGGCTCCCTTCGCCTTTCTAATAGTGGTTAGTGAGACAAGACCGGGCTGAGACGAGGTCTCGAGACCTCATGCGAGGGGATTAAGGAAGCATCTAGTTGAGATCCCATAACACTGCGAGCCATTTTGTTTTTACTGTTTACCTACGGACGGGAGTCACGCTGAGAAAGTAAATAAAATAATATTATGACGTTTATCGCTGTATACGCGAGCAATATTATCTATGTTTATAGCTGGTTTATTTGTTGAGCGTGATATTTTGTGAGCAATCGGTTTGACGGTAGCGTTTTGTTTTAATGATTATGTTTTGTTTATGAACAATGAAAAGGTGATTTGGCAACGTTAAGAGTTGAAGTGATAATATAATTGTGTTACGTGGCTGTCAAGGCATAACGTTTGTAGCCATGTTATGTTATTAGAAATTGATACTCCTGTTTGATACAGAGGTTGTTTAAAAATAGATACTAAAGTTTCCGTAAAAACATAACGCATAAAAATGATTGAAATAATTATAGGTACATAATATTGCTGTAATTATTTATTTGCGATATAGTATTTATACTTTTCTGAGAACTGAAAATACCGGGTTTGTTCCTTCGACTGGGTTAAACGAACACAGCGCTAGTCGGAATGAATGAATATTGAATTTTAACATAACTTCTGAATAAGTAAACAAAAGCATACACAAAGGTAATCCTTTATTGAATTCGGTTAAAATATTATTAATAACTGGTGCATAAAGCATTTTGTAAAAAGTCTCCGGAATTATTATTAATCGAAGGGAAAGCGCATCGATCTTCTGCTACGTCAACGTAGCTCGCGTAGCAGTTACGTCAGCTACGTCGTAGCGTCGTAGTAGCAAAAGAGTGATTCATGGTTTTGAGTAAAAATGAATTTGTTTGTACACGATTTTCTGCGTTTGAGCTACACGACATACAATGCTATAAATCTCTTCAACATCGAAAACTAAATCTTTCAAATTCACTGTCAAATTCACAAGTGTACAAAGAAAATCTTTTCAGGGCCAAACAATCTGTACACGACAGGTATGTTTGGCACGACATTGACGCGGGTACACAGATAAAGATTTCTCTTTCACGCGACTAATACCAATTACAGGAGCCGAGTGTGTGTTAGAAAAACCATAATTCTTTGGTACACAAGTAATTCAATAAATCTCATTGAGAGGGATCACAGTTCCTACTCGTAGTAATATCGCATTCCGTTCGTCATAAAAACGAGGCCATCTATTCGACGGAGATGTATGGACGGTAATAATTCACGTCAATATTCATTCGTGTCAAACAAATCGTAAAGCGTACGAAATACAGGTTTGGAACCAAATATGCTTTACAATATAACATAGAAGTTTTCAAACGATTTGATTTGAATTCCATATATTCCATATTTGTCAGTGCTAATAAATCTGGATATTTGTTTGGCTTTGGATCAGCCATTGCAATCAGACCTCGACCCGTAAACCATGGTCTTTTGTTTTGTTAGATTTCCAGAACCATTATGTTGGAATTTAGTTTGGAATAGATGAAGCACTGGATACGAAAAGTCATGTTAATATTTCAATTTTAATTTATATTTTACTGTTAGGTACACTATAAGACCAAAACAAGACTTCATGTCGTGCTTCATTGTATATCAAACCTATTTTAATGTACATAAACATTATACATTTAATATTTTCCGTTCGACTTATTTTCAACCTTAGATTGGTTAGGTACTTGGCAAAAATGATGTGGACACAACTCAAAATATAACACGAATAAGTTAAGTAAAGTTTTGTTTTTGAACTTGAACGTGTAATTGAGAGTGAACGAAGGTTACTTTGATGCTGTTTATTCGACTATAATTTTAAACTACTTTCTTGCCCACAAGCTCCTTCGTGCGGAGAATATTGGTATTTGACCGGATTTTAAACTCACTTCCTTGAGTTTCTTAGTGGTTCAAAGACTCCACCAAGTTTCAATATTCAAATTAAAGTAAATATACTGACTACTGACTAAAAGTAAACAGTTTCATTTGGTTCTTCACAAATTTCTGAATTATGAATAATGTAACGTAGCTTTGAAATAACGCTGAATTCTCCATGATCTCAACTAAAATAAAAACGCCGAAGAAAGTATTTTCAAAATATTTTCCTATCTGCAAATATAGGAAACTCGTTTTATTTGAATACAATACGTATATGATCTGATAAGAGAAGCTTACATGGTTCTCGTTAGCAATCTTTTTGAGTTCGAAATATTGCATGCATGTAATAAAATAAAGGAAACGAATCAGAAAAATACTATGGCTATTCGAAAATGTATAGAAGGGCAAATACTTTTATTTAAATCAAAGCCTTTTGTTAAATAACAATAGTCAAACCCATGTCCACGAAAAGGGGGAAATCCCTTTGCATCCTTTATTCCATGCATTTGCAGATAACGTATTTCAGTCCCTTTTAACGTTATCCATTATGTTAATCTTAGGTCAACGGTTTATCGTGTCTGAATTTGCGAATGGATGTTAAAAAATCTGGTTTTTATCAGTTCGTATTGTGAAAGGTTTGAATTTTGATGGCTGACAAAGACTTTGACGGTTTTAGATCCCTTTTGTGAGCTTATTTGATTATTTGTGTTTGGATTTGTGATTTGAAATGTACATGTGTATCGGTTGTAATGTTGTTGTTGTAATGTTTGTCATGAATATGTTTGTTCTTTTTGGGCTAATCTATGTACTACTGGGTTCTTACTTGGAATGCGGTAAATCCTTTAGAGAACTACTTGGTGTCTGATATCTTTTGTTTTAGAGCTCTCAAGTAAAAATAAAATAGTGAAAATAGTATGTATTCATAAACTGAAAGGAAATCATAGTTGCTTAGTAATTGTATACACATGGTTGGTATTTTATATAACAGCTTTTCCTATGGCTAATTAATACATTAGAGATATTTGTAATCACGTCAAAAAAAAATACGATCACTTATGATATCAAAAGTATGCATATATACTACTTGCTTTGTACTGAAACTACGCGCTAACTTGGCGAATAGCTGAAGTTACAAGCGAAAATAGCTGGAGATAATGTAAATGAGATGAACTTTTTAGAGCTGTTTTTATTGAAATGAGTCCTTAAAATTAAGGACATCTTCGCTATAAAGTGTTGAGGAAGTATGATATTTTTTACTTCCTCTGGTTACACAAGTAAGTCGAAGTTACAAGCACCTTAAAAGACAGTAGTTAAACAAAAAAAAAAAAAGTTTTTTCTCCGAATTCAGGAGTAAATGCTTGTTCACATAAAGCAGCTTTTGTTAAAATAAAACTGTTATGAATGATGGGCCTTTATGATATGCCAAATAAGTTATTTGAAATAACAAAACTGACGCAAAACTGATAAACAAAAACCAAACTGATATCTATCAAAAGGCTATAGAATAAAAATTCGCAAGACCGTTAGAAAGTGATTCAGCAACAAACATTCAAATTCACAAACATTTACATTTACATACATATATAATTTTGTATACGTATATAGTATACTTAAAATGAGCGTACAAAAATAAGGTTTCTTAGAAAAAACTGGTATTAAAAGTAAGATATGTTTTTCACTAGCGTCTTTGATAATGATCCGCCTGCTTAAGATCTAAATGGTGCCAAGTGCTATCCCAAAAGAAAACTCTGCTATTCGCTTTCGCTTGGCATCTTTTCAGTTTTTCTAAGTATACACTGGCACTTACTTAGCAGTAGCCTCAGGTTTTGTGAAATAGTCGGGAAGTTGTCTATGCTAATATAATGAAGAGGATTTTTTTTGTTTGTACCCGTAAGGCTCCGAAATTTCTGAATCGATTTAAATAATTCGTACACTGTTGGCTAACCTCGTCCTTAGTAACGTAGGCTATATTTTAGCCCAGTATAGTTTATCCACCCATTAATTTACTGCCGTGTTAAAAGCTCAAATGTATTTTAAAAATTTTTATACAATTAATGTGAAGCAAAATTGTGTTGCAATTAATTTGTTGTCAAAATCGTATCTGTTAAAAAATAAGCAAAACATACATCGTACATACTGCCAATAAAAAGGATGTTTGTTTCAATAGAAGAATATTTACCAAAAAAGGGTGATACATTAAGCTTGAACCCTTTTTCTTAACCCAAATCGGCGGTAGATCTGTAAGTAAAACCTTTCCTATGTTTTATTCCACTTCTTAATAGCTGAAAGATCTATACCACAGATGTTATCCGGGAGCTTATAACAAAAACCCTATCATAAAGTTTGCAAACCATCTTTTAATGGAGCTGTGTAGATTTTGGGTTGCTAACCTCGAAAGTGTAGATACATTTTATGGACAAACCTGAATCAAATATAAACCAAAACTTTTGTTAAATTTTTTGAACAAATCCATACCAGACGACCTTATAAAGGTCGCCGGAAGACGCTGGATGCAAGTCGCCTCCAACAGGTATCTGTGGAGATCTAAGGGGGAGGCCTATGTTCAGCAGTGGACGTCCTATGGCTGAGATGATGATGATGATGATGATGATACCAAAGAATAGAAACGTTACTTTTGATTACGGAAAATTGCTTAGGTTTTGTTTTTTCTAAATGCCACTGATGAAAATGATAAATCATTTAATATTCTTCGAAAAAAATCCTAGCAACCAAAACAACCATTAATATTTCTTCAATAAATAAAACATGAACGTTATATTTTATGGATGGATTAGTTCCGGTTTTTTCCTAAAGAAATGTGGGGTTATGGAGTCCATAATCAGTGGTCTGGAAATCTGTCCCTACATCTTAACGTTTTTGTGTCAAAGCATTCTGAAATTATTGGAACACTTGCTGAAAATGTCTTTTTTATAAGGAGACAATAATGTAGATATTTTTTTAAAGTTGTAACGTTGTACTTTGCTAGCTCTAAGAATAGGTTAGAAAATAAAAAAAAATACAAATAATTACAATTGATTTATTCAAAAATTAAAATAAAACACCTAAATTAAACTAAAATAAATACAACTAATCACTTACAAATTCAAACTTCATTATAATATATTCAAATTTACATAATTCGTATACGGAACCCAATATTAATTATTTACACAAAGGTCCTCGTAACTATTGCGCCTACGCATCTCTAAACGGGTGAACTGGTTTCGCCGCGCGCGACGGTGGTGCCTCGAGTGCATTCGGGCCGGAGACGCAGGCAGACGACCAAATTGCATCAGACGTGACGGCTGTGTCACACGTTTTTTTACCTTCAATTATTTCGTACCTGCCTAATTCCTACTTATTTGTGCTAGACAAATTATAATCGGAAATCCCGCTGGGGTAAGTTTCCATGCATTGCTTAAATACTATTGTAAGGTGTTCTTCTTGCTAAATTTCTGTCTAAAGCAGCTGTTCTTATAGTTCGGCCATTCAGAGAATGCGTTCCTGACACGTCGCGATTGAACTGACGACGTAACTACATTCATTGATTATTGATATAATAATGTTGTTTTAATGCTCCTCAATTGTTAAAACGGTAAACAACCAGCAAAAATATTTTTATCGTAACTGCAACGCCATTGCAAAGTTACGTCGTCAGTTCAATCGCGACGTGTCAGGAACGCATTCTCTGAATGGCCGAACTATAGTTCACTATGTTTGCTGGGACCCTGTGACCTTTGGACCCGGCAACGTGGCCCAAGCTCTGCTAATGCTAGCCTTATCTCTGCGCTTCCAGGATTTTTTCTACGTTCCTCTTTAAACCCTCGCTACGCAACGTTCTACCTAGCGGCGAGTGAAAGACCAGACCTGATCCTGTCTGGAACTACCTGGGTCCTGCTGGAGATCTGGAACTGCAACTTGGGAAGGAGCTAGGCCGCCGTCAGAGCTGCACCACGATTCAGGCCAGTGTTCCCAGTGTGCCTTCTACCTCAAAATCTATTCGTGGTTTGGGCAACAGAAGTTGGCTTAAATAAAGTATCAATTTCTACCAAATTGTGTACTTTATTTGGACCCCTACCTACCTACCTGTCGGCCAGCCTGACTACCAGGTTTACCGACCGCCGCAAAGTATTAAAGTTAAAAAGGAATAATTGTCAAAAAGCTTACCTCAAATAATTCACAGGTAACGTGATTTTTTACCTTTCTTAATCCAAGCATTATACTATATTTATTTCAACATCGAACTTGTAATCCTATAAAAGCATTAACACGAAAAAGAAATATTTTACCTTGGAATAGAATTACTGAAGTCTCGTTGCTAATACTCGAACTGTCATACGTTTTTATTAGCGACTGAAAACTTTTTCCGATACTCGCATTACCGAAGTAAAGTAAATCTAAGCAATGAATTACCAATTTTCTTCATAACAGAGTCGTGACTTTCGCAGTTTTAACCCTTTCAGTGGCTAAGTTCGTTCATTACAAAGCAAGGCTGCCAACTTTAGCCCGAATGTCGAATATTCCGAAAGAGCAAATGGGAATTTGTTTAGTATATTTCGATCAATGGTGCTGTATTAAACAGTGGAGGTGGTAATTGATGATCGAGGTACAAATTTAAGCTATCAGACAATTGTAGTGAAAATGTGGCATGACGATATTATTTGTAGTTTTTGAAATGGACACAATTTTAAGACGGATGATATTGCAAACTAATGAAAAAAAGTCATTTTCCATTATTTTTCTTGGTAACTGTGTACTTAGGTATCTAAGTTATATTATATCTAAGTTGTACCGAAACTCGATCATAATTCTTTTGTTTTAACATAATCGTGTTAAATATGAAGACCTTACTTATTCTGTAAGTGGTAACAAAAAAACATTGGTATCTAAATGTCTGCGTACGTACTTAAATATCGAAATGGACTTGCATATTCATTTTGCGGGTTGCATATCAATGACTTTACCAGCTCTATGCATTGTTTACCAACAGAAGATTATTTCCTGTGGCTTCGCTCTGAATGCACGTTTTGATTCCAATTCTGTTGAACACTATTGTCATTTGTACGCCTGTGTTCGTGTTGTTCGAAAAACCGATTCCAAGTTATTAATACTTGGTTTCGAATGGAATTCAAGGTTGATTAAAACTGTGTTGTTTTAAGTTTACTTATTGTATTACTCAAATGCATTGGTATTTGAGTAATTTTTACCTCACAGAAAGACAATTGACGCATGTATTTTTTATCAGTAGTATCAATACGATAAAATCATGGGGCTGTTATTATTTTCCTTTTAATTATTTATCCAGATCCATCACGATGCCACGGGCATTAGAAATAATACCGCCAAAGTAGTTATGGTTTTATACGATAAAGGCATTGCACACGGACTTTTCATTCAAGTAACGCGTTATTCTTGTTCAAAATGCTCCAACAATTGTTAATTAATTTAAAATCACAGTTTCGGTCTTATCCTGGACTTAACGTAATTTTGATTTACAGACTTATTTTTGGGCTATACTATGATTTAAGTTCCTCAGCTATTCTTTGCTTATTTGCTAGACTGTATTGTATTTTGATATTAATAGCTACAGTTTATACAATTAATTTTGTTAAAGCTATAAGTCCCTTGATGTCAGTGACATTTTATGCAATGACTAAGATAATCAACGCAATTGTAAATATGCTGTTATCGTTAATCACAGCAGAGAAACATGAAATTGAATTTTCGTCGAAAGTTTTGTCCGAAACGGGCCTAAGACATAGAAACTTTTACAGAAATCTAATATTTTGTTATCTAGCGGTAAACGTTTCAGTTTGTATTGAACATTCTGAAGCACCGACTACGTATCCGATATCGTTTTTGAATATTACGGCATTAAATAGTCGTGCTACATCTGGCTACATTCTACAAATTTTTTACGACGCAGTACGGTCCTACCGATTATCGCTTATTAATAATTTAAAAAACAAACAATTGACAAGCCAAGAAAAAAAATATGAATTGAACAAGTTTCTGAATTCTTATATGAAACTCATTATTAATTTGGAGAGCGTATTAAAAATAGCAAGGTTTAAGGTAAGACAAATTAAATATACCTACCTACCATTAAATGGTATTTTTTTTCTAACAGGTTAAGGATAATAAGTTTTGTATATGTGTTTCAGATTATCCTAGGATTTATAGACAACTGTTTTACAATATTCAGTACATTATACGTTGGAGTTGTGTACACTAAGCAGGTAGGTCCAAATCATTGCATTTACCGTTATTCGAGCATTTTCATCATCATCTTCTGCAGTCTTTTATTTAGAAAATTTTTAGTCAGAAATAATCTACGCAAAAGTTATTGGTTGATTTTTCTTCCAGAAAACATGTTTTAACTATTGTATTAATTAAATTTTAGCTGATATCCACGTGGTATGTACAAATATTGCTTGAAATATTGTTCACATGTTGTCCTTTGATATCAATGGAACTTGCTTTTAATGAGCTATGTGAGATTAAGATCATTATAGCGGATGAACTTTTGACCTATGAAGGTAGGATTTACAAATATATTATTGAAGTCTTGAGTGCGTTATTGTACATTTTGATCATATCTTAGAATGAGGAACACACTTGAACAGTGGTACATTAGCGGACCCAAGAATCCAAGCAGTATTTGACTTTAAAAAATATTTTATTGACATTCTTTTACGTAAACACAGGTATGGAAATTATGAACCGTATTTTCTTAGACATTTTTGATAGCAAAAAAAATGTAGCCACCTAAGAGTAAGTTACACCATCTAAGTATAACGGTAACTATAGCCATCCATGAAATTGTCGCCCATTGATCAAATCAGCGATTTGACAATTGAATTTGGTTCGGTAATCGTAATATGTAGTTAAATGGTGCAACTCACTGGCAAGCAAATGTTGATTCGATCATCACAGTACTAAATATATGAAGATATCATTGCAGATTTTTTGACCGTTCCTTTTGTATATTTTCAGATGATCATCTCAGGACAAAGTTGTACCAGACATTGGAATATATTGATGCAAGTCTCGTTAAATTTACAATATGGAACAGATACCCAATGAATATAACGATGGTAGTGGCCATTTTTAATTTCTGCATCTCTTACATTATCGCCTTATTACAATTCGTGTTTTAAGTGTTTTTTAGGGTTCCGTACCTCGAAAGGAAAAAACGGAACCCTTATAGGATCACTTTGTTGTCCGTCTGTCTGTCTGTCTGTCTGTCTGTCTGTCAAGACCCTTTATCTTAAGAACGCGTGGACGTATCAAGCTGAAATTCACATGAAATACTCGGGTTTATTGTCCCTTTAGGCTGTGAAAATATCAAGCTTCTAAGCCAAGCCAATCAAAAGATACAACCGATTATGTCGATATTTTCAACAAATTCACGACACTCGCAAAGGAATCAAAACCTACAGGGTACTTCCCGTAAACTCAGAATCTTGAAATTTGGCATGAAGCATTGTTATATAATGCAAATATAGGAAAAATTGCGAAAATCTAATTTTTTTTTGTTATATAATATAATAAAAATATTTTAATAAAATGAAACTTACTACCTTATTTCTCACGAACGAATAAAGGTACCAAATTGAAATTTATACCAAATACCTAGGTCTATTGTCCCTTTAAGCAATGAAAAAATCTAACTTCTAAGTTAACGCGATCAAAAGATACAGCAGTTTTACCGACACCTTAGACGAATTTCCGTCACACGCTAGGGAATCAAAACCTACAAGGTACTTCCCGTGAACTCAGAATCTTATAATTCGGCACGAAGCAACGTTATATAGTACAGATAAAGGAAAAATTGCGAAAATGATAAATTTGAAGTTACATAAAATATTAAAATATTATTTTTGCTTACATGACATAAAATATTTTTTTAATAATTATAAACTTACTACCTACCCTTTTTCACATGAACGCGTAGAGATATTAAAGTTTTGAATAAAAAGTGAAATTCATATCAAACACTTCTTAAATATAATGGCCTCTAAACTGTGAAAAATTTTAAATCATTCAAAGGTCATTGGGCACCTTAGTATGAAAACCATACCCACGGCGGATACGAACGAAATATAGCACAGTATAATGATAAAGGCTCTGATTTACTATGGCATTAGTCGCATCAATGTGAACCATGGGAATCTAGAGAAAATCAGGTGTAAACATCAAATATTTTCCTCATTTCAATGGGGAATTTAAACGACCAAGTTTGACGGATTTGAGAAATCATTTCTTTGTAGTGAAAGAGTATACTCGCCGTTTATTTCCATTGTCATCAGGTCAGGATCTGATGATGGAAATCCTGAGAAATCGAGGGCAACTATCAGAAAGGACGAGACGTGAGAAAGTCGAGAGAACTCGGTATGTTTTAGTTACGTCGTGTTTGGGCTTATATTATTCGTATTGACGAGAACTTTTCACAAAAGTTAAAAATAAAAACTTTTTACAAAAAAAAAAAACAACTTCTAAAACAACAAGAAAACTGTTTATATGCATCGGTCTAGATCTCGGTGGTTAAATAAATATAGATGCATCCTCTAGACACCGACTTCTAGACCGATGCACCTAACATCTTTTCAATTTCTTTCTTGCTTTTGTTTTCTTGTTGCTTTTTTATATGTTTGAAGTTGGATTTGTTTGTAAAATGCTACAAAATAAAATAATGCCGACTTTATAAAACAAAGAAAGGGACAGAATTACACTTTTGTCAGGGCTCTAGAAACGTAAAGCCAGCAGCGCCGAATCCTACTCTCTAGAAGTCGTTGTTACAATTCGACAGCTACAAGTCGTCAGGCGGTTTCGAAAAAAACCTGAAACTGGGGCTCTTTAGGTGATTAATCCCTCAAAAATAAAAGATCCCATTCCTGCAATGGCTGCTTTAACCCAAGTTAGTAGTGAATTCTCATCACCTAAAATAAAATAAGCTCCAACACAAGGTTACGTTATAAATTGTAAAGGAGTTCCCATAACTATATCTGATCTTAGCTGTCGATCCCACAATGGCAGTCAAACCTATCTTTGTGGAAAGTCTTCGCCAATACGAATAAAATAAGCCTAAACACGTGGTAGTTGCAACATACCTACCGTTCGGGAGTTCCCTTGACTCTCTGTAGTCTCCATAATCAAATCAGCTCCAAACCTTCACTGTTTACCAATACCCTCAAAAATACACTCACATGTCTAGTTATGACTCGATGCGTGCCTACAATATTCAAGAGTTGCCCTCGATTTCTCAGGGTTTCCAGATCCTCATCAGATCCTGGTCATCCGGATTGGCACCTTCCTTCTTTATGAAATGTCTTTAACAATAAAAACTAGCATTGCAACCTGTACAATCCTCTGAAACTGCTTGTCTTTTATATTTTTCAAACGATCCTGGACATTCGTCCCCATGGAATTTTAATAAAATATTTATATTCAAAGAAACGTCATACCATTCTCCACGATTTAAAACTACTTTGATTCATGTTACAAAGCGGGTCAGATATGCCCCATGACCTTTAAGACATAATTAGTTATTTTCAATCAGATTTCTGAATGATGACTATAAAATGTTGTATATAAATAACTTCAATAAAATAACTTTTACAAGGTACTGGCCTACTATTTTAGTTATATTATAAAATAAAAAATATTAACTACTTTGACTCTCACGAAATTACCATAACTATGATTGTTCTAAACTGAACGGTTGGCGCGAAACTCACTTTTTATCTATACAGCATTTGTACGGAACCCTCGGTGCGCGAGTCCGACTCGCACTTGGCCGGTTTATTTTTTCAATAAAGCTATTCAATTGAGTGGTACTTACATAGTTTTTAGTGCATAGTTTTTGTGTAGGTTGATTATGAATAAATTAATAGTGTAAAGACGAGATTCAATCACTGTTCAGCGTTTTGACGCAAAATATGTTTCTTCTGATCTACTCGCTCTTACAAAGGGTATATATGTGTGTGCAATCTGTTTACAAAGAACTAGCTTCTGCCAGCGGTTTCACCCGCATCCCGTGGGAACTACTTCCCGTACCGGGATAAAAAGTAACCTATAGCCTTCCTCGATAAATGGGCTATCTAATACTGAAAGAAATTTTCAAATCGGACCAGTAGTTCCTGAGATTAGCGCGTTCAAACATACAAACAAACAAACTCTTCAGCTTTATAATATTATAGTTCGGCCATTCAGAGAATGCGTTCCTGACACGTCGCGATTGAACTGACGACGTAACTTTGCAATGGCGTTGCAGTTACGATAAAAATATTTTTGCTGGTTGTTTACCGTTTTAACAATTGAGGAGCATTAAAACAACATTATTATATCAATAATCAATGAATGTTATTACGTCGTCAGTTCAATCGCGACGTGTCAGGAACGCATTCTCTGAATGGCCGAACTATAGTATAGATAATAAAGTTTGTCTCATAAAGCATTTGTTATTTAATAAGTCACAGGTAACCTAACTTTCTATAGTTTCTGAGTGAGTGAGCTGAGGAGCTCAGGCAATCAGCCATAGAAAATATAATACTTTTCCTATTCACCTATATAAGATCGAAATCAGCTGTTGTTTGTAAGACTTAACTGACGTCTAAGCTATTTTGGGAAACTTGTTAGGTAGGTATTCAAAGTTTTTTCTTCATACAATTTCAAATTATTATCTTGCTTATGTACTCTGTACGTACAAGTTGTGATAAAATCATCGAGCTATTTCCAACCTATTTTTTTATGTTGCCCGTGCTAGTAGGTAATTTGATGGACATGTACCTAAATAGAAATGAAACTACTACAGCAGCATTATCGCACTACCCTTGAAAGAAGCATCGTGTCACTTTGTTAAATATGGTTAAACAATTTATAAATAAATTAAAAACACAATTCCAGTATTATTTTGGGCTGAACGCAGTATTATTTTTCAAGTTAATTTTCGGATCCTATTATGATTTTAGTTCCTCAGTTATTCTACGCAGATTTGCGAAAGCGTATTGTATTTTTGTTATCATAGCTAACTGGTTTGTCATTTATTTTATTTGGACTGTAAATTCTAAAATCTCTCTGGCTTTCTTTTTAATAGTCATGACAGTCGATGCGGCAGCAAATATATTGTTTTCATTTATCACTGAAGAAAAATATGTTATAGAATTTTCTTCTATGGTTTTGTTGGAATCGGGTCTCAATGATAGGAACATATACTTTTATCTACAAATATTTCATCTGGTAATAGTGATATCAAGTTATTTAAAACGTTATTATTCAATATATGCGTATGCAGTGGGTTTTGTTAATATTTCGGCTTATAATAATCGCATTATATCATTTTATGTTCTGAACACGTTTAAAGATGCTGTGCGATCTTTGAGGTTGTCCCTCAGTAATCATTTTAAGAACAAGAATTTAACCAGCGACCAAAAACTGTTTCAAGTAAATAAATTTTTGAATGCTTATATGAAACTTTTAACAATTATTGACAAAGTCTTTAAAATTATCAGGTTCAAGGTAAGTTTTCGTACAATTTGTGACATTATTCTTTTACCTGCTTCGGATATTTCTTTTATGTTTTCTATGTTCTGTTTCAGATTGCCATTGCATTGATAGTTGACTTTTGCAAAATATTCGTTACATTATACCATGGATTAGTGTATACATATCAGGCAAGTGCTATTTTGTGTTATTATATTTATTCGTCTATTGTCGAGACTGGTGACACCGAAAGATCGGGAAGTGTGGAAGCGAGATGGGGAGGCCCTTGCCCAGCAGTGGGACACTATATGCTAGTAATAATAATAAGTAAAGTTTAACAAATCAGTAATAATAGATAAGGAAGAGATGTAAAGGCGTATGCACTGAAGGAACAAGTTATTTTTAGTCACGAAGACTAAAAATAAATCCACCCACTTCAAGGCACAGTAGAAGAGGTTCTACTGTGCCTTGAAGTGGGTGGATTTATTTGATAATTTCTTT